>NC_044033.1:26083333-27283333 GCF_901765095.1 Microcaecilia unicolor | reverse complement strand
TATCTGTAAGCGTATGTTCTCGCTACAGTGAGCACACATATTGAGGAGGGTCCATTTGTCTATCTGTATGTATGAATAATATATTCAAGTGTGGAGGAGATATAAAGATAACATCATCGGCTTAATTTTCTGACAAAAAGTGATACATTCAATTAATTTAAGGAGATGTTGCCTCAAGAAGCCCCCGGCTCAATTATATTAAGAGCTCATGAGAGCTGGACCGCTTCATCATTGGCAACACCCCCACATTCATAGAGCAGCCTATCCCAAACGTATGTTCTAATACTCTTTTTTTTTCTTTTTGTATACATTTTTTCTTTTTTCTAACATATGATGGGCAATCGTAAAGTTAAACGTAACAGCTACTTAGCTTTTGCAAGGTCCAATCCTTCTTTAGTTAGTTACATACTGAACGCGACCAAGACCAACAATGGCCAGCGTTTCGTCGCCTGCTTCAGGGTCAAATGGTCTGCGTCTAACCCAGGATTTTCAGCCTGCTTCCCTTCTCAGACACACAGTCCTTCCTCCTCAGCCCCGGGATACAGAGTTCAGGCTTCCGGCCTCCAGGCTCCCCCATCTTCTCTCCCTCGGGCAAAACTCCTCTGTATGTATGACCAACTGTACATAAAACATGTTGGGCAGAGGAGGAACAGGGATGAATATGGAAGGAAAAATGGGAGTCCATGCTGCTGCTCCAGCCGCTGCTGCCAGAGCAAGGGAGGAGAAGTGGGTAGTCATGTGAAATAACCTGTTCTCTTGGGATTTTCTGAAGGTGTGCCCCAGATACTTCTGGATTTTCAAAAGGAGAATATCAGAAGATTGTTTAATTTCAAAGCAGCTGCAACCACCAACATTACAAATAGCAACTGGAAGAGTTGAATACTTATACCAAATGTCAAAGCTGACAGCCATGCGAAGAGGCTCCATGCGGATTTTCAACAAAATGTGGACACTTTATGAACAGTATAAAGAACAATCAAACACACCACTGGGATAGGGAGGGAGGGGAGGGAAAGTTAAAGTTAGAATTAAACAAGCTTGATGTAGGAAAAATATGTTGATGAACAGCCGATTGTTGGCTATTTTGTATTTGAGCAATCTTTAATAAAAAATATATTACAGAAAAAAAAAAAAAAAAAAAGATTGTTTAATTTCAGATGAAGGGAAAGGCCTAAGATCCTTTTTTCTGCCCTATACAAAATCTACTTGAATATCTTCTAAATCTCTCAGCATTACATCCTAAGACATTCTGTTAGGGGTTATCTTGGTGTGATTGACACGTATCACCACCACGTAGAATGTAAACTCCACCCCATGTACTCTTTTGGGAGTAATTTTATATCAGGACACCTATTTCAAAGTTCCATAAACCCTAAAAGAAAATGCTTTTAAATGTATTAAAAGTATATCAGAAATTATAGTAAGACACGACTGCAGTTAGGCTGCAAACATATCAGCTGGATAAATTAATCAGCAGTTTGTTCATTCTCATGTTCAGACAAACCTTAGTATATAACTGTTCTCTATTTGTGGTCAAGTGTAAGCTAAAAACATTTTTTTTTTCAATTTGCAGTTAAAATAGTTTTTAATTTTCTGCTGTAGGACTCAACATGGTCTCCATGTTTCATTGAAGAACTGTCTCAGGGTCCATAACTGGCATTTCAGAAACAGTAGGCTCTTGTCATTCCTGTAGCATAATTCCGAACTAGGGCTCTTGTCAATTTTTCTGTCTTAACCTATCTGGTTAGTGGCCTGAATATGGCCACTAATTGAATAACCTCTTCTACCCAAGCTCCATCTTTAGAATGCCTCGGCACTGTAGAGCAGTGGTGTAGCCACAGGTGGGCCTGAGTGGAGAGAATCCCACCCATCAGTGGCGTTTGTATGATGTGGCTGGTGGGGATCCTCGAACTCCGCCAGCTCAAGACTCGTTGCATGTTTCCCTCCCCTCCCCAGCCAGTGATGCAGGTCTCTCAACCAGGGACGTAGCCAGACCTCGGCGGGAGGGGGGGTCCAGAGCCCAAGGTGTGGGGGGGCACATTTTAGCCCACTTCCCCAGCTGCTGACCCACCGCCGCCAACCCTCCCCCGCCACCGCTGCCACAAGGTACCTTTGCTGGCGGGGGTCCCCACCCCCTGCCAGCCTTAGTCTTCTTCAGTGCCGGTCTATGGTGCGTTCGCTGATCTGTGCTGTAAGTCCTGATGTCCTGCACGTTCCTTTAGTTTCACTTAACCGAACATGCAGGACGTGCTGGATGTCAGGACTCACAGCACAGATCAGCGACCGCGCCGGAGACCGGTGCTGAAGAAGACTAAGGCCAGCAAAATGTACCTTGCAGCGGTGGCGGGGGGGGGGGGGGGGGTCAAAGTTGAAGGGGGCCAGGACCAAATCTGTGGGGGCCCATGCCTCTGTGGCCCCACCTAGCTACGCCCCTGCTCTCAACCCCCCTCCCCTGCTGGTGATGCAGGTCTCTCAGCCCCCCTCCCCCCTCGGCATACCTCAGGGTTCTGTTCTTGGTCCCCTCCTCTTTTCTATCTACACTTCTTCCCTTGGTTCATTAATCTCATCCCATGGCTTTTCCTACCATCTCTATGCTGATGACTCCCAAATCTACCTTTCTACCCCTGATATCTCACCTTGCATCCAAACCAAAGTTTCAGCGTGCTTGTCTGACATTGCTGTCTGGATGTCTCAACGCCACCTGAAATTAAATATGACCAAAACCGAGCTTCTCATTTTCCCCCCCAAACCCACCTCCCCGCTCCCCCCATTTTCTATTTCTGTTGATGGCTCTCTCATTCTCCCTGTCTCCTCAGCTCGAAACCTTGGGGTCATCTTTGACTCCTCTCTCCTTCTCTGCTCATATCCAGCAGACCGCCAAGACCTGTCGTTTCTTTCTTTACAACATCCGTAAAATCCGCCCCTTTCTTTCCGAGCACTCTACCAAAACCCTCATCCACACCCTTGTCACCTCTCGTTTAGACTACTGCAATCTGCTTCTTGCTGGCCTCCCACTTAGTCACCTCTCCCCTCTCCAGTCGGTTCAAAACTCTGCTGCCCGTCTCATTTTCCGCCAGGGTCGCTTTACTCATACTACCCCTCTCCTCAAGACCCTTCACTGGCTCCCTATCCGTTTTCGCATCCTGTTCAAACTTCTTCTACTAACCTATAAATGTATTCACTCTGCTGCTCCCCAGTATCTCTCCACACTCGTCCTTCCCTATACCCCTTCCCGTGCACTCCGCTCCATGGATAAATCCTTCTTATCTGTTCCCTTCTCCACTACTGCCAACTCCAGACTTCGCGCCTTCTGTCTCGCTGCACCCTACGCCTGGAATAAACTTCCTGAGCCCCTACGTCTTGCCCCATCCTTGGCCACCTTTAAATCTAGACTGAAAGCCCACCTCTTTAACATTGCTTTTGACTCGTAACCACTTGTAACCACTCGCCTCCACCTACCCTCCTCTCTTCCTTCCCGTTCACATTAATTGATTTGATTTGCTTACTTTATTTATTTTTTGTCTATTAGATTGTAAGCTCTTTGAGCAGGGACTGTCTTTCTTCTATGTTTGTGCAGCGCTGCGTATGCCTTGTAGCGCTATAGAAATGCTAAATAGTAGTAGTAGTAGTAATATACCTTTTAAAAAGTTAATTTCTTTGCCAGCAGCGAGCAGCAACTCATACATGCGGCTGCACCAGCCCCAGAGTCTTCTCTCTGATGCAGTCCTGCCTATGGGGCCAGCGCAGGGTTTGAGAGAGGCTAGATCACCTGCAGGGGGAAGGGGGAGAGATACCAAGCGGGGTGTTCAGGCTTACCCAAAACTGGATGTCTGGCTACATTGTAGAGATAGTGCCAAAGCAGTCAGGGGATATATTCTGCAGCACTATTTTGTAAGCAAAAGGGATATTTAGAAGCACTGGCACGTCTCTAGTGGATAAGTGCTTTTGAATATTGGCCTCTATATGTTTATGTTAATCCCATCAATTTTTGGCACCAGCTTGGAGGCGCACACAGATTTTTTTTTTAAAAAGAGCTTGTTTTGTCCAGGGCTTTACACAAAGGATTATTTATTTATTTTATTTATTTACATCAATTTATATACCGTATCTTATTGCTACTGCAAAACAGAACGGTTTACAATTTATAAAATAAAAGAAACAATACAATATGTACAGAACTCCAACCATTACAGGAAAGCACAGCAAAACCACAAACTAGCTACATAAGATGAAAAACAGTATAACTCATGATTTAGTACACAGGAGAGCACCGCAAATACAAGATTAAGTACATAATATAATCTACACAGACAAACAGTACAGTTTTGATTTAAAATACATTACAGATACCCATTTATAACCTTTCTTCCATTATTCTAAATTCTGTTCTACATAATTGATAAAATAGAAGGTTTTCAAAAGTTTCCGAAAATGAAAGTAAGATTTCTCAAGTCTGATCTCTTTTGGAAGGCCATTCCAAAGAGAGGGGGACAAGTAGAAAAAAGTCGAATTCCGTGTAGATTCCCATCTAGCCCTAGCGAGAGGAGGAATCACTAACCTGTTGTCTGTTAGGGATCTAAGGGTTCGTGTGGCAGTGTAAGGAATAGTTAGATTTGACAGATAGTCAGGGTTTAGTGTATAAAAAGCCTAATGGGTCAATTAAAGCCTTAAGGGAGCAATTCCCCTTAGTCCCTCCCTTTCCCCATTTGTTTCTTCCTCAAAAAAAATAAAAAAGAGACCTTATCATTTAATTTGAGGCGCTTGGATATATACGTTTGTAAAACAGGACTGGGTATAGATATTTTGGCAGATACATATGGAAGTTGCAGATTTGCAAAGTGCTGGCATTTACATATAGTACTACTACTACTACTATTTAGCATTTCTATAGCGCTACAAGGCATACGCAGCGCTGCACAAACATAGAAGAAAGACAGTCCCTGCTCAAAGAGCTTACAATCTAATAGACAAAAAATAAATAAAGTAATCAAATCAATTAATGTGAACGGGAAGGAAGAGAGGAGGGTAGGTGGAGGCGAGTGGTTACGAGTCAAAAGCAATGTTAAAGAGGCGGGCTTTCAGTCTGGATTTAAAGGTGGCCAAGGATGGGGCAAGACGTAGGGGCTCAGGAAGTTTATTCCAGGCGTAGGGTGCAGCGAGACAGAAGGCGCGAAGTCTGGAGTTGGCAGTAGTGGAGAAGGGAACAGATAAGAAGGATTTATCCATGGAGCGGAGTGCACGGGAAGGGGTGTAGGGAAGGACAAGTGTGGAGAGATACTGGGGAGCAGCAGAGTGAATACATTTATAGGTTAGTAGAAGAAGTTTGAACAGGATGCGAAAACGGATAGGGAGCCAGTGTAGGGTCTTGAGGAGAGGGGTAGTATGAGTAAAGCGACCATGGCGGAAGATGAGACGGGCAGCAGAGTTTTGAACCGACTGGAGAGGGGAGAGGTGACTAAGTGGGAGGCCAGCAAGAAGCAGATTGCAGTAGTCTAAACGAGAGGTGACAAGGGTGTGGATGAGGGTTTTGGTAGAGTGCTCGGAAAGAAAGGGGCGGATTTTATGGATGTTGTAAAGAAAGAAACGACAGGTCTTGGCGGTCTGCTGGATATGAGCAGAGAAGGAGAGAGAAGAGTCAAAGATGACCCCAAGGTTTCGAGCTGAGGAGACAGGGAGAATGAGAGAGCCATCAACAGAAATAGAAAACGGGGGGAGCGGGGAGGTTGGTTTGGGGGGGAAAATGAGAAGCTCGGTTTTGGTCATATTTAATTTCAGGTGGCGTTGAGACATCCAGGCAGCAATGTCAGACAAGCACGCTGAAACTTTGGTTTGGATGCAAGGTGAGATATCAGGGGTAGAAAGGTAGATTTGGGAGTCATCAGCATAGAGATGGTAGGAAAAGCCATGGGATGAGATTAATGAACCAAGGGAAGAAGTGTAGATAGAAAAGAGGAGGGGACCAAGAACAGAGCCCTGAGGTACGCCGACAGGCAGAGGGATAGAAGTAGAAGAGGATCCACCAGAGTGAACACTAAAGGTGCGGAGGGAGAGGTAGGAAGAGAACCAGGAAAGGACAGAGCCCTGGAATCCAAGTGAGGACAGGGTATCGAGAAGTATGCTGTGATCGACAGTGTCAAAAGCAGCGGAAAGATCAAGAAGAATGAGGATGGAATATTGACCTCTGGATTTAGCCAGTAATAGGTCATTGGAGACTTTAGTAAGCGCAGTTTCGGTTGAGTGGAGAGGGCGAAAACCAGATTGTAATGGGTCAAGAATAGCATGTGAGGAGAGAAAATCAAGGCAGCGGCGGTGAACAGCACGCTCAAGTAATTTGGAGAGAAAAGGAAGGAGAGAGATGGGTCGGTAATTAGAGGGACAAGTAGGGTCAAGTGAAGGCTTCTTAAGGAGAGGTGTGACCACAGCATGTTTAAAGGCAGCAGGGACAGTCGCAGTGGAAAGTGAGAGGTTGAGAATGTGACAGATAAAAGGAATAAGAGTAGGAGAGATGGCATTAAGAAGGTGGGTGGGAATGGGATCAGAGGAACAGGTGGTACATTTTGAGGAAGAAAGGAGAAGTGTAGTTTCCTCAATAGTAACTTCAGGAAAGGAGGAAAGGGAATGAGGGGAAGGAGAGAGAGGGGAACGGACTAATGGAGGGAGAGCTGGTGAGGTAGAGAAAGCAAGGTTTATCTTTTGAACCTTGTTGTGAAGGAATTCAGCAAGGGTCTGAGGAGATAATGAAGGGGGAGTTGGGGGAGGGGGCACCTTGAGGAGAGAGTTCAATGTGGTGAAGAGAAGTCGAGGATTAGAGCCAAGAGAGTTGGTCAGTTGGATATAATAATCCTGTTTGGCACGTAAAAGAGCAGATTGGAAGGAGGTCAGCATGAACTTAAAGTGTAAGAAATCAGCAAGGGCCCGAGATTTCCGCCAGAGGCGTTCGGCGGAGCGGGTACAGGAACGTAGGTAGCGGATATTAGAAGTCAGCCAAGGTTGGGGTTTTGTACGCCTTACAGGGCGGGTCATCAAAGGTGCAAGAGTGTCTAAGGCAGAGGATAGAGTATTGTTGTAAGAAGAAACAGCCTCGTTGACAGACGTGGATGGTGCCACAGTATAGAGGAGGTTTGAAACATGGGAGGATAGAGATGAAGGGTCAATATCGTGAAGATTCCTAGATAAATTAGATAGGATAGGACGGGACTGGGAGGGAGGAGATTTAAGTGTGAAAGTTATAAGATGGTGATCAGAGGAGGGATGATCAGAGGCAAGGAAACTAGAAGGTGAACAGTTGGAGGAGAAGATGAGATCAAGACAGTGACCATTTTGATGAGTGGGGGAGGTGGAGCATAGTTGGAGATTAAAGGACGACGTTAAAGCGAGTAACTTGGAAATATAAGAGTTGGAAGGATCATTAGCAGGAATATTAAAGTCACCAAGGATGAGAGAGGGGGAGGAAAGATCATGGAAGAAGGCAAAATGGTTTTGATGCTGCTCTTTTTGTACAACTGCAAATGTGTAAAATGGCTGCTCCCGCTGTATGTGATAGCAGAGCCTCCTGTAAAATATCACCAGGACCGAGCCCATCCCAACCTAGTTGTTTAAACTCTGATCTCAATATTCTATGTGAAATTGAACTTTATATGTATTTTCATTTTTAGTTATTACAGGATTTTTCTGATTTAAAAAAATGGCCAACAATGGCTGAAAATGGATTTTTCTCCATCTTCAATAGAGAGGATTTGCTCAGCTGTTTTCAGTGGTAGCCTTGCGTTTTGAGCTCCGTCTCAACTTGCACAATATAATCTTTATATTCTGTAATGTTTTCATCACAATAAAGTGAGGATTTGTTCCAAGCTTTATTGCTTTTCTTTTTTTACCTGGTATCATCTTCCAATTGCTTTGGGCTTCCAGCTTCATTATATAACCCAACTGGAGTAAGGATTAGAGCACCATCAGCAGTCTTTACTCCTGGCTATTCCCTTACCTCCCATGTAGCCTAGCTGTCAAAGCCACAGTCCTTGGTCAGAGACACTGTTGTTTGATGGTTAGGGTCCTCACTCCCTGGAGGAGATTTAGTTTGTAAGAAGTGGATGTTTTTCATTAGAAATGAGTACCTCCTGGCGGTCAAGATGGCGACAGAAGCGGAAGTGAGGCAACCCAGCTCCTGAGACTCGAAAACGCTTTGGCGCGAGGAAAGCTCTTCCCAATTTCAATATGGGGAAGAGAAAGGGAAAAACGACGGTACCTTCCTCCGTGGCTCCGCCGTCTACTCCCGCCACCCGCCAGATGACCTTGGAGAGTTTTCGAGTGGGTGCTCTTGGAGAACGAATGCCCATTTTAATAGCCTCGACCTCTCGGGGGGCAGAGCGCAGCATAGAAGGAGTGACGTTGAGTCCTCCTTCCCTAACTGCTCCTCCGCGACCCGGAGGCGATTCTCTGCCTGTGGGGTCACGTTTGCTGGAGGCTTTGGACTTACCCAGACCTGCGACATTCGTTGAGGGAGGACCTATGGCCACTTCTACCCCAGGAAAAGAATTACCACCGCAGGAATCAGGCAGGTCACTGCTTCCATTTCTCGGGAGATTGCAACCGTGACTGTCGGAGGTTTAACGAGACCAGCAGTGGTAACTATGAATACGCTTTGGGATGCCATTCAGGCTGTGAATAGTACTTTACTTTTGATGAACAATACAGTAACAAGTGAAATATCAGACCTGAAACGGTCTAATCAAACTTTGCGCGAACAGTCTCAAGAGCAGCAAACTAAAATAATGAAAATAGGAGGAGAGGTTGAAAAGCTACAGAATATTACCTCAGTTTTAATTAAAGAGAGAGAAATTCAAGAGAGAAAATTGGAATTCCTTGATAATAATGGGCGTAGAAACAATTTGAGATTTTTGAACTTTCCGAAGTCGCCTATGATAAATGCAAGAGATATGCTTAAGAAATATTTTACTGAGGTATTGGAGATTCCAGTGGAAGGGTTTCCCCCTATCACGAGATCCCAATATATAACTGGTATATCCACTCAATCAAAAGAACAACCTCAAACTGTTTCATCCCCTGAACTGAACTTGACTGAATTCTTGGAGAACTCTCTCGAATTGATTTCTGAAAGAACCACATTATTGGTAACTTTTGCCCTTGAGTTTGATCGAAATAATATTCTTCGGTCATATTTCTGACATATTAATGACTCCTTCTTGGGACACAAGATTCAAGTGTTTCCAGATCTAGCTCAGATCACACAAAAAAAGAGAAAATAATTTCTTTTGTACAAACCTAGGGTTCTGAAACTAGGCGGTACATTCATATTGAAATTTCCTTGTAAATGTTTTATTTCTCTTGATTTGGTGAATTATATTTTCTTCAGTCCCAAGAAGTTGTTAGTCTTTATCGAATCAAAGGAAAAGGCTATTCCTACCACGGGGGTACTCCCTTAGAAAATTATGCTGAGTATTGGCTGTGCACATTCGTTATTCCCTTCCGCTATGTAATTGATTTTTTTTCTTTTTCTTTTTTCCTTCTGTATAAATTCTTAGTATCTTGACCAATAATTGTGGACAAAAGAAAAAAAAAATTTTCCTTTAATTATACTAGTTAGTATAATCCTATATAATAAAACTCACCCTCAACGTTCTGAGGACACTGACGTCACTGTCAGGTCCTCAGGGCACTTCCTGCCGGTTCGAAGCCTTTGTGGTGGTGAGGCCACCGAAAACACAGTGTTAGGGCCCTGCCCTCGCGTCAAACGTGATGACGTCAAGGGCGGAGCAACGTCAGCGAATTAAAGGTGGTGAGCCCAGGTCAGCAACAATGGCGGAGGAACGCAGATGGGGTGAGTAGGGAGGGAGGTGGGGGAGGTCCGGAAGGAAACCGTGCTAGCGCCCGTTTCATTGCCGCAAGAAACGGGCATGTTTTACTAGTGTTTAATATTGTGTAAGTGACATGTTTCTGGTATTTCATTACATTTATGTTAGTTGATGTAAATGTTAAATCTATAAATAAAATAATAATAAAAAAAAGAAATGAGTACCGGTACATACACAACCTTTAATGTTCACCTCATGTATTTTGTTGACAGATTATGCCTTTGCTGGACAAACTGAGTGAAGAATCAGAATGCAGTCCCATTGTTCGCAGCTGTTTAGATGCTATAGTGGTCATGTATTTTTCAGTGGACTCTAAGAACCCCTTAAAAAGAGTGATGTCAAGGTACAGTTTCAAGCCAAACTGGTTGATTGCTTTTACCTTTTACTATTGCATCAGTTACTCTTGTAGCATATAGTTACTCAACTACAATAAATGGGAAACCTTTTTCAGTTTGAGTATTAAGTGTTTTTCTGCAAGTTGCACGTAGTTCTAGGGATTTGTTGTATGGGGGTGAGAGAAGTTGGGGCTCAAGCTGTTGTCTGTTTGTTGCATTCCATGTGTTCTCATTTTAGACACACTTCCTGCTAACATAAGAATAGCCATACTGGGTCAGATCAATGGTCCATGTAGCCCAGTATCCTGTTTCCAAACAGCGGCCAATCCAGATCACGAGTACCTGGCAGAAACCCAATTAGTAGCAACGTTTCAGAATCCCAAAGAGTAGCAACATTCCATGTTACCAATCTCAGGGCAAACACTGGCTTTCCAATGTCTGTTTCAATAGCGGACTATGGACTTTTCCTCCAGGAACTTGTCCAAACCTTTTTTAAATCCAGATACGCTAACCGCTGTTACTACATCCTCCGGCAAAGAGTTCCACAGCTTAACTATTTGTTGAGTGAAAAAGTATTTCCTCCTATTTGTTTTGAAACTATTTCTGTGTAAGTTCATTGAGTGTCCCCTAGTCTTTGTACTTTTGGATTTTTTTGTTGAAACCGTAAAAAAAAAAAAAAATCAATTCACTTCTACTCATTCTACACCACTCAGGATTTTGTAAACCTCAATCATATCTCCCCTCAACTATCTCTTTTCCAAACTGAAGAGCCCTAACCTCGTTAGCCTTTTCTCATTTGAGAGGAGTTCCATCTCCATTATCATTTTGGTTGCTCTTCTTTGAACTTTTTCTAATTCGGCTATATCTTTTTTTTTTTTTTTGAGATATGTCGACTAGAACTGAACACACCATGGAACGATACAGAGGCATTATGTTATTCTTGGTCTTATTTACCATCCATTTCCTAATAATTCCTAGCATCCTGTTTGCTTTTTTGGCTGCCGCTGTACACTGGGCAGAAGATTTCAGCGTGTATTCTACACCATCATCTAGATCTTTTTCTTGGGTGCTGACTCCTCTAAGGTGAACCCTAGCATCAGGTAACTATTATTTGGATTATTGTTTCCAATGTGTATCACTTTGCATTTGTCCACATTAAATTTCTTCTGCCATTTAGTTGCCTGGTCCTCCAAAAGTTTTCACAGTCTGCATGTGTTTTAATGACCTTTAACAGTTTTGTGTCATCTGCAAATTTAATTGCTTCACTTGTCATTCCGATTTCCAGGTCATTTATAAATATGTTAAATAGCATTGGTCTCAGTACAGATCCCTGCAACAGTCCACTATTCACCCTCCTCCTCTGTTTTCTGTCCAATAATCAATTATTCCTAATCCACAACAGAACATTACCTCCTATCCCACGACTCTTGGAGTTTCTCATGAGGAACTTTGGCAAAAGCTTTCTGAAAATCTAGATACACTACATCAACTGGCTTACCTTTATCAACATTATTTGTTTCAGTTTGGTTATATTATTGATACAATCCTCATTGAAACAGAAAATTAGGCAGATAAAGGGCCATATGGTCTATCCAGTCTGCCCATCCATGCATTCTATTCTCCCTGTCACTACTTTAGAGATCCTATGTCTCTACCCGCCCCGGAAGCAGGTTAGCTGGGAGGGGCGGAGTCCATACCAAGGAGTATAAAAGATAGGGCTAGGCTGAGGATAGGGAGGCCCAGGGAAGGAAGAACTGAAGTCCCAGTCTATGCTACGTATAGCAGCTGTGACTGGAATGAGGTAAGCCAACCTTGTGCTTTTAAGACTGGCAAGCTTTGCTGAGATCTGGCTGGAGCTAGATCTGTACCTCTGAAGGAAAATAAGAAATATAGGCTGTGTTTGGTGCGTGGCAAGCCCAGCAGTCACAAACTGTGTTGTCTTGCCACTAGAGGCCTGCTTAATAACTGTTTTCTTGAACCGCAGAGTTTTACCCACACTATGTCTCGGGCCCTGTGAAGGAACAGGCCCAGGAGTCCTGTAAATAGATACTTATTTTGTGCTCATCCCTTTTGTCTGGTTGTGTTATTTCACCGTCCCACTCCCAACCCTTGCTTGGGGTCTCGCATATGGATTAATGAGACAAATCCAACATGGATTTAGTCAAGAGAAATATTGCCTCGCCAATCTACTACATTTCTTTGAAGGGGTGAATACATTTGTAGAGGTGAGCTAGTCATTATTGTTATCTGGATTTTTGAAAGACATTTGACAAAGTACCTCATGAAAGACTCCTGAGGAGGGACAGGAGGTAAGTAATATCCTATTGTGGATTAAAAACTGGTAAAAAGATAGAAAACAGAGAGTAGGATTAAATGGTCAGTATTCTCAAGGGTAGTTAGTGGGGTTCCCCCAGGGGTCTGTGCTGGGACCGCTTCTTTTTAACATATGTATAAATGATCTAGAGATGGGAATAACTAGTGTTAATTAAATTTGCTGATGACACAAAGTTATTCTAAGTTGTTAAATTGCAAGAGGATTGTGAAAAATTGCAAGAGACTGGACTTCCAAATGACAGATGACATTTAATGTGAACAAATGCAAAATGATGCATGTGGGAAAGTAGAGCCCAAAATATAGCTACCTGATGCAACCCTCTGCTCAGTGTGCAGCGGTGGCTAAGAAAGCAAATAGAATGTTAGGAATTATTAGGAAAGGAATGGAAAACAAAAATGAGGATGTTATAATGCCTTTGTATTGCTCCGTGGTGCAACTTCACCTTGAATATTGTGTGCAATTCTGGGCACCACATCTCAAAAAAGATATAGCTGAATTAGAAAGGTACAGTGAAGGGTGCCAAGAAAGATAAAAGAGGATGGGATGACTTCCCTATAAGGAAGGCTAAAGTGGCGAGGGCTCTTCAGCTTGGGGAAGAGACGGCTGAGGGGAGATATGATAGAGGTCTATAAAATACCGAGAGGAGTAGAACAGGTAGAGGTAAATCTCTTGTTTACCTTTCCAAAAATACTAGGACTAGGGGGCAAGCAATGAAGAGAAAATATTTCTTCACTCAACATGTAATTATGCTGTTGGAATTGGAATTTGTTGCCAGAGAATGTGGTAAAAGCAGTTAGCTTAGCAGAGTTTTAAAAAGTTTGGATAATTTCCTAAAAGAAAAGTCCAGATAGACTTGGGAAAATCCACTGCTTTTTTCCTAGGATAAGCAGCATAAATTATGTTTTATTGTTCTGAGATCTTGCCAAGTACTTGTGACCTGGATTGACCACTGTTGGAAACAGGATATTTGGCTTGATGGATCTTCAGTCCGTCCCAGTATGGCAAAGCTTATGTTCTTTTATTCAAATTTGACATTTGAAAAATCATGCTAAGTGTCTTAAGAGATGTTTGTGAAAAAGAGTGAGTGAAAATGCAGCTCCATTTCACACACACATAGAAAAAAGCACTTCTGGAAAATGTAGTTGTTTTTTGCAACCTTAGGAACCAAAAAAAAAAACTTTAAGTGCCTAATTTTATGTGACAGTGGCAGACCTTAAAGGGGCCTCGTAACCTGAATTGGATGTCTCATGAGGGCTTTGTTCTCTGGTGGCCAATGGCCTTTGCAACCCCATCCTTAAGAAAAAGGATCACCCACTGCCTGTGAAGGGGTAATTCACAGATGCGATAACTGAGCCCCTATACTGCCTCAGACCCCGACTCATTCTAGGAGTCCAGGGGATGTTGGTAGCAAAAACAGTTCCCACTTGTGCTATCCCTGATATCTGCCAGTGTTAAAATGCTTTCATTAATATTGCTAGAATTCAGGCTGCAAATAAGGCTATACTCTCTGTTTTCATAAATTTTTGTTTGAGGGCACGTTTGTTAAGATGTGGCAGTGACCTCCCCCACTCATGAAAAGCACCCCAACCCCCCTGATGACAACCTGAAATTCCTATGACAACACACACACACGCATGCACCCCCCCCCCCCCCCCCCCACCAACAGCTTTCAATCCCTCCAGCATCAGCGTTACACAATGTTGCAGATAAAGGATGGTAAGTGGGCAGATAGGACTGCAAAATAAGCAGTCTATCTTTGACTGTTTACTACTGAATATTTGCCAGCATCTGCATAACTTCTGGATATCGACCTGCAACTGATCTTCCCTCCTTCCTGAATCCCTCACCTTGGAAAAGGCCCTTTTTGCCATCTCCCAAGCCCCAGCAGCCCCACGCCTCCAGGCCTACTGTGCCAGGCCAGATGGTTTAGTGATCGCCAGGGCTGGAGCTAATCCCACTCGCTTTTGATACTTGTAGCTCCATATTAAAAGTGCTTCAGCCTCTAGCAATAGGCTTGCATCAGCCATTCTTAATACAGAGCTGCTAGGGGTAGAAATGAGGGGGGTTTGCTACTTCCCTGATGACTACTAGGCTGCCAGGCCTACTATGATAGGCCCAGGGTTAGGGGACCTGTTGGGACTTGGGGGTGCCAGAGGACCCTTTTGTGGGGTTTGGGAGACAGGCATTTAGGTGGCTTTCTGGTTTTGGTGGGAGAGAGAGTGGGGAATGAACTTGGTGGGGTGAGGGATGGGGGAATGAAGAATCCCCTTATGCAGGTCTCAGCTCCGATATTCAACTAGGACCCACATAAAAGTCCCCTTGGCCAGTACATGTCTGAAAAGAGCCAGATATTCAATGCTGGTACCTGGACATGACTTGGTATTGAATATTTGGGGCTAATGTAGCTGGTGGTGGTCAGCATTTAAAATAATAATTAAAAAAAACAGCAAAAAACCGCTGACTGCCACCGACTGAATATTGACAGGAGCATTTATATAACTTTTTCTCATTCTATCTTAATGTGGTGTTCTTGCTTATTTCTCCATCACAAGCATGCCTGGTTTTGTGTTCTGTTTCTTTTGTTTCCATTCTAGTTCACTGAATGCCCTTCCAGACCAGTTTAAAGCAGAAGCAGTATACAGTTTTACCAGACACCTTAGAAAAGAACTTGGGAACACAGATGCACATCTGTTTAGAAAAGTGATTGATAATCTTACATCCTGTATGGACAATTTCAGCATAGGTATTTCATTTTTGTATTATAACCACAGCTAAAATCTGCACTGCATTTTTGCATTTGGATATTCACTCCCCCCACCGCCCTTTTTATAAAGCCATGCTGCCAGTGCAGTAATGTTCTGTGTTGGCATTGCCGCACGGCTTTGTAAAAGGGGGGGGGGGGGGGGTCAGTATGGTATAGGGCACCATTTTTATTTAGCTGTATACCGGCCAATTATTTGATGGATAGAGAAATCTTGAAACAGATGAGTGCTTTAAAGTTCCGCATAGATGGTTTTACCTGAATTGGGCTATAATAGTTTTCTTGAATTTTTTTCCTGCCAAGGAAATTCTTCATTGAATATAGATTCTATGAATGCAGTGTAATAATCCTACTTTTCAAGTGCTTTTTTTGTTGCTACATATATTTTACTTATTTATTTATTATATTTGTTTCCCACACTTTCCCACTAAAACCAGGCTCAATGCGGCTTACATAGTAATAGGTAACACAGAATTTTGTTATTTAAAGTAGGAAATTAAGTATAACATAATAGAAGGATGGGTGGGTAGGTAGGTAGAGACAGGTGATAGAGAGAGGAGGGTAAGGTGGGGAGATAGAGTCTGGGTCAATGTCAAGTTGCACTTGTGCGACACAAAATCTGTTTAGAATGGGTTCAATGTCTTTAGCAGCTGCCATATTTTGATGTATATAATGCATGCGTTATACGCATTTTTAGAAACTGCGCCTACCTCTTGCGCGGTATATGTGTGAGCGTACTAAGCCAGTGTATTTTTACTAAGATGTGCTAATTGCAAAATTAGCATGTCTGTTTTTAAGGCCTTTGCTTTTTCTTTTTAGTTTTTTTTTTTTTTTGCAGGTTTCGTGCATTAATACCTGCAAAAATCGAAAAACAAAAGTCCTTAAAAACAGTTGTGTTCATTTTGTAGTTAGCATGCTTTGGAAAAATAAACTGGTATAGTGTGCATTGTATGCGTGTTTGCATTATAGAAATTAATTTTTACATAAACATGCAATTTGCGCATGTTTTATATATAAAAATACGATAAATCATACTAAATAATTGATACACAGTACTTGAATTATATATAATTTCCTTTTTCTTTTTTACAGGTACGACTTGTGTAACAGATGTCTTCATAGAAGGTGAGTTCCTACTGGAGATGAGGTGTGGTAGCCGTGTTAGTCACTTTTAAAGGTAATCAATAGAAATCAAACAAAATAAAACATGGAAAAGAAAATAAGATGATACCTTTTTTATTGGACATAACTTAATACATTTCTTGATTAGCTTTCGAAGGTTGCCCTTCTTCCTCAGATCGGAAATAAGCAAATGTGCTAGCTGACAGTGTATATAAGTGAAAACATTCAAGCATTACTATGACAGTAAAATAGATACCATTGGAGATTCTACATGGAATGTTGCTACTATTGGAGATTCTACATGGAATGTTGCTACTCCACTAGCAACATTCCATGTAGAAGGCTGCGCAGGCTTCTGTTTCTGTGAGTCTGACGTCCTGCACGTTCGTGCAGGACGTCAGACTCACAGAAGCAGAAGCCTGCGCGGCCACATTGGTGATCTACAAGGGCTGACTTCTACATGGAATGTTGCTAGTGGAATAGCAACATTCCATGTAGAATCTATAGAAATCAAACAAAATAAAACATGGAAAAGAAAATAAGATACCACCTTTTTTTATTGGACATAACTTAATGCATTTCTTGATTAGCTTTTGAAGGTTGTCCTTCGTCAGATTTTTATTTTTTTTTATTTTAGTTACATTTGTACCCCGCGCTTTCCCACTCATGGCAGGCTCAATGCGGCTTACATGGGGCAATGGAGGGTTAAGTGACTTGCCCAGAGTCATAAGGAGCTGCCTGTGCCTGAAGTGGGAATCGAACTCAGTTCCTCAGGACCAAAGTCCACCACACTAACCACTAGGCCACTCCTCCACTGTTGCTACTATTTGAGATTCTACATGGAATGTTGCTATTCCACTAGCAACATTCCATGTAGAAGTCGGCCCTTGCAGATCACCAATGTGGCCGCGCAGGCTTCTGCTTTTGTGAGTCTGATGTCCTGCACGTACGTGCAGGATGTCAGACTCACAGAAGCAGAAGCCTGCGCAGCCTTCTACATGGAATGTTGTTAGTGGAATAGCAACATTCCATGTAGAATCTCCAATAGTAGCAACATTCCATGTAGAATCTCCAATAGTATCTATTTTATTTTTGTTACATTTGTACCCTGCGCTTTCCCACTCATGGCAGGCTCAATGCGGCTTACATGGGGCAATGGAGGGTTAAGTGACTTGCCCAGAGTCACAAGGAGCTGCCTGTGCCTGCAGTGGGAATTGAACTCAGTTCCTCAGTTCCCCAGGACCAAAGTCCACCACCCTAACCACTAGGCCAATCCTCCATCTACCAGCATTTGCTTATTTCCGATCTGACGAAGAAGGGCAACCTTCGAAAGCTAATCAAGGAATGCATTAAGTTATGACCAATAAAAAAGGTGGTATCTTATTTTCTTTTCCATGTTTTATTTTGTTTCTATTGATTACCTACTGGAGATATACACTGTGAACGCTTGGAATGCCCTCCCGCGGGAGGTGGTGGAGATGAAAACGGTAACGGAATTCAAACATGCGTGGGACAGGCATAAAGGAATCCTGTGCAGAAGGAATGGATCCACAGAAGCTTAGCTGAAATTGGGTGGCGGAGGGAAGAGGGGTTGGTGGTTGAGAGGCTAGGTTGGGGGAGGGCAGACTTATACGGGGTCTGTGCCAGAGCCGGTGATGGGAGGCGGGACTAGTGGTTGGGAGGCGGGAAATACTGCTGGACAGACTTATACGGTCTGTGCCCTGAAAAAGACAGGTACAAATCAAGGTAAGGTATACACATATGAGTTTATCGTGGGCAGACTAGATGGACCGTGCAGGTCTTTTTCTGCTGTCATCTACTATGTTACTATGTTACTGCTATAATCTAGACATATATGCTGACAGGGAATTTGATGGGCAGTTGACAACTGCAAAGCCCTTTCCAGTCTGACTGTTCTTATCATAACACTTCAGCCCATGCGTTTGGTCTCCATATTTACTAGTTTCTCTGTGAACATGTTGAATTCCATTGTTTTGTCTACTTGCATCACCCTCTTTGAGAGGAGGTTTTTATCCATTTAGCATCCTTTCTGTCACATGCGGTGTAGGATTTGATCCTTAATATGTATTCCTCCCAACTTCACTTTATGACCCCATATCCAAGACATCCTTTCATCTGTATTAATGCTTGTCATTAGTGCATTATTTATTATCTTTCTGAAGTATTTCAGTGCCAGTATCGAGGACATGAAATGAGATTGAAGGGGGGCAGACTCAAGAAAAATGTCAGGAAGTATTTTTTCACGGAGAGAGTAGTGGATGCTTGGAATGCCCTCCCGCGGGAGGTGGTGGAAATGAAAACGGTAACGGAATTCAAACATGCGTGGGATAAGCATAAAGGAATCCTGTGCAGAAGGAATGGATCCTCAGGAGCTTAGTCGAGATCGGGTGGCAGAGCCGATGGTGGGAGGCAGGGCTGGTGGTTGGGAGGCAGGGATAGTGCAGGGTAGACTTATACGGTTTGTGCCAGAGCCGGTGGTGGGAGATGGGACTGGTGGTTGGGAGGCAGGGATAGTGCTGGGCTGACTTATACGGTCTGTGCCAGAGCTGGTGGTTGGGAGGCGGGGATAGTGCTGGGCAGACTTATACAGTCTGTGCCCTGAAGAGCACAGGTACAAATCAAGGTCAGGTATACACAAAAAGTAGCACATATGAGTAAACTTGTTGGGCAGACTGGATGGACCGTGCAGGTCTTTTTCTGCCGTCATCTACTGTGTTTACTATAGGGCTCATTTTCAAAGCACTTAGACTTACAAAGTTCCATAGGATAAAATGTAACTTTGTAAGTCTAAGTGCTTTGAAAATATGCCTCTATGTTTACCTTCTCTCCTCCGAGATTTATATATTTTAAATTCTTATATGTTTATACCAGAGCTACCCCAGTTTGGTAGCTTCTCTGTTGAAAGACAAATGTGCAGTTTGTCTTTCAACAGAGCATCTTATTTAACCTGGTCATACTTGATGGCATTCTTAGAAATCAGAAAATCTAAACGTTAGTTTGCTAAAAGCTCATGGTTGAGATAGTCTGCAAAAGGCCCCTCAAATTTCTTATTGCCAAAAAATGTCAAGCCTCAAAGCTCTCACAGCAAATTGTGACATACGCTGAGAAGGGCCACTCACACCTCCAAATGGAGTCCCAATGTTACCATCGGCCTTTAAATCAATAATCCAGCGAAAAGAGAACAGTATCAAAAAAACTCCACTAACTGAATAAAAATACTGTCCCCAAAAAACCTGGAACAGAGCCTAAACATTTGCAGTCTGTGTCAGTCAAAAGCGAAAAATCAAAAACAATTCCAAAAAGTACAAAGTTACTGGTGTTTCCTCATATGGCAATAGAAACAAGAAAAGAACGAACACAGTACTTATCTTCACAAGAAGAGAAGATCATCCAAATGTATTCTTAGGTATCTTTAAATCCACCGGCAGATGGAGGCTTCAAATGAATAGACATTCACACCAACTTTTCTTGTTCAATAATCCAAATCACCAACTTAAACTGAACCCCAACAAGGGCCTCAGCGAAACTGCATGCAAATCTCTCATGAATATTCATTGTATTAACATCAACTGAGTACGTCTTCTCTCCTAATTACATTCAATATACCGTAAAATAGTAACTGTTTATCATCTCAAAATTCATTTTATTCAAAACACTTTTTAGAACAAATACAATTTCTCACAATCTTTAACCATGCATTTGATAAAGGGGATGGCACAACTTCCCTATGAGGACAGGCTAAAGTGACTAGGGCTCTTCAGCTTGGAGAAAAGACGGCTGAGGGGAGACACGACAGAGGTCTATAAAATAATGAGTGGTGTGGAACAGGTAGACATGAATCTCTTGTTTACCCTTTTCAAAAATACTAGGACTGGGGGGCGTGCAATGAAGCTACAAAGTGGTAAATTTAAAACAAATCAGAGAAATATTTCTTTACTCAACATGTAATTAAGCTCTGGAATTCGTTGCCAGATAATGTAGTAAAAGTGGTTAGCTTAGCGGGGTTTTAAAACGTTTTGGATAGCTTCCTAAAAGAAAAGTCCATAAGCCATTATTAAATGGACTTGGGGGAATATCCACTGCTTATTTCTAGGATAAGCAACATAAATTATATTGTACTGTTTTGGGATCTTGCCAGGTACTTGTAACCTGGATTGGCCATTGTTGGAAACAGGAAGCTGGGCTTGATGGACCTTTGGTCTGTCCCAGTATTGCAGCACTTATGTAGTATGTTGACCAGCT
This sequence comes from Microcaecilia unicolor, assembly GCF_901765095.1. Lineage (NCBI taxonomy): Eukaryota > Metazoa > Chordata > Amphibia > Gymnophiona > Siphonopidae > Microcaecilia > Microcaecilia unicolor. The sequence goes on along the minus strand of NC_044033.1, from coordinate 27,262,648 downwards.
GCCGTCAGCACATCAGAGTAAGGAGGAAGAGAGCACCACTGCATAAACTCTAAAGGAGCTCAACTAAAAATCCTCCGAGTCCATCCCAGGCAGCAGACAGTAGGCCATAAAAAATCCCCAAATCAGATTTGTCCCAGATTAAGCCAAACAGCGGACAAAAGAAGATATAGAGCAGTCATCATCATGCCTTAGATTTCTGGGTCGGCAGCTGCCTGTCAGAGAGCTGTGGTTGCAAATACCCACCACCCTGGGAAACCTAATGCCATTTCGGCCTCTAAGGCCCTTTGTCCTACCCAACTAGCAGATTCAACCACTGGCTGGGTATCACCAGCTGGAAGCAGCTCCTGAGCATCAACTGTGGAGCATATACTGTGCAATTTACCATCTTTATAAAACACTAAAGCAAATGGATGTTGCCACCTGTAATGTATCCCAGTGTCATGTAAATGTTGGGTCAAAGGACGCAGTTCACCTCTACATTTTGGGATAATAGTAGATAAATCCTGATAAATATCCGTTCTACAGGTATCCCATTCATAGTGCAGATTAGCTCTCACTTTGTCTAGCACAGCCCCCTTGAGTTTGTAATCCTTAATACAAGCTGTGATGTCCTTGGGCACATTGAATTGCCATGAACCCAACGCTCTGTGTGCTCTCTTTAAGCCAGTGGTCTCTGTCAACTGAATCTGCATTTACAGATATGGCCACCACATATTGCACCACCTTTTCACAGTCCATATATTTCGGGGACTCAGGCAGCCTATGCAGTTAGAGATTAGAACATCGACTGTTGTTCTGCAAGTCCTCCATTTTATCTAGAAGGTATTTAGTTCCCTGTTTAGAGTCTGTCAGCTGTTTGTCCAAGCCTACATCGGTCTGCTCCTCCAGGCCCACCTCCGTGTCAGTGACGCACTTTCCCAAGTCTGTGATTTCCTGTTGCACATTGTTCCCAAGGCTCAGAGCTCTGAGCGCACAGCACAAAGGTCGGATTTAATTTGTTGCAGCCAAATGCAGACATTCTGCATTGGATCTGCAGACTCCTTAGCGGATTCCATGGGACGGGGGACCGAGGCCTCAGCTGAAACAGTCGGCGCATTCTCACTGTGTGCTCCACCCTTTTCCCTGCGGTCTAGGCCCAGAGCCGGTTCATGTTGCTGGTAGTCGAAGTCTTGCAGGTTGACCACCCGAGGATGCAAAATACTCATCACAAAAGCTCTGCTGTGATCTGTAAGACTGCAAGATGAAATTGGCACAATGTAGAACTGGGATGGAGACGAAGGCTGCTAATTCCATTCCTCAACCTTCACTTCCCTAACTGTAAAGGTCTAAAATACAAACTAACGCATGTGTCAACCTTTTCCTACTTGAGCACACAATTCTGGAACGCGCTGCCGCGCAACTTAAAAACGATCTATGAACTAACTGACTTCCACAAACAACTGAAGACCCATCTCTTTAACAAGGTGATCAACAAATGTGAACTTCTCCACATATATCCAATATTGTCCTATAATATTTGCTTGTTATACTAACCTCATTCTTTTTCATTATCATGCTACCCAAGATCCTTCCATAATACTAAATGTCTATTTTATTATATATCTCCACTATTCATGATGTATTGTAAGCCACATTGAGCCTGCAAAGAGGTGGTAAAATGTGGGATACTAATGCAATAAATAAATAAATAATTTTAATTTGATGGTGAACAACCCCTTGCTCAAACAGCCATCTCAAGCGATGATTTCACTCTCCTTTTGTTTTCTCTTAGCGGTCTTTTAATGTAAGTTTCAGATTAAAAAAAGCTTGTATTAGCCCTTTTCTGTCTTTCTTGTGGTCCTTTTTTGTTTTTTTATTTGTGCCCTCCTTGTTTAAGTTTTTATTGTAAAGTGCCAATAGGAGCATGCATTGAATTTAAATGTTGTCCGCTTGTTCATCTTTTCTTATCTGCTACATCACGTATATATCAACGTATAAATAGATAATCAGGTCTTAGAAATCAATTTATTCTGAGCTTTTCCTCTGCAAAAAATTTAAAATATAAATGATTGTTTGGTTTGCATTAACTTTTTTTCCTATCAGGCTATAAAGTCTTGGAATACATTACCTTCTCAGATTTGAATCAAATTGTATGATCTTTCATTGAGAGTTAAAAACATCTTTATTTTTGAAGTATTTTAAAGGATAATCTCATTGAGAACTGTAATTATTCCCATAAATGACTGGTTCAAATCTTTTGTTAACCCACACTGAACCAAAACTTGGTAGTTTCGGTTAGAAGTGCCTATATAGCATTGGTATAATAAGTTGGTAAATTAACTAAAACTGAACTTTAATAATTGTATTTGTTCTTCACAGTTCTTCAGTTCCTGCAGAAGTCAATACATACATTTCAAGACCAAAATAGGTAAATCTTCTAAATACATTAATTCTGTTCTGAGATAAAATGTAGTCGGACCTCCTGGACATGCACGTTCAGCTTTGTGCTTTCTGCGGTCTGTGCACAGTGTATCCTTCCTCTGTTTCTACTTCTATCTGATGCCATGGATCAGAACATTATCTCTGTAGAGTCAGACTCCCTTCAAGGGCTATGCTTAGGCTAATGGAAACAGAAACCATGAGGAAAGGGGGCAATATGATGCTTAGACATGAAGAAAGTGTTTCTAATAGCCAGGTGGATGGTAATCTGAACTCCACTGATCATCCCATAACATATAAGTACATAAGTAATGCCACACTGGGAAAAGACCAAGGGTCCATCGAGCCCAGCATCCTGTCCACGACAGCGGCCAATCCAGGCCAAGGGCACCTGGCAAGCTTCCCAAACGTACAAACATTCTATACATGTTATTCCTGGAATTGTGGATTTTTCCCAAGTCCATTTAGTAGCGGTTTATGAGCTAGTCCTTTAGGAAACCGTCTAACCCCTTTTTAAACTCTGTCAAGCTAACCGCCTTCACCACGTTCTCCGGCAATGAATTCCAGAGTTTAATTATGCGTTGGGTGAAGAAACATTTTCTCCGATATGTTTTAAATTTACTAAACTGTAGTTTCATCGCATGCCCCCTAGTCCTAGTATTTTTGGAAAGCGTGAACAGACGCTTCACATCCACCTGTTCCACTCCACTCATTATTTTATATACCTCTATCATGTCTCCCCTCAGCCGTCTCTTCTCCAAGCTGAAAAGCCCTAGCCTCCTTAGTCTTTCTTCCCTGCTACCATTTTAGTTTAATGTAAGAGCTGAAAAGGGGTCGTACAAAGTCAAATTCCTCAAATTCAGGTATGCTGACTTTGTTGAAATGGAGGCTACCCTTAAGGAAGTGTTAGCAGGGTGAGAAGTTCTTTGAAAAGTAGAACAGTAGTAGGCTAAACTGAAAAGGAGCTTTAGTAAGGACAACTAGTCTTGTTAGTGGCTTGCATGTCTCATTTCCTATTTCTCCGACCTGTGTAGAATGGGGCTGTTTATTCCCCTGTTTCCTCTTCTTGCTTGTAGGCCAGTTTAGTTCAGCTGAAATGTTGGGAAGCATTTTGAAAGCTGCTCTGCCATTCATTCACCCTCCGTTGTCCCATGTAAGCCGCATTGAGCCTGCCATGAGTGGGAAAGCGCGGGGTACAAATGTAACAAAAATAATTAGTACCTTTGGTCAGGGCCGGTCTTAGCAAGTGCGGGGTCCTATGCAGACCAATTTGGTGGGGCCCCATCATAGCCCCGCCTAACCTAGCCCCGCCCCCACCCTAGCTCCACCCCATTGATAAGATTATTCCATTTTTAGAACATTTTTTTATTTACGAAATTTAAAATAAAGACAAATGAAGCTAAACTTGTACAAAAAAAACTGATTGAAATAATAAGCACAATGCTATCATGAAACCTCCCCTCCCCAGAAATTATTCAGTTCAAGTCCACTACAATTAGTAGTGGGCCCAAGCCGGGGGTGGATGCCGCGCCGGTGGTGGCGGGAGCGGAGTGGCCGAGCCGCGGGAATGGGGATCATCTCAGGCGACTAAGGCGAGCAGCGGTGGAGGTCGGAGCGGAGGCACGAGCGAGGCAGAGTTGAGGCGCTGCGTGGGGCCCCCTTAGGCGCGGGGCCCTATGCGGTCGCCTTGGTCGCCTCTGCCTAAGACCGGCCCTGCCTGTGGTTTGCTATTAATCATAGTTCTATACTGGATCAGATTATATTGTTGGATGGGTCATGTCTTTCAGTGGATAAGAAGTCCAGGGTCTTGGGGGGTTATTTTGGACATCTTTAATGATGGAACCTCAGATTAATGGTGTACTGGAAAAATCTATGTTGAAATTGAAGCAATTACATTGAATTCAATCTTTATTTTTTCCTTAACATTTCAGAGTTTTGGTTCAGGCTGTTATTTGCTCATCTCTGGACTACTGTAATTCACTATAGGTATTTCATAGAAATTATTGAAGAAGCTAAGAGGTTTGATTCACAACGTAGCTGCTAGGCTGATTTGTAGGAAAAGTAGATGTGATCATGCGACCCTGTTATTTGCTGGTCTTCATTGGCTACCCTATAGAAGCATGAATTGTTTTTATTTATTTATTTTTGTTACATTTGTACCCCGCACTTTCCAACTCATGGCAGGCTCAATGCGGCTTTACATGGGGCAATGGAGGGTTAAGTGACTTGCCCAGAGTCCCACTAGCAACATTCCATGTAGAAGTCGGCCCTTGCAGATCACCAATGTGGCCGCGCAAGCTTCTGCTTCTGTGAGTCTGACGTCCTGCACGTACGTGCAGGACGTCAGACTCACAGAAACAGAAGCCTGCGCAGCCTTCTACATGGAATGTTGCTAGTGGAATAGCAACATTCCATGCAGAATGTCCAATAGTAGCAACATTCCATGTAGAATCTCCAATAGTATCTATTTTATTTTTGTTACATTTGTACCCTGTGCTTTCCCACTCATGGCAGGCTCAATGCGGCTTACGTGGGGCAATGGACGGTTAAGTGACTTGCCCAAAGTCACAAGGAGCTGCCTGTGCCTGAAGTGGGAATCAAACTCAGTTCCCCAGGACCAAAGTCCACCACCCTAACCACTAGGCCACTCCTCCACTGTTGCTACTATTTGAGATTCTACATGGAACCAACATTCCATGTGGAAGTCAGCCCTTGCAGATCACCAATGTGGCTGCGCTGGCTTCTGCTTCTGTGAGTCTGACGTCCTGCACGTACGTGCAGGACGTCAGACTCACAGAAACAGAAGCCTGTGCAGCCTTCTACATGGAATGTTGCTAGTGGAATAGCAACATTATATGTAGAATATCCAATAGTAGCAACATTCCATGTAGAATCTCCAATAGTAGCAACATTCCATGTAGAATCTCTAATAGTAGCAACATTCCATGTAGAATCTCCAATAGTAGCAACATTCCATGTAGAATCTCCAATAGTATCTATTTTGTTTTTGTTACATTTGAACCCTGTGCTTTCCCACTCATGGCAGGCTCAATGCGGCTTACATGGGGCAATGGAGGGTTAAGTGACTTGCCCAGAGTCCCAAGGAGCTGCCCTGTGCCTGAAGTGCGAATCAAACTCAGTTCCCCAGGACCAAAGTCCACCACCCTAACCACTAGGCCACTCCTCCACTGTTGCTACTATTTGAGATTCTACATGGAACCAACATTCCATGTGGAAGTCAGCCCTTGCAGATCACCAATGTGGCCGCGCTGGCTTCTGCTTCTGTGAGTCTGACGTCCTGCACGTACGTGCAGGACGTCAGACTCACAGAAACAGAAGCCTGTGCAGCCTTCTACATGGAATGTTGATAGTGGAATAGCAACATTCCATGTAGAATCTCCAATAGTAGCAACATTCCATGTAGAATCTCCAATAGTAGCAACATTCCATGTAGAATCTCCAATAATATCTATTTTATTTTTGTTACATTTGTACCCTGCGCTTTCCCACTCATGGCAGGCTCAATGCGGCTTACATGGGGCAATGGAGGGTTAAGTGACTTGTCCAGAGTCACAAGGAGCTGCCTGTGCCTGAAGTGGGAATCGAACTCAGTTCCTCCGTTCCCCAGGACCAAAGTCCACTATCCTAACCACTAGGCCACTCCTCCACTGTTGCTACTATTTGAGATTCTACATGGAACCAACATTCCATGTGGAAGTCAGCCCTTTCAGATCACCAGTGTGGCCGCGCTGGCTTCTGCTTCTGTGAGTCTGACGTCCTGCACGTATGTGCAGGACGTCAGACTCACAGAAACAGAAGCCTGTGCAGCCTTCTACATGGAATGTTGCTAGTGGAATAGCAACATTCCATGTAGAATCTCCAATAGTAGCAACATTCCATCTAGAATCTCCAATAGTATCAACATTCCATGTAGAATCTCCAATAGTAGCAACATTCCGTCTAGAATCTCCAATAGTAGCAACATTCCATGCAGAATCTCCAATAGTATCAACATTCCATGCAGAATCTCCAATAGTAGCAACATTCCATCTAGAATCTCCAATAATATCTATTTTATTTTTGTTACATTTGTACCCTGCGCTTTTCCACTCATGGCAGGCTCAATGCGGCTTACATGGGGCAATGGAGGGTTAAGTGACTTGCCCAGAGTCCCAAGGAGCTGCCCTGTGCCTGAAGTGCGAATCAAACTCAGTTCCCCAGGACCAAAGTCCACCACCCTAACCACTAGGCCACTCCTCCACTGTTGCTACTATTTGAGATTCTACATGGAACCAACATTCCATGTGGAAGTCAGCCCTTGCAGATCACCAATGTGGCCGCGCTGGCTTCTGCTTCTGTGAGTCTGACGTCCTGCACGTACGTGCAGGACGTCAGACTCACAGAAACAGAAGCCTGTGCAGCCTTCTACATGGAATGTTGATAGTGGAATAGCAACATTCCATGTAGAATCTCCAATAGTAGCAACATTCCATGTAGAATCTCCAATAGTAGCAACATTCCATGTAGAATCTCCAATAATATCTATTTTATTTTTGTTACATTTGTACCCTGCGCTTTTCCACTCATGGCAGGCTCAATGCGGCTTACATGGGGCAATGGAGGGTTAAGTGACTTGCCCAGAGTCCCAAGGAGCTGCCTGTGCCTGAAGTGGGAATCAAACTCAGTTCCTCAGTTCCCCAGGACCAAAGTCCACCACCCTAACCACTAGGCCACTCCTCCACACTTTACACTTTGATGTTTAGTTTTTAGAACATTATATGTTGATGCTGCAGATGATTTTCTCTTATTTTCCTTGTCAGGTACTTCTTTTAAGGGTCAAAGTGTGGATTGTCTTACTTTGCAGCTGCCATCTTTGAAAGGTGTTAAATATAGATTGCTATATGGTCAATCTGTAGTTTTCCATGCCATTAGAATTTGAAACTTTCTTCCATCGGGTATTCGTTTTTTTTCTCTTATCTGTTTCAGAGAAAACTGTAAACTTTTCTTTTGGCAAAGTCTGTTTGTGAATTTAGGAGATTGATTCTTTCTAAGGATGTAAAAAGAATTGAAGCGGTGCAAAGAAAAGCGATGAGAATGGTATGGGGTTTGCGTTACAAGACGTATGAGGAGAGACTTGCTGAACTAAACATGTATACTCTGGAGGAAAGGAGAAACAGGGGTGATATGATACAGACGTTCAAATATTTGAAAGGTATTAATCCGCAAACGAACCTTTTCCGGAGATGGGAAGGCGGTAGAACGAGAGGACATGAAATGAGATTGAAGGGGGGCAGGAAGTATTTTTTCACAGAGAGAGTAGTGGATGCTTGGAATGCCCTCCCGCGGGAGGTGGTGGAAATGAAAACGGTAACGGAATTCAAACATACGTGAGATAAACATAAAGGAATCCTGTTCAGAAGGAATGGATCCTAAGGAGCTTAGCCGAGATTGGGTGGCAGAGCCGGTGGCAGGAGGTGGGGATGGTGCTGGGCAGACTTATACGGTCTGTGCCAGAGCCGGTAGTGGGAGGCGGGACTGGTGGTTGGGAGGCAGGGATAGTGCTGGGCAGACTTATACGGTCTGTGCCAGAGCTGGTCGTGGGAGAAGGGACTGGTGGTTGGGAGGTGGGGATAGTGCTGGGCAGACTTATACGGTCTGTGCCAGAGCCGGTGGTGGGAGAAGGGACTGGTGGTTGGGAGGTGGGGATAGTGCTGGGCAGACTTATATGGTCTGTGCCAGAGCCGGTGGCGGGAGGTGGGGATGGTGCTGGGCAGACTTATACAGTCTGTGCCAGAGCCGGTGGTGGGAGGCGGGACTGGTGGTTGGGAGGCGGGGATAGTGCTGGGCAGACTTATACAGTCTGTGCCCTGAAGAGCACAGGTACAAATCAAGGTAAGGTATACCCAAAACGTAGCACATATGAGTTATCTTGTTGGGCAGACTGGATGGACCGTGCAGGTCTTTTTCTGCCGTCATCTACTATGTTACTATGAGGCATATTTTCAAAGCACTTAGCCTTCCAAAGTTCCATAGAAACCTATGGAACTTTGGAAGGCTAAGTGCTTTGAAAATATGCCTATATGTTACTATGTATGTTAATATGATTTACTTTTTCTTTTGTTACCTATGTGATTGTAATGCTTGGGTGTTTTTGTTATCTGCCTCTCACCCCTTTTTTTTAGGGGATTAGGCGGGATACAAGCCTCTAGTATAGTATTGTAAAATGTTCACACATTTTGTTTTTTCCTTTTTAAAGGAGACTTCATGGGAATCGTATTGCCCAGACTCAGTTGATGCACGACTTATTGATGGCTGTAAAAGTTTCGATGGTCCTGGTGCAAAAAGTACAGGTGAATGATCAAGAATGTCTTCAGAGAGATCCTGATTCTGATGTCTGGCACAGCATGAGTGGAATGCTCCGCTGCCTCACGAATGTGTTAATGGATGGTAAGTGTCTGCGTCATTTGCACAGTTGGGAATTCTATCCTTAGATCCTTCTTCCTGCTGGAGGGAAAGGTCTATACTCTGTTTCATAACTTTTGCAATACTGTGCATGGCAGAAAGTTTACCACATAGTGATAAAGAGGCCAGTTTTCAGAAGCCATTTACTACAACATGACGAGAGGCATCCCTAGGATAGAGGTTAGGGTGAAGAATGCATTTTCAAAATTACACACAGAAAAAGTGGAAGTAGAGAGGGGCTATCAGTTTTAAATACCTCGACATTCCCATGATATATTACCATACTACTCAGAACCAGAGGAGACAAAATACATTCTTAGTTACAGTAAGAGAGAGAGCATGTTCGATTTTGTGACTTCAATTATTTTGGAACAGTGATGTATATAGGAAAAATATTAAATAATGGAATGGTATTAGTGCAGCTGCTTGCTGCTACTGGATTTGGAAATTTGAGAAAAACCGATTGGGAAATTTTGCAGACTTGCCCAATAACATCTTAAGACGTTGACCTGGCTAAGGGTTTCTAGGTCTCATCTCAGTTCAGTCCAGTTTTTAGTGACTTAAAGAATATATTGTAATGCCAAATAAGGGCTAGATCATAAGCACATCAGCATTGCCACGCTGGGAAAAGACCAAAGGTCCATCAAGCCCAGCACTCTGTCTCCGACAGTGGCCAATTCAGGCCCCAAGAACCTGGCAAAAACCCCAAAATTTAATAACGATCAATGGACTTTTCCTTCAGAAATCTGTCCAGACCCCTTTAAACTCAGCAAGGCCAGCTGCCGTCACTACCTTCTCCGGCAATGAGTTCCAGAGTCTAACTACGCGCTGAGTAAAGATCTTATCCTGTAACTAATCAGGAGCTTGGCTAGTAGCACTGTAACTTAATCAGCAATTTTCAACTATCCCTTTATAGCTATGTGTTTTGATTTATGACTAGCCGTTAAGCCCGTAAAAACGGGTGAGTATTGCAGCCCTCCTCTCTCCCCTGGCCTCACCCCGTCCACTGATCCTCCCCCACATATCCAGCGACTCTCCTCTTTCCCTTGGCCTCCCCCCCTCCCCCCACGTCCAGCAACCCTCCTCTGTGCCCTGCTCTCACCCAAAGTCCAGCAGCCATGGCCTCTCCCCCCTGCCCTCCCCCCATGTCCAGCTACCCTCATCGCCGCTGCTCCCTCCCCCCTCCGTGCCGGGCCCCCTGCACTGACCTGACAGCGCCTCTCACCTCCGTGTGAAAGCGCTACAGGCAGCAGCAGATCGCTCTGCTGCTGCCTGCAGCGCTTCCACACGGAGGTGAGAGGCGCTGTCAGGTCAGTGCAGGGGGTCCGATGCGGCGGCGGGGGGGAGGGGGTAGGTTGTTTTGCGCGATGTTCCTTTTCAGGCAGCAGCAGCGGCGTCCGAAAATTCGACTCCGTTTCCCTCTCTGTTCCGCCCTCTGACGTCATGACGTCTTGACGCGAGGGCGGGACAGAGAGGGAAGTCTGTACTGCGCATTTGCAAGTGAGTACAGTCACTTGCCGTTTATGTTTGATGGCCTTTTTGCTATCCTAAATTAATCCATATAGTTATAAGGATAGCGGCTGTATATTTCTAATTCTCTGTTAGAGGTAAGTGGAATGTCCTTACTTCACTCTAGCAACGACTGGATTAGAGGGCAGCCAAAACTGAATCTATGGCCAAAATTCATCACTTGGTTTCAGCTGAAACTTACTTGGCACCTGAACGAGAACAGCCCCCACTTCATCTATCTCCTCTCTTTTTCTCCCCCCCCCCCCCCCCCCCCCCCACTGTGAATAGAAGGAACTTCTTCCCCACCATCCTGAGCAGAAGAAGCCACCCTCCATCTCCCGCTCAGGCCTGTTGTATCATTGATAGTCTAATGGCTAGTTGGGGCACGAGCAATACCCAGTCACTCCTGCCCATGCCAGCTCTGCTGACAAAATGGCTGGCGGAACCTCCTGTGGCAATCTCGCGAGACTGCTGCGGGAGGTCCCTGCAGCCATTTTGAGATTGGAGCCAACATGGGTAGAAGTGACTGGGGAGTAGTCTGTAAGAATTTTCAGCTGAAAATTCATGGAAAAGGCACTTGTCCATATAGCCACAGCTGCTACAGGTTAAGTGCTTTTGACTCGGGCCCATAATATTATTCTAATAGTAGGCCTTTCAGAAGAAAACAGATTTTGGGCCCTATTTACTAAGGTGCACGAACGTTTTTAGTGCGTGCTAAAAATTAGCGCACGCTAACCATGTAGATGCTGCTAGGAATATAATGAGCATCTACACGGTTAGCGCGCGCTAATATTTAATGCGTGCTAAAAACACTAGTGTGCCCTTAGCGCAGCTTAGTAAACAGGGTCCTTTGTTTTCAGTGCTCTAGACAGAATTCAGATGTCTACTCCTTTGTCTGTCGTCACATGCTTAATGAGGTATTCCATAACACATCTAGCTTGACGGCCTTGAAATGTTAAAAAATATGGATTAGCAGTATAAATATGGCCGCCTGTTTTATGATGATACGTTTTTAAGCTTGAATTAATTGTATTTTTTTCTTATTTAGAATAAAGCTAAGAGCTTTACTAATAAATACTCTTAAACCTTATCCCCTAAAGTATGGATAATTAAACTGGAGATCTTGAATTCATATTTTGTTTTCTTGTACTGAAAATTTGTGGGAGGGGGAGGGGTGAGGTTGGGTGGGAAAAGTTATCATTTTAGAAATAGTTCAATGAAAACTCTGTACAAGAACTAACAATTATGGGCCAGATTCAGTAAATGGCACTGAAAAATTGTCGCCGGAAAAAAAAAAAATCAGTGCTGTACTATTAAGGATGCTCCTGGCTGAGTGTCCTTTTATAGAGAGAGCGCATAGTGCCAATTCCCACGCCCAACTTTGGGCTTGAAGACTTCAGGCATAAATCCTGCTGTGCAAGTTGGGTGTGCATCCCCAGTATTTTATAACACTGCTTCCAAATTTTCAGAATTCCCCTAACCCACCAACGACACTCCCAGGGCTGCGTCCCCTTTGGGTTGCACTATGGGATTTGGGCATCCAGTGTTATTGGGCGACCTTTATAGAATCTGGAGATATGTGTCTTTTGGGTCTCTGGTACTCTGCTTTCTGATTTGTCTCCTTAGTAAAAACAGTTTTGTTAGTTCTGTGCGTTCCATAATGGTAGAAAATGAAAGATGATTGAAGTCCTGGTTCTGTAATGGGAGAATTTTAAAGATGCATGACGTTGGCTAGGATGTTTTATATAGCTCTTCCCCACCCTTCTCCTCCCCCTTCAAAAATTGTTTTGACTTTTCTGAAACAGTGTTGGAAAAGTTTCCAAAGCAGAAAAACACATTCTTATTACAAAAGATATTGTGCAATGCAGAGTTTTCAGTTTTTGCAGAATTTGAATGTGAGCTGATGGGAGGGAAGGTGCAAAGGGAACTGCTGGAGTCCGGACCCAGATGCCACCGTCTGCTATTGCTCCCTCACCAAGCCAGTCCCCATTATTCTGTCAGTCTCCCTTTGCCTTGTCCTGTTTCTCACAGTCATGGCTCCCATAAAAGCTGTTGCTTTATGAAACTGAATCACAAAATTGTATCTATTATTCTCCGAGGACAAGCAGGCTGCTTGTTCTCACGACTGGGTGACGTCCGCGGCAGCCCCCACCAACCGGAAGAAGCTTCGTGGGCGGTCCGCACGCGGGGCACGCCCACCGCGCATGCGCGGCCGTCCTCCCGCTCGTGCGCGACCGTTCCCGCCAGTCTTTTCTTTTCCGCGCCTGGAGAGAGTCGTGCCGTCGCCGCTCTCTCTTAGCAGCCCCGGAAAGACCGTCGCGTTTACGCGATTTTGTTTACTTTTTGTTTAATTTTTGTTAATTCTGTTGCCGCGCGCTCCTGTTTTTCTTTTTCGAAAAAAAAAAAATAATAATAGAGCACGCGCTCCCTTTTCCCTCGTTTTTCTAGCGAGGGCGTTGCGTTGCGGCCTTGTGGCCGCGCGATCGATTTATTTTTCCGAGGTGTGATTTCCGCCACCATCGACGACTTTAACTTCGCCGACGCGATTTTTCCGTCGATGTCCTCGAAGGTCCCGAGTGGATTTAAGAAGTGTGGTCGGTGCGGCCGGCCGATCTTGTAGACCGACACCCACGCTTGGTGCCTCCAGTGCCTCGGGCCGGAGCACAATATCAAGTCGTGTTCTCTGTGTCTCGGTCTCCGGAAACGGACTCAGTTGCGAGGCAAGTTCTGCGGGACCGTCTTTTTGGAACTTGCGCCGGCCCCTCGACGTCGACCTCGACGGCATCGGTATCGACGCCCAGTCCTTCGGTACCAGTATCGATGCCCGAGAAATCGGCACCGATGGCATCGACCCCAGGAGAACAATTACCCCCAAGTGGTGTATTACTTCAATAGCTGCTTGATTAAGAAGCACCCTCAGATAATCCCACTGTGAGTGACACACAGTAATTCTCTGTGGTCCAGTGGTGCAGCACCTCATTCATCGGGTTGCTCCTATTTTTCTGTTCTTTTAAAAAAAATGCTATATCCCAATACAAGTGCTGGTAGACTGGTATTATTTTATGTGTATTTTTTTGTTTTTATGTGCCCGACCAGTCTTAAATTCCTTGCCACGCTAATGTCTCAACGTACTTAATAATGCAAGGTAACTACTGTGTCAATATAACCAATTACTTATCTGAGTCTTATATCCAAGTTGTGCCACTTGGGGGTAATTGTTTTCCTGGTTTTTGTAAGAAATGCTTTATGAAACTGTGTAGCTCTTGGTATACCCGAGCCAGGCAGTGTCCAAAATCCTGCACTAGTCTTGCAAGATTGCACCGTGTAAAATGCAGAAATCTAATAGCCATATTGGTCCTTGGATTCACAGGAGGTTCTGATAAATGTGTTCTGTGAACTTTCGAGATTACATAAATCCCTTCTTCAGAAGTGCATTGAGATTGTGTTTTCTGTGTTCCTCAGAGGGGCTTCTGCAGAATGTTCAAAGTACTTCAGGACTGGCTGTTATTCTTTACACTAAGATAATGTTAAAGCCAGCTGAAAAGCTTCCAGGTTTGGTAAGTATTGTTCTTTGTCTTAGAATTAAAACATGCTTTTTTTTTTCATAAGCCTTCATGAGTTTTTAATGTTTAGATTCTTCATTAGGTTAATGTTCTCTCATTTGTTTACTCTTTTTTTTTTTGCTGTCGTATACAATATATTTAATATTGAGGCATTGTTTTTCATCTTTCTTTGGACAATGAGTTAAGTGGACATATGTTTAGGAGCATGGGCATGTGGATTTTTTCTTGTCATGTGTAGAGGAGTGTGGTAGCCGTGTTAGTCCACTCTTAAGGTTATCAATAGAAATCAAACAAAATAAAACATGGAAAAGAAAATAAGATGATACCTTTTTTATTGGACATAACTTAATACATTTCTTGATTAGCTTTCGAAGGTTGCCCTTCTTCGTCAGATCGGAAATAAGCAAATGTGCTAGCTGACAGTGTATATAAGTGAAAACATTCAAGCATTACTATGACAGTCTGACAGGGTGGGAGGATGGGGGTGGGTAGGTGGTATGCATGGGGACATCAAAGCATATCATTGATATTCTAACAGGATGGGTGTGGATAGGTGAGGGGTGGGGTGATCAACAGAGACATACAGCTTTATGGTTTATAATGGGCTAGGAACCCCAGATCCTTGTTAAGTCCTTTCTGTTGGGTGTTAAAATATTTAATCACTCGGACTTCAAAGGTCTTACGTTCTTGTATGGTTTTAAAGTTACCTTTCAGGTCCTGGTCCTGTAAAATGCTGACCAACAGGCGTGGGAGCCCTACTGGCACCAGTATTGTGGTATATATCATTCAGTGTAAAAAATGTAACGAAGGATGCTATATTGGAGAAACAGGCCAGATGCTTAAGACAAGATTCAATTTACATAGACATCACATGAACAATACTGGTGCCAGTAGGGCTCCCACGCCTGTTGGTCAGCATTTTACAGGACCAGGACACTGTACCAGTGACTTCACAGTGAGAATCCTGAAAGGTAACTTTAAAACCATACAAGAACGTAAGACCTTTGAAGTCAGAATGATTGAATATTTTAACACCCAACAGAAAGGACTTAACAAGGATCTGGGGTTCCTAGCCCATTATAAACCATAAAGCTGTATGTCTCTGTTGATCACCCCACCCCTCACCTATCCACACCCATCCTGTTAGAATATCAATGATATGCTTTGATGTCCCCATGCATACCTCCTACCCACCCCCATCCTCCCACCTTGTCAGACTGTCATAGTAATGCTTGAATGTTTTCACTTATATACACTGTCAGCTAGCACATTTGCTTAGTTCCGATCTGACGAAGAAGGGCAACCTTCGAAAGCTAATCAAGACATATATTAAGTTATGTCCAATAAAAAAGGTATCATCTTATTTTCTTTTCCATGTTTTATTTTGTTTGATTTCTTGTCATGTGGAATCTCTTATACAAAAATCTTTTTCTACACAATGAAGAAGTTGAAGGCAATTCACAAGTACTTTTGATTCCATACATTTTCGATTGTTAGTTCAGGCTTTAGTCTTATCAAGAACTGTCTATTGCCATATTGTTTATATTAGATGGTCAAAAAGCCTGATAAAAAGGATACAATTGGTGCAAAGTACAGCTGCTAGGCTGATATTTTTGTTCTCCAAATATGAGTCAGTAACTCCATTTACTGTTGGAATTGCACTGACTCCCCGTTGAAGCAAGGGCTCAATTTAAAATATGCACAATTATTTTTAAGATCATGAATGGATTAGCACCATGATTGGTTTATTCTTATTCATAATGGCCTAATTTATCAGACCCGTACAGACGTTTTTACATTTTCTGTTGGTAAAACAACTTAAATCTTGGAAAACATTTAATTCTTCACTCCATTATCAAGCTTTGATATGGAACTTATTGCCACTGTCACTTCGAGTTACCACTAACTATTTTTTGTTTCGTAAAAAGCCTAAAAACGTGGTCGTTTAATAAGTATTTACAATTCAGTAATTGAAAAGTATTAGTTTATACATTGTAATTCCTGGATGTTTTATTGTCTAGTTTCTTGTCTATTGTTATCTGCATAGAACTGGATAGATTAATGTGGAATAGAAGCTGTGTATAACATAACATAGGGCACAAGGTCGGAGCTTAGTACCGTCTTTCTGGTTAGCAGTAAAATCAAACCCATGCCTGTAATAAGCAAGGAGAGGAGAAGATGGAGGTAAGAAAGAGACGCTGTGCTACAGAGGCTTACGAACATAGTGTTGGCGGAAAAAGAGATTCCTGCAGTGTCTCAGAAAACTTTCGAGTTTAAGAGAAAATCTGATTTGCAGAAAAAAAAATTAATTAATTTCACTTCACAGACATGGATTAGGTATGAGAAGTTTTTTTTTTTTATCATTTTGGCTTTGTTTGGGGTTGAAAGCATCTACTTTTGTCTAACAACATTGTGTTGCTTGCAGGTCAGCGACCTCCTCCTCCTCCATCCAGCAGAATGGGGGAATGCACCAGACTGGTTTAGGAGCAGTTGTGGAAACCTCTGTAAAGAAGTGCCGCCTGATTCCATTCTCCTTTTTCTGTGTCAAGGAGCTCTGGCCATGTTAGAATGGAGAAATGCAAACACGGGTCGGAAAGGAGAGAAACTGTTCTTAGATATTTTAATGGTTTTATTAACACTTAGCTCTCGGTAAATCTCTTTTTTTTATTAATTTATTTAGATTTTGCTCACACCTTTTTCAGTAGTAGCTCAAGGTGAGTTACATTCAGGTACACTGGATATTTCTCTGTCCCAGGAGGGCTCACAATCTAAGTTTGTACCTGAGGGCAATGGAGGGTTAAGTGACTTGCCCAAGATCACAAGGAGCAGCAGTGGGATTTGAACCGGCCACCTCTGGATTGCAAGAGCAGTGCTCTAACCACTAGGCCACTCCTCCACTATAGCAACATTTCATCTAGAATCTCAAATAGTAGCAACATTCCAGAATCTCAAAAAGTGGCAACATTCCATGTAGAATCTTCAATAGTAGCAGCATTCCATATACTTATTTATTTATTTACATTTACTCACACCTTTTTCAGTAGTAGCTCAAGGTGAGTTATATTCAGGTACTCTGGATATTTCTCTGTCCCAGAAGGGCTCACAATCTAAGTTTGTACCTGAGGCAATGGAGGGTTAAGTGATTTGCCCAAGATCACAAGGAGCAGCAGTGGGATTTGAACAGGCCATCTCTGGGTTGCTAGACCGGTGCTCTAACCACTAGGCTACTCCTCCACTAGCAACATTCTGTCTAGAATCTCAAACAGTAGCAACATTCCATGTAGAAGCATGCCCTTGCAGATGAGCAATGCAGCCGCGCAGGCTTCTGTTTCTGTGAGTCTGACATCCTGCTAGTGGAATAGCAACATTAACATTCCATGTAGAATCTCAAATAGTAGCAAGAGAATCTCAATAGTAGCAACATTCCATCTAGAATCTCCAATAGTAGCAACATTCCATGTAGAATCTCAAATAATAGCAAGATTCCATCTAGAATCTCAAATATTTATTTAGATTTTACTCACACCTTTTTCAGTAGTAGCTCAAGGTGAGTTACATTCAGGTACTCTGGATATTTCTCTGTCCCAGGAGGGCTCACAATCTAAGTTTGTACCTGAGGCAGTGGAGGGTTAGGTGACTTGCCCAAGATCACAAGGAGCAGCAGTGGGATTTGAACAGGCCACCTCTGGGTTGCTAGACCGGTGCTCTAACCACTAGGCTACTCCTCCTCTAGCAACATTCTGTCTAGAATCTCAAACAGTAGCAACATTCCATGTAGAAGCATGCCCTTGCAGATGAGCAATGCGGCCGCGCAGGCTTCTGTTTCTGTGAGTCTGACATCCTGCTAGTGGAATAGCAACATTAACATTCCATGTAGAATCTCAAATAGTAGTAGCAAGAGAATCTCAATAGTAGCAACATTCCATGTAGAATCTCAAATAGCAAGATTCCATCTAGAATCTCAAATATTTATTTAGATTTTACTCACACCTTTTTCAGTAGTAGCTCAAGGTGAGTTACATTCAGGTACTCTGGATATTTCTCTGTCCCAGGAGGGCTCACAATCTAAGTTTGTACCTGAGGCAATGGAGGGTTAAGTGACTTGCCCAAGATCACAAGGAGCAGCAGTGGGATTTGAACCGGCCACCTCTGGATTGCAAGAGCAGTGCTCTAACCACTAGGCCACTCCTCCACTAGCAACATTCCATCTAGAATCTCAAATAGTAGCAACATTCCAGAATCTCAAAAAGTGGCAACATTACATGTAGAATCTTCAATAGTAGCAACATTCCATATATTTATTTATTTGGATTTGCTCACACCTTTTTCAGTAGTAGCTCAAGGTGAGTTACATTCAGGTACTCTGGATATTTCTCTGTCCCAGGAGGCCTCACAATCTAAGTCTGTACCTGAGGCAATGGAGGGTTAGGTGTCTTGGCCAAGATCACAAGGTGCTGCAGTGGGATTTGAACCAGCCACCTCTGGATTGCAAGACCGGTGCTCTAACCACTAGGCCACTCCTCCACTCCCTTTTGCCTTCCTTTTTTTTTTTTTTCTTGGGTTTTTTTTTTTTGATTGTGTCACTATAACTTGTAGAAAATCAACACGAGAAGCTATGGAGGTCATTCTAGAATCCTTGTGTGGGCTTCTGAACAAATAAATAACAGTAAATGCCCTATGTATAACGATTTTAGAAAAGCATTTTTGTGTGTATATGTGAGTATGTGTTAAAGGCTGCTTGTAAAATTACCCTGCTTGTACTTAAGTGTATGTGACTTTGGAGTAGGTAGATTTGTGGTAGTCCGTGGGTGGAGTTTGGATTTACACGTGTACTATGTTAAGTACATGTGAACATTTTGTATTAGCTTCTGAGCAAGTATGCACCTTAGTCCACAAAATCATTCACGGCGAAGCCCCTGCATACATGTCTGACTTAATAGACCTGCCACCCAGAAACGCTAAAAGATCGTCCCGAACCTTCCTCAATCTCCATTTCCCTAAGTGCAAAGGCATAAAATACAAAGTACTGCACGGATCAACCTTCGCATACATGAGCGCACAACTCTGGAATACACTACCACGCAACCTGAAAATGATCTACGAACTGACCAACTTCCGCAAATTACTGAAGACTTATCTCTTTGAGAAAATCTACGGCAAGGACCAAAACACATGAAGTCCATACAAACTAATAGATACGCACCAATACACTCTCTTCTGAATTCTCTTCTCCCGTATCTTCACCACTCTTAAAACCCTACCCACAGATAAAATTGTCAGACCTTTATGTCCCCCTGACACTGTTTGTCCCCTTCTCAATTCACCACTGTTATATTCCGCTGTTCTACTCCCATATGATATCCTGAATTTACTCTGTCTTCCCATAACTCTTCATAATGTAATCCATAATCGTATTACAACTAATTGTATTTCCATCACTTACAATGTATTGTAAGCCACACTGAGCCCGCAAATAGGTGGGAAAATGTGGGATACAAATGCAAATAAATAAAAAAATAAATATCAGTGGTATTTTTTAGTTGTGGATTTCTGCAGCTTTTATGGGGCAATATTTTATGTTTCAACATTTTTTATTGATTTCATTACAAAAGCCGGTGCAGTTAATAGCAAAATAATTCAACTGTAAAGAATCCACAGCAGCATAACAGATAACATCAAAAAGTAAGAGCTAGTCATCAGAATTTTGTTATGTCTACCCCCCCACCCAAACAAAAGCAGCCCCCTCTCCACCAGGGCAAAGAAAATCACATGGGTCACTGGACCCTTATTCTTGTAGCCCCAGACCCCTATAGAGCTAGTTCTTGAGACGACCCTCCACATCTTTGAAGCCCCCTCCCCCCCTTTGCAGCCATCAAGCCCTATTCCTGGTGGTGTTGCCCCCCCCCCCCCCCCACCGAGCTATCCCCCAAACAAAAGCATGCTGATTCCACTTAAATGTGGTTCAACAGCAAACTACGTTCCCTAGGACTCAAGGTATGCAGATAAGCAGTCCACACCAGCAAAAAGGATTTTCTCAGAGGACAAGCTGCCATAATTCTCACAACTGGCTAATGTGATCCTTCATTGCCTAGTCCGGAGCTTCTAACAAGCTTCGCAAGTGTGTTGTGGACCACGAGACATGCTTCAACACACATTCGTGAGTGCTTTCCCGCCTGTCGCGAGAGCACGGTTATGGCAGTTCCTTTTTTACTGCGGTGGAGGGTGGCTGCATTTATGGCTGTTCTTCACTTGCTCAGTCTGAAAGAGTTGTTTTGGTACCTTTTTGCAATTTTTTTTTTTCGCAGCATTTTTCATGTGCCCCTGTTCAGGTTCTTTTTCCTTCCCCTTATTTTCTTAGTTTCATTTTTTTCCCCAATTTTAGGTTTCCTTTGCTTTTCCGTGTCATAAGGCCGATTTTAGGCCTTGCCTTTGGATGGTTTTTTCTGTATTTTTTCTCTGGTGCCTTGCCCCTTTTTCTGGCACTATAGTGTCATTTGATTTGGCTATGGAAGTTTTCCCTTTCATGTCCACAAAAGTTCCAAGTGGCTTTAAGCGCTGTACCCTTATGGTGCAATTGAACCATCTCTGCTAAGGACACCCATTTGTGGTGTCTTCAGTGTTTAGGGCTAACCACAGCCCTACTAACTGTATCCTCTGTCTTCATATAAGAAAAGGACCCAGTTAGCCAACGATAGAGAATTTTGGAGCCAGGTCTGATTCCTCGACGTCAGTATCTATGTTGAGTATTGCATTGGGAGCATTGGCGGCTGCTAGACCAATGGACACTGGGAGCAGTGCCGCATCGAGTAAGTCTCCACCTGCCTTGGTGCCAACTGCTTTGCAGGGCCCCGGGACTGACTAGTGTCGGATCTGACCCCGAGGCGACATAAAGTTTAGATGTCATCCTCGTTGCCCCTGAGGAATCTGGATGCCCAGCTTCTGGCGAAGGCCAAGAAGCATCGGCATTGATCCCCCTCGACACACAGTGCCAGGAGCTCTGGGACATTGAGGGATTAGGCACCCGAGAAGCATTGGCGATAGGAGGACTGCACCTCCTCTATTCAAGAGGTGCCGATGCATCGGTCTCCCAGTAACCAGGACCAGACTCTCGTCTCAACCCTGGCAGCTTTGCAGCCTGTCTCTGCACCGATGCCTCAGCTTTTCTCAACGTTGGCCCTTGATGAGTGCATCTGGGCCTTGCTCCCTGAGCTTCTGGATGACGTTTTGCAATGATATGCATCAGCATTGGGAGTGCTTGCGCCTACCTTGCCCTCTGTTCGGCCCTGCTTGGTCCTCGGCCTGCGGTGTGGCATTGGTGTTGACTGCCACCCAAGTCACTACACCCTTGACGTTGGTGGAGGAAGCTTCGCTGAAGTCAAGGAGGGAACAGACTTCTCGACGCCCCTCTCAAGGACATGGTTCCTCTAAGTCTAGGCAGGCTCTGTCGTGGCCCTCCCATGAGGAAGTGTTGTCTGACACTGACAAGAAGTGCTCATAGGAGTCAGAGGAGGATCCATGGTACTTTTCGGAGGATGAGTCCTACGGCATCATCTCTGAATCATCCCCTCCACTTGAAAGGAGAAAATCTCTTCCGGAGAACCTTTGTTTCTCTTCTTTTGTGAAGGAAATTGCTGCTGCCATTTCATTTCCTTTGGAGGTGGAGGACGAGCCCAGGTCCAAGATGCTTCAGGCCCTGGACTATAAATCTTCTCCTAGAGAGGCTGTTACTGTACCTTTGCATGAGATCCTGCAGGAAGTTCTCATGCGGAATTGGGAACCCCCTCTTTTGGTCCTGGTACTGCCCAAGAAGATCGATACTATGGATTGGATCCACAGTACACCTGGTTTTGATAAGCCTCAGTTGCCTCATCATTCCATGGTGGTGGAATCCGCCCTCAAAAGTGCCAGGAGTTCTAGAGACTATGCTTTGGCACCTCCAGGCAGAGAAGCTAGAACCTTGGACTCTCTTGGGAGGAAGATGTTTAAGGCCTCTATGCTCATGCCACATATTCAGTGTTACCAGCTCTTCATGAGCGTCTGCTTGCTGAACTCAGTGCACAAGTTACTGGACTTGGCTGATTCTTTCCAACCAGAGCAGGCCGAGTCGGTTCACCTGTTGGCCAAGAAGTAAGTTCTTGGCCAGGGGTGCATATGACACTTCTAGCAAGTCTGAGGCGTAGGTACATTACCTCTTCTCGCCAGCCTGCTCAGGCTCAGCCCCCGCGCGCTCGTTCTCGTCAACAGCATGCACCTAAGATCCCTGCTGCTCCCCAGTCAAAGCTGGATCCAGCAAGTACACTTTTACAGCAACTATGCTTTACTGGAGCCAGTAAAAAACTTGTTGGAGGACAATACTCGGGAGTCCATACAGATGACTATTCGGGTGCTCAAGCTACTGGGATTCGTCTTAAAGTACCCTAGTCCCATCTACACCTGCCCTGTGTAGCAATTTGAATTCATTGGAACCCTGCTTGATACACAGAAGGTTCGAGCCTACTTCCCAGAGCCGAGGGCAGACCCTCTTGTCACAAATGCTTCTCATGTTTGAACCTCTCAGCATGTCATGGCTTGGCAGATGTTGAGGTTGCTGGGCCAAATTGAGTCCACAGTCTGTAACATCCATGGCACATCTCCACATGAGAACTGCCCAATGGACCCTGGCTTTTCAGTGGTCCCAAGCCATGGGGAGTCTGGAAGATGTCATTCTAGTGTCCCCAGAGCTTGCTTTCTCACAGTTGTGGTGGACAATTCGATCCAATTTGACTCTAGGTCTTCCATTCCAAATTCGTCAGCCGCAAAAAGTGCTGATGACAGATGCATCTCTTCTGGGGTGGGGAGCTCATGTAGATGGGCTCCACACTCAAAGGGCTTGGTCTGCCCAGGAAACAGATCTCCAGATCAATCTTCTGGAGCTTTGGGCGATCTGGAATGCTCTAAAGGCTTTTGAGAGATTGGCTGTCTCATCAAATTGTGCTCATTCAAACAGACGATCAGGTTGCCATATATTACACCAACAAGCAGGGGGGCACTGGATCACGCCTTCTGTGTCAGGGGGCCGTCGGGATGTGGCGTTGGGCTTTCCAGCATGGCATGGTCCTTTGCACCACTTATTTGGCGGGCAAAAACAACAGTCTGGCCAACAGACTGAGTAGGATCATGCAACCGCACGAGTGGTCTGTCCATATGGGCGTTGCCCGTGAGATCTTCCGAGCATGGGGCTATCCCTTGGTGGATCTCTTTGCCACTCACATCAATCACAAAATTCTTCATTTCTGTTTCTGGCTGTAGGCTCACGACAGGCTAGCGTCAGATTTATTTATTTATTGCATTTGTATCCCACATTTTCCCACCTTTTTGCGGGCTCAGTGTGGCTTACAATACATTATGAATGATGGAAATACAGTTTGTCTTCCTCCTGCATTGGTGGTCAGGTCTTCTGTATGTGTATCCTCCCATACCCCTTGTGGGGAAACCTTTGCTGAAGCTCAAGCAAGACTGCAAAACCATGATTCTCTGAGGACAAGCAGGCTGCTTGTTCTCTCATGTGGGATCAACGTCCGCGGCAGCCCAGGAATCGAGAAAAATTTTGCAAGCAAAATAATAAAGTCTTTCCAGAGAGTTCCGTCGCGCGAACGACTTCCCGCACACTGCGCGAGTGTGCCTCTTTAGTTCCTTTTTCTCCACGGTGAGGTGTGTTTCGTTTTACGCGTCGCGCCTCTCTCAGGCCCAGGAAGAACTTCTCTGTGAGAATTGCTTCTTGCTTG
Source organism: Microcaecilia unicolor (assembly GCF_901765095.1). NCBI lineage: Eukaryota > Metazoa > Chordata > Amphibia > Gymnophiona > Siphonopidae > Microcaecilia > Microcaecilia unicolor. The sequence goes on along the minus strand of NC_044033.1, from coordinate 27,238,932 downwards.
TTTCTGTTTTTTGATTTAAGTATTAAAAAAAAAAAAAAAAAAGGGTAGTTACAAGTAGTTTCCCGTACTTCTTTTACTTTTTTCCCTTTTAAAGTTTCCTTTCTTTTTTGTCACGGCCGGCCTTTTCCCCTTTTTTGTGCTTTTTCTTTTTTGGCACAATCGCGTCGTTTGATTTCGCCGAAGCCATTTTTTCTTCCATGCCATCGAAGACACCCAGCGGCTTCAAACGTTGTACTCGGTGCAACGGGACCATCTCAGGTACAGATACTCACGCCTGGTGTATCCAGTGCCTTGGTCCCGACCATAGCCATCTCTGGCCGTCTTCAAATCTAAGGTAAAAGCCCACCTTTTTGATGCTGCTTTTAACTCCTAACCCTTGTTCACTTGTTCACAACCCTTATTTTATCATCCTCACTTTAATATTCCCTTATCTCTTGTTTGTCCTGTTTGTCTGTCCTAATTAGATTGTAAGCTCTGATGAGCAGGGACTGTCTCTTCATGTTCACGTGTACAGCGCTGCATACGTCTAGTAGCGCTATAGAAATGATAAGTAGTAGTAGTAGCTTCTCTACCACCGCCAACTCCAGGCTCCGCTCATTCTGCCTCGCCTCACCCTACGCTTGGAACAACCTTCCTGAGCCCTTACGCCAAGCCCCCTCCCTGCCCGTCTTCAAGTCTTTGCTTAAAGCCCACCTCTTCAATGCTGCGTTCGGCACCTAACCCTTACCGTTCAGTGAATCCAGACTGCCCCAATTTGACTGTCCCTATCGGACCGACCGTTCACTTGTCTATTAGATTGTAAGCTCTTTGAGCAGGGACTGTCTCTCTTTGTTAAATTGTACAGCGCTGCGTAACCCTAGTAGCGCTCTAGAAATGTTAAGTAGTAGTAGTAGTAATATTGTTTTTAAAATTTTCATTCAGTCAGTTTTCCTTACTTGCCATCTCGCTGGTGGAATATTCTACTGGTAGAAGTCAGGTCTTTTCCATCTTATGGCCTATTTCGTAGGGCTTTAAAATCTTTTGTTTATTATGAATATTCCTGACGACTTAAGTGATAATGAGAATATATTAATCATGGATGAAGTTTTTGTGTTCTGTATACTTATTGCTGTTTAATGTTTTACTAATCTGTAAGCCACACTGAACATTACGGCTAATGTGGGATACAAATGGCTAATGTAATGTTGAAGGGGACATCTTGGGGATAGTTTAGGCATGCTAGAAAAGTATGCAAGTATTTCCAGTTTTGCAACGGCAAGAAACACACACAGCATTTACATATCTGAGGCAAGTGTAAGTGACAGGCAACTGCCCATTTAAGACTTAGGCTTTGGATCAATGATTTGGGAGTATTGTATTTGTCTGTTTGGTGTTTAAAACTACCTCAGCCAAAAAATTATAATTTCATAGCTTGGCTCCTTGTGGACATCTAGTTTTATAAAATCTGGCACTTACATGCGTAGGTTTCAGATCTACTGATTACACATGTACAGTAAGTGCCATATTTTTTCATATCCAGAGCTCTCAGTCGTGCCACAATTTATTTTTGAATGTGTTTCTTTGTAAAATAGCTTCTCCAGCTGTACGTGCTGACTTGCCCACATATATATCCCCACATAGTTATAGGTATTTTAAAAAAAGGTTCCATGTTCAGCGAGCCTTTTTTCTTTTTGTTTTCTTTATTTAAATCTGTATTTGTAGCAAAGCAGTTGGTAAAACATACAAATCTAAAAGAAATAGCAAAATTAACCCCCTCTCCCCAAATTGCTTCTGTCCATAAAATCTTATCGCAGTCATTCCCATAACTGAAACATGTGAATATGCACTAACCGTAGGTATCAAGTTAAAAGGATCAAGTGTCTGAAAAATATCAGTGACTGCCTGGAGATGAATTTGGTTCTCTCCTTTGTAAATAAATGTCCTAAATCTTATGAAATGCTTGATTTATGCCCATTTTTCAGCACTGTCAGTTTGGACATAAGACAAAATCAAGTTTCTGCAGTACATTATTTAGAGAGCCGTTTGTATAGTATTCTGCTAATTGTGAATATTCAGGCTTGGATGACCCTTTGCTTACCTACACAACCCATGCAAAATTGGTCTCTATGGGGCTCGTTTTCAAAGCACTTAGACTTACAAAGTTTCATAGGTTACTATGGAACTCTGTAAGTCTAAATTCTTTGAAGATATGCTTCTGTTCTAGCCTATTATTGAAGGGGGGCAGACTCAAGAAAAATGTCAGGAAGTATTTTTTCACGGAGAGAGTGTGGATGCTTGGAATGCCCTCCCGGGGGAGGTGGTGGAAATGAAAACGGTAACAGAATTCAAACACGCGTGGGATAAACATAAAGGAATCCTGTTCAGAAGGAATGGATCCTAAGGAGCTTAGCCAAGATTGGGTGGCAGAGCCGGTGGCGGGAGGCGGGGATAGTGCTGGGCAGACTTATACGGTCTGTGCCAGAGCCGGTGGTGGGAGGGCGGGACTGGTGGTTGGGAGGTGGGGATGGTGCTGGGCAGACTTATATGGTCTGTGCCAGAGCCGGTGGTGGGAGGGCGGGACTGGTGGTTGGGAGGTGGGGATGGTGCTGGGCAGACTTATACGGTCTGTGCCAGAGCCGGTGGTGGGAGGGCGGGACTGGTGGTTGGGAGGTGGGGATGGTGCTGGGCAGACTTATACGGTCTGTGCCAGAGCCGGTGGTGGGAGGGCGGGACTGGTGGTTGGGAGGTGGGGATGGTGCTGGGCAGACTTATACGGTCTGTGCCAGAGCCGGTGGTGGGAGGGCGGGACTGGTGGTTGGGAGGTGGGGATGGTGCTGGGCAGACTTATACGGTCTATGCCAGAACCGGTGGTGGGAGGTGGGGCTGGTGGCTGGGAGGCGGGGATAGTGCTGGGCAGACTTACACGGTCTGTGCCCTGAAAAGGACAGGTACAAATCAATATCAGGTATACACAAAAAGTAGCACATGTGAGTTTATCTTGTTGGGCAGACTGGATGGACCATGCAGGTCTTTTTCTGCCATCATTTACTATGTTATATTAGAACTTAATCCTAAAGCACATCAGAAGAGAAAATAAATAGCAGAGATGTAGCCCCCAAGACAATAACCAGAACAGATGTATACATTAACTATGGCTTGCTTTTCTTAGTTCAGATTTAAATCTGGAGTATATTTTCTCACTTTTCTTTTTTTTTTTTTTTTTTAATAGATTAAAGGATTCCAGCCTGGCTATGTCAGTATCCAGGATTTTAGCCATTTGGACTATGTCGGCATTGGATGTTCTCGGTTCATGCTCACAGGATTTGAAAGACAGTCTGAATGGAAATTCGGACACGCTTAGAAAACTTTTGGATTATGTCTATACACATTGGGAGCATCCACTGGATGCAGTTAGGCACCAGACCAAAGTAGTATTGAAAAATGTTCTCCAAATCCACCGGCTTACCATTGATGGAGCAGATGTCAAAAGCGACCCCTTCTTTTCACAGCTTATAGGCAGTTTGCTAAGTTTAGAATGGCATAGAAAAGGGAAGTATGCTTCCCTTGCCTGCCTTGTGGAGTGTGTGGGCATCGAAAGCGTTCTAACAATGGATAGAACAATCCCAGCTCAGATCTTAGATGTTATGAGCGATCAGTCATTTGCACCGTATGCGAGCAATCTCTTGGAAACTATGTTTATGAACCATAGGAATCTGCTTGCATCTACCTCTAAAGAAGACTCCTGGATTGAGCAGTGGCATGAGACGTGGGTCTCTCCGCTTCTCTCAATACTATGCGAAGGAAATCCTGACCAAACCACTTACATTATTGACTATCATCTGCCCAAGTTGCTGAAGTGTAACCCTGAAAGTGTGCATTACATGGTGAAGAATCTTCAGTCTTCTGCTAATACTAGTGTTGGTAAGAAACTTAGTTTCAATTAGATGAGCTGCTGCACTTCTAGAAATGTGTTGTGATGCTTACATATTACTAGGAAGATGAAGTTTTTTCTGTTGAAGGCAGCCTGTAGATAGGGAGTCCCATGAGTGAAGATTTTATTATCCTGCCTGTTCTTGGAGAAAACAGTTATTTACCTGTAGCAGGTGTAGAAGAAAAGGATCCTCAGGAGCTTAGCCTAGAATGGGTGGCAGAGCTGGTGGTTGGGAGGTGGAGCTAGTGTGGGCAGATGTATACGGTCTGTGCTGGGGCTGGTGGTTGGGAGGGGGGACTAGTGCTGGGCATACTTATACGGTCTGTGCCAGGGCTGGTGGTTGGGTGGTAGGGATAGTGCTGGGCAGACTTATACGGTCTGTGCCAGAGCTGGTGGTTGGGAGGCGGGGATAGTGCTGGGCAGACTTATACAGTCTGTGCCAGAGCCGGTGGTGGGTGGCAGGGATAGTGCTGGGCAGACTTATACGGTCTGTGCCAGAGCTGGTGGTTGGGAGGCGGGGATAGTGCTGGGCAGACTTATACGGTCTGTGCCAGGGCTGGTGGTTGGGTGGCAGGGATAGTGCTGGGCAGACTTATACGGTCTGTGCCAGAGCTGGTGGTTGGGAGGCGGGGATAGTGCTGGGCAAACTTATACGGTCTGTGCCAGAGCCGGTGGTGGGTGGCAGGGATAGTGCTGGGCAGACTTATACGGTCTGTGCCAGAGCTGGTGGTTGGGAGGCGGGGTTGGTGGTTGGGAGGCGGGGATAGGGCTGGCCAGACTTATACGGTCTGTGCACTGAAGAGGACAGTACAAATAAAAAAAGTAGCACATATGAATTTATCTTCTTGGGCAGACTGGATGGACCGTGCAGGTCTTTTTCTGCCGTCATCTACTATGTTACTATGTAAGTTGTGGTGTTAGGTGGCAGCTATGTGCCAGAAGTAGAATAATATGCTTGGGTCGAAGTTTGCAACTACCTCCAAATGTCATGTTGTCCTGTTTTAATGATGTGTTCTTTCTTGAGTATGCTAAGGTACCATTTCACAAAAAAAGGTACATCAAATGTTAAGTCGGGTGGGTGTCTTGGCTTCAGCACTGATTTATGTGGGTTTAGTGGCTACTTATTTTGGGGTAATTCTGTACAGGTCGCCAAAATTTAGGTGCCTAAATTATGTGCATTTATAACCTGCATTTGTCCAAGATGGGGAACAATGGAACATAAGTAAGTAAAACATAAATTGCAAAACAAGAAAACAACAAAAAAATGACAGCAATAGTCCAAATGGCTGTAAGATCACAACAGGTCATAGGCCTGTCCAAATAAATGGTTTTTCAGCTTTAGCTTGAAAGACCTGAATTTCTTTTGCTGTCTCAGTACCAAGGGCAACTTATTCCACTTCCCGGGACCAGTGATTGAAAATGTTCATTTCTTGTTTGACCAAGTCGTAAGCACTGATAATTAGGCACTTCAAGCACACAGACATGCAGAGACCGCAAAGGTCTCAATGGCACATACAATGCAGATTGTCCCACAAATAGAAAGATGAATCCTGATACAATTCAAGATGGACAAGCAGTAACAACTTAAACTTAGTTCAATGGGTCACAGGCAGCCAGCGCAGGTTTTTTTTCTTTCAAGAAAGGAGACACCATGGTTCAGATAAGAACAGTCTCAACTACTACAGCTATGTTCACACATTGGTGTTCATTTTATAGCATGTAGAAAAAAGTCATCACTGACTGAAAAACCCTCAGTTATTTGTTTTTTTTTACTTTTTATTGAAAATTTTTTTTTTTATAAATACGATGTCCTCCAAATTAATTAACTGTAATGTCTAAGTGAAACTAAAAATAAAATGTTCACTTATTAGAAAAAAAAGCATGGCCGTTCACTTATCTTGTCATATTGTCTTTTCAATTCCGTGCCTGTTCCATCTCAGTACTGCGCCGGTTCCTACGGTCCCGTTTCGAATATCTTCATCAGGGAACCCGCTCACACCAAGGTTTCAGCGCCAGGCATGCTTTGCTCTGTGGATGCTCTTCTCATCTCCCACCTATAAGCACAGTCATTCCGAAGGAACCAATTGTCCTACTGAGTGGGAAGAAGGCTGCAGGCTCCCCTCCGGCTTCAGCTTTACAAAGGGTGATATTCTTCTTGGGGGAGGACTTTGCAGAATTTTCACAGAGAGGTTTTGTTTAGATATTGCTGATGACAGCTAGAAATAAAAGGATTGTAAAAGTCAAAGCTAAATAAATTTCTTGCCAAATCTGAGCATGTCTTCTGTTGTCCGTGTGGTTACAAAACTAGGGGGCCAATACTTAAAACTAACTCCAGCTGTAAGGAATTAGCACCAGGTTTATGCACACGTTTTACAGCTCCGAATGCTCAGAAGGATTGAACTCCGGTGCTAATGTGCGCGCCAAAGATGGCCGCAAATTGCATTCTAATAAGTACATAAGTAATGCCTTACTGGGAAAAGACCAAAGGTCCATCGAGCCCAGCATCCTGTCCATGACAGCGGCCAATCCAGGCCAAGGGCACCTGGCCAGCTTCCCAAACGTACAAACATTCTATACAATCAAGCCATTGTGACATCACTAATGAGGTTGGCTCTTATTGGTGGAATGAGCCACTATGACATCACAATAGGTTAAATCACTGCTCTATGTAATAAAAGTGAGCCATGTAGAGGACATAAGTACATAAGTAATGCCAGACTGGGAAAAGACCAAGGGTCCATCGAGCCCAGCATCCTGTCCACGACAGCGGCCAATCCAGGCCAAGGGCACCTGGCAAGCTTCCCAAACGTGCAAACATTCTATACATGTTATTCCTGGAATTGTGGATTTTCCCAAGTCCATTTAGTAGTGGTTTATGGACTTGTCCTTTAGGAAACCGTCTAGCCCCTTTTTAAACTCTGCTAAGCTAACTGCCTTCACCATGTTCTCCGGCAACGAATTCCAGAATTTAATTATACGTTGGGTGAAGAAACATTTTCTCCGATTTGTTTTAAATTTACTACACTGTAGTTTCATCGCATGCCCCCTAGTCCTAGTATTTTTGGAAAGTGTGAACAGATGCTTCACATCCACCTGTTCCACTCCACTCATTATTTTATATACCTCTATCATGTCTCCCCTCAGCCGTCTCTTCTCCAAGCTGAAAAGCCCTAGCCTCCTTAGTCTTTCTTTAAACGGTTGCTATTGAAGTCACTAACCTTTCCTTCCTAATGCTCAGATGGCAGTGCTGCAATGCCCAGAAGCAAATGATGGCCTATAATGCCAAAAACCTACTGCCAACTCAGGGGCAGCATAGAGGGGTTTGGCGTCTTTTGGAAGCAGAAGGAAGCCTGTATAGCTTCTAAGCGTCGATAGTGAGAAAAAAAAACTTGTGTGAATCCTAGCAAAACCAAAAGTGAAAGCACATATTGGCCCTGTTTTTCTGCACTTACATTTTTGAAAGGCTCATATTTAAAGGTGCAGAAGAATGTACTTAAACTTCCGGTTTTGTCTGACATGCGCACAAGAGCTGCACTTACTATGAAACTTTTGTGTGATGTGCCAGGCACATTCCTCCTCCCCTTGCTTTTGGTTTAATATTGTGAATTATCTGTGCATAAAATTTGAATATCATTTGCTTTGAGCATTGGTCAGCTATTTTTCTGCGCAGTTGTTGTGCTGTGGAATTCCCATTGTGGGCTTTAGCACTTGGGCTTTGAGCATCGACTCCTAGAAGAAATCATGTTCCATCAGGAGTTAATGGGTTTTTGTTGAACTTGTGGGAAATACTAAGTCCTGGAATGTATTGCCAGAGAAACTGACTGACTTGTCATCTTAGATAATAAAGGCAGACTAGAATTGCTATACTTAGATGCACCCAAGACAAATTTTCTGTGGTTGCATTTAGGGCTGAGAAAGCAATGATATTGTTGTAATAAATGGCCATTACAGCATTTTCTTTGTATTTTTACAGCAGAATGTATTAATATGATGGTGAACTTCTATCTTTTCCTGAGGTGGCTGAGTCTTGAGCTTGTTATTTGGGTTACTGTAATCGGACCTGTTTGATTATTCATGTCTTTATTGCCTCAGGATCCAGCAGTAACAGAGGTGCTTTAGGAGCCTTGATGGCTTGTCTGAGAACAGCTAGAGCTCATGGCCACCTAACTTTCACTGATAATTTTGTATGGCATGAACCGGTATCCACTGGATTAATTAAACAAGGCTTAGTCCATCGACATGATCAGGTAAGTCATGCAAAACGTATTCTGTTTGGTTTACAGTTTGAAGATGCCTTTGTCTATGTACATTGTATTTTTAGATTTTTAAATGTTTTTTTTTAAATTTATTTTATTTAAAGCATTTATATCCCACATTTTCCCACTGGTTGTAGGCTCAATGTGGCTTTTTATTTTCGTGATTGGGGAGGGGAGGTTTAGGTGATGCCATTCACTGTTAGTCACTACATGGTCTTAACCGGTATGTCATGGTACACTGCTGGGCCATTAAAATTTGGTTGGCTACAGAGGGAAGGCTGGATTGCTTAAAACTGCACTGCCGATCACAAAGCCTTGTTCCCTCTTTTCCCTGGTGTCCTGTGCTGTAGCCTCCCATTGGTAGGGCTGAGTCATCTAGCAGCACATCTTACCTGGTACTGCCTCTTTGTCTTCTGCTGATTGTCCTCCTGAGCTCAGAACTCTCTCTTCCACCTGTGAGACTGCAGGGCTCGGTGTGGTTTGATTTCAGAGGGAAGCCAATAGAGAAGGAGGTGCAGCAGTTTGTAAGAAGGGTTGTTTGCTGGTGTAAAACTATCCGTGCTGGAGTAGAGGTGGAAAATAAGGTAAGGTGGTGACAGGGTTTGCCCAAGGATATTAGATGCCCTAGGGAAATCTTCATCCATGCGCCCCCCACCCCTGGGGCAACTCAAGATTCTACTTCCACCCCTGGTAGTTACCATTTCCCCTTTTCTTCCTCATGCCCCCCCAAAGGTAATCAGCATCTACCTTTCCCCTCTGTCTCCCCCACCCAGGTGACCATTCTCTCTCTTTTCTCTTTCCTCCCCAAGGTGGCCAGTATCTCCCCTCCCCTTCTGAACCTTACCTAAGTTGGCCAACCTCTTTTTGTTTTCCCTCAGACTGCCTCCCAGTCGTCAAACATCTGATCTCCCCTTTCCTTCTCTACCCCCAACCTCTATCTAGCATCTGCCATCCTTCCCTCCTGCTTTGGGGCCTAGGACCTGCTGCCATCACCATCTCCATCCCCAAGCCCAAAAGCTTAAAAGAGTGGGTGCTGAATTGTCTCTGTAAGTATAGGCCTGCACTGAAGTGCTGGAGTGGCCCAATGTTCTCCAACAAGAAGTTTGCCTTGGTGGGGGAATGGAGCAAGGCAGAGCTGGGAGTGGAGCTGTATTTACAGGGCTGTGCAGTAGTCACTTTTCTTTAGGCTTGGGAGCTGATGTAGGGTGATGACGGTGACAGGGTGATAGCTGTTGTGCATGCCAGAATCGCTGCCCCCCCCCCCCCCCCCCCAAAAAAAAAGCCTAGTGGCTGGGCGAGCCTTTGGTGGTGATATGAAGGTGAGAGGGAAGGGAAGATGATGTTTAAGTCCAACATATGGGAGTGAGGAAAGGATTCTGGGGGAGGGAGGAAGGGGAGGAGAAAAGAAGATAAGGTAAAATAAAGTGGTGATGATGGAGGGAAAGAAAGCATTGATCCTGGGGGAGGGGAAGGGGAAGGTATGGTGGTGGTTTGCTATGACTAAGTTAACTAGTAATGGTGTATCACTACATAATGAAGGTGTAAACCACTGACTTACTGACTGAGCCCTTTTAATTTGCCTGGTGCTTTCCTCCTTCTCCTCCTCCTTTTGAATTTTCATCAAACCTTCTATATAACTGAGGGTACAGTGTTATGGGCTCTTATGCACAATTGCACTTTTTACTTTCATTGTTTTCTCTCCCTGTATCTTACTCAGCAGTGCAGCAAAACCCTTCTGGCAAAGAGGCACATATTATGGTTCCTTCTAGAAAGTGACACAGATGTGCTGTTAGTAGTACTTTAACAATAACTGGGACTCCTTCCCTTCCAGGAGCTGTGAACACTGTCTCTGTAGTCTCCCTAGTCCATCTGACCCAAAGACAGAAACCAAATCTAGGAATTGTGAGCAACCACTCAGCCCTAAGGTTGAACTGAATCTGTCTAAAGACCAAACTATTACAAATTCATTCTAATTGTTTCTCAAACTGTGGGATGTGGGCATATTTTGAGTGGGGAAAAGGGGGCGGTAACTTTAGACAGCTAGTACCACCCTTGCACCAATATTATAGGTAGTAGTTGTCAATAACCATAAATGCTAAGCCATGGACCACTGTGCATACCTCAAGCCTGCAGAGGAGCTAGAAGTGGAAAGGGTCCATCTCTCCCATTAGGTGAAGCCCTGAGGATCCACGAAAAAGTAGAAGTCTATCTCCTTCTTGGAAGAGATGGGATATGTGGATCTACCTATCCATCTTACCCTGTTTGTAAGGATCCAGAGACACAGGTTTATCTGTGTTGCATTTTTAGGCTGCTTGCCTGACTTTAGTGCTGAGCATTATGGGATGAGTGGTATGACAGCTATCCCTTCTTACTCCCACTATACTTATTCCTACTTACAGTCCACAGTATTGAAAAGCCAGGGATGATTGTTTTCGGGGCTTGGTTCCTCTGGGGTGCCATCCGGATGTGGTTCGCTTCCTTAGGGGAGTATGGCTTATTCATCCACCTGGTCATCAGCTTAACCCGCTTTGGGACCTTAACCTTGTGTTGTTTGTCCTGGTGTCTGCGCCTTTTGAGTCCTTGGCTGGTTGTACGCTAAAGGATTTGACCTTAAAAACGGTGCTACGCGTGGCCCTGTCTTCTGGTCGGCGTGTGTCTGAGTTGCAGGCTCTGTCTTGTTGGTAATCCTTTCTCCAGTACTTTAAGGAAAAGGTGGTTCTCCAAGCAGTTCCTTCCTTCCTAAGGTGATGTCTCCGTTCCATTTGAATCGAGCATTTTTTTTGCCAGTTCTGGCAAAGAGAATAGCAGAAGTGCTTGCACCGTCAAGATGTTTGCTGGGCTTTCTGTCAGTATTTCCGGGTGACTCGGGAGTTTCGGCGCTCTGATCATCTGTATTGCTGGGGGGTTCCCGCAACGGAGAGGTTGCGTCCAAGGAGACTATTGCGCATTGGGTGAAGGATGCAGTGGCCTTGCCTATTTGCTTGTGAAGCAGCCTGTTCTCTCCTTTTTGATTGATGGTGGTGTTAACCTCCCCTCCCCCTCCAGATATTAGGGCATTTTGGATTTAGGCTAAATCTGTATGTAACTCAATGAGTTAATAAGAGTACTTGGTGAATTTTGTATGTTTAATTTTCTTTATTGTAAATTCAGCTGTGAAAACTAGTGACTGAACTGTATAATTGTCTTAATAGTTGCTGTGTTCCATGGCATATAGTTAGTGAGCTGTGTAGTTTGTGTCAGGTTACTATAGGGCTCATTTTCAAAGCATTTAGACTATAGGTTACTATGGAACTTTGTAAGTCTAAGTGCTTTGAAATATCCCTCTATGTGTATTTCTGGTTAGTGGAAGTATCTTTTGTCATGGGGCAGTGGCACCCTGTAATTAAAACTGTAAAATCCTAAACTAGACTGAACTATCTTTTTAAATCTTTTGAGCGTGACATCTAATCGTCAGATATATTATCACACTTGGGGCCTCCTTTACTAAAATGCATTAAAATGTTGCAGTTACTGTGTGTTAATGGCCAAAACTAATGCATGGTAACCTCAAAGCCTCAGCATTGACTTCTCCACCACCGCCAACTCCAGGCTCCGCCCTTTCTGCCTCACCTCACCCCATGCGTGGAACGGACTCCCTGAGGCCATACGCCAGGTCCCCTCCCTGCCCATCTTCAAATCATTGCTCAAAGCCCACCTCTTCAATGTCGCCTTCGGCACCTAACCTCTACACCTCTACTCAGGAAATCTAGACTGCCCCAACTTGACATTTCGTTCTTTAGATTGTAAGCTCCTTTGAGCATGGACCGTCCTTCTTTGTTAACTTGTACAGCGCTGCGTAACCCTAGTAGCGCTCTAGAAATGTTAAGTAGTAGTAGTAGTTGGGGGCATGCCAATACATCTTCCCATAGAGTTAACACAGAAACATTTCACTTACTGCATGTTAACTGCATTCAGACCACAGAATATGACTTATGTATATATCCCTGCTATTTCTGCTTTCAGTCTTACATGTGCAAGTTATATGGCTGGCAGCTGAATATTACATCTATCTGTTTGATTTATGGCCCAGATCACCCCTAATCCTGTCTAACTTTTTATACAGAAGAAAGACAGCTAGTCCACAAATGCCAGACCAGCAAGAAGAGAGCAAACCAGAACAAGGAAATATTCCGAGATATAGATTTATTTGACAACAGCACATGAGGGATTCAAAACAAATGCTCGACATGGCCAGGTTTCGCCCTACCAAGGGCTGCTTCGGGGGCAATGGTACTACAAGATCAAAAACAGTATTAATAAAATCATTTATGGTAAAGCTATAAAAACAAAATCTGAGTCTAGACAAAATGTTAAAATCATCAATCAAATAAAACAATGGGGAGGACTCAATATACACTAAAAATCTACATGTACTAAAACAAACAAAAATAAGGACGTGTTAAAATAACATAGGGACAGTTTAAAAACTTGAAATATACATAGATGAATGTTGCTACAAGTTCCAACTTGGTAGAATCTATAACAGAAGTTAGAACAATTTAAGAGCATAAATATGTCACTTGGGGAGGAAAAAAAACCCCTAGAAAAGTAGAAAAAAAAACCTGCAGGAACACTCACCTTTTCTCTCACCCTCAGTTTCAATTTATGTTGTGACATCAACCAAGCTTGATTTACAGATAACACTTTAAATGCATGTTCAAAGTCACATGACCAATTCTAGATCATTGTAAAACTTTTTGGAATTACATGATGCAACAAAAGAGAGGGGGGAAGACATTTTTTGGGCGATATCCTAAAAAATGCTCTTTTTTTTTTTAAACAAAATGATCTAACATCCCTATGTTAATGCACAAATTCATTTTAAAAAAAGAAACAGTTTCTTTGATAATTTTATAAAAACTAACAGAAACCCCAAAATAACTTCAAAATATACAGGGAGAGTCCTCTAGTGACTATCAAACATAAAAATATATAGATCATCCATTCACATAAATAGATACATAAATGATCATATTTGGAAAGGCGAAATACAAAAGTGCTAAACCTCTTAGGAAAAAATTACATTGGCTTCCATTAACAGACCGAATTACATTCAAAATTTGCACCTTGGCTCATAAAATCATCCACGGAGAGGCCCCGACTTATATGTCAGACCTTATAGACCTACCAGCAAGAAATACAAAAAGTTCTTCACGTACTTTCTTAAATCTCCATTACCCTAACTGTAAGGGACTCAAATACCAATCATTATATGCATCCAGCTTCTCCTACATCTGCGTGCAGCGTTGGAATGCACTGCTGAATACCTTGAAAACAACACACGATCTAACAATTTTCAGGAGGTCACTGAAAACGAACTTATTCAACTAGACCTATAATAAGAATTCTTCATAAAAGACTCATTTCACAGCTGTATTAGAACTAATTAACACTGAATTCCTTAAATTGGTTACTTTAATCATATTGTCATTCTACTCTTTGCATATCTGTAATGTATTATTTCTTTATTTCTAATTTTCATGAAATCTTATGTACCTTAATTGAAATAATACTTTGTTCTTCTCATTCCACTAATAACGATTGTCATGGCGGCAAAATGTAAGCCACATTGAGCCTGCAAAGAGGTGGGAAAATGTGGGATACAAATGCAGCAAATAAATAAAATATTAAATACATTTTTAAGTATAGTAAAAACCACAATGGACTGTAGAGCAACAAATCATGAAAAGACAGATCTGCCCCCTTTGCAGTTATGAGCTTTTGAACTTAAGCACTAATTTTTCTGGGATAGGTACACTTACACACGTAACTGCAAATTAGTGGGAATTAAGGCCTGTTGGTACCTAATTTAATACTTATATTAGGTGTGTAACAGGCACTGTTCTTTTATTGTATTTTAGTGTTCTTTGTCAGTTATAATCTTCAATATGTTATAACACGTTTAGAACTTCCCGGTTGAAAAAGCATAAAGTAAATGATGCCGATGATGAAAATGTCCTACAGGCTCAGCTGCTCCTCTCTTGTTGGCTTATAACGATGATGTTTTTATATCTCAACCAAACTAATGATTACATCTATAATTACATGTATTTTTTTTTTTGTAAAGCATTCACACATTACATGGCCGTTTTCTTTTTCTTTTAGATCCGCATAGATGCGCTGGGTTTGCTTTGTGAAAGCCATCGTAGCACAGAAATGGTTTCCATGGAGGAGATGGAAATGATTAAATTTTGTATTAGATATAACTTAAACAGCCAGTCTCCATCTGTGAGACAACAAATCTGTTGCCTAATGAAAAAGGTAAGCCAGAGTTAAGCATTAAAAATTGTGGAATGAAGGCTGTGAATTTTTGGTTTTTGGAATCTGTTGTCTTGTAAAGCTGTGCTTTCAGAAGGAAGTCGGCATCTGAAACTTACATCTGGATGGCGGCTGACAGTTATTAAACATCTAGGGGATTATTTACTCAAAGCATGCACTAACGCCATTAATACGTGCTTACAGCATGGCCTTTTGGTAAATAACACAGTAATGGCATTAGCACATTCTAACTATAGCTAAATTCCCCTCTCCCAGTGTCTTAGTTTTACATTTCTTGCAATAGTTTGCTTAATTGGGTTTTTTAAGATTGCGTCTGAATTCCTTTGGTAGCTTATTACTTCATACACCATGACTGTTCAATATTACGCTTATTTTCATAATGGTTATATTTCTTGATTTAGGCCCTAATTAACTTCTGGTACTTTTAGTTCCACATCACTTATTTCAGATCCTGATTGTGTGGATATAAACACATGGACAGTCTTTTTGCTTCAGGTTACAACCTTCTGTTGGTTTTAGTCCCACTTCCACATTTGTTGCAAGTATGCTTATTCCTTATTTTCCTCCACATTCACTCTAATTGGCGCAGAACAGCCTTCTCATGGTCGTACCCTACACAGGAGTCGCACTGGAAACTACCCATTATTTTCCATTTGATAAGCAAGATTGAGTCAGGCACATTAGTGGGTGACATCTTTGCACATGGACAGGACAGAACCAGTGGCGTATCTGGACTCTGGCGGTAGGGGGGGCCAGAGCCAGAGGAAGGGGGCACATTTTAGCCCCCCCCCCCGGCGCCACCGATGCCCCTCGCCATTTCCGGACCCTCCCGCCACTGCCAGACCCCCCCCCTCGCCACCAATGACACTCTCCACCCCCTCCCGCAGCCGCCAACCCTCCCCCGCTGCTGTCACTTGCCTTTGCTGGCGGGGGACCCCAACCCCCTGCCAGCCGAGGTCCTCTCTTCCATGCAGGCTGCAAGTTGCAATGCTTCCTGTTCTTCCGAGTCTGACGTCCTGTACGTACAACGCGCAGGACGTCAGACTGAGTTCCAAATTCTGAGTCTGACAACGTGCAGGACGTCAGACTCAGAAGAACAGGAAGCATTGCAACTTGCATCCTGCACGAAAGAGAGGACTTCGGCTGGTGGGGGCTTGGGGTCCCCCGCCAGCAAAGATTGGCGACGGGTTGGTGGCGTGCGGGAGGGAGGGGGAGGTGGAGAGGGTCGATGGTAGGGGGGTCCAGGGCGAAATCTGCGGGGGCCCAGGCCCCTGTGGACCCACGCAGATACGCCCCTGGACAGAACAGCTCTCTCACAGCTCAGAATTAAATGTAAAGTTCTAATCATGTGCAGCTTTTCTTATGCACAGTGGTCTCTGCATGCTTTTCTGTTTATTATCTCGGTTTATTTGTTTTTGGGTTTTTTTTGCTCTGTTGTGGAGACATTCTCCTAGTCAATGAAATTAAGCTTTTGAGTATTTCGACAATGTTTTTTGTTCATCCCTAAAATTAAAAACTTTATTGTATGTGTTTTATTTTGGCTTTCCGAGGACAAGCAGGATATAGTATTCGTATTGATAGGTGACATCCGATGGAGCCTGGCGTGGGAAATGCTCCCCAGAAACCTTTGGAAGTCGCTCACCTGTATGCATGTGTCCTTGTCACCTTTTTGGTGACAAAGTAGAAGAGGTGGCAGTCATCAAAAAGCATTCCAAAACCATTAAGTCACTATCCTGGCCTGCTCCTAGTTTGGCCTCAACATTCAGGAGGTATTTTGGTGGAGGGAAGCAACGTAGGTACCCTCACCCCCCAACTCTCCCAGACCAATCAGCAGCAGAGGGGCCACAAGTTCTGACTGGCTCCCCAGTCACAGCAAGGGATGAACTTTTGACTGACTCCAGGAGAGCCTAGCCCCAATTTCCATGACCATCCCTGATGAACTTCCAGTAGGAGGTAGACTGAATTTTTTCCATAAGAGCTGATCCCTTGTAACTTTAGACCGGTGGGTTGTCAGAAAAGTCTGGATAAGTTACACACTTAACTTGGAAAGACTGCCTCCAAATTGTCCACTGAGAGCATCGAAATTAAGCTCTTAGCACTAGGAATTGCTTACAATGGAACTCTTCCATTTTACAGGCCAGTGAGGTCAAACCCATTCCACCTGGGGAAAAAGGAAAGGGATTTTATTCCAAGTGCTGCCTGGTCCAAAAAAGAAAGAATTTCATCCCATCCTTGATCTAAGAACTCTGAACAAGTATCTGACCAAGCAGAAGTTCAAGATGGTTTCCCTGGCTACCCTACTCCCCATGATTCAGTAAGGAGATTGACCTGTGTTCTCTGGACTTAAAGGATGCCTCTATCCACATATAGATACATCCCAGTCACAGGAAGTATCTAAGATTCCAAGTATCATAATTAAGACCACTACCTAATGAATACAATTAAACTTCTAACAAATAATTCTAAAATCCTCACCTAATACAAAGATAATTATGATTACTTGCTTCACTTTTATTATTTATATGTGGTTCACATCTCAATCTCCTCAACTACTATCAAAATCCCTTACCTGATGAAAAAGGCATGCTGCTCCACTATTCCAACCATTAAATCTTTGCAAAGTCTGAGCCAAATAAGTACTTAAAGAAATGTGCATCAATCTTGCCAAAAGTCTTTCTGATGCAGAGTATTCAAATTAGTAAACATGAAACATCGTGACTGTCCTGATGAAAACATGTTCTCATACCACAAAATCCACAAACAGGAATTGGAGTAGTTCACTCATGAAAGGCGAGAGCTGGGTCCAATTGCTCAAATAACTACGTTTTATGCTCTACACAGAACCATGTTTCGCCATTCTCAGCATCTTCAGGAGTGTAATTTGAAGGACTGTGAATAATTAACAAAGGTTTTTATTCACAGCTTTGTCTCCTTTATAGGTACAATTTTTGCTGTAGCCACATTCACCCAAAAGTGACTTTATAAAATTACTCCGTAAGTGTAAAGTAAAAAATAAAATAGTGATAGGAGTTCGAGGTGGAGTTAGGCCCTATCAACCATTCTGCTACAGCTGACTTAGGAGGGGGGGAAGAGAAGGAGGGGCAATGCTGAACTGGGGGAGAGAGTGGGTGATGTTTGACAGTTGGGTGGGAGGGAAGGGGAAAAGAGAGAAGGGGCAATGCTGGACTGAGGGAAGGGAGGAAAGAGAAGAGAAAATAAGGGATTTGTAACCAAAGAGGGGGGGGGGGATAGAGGGAGGAGAGCACCAATTTGTAGGTTGTAGGGGGGACCTCAAAAACCCTAGAACCATCCGTACTTCTCAACCCTAGATCTGCCCTCTGGCAATGTTCCTTTCTCCCCCATCTGATCCTGCCCTCTGGCAACTGGAGAAAAAGGAAGGTGTTTTGTCCCTCTCCCCTGATCCTACCGTCTCCCTGCATCCTCTTTTACGTTCCTCTCTTACTGGTCTCAGCGTATCAGCGGCAGTGAACACATTTCAGACATTCAGCATGGAGCCTGTAAACTCTTGTACTCTGGACAGGTCCTGCAAATGTGTGAGAGGATGAGGTGGAGCACCAGGCCAGACTGAGGCATGGCAGTGATGGCAGTACTATGGCAGCTATTAGAAGTTGGCGCTGGATACAGTTGTCTGTGCCGAAATTTGGCCTGTACATATGTTCTAAAACGTATTTTACATCTATATTAAAAAAAAACTTACCATTTGTTAATTTTATTTACTTATTACAGTGTTTATCATGCTAATTCTTTTTTTGGTTGTTTTTGAAGTTGTTCTGCAGGATACAAGAAAGTTCTCAGGTGCTATATAAACTGGAACAAAACAAAAACAAGCCGGGGGCTGTTGATGATAGTGAATTGGTAGTTTGGGATCCTTCTGTGATTTTACAGCAGTACAAGGTGAGGAAACCACAGTGAGCAAGCTCTGGGCTTCATGCGGGAACTTGAGGGAAGATAGCTGTCATGGGGCAAATGAGCCAGCATAAAATTTATTAACACAAAGCCATATCCTACTTCAAAGAGAAGACTGATAAGAAACTACTGATTATATTTCTTCAGTAAGAGGATAAAAAGCAGAGTGACCGGATGGTGATGATCAAGTAAGAGATTGAGCTGGTGCTGAAATCTGTAGAAAGTAATAGAAGGCTTGACAGCTCACATGCTAAATGTTTTTTTGCTTTTAATTTTATATTTTAATTTAGTTTTTTTTCCCCCTGGATTACACTCTTCTATGTTGTTCATTTTACGTTCCTGCTCATCAGAGCTGATTTTTATATATAGAAATTGTGACTATGTAGGGAGCATTATTAGAGCAGAGGGAACCTTTTCATTTCTGATATTGTGGTATTGTATTGTGGTATTGTGTACAGGTTATGCCAGACCGTTACTAGAAATGTGCACCTTGGTTTTAAACTTCCTGCCCTTAAGAATTTATCAGGATATGAGCGTTAGAAAGATGATCTACAACAGAAGGAATGGATCCTAAGGAGCTTAGCCGAGATTGGGTGCCAGAGCCGGTGGTGGGAGGTGGGGCTGGTGGTTGGGAGGCGGGGATAGTGCTGGGCAGACTTATACGGTCTGTGCCAGAGCCGGTGGTGGGAGGTGGGACTGGTGGTTGGGAGGCGGGGATAGTGCTGGGCAGGCTTATATGGTCTGTGCCAGAGCCGGTGGTGGGAGGTGGGACTGGTGGTTGGGAGGCGGGGATAGTGCTGGGCAGGCTTATATGGTCTGTGCCAGAGCCGGTGGTGGGAGGTGGGACTGGTGGTTGGGAGGCGGGGATAATGCTGGGCAGACTTGTACGGTCTGTGCCAGAACCGGTGGTGGGAAGCGGGGCTGGTGGTTGGGAAGCGGGGATAGTGCTGGGCAGACTTACACAGTCTGTGCCCTGAAAAAGACAGGTACAAATCAAGGTAAGGTATACACAAAAAGCACATATGAGTTTATCTTGTTGGGCAGACTGGATGGACCATGCAGGTCTTTTTCTGCCGTCATCTACTATGTTACTATGTTTACTATGTATTTTATGCCTGTCTTTTCTAAATTGTAGGCCTTCATGTTGTCTATCAGTGAGAGTCTTTTTGAAGCCCTGTTTCCTGGCTCATCACACCCGACCAGATTTTGTGCCTTGACCATTTTAGGGTCAATAGCTGAAATATTTTCCGTTGCAGAAGGTGAGATATCTGACCTGGTAAATGATCTGTGTGTATGTCTTAGGGTTGCTGCCTGCACTCTTGCTGGCAAACTGAGAAAGAAGGTTTACAGAATGGTTGGGTTCTATTAAGGTGCTTATTTCGTGGTAGCATAATAAGGTAGTTGTGAAGTAACAGTAGTGAATGTACAGGCTGATATCTGCTTCCTTTGGATTTGCCAAGCACAGGTGCATTGTGTAACACAGAGGTTAGTGGACTAGTCTGTTCCTCAACAGGGTTGTAAGAGAGGAAGAGGTGAGAATGAATATAACATGCTTGAGTAGGTTTTCAAAATATGAAATAAAAAATTTACAGTTCTTTGATATTATTAGTGTCTAACATTAAAGTAGTAAAGGTACTTCAGTGTCATAATGTATAGTGAAACCTAATCCGCAGTCAGTAAATCAGATAGAAGTATTTAATAACATTGTACTATATAACATGTACTGAACTCTGCTTGGTTTTTGCACACTGTGTAATAATTGGTGAAGCTATCTGGGTTTGCTTATTTCTGTTATATTTGCCATGCCACCTTTTGACTGTAGCAACAAAGCTGTTAACAGTAGGCTACAAATTAAGATTTGAGTGTGAACAATCTCTATATATAAAAGGCACCACCAACGTTCTAAATGAAGCCTCCAGCCGGAAGTGTGAGGCGGTGTAGATATCCGGTTTCCCCATGAGTGTCTGCCCCACCCTCGCTCTTTCTGTAACACAGCTCCTGAGTCCTGACAAATATAAACAGTGAAGGAAAACATAGCAGGAATCCTGTATAATTACCAAACACTGCCCTCCGAAACTTGAGCCTCCCTCTCTCTGTAACACAGCAGGAATCCTGACAAATACAAACAGTGAAAAACACAGCAGGAATCCTGTATAATTACCAAACACTGCTCTCCGAAACTGGGAGGGGGGAGAGGGGGGAGAGAGGGGAGGGGGGAGACTCTCACTCTCTCTCTGTCACACACACACTTGCACATTCACTGTCTCTCAAACGTGCACACTCTGATAAAAACCTTGCTAGCGCCCGATTCATTTGCATCAGAAACGGGCCTTTTTTACTAGTAACTCCATAATGATAGGAAAGTAGAAAAACAAAGATGTACAACAGAAGAACACCATAACTATTGTTTGTAAACCAAGAAGCTGTAGCTTAGCCAAACAGCCGATTTAGGACAGACCCGATATCAAAGTGGGTGGGCCAACAATTTCATGTCTGCTGCTGCTCGCCCAAAGCAAAACTCAAATGTAACTTCTGCCTCCCTTCCCTCCCAAACTAAATGAAATACCTGCGTTGGTGGGAATCCCCAACCCCACTAGCCGAAGACCTCCTTCCTGCCAAACGAGCTTACTTCATGGGCGGCCGCCAACACTGTCCCCGAACCGCTACTGCCAGATGCCAGCCTCCACCTATGCTTAATTTCATGCATGTGTGAAAACTGGGCATGCACATGGTAGAGGGGTCTGTGGCTGGCAGCAGTGGCTCATGGACAGTGCTGGCGGCCGCCCAAGAAGTAAACTCGTTTGGCAGGAAGGAGGTCTTTGGCTGGCGGGGCTTGGGAATCCCTGCCAGCCACACTAAGGGAGATGAGATTTTGGGTGGGTCTGAGCCCTAATTGGATGGGCTTTAGCCCACCCAAGCCCACCCATGGCTACGTCACTGCCAAGGAGTGACAGATATTACAACCCAATGATAACAGCTGCCTACCTTCCCCACCATCTGTACCAGGGTGGCTCCCTAGAAAGATTGGCATCAACAGCCAGAGATTGGTTTTAATCTTTTTATAAGAAGACTCTTAAAAAGTCTGAGTGGTATGGAAATATAAGATGGAACATAGTTAAAGTTGGAAGAGAAAGGATCCCCTTCATTTGAGTAGGTAAAGGGGCATGGGACTTGCCAAATGGCCATTTTGTACCCACTGGGCAGTCAAAACCTTGGGTTGCATTCAACTACAGCCAATGGGACAAAAGAACAGTTCACATCAAAGTGGAGGAGTGGCCTAGTGGTTAGGGTGGTGGACTTTGGTCCTGAGGAACTGAGTTCAATTCCTGGCATAGGCAGCTCCTTGTGACTCTGGGCAAGTCACTTAACCCTCCATTGCCCCATGTAAGCCGCATTGAGCCTGCCATGAGTGGGAAAGCGCAGGGTACAAATGTAACAAAAATAAAATAGATACTATTGGAGATTCTACATGGAATCTTGCTACTATTGGAGATTCTACATGGAATGTTGCTATTCCACTAGCAACATTCCATGTAGAAGGCTGCGCAGGCTTCTGTTTCTGTGAGTCTGACATCCTGCACGTACGTGCAGGACGTCAGACTCACAGAAGCAGAAGCCTGCGCGGCCACATTGGTGATCCGCAAGGGCCGACTTCGCTAGTGGAATAGCAACATTCCATGTAGAATCTCCAATAGTACCAACAGTGGAGGAGTAGCCTAGTGGTTAGGGTGGTGGACTTTGGTCCTGGGGAACTGAGTTCAATTCCCGGCACAGGCAGCTCCTTGTGACTCTGGGCAAGTCACTTAACCCTCCATTGCCTACCGCATTGAGCCTGCCATGAGTGGGAAAGCGCGGGGTACAAATGTAACAAACAAAAAAAAAAAAAAAAAAGAAACCTAATCAAGCTCCTTATTTAAACCCCCTGGGGAAGGTGTCCAAAGTATATATCCAGCGTTGCTCCTTACAGTTTAATAATCTTTCACTAGATATAAACATGAACTAAAGTTGCTGCATGAAAGACTAAGGAATATACAGGTATTAAACATATTAGGAGTGAGAGAACCTATGCAGAATTACCCTCCAAATTTGGTACAGTAGGAATCTAAAGGTGGCCAACATTTTGACAGTCATGTTACTACCACTTTGAGCAGAAGCCTTCAGTGCTTGATTAACATCTCTTTCCTTTTTAGATATCCTCTTTTTTTTTTTTTTTTTAAGTCCTTCACCGTTTATCTTTCTGTTGCTGTCTTCGGGAGAGCATTGTAAGCAAACCCCACTCTTTCCATGAAAACTTTTTTCCTGTTAACAAGCATTAATGCGCATTATTTACCACAGGTCAAATTTTTTTTTTAGCTCTGTGGTGGGAAATATCTACTATAATAAAACTCACCCTCAACGTTCTGAGGACACTGACGTCAGTGAAGCCAAGCTCTGACTTCCTTCAAAAAGGTTCGAAGGTTCGTGGTGGTGAAGCCACCAAAATCGCTCCGGGCCCCGCCCTCGAGGGCGGAGCAATGGCAGAACAACGAAGGGGTTGGCAGGGAAGGAGGCAGGGAGGCGGGGGTGGGTGGCAAATTGCTCCTGGCCCCGCCCTTGAGGGCGGAGCAATGGCAGAACAACGAAGGGGTTGGCAGGGAGGGAGGCAGGGAGGCGGGGGGTGGGAAATCGCTCCGGGCCCCGCCCTCAAGGGCGGAGCAATGGCAGAACAACGAAGGGGTTGGCAGGGAGGGAGGCAGGGAGGGGTGGGAAATCGCTCCGGGCCCCGCCCTCGAGGGCGGAGCAATGGCAGAACAACAAAGGGGTTGGCAGGGAGGGAGGGAGGCGGGGGGGGGGGGTGGGAAATCGCTCCGGGCCCCGCCCTCGAGGGCAGAACAATGCCAGAACAACGAAGGGGTTGGCCAGGGAGGGAGGAGGGTGTTGGCGACGAAAACCTTGCTAGCGCCCGTTTCATTTGCTCTGAAACGGGCTTCTTTTACTAGTTTACTAGTAATGGGCCTCTTTTACTAAACCGTTCTAGCAATTCCTGGTGCAGCAAATGCGCTGCAGCCTGTTTATTTTGAATGGGCTGCGTCGCATTTGCCGTGTGGGAATCACTTGTGTGGTTTAGTAAAAGAGGCCCAATGTACGTTTATGGCATTAGCACACACTAGCATGGTAGCACATGTAGTAAATGTAGCCCTATGTTAACATCTCTAAAGCAAACAGATTATTACTACTATTTATTATTTATTTTTCATATTTTATTCCTGCTGGAATTCTGCTCAAAAAAATTCAAAATTCTGCAAGTTAATTAGCCAGAATTTAATCAATATTATTACAGCCACCCTCACTGTTACACATACATCCATATTTTTCCCAGAATTCTTTTTTTTTTTTGTATCCTCCCTCCCTGCACCCACACACAGCATCCACCTTTATAGCCCCCTCCCCTCCACCCACACATAGCATACAACTTTTGTTTACAGCCCTCCCTCCACCCATAGCATCCACCACTTTTTTTTACAGCCCCCTCCACCCTACAGCATCCCATTTTTATAGTCCCCTTCTGTCCCACAGCATCCGCCTTTTTTTGCTTCCCCTCCCTCCTACAGCTACTTTTTTTTTTAGTCGTCGTCTCCCCCCTACACCCATTTAACTTCCACTTTTTTTTTTTTTTTAAACATCTCCCTCCCTGCCATCCCTTCACATTTTTTGTCAGCTGTCCTTGCATTCACCCATGAGGCAGGAGTAAGAAGAGCTTCGTGGGAGGACCTCTTCAGGGCAAGAAAGAACCCCACTCTTTCCTGCCCGCTGCCACTGCTGTGGTCCGATGCCGCCACTTTTTCCAAATGGCCACTGAGACTTCCAGCGACAGTCTCATGAGATTACCACTTGAAGTCTCAGTGGCCATTTGGAAAAAGTGGTAGCAGCGGCAGCGGGCAGGAAAGAGTGGGGTTCCTTCCTGCCCCCCAACGAGCACAGCCAGCATCTGTCTTTTGTATTTCTATGACGCTATCAGTAGCAAGATTGCTATGGCACTGATGAGAATGACTCGTGGACAAGATGATCCTGGTTTATTAATGGGATTTTGAAGACAGAATTTCTCAACTTTTATACACGAGTATATGCGGTATGTGAAGTTGTTTATTAGAGGAGGTATTTGGATGAGCCTTTATAAAGTAAGCATAAAATAAGTGCCTTTGTGGATTTCATAATAAGGCTCATAGATGCCTTATTATGAAATCATCCCTACCAGGGAAAATCCAGCTCATTTCTTTTTAAAGAAATGCTGCTCTACTGCCCAGAGATTATTCTGTTGTGTATGAATGAAGATATAAAAGAGATAAGTCTTTAATGATTAAAGACAATGAGATCTGTCTGTCAAGGACTGGATAGGTGAGAACTATGGACCAAGAACTTCAGTTGACCTATAGCAAGAAATA
Organism: Microcaecilia unicolor; assembly: GCF_901765095.1. Taxonomy (NCBI): domain Eukaryota; kingdom Metazoa; phylum Chordata; class Amphibia; order Gymnophiona; family Siphonopidae; genus Microcaecilia; species Microcaecilia unicolor. The sequence goes on along the minus strand of NC_044033.1, from coordinate 27,214,099 downwards.
TATAATATAAATTCTTGGGTTATAAAAAATCTTTTCCTCTCCCTTAAAAATAGGTTTGGGCCAACAGATTTTTCAGCTGGCAGAAGCAGTTACGGGTGCCCAAGTCCAAGTGCTCCTAGAGTGTTTCACCAATAGCTTTGAGGAAGTGAAACTTCTTGCATTTGAATTGCTAAGGAAGCTGCCGGATGCTACAGTATATCGACAGGTATTGTTTTACATGGGGAAGCAATGGCAGTAGTATGTGACCTCAACATCAATACAAAGTAGCATGGACCTGAAGTTATTTATAAGAAACGCAAAGCTGGGTCAGACCAAGGTCCATTGAGCCCTGCTTCCAAAATCTGTCAGTGGTCAGTCTGAGTCACAAGTACCTAGCAAATCCCAAAAAGTAGATCTGTTTTCTCATGTCCATGGATGAGCTATGGCTCTCTTAAGTCTTCTTGGATAATTCTTAATGGACTTTTCCCAAATTTCTTTTGAACCTCACTATGTTGAGTTACTTTGACTACTTAATCCAGCAACAAATTACACACCTTAATTATGAGCTGTATCCTTCATTGTCTTTTATAATTATGTTTTAAGCTTTTATAATGTGTTACTGCCATCTTTCTTTCCGTTATTGGTTGTTATAGAGGGGCATAATCGAAAGGGACACCCAAGTTTTGCTGAGGACGACCTCGCAAAACGTCCTGACGGAGGGGCGGGGAAACCTGTATTATCGAAACAAGATGGACGTCCATCTTTCGTTTCGATAATACGGTCGAGGACGCCTAAATCCTTAAATTTAGGTCGTCCTTAGAGATGGTCGTCCCTAGACTTGGTAGTTTCTGATTTTCGGCGATAATGGAAACCAAGGACGCCCATCTCAGAAACGACCAAGTGCAAGCCCTTTGGTCGTGGGAGGAGTCAGCATTCGTAGTGCACTGGTCCCCCTGACATGCCAGGACACCAACCGAGCACCCTAGGGGGCACTGCAGTGGACTTCAGAAATTGCTCCCAGGTACATAGCTCCCTTACCTTGGGTGCTGAGCCCCCCAAATCCCCCCAAAACCCACTAACCCCAACTGTACACCACTACCATAGCCCTTACGGGTGAAGGGGGGCACATAGATGTGGGTACAGTGGGTTTGTGGTGGGTTTTGGAGGGCTCACATTTACCACCACAAGTGTAACAGGTGGGGGGGAGGGGGATGGGCCTGGGTCCGCCTGCTTGAAGTGCACAGCACCCACTAAAACTGCTCCAGGGACCTGCATACTGCTGCGATGTACCTGAGTATGACATTTGAGGCTGGCAGAAAATATTTTTAAAGCTATTTTTTGAGGGTGGGAGAGGATTAGTGACCACTGGGGGAGTAAGGGGAGGTGATCCCCGATTCTCTCCGGTGGTCATCTGGTTAGTTTGGGCACCTTTTTGTGCCTTGGTCGTAAAAAAAAAAAAAAGGTCCAGGGAAAGTCATCTAAGTGCTCGTCAGGGATGCCCTTTTTTTTGGTGTGGAGGAGTAGCCTAGTGGTTAGTGCAGTGGACTTTGATCCTGGGGAGCTGAGTTCAATTCCCACTGCAGCTCCTTGTGACTCTGGGCAAGTCACTTAACTCTCCATTGCCCCTGGTACAAAATAAGTACCTGAATATATGTAAACCGCTTTGAATGTAGTTGCAAAAATCTCAGAAAGGCGGTATATCAAGTCCCATTTCCCTTCCCCCTTTCCATTATGGGTCGAGGACGTCCATGTGTTAGGCACGCCCGTCCCGCCTTTGCTACACTGCTGACACGCCCCCGTGAACTTTGGTTGTCCCTGCGACGGAAACCAGTTGGGGACGCCCAAAATCGGCTTTCGATTATACCGATTTGGGCGACCCAGTGAGAAGGATGCCCATCTTCCGATTTGTGTCGAAAGATGGGCGTCCTTCTCTTTCGAAAATGAGCCTGACAGTGTTTTCTACTATACTTTTTAGATCAGCGGTTCCTAAACCTCCAGCAAATAGAATGTTAAGGATTACTCAGAAAGGAATGAAGAACAAAACTAAGAATTAGAGCTGTACCGAATAGCATATTTCACTATTCGGCTGAATACGAATAATGAAAGATGATATTTGGCCAAGTACAAACACCAAAAACGAATAATGGCCATTGAGCTTTAACATAACAAATAATAAAAGAAGGAACGTGAAATTAGAGATGAAATGTTTATTTCAGATGGATTTAGCACAGTAGAGCCCTAGATTATTCATATTCGAATTTACATCATTATTTGGCTGAATACGAATAATTGTATTCAGGGCCAAATCGAATATGAATATTTGGTACAGCCCTACTGAGAATATTGGCATTCCTTTAGATGCCTGATGCAACAACACCTTGAGTATGATAGGCACCCCATTTCAAACATGGAAAAAGTTCAGAAAAGGGCAGCAAATATGATAAAAGGATCAGAGCACTCCAATATGAAGAAAGACTAAACAGTTAAGGCTTTTGAGCTTGGAGAAAAGATAATCGAGAGGGAATGTGACAGAAGTTTAGAAAATCATGAGTGATATGGAACTGTAAATAGTTCAGTTGATTAAGCCAGTGGTTCCCAAACCTGACCTGGTGGAAACCCCAGCCAGTCAGGTTTTCAGGATATCCACAATGAATATTCATGACAGACCTGAGATCCTGGCTTCATTGTCCTTCATTTACATTTTTTTGTCTCCTGTTTTTATAGCTGCCTCCCTTTCCCTCCACCCTTGCACCTGTTTGTTCCTAGTCTGGTCACTAGCAATGATCTTGAGGCCAGCAGCCAGTCAGCAGGGCTTCCTCTAGAACCTTGTTTCATTGATCAGCTGAGTAAGTGATCCCAAGGGTTGTAAACACCCCCTTTGTAGCATCTTCTACCATGACACAAACCGAGTGCAGAAGACCTGATCAACTCACGAAACCCAGGTTCCACTGAATGGCAGTACACAACACTGCCACAAGGCAACCCTTTGTTTTTCTAATTTGAAATGGATGCAAACGGATGTGTCCTGACTGACTAGAAACCGTGTTTAATCATAGAAGTAGTTTTCAGATATTTTTCAGTCCATTGTTTTCTAGATATACGTGTTACCTTTTCCTGTTGTGTGTAATCTACAGGGTTATGAGTCATCTTCTACAGTTGTTCAGAGAGTATGTAAATTTCCTTGTAATACCATACCAGTCCAGTCCAGATGAATGGGTTACGTACATAGTAACATAGCAGATGACGGCAGAAAAAGACCTGCATGGTCCATCCAGTCTGCCCAACAAGATAAACTCATATGTGCTACTTTTTGGGTATACCTTACCTTGATTTGTACCTGTCCTTTTCAGGGCACAGACCGTATAAGTCTGCCCAGCACTATCCCCTCCTCCCAACCACCAGCCCCTCCTCCCACCACCGGCTCTGGCACAGACTGTATAAGTCTGCCCAGCACTATCCCTGCCTCCCGCCACCGGCTCTGCCACCTAATCTCGGCTAAGCTCCTTAGGATCCATTCCTTCTGAACAGGATTCCTTTATGTTTGTCCCACACGTGTTTGAATTCCGTTACCGTTTTCATTTCCACCACCTCCCGCGGGAGGGCATTCCAAGCATCCTGTCAGGTTCTCAGGTTCAGAGCCCGCGGGGCTGGGCTCTGAAGCAAACGTGAGCCCTTGGGCTGCTGACGAGGAGCGACAGCAGCAGGCAAAACCCACCAACCAACACTGGGTAAGCACACCGGCAGGGACTGCAGGCACTGCCCAGCGAACCGGAACACATGGACTGGAATCCCCCGGACTGGTGGACACAGGACTGGAACACACACCGGACCGGAACACACTGGACTGGAGCACACCAGACTGGAACACCCTGGACTGGTCCCCCGGACTGGAGGACACAGGACCGGAACACGGGACTGGAGCACACTGGACTGGTCCAACAGCTTCACCTGTACTTAGCTACTAAGCCCCCCAAGAGTTGAGCTCCTGGGTTCGAGTAGCCGACAGGACTTACTGGATACCGGATGACATAGGGACCAGGACTGGAAACAGAAGTGCTCCTAACCCTAAACTGATCTATGTGCTCCCAAGCCCTAAACCAGCAGGAGTGTTCCTAACCGTAAACTGACAAAAGGACTTCCTAAGCCCTATACTAACCAGGAGCTCCTAATCCCTGCTCAAGAAAGGGACTTCCTCAGCCCTAGACTAACAGAGCAGGGAACTAAACACAAAGCTAACACAGGTGCTACTAAGCACCAAGCTACAAGCAGAGCTTTACACTAATAAGCTAAACACAGAACTAACCAGCTACCTAAGCACTGCTCTAGCAAGCTAGATACAACTAACAAGGTGCTTCCTAAGCACTACTCTGGCAAGCAACCAGAAGAGCTCCTAGCACTAAAAGGGAAGACAGGGGAGCCACAAGGAAAAAGCAGTGAAGCTAACACATAAGCCAAAAGTGATTCTAAATCACCAAACACCAACAGCAAAGACTGCAATGCTCCCAATAGCACAAACACCAGAAGTACTTCTAACAGCAAACTCTGCAGTGTTCCTAACAACACCAAACCCTGAAGTACTTCTATCAGCAACAGAGCTTCCAAAGCCCTACACACAGCAATGCTTCCAAAACCAAGAGGGAAAAGCAGGGGAACCATAAGGGAAAAGCAAGAAAGCTAAACACACAGTCACCAGTGCACACTGCACTAACACTAACCTGGACCTTAGCAAAAGCAAGCAGGGAAACTAGACACAACGTCAGAAGTGCACACTGCACCACCCTACCTACAGCAAACACCACTGTTGCCAAGGCCCTGAAGGAAACAAGACCACTTCCTTATCAAGGCCCTCCCTGATGATGTCACACTCCCTAGACCTAGGCAAAAGCACACTGACCCAGAGAGGCCCAACCCACACCAATGCAAAACCGTGAAACACTTGAAGCCAGTACACCCAAAGAGAGTTAGAGCAACTCAGGCAACATACCCACAGGTGCAGTGTAGTGAAACAATTAGAGCCATGCTGCTGGAAGCTGCCAGCACAGAGAGACAGAGCCAGCTCAGAAAGGACAGAGAAAAGAAACAGAAGCCAGCTAAGAAGCTGACCCCCAGGAAAGAGGTAAGTTTGAGAGGGGTTCAGACCCCAATCATAACACATCCACTACTCTCTCTGTGAAAAAATACTTCCTGACATTTTTCTTGAGTCTGCCCCCCTTCAATCTCATTTCATGTCCTCTCGTTCTACCTAAATATAGTTCTGTGATTCATCCCCTTAAGGGTATTGGGTAGGCTGGAATGTTCAATATTGTTTCAGTCTCCAAAGGGATGGTGGATGGACTGTGTAGCCAACTCCTGCCCTGATTCAAGCTGGTTGTCAGTTGAGCAGAGGGTTTCTTGGAGGATTTTAGCTCCTTTAATTACAGCATAAAGAATGGGTCTGGGTGACATCTGGTGGTGCCGGTCCCCCCATCTTCACTCCCCTGCTATTCAGCGGTTACTGTGGAGTTTCTTGAGGCAGTATACAAATTGCTCTACTTGGGTGAGCAGACTAGCTTTGTCAACAGGTATTTGGTTCAGCAACCCTTTTCTCAACTGGTAAGTGCTGATTCTGGACCCCTTTTTTCTCATTCAAAAGTTTGTGGTTGGGGTGACGTGTGCGAGCTGAGTCTGTCAGATCCTTACTTACTCTCAATGGTCGGTGACTGTTTCAACTGCTGCCTCAGAGCGCCGGTTCTGATTCAACTTCAGTCTTCCTTCCTGCGTTCCTGACGGCCTTCTATTAGAGAGTCCTTTAGACTCTGGTTGTGACTTTCTTTGGGCCTTGCTGGGCAAGTCTCAGTTCAGGTAAGGCTGCTTTGATGCCCTTTTTTTCTCTTTCTGGGTCTCCTTGTCTGTTTGGTGACTGTTTTCTTTGACTCTTCTGGGGTGGTGTGTTCGTCTCCCAAACCCATTTGTGGCTTAAGAGTAAGACGAGTTAAAAAGTAAGGTGACTAATTTAAAGAAAGTTGCACATCAGGTCAGAGAGATGATTAACATATAGATAGGTTAGAGAATAAGAGGAGTTAGAAAATAAGATGACTAAAGAGAGGTGCACATGAGGTCAGGGAGATGGTTAAATATTATCTCAGCTAGGATAGGAGTGGATAAGCATGTCCTGCTGCAGTAGTTCAGCCTGTGACACTCCTTGTGTATTTGAGTGAGGCTAACAAGTTAGTTCCTTCTTCCATTAAAGGACTAGTAGAAGAGCCAAGCTTTCACCTGCTTCCTGAAGTAGAGATAGTCTTGTATTAAGCGGAGCCTTTCAGGAAGTGCATTCCAGAATGTGGAGGCTACTCCAGAGAAGGCTCGCTTGCGGGTATCCCATCGTGATTTGTCTTTTGGAGAGGGTGTGGTTAGTGATAGTCCTTGAGAGGACCTTAGTGTCCTTGGCGGTGTGTAGATGATCATTTTATTCTTCAGGTACTCCGCCATTTCCTTTAAGGGCCTTTAAGATCAGACATAGAGTTTTAAATTTAGCCCTGTATTGTACTGTAGCCATTCTAGTTCTGCTGTGATTCTTAGTGGCTCTACTTTCGGATTCTCCATTAGTCTACTATATTCCTTCCGTCAGGGTGCTACAGCTGCTCCTTTCACCTTTGAGGTACAATATTGACTGCCTTTTTTTGTCTCTCTCTGTAGTCCCACCCTTATGGGTACTGCTTTGCTATATCCTATTTATCTGTACTGGTCTGGCATGACGACAAGGAAGGAAAAGTTATGTCTTACCTGATGATTTTCTTTCCTTCAGTCCTACCAGGCCAGTCTAGACTCCCACCCGATTAATTCATTGGGTTTCTTTCTTTTGTGTGATATTCCTTTCTCAATAGCTCTTGTTTTGGAATTGTACATCTTACTTCCAGGTGTTTTATTTCATGTATTCGCTCCAACATGTCTTCTAGATCAGGGACATGCCTGAATGCCAGTAAGGTATGCCTCCTTGCTTATTGGTCTTTGCTGAATGAAACAGATGATCTTGAGTTTTCAATAATAACTGCCAATATGGTCAGGAGCACCACTGTTTGGCTAATCAAGCCATTGAACATTCCAGGCTGCACGATACCCATAAGGGGGTGAATCATTAGAACCCTTTTTTTTTTCTGTAAACATCCGCTGGTAGATGGACATAATTTTCTTTCCTTTAGTCATTCCAGACCAGTCCAGACAATGGGTTATGCCCATCTACCAGCAGAAAGAAAATTATCAGGTTAAGATGTAATTTAATCTAAGAAGTCAGTTTTCAAAGCTATTTCCATGACCACACGTTGTTCCAGAACATGTGTACTGCTTCTAGCTTTTAATGGAGATATTCTCGGGGGAAGTTGAGGGGTGTTAGGGTGGGAATTGAAAAACACACATGCTTTTGTTTAAATCATTTATTTATAATTTTTCATTTTACAAGGGTCACTTGGCAAACAGTAATACAGAGATGATTGCACATTAATACAATATAAGAAGAAAACAATCCCAACTAGATATATGGATTATATACAATCTTTCTCTTAGACCACAAAGTGAAGAAAAATAGGGAGAGTGAAATTAGACAAGGAGATCAATTAAACAGTAAACAGAAAAAAGAAAACATGATATTAACCTGATTATCTCCAGATATTACTCATCTACTTCATTATTCCACATTGATCATCTGGTTGGCTTCCTCAAGACCAAATACGGCATATAGTCAATTCATTTCATTGAGAACATACTTATTGTCCAGATTTTAGTTAGAAATAATACATCTGATTACATTCTCTCTCTTTTAAAAAGCAGAAATTATTTAACAATACATATACTTAAGTCTCTAATTCAAATCCCACTGATTAAAGCAATCCCAGTTTTCACAGGCTTCACTCCTTTCGAAGTAATAATTAAGGAAATATTTCTGAGGAAAACTTTAAGAGTCATACCTGGAACTCTGGGAAAAACAATAATCTCGACATTAATCATCCACCTTATTATTCAAAGTTTCTGGTCCATTATCATTTTCAAGATCATAACCAGTTCTTGCTTGTACAGAACTTCATCTGTCATATCAATTTTTTCACTCTCAGAGGATTCCACATGCTTTTGTATTTTGAAACGTTTGCGAGTTATTTTAGTTGGAAAATGTATCCAAAGAAAAAGAAGGTGAATAGCTCTATGGGTTCCTTTTTTTCATTAAGGCAGTTTTCAAAAAGTAAGTACGTGCATACTTTTGCTTTGAAAATTGGTGCAGAGTTCATGTAGAAAAAGTATCTATGGACTTTGCAGAAATTCAGGATCTCTGAAAAGTACTCCTGTTATAATTGAATTAAAGAGGAGTATTTTGTTAGATTTTCTGTATTATGTTACTTGTTTTAAGGTATTTTTATTTGTGTTTTATGTTCATTGTGCCTCTAAGTTGCTCAAGATACGTTTTGATTGGGTGACTTAGAAATCAGCATTCAATTGTTGACCTTTTGCTTTGTGTCAGGACTTTGAGCAGCTTACGGCATTGCTGCAGGCAGCACTGGATCTCAGCACGAGCACGAAACACTTTGACTGTGTCACCGCTTCATACCTGCTGAACTTCTTAGTGCATCATGAGGAATTAATGGCAGCTTTGAGCATGTGCACGTTGCATCAACAACCTTTGCCAGAGCTTCATCTGGACCAGAGCGTGGTTGCTAGTACTATGGAGAAGAATACGTTAGTTGGTTAGTTTCTTTTTTTAAAGCTTTTCCAAATATATAAATCCAAATGAGCAGATTGAAATAAATATAATGGTTCATTTAAAATTAAGAAAATAGGGTGGGGGGTGGGGGGTGGAGGACAGGCCTCAGCCTTGGAGGTTTTCTTTCCATTCTTGCTGAATTAGAATTTGGGATTTTGGGAGGGGGGAGGGAATGTTGATGGCTGGTTCGATTTACTGGGGGGGGGGGGGAGCCTTTGATGGCTAGTTTGATTTACTGGGAGTATGACATAGTAACATAGTAGATGACGGCAGAAAAAGACCTGCACGGTCCATCTAGTCTGCCCATGATAAACTCATATGTGTATACCTTACCTTGATTTGTACCTGTCTTTTTCAGGGCACAGACCGTATAAGTCTGTCCAGCACTATTTCCCGCCTCCCAACCACCAGTCCCGCCTCCCACCACCGGTTCTGGCACAGACCCCGTATAAGTCTGCCCTCCCCTATCCTAGCCTCTCAACCACCAAACCCCTCTTCCCCCCGCCACCCAATTTCAGCTAAGCTTCTGTGGATCCATTCCTTCTGCACAGGATTCCTTTATGCCTATCCCACGCATGTTTGAATTCCACAGTTTAGAATGATTTTTCTTTGGTTTTCTATGGTTGCTGTATTTACTCTCTGTTTTGTGTTACCTTTCAAGAAGTCATCGATAAAAATTGTTACACTCTAAAATGAAGAAAAACGTGAAATACAAATGAACACTCCCTCTCTCTCTGGATAGTGGTTGAATATTGCCAACTATCCATAGATGCTCAAAACCTAACGCCAGCGTTAAAGGTGATTAGCACCCGACTAGTGCGCACATTAATGTGCACAGAATGTTCAGAGGACTCTAGCGCAGGTATCAATGTGTGTGTGCCAAAAATGTCTGCATATTATATTTAAATGTATTGAAATGGATTTTAATGAGGTTACTTGGTATTCACTCCCAATGCTTAGATAACAGAACAGAGCCTTAATGCTGAAAACTTACCGCCAGCTCGGTAGTGATGATGAAGATTTTGAGGAGAGGATTTCTGAGCATTAAACTACCTGTTTTGTCTTTTGGAAACGGAAGGAAGCCTGTGCAGCCTCTAGGCGCTGATAGTGAGAAACAAACGTGAGCAAGTCTGAGCAAAAGTGAAGGTGAAAGAACACATTGGTGCCTGTTTTTCTGTGCTTAAATATGAGCCTTTCAAAAATTTAAATGCAAACAATTTTTAAAAAGCTTATATTTAAAGGCGCAGAAGAATGGCACCAGTGTGTGCATGCACTTCTAGGTTTGCCTGGTCATGTGCACAAGATCTGTGTTTCAAATCTTCTGTGTACATGTGCCAGGCACAGTCTTTCCCTTTGCTTTTCGTTTATTAGTGTGCATAAAATTTGAATGTCATTTACTTTGAGCATTTGTCCGCCAGTCACCCTTCCACTGCTGGGCCATGGCTGACCCTGCTTAGCTAGGTTGTTCCAGCTACGACTCCTGCTCCGTCTGCCCCGGGCAACTCTCCGTTCTGATGACCACCTCCCTATCCACCTTTCATTCAGTCATACCTCAAGGTGGTTTTTATGAATAGTATTTTCCCAAAGGATGACCAAAGACTTCAGTCATATCTTAAAAGAATTCCTCTTTTATTTTCACACAACACAGTTCATCTTTCTTGCAATACATGATTCTATTTCCTCCTTCAACATTAACCCTTGTTAATATTCACAGGGTTACACAAGGATTCCTTCTTTGAATTGCAGCATAAAGTTCACATTTCAATAATTAACCCTTGTTAATATCCACAGGGTTACCCCAAGGATTCCTTCCTTGACTTGCAACATAAAGCTCACAGCAATTCAATGTTATCTTCCTTTTCTCCACCCAGCTGGCAGTTTCACTCTCTCTTCTGCCTCAATCTCTGGGCTACTTTCTGCCACAGCCTCTTCCCCAACTGTCTCAATTCATCTCTTCCAATACCACTCAGTTTAGGAAAGACAGCAGCCAGCGAACCTCTCACCTTGGCTCCTCTAGACTGAGCCCAAGCAGACACCTCCATTCCTTCCTCCTCCCTCTCCCCTGACTCTTCCACTTTATCCCATTCCATCACCTCCTCCTCCCCCTTAGGCTCCCTCAGTTGTTCATCATTACCCTGATTGGAAATCTCCCAATCCTGCTCCTCCTCCCCCACTGCTTGCTTGTACTGTTTTGGGTCAGATGCATTATGGGGTCGGTAGTTCCTAGCCTTATCCCTTCCTTCCCCTACTCTTTTACCCACCAGGGGGCGAGCTTCCTGCTCATATGGGACATGTGCTTGCCTCCTCCGCTCTTTCTTGGGTCGCTCTCGCTTTCCTTGTGACCGTCCTCTCAGTAACCCTCCACACATTGCAGGGCTAGGTTCCTAAACTGTTTTTGCGCTATGGGGTTTGCGTTGTTGACTTTAATGCCGGAGCTTTGAGCATCGGGTCCAGAGTTAGGTGAAATATCCATGCTTGGCTCTTGCTCACTATTCAGATAGTGCTGGGGCAGTCTATAATATTTTTCAGGTGCAGTTATCCATATTATACCAGTGCAAATTCACTGGCAGGGCACTTACTCAGAAAGTGCTTTTGAATATCTGGCTCCCAGTGTTTGTTGATGTTTTCATGGTGCTGTTGGGCTTCTTTTTTTGGTGGAACCAAACACATTCATTTGTGCACTTGAGGAGTTGTCAGCATTGAAAAAGCATATACATAGAGTGGAGGGTCGAAGACAGGAAACAGAGGTGCAAGAGTACTAGGGGATGTGATGTTTTTCTGTTTATGTTCAAAAGAATCCGCTAACAAGCGGAGAACTGGAACGCCCCACGGGAGAACACAAGTATAGAAGAGAGTGGGATGTTTGACCATGGACAAACAAAACCTGGAGAGATGAATCTTAAAAATGCTTGTTTATTGATGAGAAAAGACTCGACACAGCCATTGTATTTCGGCCGTTAGGCCTGCATCAGGAGTCTACAAAACACATATATACACATAAACATTTGAATAAAAATACAAACCATATGTAATCAAAGAACTCAAATATTGAGATACTAAACAGTTATAAGGTGAACAAGGATAAGATGTTGCAATAATTGAAAAACATACAAAAATACAGTTGTCAACGATAAAATGTTACTCAAATGTTGACTCTCAAATATACATAAATATTGAATAAAAGCACAAACCATATCTAGACGGAAATGCTGAAACATTTGGAGATAAATGATATTGGAAAATGACAAATAAATATAATAAGGTGTAACAGCAATAAAAACATATATAAAAATGCAGTAAAGACAGCTAAAAAAATATGTATGTATATGCATTAGTTGCTTTATAAAACAACAATATGTGTATAAACATGTGAAATACTTTTTTTTAAAAAGTAGAATAATGACATTGCATAAAAAATAACAAAAGTTGAATATTAAGTAGATATAGAGATTGTATATATAATGCACGGACATTAATCTCTTTCTTCTTACCCAAATGTATACACTTATATGCATTGATGTATATCTGTGCACATATTACTTTGACAACCTATGCATACCGTATATATCTGTATACCTTCTCAGGGCAATATAACTTGTGTCTTTTAAATTAAAATAGATAAGTGAAAATGTTGGTGAAGTCATTAAATGGGTGTGAAAACAATCATAATAAACCTTAAAGCTTAGCTATAACACTTCACCACCCCATCCAATTTTAAATGACGTCTTTCTTTAAATGTCTGCTTAGTTCTTCTCTGTCATCCTTGATCTCTCCATAACACCAATTTGTTTCTTTCACCCTGTCATGGCGATGCCATAACAGATCTCTGTAAGCCACATTGAGCCTGCAAATAGGTGGGAAAATGTGGGATACAAGTGCAATAAATAATAATAATAATTAGAAAAGGGGAAAAAACAAAAAAATTAAAACGAAAAAAAAATTAAAAACGGGTGGGGGGCGGGGAAGGGGGATGTAGACATTACGAATTCACATGTAGGAAAATAAATAAGGAAGATAAATGAGATAAACAATTATTTAACTTTTTTTTTCACTGTAGTGTATGTGTGTGGGCTTTATTGGTATTTATCAGTTAAAACCTAAAATCAGAAGCACTAAGGGGCCCTTTTACTACTCGGCGGTAGGGCTACCGCCATATTTGCACAGAGGAAATTGACCTTACTGCTGGGCTTGCTCAGGATCCTGGCAGTAGTTCTGGCTTCCGACGTACAGAAAGTTTTAAATATTTTCTAGCGCCAGGGGTATTCCTGGCGGTAATGGGGCAGCACTGTACCTGATAGGAGGTGGTAAGGACTCCCCTGCAAATGGCTGTGCACCAATGTATTTCATTAGCACGTGGCCATTGGTAAAAGGTGGCCTCAATATGCAGCAATCCTGCGTGCTGATACCACCATGGGCCTGCTTTTACCACTGTTTAGCAAAAGGACCCCTAAATGTAGTGGGGACTATTTGATTTATTTCACATACCACCTGCTGCTAAAGTAAACAAAAACTACTTAGAATGATTGGTCAGCCAACAGATATCAGCACTGGGTGCTTTTAAGCAAAGGGATCAGTATGTGGAAGTGCTTTGTTTTCAGATTGATTCTTGCTTTGGTTTCAGTTGTCTGCAGTTTGCTGGGAAGCCTTGAGAATGAGATCTCTCAAGCTGAAAAATCCTTGCTGCAAGCATCGGCACACTTCCCTATGTACGGCAGAGTGCACTGTATCATTGCAGCCCTGCAGCAGTTGCCTTTAGGGTAAGTGAAACCTAGGAACAGGTTAGCAGGGAAGGAGAGATATAATGTGTGGGGTACAGGATTGAATACAGGCTAAGAAGAATGCTTGAGAACAAATTCACGTCTCCTATATCAACAATTTTCTATGATGTTGGGCACAACGGTATGCCACAATTTGCTTATCTAACATTGTACAGTAGAATATGAAATGCCCATATTATCCTAACCCTTATGGAAATTCTCATGCAGTCTGGACAACAGAAACTATATCTAAGCCAGTGATTCCCAAACCTGTCCTGGGTAACCACAGCCAGTGAGGTTTTCAGGATAACCAAAATGAATATTCATAGAAATGTTTAGTAGTAGTAGTAGAATATTCAAGAGATTGCCTTCTTGGTATGAAAATCTATCTCATGCATATTCATTGAGGATAGCCTGAAAACCTGACTGACTGGGGTTCCCCCAGGACAGGTTTGGGAATCACTGTTCTAAGCTATACCTCTTGGAGGTGACTGAATATGTTTTCCTATGGACTATATGGTTAACAAATTCCAAGTATTAGTGATACTACAAAGAGAAATAATTTAAGGACGATGCAGTAATGTATTCACTCCATTATCAGTTTCTTTAAAATAATCAGGGCTATTAGTTGCCCATATGTACCCGCTTTGGTTTTCTGACAATATATGCCAGTGCAGTTCTCAGATTCACTTTTTGTGCATGTATTTCCTGCCGAATAAAAAGCGGCTGCCTGATACCTGTGAAACATGCCTTTCTTATTTTATGACTTTCAGGTACAGAATGGAGCCACTTGTTTTATTTCATCCACATTATTAACTAGAAAATCAGAACGGACACAGAGAGCAGCTTTCTGGAAAAACAGTTTTTACTGCTATGGCAAATGATTTTACTTGCTGGAATTTGTAACACATGCTTTTCTCTGCTTCTTTAATGTAGTCTAATTTTAAATCTCGTGAAACCTAGTATTTAAACTTCATTGCTATGTTAATAAAAATTCATAGAGGCTAGATTCACTAAAGTCGCTACATGTTGTAATACCCTACTATGGCTTGGCACCACCCTGGTCACCTTCTCAGGATCCTCCAACCTCCTGGAACTGGGGTCCAGAAAACAGAACTCCCCCCCCCCCCCCCCCCCTCAAAAGTCCGGATCCCAATCTGGTCCAGGAGTTTATTGGTCTCCAAGCAGAGTGCTTCCAATTGCAAGGTTAAAGTTCCAAACATCAGGCTTTTAGTAAAGTTCAAAATATCTGACTTTTAGTTCATTAAAGCAGCTGAAGTCCTATAATTGTATTCTATGTCACACACTGTGTAGCCTTCCTCCAGGGCAGCGAGCAGTCATTTATATATTTATTTATTTTGACATTTATCCCAAACATACTGCGGCCCCTCCTTACCTCTCTACCCTCATCTCCCCTTACGTTCCTACCCGTAACTTCCGCTCTCAAGACAAATCCCTCCTCTCAGTACCCTTCTCCACCACTGCCAACTCCAGGCTCCGCCCTTTCTGCCTCGCCTCACCCCATGCTTGGAATAAACTCCCTGAGCCCATATGCCAGGCCCCCTCCCTGCCTATCTTCAAATCCTTGCTCCAAAGCCCACCTCTTCAATGTCGCCTTCGGCACCTAACCACTACACCTCTATTCAGGAAATCTTGACTGCCCCAACTTGACATTTTGTCCTTTAGATTGTAAGCTCCTTCGAGCAGGGACTGACCTTCTTTGTTAAACTGTACAGCGCTGCATAACCCTAGTAGCGCTCTAGAAATGTTAAGTAGTAGCAGTAAGTAGTACTAACAGTAAATAAACAACAGACAAAATTTACAAAGCCATAAACAAAATATCAAATACAGACCATTGATGACCAGTTGCAATGTAAGATACTTTATCAATGGACAGAAACCTCTCAAAGAGGAGAGTTTTCAGTCTTTTACGAAATACCAAGTAATCAAGCTGACCCTTGATTGTCTTTGGCAGTGAATTCCACCACTTAGCACCCTGGTATCTCAGCAGAGTGAACTGACTTATAATGCACTCTCTTGTATTCTGGAATATGAAGTCTAAGGTATACCCTAGAGCCCTGATGGCGAACCTATGACACGCGTGTCAGCACTGACACGCGTAGCCATTTTCGATGACACGCGGCGCTGCCGCAGTGTGGTCCACCCTCCCTCCTCGCTCCCGGAAACTAACCTTAAAGCCTCCTTTCACGTCGCAGCAAGCAGCAGCAGGGCAGGCCACTCCTTCCTTCCGTGTCCCGCCCTCGCCTGACGTAACGTCCGCGAGGGCAGAGCACAGAAGGAAGGAGGAGAGGTCTGCCCTGCTGCTGCTTGCTGCGACGTGAAAGGAGGCTTTAAGGTTAGTTCTGTGCCCGGTAGCAGGTGGAGGGGGGGCCCAGCAACCTCGGGTGGGCAGCGATCTCGGGTAGGGGGGGGGCCCGGGGGCGGTCCTAGTAGATTTTTCTCGAAGTGACACACCACCCGAGTTATGCTCGGTTTTTTGGCGAATTTTGACACACCAAGCTCAAAAGGTTGCCCATTGCTGCCCTAGAGTCAGAGGTTATATTGCATAGGGGAATAGTTATTAAGGGCTGCATATAATCCAGTGTCATACCATTTAATATTTGAAAGACAAATACGCATAATTTGAAAATAATCCTGGCTTTAATGGGCAACCAGTGCAGCTTGCATAATAATAGAGTGGCTCTATCAAAACACGATACTTTGAGGAGAAGCCTAGCTGCAGTACTTTGGGCCATTTGTAGCCTTTTTAGGATACCCTCCTTACATCCTACGTAGATGGAATTGCAGTAATCCAATTGAGTTAAAACTAAGGATTGAACTAGCAGTCTAAAGATGTCTGGTGAGAAATATGATTGGATTCTCCTCAGCTTCCAAAGAGACCTGAAGGATTTTTTCACTGTTGAGGAAACCTGAGGCTCGAACGTAAGATGACTGTCAATTAATACACCCAGTACCCTAAGTAAGGGGTACGACATGTCAGCAGTAAAATTATTATATGCGGTACAGTCAAAGAGTTTGGTTATCACAAGAAATTTAGTCTATTTAACTTAAACAAATTCTGAAGTCCAAGATTGCAACAAATCCAGACCAAGCCTAATCTTGAACTTCTGGAAGACAAGTCTTGCAAGGGATGTAGATTGTGACATCGTCCGCATAAATAAAAGTGTAGAACTTCCAGCTTTTGATTTGTGATCAGCAAGCATAGAGCAAAAATCCCCAAGCACCAAGAAAATAACTCATAATTGCTTACTTCTAATTCTTCAGAGCTTGTCAACTTCACAGTCCAACCTTACAAGCACTCAAAAGAAAACCAGATGGGTTAAACTGCCGCCTTCCTCCAGCCAAGTTTCTAGCAAAACAGTTCAGTTTTCAGTGTTCTTCTTCAGCACGACTCTCCAGCACAAAAACAGGAAGAGTTAAATTATCTTCCACATAACTCAGATTAAAGTTCACATTTCTTAAAAGTTCTTGATAATTCCTGTACACCATTTACGGGAGCCAGCTCTTTGGAACTGGATCCAAGCCCTTCCTCCCTCTTACCGGCAACTACCTCCCCAGTACTGTGCGTATGTGTTATTAGCAATTCACAGGGATTTCGATTGCTATCCTGCTTGCTCAGTTCACTTAGCTGAAATTTCCATCTCCTGCTATCCTGAAAGGAATGGTAGCTCCTCCCCTTGCTTCATGAGCTCCATCAATGCCTCCTCTCCATCCATCCATCCATCCAAGTCAGAGTCTTCCTTGTAAGGCAAAGTCAGCTCCACCCTCTCCCAACCAGTCTTGCTTTGGTTTCATGACGTATTGTTTAGTGAGCCAGGGATATTGAGCTAGATCTGCATCTTGGCCTGCCCCCAAGAACTGACTCCTATACTTTTGGGAGATAGTAGTAGGGCTGAGTTTCCTTCCCTCTCGGGGCCATGCCACGTTTTCCTCCTTTCTGTGCTTGCCTTTGGAAAGGAAGGGTCCTGATTCCTTGTTGTTTGGCTTAATTTGCTGATGCTTATCACCTTGCTTATTACAATAGAAACATAGAAACATGATGGCAGATAAGGCCAAATGGCCTATCCAGTCTGTCCATCCTTAGTAACCACTAACTCCTCCTTTTCCCAAGGGATCCCACGTGCTTGTCCCATGCTTTTTTGAATTTTGACATAGTCTTTGTCTCCACGACCTCCACCAGGAGGCCATTCCATGCATCTACCACTCTTTCTGTGAAAGAGTATTTTCTTAGATTCCTCCTCAGCCTATTTCCTCTTAACTTCATTCTGTGCCCTCTTATTTCAGAATTTTCCTTCAGTTGGAAAAGGCTCTTCTTCTGCACATTAATGCCACTAAGGTATTTAAACGTCTTTATCTTATCCCCTCTCTCCCGCCTCTCTTCCAGCTTATACATGTTGAGGTTCATAAGCCTTTCCTTATATGTTGTATGACGGAGACCGCTTACCAGTTTTGTAGCAGCCCTCTGGACCGAGTCCATCCTGTTTATATTTTGCTGTAGATGCGTTCTCCAGAATTGCATGCAGTACTCTAAATGGGGCCTCAGCAGCGACTTATACAAGGGCACTATCTCCTCTTTTTTTTCCTGCTGGTCATCCCTCTCCTTATGCACCCAAGCATCCTTCTGGCTTTGCCCATCTCCTTATCTACCTGTTTGGCCACTTTAAGGTCATCAGACACAATCACCCTCAAGTCCTGTTCTTCTTCCTTACACAGAAGCACTTCACTCCCTATACTGTGCTGTTTCCTTGGGTTTTTCTGACCCAAGTGCACGACCCTGTATTTTGTAGCATTAAATCTTGGTTGCCAATTATTGAACCATTCTTCGAGCTTTGCCAGATCCTTCCTCATTTTATTTATTTTTATTTTAGTTACATTTGTACCCCACACTTTTCCCACTCGTGGCAGGCTCAATGTGGCTTACATGGAGCAATGGAGGGTTAAGTGACTTGCCCAGAGTCACAAGGAGCTGCCTGTGCCTGAAGTGGGAATCAAACTCAGTTCCCCAGGACCAAAGTCCACCACCCTAACCACTAGGCCACTCCTCCACTCCATGCTATCCACACCCTCCGGGGTGTCCACCCTACTACAGAGTTTGGTGTCATCCGCAAAAAGACAAAACTTAACAGACGTTCTCCCCCCACCACCCCACACATATATTATTTAAGTCTTCCTAGCCATCTCCAAGAGCCACTTGGCCACACAAAGAGCAGAATCCACTGATACATTACACACAACACGTCAATACAAAAAAAAAAAAAAAACCAAAACAAAAAAAACTAAGTGGCATACAACCACTGGAAATTTAATATATAACATCCACACAGCATAACGGACAAGCACAAGACAACTACAAATAAAGCCACAACACTAAAACAACCAAAGAAGCTCACACCATATATCAACCTGCCCTCACAATTCAAAAGACATTTACACAACAACCACAGACTCACATTACCCCTAATGAACAGGACCTAAGCTAACATCACAGCCTCCACACAAACTAGGAAACAAGATGCTTATCACGAGAATTCTCTTAAGACTATCGATCTTAACACTTCTAATCACCAGAAGAGCCCTAACAGACAACATAATACCAATACTATCCAATTAGACACACCACCTTCCATACAGACAGAGTTCGAGCAAGCAACCAAAGAGACTCAAAAACGATTCAAGTACAACAGTCGACAAAAAAGAATGCAACTAAATCCAAAAAAGACAAAGAAACTTCAACTAAAGAAAATTCCCAAAGTTTCACTCACAGAGGATAACTACCTACCGTTACCAGGGGGATACATAAACAACAGATCAGCAGTATACAAAACCAAAATAATAAAAGAATGGATACTAAACAAAGATCTCGGGCTAGTCTTCCTAAATGAAACATGGATACATGACAAAGAAGACCCTTCAGGTTACAAAATTATGCACTGGACCAGAAACGGGGAAAAAGGGAGGGAGCGTCGCTTTAATCTACAGATCTTTTTTTTGTAGTGGAAACCACAGCAGAAGCAATAACACCACAATTGGAAATCACCTCACTCCGAATAAAAGACAAATTGTTACAAAACCACCTATGCTGGAAATTGGAGAGCGTCTCAAACAGCCTTTATGGACTTTATTTCAAACACTTGCATAGCAAACCCAAAAACATTGATAATAGGAGACATTAACCTGCATTTAAGATCTTTGCACAGAGAGCACCAGAGAATGCAATGAATTTCTTCAATTATGGGACTTCCAACGGCCACCGGTGAACACAACACACATTAAGGGTTATGCATTAGAACTACTAGCATACTATTCTCTACAAACTAAAACTTTAGCATACAGAATCACAGATGGACAGAAGTCCCATGGTCCGACCACTTCAGGCTCGACCCTTTACTGGAAAGGACAGGGGACCCAGCCAACACAAACACTAACCTCGTATAAAACACGAGGAAAGGTAGACGCAACTAAATTCTGGTCTTCTATTTACGAAAATCAGTGGTCACCACCAACAGACTTCACAGAATTCCTGTCTGAATGGGACAACAGATGCACTACCATACTAGACGAAATAGCTCCACTTCAGATCAAAACCTCACATAAATGCAAAACTATCCCATGGTATGATGAGGAAATGAGAGGAGGAGTGGCCTAGTGGTTAGGGTGGTGGACTTTGGTCCTGGGGAACTGAGGAACTGAGTTCGATTCCCACTTCAGGCACAGGCAGCTGCTTGTGACTCTGGGCAAGTCACTTAACCCTCCATTGCCCCATGTAAGCCGCATTGAGCCTGCCATGAGTGGGAAAGCGCAGGGTACAAATGTAACAAAAATAAAATAGATACTATTGGAGATTCTACATGGAATGTTGCTATTCCACTAGCAACATTCCATGTAGAAGGCTGCGCAGGCTTCTGTTTCTGTGAGTCTGACGTCCTGCACGTACGTGCAGGACGTCAGACTCACAGAAGCAGAAGCCTGCGCGGCCACATTGGTGATCTGCAAGGGCTGACTTCTACATGGAATGTTGCTAGTGGAATAGCAACATTCCATGTAGAATCTCAAATAGTAGCAACAGAGGAGGAGTGGCCCAGTGGTTAGGGTGGTGGACTTTGGTCCTGGGGAACTGAGGAACTGACTTCGATTCCCACTTCAGGCACAGGCAGCTCCTTGTGACTCTGGGCAAGTCACTTAACCCTCCATTGCCCCATGTAAGCCGCATTGAGCCTGCCATGAGTGGGAAAAAGCGCGGGGTACAAATGTAACAAAAAAAAAAAAAAAAGCTCACTGCTGAAGATGAGAGCGAGCATGGCGGAAAAACAAAAATGAGGGAAATTGCTTGGAGGGAAACACTAAAAAGGTACAAATTCAAAATAAGACAGGCTAAAAAGAAGTATTACAAAGAACAAGTAGGCAGTGCCGTAGCGAGGGTGCCTGACACCCGGGGCGGGTCGCCGCTGCGCACCCCCCCCCCCCCCCGAAACGCACCCTACCTTTCAGCGGGGGGCAGGCGGGAGGGCCGATCCGCCCCCAGTGCACGTCACTGGGAGCTGCATCGGCTCTGCTGCTTCCCTGCTTTCTCTGCCCCATAACAGAAAGTAACCTGTTCCGGGGCAGAAAGAGCAGGGAACCAGCGAGCCGACACTCCCCCAGCGCGTGCACCCGGGGCGGACCGCCCCACCGCCCCCCCCCTTCCTACGCCACTGCAAGTAGGCCCAGATTTTAAAAACACAAAGAAATTATATGTTCTTGTAAACAACCTATTAAACACGTGGAGGGGCATAATTGAACGGGGTGCACAAGTTTTCCTGAGGGCATCCTTGCAGGACGTCCTCGGGAAGTGGTGGGAAAACCCGTATTATCGAAACAAGATGGGCGTCCATCTTTCGATAATACGCCCAAATCTTAACATTTAGGTCGACCTTAGAGATGGTCGTCTTTAGAGATGGTCATCCCCAGTTTTCAGTGATAATGGAAACCGAGGACGCCCATCTCAGAAACAACCAAATCCAAGCCATTTGGTCATGGGAGGAGCCAGCATTCATAGTGCACTGGTCCCCCTGACATGCCAGGACACCAACCGTGCACCCTAGGGGGCACTGCAGTGGACTTCAGAAATTGCTCCCAGGTGCATAGCTCCCTTACCTTGGGTGCTGAGCCCCCTCAAAGCCCACTCCCCACAACTGTACACCACTACCATAGCCCTTATGGGTGAAGGAGGGGGCACCTAGATGTGGGTACAGTGGGTTTGTGGTAGGTTTTGGAGGGCTCACATTTACCGCCACAAGTGTAACAGGTAAGGGGGGGGATAGGCCTGGGGCCGCGTGCCTGAAGTGCACTGCACCCATTAAAACTGCTCCGGGGAGCTGGGTATGACATTTGAGGCTGGCAAAAAAATATTTTTAAAGTTCTTTTTTTAGGGTGGGAAGAGGTTAGTGACCACTGGGGGAGTAAGGGAAGGTCATCCCTGATTCCCTCCAGTGGTCATCTGGTCAGTTCGGGCACCTTTTTTGAGGCTTGGTCGCAAGAAAAAATGGACCAAGTAAAGTCGGCCAAGTGCTCGTCACGGACGCCCCTTCTTTTTTCCATCATCGGCCGAGGACACCCATGTGTTAAGCACGCCCCAGTCCCGCCTTCGCTATGCTTCTGACACACCCCTGTGAACTTTGGTCGTCCCCGCGACGGAAAGCAGTTGAGGATGCCCAAAATCGGCTTTCAATTATGCCGATTTGGGCGACCCTGAGAGAAGGACGCTCATCTCCCGATTTGTGTTGAAAGATGGGCGCCCTTCTCTTTCAAAAATAAGCCTGCAAATCACTGACTACAACAAACGATGATCCTCCTCCAGCAAACGGACTGGCCAGATACTTCAAAGAGAAGATAATCAAGCTATGAAAATTCCTCCCACAGGAAGACACCACCCTTGAAACCTTCATAGATGAACTCGACTATCACCCAGAGAAATCCCCAGTGGACAGGACATGGATAACCTTTGCCAAGCTTACCAATGAGATAGAAGCACAAGCGTTAAGAAAATTCTCCACAGCACACTGCACGTTAGACACATGCCCCTACCACATTATAAGAGCATCCCCTGCCTGTTTCATTAACCAAGTCAGATCTCACTTGAACTTTATGTTCTGAGCAGGACGATTCCCAAACGTAACGTACTACTCATGCCAATCCCGAAACACATTAAAAAAAGCGCCAAAGATGTCACAAACTACAGACCAGTTTCATCCATACCAATAATGACCCAAATAATGGAAGGCTAACCAGCTAGTAGAATACATCAACGAATTTGATCTACTACACGGATCCTAATCTGGCTTCAGGGTCTATCACAGCACTGAAACAGTGCTGATCACTCTTCTGG
The DNA here is from genome assembly GCF_901765095.1 of Microcaecilia unicolor. NCBI lineage: Eukaryota > Metazoa > Chordata > Amphibia > Gymnophiona > Siphonopidae > Microcaecilia > Microcaecilia unicolor. Next base: position 27,191,253 of record NC_044033.1, on the reverse strand, counting down.
CCAAATTTAAACAGGAAATCTCTACAGTTAAAACATCCTCCTACTTCAGTTTGACGTGTCTAGTGCATTTGACCACCAAATACTACAAAGAATACTCTACAAAGCTGGAATCGTAGGGAAGGTACTTGCATGGTTCAAAGGTTTCCTAACCACAAGGTTCTACCAAGTAAAGTAATCTCTGAAATTTCTACCCTGTGGAGTACAGAGTCCCCCAAGGATCACCACTCTCATCGATTCTATTCAACATAATGATGGTCCCCCTAGCCAGAACTCTATCCAAACAAGGCCTAAACCCTTTAATTTATTCTGATGACGTAACAATCTCTATCCCCTTCAAGAACGAACTATCCAAAATTACTTCCAGAATCACAGACAGCATAAACACTATGGAATCCTGGGCATCAACCTTCAAAATGAAACTGAATAGGGAAAAAACATGATACTTACATCACTTTACAACACTGATTGCTTGGAAACCATCAAAGTCATGGGATCTTCTCTCCCAATAGCAGATAAATTGAAAATTCTAGGAATCACCATAGATCGCTATTTATCCCTGGTCAAGCAGGCAGCAAACACCACAAAGAAAATGTTCCACACAATGTAGAAACTTAAACGCATCAAACACTACTTTCCAAAAGACACATTCCGCACCCTGTCCAAACCATGGTCCCTACTGCAACGGAATCTATGCAGAATGTAAGGAACAAATAAAGAAACTACAAACAGCACAAAATACAGCAATAAGACTCATATTTGGAAAAAAATGATTTGAAAGCTCATTGCCTTTACTTTGAAAACTACACTGGCTACTACTGATCAAAGCACATATATCCTTCAAGATAGGTTCCCTGGCCTACAGAATAATCTTTGGCCTCTCTCCGAGCTTCATGACTAGCCTAATAGATGTACTAATTTGTAACGCTATCAAAGATTCAAGAGCCTACCTTATCCTCCACTTCCCGAGATGCCAAGGCATAAAATACAAGTCTGCTTACACATCTAGCTTCTCATTCATCTGCACCAAATTCTGGAACACACTACCAAAAGACATCAAATTCTTGAAGAGGTGCCTAACTTTCTGAAAACACTTGAAAGCTCACTTATTTAGAATATTCCTTTCCGACGACCCCACAAAGCCAGGTGAATCACCGGCTAACACTAAACAACCTGGCAGTGGACAGAACTGAACAAGATGTGTGTCCCTCAGCTGGATCTATAACACGATACCTTTTTACCCAAACATGTCTATAACCAACAATGTGACCTTTCCATTTTAATACTACTGTAATCCTCTTCGAACCAATATAACTTGTAATCTACTTACTTCTAGATATCTGTAAGCCACATTGAACCTACCAATAATTGGGAAAATGTGAGATACAAATGTAATTAAATAATAAATAAATATCGCTCAAAAGATGTTGGAGAGCCGGGCCGACCCCTGCGGCACACCACTGATAACATCAAAGCAAGCTTCATTTACCACTACCCTCTGTCTCCTCCTGCTTAACCAGTTTTTGACCAGTTAGTCACTGTAGGATCCATACTGAGGGCACTCAATTTGTTTATCAGTCGCCTGTACGGAACCTTGTCAAAGGCTTTGCTACAATCCAAGCATACCAAATCTACCCCTTCCACGTCCAGCTGTTTGGTAACCCAGTCCAAGAAATCAATTAGATTTGTCTGATACGACCTGCCTTTAGTGAAACCATGCTGCCTCGGGTCCTGCAGTCCATTCGATTTGAGAAACCTCATAATCCTCCGCTTTAGAAGCATTTCCATTAGTTTACTCACCACCGATGTCAGACTGACAGGTCTGTAATTCCCAACCTCATCCTTCCTTCCACTCTTGTGCAGAGTGACCACATCTGCCCTTCTCCAGTCCACCGGGACCACTCTGGACTCAAAGGAAGCACTGAAGAAGTCAGGCAGCGGAGCTGCCAGAGCATCTTTGAGTTCCTTGAGTACCCTTAGATGTATCCCATCAGACTCCATCGCTTTGTCTACTTCTAGTTTAACTAGCTCTTCACTAACACAGTCTTCTGAGATTTGGTCCCAGTCTACCATACATCTGTCCCCATTAGCATTTGTTTTCTGCTGTCCTACTCCTAGCCTTTCATCCGTGAACAAAGAACAAAAATAATTGTTAAGCAGTTCTGTTTTATCCGTATCTGCTTCTACATATTCCTCCCCTCAGCTTTGAGCCTCAGAATGCTGTTATGGTACTTCCTCCTGTCACATATCTGAAATATGTCTTGTCCCCCAGTTTTACCGTATCAGCTATCTTTTCTTCCAATTGCCTCTTCGCTTTCCTAACAACTTTTCCAGCTTCTCTTAGCTTTTTCAAGTATTTTTGCCTGTCTTCCTCAACCCCTACGCCAAGCCCCCTACCTACCCATCTTCAAATCTCTGCTTAAAACTCACCTCTTCAAGGCTGCTTTCGGCACCTAACCTTTCGTGAAATATAGTATGCCCTATCAGACGGACTCTACACTTGTCTTTTGACTGTACACTTGTCTTTAGATTGTTTAGATTGTCTTTAGATTGTACACCTGTCTTTTAGATTGTAAGCTTTAGATTGTACACCTGTCTTCTAGATTGTAAGCTCCTTGAGCAGGGACTGTCCTTCCATGTTAAATTGTACAGCGCTGCGTAACCCTAGTAGCGCTTTAGAAATGTTAAGTAGTAGTAGTAAGTAGTAGTCTTCCTTTTTTTGAGTCATCTTGTAACGTAAGAAGGCCAACCTTCTTTTCTTTACCTTTTCAGCTACTACATTTGAGAACTAGAGTGGCCTTCTTTTCCTCTTTCTTTTATGTAATTTTCTAACATAAAGGCTTCTTGTCTTTAAAATAGCTCCTTTCAGTTTTGCCCACTGCTGTTTTTCTTTCTTCAGCTGCTCCCATCCAGCTAACTCTTCCTTGAGAAATTCCCCCATCTTGACAAAGTTGTTTGTTTTTTTTTTAATCTAGGACCTTCAGTCTTGAGTAAGCTCTCTCCTCATTTGTTTTAATATTGAACCACACCATTCGGTGATCGCTAGATGCCAAATGATCTCCCACCGTAACATGAGAGATATACTCTCCATTGTAAGCACCAGGTCTAGAATAGCGCCATTCCGCGTCGGTTACATTACTCACTGCTGAAACCATTCTTCCTGTAGAGAATCCAAGATCTTTGCTTCTAGACGACCCTGCAGCAGGGACGCCCCAGTCAACATCCGGCATATTAAAATCACCTATCAGTAGTACTTCCCCTTTCCTAGCTATCTTGTGGATGTCTTCAATTAAGTCTCTGTCCATTTCTTCTGACTGTGAAGGTGACCTGTATATTACACCAGTGTAAATACATTTTCCTTTCCCTTTTACCAGTATAACCTGCAGTTCTTCCTTACCCCATATATCCTACAACGCTGTCACTTTAATATTATTTTTGTATATACAGTGCCACACCCCTTTTTCCTACCCTGTCCTTCCTGAATTGATTATAGCCAGGTATAACTATATCTCAGTCATGGTTCTCCGTGAACCACATCTTTGTGACCGCCACTAGATCCAAGTCGGCTTCTATCATTGCAGCCTCTAGATCTAGAATTTGTTGCCTATACTACAGGCATTGATATACAAGGCTCTCCAAGTATTACTCTTTTCCCCCGCTTTCTAAAAGGGTATTTGATGTCTTATCTTCCTGAGGATTATTAATGACTTAGGTGCATTTCTTTCCCATTCCCAGTAAATTTAGTTTAAAGCCCTCTTTAGTTCTTTAGCCAGTCTGTTACTGAAGACAGTATGTCCCTTTTTTGAAAGATGGACACCATCACCGCTCAGTAGCTCTTGGAAAATCATCCCATTTTCTAGGAAACCGATGCGCTGGCGTTAGGACCAATCATACGGCCACACATTTTGCTCCAGGATACGAGCATCCCTCATAGGCCTTTACCTTCAACAGGAAGGATTGATGAAAACACTGCCTGTGCACCCAGATGCTTAACCCTCTGACCTAGAGCCATGAAGTCACGTTTGATATGTTCAGTAGGATACCTAGCAGTATCATTTGTACCGACATGAATGAGCAGCATAGGATAGTGGTCAGTAGACTTGATGAGTCTAGGCAGTCTTTCCTCTACATCTCGAATCTTTGCACCAGGCAGACAGCACACATCCATGAACATCATGTCTTTTCGGCAAATGGGCGCCTCAGTATCCCTCAGAAGAGAGTCACCAGCCACCACTACCTTTCACTTCTTATTGGCCACCGATCCAGTGGCTTGATTGTTGTTTCCTCCTTTTCTCAAGATGTTTGTAGCTCTTCTGCCTCCAGGGCTGCGAACTGATTCTTCAGTTCAATAGAAGATGGAGTTTGGTGGTTGATTTTACAGGATCTGGTGACCTGTGTCCATCTATCCTCTTTCAGCACAGGATCTTCTGTCCCTTTACTGGGGATCCCCAATCTTTCAACATGCATCTCCGGGATGAATTTCTGGTTGTCACAGATGCTTCTTAGTCTTGTGACCTCCTCTCTTAGTTCTTGTACTTCTTTCACGAGGGATTCAATGTGTATACATTTATCACATGAAACCAGAATCTTGTCTTGGACCAAGCATTCAGTCTGGGCAGAGGTTGAAGCTATAATGAGAGCTGCAGCTTTAGGAGCTTGGTGTTTCTTTGCCATACTTCAAATGGACAGATCTATATAGAATATAGACAGAGAATATGGGTTCTTGCTCCCTGTTGAAGTGGGGGGTGAAAGGAAAATTCTGTAGTAAGGCGATGAACAAAATAGGTGTCAGTAAGTGCTCACTCAGTAATTCTTTTTGTTCATCACTTTACTACAGGCTTTTTGGTGATGTGTAGTTAAACTCTGGAAATCATTGCCAGAGAACGTAGTAAAAGTAGGTAGCTTATCAGGGTTTTAAAAATGGTTTGGACAATCTCCTAAATCTTCTTATTTCTCAAATGAGTAAGATAAAATCTGTTTTACTCTTTGGGATCTCGCCAGGTACTTGTGACTTGGATTGGCTACTGTTGGAAACAGGTTACAGGGTTTGATGGACCTTCAGTCTGTTGCAATATGGCAATGCTTATGTTCATATCTTCATTAGCATAAGCTAATGCTCATTTAATACATGCTGTTTACTGCAGGTCCCATTTTATGTGGTGGGGCCTGCTTTACAGGTTAAATTTACTATTGCCCTTAATATACTCCCCTGACTGTTTGTCCACCAGTACTGAAACCAAGAGGGTTGAGTTGACTGAAGGTGCTTTATTGCTGTAATATTTTTGACATTTAATTTGAAAGCTGGCCGTTTCTGACTTTGAATGTACTTCTTGTAAGGAACCTGGCAATGGTGACACAGTGGAGACAGACAGTGGCAAGACTTATCCTGATGTCCTACTCACTTTCTGCTGTGGTGTCTCCAGTTGTTCACAGCTCTTCACCAGAAGGCCTCATACCAATGGACACTGATCCAGGTATTAATTCTTCAGTTAGTGACCTAATATCATTTTGTAACTCATAGAGGCTGCTTGGGAGAAGTTAACATGAGAGCATGTGGAAATGTGTGAATCATTTTTATGCTTGCCATTTTCTCTCCTTTTTTTTTTTTTTAAATAATATCTTTAAGGGCCCTTTTTACTAAGCTGTGTTAAAAAAAAAGCTGCGGTAAGCACTGGTGTTGGCTTACCACAGCTTAAAATGGCGTACCATGGGATATGTTCAGGCATCCTGTGGTAAGTTCCAAGTCGGCCTGTGTTAACCGTGCACAAAAATATTTTTAATTTTTTGTTGGAGGAGGGCGTGTCTGGGGGGGGCCCGAGAGTAGCCGTCCCTATGCCAGTCAGTTAGTACATCATCATTAACACGCGCTAACTGGTTAGTGCAGGATTAGGTCCACGTCGTCGAAGAGGTTTTCGATGTCGGTGTTGTGATGAGGAAGAGTGCTGCGTAGTGTTGTTATTTTGTCTTTAAAGTAGGTAGCCAGTTTGTCTGCAGGTGGGATGTCTGTGTTGGATGTGTTGACAGGGGTGGTGTCTAGTAACTTATTTACGAGTTGAAATAGTTTCTTCAGATCTTTGTTATCCGGTCCTAGTTTAGTCTTGTAGTAGGCCCTTTTGGTTTGTCTAATTGCATGTTTGTATTTTCTGTGCATTTGTTTCCATGCATTGAGTGTATGTTCATCTTTTATTTTTTCCATGCTCGTTCAAGTTTTCTGAATTGTGTTTTGAGTTTTTTAAATTCGTCGTTGAACCATGGTATCGAGCTTTGTCTTCTTGATATTCTTGTCTTTAAGGGTGCTATTTCGTTTAGTACGCTTCTGCATCTATCCTCCCAGTGATATCCTCCCAGTGATTGAGATAATGTACGGAGTCAGTTCGTGTTGTCCATCCGTTGTCATATGTCCTAGGTGAAGGTTTATGTCGCCTAGTATTAGTGTAGTGGAGTTGTTTACAGAAGTGTTTGAGATGAAGTCCGTGAAGATAGGCTGGCTTTCGTTCCAGTTACCGGGTGGTCTCTAAAACAGGACGCAGTTCAGTTGATCAGGGATTTGTTTTGGATGCTGAGTGAAGCAATTTCTAGTTGGGGTGTTATGGACTTGGCGATGGTTTCGGTAGTGAATTGTGCTTGGTAGATTAGTTTATGCCTCCACCTCTCTTTTCCAGTCTGGTCCAGTGAGTGATTTTGTAACCTGGAGGGTATAGTTCGAAGATTATGGGGTCCTTTTGACTGTGGATCCAAGTTTCGCTGATGAAGATAAGATCGAGGTTCTGAGTTAATCCAGTCTGATATTGTTGTTGTTTTGTTAACTATAGACCTATCATTAATGTAGCCCACTTGGATATTTTGGTATTGGGATGCTAGGTTTGATGTTGTGTGGATTTTTGTAAGTTGTCGTTTGTTGGGTGGTGTATGTTTGTTGTGATCTTTCCTTCCATTTTGTTGGCATTGACTGTATTTAGATAATCTTTGATTTGGTGGAGTGTTTGATTAGTCTTTGGTGGTTTTGCAGGGTGGGTATGATATTATATTCTGTAAGTGGAATGGATAGTGTTAAGTGGGTCAGTGTGAGGGAGTATATTGCTAGGAGTATTTTGATTGTATTTGTTTTGATGTCAATTTGGGATAGTTAGATTACTGACAGTCAGATGCTCGAGAGTGATGTCCTGAGCGCAGAGCTCTGGACACGGTTTTCTTTCTGTTCCTTCCTGTGAGCAGCTTAGTGCTGCGGCTCCGGCCAGAGGCCATTCGGTCCTCGCGCCGCACCTCATGGCCACCATCAGGCTGCTCCTCGCAGCTTTCTCCTGTCTCTCCGTGCGCTGCCTCTCCCCGCACGCTGTTCCTTCCTCTCCAGTTCTCTTGTGAGCGTGCCAGGCGGGCATCCGAACGGCCTTCCTGGATGCGCGGCGCACTCAAGGGCACTATCACCAGGTGAGACCGCCAGGTGAGGCCGATGCAGCCGCGTCGGGCAGTTGTTTGCTCGGCGTTCCCATCGATGCAGGATCCGGCCACTGTTCAGCCAGGGCAGTGCCAGGCTATCCAAGGACAACGGCCGAGAGGCAACAGGGGGCTTCGGGCGGTCTCGGGCAGTCCGCAGCGCTGATCCACTCGGTAGGAGGCCCCCCAAGTACGCTGGGGGAGCCCCGAACTCAGCTGTGGCTTCAGCATGGTGGTCTGGCTGTCAAATGAATAAGGCACAAAAAGGTGCCCTAAATGACCAGATTACCACTGGAGGGAATCAGGGCTGACCCCCCCCCCCCCCAATATCCCCTAGTAGTCACTGATCCACTCCCACCCCCCAAAAATGTGAATAAAAATACGGCATACAAGCCTGTTTGACAGCCTCAGATGTTATAGTCAGGTCTATTAGAGCAACGTGCAGGTCCCTGGAGTAATGTAGTGGTCAGTGCAGTGCACTATGGAATGGGGGACTCAGGTCCCTATCTCACTCTACCTGTCACACTTGTGGTGGAAACTGTGACCCCCTCCCAAAGTCACCAAAATTCTGCAGTACCTACATATAGGTGCCCTCTTCACCCATAAGGGCTGTTGTAGTGGTTTACAGTGGGGGGTGGTGGGTTTTGGAGGGCTCAGGGGAAACGATAAGGGAGTAAAGGTGAGATATGTATAGAAGTGCCCCTAGGGTGCCCCATTGCTCTCCTGGGATTTCTGGGGGACCAGTCTGCTAAAAATGCTGGCTCCTCCTACATCCCAATGGCTTGATTTTCTATGTTTTGCACTTATTTTTTTTGAAAAATGGACCAAAAAACCCCCCAACACGTTCTAAGCACAAAACTTTGTTCAAAACAGTATTTTTGAAAAACAAAGATAGACATTTTTCTTTTTCGAAAATGACCTTCTTTCCTATTCAGATTTTGGACATTTTGTGCAAAATGTCCAAACTTGGATTTGGCCATCATATCGAAAATGCTCTTCTTAGTCAGTGAATGAATATAAATGAGACCTAATTGTATGCATAGGGAATATATGCAAATGATATGGTGGGCATGCTAGGAATCAGTGCTGTAAAGTGCTGCAGCCTCCTTGTGTCATAGGAGCTCCATCCTAGTACAGCACTGCTAGCCATCGGTCTGCTAATCATAAAACAGATGTGTTGTGACAGTGGGAAGATAAATCATTAAAATGGTTTCACACATGGATTTAATTTGAGAGTGAGTGGAGAAACTGCCATGCTGTTCTTTTGAAAATTTCAATTGCCAATGACTACATGGAGACTTTGAGCCTGATATTCAAAGGATTTATTTGCGAGTTATGCTCATTGGCCTCTTTGAAACTTTACTAGTTCTGAGTGCATAAATGTTTCTCAAAATGTTATTAAATTCGTAAATTTAGGAGCATAAAATGTGTGGCAACAAGGGGGGGGGGGGGGAATTTAGGGCAGGGAACAGAAATTAGAAGTTTAGCACTGATCTTTAGTACTAGGCTCAGAAATCTAGGCAAAAAAATGGCAAGCCTAAATTTATAAGCATAACTTATATGCTTTTAAGATGAATTTTCAGCTGAAAAGTTATGCTGCTTAGTTTGGCTGAAAATAGGATATAAATTTAGGAGGCTGATTTAGGAACATAAATTTAGGAGTTCGGCATTTTCTGAATATTTGCATTATGGGCTTTATTAGAATCCTGTCACATTTAACCTATAGGCAGTGGTTCCCAAATTTTACCCTCTTTGTTCTTCCACTCCCCAGCGTCATCATCTTCCCTACTCTTCAGACATCCACCCACCCCTTGACATAATTATTCCCTTCACTCCCTCTACCTCTCTGGCATCACTTCTTTGCTCTCCTACCACCTGGCATCACTGTCTTCCCTTTCATTCTCCCACTTATTCCTCTGGCATCACCCCTCTTTCTTCCCCCCCTTCCCCCCATCCACTTCTAGCATTATTACCTTCCCTTCCCCATCAGTCACCGGCAACATTATCTTTCCTTCTCTCTGACCACCTGGCATTATTACTGTCCCTTCTCATCCAGTCCACCGCCTGGCATCACTATCTTCTTTATACCCACCTTGGGATTGCTTTCAGCCATCAAGAGGAATCGAGTGAGTGGTGGATCTTTCCTGCTGCTGTTCCTTCCCACTGAAGTCGGAACTTTGCAAGGGCCAATGCGCTTCCAACTTCAGATGGAAGCTGGCAGTGGAAGACCCACTACAGCAAGTAGGACTTGCTGCTTATTGATTTCTTCTACTAGCTGGTGAGGAGAGCACATGGAGAGGGGTACAGAGAGAATAGGACTTTGTTACTGGCAACAGCAGCTGCGATTCACCCTGTTTTCTCTTTGTGTTTGTTTGGCAAAACCTTAGTGCAGATTAAGTCACTTGATTTAGATACTTGGGGGTTTCTGTACATTTTAAACCCCTTTATGTTTCTTGAGTATTTTTACCTTGTTTTGGTACTGGAAATATAAAAACAGTACAGAAGTTAAAGTACTGTATTCTCCTTCCCATGCAGAAACTGCAGCTCAGTTGCAGATGATCCTGACTGAGATACAGCCACGAGACACAAATGATTATTTTATTCAGGCAAGACTGTTGCAAGCACATCACAAACTGTCAGAAGAAAAAGGGGCATCCGAAACTCTATGTACAGACATCAAAGGTAGGGCAACTGGAACACATGACTTTTTCAATGTTCTCTGCCTGTGGGATCTTGGTGCCTGGCTTTCTATACCTGTTAAACCAACCAGAAGAGAGAGAATCTGTAGCACAGCTAAACAGCACAACAGGTAGGGTGATAGATCAAACTTTATTAAGAGACCCAACATGGGCCGTGTTTTGGTAATATACCTGCTTCAGGGGGTCTGTAATGTGAACATGTAAACATAAACATATTGTATAAATATAAAAAATATATACATAGTTATAAAAATGTAAAAATATGAAAAATATGGCAAATCAGTGCCTGTGTTGGGTCTTTGTTTGTCCATCCCACCAAGTCAACCTGTTTAAAAAGATATACCATAATGAGCCATCATAAATGACCTAACATCATAACTATACCGAACCAGGTAAAACCGACTTCTCTACACCTGTCCGCTTCAATCAGTTTTCACCAGTGAACATTAACGCATCACCCCTTATCTCTCATGCCTGAAATGAACTCTCTTTCCAACTTACTGTATAATTTATTTCAACATTTATGAATTTTAATGTAACACTTGTTTTGTATTTCTCATTCCGGAAATGGCGATCACCATTATGGCATAATGTAAGCCACATTGAGCCTGCAAAAAGGCGGGAAAATATGGGATACAAATTCAACAAATAAATAAACTCATTGTGCTTCCTACCTGCTGTGCCTTTCTAGACCTGTTGACATTTTGACAGTGATCAACAATATAGATAGCTGGTAACTTTGTGAAGAGATACTGCAGAATTGCTGATAATTTTGTTCGTCAACTTAGCTTATATAAAATTGTAGGGGTTAATTATTCAAAGCGATTTAACCGGTCAGAAACAGCTCCTGGCCGTTAGTGCTGCTGAAAATAACCCGTTAGCGCTGAGCTCAAAACTAGCTATTTTGGGGACGTTCCAGGGTGGAGTTAGCACTTGGTCGGTTAAGTGCCGATATTCAGCACTTAACCAGCCAAGTTATCCGCATAAAAGTCACTGCTATCTTTATGCATTAGCCGGCTCAGGAAACCTGGAAAATCAATGCCGGTACCTGGACGTGGCCCAGCATTGACTTTCTGGGTTTAACACCAGTGGCGGTCCGCAAAATGTTGATCGCTTCTGGCTGAAAATCCTGCTTGTAAAACACTATGTTATAGCACGCCACCTCTTTCAAATGACTGCTGTGAATTGGACGTCATTATAGAGGGAGCCAGTCTGAAGAATAACCAAAGGAAGACTTTCTTCACTGAAACCGTGAGGGGGTGCATTACACCGCTTCCCTATAGAGATAGTGGACAAGCACAATCATCTGTAACATGTGCATGTTATACTTTTGAACTCCAGAAGGAAATTTTCTTTGGCTGTAAGTTTGCAGGATTGAGGACATACCCGGCATACCCTAGTTTAAACAAGTTTCATTCCTGCCATGGCATGTGCAAAACAAAATTGGAGGTACAAACCCCTAGGGAATCAATGAACAAATCTGAAGACAAAATAGGGTCTCTGGTGCTGCAGTATAAAAGAGAAAAGGGTAGAATAGAGCAGTGGCGTTCCTAGGGGGGCTGACACCCGCGGTGGATCGCCGATGCGCCCCGCCCCCCGGGTGCAGTGCGACCCCCCTCCCCCGGCGAAAGACTTTCCCCCCCCCCCGGTGCACACCGCTGGAGGGGGGGTGCCGCGCGCCTGTCCGCTTTGTTTCCATGCTCCCTCTGCCCCGGAACAGGGAGCACAGAACGAACGTAGCGGACAGGCGCGCGGCACCCCTCCAGTGGCGTGCACCCGGGGTGGACCGCACCCCCCCCCCCCCCCCCCCTTGGTACGCCACTGGAATAGAGATGGGTTTTCACCAGTTGATCACTTTTTCTACACTTCTTTGGATAAACTGGGTTTTATCCCTTCTAAGTATAGCTGTAGCTCTCATTCTGACCATGGGGTGGAGATGTTGAACTTTATGGTCCACTCATGAAATGCCTTGAAGTTGTGGTAAGGTGAAGGAGAGACTTCTGATACTGGTGAACCGTGGCACATAAAATGTTTATTCCTTTTTGCTTTATGTTGCAGGTAGCTTAAGTGCAGGCTTAGTTTCATTAGCAATTGAATGACTGTATTTATGGTTCACTGAGGAGGGTGCTATTTTCAAAAGACCTTTTCCCATCCAGGGCTTCTAAACAAAAAGGCTTTTGAACTCATGGCCCCTTGGATGTTTTGAAAACATCATTCACTTTTTTTTTTTTTCTGAAAGAGTTGATGTCTTGAAATGATTTTAAGGTAGCTCCATGCATGCAGAGCAGCACGTACAAAAAACAAACATTTAAGGAGAAAAGGTCTGATTGTTTTGGGTTCAGATTAGACAGTTAAAGAAACACTGCTGTTATCCTGGCTAAAATGCAGATTCCCTGACCCCTTTTCCCACCATGAGTTAGGCAATGCCAAGTCATTCTGTAAGTGGAAATAAAATGACCTCTGTTAGGCAGGCTTGAATAAAACTAGCTATTTTTTTTAAATAGTGTGTTGAATATTCAATTACTTATTATTTTCTCCTCGCCATATATTGTGACACATCTGAGTGCTGAAATGGCAATTGTATATAACTACCCTGTTTCCCCGAAAGGTAAGACATCCCCTGAAACTAAGACCTAGTAGAGGTTTTCCTGAATTGGTAGATATAAGGCCTCCCCCGAAAGTAAGACCTAGCAAATTTTTGTTTGAAAGCAGGGCCGCCGAGAGCCGGACAAGGCCGCCCCCCCAACCCGAGGTCGCCGGGCCCCCCCTCCACCCACCCTCCGTCGCTCCCGGAACTAACCTTAAACGCCTCCTTTCACCTTCGCAGCAAGCAGCAGCAGGGCAGACCTCTCCTTCCTTCCATGCCCCGCCCTCGCGGACGTTACGTCAGGCGAGGGCAGGACACGGAAGGAAGGAGTGGCCTGCCCTGCTGCTGCTTGCTGCGAAGGTGAAAGGAAGTGTTTAAGGTTAGTTCCGGGAGCGATGGAGGGCAGGCAGGCCAACCCCGATGTTTCCCCGAAAAATAAGACAGCCCCTGAAAATAAGACCTAGAGCATTTTGGGGGGGGGGCAAAAATTAATATAAGACAGTGTCTTATTTTCGGGGAAACACGGTAGGTGCTCACAGGTACTCATCTCTTTGCATGTGTAACTACAGAGAAAAGTAGCACTTATGCACATGAGTGCCCTAAGTGCTATTCTGCAAGGGAGGGGGGGTGTACATGTGGATGGGGGCACGGGCAGAACTCCCAATTTACAGAATACTGTAAATTATGTGGATCTTTGCTACATTTAGGGGCCTGAAGTTACATCAGGTCTATGGCTAGTGTAAACTGTACATGTCTACCGGGTTACACTAGTCTTCGCTATTGGAATCTGGCACCCAGATGTTATTACAGAATAGGATCTCGTCGTGCGGCACTGGCGCACCTAAAAGGAGGTGTCCACTGATAGAATTGCCCCCCTGAGTGTTCGCTAAAACGGCACTTCATCCCAAACTGAATTATCTTTCTTTTCTCCTGCAGTGAAAGAAGGGCAAAACAGTTGTGTCACAGCTCAGATGGTGCTGGTGTGTTGCTGGAGATGCATGAAGGAGATATCTTTGCTTCTAGGACTGCTATGCCAACTTCTGCCTCTGCAAACCATGCCTGCATCTTCTCAGGGTTTAATTACAGTGGAGCAGGTATGGAGGTTCTCATTTCTTTTTCACATGAAAGAACTGGAGGCGGCTTTAAATTCAGCTGGCATTACAACATAAGCAACCGAGACCCCTCGGGCCCACCATTCATCTCTTTACCACCATAACCCCCAATAAATACTTCACACATAGTATTTCTTTAAGTGGCACAACTGGGCCGCAGCTTTATTTTAAATCCAAACATATCTTAACCCTGGGCATACCCAAGCCGCTTCAGCCTCTGGCTCAATAACCCCCAAGCCAAGTCCGCCGCACCCTGGCCACCGAAGAGGTCGTTCCTGCCCTTTTCCGGGGCTTTTAACCCCCTTTTGGGTAGCCCCTCCTCTTGCCAGCGGGGAGCCATGAGCGTTGGGGGTCCTGCCCCTTCCCCCGCCTCGCTCGCTCCCGGCTGGCCTCGGAGCGCGGCGCCATGTTATTTTTGGCTCCCTGCACCCTGCGGGGCACTGCGCCTTCCTTTTTGTTTTGGTTGGAGTTGAAGTTACTCAGATGCATTGGTTGGATGTGGATATGTGGACGCCATGCTCTGCTGCAGATGTATGGCTCAAAACTGCTGCACTTTTACTTTTCTTTATGCTAGCTGCTTTTTCTAAACACTTATTTAAAGACCATGAAAGATTCTACACCATCTGTGAGTATTCAAGAAACACGAATGCGGTGTTTACAAGAAATTAGCTTCCCACAAGTATTTCATTTGGAAATATCTTGGATTTATTAGGTTTCTGTTTTCAATTGATGACCTTTCCTTTCCATGTGGTTTTCAACAAATGCCATTTCCAGTGTGGGGGAAGGAGGAGAGCAGAAATATGCATGAACTTTATTTAAATTTCTTTTGATTTCAGAATAAATGTTTACTCCTTCCTAAGGTGTTGCTACTTTTCAAAACTAAATAAATAAGAGCGTTTTCTAGAATAATGATGATGTGAGCTGTAATTCCTGTGTTCCCTGGCCAAGCTCACCGTCACCGGCTAGATTAACTCCCAATATTTAGTGCTGGGCCACTGAATATCAGAGGCTAAATTCGGTGCGGATCACTGTCGGAGTTTACTCAGGTCCCGGTCAAAATTCAGTCAGGGCCCGCATAAGATAGTTGTGAGGGCCCCGGCTGAATATTGGCTGGGACCCACATAGCTATATTTTAACTTTAAAGAAATCCTGATCCCCCCCTCCAGCTTCCAAACCCCTTCTTCCGCAGCCCATGAGAATCAAAGCCCTACCCCCCTTCCAGAAAGAGCCCCCCCCCCCCACCTGTATGCCTGGTGGTCCTACTAGGGGCAGGAGCGATACTGCCCCTTGCGGCTGGCCTTTGGAAATGACTGCCACGACCTCCTGTAGCAGCTCACAGTACCCCCAATGTCCCCAGTAGGAACACCAGTGATACAAATAGGGCTGGGGTGGGGGGAGCCTACCTAGGTCTTGTGGGGGAGCTGGAGGGAGGGCTTTGATTCTCATGAGCTGGGGGGGGGGGGACTTTTTTGGAGGCTGGGAGGGGATTGGAGTTTCTTTAAATTTAAAATATAGTTATGCGGGTGCCTGCTGATATTCAGTTCTAGCACCCGCATAGCTAAGCGGGCGGAAACAGGACAGCTTTTGAGCTCCTCCCAAATACTGCCCCCTGTACCAACCCTGATCTGCCCTTATTTTAATGGGTGGTCAGAGCCAGTATTTAGCGGCACTTCCCAGTTTAGTGCCACTGCATATCGGGGGGGGGGGGGGAGGGGGGGGTGTAGGCAGCCACAAGTGATTTAAGCAGGCTGGAGAATGTTCTATTACTACTATTTAACATTTCTAAAGCGCTACTAGGGTTACGCAGCGCTGTACAATTTAACATAAAGTTCTTTTTTTAGGGTGGGAAGAGGTTAGTGACCACTGGGGGGAGTAAGGGGAGGTCATCCCTTATTCCCTCCGGTGGTCATCTGGTCAGTTCGGGCACCTTTTTTGAGGCTTGGTCGAAAGAAAAAATGGACCAAGTAAAGTCGGCCAAGTGCTCATCAGGGACATCCCTTCTTTTTTCCATCATCGGCCGAGGACACCCATGTGTTAAGCACGCCCCAGTCCCGCCTTCGCTATGCTTCTGACACACCCCTGTGAACTTTGGTTGTCCCCGCGACGGAAAGCAGTTGAGGATGCCCAAAATCGGCTTTCGATTATGCCGATTTGGGCGACCCTGAGAGAAGAACGCTCATCTCCCGATTTGTGTTGAAAGATGGGCGCCCTTCTCTTTCAAAAATAAGCCTGCAAATCACTGACTACAACTACTACTACTACTTAACATTTCTAAAGCGCTACAAGGGTTACGCAGTGCTGTACAATTTAAACATAGAGGGACGGTCCCTGCTCAAAGAGCTTACAATCTAAAGGACAAGTGAACAGTCAGTCCGATAGGGGCAGTCAAATTGGGGCAGTCTGGATTTCCTGAAAGGTGAGAGTTAGGTGCCGAAAGCAGCATTGAAGAGGTGGGCTTTAAGCAAAGACTCGAAGATGGGCAGGGAGGGGGCTTGGCGTAGGGGCTCAGGAAGGTTGTTCGAAGCATAGGGTGAGGCGAGGCAGAATGAGCGGAGCCTGGAGTTGGCGGTGGTGGAGAAGGGTACTGAGAGGAGGGATTTGTCCTGTGAACGGAGGTTTCAGGCGGGAACATAAGGGGAGATGAGGGTAGAGAGGTAGTGAGGGGCAGCAGACTGAGCGCATTTGTAGGTAGTAAGGAGAAGCTTGAATTGAATGCGGTATCTGATTGGAAGTCAGTGAAGTGACATGAGGAGAGGGGTGATATGAGTATATCGGTTCTGGCGGAATATGAGACGTGCAGCACAGTTCTGAACAGATTGAAGGGGGGATAGATGGCTAAGTGGGAGGCCGGTGAGGAGTAAGTTGCAGTAGTCAAGGCGAGAGGTAATGAGAGCGTGGACGAGAGTTCCTTCTGAGTCTAGTACACATGCACCTTGGTTGTCACCATTAGATGTCACTTAACTTAGCTCATTTTACAAGTTTGGCCCTGCAGCACCAGGAGATAAAAGTCCTCTTAAGCGCTGTTCCTTCTGCTAGTCCAGCTGTGCAGAAGCAAGATGGGGAATCAACGGAGCAACACTATTACAGTCACACAGTCTCTGCTCAACTCCACCTTGAAGCGTGGAGGGTAATTTAAAAGTGTGCACCTAGGGGAAAGCACATATGCACATAGGTTTGGTCCTTTCTATAAAATAGTCTACGTGAAAAGTCCTTACAAAGTTACGTATGCTCTGAAGTAGGTGTAAATTTGTGTGTATACGTGCCAGTATAAATTGGTGCAGATTTTTTTTAGAAAACGAGAAAAATGTAGACAGACAAAGACCATATGGCCTGTCCAGTCTGCTCATCCATGCCATCTACTCTCCCTATCACACTTGCTTGAGTGCCTGTATATATATCACATAATAGTAGGTGCTATGTTTTCTGAGTGCCTATATTTATGCATATATGTGCTGGGGCAATTTTATAAGCACCTACCAGAGTATGTAACATGCTGTTCTACATGCTCAAGTTGCTTAAGGAATTGCACCCTTTCTGTTGAGAGAAATATATATATAGACATGAGATCTCCCTCACATCTTGTGTGCCAGCCTACTGAGACACATTTTACAATTCCTCTCCAAGTTCTCCACACAGACATAGTAACATACATAGTAGATGACGGCAGAAAAAGACCTGCACGGAAGAAAGCTTAGGTTGCCCCGTATGGGCAATAGGTCAGAGGCCACCTGCAAAATTCCCCAGTGCTTAGTCGAATCTTTCCATATTTCCCTCAAAGGCCGTAACAGCAGCTTATATTCATGCTGGATGGGATCTCCTTTCTAGGGCTTGCAATAAGTAATATAAGTGACATGGATGAAAGAAAGCCCTTTCTAGGTCCCTTGGAGTATAGTCCTGTCTGTCTAAAAACCAATCTCCCAGATTCAGAAGCAGACAGGCTTGGTTATAACATCTTAAATTAGGAACCCCCCGAAGCCTCTCTCCCTCCATGACCACAACAGCAGGTGAAAGGGCATTCAAGATTTGCCTCCCCCCCCCTCCCCAGATAAATCTGAGTATATGTTTATATAACAAGGTTTAATCTTTTCTAAAATGCGCAGTGGTAACGTTTGAAGAACCTATAGACATCTTGGGAATTCAGTCATTCGAAATAAATGTATCCGTCCATGTAGAGATAGTGGTAGAGGTCTCCAGCTGGTGAGACGCTCTACAGTAATTTCTAACAAAAGTGAGATGTTCAAACGATATAGGGACGAGACTTTCATTGTAAGTTGGATGCCTAAATATCTAAAAGACTCGTGTGCCCATTTAAGTGGAAACCCCGGTTCTCATTCCTGCTTTATCTGCAACGTAGAGGCTAGTGCTAGCGACTTGGAAAGATTTAGTTTAATTACCACAAAATCTCCATATTGTTGAAAAAGATCCAGAACTGCCGCCAAAGATGTGCGAGGATTAGTAATATAGATCAACAAGTCATCTGCGAATGCTGAAATTTTAAAAGTGGAATTTCCAACAGCCACTCCTGAAATCTGCAGGTGAGAGCTAATCTGATAAGGGGATCTAATGAAAGTACAAAAAGCAGTGGTGACAGTGGGCACCCCTGTCGTGTGCCTCGTCGAATTGGAAACACAACGGATCTTTTTCCATTCACCCAGACAAATGCTCTTGGGTCAGCGTATAGCACTTTTACCGTCTCACAAAAAAATCCCTCTATGCCTACCCTCTTCAGCATGGCAAACATAAATTGCCAGGTAACCCGATCAAAGGCCTTCTCTGCATCACAACTAATCAAAACAGACTGTGCCTTTGACCGTTCCACTGCCTCCAATGACGCCAAAATTGCTTGAATGTTCTTAGCCACTGAGCTTCCTTTAACAAAACCCACCTGGGGGTGGTATATCAAATCTGGGAGGACATGTGATAATGTATTTGCCAGAATTTTTGCATACAATTTAACATCACAATTTAGCAAAGAGATGGGATGGTAAGACTCTGGATCTTCTGGGTTCCTCCCCAGTTTTAACAAAACAATCATTTGTGCCACTTTAAAACACTCTGGGAGGACCCCTGATGTTACTACTGAATTAAAGAGATTTAGCAGGGGAGACTTTATATGTTCATAAAACAATTTATAGAATTCCACCCCATAACCATCTGGCCCTGGCATCTTCTGAAGCTTACTTTGTTGCATTGCAAGCAGAAGGTCCCCCTCTGTGATAGGCACATTCAGAAATTCTCTTTGTGCCACCGTAATTGTCAGTAATGTCAGATTAGCTAAATTTAAGTCACTATCCGACATCCCATCTGTGGTTTCCTGATACAGTAGTTTGTAATAATCCCGAAAATGGGCTGCAGTTTCTGTGTCTTTTTGAATCCAATGATCTCTTGAGTCTCGGAGTTGCATTATATGGGTTGTCCCTCTCCTCCCTTTGATTAGTCTGGCTAGCATGCTCCCTGCCTTACCATGCCAAAAAAGTTGATATTGATAGTATAATTGTGATTTTCTCGCTCTCTGATGTAGCAACTCATTCAACTCTCTCTGGGAAGTCAGAAGTGCCATTCTATCATTTATAGTTTGGGTTGCCCCCTGTAAAATTAGTGGTTGAATTACCTTCTCCAATCTCAAGATTTCTCTATCTCTCATTTTACGGGCGTGAACACAGTAACTAATTATTTTCCCCTCTTAGCACCACTTTGGCCGTTTCCCAAAAGAGAGTATGCTGATGTAAGTGCATCTCGTTATTGCCTACATACTCTTCCCATTTCTCCCGAAGGAAGGAATGGAACTTGGTGTCCCAATATAAATCTAAGGGGAACCTCCAGCTCCCATTCTGTTGCGGCTCTCTTTCCCCAGTTAGTTGAACCCAGATTAAAGCATGGTCTGATATTTCATAAGGGCCAATTTCCACCTGAGCTATTCGTGAAAAGAGTGGCCTGGATAGGAAAAAATAATCAATATGAGAATGTGTTGAGTGTGCGCGCAAAAGATGGGTGTAATCCCTAACATTGGAGCTCAATACCCGCCACACATCTATTAAATTAAAAGTGTTACACAAAAAAGGCAATCATCGGGCATAGTGGCTTGAGCTTTGGGATGCCGCTGAGGACTTATCTAACTGAGGATCGTAAACCATATTAAAATCCCCTCCCAGTATGATATTACCACCCTGAAAAGGGGGCTAGTAAAGTGGAGGAGTGGCCTAGTGGTTAGAGTGGTGGACTTTGGTCCTGGGGAACTGAGGAACTGAGTTTGATTCCCACTTCAGGCACAGGCAGCTCCTTGTGACTCTGGGCAAGTCACTTAACCCTCCATTGCCCCATGTAAGCCGCATTGAGCCTGCCATGAGTGGGAAAGCGCAGGGTACAAATGTAACAAAAATAAAATAGATACCATTGGAGATTCTAGATGGAATGTTGCTACTATTGAGATTCTGTTGCTACTATTGGAGATTCTACATGGAATGTTGCTACTATTGGACATTCTACATGGAATGTTGCTATTCCACTAGCAACATTCCATATAGAAAGCTGCGCAGGCTTCTGTTTCTGTGAGTCTGACGTCCTGCACATACGTGCAGGACGTCAGACTCACAGAAGCAGAAGCCTGCGCGGCCACATTGGTGATCTGCAAGGGCCGACTTCTAGTGGAATACCAGCAACATTCCATGTAGAATCTCAAATAGTAGCAACAGTGGAAGAGTGGCCTAGTGGTTAGAGTGGTGGACTTTGGTCCTGGGGAACTGAGGAACTGAGTTTGATTCCCACTTCAGGCACAGGCAGCTCCTTGTGACTCTGGGCAAGTCACTTAACCCTCCATTGCCCCAGGTACAAATAAGTACCTGTATACAATATGTAAGCCGCATTGAGCCTGCCATGAGTGGGAAAGCACGGGGTACAAATGTAACAAAAAAAAAAAATCAACCTACTGAAAAATTGTTTATCAAACAAATTGGGGGCATATACATTGCACAAAACGAGAGGAGTCCCTTCCAACTGTACCTCAGCTAAAACATAACATCCACCCTGATCTCGTTTTATCGACTTAACTTGTACGTCTAGGCCTCGACGAAAAAGGATCATTACACCTGCTGTTGTCCGCACCGCTGGAGCCTCCACTATTTGTCCAACCCATCATTGCTTGAATTTAGCATGCTCCGCAGTTGTAAGGTGTGTCTCTTGTACAAACGCTACATCCGCTTTATGACACTTCAAAGCTTGCAACACTTTAGTACGTTTAATCGATGAGGAACCCCCCCCCCCCCCCCCCAAATTCCAGGATATAAATTTAAATGTATTCATATTCCCCCAGGGGTATGGCAATTAATAACTAATACGGCATGAGTTGTCAGAGGTACCCCCCAGCCCTTGGGCACCTCCACCAATTTTGGATATCCCAGATTGCGGAGCGGAAGAAGAGGACCCCAAGCCAAAAAAAAAAAAAGACCCACTTCCCCTTCCTTCAAACCCCTCCCCCCCAACCTGAACCATTCTATCCTAGAATCTAGTCACTGATAGCCCCAAATAGAGCTGACCCCCCCCCCCCCCCCAAGCACCCTGCATTAATGAAATATCGAACCCTGTTGTTACTTAACATTTTCTCACAGTTCCAATATCATGAAGTGGCAATATCCTTAACTATTGAAACCATAGCTATTTATAAACTCGTGTTGGCTTTCACAGGCGCAATAATCAATACAATTAACACCTCATTACACAGCTGCATACATCTATATACTAAAGGAAGAGAAGAAAAACAAAAGGGTAGATCATCCATTATTTATGCTTCCCCCTGCATATTGTAGAGGCTAGGTCCTATCATAGTGAACCCGCTGCCATTACACAGTACAACTGCTACCATTTCTATTTCCAGACTAACATTCACCGCTTTGTATGCAAGGGTCCATTCACATTACAATGAGAGAAGAGAGAAAAGAAGGAGGAGAAAGAAAAAAAGAAAAAAAACACTTCCTCATCTGCAATCAGTGTACCATCTGGATTTACAGTATATCTCATTCCGGAGAGTATCTGCTGCTCCTTCGCTATGGGATCTGTAGGCTTATTTCCATACGCCATTTTATATCCAACCGTCCTGTGGCACACAAATGTCACCTTCCTGGTTGACTTTGTAGAGGATTTCCGACTTCTCAAGTCCTAGTTCTCACCATGAAGCCCAGATACCTTAGTTGGTATTGTCCCATTCGCTACTGTGATTGTTTTGACATACACATATTTGCTTTATCCTATTAACACAAATATATTTTTAAGCCTGTCGACACAAGTTCCATGTAGCTTAATTGTCAATCCAGTGCAACCGGACACTTCATTACCGCTTGCAGTTCTATCTTTATGGGAGGCTCCAAAGTGTTTCCGACTCTTGTTCTCACCATATCTCCAAACTAACAGATTGTGTATTGTGCTCGCCATTCTCTGCTCTGGAGACAGCAAATTTCCCTCATCATCTTGATCGCATTAGCCTCCATATGAGGGGAAAAAAGAAAAAAAAAACACGCAGTATGCTACTATCTGTATGATAGTCCATGTTGTCCATAGTTAGGCCTTGAACTTGACCACTTTTGTCAAATGCTTGCTCCTTTTTCCTTGAGCTGAGATCCAGTCTGAATACTCCCTTATCTGCATTAATACAGCTCAAACCTCAGAAGAGTTCACGTTGCTAGCATTCTCCAGAACTATTTGAGCTACATTTTTGGGATCTTGCTGGGTATTTGTGACCTGGATTGGCCACTGTTGGAAACAGGATGCTGGGCTCAATGGACCTTTGGTCTTTCCCAGTATGGCAATCCTTATGTACTTATGGGGTTTAAATAAGGTTTGGACAGCATCCTAAAGGAAAAGTCCATAGACCATTATTAAATTGGACTTGGGGAAAATCCACTGCTTATTTCTAGAATAAGCAGCATAAAATGTACTCAACGTGTAATTAAACTCTGGAATTCATTGCCAGAGAATGTGGTAAAGGCAGTTAGCTTAGCGGAGTTTAAAAAAGGTTTGGACGGTTTCCTAAAGGAAAAGTCCATAGACTATTATTAAATCGGACTTGGGGAAAATCCACTGTTTCTGAGATAAACAGTATTAAATGTTTTGTACTTTTTTGGGATCTTGCCAGATATTTTTGACCTGGATTGGCCACTGTTGGAAACAAGATGCTGGGCTTGATGGACCTTTGGTCTGTCCCAGTGTGGCGATACTTATGTACTTCTCTGTCAAGACATGTCCAGGTTCTGGGGTTAATGACGGCGCGATGTAGTTGGTGCCATGGTCAAGAGCTCATATTCAACCATTACAGGAATCTCTTCTCAACTGCTAGTCTCTGGTGGCACAGGAGTGTGACCTTCATCTTCCTTGGATGCTGGTTGCCAGATAGAGTATGCTGTGACAATTGTCGCTCAGAAATGTGATAATTGGAGCTCCTTTTCTGATAACAGAATGGGAGGTGGTGACAACGGATTCCAGCAAGTCAGGTTTGGGAGATCATTGCAAGTGACATCTGGCATAGGGCACCTGATTGAACAGGAATATCAGTGGTCGATAAATTGCTTTGAGCTCAGGGCAGTGCAGAATGCCTTATGCAACTTGGTAGGGCCCTGGTCCGATTTTCTCCGACAGTGTGACAATGGTGGCTTATATCAATAAGCAAGGCAGGACATGCAGTTGTCCGATTGCAGTGGAGTTGGCCTCCCTCATGAGTTGGGCGGAGAAAAATCTTCTCTGTTTGTCAGTAGCTCACATGGTGGGGTCCTTGGAGGTGTAGGAGGACTTTCTAAATTGGTGCTGCTTGGACCCAGGAGAATGGGAACTATCCAGCCAGGGGTTTCAACTGATAGTGGACCAATGGGGATCTCTACTTCTGGACTTGGTGGTGACAACAAGGAATGCCAAAGTGCCCAAGTTCTTCAGCTGTTGGAAAGAACCAGGACTTGATGGAGGTCGATGCCCTACTATAGCCGAGTGTTGAAAAGAATTGCATTGCACCAGGGTTGAATAATTCTCATAGCCCTGGATTGGCCAAGGAGGTTGTGGTATGAGGACCTGATTCAACTGCTGAACAGGGGTCTTCTCTTCTGCAGACATGGCCTACTGAAGACAGCGTTCTTGGTGGCTGTTGCGTTTTCACATAGGGTTTTGGAGCGTCAGGCTCTCTCATGTCCGGGATCCCTTTCTTTGCTTTTCAGGGGCGGGGGTCTCTCTGCGCATGGTTCCTTCCTTTCTTCTGAAAATGGTATCAGCATTTCATCTCAACCATTCTGTGGAGCTTTGTCCTTTTGCAGAGAGGATGAAGAGGCTATGGGGCTCATTTTCAAAGCACTTAGCCTTCCAAAGTTCCATAGAAACCTATGGAACTTTGGAAGGCTAAGTGCTTTGAAAATATGCCCGTTAGTATTCTTCTTGAAGCTTCTTGATGTACGTATAGTCCTCATTAGATATGTGGAAGTCACGAATGAGTTTCACAAATCTAACCGACTGTTTCTGCCTTTTGGTAAATAGAGGCTTTGCCTCATGGCTTCCAGGCCCACAGTTGCTGTGTCAGCTTATTTGCCTGCAGGGAAGCGGGCTCCTCATGCCTTGTGGGCTCGTTCTGCAAGGCATACAATGGCATTCTGGGCGAAGACTACTGTCTCCAGCAGATATTTGCAAGGCAGTGATGTGGTCAACTCTGCATACCATTGCAAAGCATTACAGGGTGGACATTGTGGCTCTCTCAGAAGCCAGTTTTGGGGCTTCAGTCCTTAGGGTGGTGGTGCCAGGATCCCACTACTCTGGGGATTGCTTTTGAACATCCCACAGGTTCTGGGATAGTAGGAAACTACACAATGGAAGGAGAAATTAGATCTTACCTGAAAAGTTTCTTTCCATTAGCCCTCCCCACTATTCCAGAGGCCCTCCAAAGGTTTCTGAGATGTTTAAGTTACATACAAAGCATTTAAGTGGTGCAAAGTAATGGATCAAATAATGACTGTCACCTTGCATGGTGCTTCCTGCATATCTCTTGTGCTCTACAAGTTGTCCAGAGATGACAGAGGTCCACATGTTTGTTCATCTGGTTAGTGTTAGGCTAGTAAGTTGTTTAAGGTTCTTGTGTTTATTCTGAGTTTCTCCTTACTGCTTGTCTATGTAAATACTGAGGAGCTGGACTGAATGCTGAGAGACATTCATCTCAGTTTTCAGTTCTCTATGTCCACCTGCTGGTTGGAGGACATCAATTATCCCACAGGTCTGGAATAGTGGGAAAGACTAATGAAAAATCCTTATCAGGTCACATCTAATTTATCCTTATCAAATATGGAGTGGAAGCTCTACAACAACTGATTATTATTTTACATTTTCTTATGTTATACAAGTATTATTTTGTGTGAGCCTTTGTATTGCTTCGGTATTGCAGCCTGCTCACTTGATCACCACAGACTGCTCACAGAATAAAATACTACAGATTCTTTTAGATTTGTATTGGGTAAATGAAACTCTTTATTTGCACTTTAATTGGAGAGTGTATAAGTCATTATTGTTACTGCATCACAATGATTAAGAAATACACACACTAATCTAGTACATTACTAAAGGAAGGCTATAGAAAAGTAAAATAAGAAAGATATTTATATATATATATACATACATCATCATCACTGGTCAGGAATTACATCATTCAGGCCCTTATCTCATCAGCTGGGAGGCCCGTTGCAGCGAAAGCCTGAAGCGTCCAGACCAGGAACAAGTCTTTTCTGCACGATGCGTCCACCCACAGAATGAGCCCCAAGGCTCTGCTGCAAAAAGCCCCCTTTTTAAGCTAAAACTTATCCAGAAATGTGCATGGGGATGCCGTCACACTCTCTCGGTTCAAGAAAACAAACCACTGGCCAGGTGAATTATTTACCAAACTACTACTACTACTACTATTTAGCATTTCTATAGCGCTACAAGGCGTATGCAGCGCTGCACAAACATAGAAGAAAGACAGTCCCTGCTCAAAGAGCTTACAATCTAATAGACAAAAAATAAATAAAGTAAGCAAATCAAATCAATTAATGTGAACGGGAAGGAAGAGAGGAGGGTAGGTGGAGGCGAGTGGTTACATGTGGTTACGAGTCAAAAGCAATGTTAAAGAGGTGGGCTTTCAGTCTAGACTTAAAGGTGGCCAAGGATGGGGCAAGACGTAGGGGCTCAGGAAGTTTATTCCAGGCGTAGGGTGCAGCGAGACAGAAGGCGCGAAGTCTGGAGTTGGCAGTAGTGGAGAAGGGAACAGATAAGAAGGATTTATCCATGGAGCGGAGTGCACGGGAAGGGGTGTAGGGAAGGACGAGTGTGGAGAGATACTGGGGAGCAGCAGAGTGAGTACATTTATAGGTTAGTAGAAGAAGTTTGAACAGGATGCGAAAACGGATAGGGAGCCAGTGAAGGGTCTTGAGGAGAGGGGTAGTATGAGTAAAGCGACCCTGGCATATCCTCAAGAATACCCACCCCCCTTCTGCACAAGCTGGCTTCAGGGACATACATTGTTCTTAAGAGGTGCCTTATCTCAAACATTGTTCTTGAGTGTGCCTTTTCTTTGAGATGTACCAGGAAAGTCACTTTTGGGTCAAAGACAGGGGATTTTAAAAATGTATTATCGATTAAAGCAAGACTGAAAAGCAATTTTTAATATTTTCCATCACAGCCTTGAATTGTCAAAATAAGATTAAAAAATTGGTCTAGTTTAGTGTTTGGTCTAGTTTTAAAAAGAAGTCATTCCTGTTATAGCTCAATATAAACAAGAGGGGTATTTGGCAATTTCGAGCTATGACTAGGGTATGTTTTCTATGTTATTTGGATGTAACACTAGTAATCTACATAAACACTGCAATATGCTACAATAACAAGTTCTAAGAAATCAAAATCTAAACAAATTGTTCTTTAATTGTTACTTGGAGAGATGGATTGTTAATATAATATTCTGTAATCACATCCTCTCTGTAATATAATCTTGGATTCCTTGCAGTGAAACAGAAAATCACACAATACAGATATAAACAGAAAGCCTAGTAAAATCTTTACATTTCTGTTCAAAACAAAAAGTCTGTAACAGAAGGACCAGATGTGATGATGGGTAGAGTTCCAAAGGCAAGAAGGGTATAGGTCAACTTTAGGAACTGTGACTTGGCTCTTGACAAAGATAAAAGCAGACGCAGCGGGCATCTTTGATCAAATGGGTTGGCACTATACAGTAGAAACCACAGGATGGGTAATTTCGAAACATTACCATACTAGTAAAAAAAAGCCCCGTTTCTGATGCAAATGAAACGGGGGCTAGCAAGGTTTTCTTCTGTGTGCATGTGGGAGTGTGTGTGTCCCTGCCCTCTCTCCCCTCCCCCCTCTGAGTCCTTCACTGTTACAGAGAGAGCGATTTGATTTCGTGCTTTGTTTGTGTTACAGAGAGGGCGAGGCAGACACTCATGGGGAAACCAGATATCTCTCCCCCTTCACACTTCCGGCTGGAGGCTTCATAGAACGTTGGTGGTGCCTTTTATATAGAGAGATAATGAGGTAGCAGAGAAGTATCAGGGGAAGATCTAGGTATAGAGATTTTATTCATCCTCGGTTAAAGAAAGAGATGTGTACCTCAGTGTACCGAGGCCTATCAATTGTCATAGCACCTTTGACTTTCACATTTGTAAGAACATTGACATTAGAAGGAAACCATAATGTTGCTTTTCAAGAAAATGTTTTTAGCTTTGGGTTCTCCAGTCTGATGCACACTAGTGATGGAAGAGTTGTACTGTATACTAGTTAAGTTTGTCCTGTATCATTCATTTGTCTCTTTCTACAGTGTATTGAGAATAGGATAACTGATGAATGTTGTTTGGGTTTTTTTTTTTTTTTGAATGTGTGGACATTTTAGTTTCTTTAACATCATTGCTGTTTAAGCAGTGTGCTTGATGCACAGATGCTGGTATTAAAGATGCCTTTTAGTTTGTGGAGCTTTTTATTAAACTCATTCAAGCATCTACACTGTAGAAGAGTAAGGTGTAGACTCTCAAAGTTGCATACTTCATTGAGCAAACAACTTGTCATACAGGTTACGGCAGAGAATCCAGGTAGCGTACTCAGAGAATTTAGATGTTCTCTTCCATACGTGAGTTAGAAACTTTGAATTCTTGTGTTTTGACCATACACTGAGTATTCAAATTGAGCAACTATTGTATTCTTTAATGTTCATGGCAAACTCATAGCGTTCCTGCTGTGCTTGGACCCTGCCGTTTTGTGGATGCGGAATTGGATGAAAGAGACGTGTATTCATTAGTGCATATTTAGTTTATTTGCATACATTAAAGAATTTAGAATTAGAATCAGAATTTATTATTTCTAAACTGCCTTTATCCAAGATGGGGTACAAATAAAACATTGTAACTTACTAACATAGTAAATGACGTCAGATAAAGACCTGTAAGGTCCATCCAGTCTGCCCAACAAGATAAACTCATTTTACATGGTATGCGATACTTTATATTTATACCCGAGTTTGATTTATCCTTACCATTTTCTTGACACAGACCGTAGAGGTCTGCCCAGCGCTGGTTTTGCTTCCCAATTACTGGCGTTGCCACCCAATCTCCGCTAAGATTCCGTGGATCCATTCCTTCTAAACCGGATTCCTTTGGGAATTCCACGCATGTTTGAATTCCATTACCGTTTTCATCTCCACCATCTCCCATGGGAGGGCATTCCATATATTCACCACCTGCTCCGTGACTAAATACTTTGTGACATTATTCTTGAGTATTCCCCCCTTCAACCTCAATTCATGTCTTCTAGTTCTACTACCTTTCCGTCTCCGGAAAAGGTTTGTTTGCAGATTAATACCTTTCAAATATTTGAACGTCTGTATCATGTCACCCCTCTTTTTCCTTTCCTCCAAGGTATACATGTTCAGATCGGCAAGTCTCTCCTTGTACGGTTTGCAATGCAAATCCCATACCATTTTTGTAGCTTTTCTTTGCACCACTTCCAATCTTTTTACATCTTTGGCATGATACGGCCTCCAAAACTGAACACAATAGTCCAAGTGGGGTCCCACCAACAACTTGTACAAGGGCATCAACACCTCCTTTCTTCTGCTAGTTATACCTCTCTCTATGCAGCCTAGCATCCTTCTGACCACGGCTACCGCCTTGTCACATTGTTTCTTCACCTTCAGATCCTCAGACACTATCACCCCAATGTCTCTCTCCCCTCCTATCCAGTATCTCTATTTTGGGTTTGTTCACCCCAAGTACATCACTCTGCAATTCTTGGCATTACATTTTAACTCTAACTATTTGGGTGCTAACTGTTGTAAACTGGTATGCAATACGTACAAATGTAATTCACTGTTACTACCAGACCCTCAACCATTCTTCTAATGTTTGGAGATCCCTGCTCCCCTCCAGGGTATCTATTATATTGGCTATCTTCGTGTCATCCGCAAAAAGGCAAACCTTTCCTTCCAACCCTTCAGCAATATCTCTCACAAACATTAAACAGAATCGGTCCCAGCAGAAACCCCTGAGGAACTCCACTGCCCACCTTCCTTTCATTGAGTGGATTACGTGTACCACCATCCTCTGCCACCTGTCGGTCAACCAGTTTCCTATCCAGCTCACCACTTTTGGTCCTAAGTTCAGCTCTCTCAGCTTATTCATGAGTCTGCTTTGGGAGACCGTGTCAAAGGCTTTGCTGAAATCCAAGTATATTACATCTAGCGCACGTCCTTCTTCCAGTTCTTTGGTCACCCAGTCAAAGAAGTCAATAAGATTCATTTGGCAGGATTTTCCTTTGGTAAAACCATGTTGCCTTGGATCCTTTAACTCGTTGGCTTCTAGAAAGTTAACTACCCTTTCTTTCAGCAGCGACTCCATTATTTTTCCTACCACCGACGTGAGACCGGTCTGTAGTTTCCCACTTCTTCCCTGTCTCCACTTTTGTGAAGAGGTACCACTTCCACTTGTCTCCAGTCCCGCAGATCTCTCCCGTCTCTAAAGATCTATTAAATAAATGTTTAAGAGGACCCGCCAGGACTTCTCTGAGCTCCCTCAGTACAGTGAGATGTATCCCATCCAGCCCCATAGCTTTGTCCACTTTCCGATTCTCAATCTGTTTATAAATTCTTTCTTCTGTAAATGATGCAATATCTACTCGGATATCCTTCTAAACAAGATTCCCAGATATTCCCTTGGCAGTCAACCACAGTCCTTCTCCAGGATTTTCCTCTGTGAACAACGAAGAGAAGTAATTAATTACCACGTTCACTTTATCCTCATCATTCTCCACATAGCCATTCTCATTATCTTTCAGTCTTGCAGTTACATTCCTATCTTTTCTCCACTATATCTGAAAAAGGTCTTATCACCTCTCTTTACATCTTTAGCCATTTTTTCTTCTGCTTGTGCTTTTGCTAGCTGTATTTCCCTCTTCACTTCTTTGAGTTTAATCCAATAATCTTTTCCGTGATCCTCTCGTTGCGTTCTTCTGCATTTCTTGAACAAAGCCTCTTTTGCTCTTATTTTTTCAGCTACTTGTTTGGAGAACCATATAGGCTTCCAGTTTCTCTTGTTTTTGTTTACTTTCCTTACGTAAAGATCAGTTGCCATATTTATAGCAGCCTTTAGCTTGGACCACTGATTTTCCACTTCTCCTATTCCTTCCCATGCTAACAGCTCCTTCTTCGGGTATTCCCCCATTTTATCAAAATCAGTACGTCTGAAATACAGTACTGAGTTTCTGCACTCCACCTTTGCCCTTATATCAAATCATGTGGAGGTGTATTTTCAAAGCACTTAGACTTACAAAGTTCCATAGTAACCTGTGGAACCTTGTAAGTCTAAGTGCTTTGAAAATGAGCCTGATTGTGTGATGGTCATTATTACATAGGTGGGTACCCACCCTGATATTGGAAACACTTCCTCCATTCGTGAGCACTAGATCCAGCGTCAACCCTTCCCTCGTGGGTTCCGTCACCATTTATCTGAGCAGGGCACTTTGGCAGGCGTCCACAGTCTCCCTACTTCTTTCCGATTCTGCTGACGGGACGTTCCAATCCACAACCCCTTTTCATACCAATCTTTTTGGGTATCTTCTATCAGATCCTTGTCTAGCTTCTCCGTTTGTGCTGGAGATCTGTATATAACCCCTGTGTGGATACAGGTTCCATCTTCTCTTTCCAGGACGATCCATAAAGCTTCTTCCTTACCCCAGGTTCCCCGCATTTCAGCCACTCTGATATTGTCTCTCAAATACAGCGCTACTCCTCCACCTCTTCGGCCCTCTCTATCCTTCCTAAAAAGATTATAGCCCGGTATGGTCACATCCCATTCATAAGAATCATTTAGCCACGTCTCTATAATAGCAGCAATATCCAAGTATTTTTCAAACATCAGGGCTTGCAAGTCTTGAACATTTTTACTTAGACTCCGAGCATTTGTGCTCATTGCTTTCCATATGCTAAGTGAGCTTTGGTGGTTTTCTATATTTAGATGATTTTTCCTTCTGCCATCATGTTTATTCTGGGGGTGACTTTCTGAATTCCCTTGTTTCCTTTTGTCACTCCCACCCTCTAGTTTAAATATCTATAATAAGCCTGTTATTTTTCCACGTATTACCCCATGCTCCTATGTATCTAAAACCTTCTTCTTTACACCAAGACTCGAGCCACTCAGCTTGGAGAAGAGACGGCTGAGGGGAGATATGATAGAAGTGTATAAAATAATGAGTGGAATGGATCGGGTGGATGTGAAGCGACTGTTCACGCTATCCAAAAATACTAGGACTAGAGGGCATGAGTTGAAGCTACAGTGTGGTAAATTTAAAACGAATCGGAGAAAATTTTTCTTCACCCAACGTGTAATTAGACTCTGGAATTCGTTGCCGGAGAACGTGGTACGGGCGGTTAGCTTGACGGAGTTTAAAAAGGGGTTAGATAGATTCCTAAAGGACAAGTCCATAGACCGCTATTAAATGGACTTGGAAAAATTCCGCATTTTTAGGTATAACTTGTCTGGAATGTTTTTACGTTTGGGGAGCGTGCCAGGTGCCCTTGACCTGGATTGGCCACTGTCGGTGACAGGATGCTGGGCTAGATGGACCTTTGGTCTTTCCCTGTATGGCACTACTTATGTACTTATGTACACTTATTGAATTCCGCTGTTTTGCATAGTCTTTCCTCTCCCTTCCCCCATGTAGGAATGACTTCAGAAAAAGCTGCAGTCCCTCCCCAAGCTTTTGGAATGCTCTCTGTGCTGTAAACTTGTTATTGTTGGCCAGGTCATTTGTCCCCAGGTGAATTACAACATCAGTATTTGAAGCCTTGCTCTCTTCTCGGATCATGTTGAGTATTTGGTCGATACATTTGGTAGCTGATCCTGGAAGGCATTTCACTAGGTTGGAACCCTTGAACTGTCTTCTAAGTTAATGCACATTGAGTTAAGAATGGAGGTGGACTACTAATGCCTTTTCCATTCCTTCTTTTTCTTTTTTTATATCTCATTAATTGCCAGTTTTCTGCCCCTCCATATTTGTGGACTGACTGGGCAAAGGGTTTGCTTTTTGTTTATAGTTAGTTTAAAAACTAGATTTCATTCTTAGGGCCCTATTTACAAAGTAGCGCTAAGGGCGCGTTAGCGTTTTTAGCGTGCGCTAAACGCTAAGTTGTCCATAGGAACATATGGGTGACTAGCGTTTAGCGCACACTAAAAATGCTAGTGTGGCTTAGTAAACAGGGCCCTTAATTATATACACCACTATTCTCATTTTTCTTATTTTATGAGGTGTTATTCCTTGTACTCTTAATTGATAATTGCATAAATTAAAAAAAAATCACAGGCACCATGCTTGTTTTTGTTAGCTATAGGTGGTATAGCTAACATTACAGTGAATTACAGTGAATTATAGAAATCTTTACTGATACTTGCTATTTTATCTGTTTTCCTCTGTAAATAAACCATTATCCTTTTATATACTCCTGATCACTAAATAAAGAGGGAGTTTTGAGCTTTTGAGACCAGTAATTAGATGTAATATAGTAGATGACAGCAGATAAAGACCTGTAACATAGTAGATGACGGCAGAAAAAGACCTGCATGGTCCATCCAGTCTGCCCAACAAGATAAACTCATATGTGCTACTTTTTGTGTATACCTTACCTTGATTTGTATCTGTCATTTTCAGGGCACAGACCGTATAAGTCTGCCCAGCACTATCCCTGCCTCCCAAACACCGGCTCTGGCACAGACCGTATAAGTCTGCCCAGCACTATCCCCGCCTCCCAACCACCAGCCCCGCCTCTGCCACCCAATCTCGCCTAAGCTTCTGAGGATCCATTCCCTTGGAACAGGATTCCTTTATGTTTATCCCATGCATGTTTGAATTCCGTTACCGTTTTCCTCTCCACCACCTCCCGTGGGAGAGCATTCCAAGCATCCACCACTCTCTCTGTGAAAAAATACTTCCTGACATTTTTCTTGAGTCTGCCCCCCTTCAATCTCATATCATGCCCTCTAGTTCTACTGCCTTCCCATCTCCAGAAAAGGTTCGTTTGCGGATTAATACCTTTCAGATATTTGAACGTCTGTATCATATCACCCCTGTTTCTCTTTTCCTCCAGGGTTTACATGTTCAGGTCCGCAAGTCTCTTCTCATACGTCTTGTAACGCAAATCCCATACCATTCTCATAGCTTTTCTTTGCACCACTTCAATTCTTTTCATATCCTTAGCAAGATACGGCCTCCAGAACTGAACACAATATTCCAGGTGGGGCCTCACCAACGACTTATACAGGGGCATTAAAACCTCTTTTCTTCTGCTGGTCACTCCCCTCTCTATACAACCTAGCAACCTTCTACTTACGGCCACCGCCTTGTCACACTGTTTCGTCGCCTTCAGATCCTCAGATACTATCACCCCAAGATCCCTCTCCCCGTCGGTACCTATCAGACTCTCACCGCCTAACACATACGTCGCCCGAGGATTTCTGTTCCCTAAGTGCATCACTTTGCATTTCTTTGCATTGAATTTTAATTGCCAAACCTTAGACCATTTTTCTAGCTTCCACAGATCCTTTTTCATGTTTTCCACTCCTTCCCGGGTGTCCACTCTGTTACAAATCTTAGTATCATCCGCAAATAGGCAAACTTTACCTTTTAACCCTTCAGCAATGCCACTCACAAATATACCGTCCATCTAGTCTGCCAAACAAGATGAAATAAAGAACCAAGATTATTAGATGATAAAGATTTTGTAGGTCGGTGGAATGAGATTATTAGAGGGTGCTCATTGGATCTAATTTATTTATTTGGTCGCCTTGACTACTGCAACCTACTCCTTACTGGCCTCCCACTTAGCCATCTATCCCCCCTTCAATCTGTTCAGAACTCTGCTGCATGTCTTATATTCCGCCTGAACCGATATACTCATATCACCCCTCTTGTCAGGTCACTTCACTGGCTTCCAATCAGATACCGCATACAGTTCAAGATTCTCCTTCTTACTTACAAATACACTCAGTCTGCAGCCCCTCATTACCTCTCTACCCTCATTTCCCCTTACGTTCCCGCCCGTAACCTCCGCTCACAGGACAAATCCCTCCTCTCAGAACCCTTCTCCACCACCGCCAACTCCAGGCTCCACTCATTTTGCCTCACCTCACCCTATGCTTGGAATCAACTTCCTGAGCCCTTACGCCAAGCCCCCTCCCTACCCATCTTCAAATTCTTGCTCAAAGCCCACCTCTTCAATGTTGCTTTCGGCACCTAACCTTTATACCTTTCAGGAAATCTAGACTGCCCCTATTTGACTGACTGTACATTTGTCCTTTAGATTGTAAGCTCCTTTGAGCAGGGACTGTCCTTTTATGTTAAATTTTACAGCGCTGCGTAACCCTAGTAGCACTTTAGAAATGTCAAGTAGTTGTATCCCACATTTTCCCAGCTTATGTGGGCTCAATGTGGCTAACAAAGTTACTAGGAAATTACATAATACAACAGGTGCTGTTGATAGTAGATATATTGCATTCAGAATTATCTATACAACCAGATGAATTAAAGCATAAGTTGGAATCTCTTATGGGATCATTAGGGAGTGCAGTCTATGAATCCCAATATCAACAGCATTTGATATTGATTGATAAACTACAAGCGAATGAGGCCGATTATACTAAAGGATTTGTTTATCTGTGGATGAATATTATTAAAAAATCCAGAAGATATCGGAAAATGAAGAAAGTAGGTTTTGTAAATATGTCCAGTGACTCCTCTGGCGATGATGCCAGAGAAGTTAACACTGTAACAAATGAAGAGAACCCGTCTAATTCCACAAGTGTGAGAGCTATATTGTCAGGGTATTTTTTACCAGTGGTTACCAATCCTCAGCAGGGAGCCCCAACAAAACTTCAGTCCAGATCAATCAGGAATTGACAGCAACAACAAGGCTAAAAAGAATAGTATATAATTTAGTGTATAATTGGCCTCATCTCGCTTGTACTTGGTTATCTTCTGTGCTTTTATCTCTTGTTTATATTTATCAATCAATATCAAATGCTGTTGATGTTGGGGTTCATAGATTGCACTCCCTAATGATCCCTTAAGGGATTCCAATTTATGTTTGAAAACATTCATCTTGTTGTATAGATAATTCTGAATGCAATTTATCTGCTGTCAATAGCATTAGATCCAACGAGCACCTTGTAATAGCCTCATTCCACCATTCTACAAAATTGTTATCATCTAAAAATGTCAGTTCTTTATTCCATCTCAGTCTTCTAGGAACACGTTGTACATGACAGTATCCAATTAACGTTTTAATATGAAATTCCGTTCTTATGACCAATTTATGTAATCTTAAAACATCCAGTCATTCTGTGGTCGAATTCTCTTCTGCTGATGTAAGCAGTCTTTCTCCACTCATTAATTGTTGAATACTTTCTGCCGGGACCCGACTTTGAGTCCCACCCGGTAGCCATAATCAACTCAAATATTGAACAAAGCACTACTAAATCTCTGAGGTGCAAAGTAAAATCTGGCTTCTAAATGGTAATAAAATATTACTAAATCAAGAAACCAGTAATATTCTATCTCAAAATACAAAACATAATTTAAATTTTTATATATATATAAAAAATAAAGTGCTCAGACCAAGTGCATTATGTGCTATAGGATCCATCTCCTCTATAATACACTTCTCCAACCATCATCGCATTGAGTCCCACCCTGCCTGCCTTATTGCTAGAGTCGGTTGTAAATCAGTCACAAATTTCAAATTATCAAATGGTGAAATAGTTTAATAAATTCTCGATTTATCTGCAGAGCAGGTACTTCCAACTGTTGTCACTCAATGTTCAAGAGAGAAGGATCGAAAATCAAACGCTTGTGCTTGCAATCCCAATGTATCTCCTTATTCAACTTGTAATGCCTCTTTGTTTGGAGATCCCTTCTCATGGTTTGTACTCCCTCCGGGGTATTCTCTCTATTGGCTATCTTCATGCCATTCACAAAAAGGCAAACATTTCCTTCTAACCTTTCAGCAAGATGAATCAGCCCCAGCACTGACCTCAGGTAATCCACTACTCACCTTCCTTTCTTTCGCATGGATTCTATTCACCACCACCCTCTGTCTTTCCTCCTCTAGATGTCTTTCCTCTAGCTTAGTGCTGTCATCTACATACCTGTCAGCCGAAAATGAATCTGCGACTGAAACTTGCTGCTCGGGTTTCAACTGAAACAGGTCACTACTGCACCATATCAGTGCTATAGCTCGATCTGGCCCCTCCCTGGGCCTACCTTATAATCACTGGTGGTCTAATGGCTTAGTCAGGGCAGGAACAATCCTCATTTCCTCCTGCCCATGCCATTTCTGCTGTCAGTAGGTTTGCAGTAGCCATTTTGAGAATAGGTCTGGCATGGGAAAAATCCACAATTCCAGGAATAACATGTATAGAATGTTTGTATGTTGGGAAGCTCGCCAGGTGCCCTTGGCCTGGATTGGTCGCTGTCGTGGACAGGATGCTGGGCTCGATGGACCCTTGGTCTTTTCCCAGTATGGTATTATGTACTTATGGGTAGGAGCAATTCCCAATCTTAGCAGCTGCGACCTGTAGCAGCAGTCTTGTGAGACTGCAACTGGAGGTCACAGCAGTTGTTTTGACAGCGGAGACAGCATAAGTAGGAGTGACTGGGGATCACTCCTACTCTGACTACGCCACTATACCACAAGCGATTGTAAGGTAGACCCGGGTGGCCAATGGGTGAGTCTGGGGGGAGGAAGGAGTAGGGGAGATCATTGTTCAGGTAGGAGGGAGGACGCAGAGCCTGTTTGGGGTGGGCGGGGGGGGGGCAGTGCATTATGGGAACACAGCGCAGAGTTTTGGTTTCAGCCGAAAACACACTGGCATTTTCAGCTGAAACTGAAACAAGGCCAAATACTGATTTTGGGCTGGTTTCAACACTGAACCCAAAATTCAGACAGCTTCTACTGTTTGTCCACGTTGTGTCAACTGGTCCACTCTCCTGCATATAAACAGTAGTTCAATATGGATGAAACATTTCTCAAGTAATTAAAACATGGGCCAGGTGAGTGTAGTGTTCTGTATTTATAGACTGTTTCCTCATTATGAGCATCTCAACATATATTAGACAAACGAGTTATATCAAATCTGTAAGAAGGATCCATATTTTTACCAAATATTACCTTGTTTTTTGATTTGTTACCATTACTGAAATTGTCGGAGAATAATAGAATTGAAACAGGCTGTATGGTTCGTACAGGATTAGTTTGTATTCCATTTTGAAAGACTAGCTAAAACACAGGCTAAACATGTCACAGTTTAAATTTGTTCTCCTTGAAGTACATTATTTATTGTCATCTTGGTTTTCCAGTTTTGCTCTGCTAACTACAGGAAATCAAGTTCAAATGGACAGTTAGCTGAATTTGTTCCAATGATATAAATAGCAGTGATGTCTTAGGTACTAGAGACAGGCCAGAAAATCGTGATCCAAAAGCCGCCTGTGGTGTAGGGATTTTTCATCAGCTGCAAATGAAACACAACCCAAGACTGGAGAGAAACAGTTCAGTAAAGCGGCTGCCATATTCATTTGGTGGTTTGAAGTGTGGTAGTCTGGCGCATCTTTGTCATTGTTTAATAGTGACATAAGACATCCATGGTATACTTTCTTTTTTTCTTTTAACCTTGAACTAGCTTTAATGGGTACATAGTCCCTTTCTTGCACATAGCTTATTAAACATATTGGCTTCCACTAATAGGTTCTGATTTTCAGAGTCTTTCCATTGTGCAAAGAAGAAGCTCTTTTGGTTTCAGCTGTTGTGCCTTTTCTTTAATCTACTAGTAAAAGAGGCCCGTTTCTGAGCAAATGAAACGGGCGCTAGCAAGGTTTTCGTCGCCAACACCCCCCCCCCCCCCCCGGCCAACCCCTTCGTTGTTCTGCCATTGCTCTGCCCCCGACATCATGACGTTTGAGGCGAGGGCGGGGCCCAGAGCGATTTTCCGCCTCCCTGCCTCCCTCCCTGCCAACCCCTTCGTTGTTTTGCCATAGCTCCGCCCTCGAGGGCGGGGGCCCGGAGCAATTTTGGTGGCTTCACCACCACGAACCTTCAAACCTTTTTGAAGGAAGTCAGGGCTTGGCTTCACTGACGTCAGTGTCCTCAGAACGTTGAGGGTGAGTTTTATTATAGTAGATGTTTTGCTTTTTAGGAGGTGACTGAAGTACTTTTTAAGTAGAAGGTGAAAAGTCACATGTAAACCAGGAAAATCAGTTATTGAGAGGCAAAGACAAAATATTCAGTCCCCTTGTATGCTTGTATACAAATATTTGTGGCCATGAAGTAAATTAATTCTGTCTTCTTTCTCTATAGGTTAAAGAAATAGGAGAATATTTTAAGCATCACCTCTTGCAGTCCAGACACAGAGGCGCTTTTGAATTGGCATATGTTGGCTTTGTAAAATTCACAGAAATGTTAATCAGGTAAGGAAAGAAATGACCTGTTTTTTTTTTTTTTTTTTTTGGTTTGCAGGTTTATGCCATTAATCTGTAAGGGTTTTATGAGTACGGGCTACAAGTAAGATTTTTTTGCTTATGTTGATAATGCATTTGAATTAACCAGAAAAAGCTTCAAAACAGAGGGAAGTGGAGTGAGGAGGAATCTTCTCAGTCAGTGTTTAATTGATCCAAGTGGGACAAATCCTGGCTGTTTATCTTTATTTACTCAGGAGCTTAGCCTAGAATGGGTGGCAGAGCTGGTAGTTGGGAGGCGGGGCTAGTGCTGGGCAGACTTATACAGTCTGTGCTGGGGCTGGTGGTTGGGAGGCGGGACTAGTGCTGGGCAGACTTATACGGTCTGTGCCAGAGCTGGTGGTGGAAGGCGGGACTGGTAGTTGGGAGGCGGGGATAGTGCTGGGCAGACTTATAGGGTCTGTGCCAGAGCTGGTGGTTGGGAGGCGGGGTTGGTGGTTGGGAGGCGGGGCTAGTGCTGGGCAGACTTATATGGTCTGTGCACTGAAGAGGACTGTACAAATAAAAAAGTAGCACATATGAATTTATCTTCT
This sequence comes from Microcaecilia unicolor, assembly GCF_901765095.1. Classification (NCBI taxonomy): domain Eukaryota; kingdom Metazoa; phylum Chordata; class Amphibia; order Gymnophiona; family Siphonopidae; genus Microcaecilia; species Microcaecilia unicolor. The sequence continues at coordinate 27,151,850 of NC_044033.1, read as the reverse complement.
TGGGCAGACTGGATGGACCGTGCAGGTCTTTTTCTGCCGTCATCTACTATGTTTACTATGTATGTTTATTTAACTGTACATTTACCAATTAAGAAGGGGAGTAGTTATTAAGGTGCAGTAATAATTGATTCTTTACCATACTTTAGTTAAGTGTGGGAGTCACTAACCTTTGGTATCTCAGTACCTCAGGTTACTTACTCTGGTGATACCTGAATAATGTAGCTTGCAATTAAACTTGAAAGCTGTATTATTTATCCTGCAGTGTGGAAACATGGAGGCTGCCACTACTTCTCCCCATTAATATAGCCGTGCACATCCTCAGCCCCCAATGACACATTTATGTAATGGGCCATGCCCTGCCCCCAGCCTCCACCTTGCTCTTCCCTGCTGACAGACTCTGTACCTCCCCACCCCTCCTATAGCCCCCCCCCCCCCCCAGGCCTATCTAATGCATTCCTGGTGGTCTATGGGATTCTGGGCAGGAAAGATCCCCAGTCACTCCTGCCCTTGCGAACGCCAGATTCAAAGTGGTGCCAGTGACTCCTAGTGGTATTCTCGTACTAGCACTAGGGGACAAGCTGATATAGCAACGTGTATGATAGCTTGAACACTAGAATCACAAGAGTACCACTAGGGGTTGCCAACACAATTTTTATGTTTCAACAATTTTTATTGATGAAGCAACATTTGCAATACAACTTTTAAATTCAACTGAAACCACACTGAGAAACATATCAATTTCACAGAAGAAAAAACATTCACTTGTATCATCAATATTTTTGTGTAACATCCCACCCCTCTCCCAACCAACAACAACTCTATGCCCACCTGCCATTAATGATCCTACTCCCCTCACCCACCCCCCACCACGCTAAGGAGATACCCGAACCCCCAATCAGTATTGAAAATGAATGGCCTACTCCTAACAGGAAGCCTAAAGCGAATTGACCACTAAACTCCTCCCTTTAGTAGACAAACTTTGGATATAGGGCCCCCAAATGTCCAGAAACTGCCTCCGCCACCTGGGGGAACTGCCCACTCCCCTCCTCTCAAATAACATGAACTCATGTAATCTGTTCCGCCAGTGCCAGAAACCTGGGGGGGACCCCGCCACCCATTGACTCATTATAAGCCGCTTACCAATCAAGCAGGCTTTCCGGATCAACTGGCGAGCCGAGCTACCCTGCAAAAAGAAAAGCTCATATTTGTCCAGCAAAATCCCCATCGGGGAGCACATGACTCTCGATCCCAAAAAGGTTTCCAAATAATGAACAATGGAGTCCCAAAAATACCGCACCTTGTAGCACCCCCACAAACAGTGGAAAAAGGACCCCGGAGCCCTCCCACATTTCCCACACAAAGGTGTAGATACCCCTCCCATCTTAAATATCTGAGCCTTTGTTAAGTAAGCCCTGTGCAGAACACGATACTGGCATTCTCTGAGTCCGGCATTACCCGTCAGGCTTGGAATTGTAGATGTCAGAACATTAAAGTCCAGTGTAAGATGCGGCCTCACCAAATCTGCCGCCCACCGCTGCTGAATTTGTTCTCGATCTTTAGGCACTAGATATCGCCCCAACGCCCTATGTAACCCAGAAATAGAAAGACGTTCCCCTTGTATCGAATGTAAAAACTGCCGCAGGAAATGACAGTGCCTAGAGCCCAAAGTCACCTTACCCAGCGAGTCAACATAATGCTTCAGCTGGGCATAAGCAAAGGTACCTCCCATGTCATAACCTAGCCCCAGTGCCCCTAAGTTCAACATTAGCCCCTGCCGATTCAACACATGTTCTAACCTAGTTATACCTTGCTGCGCCCATTTCCGGAAAACCACATTTTCCAAACCCGGCCGGAAAAGCAAGTTATCCTGAATAGGGAGAAGATCTGAGACCTATCTGTTCAAGCCAAACAACCTCATCAAATCTCTCCAGAGATGTCGCAGAGGGATCAATAATATGCTATTACGCAGCTCAACCGGAATCACCTTACTGGGAGCTTGTAAGAGAAAATGGAACTGACATGGCGCCAACACAATTTTTAAATCTGGCACTGGCAGGGCAGGAGTGACTATTTATTTATTTATTTTCCTGATAAAAATCCTCTAGTCCAGGTTTGCCATATGTAGACCTGGGGCTCATTAGGGAGGAGGAGGAGGTACAGGCTTTTGGTGGTGGTTGAGGGGTTGGGGTGGTGCTTTGCCAATATATTAATGTATCTTTGGGGGAAGGGGAGCATATGTGTTTTATGTACCAGCTCATTTAAGATAGTCCAGAACACTTTGAATTGTCTTAAGTGAGCTGGCACTTTTATTTCATGGTGCAATAATACTATTATTGTACCTGAAACACATATCAACAACTCATAAATATATTAATACCTTCAACACTATACTAGTAGTATTTAAGGAGGAAAATGATCTCAGTAGCGATGTAAGCCTTGAACATGCAGTGGCTTAACCCACCTTATAATGTTTCAATCATTGGTCTAAAAACCTCCACCCTACCAAAAGTTTATTTTATTTAATTAAAGCAACACTTTTTTTTTAATGCACACAATTTTTTCAGCTAAATATTTCAGCTTATTTTGAAACCATCTACGAAACCTTTTTTGAGCTGAATAGGGGCAGAAAAATAATCGGTAACTTATCTTTTAAGGCTCAACATAACCACCTGTTTCAAATATTTAGGCTTTATCAGGAGCAAGTTTCCTCCAGGCAGGAAAAATAACGCCAGCTTTGAATTGGCATTATTTTTCCTGGAATAAGGCAATTTGCGGTGTTCATTGTAAGCTGTGTTTTGATTTACATAATAATGAGATTTTTGCTTTCTTTGCATCTCATTATTATGTTTCCTGCGGTAAACTAACATGCATTACATTAGTATAACAAACAAACAGAAAAAGTAAACACTGGGCCTTCAGGAATGAGAAAAATGCAATCCTTTATTAATGATGAATACCCGACACGGGCCGTGTTTCGGCGTACAAACGCCTGCATCAGGGGTCAAAAAACTCTTCTAGGTCAGCTAGTTAGCTAGTAGATAAAGATGATTAACAGACAGGTTATGTTCCCTCCAGATACATCAAACCGCGAGTTGGCAGCCTAACCTCTCTGCATCCAGCATGTATTGAATTCACATAAGTCAACACTATCCAGGCTTTTGCTTCTGTGTATTCGCCCTTTTATTCTTCTTAAAGATGGCTTTCCTTGACTTCCACTGGAAGTAGCACCATGAGGGTTTTCGGAAGATGGAGTTACCCACAGCCTTCTCTTATGTGGCAGCAAAGAAGGCTGTGGGTAACTCCATCAAGTCAAGGAAAGCCATCTTTAAGAAGAATAAAAGGGCGAATACACAGAAGCAAAAGCCTGGATAGTGTTGACTTATGTGAATTCAATACATGCTGGATGCAGAGAGGTTAGGCTGCCAACTCGCGGTTTGATGTATCTGGAGGGAACATAACCTGTCTGTTAATCATCTTTATCTACTAGCTAACTAGCTGACCTAGAAGAGTTTTTTTGACCCCTGATGCAGGCGTTTGTACGCCGAAACATGGCCCGTGTCGGGTATTCATCATTAATAAAGGATTGCATTTTTCTCATTCCTGAAGGCCCAGTGTTTACTTTTTCTGTTTGTTTGGTTGCTTTTGTATGCTGTTTTCCCTCTGTTTTGTGACTCCTTACATTAGTATAATGCATGTTATTGCCTTTATTTTATTTATTGATTTATGCATTCTTGTATCCCACTATTATCCAAAAACAAGTTTCAGTTCGAAGTGGCTTACAGTTTACAGTTAGGCAAAGTTACAGCAGTGTATTTTAGTTACAAAGTGGTGTGGGACATCAGTTCCATCTTTTAAATTTAACTATAGAATTTTTTGAAAAGGTAGGTTTTCAGTTCTTTTCTGAATTGAAGATAATCAATAATGGTTCTTGCAGCCTTGGGTATTGAGTTCCACCATTTGGATCCCAGATAACTAAATCCAGCCGTGTGTATGGTTTTGTAAGTTATGTTTTTGCAGTTGGGTAAATGAAGAGGAAAGTAGCTTCTGGTTTCTGGGCTTGCATTTCTTGAGGACAGGTCAGTCAGATCTAGCATATAGTCAGGAGCCATTCCAAATATTATTTTGAAAATGAGGATGGTGGTTTCAAAAAACAGTCTTGCCTTGATTGGAAGCCAGTTTAGCATTTCAAGCAGTGGTGTTGCTCGTTTGTATTCTGACTTTTTAAATATCTGTCTTGCTGCCGTGTTTTGTATCAATTTTAGTGTGTTCTTTTTACATCCTATATATGCTGCGTTACAATAATCTAGTTGTGACAATATCATCGATTGCACTATTAGCTAGAATGATTGTCTAGGAAAATAGTCTCTAATCCTTCTCAGTTGGCATAATGTTCTGAAGCTTTTTGCTGTGACTGCTGATACTTGACTGTCCATAGATAGATGTTTATCAAATATAATTCCCAGTATTTTTAGTTGTGCACTCACCATTATTCTAATAGTATTCAAGAAACCATAGTGCTCCTAGAGAATTTTTTTTTTTTTTTTGCAGGTTCATAGTCTGCAAATCTGCTATTCTCTCTCTTTTGAGCAGGGACTGTCTTTCTTCATGTTCAATTGTAAAGCGCTGCGTACGACTGGTAGCGCTATAGAAGTGATTTATAGTAGTAGTACTGTAATAAGTATGTTCACTAATCGGTTTTAATTGTGCTACTGTGATGGGGATGATTCTGAAGGGGAAATGTATTGGCTGGGGTGTTATGTGAAGTTTTTGGAAATAAATTTGAAAATAAATTAAAAGTTAAAATAATTCTTTCCAAGCAAGGTTTTTATGACCAGTGATGAACACCACGCCCCCAGTTAAAGCCGCCGAAAACTGAAAGTAAGCGGTCGGGCGTTTTGAGGTCTTTTCCTTGCTTTTTAGAAATATTTTGTTAAAATCAAACATCATATTTCCATATAAATTCTATTGGATTCCTCTTTATATGTTTGGTGAACTTGTATCTTGGAGTTCTGTATGGTTATCCTCCTATTGTTTACTTAAGATTTTTACTATACACATATCATTCAGTGGTGTGATAGAAAATAAAATAAGTCTTGACTTGCTAAAAGACAGTGGACAATATAGTGTTAGGCGGGAAATATTTACTGAGAATAAGTAATGTGCACATATATAGAGGAGTGGCTGGATATGTAGAGGTTGTGAATCTCCTGTCCCTACCTGCAAGTTTTGTGATTCACCTCTTCATTGAAAGACCTCTGTTTTACAGAACAAGCCATTTACATATTACATAACTGTTGCCTTTGAAATCATATCCTAGTAAGATTAATTCATCCTTTCAGTTTGGCACCTCTAGAATAAAGATCACCACCTTGGTTGTGGCACGTTACAGCCTGTGGTTTGTTAAAGCAAATAGCATTTTTGCATTGCAAACCTCCATCATTATTCTCAACTTTTGAGGCCACCTGCCTCTTGCAACAGTAATCTTTCTGCCAGATGATGAGGAGATCTTGGTGCCAGCTAGAAGGGAGTAGGCTGCTCAGTTTCAAAGTAAACAGCCTGCAACACTCCTTGCTTTTTCGGCAACTGAGCTTTGTTTTTACAAAAAAAAAATATGGGCCTTCATTGATTGAATGACAACATGAAATTAACGTTCAGCAGCATTACAGTGCAGTTTGTTTTTTTGGGGTTTGAACTTCAGGAGTTCATTTCCAGTGTACTTTTCCTTGTTCTACAAATCCTTTAAAAAGCTTTCAAATTAATTTAAATGTAATTTATTAGAGACGTTTATATTCCGCTTAACCCAAAGTGACAGGCAGATCACAGATACAAACCCCTAACAGTACGTCTCATAATATCATCAAATGCTTACATCAAATATATTCATCCATGAATACAAAGTCTCAAATCTCAACTATAAATAAAATTTACATATTCTTCTTCAATATAAAATTGTGTAAAATACTTTTGAAACAACTATGTCTTCAGTGAGCAGCGAAAGCACATATAATCTGATATTGCTCTGATGCTAAGAGGTAGAGGTGCTCATTTTCAAAGCACATAGACTACAAAGAGGTGTATTTTCAAAACACTTAGACTTATAAAGTTACGTGGAGAGGCATTTTCGATATGATGTCCAAGTCTGACTTTGGACATTTTGCACAAAACATCCAAAATCTGAACAGGAAAAAAGGTCATTTTTGAAAAAGAAAAACGTCTGTATTTTTTTTTTCTGAAAATACTACTACTACTACTTATCATTTCTGTAGCGTTACTAGAGGTACGCAGCGCTGTACACTTGAATATGAAGAGACAGTCCCTGCTTGACAGAGCTTACAATCTAATTAGGACAGACAAACAGGACAAATAAGGGATAAGGACAAAGGGTAGCAAGATTCCAGAATCCCAAAGAGTAGCAAGAATCTGGAATCCCAAAGAATAGCAAGATTCCAGAATCCCAAACACTACTACTACTTATCATTTCTAAAGCGCTACTAGACATACGCAGCGCTGTACACTTGAACATGAAGAGACAGTCCCTGCTCGACAGAGCTTACAATCTAATTAGGAAAGACAAACAGGACAAACAAGAGATAAGGGAATATTAAAGAGAGGATGATAAAATAAGGGTTCTGAACAAGTGAACAAGGGTTAGCAGTTAAAAGCAGCATCAAAAAGGTGGGCTTTTAGCTTAGATTTGAAGACGGTCAAAAATACTGTTTTGAACAAGGTTTTGTGCTTTGGATGTTTTGTTATTTTGGTCCATTTTTGAAAAAACCCCAAACCAAAACGAGTAAGTGCAAAATGTAGAAAATCAAGCCATTGAGATGTAGGAGGAGCCAGCATTTTTAGCATACTGGTTCCCCAGACATCCCAGCAGAGCAATGCGACACTCTAGGGGACACGTCTGTGCACTTCATAAAAAATGCTCCCAGGTGTACATCTCACTTTTCCTCCCTTATCTTTTCCCCTGAGCCCTCCAAAACCCTCTGTCCCCCACTGTACACCACTACAATAGCCCTTATGGGTGAAGGGGGCACCTATTTGTGGGTACAGTAGGGTTTTGATGACTTTGGGAGAGGTCACAGTTTCCACCACAAGTGTGACAGGTAGAGGGAGATAGGGACCCGTGTCCCCTACTCCACAGTGCACTGCACTAACCACTACACTACTCCAGGGAACTTCATGCTGCTCTAATTGACCTGACTGTAACATCTGAGGCTGTCATAGAGGCTGGTAAGTCATATTTTTGTTCACATTTTCAGGGGGTTGGTGGGGTCATCCCTGATTCCTTCTAGTGGTCATTTAGGGTACATTTTTGTGCCTTATTCGTTATAAAAACAGGTCTAACTGAAAACATCTTAGTTTTAGTTTTATTTTGTTCCATTATGGCTGAAAAACTTAGGAAGCCCAAATCCCTCCCTTATCATACCCCGATATGCCCCCTTGAGATTTGGATGCACTGCAGACGAACAGTATAGAAAAATGTCTAAAAAAAAAAAAAAAAAGGTTTCGAAAATACTGATTTGGACGGTTTGTGAGAAAAATGTCCAAATGCTGCTTTATGCCACTTTTTAGATGTTTTTCTCTTTCAAAAATGAGCCCCATAGTAACCTATGGAACTTTGTAAGTCTAAGTGCTTTGAAAATGAACCTCAAGAGAGTTTCACATTTCTGAAACCTTCCCTATAACTATCATATTGAAAGTTTTCTTCTTCAGTCCACATACAATCCATGAAGGAACTACCAATTTAATCTTTTGAGAAGACCTTAAAGGTCTTTTTCTTTGATAAAATTGAACATAGATTTGCAAATATGAAGGGGAAATTACATCTAAAATTTTAAAAACTAGCATCAACAATTTAAATTTAGTTCTGGCTTTGCATGGTAGCCTATGCAAATTCATAAGCACAGGAGAAACATGGTCAACCCATCGTCCATCACTGATTAATTTAGCTGCTGTCTTTTATATAGATTGTAATTAGCTTTTTATATTTAGGCATTTTGATATGTTTTATTGTATACTAGTAAAAAAGGCCCGTTTCTGACACAAATGAAACGGGCGCTAGCAAGGTTTTCCTTGGAGTGTGTATGTTTGGGAGAGTGTATGTGAGAGTGACTGTTTGAGAGTCAGAGTGAAAGTGTGAGTGTGTGAGAGAGAGAGTGAGTCTGGGTGTGAGTGTGTTTGTGAGAGAGTGTGTGTGTGAGAATGAGAGTGTGTGCAAGTGTGTATGTGAGACACAGTGTGAGAGAGAGTGTGTGTATGAGACCAAGCGAGTGTGTGAGTGACTGTGTGGCACATAGAGAGTGAATGTGATACAGTGTGAGACAGAGTGTGTGAGAGTGAGAGTCAGAAAGACATTGTATATGAGAGAGAGAGTGTGAGCCGTGCCCTCCCAATCCATGGCCATCTGTCCCCTGCCCCCTCCATTCATCCTTTTCCAGCAATTCCCCTCTCTCCCTGAGCCCTGCCCTCCCAATCCATGGCCATCCATGTTTCTCTGTCACCTGCCCCCTCCATTCATTCCTATCCAGCATTTCCCCTCTCTGCCTGAGGCCTGCCCTGCAATCCATATCCATCCATGCCCATCTGTCCCCTCCATTCATCCCTATCCAGCAATTCCCCTCTCCCTGAGTCCTGCTCTTCCAATCCATGCCCATCCATGCTCCTCTGTCACCTGGCCCCTCCATTTTTCCCTATCCAGCATTTCCCCTCTCTGCCTGAGGCCTGCCCTGCAATCCATATCCATCCATGCCCATCTGTCCCCTCCATTCATCCCTATCCAGCAATTCCCCTCTCCCTGAGTCCTGCCTTTCCAATCCATGCCCATCCATGCTCCTCTGTCACCTGGCCCCTCCATTTTTCCCTATCCAGCATTTCCCCTCTCTGCCTGAGGCCTGCCCTGCAATCCATATCCATCCATGCCCATCTGTCCCTTCCATTCATCCCTATCCAGCAATTCCCCTCTCCCTGAGTCCTGCCCTTCCAATCCATGCCCATCCATGCTCCTCTGTCACCTGGCCCCTCCATTTTTCCCTATCCAGCATTTCCCCTCTCTGCCTGAGGCCTGCCCTGCAATCCATATCCATCCATGCCCATCTGTCCCTTCCATTCATCCCTATCCAGCAATTCCCCTCTCCCTGAGTCCTGCCCTTCCAATCCATGCCCATCCATGCTCCTCTGTCACCTGGCCCCTCCATTTTTCCCTATCCAGCATTTCCCCTCTCTGCCTGAGGCCTGCCCTGCAATCCATATCCATTCATGCCCATCTGTCCCCTCCATTCATCCCTATCCAGCAATTCCCTTCTCCCTGAGTCCTGCCCTTCCAATCCATGCCCATCCATGCTCCTCTGTCACCTGGCCCCTCCATTTTTCCCTATCCAGCATTTCCCCTCTCTACCTGAGGCCTGCTCTGCAATCCATATCCATCCATGCCCATCTGTTCCCTCCATTCATCCCTATCCAGCAATTTCCCTCTCCCTGAGGCCTGCCCTTCCAATCCATGCTCATCTGTCACCTGGCCCCTCCATTTTTCCCAATCCAGCAATTGCCCTCTCTACCTGAGGCCTGCCCTGCAATCCATATCCATCCATGCCCATCTGTCCCCTCTATTCATCCCTTTCCAGCAAATTCCCTCTCTCCCTTAGTCCTGCCCTCCCAATCCATGCCCATCCATGCTCCTCTGTCCCCTGCCCCCTCCATTCATCCATTTCCAGTAATTCCCCTCTCTCCCTGAGCCCTACCCTCCCAATCCATGCCCATCCATGCTCCTCTGTCCCCTGCCGCCTCCATTCATCCTTTTCCAGCAAGTCCCCTCTCTCCCTTCCATGACCCCCCCCCCCTCGCATCCATGCTCCTCTCTCTCCCATGTCCCAGCCTGGCCCGCCCTCTTCTCCCCCCCCCTTCGCATCCATGCCCCCCCTTCGCATCCCCCCCCCCTTCGCATCCATGCCCCCCCCCTTCGCATCCATGCCCCCCCCCCCCCCCCCGTTCGCATCCATGCATCCTTTTTTTTTTTCTTCTTCGTTTTAACTTTACCTCCGTGGCGGTTCGTGCAGCGAAGCGTCAGGGAAGGAGGCGGCGCTCCCGACGTCTAGCTTTCCCTTCGCTGTGTTCCGCCTTCTTTTGAAGGCGGAACACAGCGAAGGGAAGGCTAGACGTCGGGAGCGCCGCCTCCTTCCCTGACGCTTCGCTTCCGGATTTGTTTGGTTTGAGGCGAGGGCGGGGTAGAGACGGCTGGCTGGCTTGAAGGCTTCACACCACGAATCCACGAACCCTTCAGCCTGGGAGTGACGTCAGATGGCTTCAAGGCTTCACGGCTTCACAGAACGTTGTCCTCAGAACGTTGAGGGTGCGTTTTATTATATTAGATATAGGTTTCATACCCCTTTGTGACTTAATCTTTTTGGCTGTGGGTAAAGCTACTACTACTACTATTTAGCATTTCTATAGCGCTACAAGGCGTACGCAGCGCTGCACAAACATAGAAGAAAGACAGTCCCTGCTCAAAGAGCTTACAATCTAATAGACAAAAAATAAAGTAAGCAAATCAAATCAATTAATGTGTACAGGAAGGAGGAGAGGAGGGTAGGTGGAGGCGAGTGGTTACAAGTGGTTACGAGTCAAAAGCAATGTTAAAGAGGTGGACTTTCAGTCTAGATTTAAAGGTGGCCAAGGATGGGGCAAGACGTAGGGGCTCAGGAAGTTTATTCCAGGCGTAGGGTGCAGCGAGACAGAAGGCGCGAAGTCTGGAGTTGGCAGTAGTGGAGAAGGGAATAGATAAGAAGGATTTATCCATGGAGTGGAGTGCATGGGAAGGGGTGTAGGGAAGGACGAGTCTGGAGAGATACTGGGGAGCAGCAGAGTGAGTACATTTGTACATTTTAGTACATTTAAGCTAGAAGCATTTGATTCTGAATCTTATAGACAGAACTTCAGTGTAGTAAAGTAATCCAGTCACTCAAGTACAGTGGAATCTCCATGTATAATTTTGAAAATAGTGACACAAAGTTTAAACTGAGCCCTAGCTTTTATAGGAAGTCAGTGTAATTCTTTCAAGAATTATGTCGCTGAAGTTCTCACTCATTCAATGATTTTATCCAATCACTTGAGGCTGGTGTTATCACACAGTATTTTGTCAATATATTCAAGGTTTTGTTTTCACAGTTTATCGTACACAGTGGTTTAGCATGCCTCTGCCTCTTATTTTTTTCATTACACAGCAGACATATACATGTTCATTTATATCACAATTGGTTTTCAGATATTGGTATATTTCACAATCTGATTTTCATTTCATCCTTTCTCATATGTTTAAAAGAAGTTATTTTCTATAGGTTTATTCTTTGATAACATCATGGTTCACATTCATTATATGTACACACATAATAATTGGATTTGCATTTCATTTCTTATGTATAGTTTAATAATTTTTTAGGTATTTTTGTATTTTTCTATCTGCATTCACAGTTGTTTTCTTGGGTTCATTTTTCAACATTTATGTATACATTTCACAGCAGAAGGCACGTTCCCTGGCAGGACATTTATATGTTACTCTTTAATATTCATGAGCATATCTGACAGTGCATGGCATGTTTATTTATTTATTTATTAGGATTTATTTACCACCTTTTTGAAGAAATTCACTCAAGGCGGTGTACAGTAAGACTAGATCATTTTAATAGATCATTTTAATTGACAGTAAAGGGTATAAGCAAAGATGGAGCATATAGCTAGGTAAGGGAGTAAGAGGAGTTAGAAAATAAGGTGACTAATTTAAAGAACGGTGTACATTCCTCTGCAAGCTTTTTAAAATGTCATTTCTGAGCATACGTGGCATTTTTATTACACTATCATGCAACAAGCTTCTAAGGGCCCTGTTTACTAAGCTGTGCTGTAGACGTTGTTCTGTCCTCTGACAGCCTTGCACTAGTTTATAATGTGATTCTAAAATGTGTGTAATGCTTTTACTGTTGTTCTCATTTCTAAGGACTTTCACTGCTTCAGTTTCCTCTGCAAAGATATGTGAGCAATGCATTGTGCGTAATGTAGTTTGCAGGTAAATGCAGCCACACTTGCTTGGCTGTATAAGAACTGTTACCACTGGTTGTGAGGCTGCCCAGACCTCCTCTCTCTCTCAGCCAAGCTTGGCTCTTGTGTCTTTTATCATTTCCTGGCCATTCTTACTATCTCTGTCCTGAGAGGTCAGCCAGGTATGACCTTTCCCTCCAATCGAGGGCCGTCCTTTAGGACCACCCCTTGCTTCCCGATGGCAGGCTCTGTCCCCATTGGTCTTTACCTGCTCCTCCCTGAGCCTGTGTGAGGCTTCTTGACCTCTTTGTACCTTCAGCCATGAGCTATTTCAACATCTTGCTACAGACATGAAGCATTCACCATCTTACTTCAGACAGCTCTGTCCTGCTGAAACTCCCTGCAACGAACTTGGTTTTTTACCTTGAAAATATCTCCTCCCTAATGAGATATCGCACATTCCAGTCACCCAGCTCTGAGATACTTCTATCTGCTCAACTGTTAATATTTTGTTTATTTATTGGGATTTATTTACCGCCTTTTTGAAGGAATTCACTCAAGGCGGTGTATAGCAAGAATAAGTCAAACATAAGCAATAGACAATTATAGCAGTAAAAATATTCAAGCAACAATACAAAGTATGGCATAGTATGCTACATTATAATGCTAACACAATACACAATAAAACATTTTAATAGCATAGGGTGTAAGCAAAGATGGAACATACAGATAGATAAGATAGAGTAACAGGAGTAAGAAAATAAGGGGCTGGTTAGAGTTGCAAATGAGGTCAGAAAGGTGCTTGAACATTAACTTAGCTAGGGTAGGAGTGGATAAACATAGCCTGCTATAATATCTCGGTGGTATGCCTGCACAAGCCGCTTACATTTTTATTTTTTTATCATTTTGTTCTAAATGTCTCTGTTTTCTTTATTGTACAGTTTTTGATGACCAGCACTTTGTTTGATTTATCATGTTCTTATTTTAGTTACGTCCTAATGTAATGTACTTATGAGATATCTAGTGAGCACATCTCTTGAGTGAATTCTTGTGAGCTGCAAAGGCATTCTTTCATAGTTGTTGTGTCTGTCCTCATATATGTTTTCACTTTCTAAGATTGCTGTCCTCTATTTTGTGTTCTGTAGCTTTCCTCCTCCTCTAACACCTAGTTTTATCAGGGCTTGTTCATGCTGGCTATACTGTCGTTTTGTTAGAGGCTGTTTTGGTCATTATTGATGTCTGATGTTTTTGCTTTTCATCCGTCTCCCGGCATTTGGATTTTGATGACTATATTTTGTAGACAAGACATAAGTATAATTGCAACGTTATCTGGGCTGCACTGAGAATGAAATGAGATTTACAGTGACTCCGTCCATCCCCATTTCAACAATATCTCATGGTCTATCGAGACCCTAATTTTCAGTAATTTTTGCCATTTCTGTTTACAAACTGCCATCTTAGCAGCCCACCACTGAGATTTGTGTGTACCAGTTTCTTATTTGTTTTGTTTTTATTTGTTTGTTTGTATTTTGCAGCTGTAAAATGATCCTTTGCATCCATATACCATGAAAACCTCTAATAGCTTAACTAGCCACTTTAGGTCACCACACAAGTTTGTTAATCTTGATTGAATTTATACCGGGATTAGTGGTTATAAAATGTGGAACTCAGCCTTGTACGTATTAAGCTGTTCCTCAACACATGGACGTCCTTGGATTTGGACGTCTTTGATTTTCGGCGATTTTCGAATGCAAAGACGTCCAAGTCTAAAACGTCCAAAGTCAAGCCATTTAGATGTGGGAGGAGCCAGCATTTGTAGTACACTGGTCCTCCTGACATGTCAGGACAGCAATAGGACACCCTAGGGGGCACTGCAGTGGACTTCAGAAATTGCTCCCAGGTGCCTAGCTCCCTTACCTTGGGTGCTGAGCCCCCAACCCCCCCCCCCCCCCAAAACCCACTCCCTACAACTGTACACCACTACCATAGCCCTAAGGGGGGTGAAGGGGGCACCTACATGTGGGTACATTGGGTTTCTGGTGGGTTTTGATGGGCTCACATTTACCACCACAAGTGTAACGTGGGGGGGGGGGGGGGGGGGGGGGGCTTGGGTCTGCCTGCCTGAAGTGCACTGCACCCTCTAAAACTGCTCCAGGGACCTGCATACTGCTGTGATGGAGCTGGGTATGACATTTGAGGCTGGCATAGAGGATGACAAAAAATATTTAAAATTTTTGTTTTTTAGGGTGAAAGGGGTTAGTGACCACTGGGGGAGTAATGGGAGGTCATCCCCTATTCCCTCCGGTGTCAACTGGTCAGTTCGGGCACCTTTTTGAGGCTTGATTGTAAAAGAAAATGGACCGAGTAAAGTCGGCCAAGTGCTCGTCAGGGACGCCCTTCTTTTTTCCATTATTGGTCGAGGACGCCCATCTGTTAGGCACACCCCAGTCCCGCCTTCGCTATGCTTCCAACACGCCCCCATGAACTTTGGTCGTCCCCGCGATGGAAAGCAGTTGACGCCAAAAATCGGCTTTCAATTTTGCCGATTTGGGCAACCCTGGGAGAAGGACGCCCATCTCCCGTTTTGTGTCGAAAGATGGGTGCCCTTCTCTTTCGAAAATAAACCTGTTTGTAATCGTAGTGTGGATTGCTAGGAAAATTAAAAATTTCAATACATGTGTCTGCAGGGGTGGGGGGAAGGGTTTGCCAAGGTCTATTGCAGGTTTCTTTTTCAATACACATAAATGCATTTTCCATGAAAGCACATGTGAAATTAGTAAATTACGCACCTCTTTCTTTGGTTTTACATCTGATGCACACCAGATTTTCATGAGATGTTGAGGGGCTTAGAGAAGTCAAAGAAAAAGTGTTTATTTTGCAGACCCATGCACAAGATTGAGCACAAAGCAAGCTCCATTATTGGGGGGAGAGGAGAGAGGTAGTTTGTGTGGTGTGGAGGCAGAGTTTATGAGTGTTTTATAAAATGTATGTCTAAAGAGAATCCACAAAAAGTGGAGAACTCAATAGATCCCACGAGGCGTGAAACGAAAAATAAAAAGGTGGGAAAATAAGCCAGGCTATCCAAAGAATGGAACCAAATAATCTTTATTTAAAAAAACAAAATTAATAATCTTCAAACAAATAATAATATAATAATAACACATTAAAATTGACTCGACACAACGTTGTGTTTTGGCCAAATGGCCTACATCAGGAGTCTTATCAATCAAAATGAAAATAAATATAACACATCAAGGGAATCTCAAAATGCAGATAAAAGATTCCAAAGATCTATAGATGAGATCTTGAAAATGGTCTTGAGAAAGACCGTTGCTCGAGTGGACCGTCTGTCACAGTAATTCCAGCAGTTATAATAGATCTGTGTTATTATTATATTATTATTTGTTTGAAGATTATTAATTTTGTTTTTTTAAATAAAGATTATTTGGTTCCATTCTTTGGATAGCCTGGCTTATTTTCCCACCTTTTTATTTTTCGTTTATAAAATGTATGTACATGCATAGAATATGTTGGGCAGACTGGATGGACCATGCAGGTCTTTTTCTGCCGTCATCTACTATGTTACTATGTTATGTTACCTTGAAATGTACACTTGTTTTGAAGCAGCTGTAAATTGTGCATGGACATTTTTGTGCACTGTTGGGGCTGGTTCCGGGTACATTTTTTTATAAAGACACATAGATGTCCAAAACTGCTATCAACGCAAGATAGGAATGAAATCCAATAAACTGTCCATAAATATTAATCCTTAACCAAATGGTGTGCACACACAATCTCATAACAGGGCCTTTATGTTTCAATAATTTTTTATTAGAGAGATCATATCAACAGATCTAAACAGTGCTTGATTTCCTCTTTGTCTTGCAAAATAAACCACATATCTTTACTAGTAAGCACATTGAAAATTTCTATGTAACTGGTTATCTCCCCAATAACTTTTTACATTTTCATCCCCTGCCCTCCCTCTACCTCCCTCATCCCCCTTCCCCCCTTCCCGTTATTGACACAGTCTCTTACTTCGCAGGCCCCATTTTCTAAATGTTCTTGAGCATTATTCACATGTTCATTATTTGCCCTTTAGCTCGATCGGTCAGCGTAAGCCAAAATGGAGTCCAACAGGCCCAGAATGCCCGAGCATGGAGGGGCCGTTGAGTTCTCAATCTTGTTCTCTCAGTGCGCAACAGATGAATCATCTGCCCTCTCCACTGAGCCACTGTAGGGCCCTCCTCCAACAGCCACGTCCTCAGAATTGTTCTCTTGGCCACCATCACTGTGCGCAGAGCAAATGCTTGGCGTCCCCTGCCCCGAAAAATAACAGGGCCTTTAAATGAAAAAATGAATAAGGACCATCATACAACTGATTTTGTCACCGGTGATAAATTTTTAATTGTCATTCCAGTCTCAAACTTATATTTTTATAGTTATCATCAATACTGCATGTACAAACATCAGTTACTTATCACCCAAACTAATCCAAGTTTTGAAAACCTCTGCTTCAGGAGAAAATTCTGCTTCTCAGGAATCAGTGTGCATTTAAGCACCATTTTAGAGATCACCTGCGCCACTGAAGAATATGGGCCTTTCATTTTGTCACTGGCATGGCTTTTCTGAGCAGGATTTCCTTCCTCCTTCTGGGTTTTCCTGAGTTCCTCAAAGGAAAACCCTCAGTTTTTTATGACTCCTTGTACCACAAAATCTATCTTCTCAGCTGTCATTGTTCAGGGGCAAAACAAAATGATGTCCATAGCTTCAGAGGTAAGACAAATCTCTCTTTCCAAACTGCTTTTAGTTGCTCCCTCCTCTCATTCTAGTAGCTTCTGAGTCCCACCCATTCCTTTCTCTCAGGAGCACACTCTAGCCACACTCTACACCAGAACCGATGGTGGGAGGCGGGACTGGTGGTTTGGAGGCGGGGATAGTGCTGGGCAGACTTATACGGTCTGTGCCAGAACCGGTAGTGGGAGGCGGGACTGGTGGTTGGGAGGCAGGGATAGTGCTGGGCAGACTTATATGGTCTGTGCCAGAGCCGGTGGTGGGAGGCGGGACTGGTGGTTGGGAGGCGGGGATAGTGCTGGGCAGACTTATACAGTCTGTGCCCTGAAGAGCACAGGTACAAATCAAGGTAAGGTATACACAAAAAGTAGCACATGTGAGTTTATCTTGTTGGGCAGACTGGATGGACTGCGCAGGTCTTTTTCTGCCGTCATCTACTATGTTACTATCCTGCTTATAATCGAAATAGGAAAACGCCTATATTGTGACCCAAATCGGGAGATAGACGTTTATCTCACAAAAACGAATAAAGCGGTATAATCGAAAGCCGAATTTGGACGTTTTCAACTGCACTCCGTCGCGGATGCGGACAAAGTTGATGGGGGGCATGTCGAAGGCGTGGTGAAGGTGGAACTGGGGCGTGGTTATCGGGCGATCAGAGATGGGCGCCTTTCACCGATAATGGAAAAAAATATGCGTTTTTAGCTAGAATTTAGGGCACTTTTCCTGGACCCTGTTTTTCCACGAATAAGGCCCCAAAAAGTGCCCTAAATGACCAGATGACCACTGGAGGGAATCGGGGATGACCTCCCCTGACTCCCCCAGTGGTCACAAACCCCCTCCCACCACAAAATATGCTGTTTCACAACTTTTTATTTTCACCCTCAAATGTCATACCCACCTCCCTGGCAGCAGTATGCAGGTCACTGGAGCAGTTATTAGGGGGTGCAGTGGACTTCAGGCAGGTGGACCCAGGCCCATCCCCCCCACACCTGTTACACTTGTGCTGGTAAATGGGAGCCCTCCAAACCGCCCCCCAAACCCACTGTACCCACATGTAGGTGCCCCCTTCACCCCTTAGGGCTATAGTAATGGTGTAGACTTGTGGGCAGTGGGTTTTGAGGGGGATTTGGGGGGCTCAACACTCAAGGGAAGGGTGCTATGCACCTGGGAGCTGTTTTACCTTGTTTTTTTTTTTTTTTTGTAAAAGTGCCCCCTAGGGTTCCCGGTTGGTGTCCTGGCATGTGAGGGGGACCAGTGCACTACGAATCCTGGCCCCTCCCACTAATAAATGTCTTGGAGTTATTCGTTTTTGAGCTGGGCGCTTTCGGTTTCCATTATCGCTGAAAAACAAAAACGCCCAGCTCAAAAAAAGATAAACGTCCATGTTTTTCGAAAATACGGTTCGGTCCGCCCCTTCACGGACCCTTTCTCGGAGATGAACACCCATGGAGATAGACGTTTTCGTTCGATTATGCCCCTCCATCTTACTCCTATTGATGGTTTTGTCAGAGGCTACAATACCCAGCCTTCCCACAGGGTCCTATCCTCCAGCTTGGGCTTTCCTGCAGGACTGCTTCATCCCTATACCTGCCCTTCCCCTACTTCACCTTCTTGTTATTCTGTCAAGTAAGAGCTGGTTTACTGTCTGTTCCCCCACTGGCGCTTGCCATGCGTAGTACTGAGGCTCTCACTTGGGCTACTTCGTACTGTCATGCTCCCAAGGCTTCCTCTTGGATCCTAGCTGCTCATTAGTTGGGTAGGGGATGCTACTCAAACAGCTCCTGCATTACTCCTATGAGTTTGACTGCCTGCCCTCAGCATACCCTGCCCCCAGAGCTCCTGGAATTTTAACCCATAGATTTCCTTCTTGAGACTTCACCTCGAGTCAGGGCTGGATACCTGGAGATTCTGGGAACTCCTAGGACCATTACCACTCTATTCCTTCCCACATTCTATTCCTCCTTCCTCCTGCGGCTCCCCTAAAGTGTCACAAAGAGTTCCTGATGGCACTTTGTTCTTCAGCAGTAATAACCTTGAGCTCATATTCACACACATACCCCGGGATTCTATATATTGCGCCAAGATTTCCACGTAAAAATCGAAGCATATTCTATAACAGTGTGCATAAGCTAATTAGTTAACAAGGTAATCAACATTGATAATTGGATGTTAACCAATTTATCAGCACTAATGGCACTAATTAGAATTTACACGCAGAACTGTCTTAAGTGTATTCTGTAACGAGGTGCACATAAATTCTCATAGTTGAACAGTGGGCGTGGCCATGGACATGCAATGGGCGAGTCATAGGTGTTTCTAAAATCTATGCGAGTTGTTATAGAATACACATGGTCTGTGCATAATTTAGGCATCTGCATTTACACCCAGTTTTACTTGGCTTAATTTCTCGTGACTAAATTTAGTCGTGTGGAGCAGTGCTCTGCGTACTTTATATACCACACAGAAATTTAGGTTCATTATTTAAACTACACCAAATTAAGATGTACTTTATAGAATACGCTTAGGTGAATTTCATTTCGGCACTGTTGTTTTAGGCGTGATATCTACAGAGTCTAGCCCATGAGGGGAATTCTATAAATGCTGCTAAAAGTTAGGTGCCAAAAAACTGAGTGCTAAGCTAGTATTCTATAACAGTAGATTTATGCGCCAAACTTTAGGCATGACCGCTTTTGACATGTCTATGGCTGGCATAAATGTTGACGTCTGTCATGAAACGTCTAGCCACCCACCTGGGTTTACCCTGCGGCCGCTTAGAGGGTCTATCCCCAGCACAGTCTGTAACAGCTTGAAACATAAACATGCACCATCTGCTTCCCACTTGATGCCCCTTAATAAAGATTATAACTCCATATGTCTCCCTGGGTTCTTGAAAAGGCCAGATCATCCTACTCCTTTTGCTGCCCATCTGCTGGCCAAACAGGAGAAATACACTTCAGACATATTTAAGACAGAAAAATATCCAATACATTTTACAGGCTTAAAACACACAGTTTCTTCACAACATCTAAAAGCAGCAGTTGGGTACATAAATGTAACTATTCTATAAAGTGTATGCAGGAATCATCTGAATGCCCTTGGCTTTCACATGCTCCTCCCATGGTAACGCCCCCTTTTCAACTGCACTATAGAACTTAAGCGCTCGGTATGCAGAATAGGAATGTAAGTCAGTTAAGTGTGCAACTGCTAATTAGTGCTTGTTAATTCTAATTATTGATACTTATCTCCAGTTAAGTGCCAATTTAGCGCCAGTTAGCTAATTATGTTATGTGTATAACTTGACCGTATTCTAAAACTGGGTGTGCAATTACATGCCTAACTTTAGGTGCCATTTATAGAATTTTGGGGATTGTGTATCAATCAGTTTTATGTGACAAAAACACTTCTACAGTAGAATCAAAACATGTTTATATACAATCATTCCTAGTCATACATAAGGGGCTTTCACATTATCTTCAGAACTTTTAGTACAAGACCATCAAACTCAGGTGTTCATATAAAGTATCGCTTACCATGTAACAGTGGCGTAGCTACGTGGGGCATGGAGGGTTCTGGGCCCCCCTGCCGACAACCTGCTTGACCCACCCCTCCCGCTGCCAACCCGCCTACCTTTGCTGGCGGGGGACCCCAACCTCCCGCCAGCCGAGGTCCTCCTCGCAAAAGGCACATCAGAAACAGAAGGAATAGGAAGCCTTTTGCGAGGAGGACCTCAGCTGGCGGGAGGTTGGGGTCCCCCGCCAGCAAAGGTAGGCGGGTTGGCGGCAGGAGGGGGGGTTGAGCGGGTCGTCGGGGAGGGGGGTCGACAATGCTGGCGGGCGGTGTCTGCGGCAATGGGGGGGACGGGGGGGGGGGGTTGGCGGCGCCGGGGGGGGCTAAAATGTGCCCCCTCACCTCGGGCTCTGGACCCCCTTCCTGCCGAAGTCTGGCTACGCCCTGCCATGTATAATGATTTTATCTTGTTGGGCAGACTGGATGGACCATATAGGTCTTTACCTGTTGTCATTTACTATGTTACTATGTTTACTATGTTGTAAATATTTATATTTATAGTTCCATTTGTGCCCTTGCAATGTCAGTCCGTTCTATAACAGCTTTATTAAACACACATTCACATGCAGAATGTATCAGTTTGTTTGACCTAGAAAACCAGCAATGGAGTACAAAAATGACAAGCAATGTTAGAATAAACAGTAACTACTTTTGCTTATATTAAACTATTCCAATCAATGTCAATATCATTCATCTCCCTCAGATTGCACTGCCTTGTTTTCAGAAGTCCAATATTGTTTGTGTCTGTTCAGCTTGGATTTAACATAGCCACCTTTCTAGGTCACAGTGACTTGCTTAATAAGCCACTGCCAGTCAGTGAAAGCAAGAGTTGCTCATAAACTGTATTGTACTGAGGCACAATGATTATTATTTCAATCAAGTCTTAAAACTCCATCTGTTGCATCCCATGCAAATCGTTTTGCAAGGACAGATTATGACATCTACTACTTGTCAATCTATTAATGTGCTGTGAGAATGTAAATAGTGTGTCTTGTTTATACTACTACTACTACTACTTATGATTTCTATAACCATGTGCTGCCATTGAGTCATTTTAATTGTTCACAGAATTCATAACGACTACATATTTTAAGCCTCAATGTATGTTGTTGAATTAATAAACTGGAGTACACCACTATATTGTTAATGTTACATCACGTATTATATGCTATACCAGAGCCCTTCTTAAAAATATCATGGAGGGGCAATGTTTGTAAATAGTGGAATCTCTAAGTGGAGCCAGACTGGAGTAACATAATACAAAGATGTGTTTATCCTTAGATTGTGTGGTCCTATATTCTGAGAGGAAATCACAACTGGCAAAATAAGCTCTTAAAATAAGCTGACTGAATAATGATGGATAAAGGTTTCATTAACAATTTTGTTTGTGCCTTAAAATCCTACATGTCAAAACATTTCCTACATAGCCTTAAAAACTGGCCAATAGGCAAACATGCACACAGTTTCTTTTTATGGCAGCTATCAAATCTTAGAAAACAGTTATTTTAAACTGGTTTGCAAAATAAAAAAAAAAAGAAGTAGCCGAGTGTGTTGCTGATGTTTAATGATACTTAAATATAAATAAAGCTGCATAACAGACTACAAATTAGATTCTTGTACATTGTCCTGTTATACAGATTCAACAAAATAAGGTAAAGAGGCTTGAACCACTCAGTATGTACAAAAATTGCTCTTCAAAGCTAGAGGCATAACAGTTTGGTAGGAAGGGGAAATGAGACTTGATATACCGCCTTTCTGTGGTTTTTTGCAACTACATTCAAAGCAGTTTACATAGAGGGGCATTTTCGAAACAGACGTCTTTGTAACACGTCCAAATTCGGAGGCGAGGAAAAGGTCATTTTCGAAAAAAGATGGATGTCCATCTTTGTTTTCGAAAATACCATGGACGTCCTTGGATTTGGACGTCTTTGATTTTCGGCGATTTTCGAATGCAAAGACGTCCAAGTCTAAAACGTCCAAAGTCAAGCCATTTAGATGTGGGAGGAGCCAGCATTTGTAGTACACTGGTCCTCCTGACATGTCAGGACAGCAATAGGACACCCTAGGGGGCACTGCAGTGGACTTCAGAAGTTGCTCTCAGGTGCATAGCTCCCTTACCTTGTGTGCTGAGCCCCCCAACCCCCCCCCCCTCCAAAATCCACTTTCCCAATTGTACACCACTACCATAGCCTTTACGGGTGAAGGGGGGGGCACCTATGTGTGGGTACAGAGGGTTTCTGGTGGGTTTTTGAGGGCTCCCTGCACAAATGTAACAGGTGGGGGGGGGGGGGGGGGTATGGGCCTGGGTCCACCTGTTTGAAGTGCACTGCACCTACTACTAAACTACTCCAGGGACCTGCATGCGCTGTAGTGGACTTGAGTATGACATCTGAGGCTGGCAAGTAATACTTTTAATTATGTTTTTTGAGGGTGGGAGGGGGTTAGTGACCACTGGGGGAGTAACAGAAGGTCATCCCCGATTCACTCCAGTGGTCAGCTGGTCATTTGGGGCACCTTTTTGTGCCTTATTCGTAATAAAAATAGGTCCGGGTGAAAACGTCTTAGTCTTGGACGTCTTTGCTTTTTTCCATTATGGCTCAAAGACATCTGAGTCTTAGGAATTTTTTTTAATTTTAATTTTTTTGTTACATTTGTACCCCGCGCGTTCCCACTCATGGCAGGCTCAATGCGGCTTACATATTGTATACAGGTACTTATTTGTACCTGGGGCAATGGAGGGTTAAGTGACTTGCCCAGAGTCACAAGGAGCTGCCTGTGCCTGAAGTGGGAATCAAACTCAGTTCCTCAGTTCCCCCAGGACCAAAGTCCACCACCCTAACCACTAGGCCACTCCTCCAGTCCTGCCTCGAACACTCCGCTGATATGCCTCCTTGAGATTTTGACATCCTTGCGATGGACTTCTGACAAAGACGTCCAAAATCGGCTTTCGATTATACCGATTTGGACGTCTCTGTGAGAAGGACGTCCAACTGTCAATTTATGTCACTTTTTGGACATCCATGTCTTTCGAAAATGAGCCTGATAGTATATACAGGTACTTATTTGTACCTGGGGCAATGGGGCAATTGTGAGTGTTTACTTCCTAGTTGCTGTACTTCCCTTTTATAGACCTAGATAGGGCTCACCTTCCCCAACCATGACAACAGTGAGACTATCCATATGGGGGTGGGACTGCACCAGTTTCAGGGTGAAATAATTGTTGAGAACATACATATTTTTGCCTTACTAACTTGCTGTAAAGTTTAAACACCCTATCCCCAGTGCACTTGAGGATCCTGGACTACCATATGGAGATCCAATAGAGATTTAAAGAGATATCACAAGTGAATGGCAAACTACCAGATCAACCAGAAGGGAGGTACTCGGCCACAACTAACAAATCCCTAGAGTCAATTTTGCAAATTAAACAAGAGTTTTTAGATTTAAGAACGGTATCTTAGAAGGCATCAACTCATGTGTAAGTCCAACTTCAAAGTTGATATTATGTTGTATCTATTTTGTGTTTTACCAGCTATGGAAGGAGCAGCCTAGTGGTTAATGCAACGGATCTTGATCCTGGGGAACTGGGTTTGATTCCCGCTGCAGCTCCTTGTGACTCTGGGCAAGTCACTTAACCCTCCATTGCCCCAGGTACAAATAAGTACCTGTATATACTATCAGGCTCATTTTCGAAAGACATGGATGTCCAAAAAGTGACATAAATTGACAGTTGGACGTCCTTCTCACAGAGACGTCCAAATCGGTATAATCGAAAGCCGATTTTGGACGTCTTTGTCAGAAGTCCATCGCAAGGATGTCCAAATCTCAAGGAGGCATATCAGCGCAGCATGCTGCAGGACTCTAGCAGCTTCCTGAACCAGGTGAGGGGCATGACAGGTTTGAGCCCTCTAGGTTTGAGCTTAAGGGGATAAAGACGATGAAAACACCTGAGTAATGGAGCTTGCACATTGACAGCAGGCTCCTGTGTGTTATCTTCTAGTCCATACCCCTTCCAGGCCAGGAGATAGTGTAGTCTCTTCCTGATTCTCTTAGCATCCAGTATGTCCCGTACATCAAACTCAGGGTCACTGGCGACTGCTGGTGTAGACAGTGGAGGGTCTCTAGCCACAGCTCTAAATAGCACTACATGTTTTATCAGGGAGACATGGAAGGCGTTGTGGATGCGCATAGTGGAGGAAAGATGTATCCGATACATAACTGGACGTAGGTGACGTTGCACTGTAAAAGGGCTGATGAACCTGGGTGCTAGCCGTTACTTGCAATCAGCTTGCTTCTTGTAGCTGGCTGACGTCTGCATAAGTAGTCGTCAAGTCTGGTGTCAAATCTCCTGGATATCTGTCTGCCCGCTGGACCACGGGCATGGAGGATGAAATGTGGACTGATACTGGAGTCTGGGGATGTTGCCATATACCGCATAGAAGGGAGAAGAGCTGGTAGCTATACAGTCATCTTGGCACTCATTAATGTAGGCTCGGAGGAAGCTCTTTAGTGTCTGTTCTACCCTCTCCGTCTTTGGGCTTTCTCTCATACCCTTCTAGCCAGCGTCTTCCCTCTTTCTCTCCTTACCATTCCATCCAGTGTCTTCCTTTTTTATCTCCCTACCCTTCCATTGAGCATCTTCCCTCTTTCTCTCCCTATCCTTCAACCCAACATCTACCCTCTCTCCTGATCCTTCCATCTAGTGTCTCCCTCTGTCCTCTTCCTTCCATTGTCTTTCTCTCTGCATCCTTCCATTCAGTGTCTCCCCTGTTTCTCTTCCTACTGTTCCATCCAGCGTATTCCCTCTTTCTCTCCCCATCCTTCCAGTCTCCCCCTCTTTCTTTTTGCATCCTTCCATTGTAAACAAGGCTCCTACTGGCTAAGTCCGAGCAGCCTCCTCACCACCAGCCCGGAGCTCTCTGTTTTCCTCCTTTATGTGTTTCTTCTTTTTTCTTGGGCCTGTTTTTGGGATTTGCAACCTGACCCCCTTTCTTCAACAGCTCCTCGGCGGTTTTAAACACAGTCCCAGTACAGCCAGGCTTCTCTCAGCACAGTTCAATTAAGTCAGGCTGTTTTAAACACAGTCCAAGTACAGCCAGGCTTCTCTCAGCACAGTTCAATTAAGTCAGGCTGTTTTAAACACAGTCCAAGTACAGCCAGACTTCTCTCAGCACAGTTCAATAAAGTCAGGCTTTGCGCAGGCTCAAAGCCTTGGGTCCCACCCTCTAGGTCAGTCTCTATTCTCCTGACCTCCTCCCGCTTGACCCAGGACTTCCACCCTATACCTTGAGTGCTGGCTGAGCCATAGCCAAGAGCTCCATGGGTTCGTCTAAGATCAGCTTTGCCTCCTCTTGCTCCATTGCCTCTGGTTCATTCTCCTTTTCTCCTTCAGGAGCCCAGTCCATTTTCTCCTCTCCCCACCCCTTTTCCAGCTGATTACACTTTTCTTCATTAACTCTGATAGGCTGCTTTTCCTTCTCTTGCCACCGGTTCAGCCACCTCCTCCACCAGGGTGGTGACTCAGCTTTTCCCCTTTTCTGGTAGCCCCCTTCTGGAGCTTCTTGGTTCTGCACCCTATTTCTCCTTACCCTGGGTTCTCCTGGGGCTTTCTGGGAGTTGTAGTTTCTTATTGGTATGTCCCTCTTGGGCAAAAACTGAGCAACCTTAGGGTCTTCCCTCCTACCCTCCGGCTCTCTTTTCTCCGGTGGGTAGCTGGGGTCCCTCTTCCTTTCGGCATATTCCTTACATATCCCCTCCCTTAAGCTTTTACTCCCCAACTCTTCCCCCTTTTCTTCCTTATCCTCGCCTACCCGGGATAGGGCATCCACATTTCCCAAACATCTCCCCGGACGATGCTCCACTGTGTATTGGAAGGGTTGCAGTGCTAAATACCACCGCATTAGCCTTCCGTTGTTATTTTTCATTAAATTTAGCCACTTCAGTGGGGCATGGTCCGTTACTAGCTTAAATGGCCTCCCTTCGAGATAGACCGTACACTCTTGTACTGCCCACCTAATAGCTAAACACTCCTTCTCTATGGTGGAGTAATGGTTCTCATGAGGTAGGAGTTTACGGCTTAGATACAGCACGGGATGTTCTGCCCCTTCATGTTCCTGAGACAGCACTGCCCCTAGCCCCCTCCCCGAAGCATCCGTTTGTAGGATAAAGGGTTTTTCGAAATCTACGGCCTTCAGCACCGGTTCATGGCACAGGGCCTGCTGCATCTGCTCTAACGCTCGCAACTCCGCCTCCCCCTATCTCAGATGGTCCGGGCTCTTACCCTTCAACATGTCCGTTAAGGGAGTGGCCATTTCGGAAAAGTGAGGGATGAATCTCCTGTAATACCCCACCATACCCAGGAAGCTACGCAATTGTTTTTTTCTATTGGGTCTGGGAAATTCTTGGATGCTTTTAACTTTATTCAGTAAGGGTCGCACCTCCCCCCTTCCTACGTTATACCCTAAATATTTCACCCTATACTGTGCAAAGTAACATTTCTTCGGGTTCAGGGTCAGGCCGGCCTCCCTAAAAGCTTGCAGCACCGCCCCTACCTGCTTCAAATGGGTATTCCAGTCCTCACTGTGTATTACCACATCATCCATATATGCCGCGGCATATGTCTGATGTGGTCTGAGGACTCGGTCAAGCAATCGCTGGCAGCTTGCTGCCGCCGAATTAAGGCCAAAGGGCAGCCTTTTAAATTGGTACAAGCCTATGGGGGTACTAAAAGCTGTCTTAGCTTGGGCTCCCGAAGAAAGGGGAATCTGCCAATACCCTTTTGTTAAATCTAGGGTCGTAAGATACTGTGCTGATCCCAACCGGTCCACCAGCTCCTCAATATAAGGCATAGGATATGCATCCGTTTGAGAGATAGCATTAAGCTGGCGGAAATCAATACAAAATCTCCACTCCCCTTCAGGTTTGGGAACTAATACCACGGGGCTAGACCAGGGGCTATGGGACTCCTCAATTACCCCAAACTTCAACATTTCCTGCACTTGTTTAATGACTTCCCTCCTTTTCATTGGGGAGAGTCTATAGGGCTTTTGCCGTACAACCTTACCTTGTTCGGTTACAATCTCATGCTCGACTAGATGGGTATTCCCTGGGCATGCCGTCAAAACATCTTTAAAGCGCTCCAAGAGCCTTCGTATCTCCTTTTTCTGTCCCTGGGGTAATTGTGGGTTAACTCCGGGCTCGCAGGGCTTGAAAATCTCTCGTATTTGCGGCCCCAACTCCTCCCCTTCCTTTTCTTCCTCCCGAGTTTGGAACCCTACCCTAGCTACCCAAGGTTTCATAAGATTAACGTGAAAAGTCTGAACCCGCCCCCTCTCATTCGCCACCTCATACGTGAGGGGGCCCAGTCTCCTCCTCACCACCCAAGGTCCTTTCCACCTAGAGGCGAACCTATGTGGATCCTCCGATATTAAGATAAGAACCCTATCCCCAGAGGCAAACTCCCTTTCCCTAGTCCCTCGATCGTAATAGCCCTTTTGTTGTTGTTGGCTTTGTTCTAGCCGGTCCTGGGCATATTCCTGCATCCTATCCAATCTGCCCCTCAGATCATGTAAATATTCAACTACAGACTGATCGGCTGTTTCCGGAGGTACCCAGTGTTCCTGTAAGATATCCAACATACCCCTGGGTCTCCTGCCAAACATTAACTCATAAGGTGAAACTCCTAGGGAGTCTTGCACCTTCTCCCGGTATGCATATAGCACAAATGGTAAAAGTTGGTCCCACCCGGTCTATCCTCCCCTAAGGCTTTTTTTAGCATACCCTTCAAGGTCCTGTTAAAGCGTTCTACCATCCCATTGGTTTGCGGATGGTAAGCTGCCGTACGTACATGTTTTATCCCAAATGCCTCCCATACTTGCCTTAAGGTATGGGACATAAAGTTGGACCCCCTATCTGTCAGGACTTCTTGGGGAAAACCTATCTCACAAAAAATTTTTATGAGTTCCCTTGCAATACCCTTCGCCGAAATGTTCCTTAATGGCAGGGCCCATGGATACCTGGTGGCCATGTCCATAATCACTAACACATAGAGGAACCCTCTCTGTGATTTAGTTACGGGCCCCACAATATCCATGGCTATTCTCCTCCCCGGTTGTTCTACCCTCGGCAGAGGCTGTAACGGGGCTTTAGGAGGGAATCTGTCTGATACCTTTTGACAGTTGGGGCAGGACTTACAGTATTTCTCCACTTCCCCATAAACACCGGGCCAATAAAACCTTGCCAATATTTGAGTCAGGGTAGCCTGGGAGCCCTTATGTCCGCCCAGAGGATGATCATGAGCCAGCCTTACCACCAACGGACGAAAAGCCCGAGGTACCACCAGCTGTCTCCCTCCTCCCGAGTTTTCCCAGCTAGGCACCCTTCGATATAATATGTTCCCTTCTATCAGGAACCCCGGGGCTACCTGGCCTTCTCCCTGGCGCGCCCTCTCCCAGGCATACTCTAACGTTGGGTCAGTGGCCTGCTCCCTATGAAATTGGGGAAACTGCTCTCTTAATTCTTCCGGAGCCACCGGCAGGTAACTCTCCCTCTGTACCCGCTGAAAAGCCTCCCTTCTATCCTTCTGTTCTTTTTTTTTTCACGGCCTTTCTTTTTTTCTCCCGGCCCGGCTCACCCAAAACCTCCCCCTGAAAAGGAAAAACACCCCCTAGGCCTTCCTCTTCCCCGTCCGCCCCCCGGCGTGACTGAGCTCTGGTAGTAACCAACACTTGTTTCTCCCCCCATACACTCTATAAACGGTGGCCAATCCCTCCCTAAAATCATATCATGGGGTAATCTGGGCAGCACTGCCACGGCCATCTCTAGCTCCCCGGTGGGCCCCTTTAAGTTGACCCTGTGGAGCGCATACCGTGTCCGGGCCCCATGTATACATTGTATGGACACGCCTCCATCATAGGTCTCCCTTCCCGGGGTTCCCCTCTTTCGTATCTGTTGCCACAGCCGCTTAGAGATCATGGATTGGTCAGCCCCCGAGTCTAACATGGCTGTGATGGGTACTCCCTCCACCTTAACCTGCGTAAGGTACCGAGGCCTGCACCCTTGGTTCACCTGAGAGATCCACCCCTCTCGCCCCTGGCAATCCCTTTTGAAATGTCCCGCTTTACGACACTCAAAGCACACCTTGCCCCCAAAAGGAGTAGCCTTTCTACTCGGGCCGGCGTCCAGCTCGGTCTTTTTACTCCCCGGGGGAGCCTCCGGCTTAACTAGGGAAACTTTTGGCCCCCACTTTTCTACCACCCGAGCCTTTCCTCCCTCCCTATCGGGTCCACCCCACTGCTGGGCTTCTAGGTAACACTCCAACCCCGCGGTCACTCCCTCTACCGTCTTACATCCCCTCTTTATCAACTCGGCCCTAGTCTCCTCAGGCAGCCCCTGGAGGAATTGCTCCACTACCAGTTCTTGCAGTATCTCGTTCAGGTTGTGGTGTTCAGGCTCCAACCATTTTTTCACTAAATCCATTAGCTTATGGGCTACCGCTTTAGGGGGGGTCCCCTTTTTCCATTTAGTGGCTCTAAACTTACGTCTGTAAGCTTGGGTACTGAGTCCATATCTGTCCTTAATAGCCTCTCTCAACCTTCCATAGTTGGCAACCTCCTCAGGAGACAAATCCCTAAAGGCTGCCAACGCCTCCCCTGACAAGGAAGGCACCAACCGCATGGCCCATTGCTCTTGTGGCCACCCAGCAGCCCCAGCCACCCTCTCAAATGCAGTCAAAAAATCGTCCACATTATCCTGCTCGGACAACTTTCCCCAATTAAGTGCATTCATGGATACATGTCCTACCGCACCGCTTCCTCCGGGCCCTTGTCCATTTTCTCCGGGTTCCCCATCTCGAGGGGCAGTAGCCCCTCTCTGGAAGAAGTCCTGGAGCATGTTTAGTACTGGTTGCTGCTGATCCCGGGCCGCCATCAGAGAGTCCTCGACTATCTTGGCCGTCAGCTCCTGCTGTTTTTGGAACTGGAGAGTCATCCACCCGAAGATCTCCTTGGGGTCCATCACGGCACGGGCACTGCCACCTGGGGGAGGGACAAAACAACAGAGAACCACCTCCAAGTGCGATTACCTCACTTACATTGGACTCTTTCTCTGATCCCTCTAACACCTCCCCCCCCCCAGTTAGGCCCGCTTACCGGAACCCAAGATGGGTCTGCGCCTTTCTCAGCGTTGGCCCTCTCGTGGGGCTTCTCGTCCAGTCGGGTCCTGGCCTCCTCTAGCGACAGGTCCTGCAGAAAGATCCCACCACTGCCACCACTTGTAAACAAGGCTCCTACTGGCTAAGTCCGAGCAGCCTCCTCACCACCAGCCCGGAGCTCTCTGTTTTCCTCCTTTATGTGTTTCTTCTTTTTTCTTGGGCCTGTTTTTGGGATTTGCAACCCGACCCCCTTTCTTCAACAGCTCCTCGGCGGTTTTAAACACAGTCCCAGTACAGCCAGGCTTCTCTCAGCACAGTTCAATTAAGTCAGGCTGTTTTAAACACAGTCCAAGTACAGCCAGGCTTCTCTCAGCGCAGTTCAATTAAGTCAGGCTGTTTTAAACACAGTCCAAGTACAGCCTGGCTTCTCTCAGCGCAGTTCAATTAAGTCAGGCTGTTTTAAACACAGTCCAAGTACAGCCAGGCTTCTCTCAGCGCAGTTCAATTAAGTCAGGCTGTTTTAAACACAGTCCAAGTACAGCCAGACTTCTCTCAGCACAGTTCAATTAAGTCAGGCTGTTTTAAACACAGTCCAAGTACAGCCAGGCTTCTCTCAGCACAGTTCAATAAAGTCAGGCTTTGCGCGGGCTCAAAGCCTTGGGTCCCACCCTCTAGGTCAGTCTCTATTCTCCTGACCTCCTCCCGCTTGACCCAGGACTTCCACCCTATACCTTGAGTGCTGGCTGAGCCATAGCCAAGAGCTCCATGGGTTCGTCTAAGATCAGCTCTGCCTCCTCTTGCTCCATTGCCTCTGGTTCATTCTCCTTTTCTCCTTCAGGAGCCCAGTCCATTTTCTCCTCTCCCCACCCCTTTTCCAGCTGATTACACTTTTCTTCATTAACTCTGATAGGCTGCTTTTCCTTCTCCTGCCACCGGTTCAGCCACCTCCTCCACCAGGGTGGTGACTCAGCTTTTCCCCTTTTCTGGTAGCCCCCTTCTGGAGCTTCTTGGTTCTGCACCCTATTTCTCCTTACCCTGGGTTCTCCTGGGGCTTTCTGGGAGTTGTAGTTTCTTATTGGTATGTCCCTCTTGGGCAAAAACTGAGCAACCTTAGGGTCTTCCCTCCTACCCTCCGGCTCTCTTTTCTCCGGTGGGTAGCTGGGGTCCCTCTTCCTTTCGGCATATTCCTTACACCATCCAGCATATTTTCTCTTTTTCTCCCTAACCTTCCATCTTTCTCTCCCTACCTTTCCATCCAGCGCCTTCCCTCTTTCTCTCCCCATCCTTCCAGCGTCTTCTGCATTCTCTCATTCGGCGTCTCCCCTCTTTCTGTCCCCATCCTTCCAGTATCTTTCATCTTTCTCTCCCTCTTTCCATCCAGTACCTTCCCTCTTTTTTTCTCTCTCCATCCTTCCAGTCATGGTCTCCCCCTTTCTCCCCATCTTTCTACTCAGCATCTGCTCTCTCTCCAGCCCTTTTCCATCCACTGTGTGTCCCCTCTTACATCCCCTTCTTGTTTTCACTCATCTCTCTCTCTTTCCCTCTCTTTATCCCTCCAGCGTCCCTACTTTTCTGTCTATCGATTTTCCTCCATTCAGCATCTCCTGCCTCTCCACTCGCCCCCTTCCCTTCCATTTTTCTTTCTCTTGGTATCTTGTTTTTCTTGCTGCCACTGCAGCTTCTCCTGATGAGCAGCAGCGGCAGCAAAACAACAGAAAAGAAGCGTGGAGCTGCAGCCTTTAGGCATGCTCCTTCGGCTCTGCTGGTCCTCTGCCCCGGAACGGGAAATTGACGTCAGCAGGGGCAGAGGAGTGGCAGAGCCGACAGCACATGCCTGAAGGTTGTGGCTCTGCTTCTCTGTTTTCTACCCAATAACCAGTTCCCAGTCCACAAAAATGACATTGCCTCCTATCCCATGACTCGCTAATTTTCTCAGGAGTCTCTTTATAAGGAACTTTGTCAAAAGCTTTCCGAAAATCTAGATACACTACATCACAGTGGTTTTTAATATATTATATGGGCTAGCTCCTCAATGTATGTTTGATCTTTTAGTCGTTCCAGTTACAAATAAGAAATGGTCACTTAGGCACCAATATAACACTTCATTTCCCCAATCTGAAAGGGGGGAAATATATATAGGTGTTGACTTCATCGTTACTTATCAAGTGTGAAACATTTTATTTATTTACTAGTAAAAAAAGGCCCATTTCTGGAGCCAATGAAACGGGCGCTAGGAAGGCTTTCCTGTGCCCCCCCCCCCACCCGTCGTCAATGTGGGTGAATTGCTCCGCCTCCGCCCTCAACGTCATAATGTTTGACCCGAGGGCGGGGTCCCGAGGCTGTGATTTTCTTGGCTTCAGAGCTTCGAACTTACGAACCTTGGCTTCAGTGACGTCATCCGACAATAGAACGTTGAGGGTGAGTTTTATATATATAGATTCTTGGTACTTGCTATACCACAATTTGTCCTGCCACTTTCTATTCCTATCATTAATCAATCATTGCAGCATGGGAGCTTTCATTCACTGTATGCTGCTTTTTGATGTAAATGGAAGACTATTGCAAGACAGGAAAGGATCTCCTTTATGGGACATAACAGAAGCATGTGCCATAATGTCCCCATGTTCCCCACTTGGGTAGTACAAAGGATACTGCATTTTAGTCAGTTTACAGTTTATATTTTGATATACCGCAAGTCGTAAAAAGAACATCTAGGTGATTTACAATTAGACATAAAAAACAATAGTAAAATTAATAAAGCTCATAATAGCCACATACTGAACAAAGAGACATAAATAAAGTTCCTTATTATCTGTGACAAACCAGAGAAGGGTGACTCAAGGATGAAGGGGAGGAATGATGAGAGGATAAAGTAGAATTGCTTAACAAATATTTCTGTTCTGTGTTCATACATAAAAAGCTGGGAGTAGGACTGTAGAGGACAATTGCAATGAAAGTGGGGTAGACCTTGAATAGTTTTCAGTTGTGAGGAGCTAGCTAAACTAAGGGGGTCTTTTACTAAAGCTTAGCTTGAGTCACCTGCAGCAGGGCCCATTTTATTCCTATGGGCCCTGCTGCAGATAACTCGAGCTAAGCTTTAGTAAAAGACCCCCTAAGAACAGACAAAGTGATAGGGCTGGGAAAGGGGATGGGACTTAATATACCACCTTTCTGTGGTCACAATCAAAGCGGTTTACATATTATATATACAGGTACTTATTTTGTACCAGGGGCAATGGAGCTTTAAGTGACTTGCCCAGAGTCACAAGGAGCTACAGTGGGACTCAAACACAATTCACCAGGATCAAAGCCCGCTGCACTAACCACTAGTCTGCATCTATCTATCTATCTTTTCAAGGGTATTGAACTTAGGGAAGTTCTGGTGGTGCTACAGTGTGAGTTTTTCAATGCTTCTTTAGAGTCTACAGAAGTTACAGAGACTGGGAGATGACATATGTGGTTCCTCTTCACAAAAGTTGAAGTAAGGAGGATGCTATGAGCTTAGTCTGACGGTGAGACTTGCACGGGAACGGGGTTTGCGGGAATCCTGCGGAACCCGCGGGATTTCCGCAGGGACAGAAGCAGTTCTGCGGGGATCCCTTGGGGACGGAAGCAGTTCCTGTGGGAATGGAAGCAGTTCCTGTGGGGTTCCCGTGGAAGTGTATGCTGCACTTGCGCGAACCCTCTCACCTACCTAGTACCAAGTTCTTTGAGTGCTGTCTCCTCCTCCTCCTTGCTTTAACAGCACAGATGTGGAAAGCCTCCATTAAGGAGGTGGTAGAGATACAAATGGTGATGAAATTCAAAATTGCATGGGATGAACACAATGGCTGCATGTGTGTGGATGTGTCACTTGACACTTACATGGTGACTGTGGCTGTGATGAACTAAGGCCAATACCGGGAGACCTGTACGGTCTGTGTCTCATATATGGCAATCTGGTTTTGGATGGACTGAAAAGGGTTTAGACAGCAACTTTAGTGGCTGGAATGTGAGGACAGTTCTGGACAGACTTTTACGGTCTGTGTCCCGCAAATGAGAGGATGAATACGCTGGAGTGGGCTTTGAGGGCAACTCCAGCAGTTGGAACATAAGGATAGGGCCAGGCGAACTTCTATAGTCTACGTCCCAGAAACGCCACAGAAAGACCATAATCAAGTATATAATATCACATTCATTGTTGATTTAATCATGAATTGATAATGATTGTGACTATTGGGCAGACTGGATGGACCGATCCAGTTTTTATCTGCTGTCATTTACTATTAATCCTCTCTGCTTCCGGGCTGATGGCAGACCTCAGCTCCGGCACATACAGGCTGGGCTGTTTTGCTATTTTCTTTGGTGCTCCGCATCACACTGGCTCGGCCCTGACTCGTCTGGATTCACCGCTCCTGTCATCGCGGGCTCCTCCCCTCTTCCCTCTGCTAGCCAATCTGGTGCCTCCTTTCCCTTGTCTCCTACGTACACTACACGGCTTCACTGCCAGCTGCCACGGAGTCAGCTTCAGAACGTTGGAGGTGCGAATTATTATATTAGATATATATATATATATATATATATATATAATCGCATATCAAGTAAAATGAGTTTATCTTGTTGGGCAGACTGGATGGACCGTACAGGTCTTTATCTGCTGTCACTTACTATATTACTATGTTACTATGTACTGTCTCTGATCGAGCAGGTGCTGGTAAGTATCCTCCCAGGACATTCTCTGGTTGAACAGATGCAGAGATCAGGGCTGAATCAGGAGGATCAGATCGTACTTCCACTGCCCTTCTGTTCTTTGCCTTCTGTGCAAGAGAACCCTTTCATTGAAAAACCATTCTTTGCAAAGTTATTGGGGAAAAGAGGGGGGGAAAATAAAGAAATAGTCTTGTGGCTTGGATGCACCAGGTCTTCTTTGAGTTTCAGATGTCTGGTGAAGAGGTGGAGCTACTTGTTCTTTTCAACTGGAGCTCTCTCTGATATTTCTCCTCAGGTGAATTCACCCCACCCTGTAGCAACCAGATGAGCTACAGTAGGATTCTTCAGATTGGAAGGACTCTGCTTCTGGGTTCTCCTGAGATATTCTTGGGGAAAGAAGAGGATGAGGAGGGCATAGGCTATTGTACCCCCAACAAATTTAGGTGGAGATAATCTTTGTTCTCTGAGGGGAAAGTCTTGTTTTTTTTTTTTTTTTTTAAGACTTCTTGAAAAGATTGCTTGTCGTCAGAGATGTAGGAAGTAGCGTAAGAATAGGTTCTCTGACTGCACACATTTATACCTGATCATTTTTGCAGATGCTTTTCCCTAGTTAACGGTGTATACTTTTGAATATGCAAAAGTAAGTTCGTAGTTCTGACCCCATCCTCAGGAACATTTGCAAAGGATTAATATGTGCAAAGGAGCCAACTTTTCAAAACGATAGGGGGTGCTAAACCCAATGGAAATGACTCCTCCCTCGACACAAGCAATGAGTTTTCTCAAATTTTAAGGGTGCTCAGGCACCCACAGAGCTGGCTGTTATGAATACGTGTATAAAATAAAATGTGTACTGTTGTATTCTAGTGTAATAACTCAGTAATTTTTGTGCTTTGAATATTATTTTTCCTTTCACACTATAACTTTTCAGATGGTACTACTTGTTTGGTAGCTAGAGCACCAGGCATGTGCTGTAGTGCTAGTTACAGCACAGGCTTCTGTTTAATCTTCTGCCCTCCCCAACCCAATAGAATGTTCCACACACTCATGCAGTTGGGGAGAGAAGAAGTGAAGGCCACGCAGAGATGAGAAAATATTCCCTTTATTACTTACCAAGCAAGAATAGAGACTATGTTTCTTTTCTTATGAGAGAGTTACAACAAAGCTGCACAGGGGTGCTATCTCTGAGTATGTCTCTAATTTTGTCTAGTCACCTATCACGTTTTATACTCTTCTACCACTATACAACTCTAACAGTTTGTTAGCATTATCTACGACCACAATGTAGATAATTATTAGTTCAGACCACACTGGTCAAGATTATTGGTAAGGGCTAAAGCAATATCATACTGATTAGCATGTTCCATTTCGCCAGCAACCATTGATCTGTGTTCCAGTCATTATATCTGAAAAAGCCCCTAACCACATTCTTTAGTAAACACCTTGCATGGAAAATTGCTTCATGTTCCTCTTCCTCTGTCACCAGAGCTCATGAGCCTCTGGGTCACACAGAGGCCATAATTATTAGGTCAAGCTGACAGCTTCAGGCCTCTGGAACTGGATTGGGTAAGGCCTAGATAGGTTCATTATATACACTTCTCAGGAGCTACTCAAATTTGTATTTGATTATCAAGCCTTCTGAACAATTCCAGATGGCTTTTCCAGAGCGACACTAATGTTTTCCAAGAATTAAACATAAAAACCTCAATTTGCTTTGCCTTTTGTTTTTCTTAAAACTGGAATTGCTCATAAAAGATTTAACTGTTCATTGTTGCATCACTGTGCCCTTGTATACAGTGACAACTATTTCTTGGCAGGTTATATTCTCTAATTTGGAATACAAATTAAATGAGTATCATCATTCAAGTCACTAAGATAACTGTGCCATTTTTAATTATGGATTTTATTACTTCAGAGAAATTGGCATACGCAGATGTGCCTTTCAATTTTACTATAAGATATAAACAGCCAGAAGGATTTAACTGTAAACTGATGGTTTCCAGGATTTCCATGAAGAAACAAAGTTGACTCTCCAAATCTGATTGGAATTCAAGAAAGCTCCATTAAGTTACTGTGCATTTAATAAATTTAGGGCTCCTTTTACTAAGGTGCACTAATGGCTTTAACGTGCACTAATGATTAGCGCATGCTAAATGCTAAGAGGCCCATATGAATAAAATAAGCTTTCTTAGCATTTAGCTTGTGCTAAATCCATTAGCGCAAAAATCACAGAGTAGGGATTAGACAATGATTATGCAAAAAAATAAAAAAAAGAGTCCCAGAAAAATATAGCAATCTCTGTATTTATTGAAGGGAAGTTCAGAAAAAGACTCGACATGGAGCCATGTTTCGGCGGATGACCGTCTGCCTTAGTAGTCGTATAATCAGTAACCCTTATCAGTAACCTTGAACAGCAGAGCGTTCTTATGTCAAGGTCAATGAGAACCGCTATTATAGCAAACCAAGCAAAAAAGCTAACGAGCTAAGTTCAGTTGCAAAAAAAAATATCATGTCGGTGTCTAATCCGTACTCTGTGGTTTTTGCTTACACTTCCGTAGGGGTTGTTCAAATCCATTAGCACACTTTTAAGAAGCCATATGCTATTTAGCTCACAAATGACATATAAACACTCATATAAAGCCATTTCAGAAAGAAGTACATTTTACTTTGGGGACACTGACAGAGGGTTTCAACTTATGATGAACGATGACACCTAGATCCTTTTCCTGGTCAGTGACTCCTATTGTGGAACCTTGCATCACGTAACTATAGTAAGGGTTCATCTTTCCCACATGCATCACTTTGCATTTGATAACATTGAATGTCATCTGCCAGTTGGATGCCCAGTCTCCCAGGCTCATAAGGTCCTCTTGTAATTTTTGACAATCCTCTTGCGATTTAATGACTTTGAATAACTTTGTGTCATCGGCAAATTTAATTACCTCACTAGTTACTCCCATCTCTAGATCATTTATAAATATGTTAAAAAGCAATGGTCCCAGCACAAACCCCTGAGGAACCCCATATTTTTACACTTCTCCATTGAGAATACTGACCATTTAACCCTACTCTTGTTTTCTATCTTTTAACCAGTTTTTAATTCACAATAGAACACTACCTCCTATCCCATGTGTTGGATTATTTGTAGTAAATAATTAGCAGATTTTAGTACACACAGCTTCAGCTTTAGAAATGTTAATTTCTTTCTTCATCTCTCTCTCATTCACCCCTGAATAATTCACTGCTGAGTCACTTTAAAGTTGAAGTAACAAAACATCTGTTTACTACTACTACTACTATTTAGCATTTCTATAGCGCTACAAGGCATACGCAGCGCTGTACAAACATAGAAGAAAGACAGTCCCTGCTCAAAGAGCTTACAATCTAATAGACAAAAAATAAATAAAGTAAGCAAATCAAATCAATTAATGTGAACGGGAAGGAAGAGAGGAGGGTAGGTGGAGGCGAGTGGTTACGAGTCAAAAGCAATGTTAAAGAGGTGGGTTTTCAGTCTAGATTTAAAGGTGGCCAAGGATGGGGCAAGACGTAGGGGCTCAGGAAGTTTATTCCAGGCGTAGGGTGCAGCGAGACAGAAGGCGCGAAGTCTGGAGTTGGCAGTACTGGAGAAGGGAACAGATAAGAAGGATTTATCCATGGAGCGGAGTGCACGGGAAGGGGTGTAGGGAAGGACGAGTGTGGAGAGA
Organism: Microcaecilia unicolor; assembly: GCF_901765095.1. Taxonomy (NCBI): domain Eukaryota; kingdom Metazoa; phylum Chordata; class Amphibia; order Gymnophiona; family Siphonopidae; genus Microcaecilia; species Microcaecilia unicolor. Next base: position 27,112,919 of record NC_044033.1, on the reverse strand, counting down.
TACTGGGGAGCAGCAGAGTGAGTACATTTATAGGTTAGTAGAAGAAGTTTGAACAGGATGCGAAAACGGATAGGGAGCCAGTGAAGGGTCTTGAGGAGAGGGGTAGTATGAGTAAAGCGACCCTGGCGGAAGATGAGACGGGCAGCAGAGTTTTGAACCGACTGGAGAGGGGAGAGGTGACTAAGTGGGAGGCCAGCAAGAAGCAGATTGCAGTAGTCTAAACGAGAGGTGACAAGGGTGTGGATGAGGGTTTTGGTAGAGTGCTCGGAAAGAAAGGGGCGGATTTTACGGATGTTGTAAAGAAAGAAACGACAGGTCTTGGCGGACTGCTGGATATGAGCAGAGAAGGAGAGAGAAGAGTCAAAGATGACCCCAAGGTTTCGAGCTGAGGAGACAGGGAGAATGAGAGAGCCATCAACAGAAATAGAAAACGGGGGGAGCGGGGAGGTGGGTTTGGGGGGGAAAATGAGAAGCTCGGTTTTGGTCATATTTAATTTCAGGTGGCGTTGAGACATCCAGGCAGCAATGTCAGACAAGCACGCTGAAACTTTGGTTTGGATGCAAGGTGAGATATCAGGGGTAGAAAGGTAGATTTGGGAGTCATCAGCATAGAGGTGGTAGGAAAAGCCATGGGATGAGATTAATGAACCAAGGGAAGAAGTGTAGATAGAAAAGAGGAGGGGACCAAGAACAGAACCCTGGGGTACGCCGACAGGCAGAGGGATAGAAGTAGAAGAGGATCCACCAGAGTGAACACTAAAGGTGCGGAGGGAGAGGTAGGAAGAGAACCAGGAAAGGACAGAGCCCTGGAATCCAAGTGAGGACAGGGTATCGAGAAGTATGCTGTGATCGACAGTGTCAAAAGCAGCGGAAAGATCAAGAAGAATGAGGATGGAATACTGACCTCTGGATTTAGCCAGTAATAGGTCATTGGAGACTTTAGTAAGCGCAGTTTCGGTTGAGTGGAGAGGGCGAAAACCAGATTGTAATGGGTCAAGAATAGCATGTGAGGAGAGAAAATCAAGGCAGCGGCGGTGAACAGCACGCTCAAGTAATTTGGAGAGAAAAGGAAGGAGGGAGATGGGTCGGTAATTAGAGGGACAAGTAGGGTCAAGTGAAGGCTTCTTAAGGAGAGGTGTGACCACAGCATGTTTAAAGGCAGCAGGGACAGTCGCAGTGGAAAGTGAGAGGTTGAGAATGTGACAGATAAAAGGAATAAGAGTAGGAGAGATGGCATTAAGAAGGTGGGTGGGAATGGGATCAGAGGAACAGGTGGTACATTTTGAGGAAGAAAGGAGAAGTGTAGTTTCCTCAATAGTAACTTCAGGAAAGGAGGAAAGGGAATGAGGGGAAGGAGAGAGAGGGGAACGGACTAGTGGAGGGAGAGCTGGTGAGGTAGAGAAAGCAAGGTTTATCTTTTGAACCTTGTTGTGAAAGAATTCAGCAAGGGTCTGAGGAGATAGTGAAGGGGGAGTTGGGGGAGGGGGCACCTTGAGGAGAGAGTTCAATGTGGTGAAGAGAAGTCGAGGATTAGAGCCAAGAGAGTTGGTCAGTTGGATATAATAATCCTGTTTGGCACGTAAAAGAGCAGATTGGAAGGAGGTCAGCATGAACTTAAAGTGTAAGAAATCAGCAAGGGCCCGAGATTTCCGCCAGAGGCGTTCGGCGGAGCGGGTACAGGAACGTAGGTAGCGGATATTAGAAGTCAGCCAAGGTTGGGGTTTAGTACGCCTTACAGGGCGGGTCATCAAAGGTGCAAGAGTGTCTAAGGCAGAGGATAGAGTATTGTTGTAAGAAGAAACAGCCTCGTTGACAGACGTGGATGGTGCCACAGTAGAGAGGAGGTTTGAAACATGGGAGGATAGAGATGAAGGGTCAATGTCGTGAAGATTCCTAGATAAATTAGATAGGATAGGACGGGACTGGGAGGGAGGAGATTTAAGTGTGAAAGTTATAAGATGGTGATCAGAGAGGGGAAGATCGGAGGCAAGGAAACTAGAGGGTGAACAGTTGGAGGAGAAGATGAGATCTAGACAGTGACCATTTTGATGAGTGGGGGAGGTGGAGCATAGTTGGAGATTAAAGGACAACGTTAAAGCGAGTAACTTGGAAATATAAGAGTTGGAAGGATCATTAGCAGGAATATTAAAGTCACCAAGGATGAGAGAGGGGGAGGAAGGATCATGGAAGAAGGCAAGCCAGGCATCAAAGTCACTGAGAAAGGATGAAAGGGACTTATCAGGGGGACGATAAATGACCGCTATTCGAAGAGGCAGAGGAGAGAAAAGGCGGATAGAGTGGACTTCAAAGGAGGAAAAACAGTGAGATTGAGGTGGAAGAAGGGGTTGAAATCTGGAGGAGGGAGAGAGAAGTAGTCCAACACCGCCCCCACGGCCAGCAGGGCGAGGAGTATGTGAAAATAGATAACCACCATGGCACAGGGCTGCGACTGAAGCAGAGTCATCAGGGCAGAGCCAGGTTTCTGTTTACTCACAGTTTGCAGTTAGATTATAATCAGACAGGCTTATATATACATTTTACTATACATTTGTATTATCAGCTCCTTCCATGTGCTTAGATGGTAATGGATGCTCACACCACCATAGATCCTCTCAGGTTAGGAGAGATCATGAGCTCCATGTGCTCCATGTGCTGCATCTGCTGCATCTGCTGTATCTAACCCCCACAGGAAGTTGCATAGCAGTGTGACCTCTCTAAGTAATTCACATCAGAGGTCACAGAGTAATCACAGAGAAATAATAGGTGACAGGCAATGCATGTAAAATACAATTACATTCCAACAAACCCCTTCTCATGCATAACTGTCATGCAATTATTTATTCATACAAAGTCCAAGCTTTATACGCAGATTCACAAAATGTTCTCTGGGTAACGGTTTGGTCATGATGTCAGCTGTCATCTCACTGGTGTGACAATAGTGTAGACTGATGACCCCTTCTTTCGCCAACTCTCGCACGTTGTGGTATTTCGTTGCGATGTGCTTGGTACGTGACTGAACCTTGTCATTCTGTGACAGTCGGATGCAGCTCTGATTATCTTCCATTATCTGGATTGGTCTCTTTTCAGCTATTCCGAAATCCAGCAAAAGTTTTTCAATCCACATCAGTTCTCTGCACGCTTCCGATACGGCCACGTATTCAGCTTCTGTAGAAGACAAACTCACAATACTTTGTTTATGACTGGCCCATGAAATGTGTACATTTCCATACATAAACAAATATCCACTTGTGGATTTATAATCAGAATGATCCCCTGCCCAATCTGAATCACAGTAACATATTAGTTTTGGATTACTATTGGCTGAAATCTTTAATTTACAATCAATGGTACCCTTTAAATACCTTACCATCCTTTTAACTGCAGTCCAATCTGATTTGGTAGGTGAGCTGACCCTTCTGCTCAAAATTCCTACTGCATTTGCTATATCAGCCCTGTATGTGGTAGTTAGATATAAAAGCTTACCTATGGCTGATCTATATTGGATGTTATCTGGTAATGGTTCTCTTACTGTTTCATCCTTCAGAAAATCAGTGATCATGGGAGTGCTTACAACTTGGGCATCTTCCATACCTAAACTTTCAATAAGCTCATTTATTTTCTGCTTCTGGCTTAGAAGATAAGAACCATCATTTTGTTTCTCAATTTCTATACCAAGATAGTATGACACATTACCAAGTTCTTTTATCTCAACATTCTGGTTTAAACACTTTACAATGTCCTTGTACTCTTGCTCACTTTTGCTTGCAATGAGCAGATCATCAACAAAAGCTAAAATGTATGCATATTGTCCATTTGTGCACCTAGTGTACAAACATTTATCTGCTTCACCTTGCTTAAATCCTAAATTTGTCAATATTTCATGCAATTTTTCATTCCAACATTTTGCACTTTGCTTTAATCCATAAAGACCTTTGTTTAATTTACACACTAGCTGTCTTTGTTTTGTATTTATGAAACCTGTTGGTTGTTCCATGTACAAGTCTTCAGTTATATCTCCGTGAAGAAACGCTGTTTTCACATCAATGTGGTTGACTTGCATGCCTTTTGAGACTGCAATGCTCAGAAGTGTTCTTATTGTCGTGTGTTTCACTACAGGTGCAAACACTTCATCAAAATCTTCTCCATATTTTTGAAGATAACCCTTTGCCACTAATCTGGCTTTATACCTTTCCACTTTTCCTTGTGCATTCCTTTTTAACTTGAATACCCATTTGCATCCTATAGCTTTCTTGCCAGGAGGTAATTTTGTAAGAATCCAAGTATTATTTTTATCCAATGCATCAATTTCTTCTTGTGCAGCTTTATGCCATTCAGCAGCTTCTTCTGCTGGCATTTTCTCAATCTCATCCCATGTTAAGGGCTCTTGAGCTTCTGCTGACTTTGTTAGGTAAGACAGTCTTGGGGGTGGAACACCTTTGTTTTCCCTGGATGAGCGTCTGACAACAGGTTGGTCCGACCTTTCTGCATCCTCTAAATCTGAGAGTCCTTCTCCAATTGATTCCCCTTCTCCAACTGTACTGTCTTCTTCAATGATCCTTTCTGTGTCTGCTTCCTCTGCCTGTTCCTCGTTAGATACAGATGAGTTGCTTTCAGACATCTGCCTTGGTATGGCATTTATATACACTGGCATGTCTATTATGGTTCTAGTTTCATATTCTGGATGATAAGGCTCATCTGGGATAATCCAGCCTTTATCAACCCTTTTGTTTTCATCAAAATATGTAACATGTCTTATGCCAACAATGCCAGTTTTCAGATTCAAAATTCTATATCCTTTGTGTCCTGGAGCATAGCCAACTAAAATGCCCCTTTCTGTTGTGGAATCCAGCTTATGCCTTCTTTGCTTTGGTATATGAGCATATGCTGTACTTCCAAATGTTCTTATGTGTGACAGGTTTGGCTTCCTACCATGCCATGTCTCATGTGGTGTGCGCTCAGCGCCTTTAGTTGGCATTCTGTTTTGTAGGTACACTGCTGTGAGAATGGCTTCCCCCCATAGTCTTTTAGGGAGATTGCTATCTGACAGCATACATCTGGTCATTTCCACAAGTGACCTAAATTTTCTCTCTGCAACAGAATTTTGCTCTGGTGTATAAGCTACTGTTGTGATATGCTGAATGCCTTCTTGTTCTAGAAATGTGCGCATGCTTTGTGAAGTGAACTCACCACCATTGTCGGTCTGAAGAACCTTTGGTTTTCTTTCAAATTTATTGCTCACCATGGCTACGAATTTCTTCAGCATGTCTGTGACTTGACTTTTTTCTTTCAGCAAATAGGCCACACAGTATCTAGAGAAATCATCCAAGAATATTAGCACAAATCTGTTATTTCCCAATGATGGGATATTAAACGGTCCACATAAGTCACTGTGTATTAAGTCCAGCACTTTATTACTCCTATTTCCTGTGTATGCAGGAAATGAGGGTCTCACACCTTTTTGAGTAACACAGTCTATGCATTTCTCCATTTTACCAGCATCTGCACTTATCTGAATGCCGGTGGCCAGTTGCTTACTGTAAAGATCCTGGATCACCTTAGAATCACGATGTCCCAGGCGGCGGTGCCAGATTTCCAGACTACATTTACCATCATTCTTCCTTACTTGCGCCAGATGTGAGGCTTCACCTGAAATGTTCAGCTTATAAACATCATTATGCATAAAAGCTTCAGCATACACTTCATCATTTTTAGAGATTGTGCACTTACTGTTTTCAAAATGAATCACAAATCCCTTCTTATCTAATGTAGATACACTAAGCATATTGCAAACTGCTTGGGGAATATACAAGACATCACTTACAGGAATTTCTTTAACTTCATTAGACACTTTGCATTTTAAGAATCCAATACCTTTTGCTTGGATCTTAGCAGTCCCTGCGTTTGCAGTTTTAAGAATACCTTCCTCTGGACACATTTCCTGAAAGAAATCCTTAGAATTGGTTAAATGGCATGTACTCCCTGAATCCAAAATCCAAGTACTTTCATTTGAATTATTATTTACCATAGTCAAAGATTTTTCTGCCATTAGAAAGCCCTTGTGTTTATCTTTGTCCTTCATACATTTCCTGGTTTGAAAATTCTTTAGTTCCATTGGCTTAGGTGAGCTAGAGGGAGTGTTTTGTGTTTCCTTACACCATTTAGATACATGTTTCTCCTTTCCACATGAGTAGCAAATCAGCTTGCCCTTGGGTGGAGTTTTCCCATAGCTCCGCCTTCCTCTGTTCTTTGCCAAGAAATTTGTTTCATTTCTCTCTGACTTGCTTTGAGAACACATCTCCTCAGAATCATTTATTATGCATTCCTGCCTTAGTTTTGATGTTGCCTGTTCAAAAGATTGCCCTTCAATGGCCTCATTTACAGACCTAAAAACATCAAACTTCTTTGATAGTGAGGTAAAAAGAAATGCTCTTTTCAATGCATCACACATGGGAATTCCAGAAAGTTCTAGCTTTTGAAATGAAGACATAAGATGCATAATGTGATCATTACATTTACTTTTATCCCTTAATTTGGTTTCATTCAACTCTGCCAACCAAATTGGTTGCTGCTTTGCATATGTAGTTGCATACATAGTTCTCAGTTTATATAAAATGTCCTTTGGTGTATCTTTTCCCTCCACTAATATGGCTTGTTTCTCTGAGAGAGCTTCCAAAAGCATGCACTTCACATAATAGTTTGCATTGTCCCATTCAGCCATATTTTCAGCTGTTCTGTCTTGGTCTAAGCATATATCTAATCTTTTTGCTCGAAGGAGACATATGAATCTTAGTTCCCACTGCCGATAATTAAACTCAGTTAATCTAGGCACCTTGAGAGAATAGAACAATGGTGAATTTCTTCCCTCAGCCATTTTCTTAGCCTTCTGTCTGCTGTGTGGGGGGAGAGAGAGACAGACTGAATCTTTCCTTTAAAACTTAAGAGAAAAATGTGGCCTTTTTTTTTTTCTGCCTGGTAATATTTCTCTTCTTTTTCAATTCCTGAGCCTGGGCCCATAACCCTTTTGTTGGATTATTTGTAGTAAATAATTAGCAGATTTTAGTACACACAGCTTCAGCTTTAGAAATGTTAATTTCTTTCTTCATCTCTCTCTCATTCACCCCTGAATAATTCACTGCTGAGTCACTTTAAAGTTGAAGTAACAAAACATCTGTTTACTCACAGTTTGCAGTTAGATTATAATCAGACAGGCTTATATATACATTTTACTATACATTTGTATTATCAGCTCCTTCCATGTGCTTAGATGGTAATGGATGCTCACACCACCATAGATCCTCTCAGGTTAGGAGAGATCATGAGCTCCATGTGCTCCATGTGCTGCATCTGCTGCATCTGCTGTATCTAACCCCCACAGGAAGTTGCATAGCAGTGTGACCTCTCTAAGTAATTCACATCAGAGGTCACAGAGTAATCACAGAGAAATAATAGGTGACAGGCAATGCATGTAAAATACAATTACATTCCAACACCATGACTCTCCAATTTCCTCAGGAGTCTTTCATGAGGTACTTTGTCAAACGCCTTTTGAAAATCTAGATACACAATGGGGCTCATTTTCAAAGCACTTAGACTTACAAAGTTCCATAGGTTACTATGGAACTTTGTAAGTCTAAGTGCTTTGAAAATACGCCTCAATATCAACCGGCTCACCTTTATCCACATGTTTGTTCACCCCTTCAAAGAAATGTCGTAGACTGGTGAGGCAAGATTTCCCTTCACTAAATCCATGTTGGCTTTGTCTCATTAATCCATGCTTTTAGATATACTCTGTAATTTTGTTCTTTATAATAGTCTCTACTGTTTTGCCCAGCACTGACATCAGGCTCGCCAGTCTATAATTTCTCAGATCACATCTGAAACTTTGTAAGTCTAAGTGCTTTGAAAATGAGCCCCATGGTCTACTATGGTCTCTATTGCAACTTCGCTGTCGTGATACCCCTATCTTCCCTGTTTTGGTGATATCTTTGAAAGATACCTTGTTTCCGATCCATACGCTTTTGAACGACTGTCGGCCTTCTCTTAGTTTCTAGTTTAAAAGCTGCTCTATCTCCTTTATAAATTCTGATGCCAGCAGTCTCATTTTACCCTTATCATTCCGGAATAGGCTCCACCTTCTCTAGAATGTTGCCCAGTTCCTTAGAAATCTAAAACCCTCCTCCCTGCACCATTGCATCATCCATGCATTCAGACTCTGGAGCTCTGCCTGTCTCTTGGACCCTGTGTGTGGAACAGGGAGCACTTCTGAAAATGCTACCCTAGAGGTTCTGGATTAGAGCTTTCTACCTAAGAACTTAAATTTGACTTCCAGAACCTCCCTTCCACGTTTTCCATGCCATTGGTACCCACATGTACTAAGACATCCGGCTCCTCTCCAGCACTATCTAAAGTCCTATCTAGGTGACTTGAGGTCCACCATCTTCACACCAGGCAGGCAAGTGACCAGGCGATCTTTATGTCCACCAGCCACCAAGCTATCTACATGCCTAAGGATCGAATCACCAACTACAACAGCTATTCTAACCCTTCCCTCCTGGGCAGAAGCCCCTGGAGACATATCCTCTTTGCAAGGGAATATTGCTTCCCCTAGTGTGCTGGTCCTTGCTAAAGGATTACTTCCAGCTTCACCAGGGTGATGCTCTCCTTTTAGAAGACCTCCCTCTAAGGCAGCACAGGGGCTGCCAGACTGGAGGTAGGACTTCTCTACAGCGTCCCTGTAGGCCTCCTCTATGTAACTCTGTCTCCCTCAGTTCCTCCAAGTCTGCTACTCTATCCTGAAGAGAACAGACTCGTTCTCTGAGAGCTAGGAGCTCTTTGTGTCAAGAACACACATGCAACCTCTCACCAACTGGGAGATAATCATACATGTGACACTCAGTGCAAAAGGCTGGATAGCACCCCTCTTGCTGCTGGACTGCTGTCTGTATCTTAGTATTAAAGAGTTGTTTAATTTAAACTTCTGAAGATACTGGGGATAACAGATTAATATAACGATTAAGATTATATGGTATAATATGTAATTTATTTAGTATTTGCTTTTCAGAAACTAAATGTAATTAAAACTGTAATGAAAACTCTTGTTCTAATTAGAATAATTGACTATAAATGATGAGTTGAGCTTAGGGGTGGGTGGGAGCTGGGGAGGGGATGGGAATGAGGAAACTTCAAACAGCCCAGAACACAGCAGCCAGACTCATCTTTGGAAAACCAAAATATGAAAGGGCAACACCACTACGAGAGAAACTACACTGGCTTCCACTTAAGGAACGCGTCACTTTTAAGGTATGCACATTAGTCCACAAGATCATTCACGGTGAAGCCCCAGCCTACATGTCCGAGTTGATAGACCTACCACCCAGAAATGCTAAAAGATCATCCCGAACATACCTCAACCTCCACTTCCCTAATTGCAAGGGCGTGAAATACAAGACGCTACACGCGTCAACCTTTTCTCACATGAGCACGCAGCTTTGCAATACACTGCCGCGCAACTTAAGAACGATTTATGAACAAGCTTCCTTCCGCAAACAATTGAAGACCCATCTGTTTGAAACAATTTACGGAAAGAGCCAAAACACATAGAGTCCACACTCACTGTTCATCAATGCATCATACATCCACTTCTGACCCTCATCCCCCGTAATTCCACATCACTCATACACTTACTCACAGAAATATGTACACCATATGTCTTTGTGTCTTAATACTGCCTTTTAAGCTTCCCATTGTCTCCTTCCAATGTTTCTATGTTGATGTCCCATTGATAAATTCCTAACGATACTTCGATGGTCTCGCATAACTTGTACAATGTAACCCATAACCAAGTTGTAACAATTGTATTTCCATTATTCATATCTTATTGTAAGCCACACTGAGCCTGCAAAGAGGTAGGAAAATGTGGGATACAAATGCAATAAATAAATAAATAAAATAAATAAATGAGGACTGAACTAGGCTCTGTTGTGCCTTCTAGAGTCTGTTAATGCTGTGGCAGAAAATTCAAGTTTTAAAACAAAGGGGAAAAGGGTATGGAGACTAGTTAGTAAAGTTTGCTGCTGCTTTTTTTTTTTTTTTTTAATTCTGTGTTTTTCAATTACCTACAATTCCACTTTTAAACCCAATCTTTAAGTTGCCAAGCACAGAGCAAAATAGTGTCACTTACCCAGAGAAATGCCCTTTTCTCTCAGAACTTCTCAATATATGTGAAAAGGTCTTGTCACCTCTCTTTACATCTTTAGCCATATTTTCTTTTCCTTGTGCCTTCACTAACCATATTTCCCTCTTCGCTTTTTTGAGTTTAATTTGGTAATTTGTTTTTGTGATTCTCTTGTTGCGTTCTTCTTGAACCCATCCCTTTTGCTCTTATTTTTTCAGCTACTTGTTTGGTGAACCATATAGGCTTCCTGTATCTCTTGTTTTTGTTTACTTTCCTTGTATAAAGGTCTTGTTGCCATATTTGTTAGGAAGTTCACATGGGTTTCACTTCTGCAAAATTTCTGAATTACTACAGCTTCAGTAGCTGGAGAACAAGGGCAGTGCTAGGCAGACTCCTATGGTCTGTGCCCTGAAAATGGCAAGGACAAATCAAGATCAAGTATGCATATGTAGTATCACATCATATTTTATCCTATGAATTTATCTTACTTGGGAAGACTGGATGGACCGTTCAGTTGTCATCTACTATGTTACTTAAATGGAATATATAGAGAAATTCAGTCTTATGTGGCAAAAAGATATTTAGTCTGACCTAGGCTGGGATTATAAGCAGCTCTGCACTTATGAGTATTTACTCCCATGCTCAATTATTACATACCTATGAACCCGAGTAGATGCATAGAGCCCAATATTCAACCAACGGTGAGCAATGCTTTGACTGCCCTCTGCTGGCGTTAAACCCGAATGTTGAATGCCAGGCCATTTCTGGCGACTGGCATTGAATATCTGGTATTTTTTGGTCCCTAAAACTTGCCCGATTAAGCCGATATTCAGCGGCTATCTGGTTAAAGATAGGACTGGTAATTTATGCGGTCCAATTTAACTGCTAATCCTATCTGGTCTGGCACTGAATATCCACGCCTAACTGGATAATTCCCGCAAGATAGCCGATTTAATGGTAGGTGCTAACTGCACATGTTTAGTGGCGATAACTGGTTATCTCCCATTGAATATTTGCGGTTAGCCACAAAAATGCTATTTAACTGGTTAGTAGCCGTTTCTGACCGGTTAAATAGCACTGAATATAACATAGTAACATAGTAGATGACAGCAGAAAAAGACCTGCACGGTCCATCCAGTCTGCCCAACAAGATAAACTCATATGTGCTAGTTTTTTGTGTATACCTTACCTTGATTTGTACCTGTCTTTTTCAGGGCACAGACCGTATAAGTCTGCCCAGCACTAGCCCCGCCTCCCAACCGTCTCTGCCACCCATTCAAGGCTAAGCTCCTGAGGATCCCTTCCTTCTGAACAGGATTCCTTTATGTTTATCCCACGCATGTTTGAATTCCGTTACCGTTTTCCTCTCCACCACCTCTCAGGGGGATAGTGCCTACCTGAACTTTACAGGACCTAAATGTTATGCATATTCATTAAAATGAGTAAATTGTTTCACCAGCATTCACCACATTATTGGCCAAAAGTATTTTGCATTAACATTGGGAAAAGTCAACATGAATAATGGGAATGAGTATATTATACAGAAGACACACCACATTTCTTATTATGAGCATATGTTAATCCTGCCATTCTTGAACTGGAGCAATGTGCTTTTAATCATCTGTACTTATATGATGAACTTTTTGTTCGGGGGTACTGATTTATGTATATCTGTTTATTTTAGATGCAGTATTGAGAGTCTGCATTGTCTGCCGAAGCAGTGGTTATGCAATGTGTTAGAGGAAATTAAATCTAGCGATCCATCATCAAAACTGTGTGCAACCAGGCGCAGTGCTGGAATTCCATTCTATATTCAGGTTCTTTAATATGCTGTGTTTGTACTTTTCATATGACCAGCTTTTGTCTTCGTAGCCTGAAGAAATAGTCAATCATTCTTTTGAAACCTTTAAATAACTATCATAACAGATTATTATGTTCACAAATTTTTCCCTAAATATTACTGTTTTATTTGATTTATTACTGCAAGCATCTTTATCATATGTGAAAATAATGAATAATAGATGAAAACAGAAAGGAGCAGATGTATTAATGTTTTCTATTAATTTTATTCTGATGCAAACATTGCTCCAATTTATTATTGAAAATATCTTAATTTCAGTCTGAAAAGCACTGGGGTCAAACTGAAGAAAATTTTACTCTGAAACACCAACTTTGATGCTGTGCATTTGCCCTTTGGACAGCTTTAGGAACATTTGCAGGCCGTTCTTCAGGCTTCCTTTGCTGAACTGTGATTATCAGAATTTTTTCTTTTGTACTTTTTTATGGTGGACACAGATCAGACAAAAATAATTCATGCATAGATCACTACCAGACTGGATTACTATAATTCATAGTAGCCAACCAGCCAAAGGAAAAGGTTCAGCACACTAGCACATACCAACTAGACAGAAACAGTGAGGTGGATAACGAAAGAGAAAAAAGAAAAAAATGCATCACTCTTGCACATATCAACCAGCACCCACCTTGCTATTTCTGTCTGCTCAAATGTTATGGGGCCTACTAAAGAAAGGTCTCTCAGTCTTCAAATGGTGCAAAGTACTGCTCCTTACATCATAAATGGTGCGAAGATCGTGAAGAGCATTAGTTCTTATATTAAATCTGTGTATATTTATTAGCTATTGAGGTTTGTGCCCAACTTAAAATTTTAATTCTGATCTTTAAAGCTCTACATAGAATAAGCATTATATATTTTTATTTATTTTATTTTTGTTACATTTGTACCCCGCGCTTTCCCACTCATGGCAGGCTCAATGCGGCGGGCAATGGAGGGTTAAGTGATTTGCCCAGAGTCACAAGGAGCTGCCTGTGCAGGGAATCGAACTCAGTTCCTCAGTTCCCCAGGACCAAAGTCCACCACCCTAACCACTAGGCCACTCCTCCACGGAATGGCATGGAATGTGCATAACTTACAGTATTCAAATTAGCAAATCAATTGTTAGAAAGCACCTCGAATCAGTACTTGTCCCAAGGAGCTTCAGTTCTCCGAAAACAAGCAAGACACTACTTAACCACATATGAATGACGTCTTCCGATGGAGCCCCGAACGGATGCTATCCAGGAATTTTCTTGAAGCTGCTGGTAGCACCACACCATACATATATGAGTGCCTTCTCGCCTAATATGCAGTCTCAGTTTTTCCATGGAGCAAACCAGTAACGTTTTGACACTGCTCTCCTCAGCACGTCTTTCGTGCTATTTTTGGTGCCTTCCCTTGTGGTACACAAAATCTTCTTTCATTGTTTCTTGATTTGGGTATTTTTTAAAACCCTTTTTTTTAGTTTCTTGGCCTAAGTTTTCTTTATTTTGTGTATGTCTCCATCGGACCTCTTAGGCCTGAGCTCCCGGTCAAATATGTTTTTAATTTAAAAAAGAAAAACAATTCAGCTGTTTGATTTTGCTTCGGCTGTTTTTTCCCCCTATGTCCCATAAAACTCCCAAGTGGGTTTAAGAAGTGTACTAGATGTGGCAAGGTCATGTCTGTGACTGTTACAACTGGTGCTTGCTGTGTCTAGTACCTGATCATAAAGCTTCTAGTTGTCACCTTTGTTCTAAACTACAGAAAAGGACACAAAAGAGTCGAGAGGCCCAGTGTGATTAACTTTTTGTGCTTCATGGTCCAGTCCATTGATATCTGCATTGGAGGTATCTGTCCCCATGGCTGGTGGAACTGCACTATTGTCGATGTGATCTTCTCCTGCCTCAACATCAGGTGCTGGTAGGCACCCATTGGATGTGATACTGAGAATGAGTCAGGATTTGACATCGTCAGCACTGAGGGATCCCGATATGCATCGAGTGAAGTTGGAATATCGATATTGGTTCTGCTCGAAGCACGGTACCAGGAGCTCCAGTTCATCAGTGCCGCTGATACCCAAGAAGTGTTAGTGCCAAGAGTACCGCTCCCTTTCCGTGAAGTCAGTGCCAATGTGCCGGTCTCCTCGATGCCAGGACCAGCCTTCCGATTCAGCTCCATCTTCTTTGCAGGCTGTCACCTTATTGACATTAGCCCCACTTTTGCCAGTGCCTGCCCAGAAAGAGTTGCAGCAGATCTTGGCACAATGACGAAGCCTCGAGGGTGTCGTTGCCAACCCTGGTTGTGCTACAACCGATCCTCTGTGCCCATTTGTCGATGCCAGTGCCTCGATGAGTGCCGGCGTCAGCCTCAGAAGAGGTGGTGCTCTTCTCCATTCCATCAAGAGAAGAAATTCTCCCGCTGACGAGGGAAGGGCCTGTTCCTCCGCTCTCTTGCTCAGTCTGGATGTGAATCCAGTAGACCGAGGTGGACACAACTCAGTCTACTTGAGGAGTATTTCACTGACTCAGACTGCTCCTGGGCATCTGAGGTAAAACCTCTCCCTTGGTCTTTGTCAGTCACCTCTCCACTCAAGGAAAGGAGAAATTCCTCTCCAGAATAACTTCGTCAGTTTTTTGATGGAGATGGCTAAGATCATCCTGTTTGATTTGGAAGTTGAGGACGAAGTCAGGGATGAGTTGGTGGGTGTTCTTGACTATGAGGACCCTCTTAAGGAAGCAGTGACTAATCCTGTACATCATCCTTCATGTGGCACAGATGAAGTATTGGGGGGGCCCTCTGTCTGTGCAGCCAGTATGTATAGAGTTCAAAGACTCCCGGATTTGAGAAGCAACAACTGCCATACCATTCTATGGTGGCTGAATCTGTTCTTAAAAGAGCTAAAAGTTCTAGAACCCATGCCTTAGCATCCCCAGAACGAATTGCTAGAATCTTAGAGTCTTTTGGGAGGAAGATATATCAGGGCTCAATGCTTGTGCCCGTATTCAGTACTATCAGCTTTATGTGAGCATTTATATGCGGAACTTGGTGCACAATGCAGTGGGATTTGTGAGCTTTCTGTCCCCAGATAAGGCAGCAGAGTTCTGTTTGTTAGTAGCCAAGCAGGAGTGTCAGAAGCACTGGGCCTGGGTAGCCTGTGATGCTTTGTGGTGTGGCATCCAAGGTCTCCGAATTAGGTATTGGCATGTGCAGAGTTGCCTAACTGCATGTTTCAGACTTAGAACCACCGGTTCAGGAAAAACTAGTGGACATCCCTTGCTGAGGTGACAATCTTTTGGGGGACAAAATGGAAGAAGTCACTGACTTTATCAAGAAAAGAACTGATACCATGAATTCCCTTGCTTGGCCCACTATTTATGTGGCCTCCACTTCTCAAAGGTTCTCAGATGGAGCCCTAAGGAGATCCTGCTGCTCTCAAAAGCCTGCCCTTCCCAGCAGATACAGGGATCCCTCTCCTGACAGCAGTCCCAGAAGCCCCAGCCAGCTGTCTAGTCAAAGCAAACGACAAGCTTTGGACTAGCTCCAGGAGAGCATGGCTGAAGTAAAAGTGGCCATCCCCAATGTCCTACTGTTGGGTGGAGGGGGGGAGGAGGAATTTTTGCAAATAAGATGGCCACTTGTAACATCCATCTGGTGGGTTCTTCAGATAGACTGGGTGGGGGTGGGGGGGGGGGGGGTTATGTCGTAAATTGGAGACCAAGAGTGCCAAAGTTCAGCTCTCAGGATTAGGAACCCTCCTCCCTTCTACAGGCCTACATGGTCAAGCCTGTACTACTAGGGGAAGAAGGAAAGGCATTCTAGTCCAAGTACTTCCTTGTGCCCAAAAAACTGAGGGGAATTTGTTCTATCCTATACCTAAAGGCCCTGAACAAATATCTGGACAGAGAAAAGTTTAGGATGGTTTCCCTGGGCACCCTATTACCCATGATTCAGGCAAATGATTGACTATGCTTTCTGTACTTAAAGGATGCTTGATCCCACATACAAATATGGCCCAGTCAAGGTAGTATCTCGGGTTTCGAGTAAATTGTCTTGGGGAAAATCCATTGCTATTTTTGGGATAAGCAGCTTAAAATGTATTGAACTTTTTCGGGATCTTGCCAGATATTTGTGACCTGGATTGTTCATTGTTGGAAACAGGATGCTGGGCTTGATGGACCTTTGGTCTGTCCCAGTGTGGCAATACTTATGTACTTATTTAGAAACACCACTACCAGTATCTAGTCCTGTCTTTTGGCCTCGCATCCAGTCCTTCAGTCTTTACCAAGTAACTCACCATAGTCACAGCATAACTACAGTGGTGGAAATAAGTATTTGATCCCTTGCTGATTTTGTAAGTTTGCCCACTGACAAAGACATGAGCAGCCCATAATTGAAGGGTAGGTTATTGGTAACAGTGAGAGATAGCACATCACAAATTAAATCCGGAAAATCACATTGTGGAAAGTATATGAATTTATTTGCATTCTGCAGAGGGAAATAAGTATTTGATCCCCCACCAACCAGTAAGAGATCTGGCCCCTACAGACCAGGTAGATGCTCCAAATCAACTCGTTACCTGCATGACAGACAGCTGTCGGCAATGGTCACCTGTATGAAAGACACCTGTCCACAGACTCATTGAATCAGTCAGACTCTAACCTCTACAAAATGGCCAAGAGCAAGGAGCTGTCTAAGGATGTCAGGGACAAGATCATACACCTGCACAAGGCTGGAATGGGCTACAAAACCATCAGTAAGACGCTGGGCGAGAAGGAGACAACTGTTGGTGCCATAGTAAGAAAATGGAAGAAGTACAAAATGACTGTCAATCGACAAAGATCTGGGGCTCCACGCAAAATCTCACCTCGTGGGGTATCCTTGATCATGAGGAAGGTTAGAAATCAGCCTACAACTACAAGGGGGGAACTTGTCAATGATCTCAAGGCAGCTGGGACTACTGTCACCACGAAAACCATTGGTAACACATTACGACATAACGGATTGCAATCCTGCAGTGCCCGCAAGGTCCCCCTGCTCCGGAAGGCACATGTGACGGCCCGTCTGAAGTTTGCCAGTGAACACCTGGATGATGCCGAGAGTGATTGGGAGAAGGTGCTGTGGTCAGATGAGACAAAAATTGAGCTCTTTGGCATGAACTCAACTCGCCGTGTTTGGAGGAAGAGAAATGCTGCTTATGACCCAAAGAACACCGTCCCCACTGTCAAGCATGGAGGTGGAAATGTTATGTTTTGGGGGTGTTTCTCTGCTAAGGGCACAGGACTACTTCACCGCATCAATGGGAGAATGGATGGGGCCATGTACCGTACAATTCTGAGTGACAACCTCCTTCCCTCCGCCAGGGCCTTAAAAATGGGTCGTGGCTGGGTCTTCCAGCACGACAGTGACCCAAAACATACAGCCAAGGCAACAAAGGAGTGGCTCAGGAAGAAGCACATTAGGGTCATGGAGTGGCCTAGCCAGTCACCAGACCTTAATCCCATTGAAAACTTATGGAGGGAGCTGAAGCTGCGAGTTGCCAAGCGACAGCCCAGAACTCTTAATGATTTAGAGATGATCTGCAAAGAGGAGTGGACCAAAATTCCTCCTGACATGTGTGCAAACCTCATCATCAACTACAGAAGACGTCTGACCGCTGTGCTTGCCAACAAGGGTTTTGCCACCAAGTATTAGGTCTTGTTTGCCAGAGGGATTAAATACTTATTTCCCTCTGCAGAATGCAAATAAATTCATATACTTTCCACAATGTGATTTTCCGGATTTAATTTGTGATGTGCTATCTCTCACTGTTACCAATAACCTACCCTTCAATTATGGGCTGCTCATGTCTTTGTCAGTGGGCAAACTTACAAAATCAGCAAGGGATCAAATACTTATTTCCACCACTGTATGTAGGCTGGGAGTACATGTGTTTCCCTACTTAGATAATTGGCTGGTCAAGAGTACATCCAAGGAAGGAGTCCAGGATTCAATGCAGAGAACCATTAGGGTGTTGGAACTACTAGGGTCCATTATGAACTCCTCATTGCCCCATCTCCTTCCCATTCAGCAATTGGAGTTCATTGGAGCCCTGCTAGACACATTTTAAGCTCAGGCTTTCCTTCCAGATGATGGTCACCATTGCCCTACAGGTCCTGCAGAGCCAGCAGATCACAGCTCCGCAGAGGTTGAGGAGGTTGGGCCACCTGGCTTCCACAGTACTTGTCACACCCATGATGCGTCTACATTTGAGAGAGGCTCAGTGAACCCTAGCTTCCTGTTATCAAGCTTCAGGGAACATAGCGAATGTTGTTTCTGTCACTCCCAATCTGCAAGAATCTCTCTTGTGGTGGATGATTTGGCCCAATCTGGTCAGGGGACTTGAATTCCAAATTCCTCCTCTTCACAAGATTCTAACGACAGAAGCAGCCAACCTGAGCTAGGGATCTCATGTAGATAGGCTTCACACTCGGGGCTACTGGTCTGCTCAGTATAACATAGTAGAGGATGGCACTACCTGGTTAAGTGCTGCTGAATATCAGTGGGTGTTTAGCTGAGCAGGTTAAATCCCTTTGAATATTGGCCCTTCAATTTGTATCTGAGACGATGCCCAAAATCACAAGTAGAAGCAACGATTTTAACCTTGCTTCTCTGGTTCCCAGCCCACTGCTTTAACCTTTAAGCTACTCCTCTGCTCTGTTTAAAGCCAGCTGTGGCATTGAAGTTATATCTGACTATTCAGTGTGGGTCTATATCCAGGTATACTAGTGACTACTTCTAACTGGATAACAACAGGTAGCAACAAAACGGCTTTTCTGATAAGCTTTTTAAAATAACGGGCCTTATATTTTTATGCATGCGAATATGGCAAGTGAAGACCTTTTTTTCTTCTTTTAGTTAGCTCTGTCTTTTCTTTCTCCAGGCTTTATTGGTATCAGAACCAAAAAACAGTAAAGCATGTTTGCTCAATACAACAATGAAGGAATTGATATCTTTGGCCATGCCTTCGAATGAGTTGCACAGTGATGTCAGCACGATTCCACAGGTGATGATAAAGCATATAACATCATTTAAAGCTTATTGCATGCTCTTGGACAAATTATTTGTAATTAGCTTTATATAATTGATTTTATTTTATTTATTGCATTTGTATCCCACATTATCCCACTTTTTTGCAGGCTCAATGTGGCTTACAATATATCATGAATAATGGAGATATGTAAGAAATAAGCATTTAGTATTATAGAAGGATCTTGGGTAACATGATAGTGTTAAAGCCTGATATTAATATAACAAGCAGATCTAAATGTCATTGACTTTTAGATACAAACATACTACCAAGAATTGTAATTTATTGATTATTGGTTAAATCTGTAGAACTAATGCAATTTAACTTGACAGATTTTAGAAAGACAGTAAATTATGTGACAGCACATTGCCAGGACTGGGTGTCATTTACTCAGGAGTTCTAAAGGGACTTAAATTTTATATAAACTAGTGCCAGCGGAGAGGAGACTTAGCGATATACCATCAATTTTTAAATAAGGCTATGAGGAGACCTTGGGATCTACAGACCAATAAGTGATGATTTGTTTCAGGCAGGGGCGTATCTGCGTGGGGCCACAGGGGCCTGGGCCCCCGCAGATTTCGCCCTGGACCCCCCTACCATCGACCCTCTCCACCTCCCCCTCCCGCCCGCCCGCCACCAACCCATCGCCGATCTTTGCTGGCGGGGGACCCCAAGCCCCCGCCAGCCGAAGTCCTCTCTTCCGTGCAGGATGCAAGTTGCAACGCTTCCTGTTCTTCTGAGTCTGACGTCCTGCACGTACAATGTGCAGGACGTGAGACTCAGAATTTGGAACTCAGTCTGATGTCCTGCGCGTTGTACGTGCAGGACGTCAGACTCAGAAGAACAGGAAGCATTGCAACTTGCAGCCTGCATGGAAGAGAAGACCTCGGCTGGCGGGGGGTTGGGGTCCCCCGCCAGCAAAGGTAAGTGACAGCAGCGGGGGAGGGTTGGCGGCGGCGGGAGGGGGTGGAGAGTGTCATTGGTGGCGAGGGGGGGGGGTCTGGCAGTGGCGGGGGGGGGGGGCTAAAATGTGCCCCCTCCCTCTGGCTCTGGCCCCCCCTACCGCCAGAGTCCAGATACGCCCCTGGTTTCAGGTAAAATATAGAACTACAATGTGATGGGGAAAAGTAAACATGGCTTCTGTGAGGGGAAGTCATGTGTCAGCAAGCAAGTGGTTAAGGAGAATATGGTTGATAGATTTGGATTTTCAAAATGCTTTTAACAGCTTTTTTTTTAAACCAAAAGCTGCTAGCTAGATTAAGTTGCTATGATATTCATTATTCATGATTCAAAACTGTTCTGATAAATAGGAAACATAAAGGGTAGAACTAAATTGTAATTTTTCACAACGAAGGGGAAGGTGAACAGTGGTGTCTTGAAACTTTCTGATGTGGGGAACAATACCATTCAATGTATTCCGAAACAGTTTGGAAAAATCATGACGTTCTGAATTAAGTGGATGATACTAAAGGAAAGGAAAAGGGAGTGGGATGTGATATACTACTTTTCTGTAGTTACAATCAAAGCGGTTTACCTATATACAGGTACTTATTTTGTATTTGGTGCAATTGAGGGTTAGGTGACTTGCCCAGAGTCACAAGGAGCTGCAGTGGGAATTAAACCAGGTTCCCCTGATTCTCAGGCAACTGCAATAACCATTAAGTTGTTCCTCCACTAAATTACTAACTGTAGACAGTTATAAAGGGATCTCACAAAACAGAATCAATAGGCAATAAAACACAAGATATGCATCACCATAGAAAGGTGCAACACAATACATATAGGAAGAACAAGCTAAACTTTTCGTGTAATGGCCTATAGTTTAGCTATTATTTCTATGAAAAGAGATTTTTGTATTGCTCTCAATGGTTTTCTAAATACAAGCCAAATGTGCAGTGGTAGTCAAAAAGGCAAATACAATTTTAGAAATTAAGAGGTATTAGAAGAAAAAATTAAACTCTGGAATTTGTTGCCAGAAAATGTAGTAAAAGCAGTTAGCTTAGCAGGATTTAAAAAAAAGGTTTCAATAGCTTCCTAAAAGAAAAGTCCATAAGCCATTAATAAAATGGACTTGGGGAAAATCCACTGCTTATTTCTAGGATAAGTAGCATAAAATGTATTGTACTGTTTTGGGATCTTGCCAGGTACTTGTGACCTGGATTGGCCACTGTTGGAAACAGGATGCTGGGCTTGATGGACCTTCAGTCTGTCTCAGTATTGCAATACTTATGTTCTTATCATTAGAGGCATAAAACAACTTTCATATGATGATAAGATTAGAGACACTAGCTTAGAAAAAAAGACAACAGAGGAAAGATGTGATAGAGGCAAATTATAGAATCTTGAAAGGTTCGAAGAAAGCAACTAGGGAGCTGTTTACTTAGTTTCACTGAGTGCCCCATAGTTTATGTACTATGAGACAATCACATGACAGGTTTAAAACAAACAAAAGGAAGTACTACTTATGTGCATGTAAATAAATGGGTCATTGTTTTAATTCCGTGATAGTTTGTTTGAAATGCTGGCTGCAGCATTTAAATTATTCACAAATATTCAGCACTATCCAGATAATGAGTAATACTGAATATCAGTGCAGAGTAGGGGGTGCCACCACTAACTAGATGGCAGCGATATCCAGATAGCAGGTTAAATAGCTCCTCTAGATAAGGTTAGGACAGTGAGTTTTCTGTCCTAACGTTATTCAGACAACAGTTGGAATATCACAGATTTTTGGAGAGCTCACCACTTTTCCTTTGGATAATGCTGAAGCGGTTTGTAAGTATATTCAGCGGCATTATCCTCAGAAGCTTAGCTGAAATTGGGTGGCGGAGCAGGTGGGGGGAAGAGGGGTTGGTGGTTGGTAGGCTAGGATAGGGGAGGGCAGACTTATACGGTCTGTACCAGAGCCGGTGATGGGAGACGGGACTGGTGGTTGGGAGGCGGGAAATACTGCTGGGCAGACTTATACGGTCTGTGCCCTGAAAAAGACAGGTACAAATTCAAGATATGAGTTTATCTTGGGCAGACTAGATGGACCATGCAGGTCTTTTTCTGCCGTCATCTACTATGTTACTATGTATGTTACTGAATAATCCATGTATAGTGGTGACTGTAGGAAATATTTGGATGACAGTGGCAGTATCTAGATATTTCACTTTGAATATTGACTCAAAATTAATCTCTGTCACTGTTCTTCATTGCAAGACATGGGGCTAGTGGCGGCACCCACTGACCCTAAGTATAGCTCCCTAACTCTCTTCTCTCAGTAATGTGTACTTCCCCCCACCTTGTCCAGAAGCTTTCTGCTGGCCCTTGCTCCAGGACAACTGCTCTGTTTTCCTTCTTGACTGTGGTGCTCTCAGTGAGTTTGAGTTTTACATCATACAAACTCCCACGCTATTGTGAGACTGTGCCAACAGTGAAAACGTTTGGACACCATGTGGATCATGCTGACCAAGAGCCTTTAGGATGATGGAAGAAACCAGAACAGCTATCCTAGAAGCAAGACTCTGGGAAAGGTTGGGGGTATTAACATACCAGGGGGCAGTCTGATAACACCTGACTGGGAAGAGAGGCTGATGGGAGTTGAGACTGATTGGGACAGGGTTGGAGGAAAGTTATGTATGTATTTATTTATTAGAAGAAGAGAGTGCTGGGGGAGATGAGATGGACTCATGAAGAGAGAGAGTCTGGAGAATTAAACTTCATTATATTTATACACTAGCCGTTAAGCCCGTAACAACGGGATAGTTTTTTGTTTTCCAATGGCCCCCCACCCCCACCCTGGGGTCCACCAACCCTGCTGTCTCCCCTGCCCTCCCCCAGCGTGTTTCCCTCAGTTCCGCCCCCTCCTTCCCTCCCTGCTCCCTCCTCCTCCGATTTCCACGCCCATGTCCAAGCCCTCCTCCCTATTGGGCTGTACTGCTGGTGGAGGCGGGGCTTGGACTTCTACACTCTTAGCGTTCTGAGTGACTCTACTGCGCATTTGCAGGTGAGTCGGTCACTTGCCGTTTATATGTTTGATATTGTTCTGGGTAAGCTGAGCAACTGGATTGGTTAAATCATTGGAGAGGGATTCCCCTCCTTAATCACCCAGGGCTCTTGGCACCATCTACTTTTGGTCCTGTCTGTCATGTTTAAGCTTTTTTTTTTTTTTTTTTTTTTACCAACGTGGCCCCTATTTCCAAGAAATAGTGCAGATCACTGATAAATATCTTCTGTATCATTGTCAGCAAATACTTGTTTGGAGATGTAGAATTATATTAATATTTTAAAACAAATATCACAATGCTTCTTTGCCATCTGTGTCAATCCACATGCACTTAAGAATCCTCTACCTAAATCAAAAACATACTGAGATTTTTTTTTACATGTGTGTGTTATAGGTTCATGCTTTAAACATTCTAAGAGCTCTGTTCCGAGATACCCGTTTAAGTGAACGAATCATTCCGTATGTTGCAGATGGAACGCGAGCAGCAATTCTGGGGTTTACATCCCCTGTTTGGGCAGTAAGTTTTATATCCCCCCCCCTTCATTTTATGGAATTGGTAGAGCATAAGCTAATGGACTTGTTTTAAAGTTTAAGGAAATGATCTTTCACAGTGAAATAAAGAAGAATGTCTACAGAGCTGTGGCATTTATTTATTTTATTTTTGTTACATTTGTACCCCACACTTTCCCACTCATGGCAGGCTCAATGCGGCTTATATGGGGCAATGGAGGGTTAAGTGACTTGCCCAGAGTCACAAGGAGCTGCCTGTGCCTGAAGTGGGAATTGAACTCAAGTCCTCAGTTTGCCAGGACCAAAGTCCACCACCCTAACCACTAGGCCACTCTCCCACTGTTGCTACTATTTGAGATTCTACATGGAATGTTGCTATTCCAACATTCCATGTAGAAGTTGGCCCTTGCAGATCACCAATGTGGCTGCGCAGGCTTCTGCTTCTGTGAGTCTGACGTCCTGCAGGACGTCAGACTCACAGAAACAGAAGCCTGCACAGCCTTCTACATGGAATGTTGCTAGTGGAATAGCAACATTCCAAGTAGAATCTCCAATAGTAGCAGCATTCCATGTAGAATCTCCAATAGTATCTATTTTATTTTTGTTACATTTGTACCCCGCGCTTTCCCACTCATGGCAGGCTCAATGCAGCTTACATGGGGCATTGGAGGGTTAAGTGACTTGCCCAGAGTCACAAGGAGCTGCCTGTGCCTGAAGTGGGAATTGAACTCAGTTCCTCAGTTCCCCAGGACCAAAGTCCACCACTCTAACCACTAGGACACTCCCCCACTGTTGCCCCCCACTGTTGCTACTATTTGAGATTCTACATGGAATGTTGCTATTCCACTAGCAACATTCCATGTAGAAGTCGGCCCTTGCAGATCACCAATGTGGCTGCGCAGGCTTCTGCTTCTGTGAGTCTGACGTGCAGGACGTCAGACTCACAGAAACAGAAGCCTGCGCAGCCTTCTACATGGAATGTTGCTAGTGGAATAGCAACATTCCATGTAGAATCTCCAATAGTAGCAACATTCCATGTGGAATCTCCAATAGTATCTATTTTATTTTTGTTACATTTGTACCCCGCGCTTTCCCACTCATGGCAGGTTCAATGTGGCTTACATGGGGCAATGGAGGGTTAAGTGACTTGCCCAGAGTCACAAGGAGCTGCCTGTGCCAGAAGTGGGAATCAAACTCAGTTCCTCAGTTCCCCAGGACCAAAGTCCACCACCCTAACCACTAGGCCACTCCTCCACTCAGTCAAAGAATTCCATGTTTAGGATTTTTCTAGCAACTATTTGTCTAGCAAACATACCTGCATGGCTGCACTCTGATGTATAAAGTGACCAAAGTGCAGTGCAGCATTGCATGCCGTTACCTACTTTGCAGTATGGTAAAAATATATTAATTGGCATATACATAGTTTGTTCTTGGTTCATGGTTCTTTAACATCTATTGTATACAGAATCATTGCTTTCCTAAAGTTATTTATCCCATGAGTTCTAGCTTTTCTGTTTCCACAACTGTGTTCTATTCCTTTGTCAGCATTCTTCTCATTTCCCTTCTAATCTATGTATCTGATCCTGGAAAAGGCTGACACTATGTACCTTGAAATATGGTTTCTTTTATTTAACACTGGAACCCACAAATGGCAATGGTTTCATAAATTTGTTTGGGATGTTGATCTCTTTCCCCCCCCCCCCCCCCTGATATTTAGTGCTATTTAACCGGTCAGTAGTGGCCGCTGACAGCTTAAATACAGTTTAACAAGCTAACCGTGAGTGTAGGAGTGGCCTAGTGGTTAGTGTGGTGGACTTTGATCCTGGGGGACTAGGTTCAATTGCCACTGCAGGCACAGGCAGCTCCTTGTGACTCTGGGCAAGTCACTTAACCCTCCATTGCCCCAGGTACAAATAAGTACCTGTATACAATATGTAAGCCGCATTGAGCCTGCCATGAGTGGGAAAGCGCGGGGTACAAATGTAACAAAATAAAAAATAATTCAGTGGGAGATAACCGATATTCAGCGCTGGGTTTAGCGGTTAAATAGGACCTCGTAAATAGCAGTCTTATCTTTAACCGCTAGGAACTTAACCGGTTAGCGCTAAATATTGACTTAACTGGTTATATTTCAGTGGCCAAAAATGAAACTGGATGTTCAATGCCAATCACCAGAAATGGTCTGGCATTGAATATCCGGGGTCAGAGTCGACTGTGGTACGTATGCGGGCTGCCTCCCGCTTGCTGAATATCTGCCCCACTGTGTCCCAATTCTTCACATCTCAAACAACAAACTTCTTTAACATCTGCTTGAGGTTTTTTTTTAAAATTCTCAATCTGCCTATTGGTCCGGGGACGGTACACTGAGGTCTGATGCGTCTTCACTTGTTTCACCAGGATGCATACCTTTTATATGTTTCATGTCATGCAACAAGTATGCACCCTGGTGAAACAAGTGAAGACGCATCGGACCTCTGTGTACATTACATTACATTTCACACTTCTATACCGTAGTATCCCCAAAGAGTTCACTACAGTGTACAATCTGAAGAAGCAGGACAAAACCCTGGAAGTACATCAGTTTCAAACCACAATTGAAATTTCGATCGTAACAATCTAAAAGAAATAATAAAAATGAGTTTTAATAGCTTTTTAAAATACAGAATAGTGACATATCTGTGTATCATCCCTAGACCGATAGGATGAGCATTTCAATAAAATCTTCAAGTAAATGTTGAAGACGTTTTTGTTAAGGGTGTGAAGAATTGGGATACGCTGCTTCCCTATGTACTGTTTGCCAACCAAAGAGTGCCTCAGAGCTCAACAGTTAATTTTCCCCATTATAACTACTCTATGGAAGAAGACCAAGGGGGAATCCCTGAGGAAGAACCCAGGCCAGGACAAAACCTGGTTGACTTTGAGGGGCATAATTGAATGGGGCGCCCACGTTTTCCTGAGGACGTCCTTGCAGGATGTCCCGGCGAAGGGGCGGGGAAACCCGTATTATCGAAACAAGATGGGCGTTCATCTTTCGTTTCGATAATATGGTCGGAGACGCCCAAATCTCAACATTTAGGTCGACCTTAGAGATGGTCGTCCTCGGTTTTTGGCGATAATGGAAACCGAGGACGCCCATCTCAGAAACGACCAAATCCAAGCCCTTTGTTTGTGGGAGGAGCCAGCATTCGTAGTGCACTGGTTCCCCTGACATGCCAGGACACCAACCGGGCACCCTAGGGGGCACTGCGGTGGACTTCAGAAATTGCTCCCAGGTGCATAGCTCCCTTACCTTGGGTGCTGAGCCCCCAAATCCCACTCCCCACAACTGTACACCACTACCATAGCCCTAAGGGGTGAAAGGGGTCACCTACATGTGGGTGCAGTGGGTTTCTGGTGGGTTTTGAAGAGCTCACATTTACTACCACAAGTTTAACAGGTAGGGGGGGGTGGGCCTGGGTCTGCCTGCCTGAAGTGCACTGCACCCACTAAAACTGCTCCAGGGGCCTGCATACTGCTGTCATGGAGCTGGGTATGACATTTGAGGCTGGCAAAAAATATTTTAAAAGTTTTTTTTTTTTTTTTAGGGTGGGAGTGGGTTAGTCACTACTGGGGGAGTAATGGGAGGTCATCCCCGATTTCCTCCGGTAGTCATCTGGTCAGTTCAGGCAACTTTTCACGGCTTGGTCGCAAGAAAAAAATGGACCAAGTAAAGTTGGCCAAGTGCTCGTCAGGGATGCCCTTCTTTTTTCCATTATCGGCCGAGGACACCCATGTGTTAAGCACGCCCCAGTCCCGTCTTCACTATGCTTCCAACACGCCCCCGTGAGCTTTGGTCGTCCCCGCGACAGAAAGCAGTTGAGGACGCCCAAACTCGGCTTTCGATTATGCCGATTTGGGCGCCCTTCTCTTTCGAAAATGAGCCCATCTGTCTTGCAGATGCTGGAGTAAAAAAAAGCAGGGGAGGCTGAGGAACCTTGTGTGGAAAAGGCCCAAGTAGGACAAACTAGGGTCTCCAGAGGATTTTCCTGTCTTTATCTGAAAATAAGTTGCTGGCAGGTGGCAGGAAATGCACACTTTGGGCTTGGTCAACTAATTTATTTTTATTTTGTGACTGTTTTTTATATTAGTATGATTAATTACATTGTTTTAGTTTTAAAATATTTTTTCTGGTACTTTTTGATCGTTGTTTTGGTTTAACCCTTAAGCTAAATTCTACTAAATAAGTAAAGCATAATGTACAGATCACAAAAGTGATTCCTTAATGCAGAATGCTAGCATTCATGTGCTCCTGTTCCTAGTCTTTGAAGAAGGAATCGTGATAGTACTAAAAGACTCTGTATAGAATTATCTCTGGATAATTTTCTTTCTGATTGATCTAAAGGTATGCTGGCCTGCAAAGACACTGCCCCCATCATATCGTCTACTCACTTGTCCTTTAGATTGTAAGCTCTTTGAGCAGGGCCTGTCCTTTTATGTTAAACTAGCTGTTAAGCCCGTTAAAACGGGCAAAATTTATGTTTTGCAAAATTTAATAATTCTCACCTCCATCCATCCATGTGCAGCAAACCTACTCTCTCCCCTGCCCTCCCCTCCCCCAATCCATGCCCAGCAACCCTGCTCTCTCCCCTGCCCTCCCCCCCCCCCCATGTCCAGCAGCCATCCTGTATCCCCTGGCCTCTCCCCATGTCCAGCAATCATGCCCTCTCCCCCTGCCCTCCCCCCATGTCCAGCTACCCTCCTCGCCGCCGCTCCCTCCCCCCTCAGTGCCGGGCCCCCTGCACTGACCTGACAGCACCTCTCACCTCCATGTGAAAGCGCTGCAGGCAGCAGCAGATCGCTCTGCTGCTGCCTGCAGAGCTTCCACACGGAGGTGAGAGGCGCTGTCAGGTCAGTGCAGGGGGCCTGATATGGAGGGGGTGGGAGCGGCGGCGGGGATGGGGGGGAGGGTGGAGGTTGGTGCGCGCGATGTTCATTTCCAGGCTCCAGCAGCAGCGTCAGGAAGTCCGACTCCATTTCCCTCTCTGTTCCACCCTCTGATGTCATCACGTCTTGATGCGAGGGCGGGACAGAGAGGGAAGTCTCTACTGCGCATTTGCAGGTGAGTCGGTCACTTGCCATTTATATGTTTGATTGTACAGCGCTGCGTAACCCTAGTAGCGCTTTAGAAATGTTAAGTAGTAGTAGTGTATAGTAAGTAGATGTGATTTATATAGTATCATTTAATGAGCTTTTCTAAATAACTGTTTTATGTTTGTGCTGTAGGTGAGAAATTCTTCTACCCTGCTCTTCAGTACTTTGATTACAAGAATATTTGGTGTTAAAAGGGGAAAGGATGAACGTTCCAAGAAAAACAGGTAAGGTCCATTTCAAATTTATTTGTATACAAAATTTCCTGGGCTGAACAAACAGTTGTCAATACTACTTGCTTGTATTGATTTTCTTTCTACTGTCTAATGTTTAAAATACTGTCTGATTCATTTTAAGGTAAACAATATTGTTTGAAAGGTAAATGATGAAATTAGTAACAGGAAGCAGGCACTTTTGAGACACCAAAGTTCTGACATGAATTGTTCGCATACTTAACATTTGTGTGTGAACTTTCTCGATAATACTGCAGAGCTGGAGCGCTTTGTGATATGTTATCCATTTTAATAAAAAGAAGGTACTTAAGCTTACTTAACTGCTGAGAACAAATGGGATATCCTTTGACATAGGTGCACAGTGAGAGAGGACTGTGATCCCTCATCCATCTTAACAAGAATGTGCTTCAGCCCAGTAAACCAAATGTCCTCATACATCGTGGAGGAGTGGCCTAGTGGTTAGGGTGGTGGACT
This sequence comes from Microcaecilia unicolor, assembly GCF_901765095.1. Lineage (NCBI taxonomy): Eukaryota > Metazoa > Chordata > Amphibia > Gymnophiona > Siphonopidae > Microcaecilia > Microcaecilia unicolor. Next base: position 27,083,528 of record NC_044033.1, on the reverse strand, counting down.
TTGGTCCTGGGGAACTGAGGAACTGAGTTCGATTCCCGGTACAGGCAGCTCCTTGTGACTCTGGGCAAGTCACTTAACCCTCCATTGCCCGCCGCATAGAGCCTGCCATGAGTGGGAAAGTGCGGGGTACAAATGTAACAAAAAAAAAAAAAAATCGTGGTAGTATGAGGAAGAGGTAACTATTGCATCCCCTGACTACCAAGAGTATTCAGGCTCAAGCAGCAGAATACCTATCTTACTACACCCATCTTATTTTCTGCCTACTACCACCTAATTTCCCCATCAATACTAGATTGCTATTTGAAAACTTTGGCCTAGTGAATGCCAGGTTGAACAATAAAAAATTTGGTATAATTCATGATGTTGTTGGGAGTACCACCTAGACATCTTGGGAATAACAGAAACCTATCTGGATGAAAATGAGGAACCCCACTGTCTTAACTATGGCCAACAAAATTTATCATACAGTATCAGCCAAGACCAGGAAAGCAACTGGCTGGCTGAGGGTAACATGCCTTGGGGGTGAGGGACTGGCTAGCTAAGCAATTGGAGGGCTGAGGGTAGAAGGTTTAGATTTCTTGGGGGTGAGATAAGGTTTAGAAAGAGGGAAATTTGAGATGGGGTGGGGGGATTGAGAGAAGGAGACTACTGGAGACACGGGAGGGATTTGAGAGGAAGACTAGTAGGAATAGGGTTGGGAGGTTGAAAGAATGGATGCGGACAGGGTGGGAAGAATGAGAGAAGGGGAGAATGGTAGGTGACCCTGGCCATGGTGATAGCTGCCCCTGAGGTAATTTCTTGTTTCACCTGTGAAATGCAGCAACACACGGATGGCAGCATGTTTGAGTTTTGTTGGAAGAAAGTCTGTGCAGCTGGTTTCTGTCAGCATTGTGTGGTAATGCGTTTACAGAATGGACAAAAAAGCCTTAAGTGAAACAGGCCCTAAAAGGGCCGCAGTAGACCTTGGAGGGTATGCTGTTCCCCCACTCTTCCAGTTCCGGCTCTTGAATGAGGGAATACAGTGAGAGAGTCCTTAGTTTTTGGAGTGGCTCATAGGAAAAAAAAATGTCAAGGCTTAGTATAACAGTTCAGGCATGTTACAGGGTGGTACAACTCTAATGAAAATAAATTGTTTTGACTGACTTTATCGATTTGGCAACAAAATTAGTAGGATCATTTTTAACGTTATAAACACTTTCTTTTGATCCTGCAGAACTTTTCATTTAGAATGATGTTTCATTTTTAATCAGATGGGCACTGACTACTACTGAGAACAGAAGCCAGAAACTAGAGGATTCATCTGATGGTTAGAGCATTAGGCTGAGATCTGGGGAAGGCAGGTTCAAAACCATTGCGAACTTGAGCAAATCACTTAACCTTCTGTTGCCTCAGGTTCAAAATCGGATTGTGAGCCTTCCAGGGAGAGGGAAATTCCTAATGAAAAGATGTGAGCTAAATCTTATACCCAGGACTCGCCTTATGCCTACGCACTTAGTAATAGTCATGGATTCTGAGCTTTTATTCATCAGTTCCAGAGCAAAAGTTCCTCCATCCATCCATCTAGAGCTAAGGATGGCCTGCCGGAGCTTTTTACCTGGCTTACAGTGGTAAGATGGTTCCTCGCTAGAGCTATGGATGTGACATTCTTAAGCCACTGACTGAGAACTTCTCACCTTCTCCCATGGTCCTAAGACTAATACAGAGTAGCAGAGCTCCTTAGATATCCAAAGTGACCCCCTCCTTGAACCCTCATTAGCCTCTTCCTTACTAAGACTGGGTTCTCAGACCAAAATGTTTGTCTACAACTCTGTCTGTCAAAGCATAGACTAGAGGATGTGGACATGAAATAGAATATATATACCTAATTATGTATGTGTATATAAATATATGTGTGTATAGAGGAATACAGCATAAAGGGGTCCTCATCTTCCATGATCATACCTCACAAAAAGAGCCTGAATTATATATTTCAGTGTTGCTTACTCAAAATGCAACTGGTCCCTTCCCCTAAATCATTCTATCATGAATTTAGTAAAAAAGATTTGTGTATTAATGTTTGATTAAATAGTGTCCACCAGCACACTCTTGTTTTGTCCCTTCTTATCACTAGACTCAATTATTGTTTCTTGTTTTGTTCCTTCTTATCACTAGACTCAATTATTGTAATATCATGGTTCTTGGTTGTTCCCAGTGAAACCACAAAAAACTTCAAACAATCCAAAATATGGCCATTAAACTCATCTGCCATGCATGTAAGTTCGATAGTGTCTCCCTTTATTTCAGAAATTTCACTGACTTCCCATGGAACAACATACCAAATACAAACTTCTTACTCTTTCTTTTAAGGCACTCGGATTTGGCTCTCCTGATTATTTGATAACTTTAACTATCTCTTACTCTCCAGCTAGACTTTTATGTTTATTAAACAATCACTAACTCGTTCTCCCTGGTCCCAAAGCTGCACAGCTCATGTCATCATGCCATTTTCTTCACGACCCCTTGCTATTGGAATTCTTTACCCTTATCTTCGCACTCTGAACTTACTTTCAAAAAGTTTACAATAGCCTTAAAAACTTGGCTTTTTAAAGAGTCTTTCCACCTTGACAGTTAATGTAGAATTTGCCTGTGCTAGAATCATAACCCTCCCCTTACTGTTTACCCTTTAAATGTTACCTAGCCTTGCCCTCCCCTCTGTCAACCCTTACTGTTATACCCTGATTGTTGGTTGCTTGTCTCACTGTTCTGTGAAATAATTGTAGTTCTTTTCTTTCTTTTAATTGTATTTTTATTTGTAAACCACCCAGTTCTGCTAGTCAGCTTGGGCGGTATAGTAAGTTTTAATAAACATCCCATATCTATAATGTCAATATAAATTATCAAAAACATTCTCAGGAAAAGTATATATAATGTCACTGATACTCAAAAACAGTGTTGCTAATAGCAGGTCATAATTAAAACTCAGCCCAAAATGTAGATTCCTCAGAATAGTAATAAATATCACAAATAGATTACAAGTTTTATCTTGCAATCCAGTGTCGCCCAGGGTTCAACAAGCACTCTGTTTCATTCACCCGCTACAGGAGAGGAGTAGAGTGGAGGAGTGGCCTAGTGGTTAGGGTGGTGGACTTTGGTCCTGGGGAACTGAGTTCGATTCCCACTTCAGGCACAGGCAGCTCCTTGTGACTCTGGGCAAGTCACTTAACCCTCCATTGCCCCATGTAAGCCGCATTGAGCCTGCCATGAGTGGGAAAGCACAGGGTACAAATGTAACAAAAATAAAAGAACACATTAAATTCAGTATGCTGAGGCTTTATAAATGGCGACATTGTTTGCAATGCAGAAAGAAACAAGCTCAGAGGACAAGCAAGAGAGCAAGTACAGCATGAGTGTTATCACCAATGGAGCCTGGTGCAGGAATACTTCTCTAGCTGGATTCATAAAAAAGCTTTGGAGACAGCTCACTTTGCATGAGTGCCACTTCTCGCCTGCCACTTTTGCAGGAACCACCTCAGCCTTCATCTTTCTATAGTACCAGTTGGACATATTACTGCAATTCCCCATCAAGACTTTCATTTTTTGAGTTGTTCAGCTTTTACTGTATTTTTTTTTTGAGTCCTGATGCTGTTGTGCGGTTTCCTTGTACTCTAGTAGCACCTTAGGTGGGTTTTTGGTTGATTTTAAGTTACATTATTTTTTGTGGGTTTTTTTTTGCCCATTACAGGTCTTCATAGAGGGCCTTGGGTTGCATTTTCAAAATGAAGTCATTTTATTTCGCTGCAGCTGTATTTTTCAGCGATTATGGCCTAGGAAAAAAACCTCTTGCAACTTTAAAAAGTGGACCCAGTGCAGCTAGACCATATTAATAATGGATTGGAACTGGATTGGAAACTGGTTTACTGACAAGTAAATGTTTATTTGGAGGAAAGGAAGGTGATAGTGGAGTGCCTCAGGGATTGTTACTGGGGCCGATTATATTTATTTGTGAGCGACATTGCTGAAGGCTTAGAAGAAAAAGTTTGCCTTTTTTGCAGATGATGCAAAGATTTTCAACAGAGTGGACACCACTGAGGATAGTAGAAAATATAAGAAGAGATCTACAAAAATTAAAACGAATGGTCCGAGTTCTGTCAGTTAAAATTGAATGTGAAGAAGTGCAGAGTGATGCACTTGGGAAGTAGAAATCCAGAGGAGTTTGTGAGATAGAGGTTGAGAGATTGATAAGCACAGTTCAGGAGAGAGACCTTGAGATGATAGTGTCTGAGGATCACAAGGAAGCAAAACAATTTGACAAGATGGTAGCTGTAGCCAGAAGGATGCTAGACTGCATAGAAAGAGGTGTAACTAGCAGAAGAAATGAGCTGTTAATATCCCTGTTCAAGCTGTCGGTGAGGCCCCACTTGAAGTATTCAGTTTTGGAGGCCGTAAAAAGACTTGTAGCTGTTCAGAGAAAAGTGACTAAAATGGTATGGGGTTTGCACCAAAAGATGTATGTGAAGAGGCATGGTGACATGAATATGTATACCCTAGAGGAAAGGAGGGATAGGGAAGATATTATATAGATATTTAAATACTTGAAAGGTATTAATATACAAACACATCTCTTCCAGAGACAGAGAAGCATTAGAACTAGAGGACATTAGTTGAGATTGTATGGTGGTCGACATTTATTTATTTATTATCTATTGCACATTTATCCCACATTTTCCCACCTATTTGCAGGCTCAATGTGGCTTACTACTACTACTTAACATTTCCAGAGCGCTACTAGGGTTACGCAGCGCTGTACAATTTAATAAAGAGAGACAGTCCCTGCTCAAAGAGCTTACAATCTAATAGACAAGTGAACGGTCGGTCCGATAGGGGCAGTCAAATTGGGGCAGTCTGGATTCAGACTTACAAAGACCTGTTGTAGCATCGCCACAACAGGGTAACGAGTACAGTTGGTGTTACAAAGAAATCAATGCAAACAGAAGGATCTGGTCAAGTAGATATAGAAAGAGACATTCTGAGTAAAGGTGGGTAGGTATTGTGTTATAGTTAGTTATGGGTTATCGTGGTAGGCCCTGTTGAAGAGGTAGGTTTTCAGAGATTTGCGGAAGGTAGATAATTCGTTGATCGTTTTCAAGTGAATTGGTAGTGCATTCCATAACTGCGTGCTCATGAAGGAGAAGCTGGTCGCGTGTGTTAGTTTGTATTTCAGTCCTTTACAGCTGGGGAAGTGTAGGTTGAGAAAGGTGCGAGAAGATCTTATAGCGCTTCTGGGTGGGAGGTCCACAAGGTCTAGCATGTAGGTCGGGGCATCTCCATAAATGATTTTATGAACAATCATGCAGATCTTGAATGCGATACATTCTCTAAGAGGGAGCCAGTGTAATTTCTTTCTTAGGGGTTTTGCACTTTCATATTTTGTTTTTCCAAATATGAGTCTGGCTGCTGTATTCCGGGCTGTCTGCAGACATAGGAGTAAAATCGGGAAGTTCTTTTTCATGGAGAGGGTAGGGGAATCCTTGAATGTGTAGGATAAACACAAAGAATCCTTATATGGAAAGAGGACAGAATCAAAACAAAATTTAGCAATGATTAATCAGCAACCCCAGTAGTTGGAAAGCAAGGCCAGTGCTGGGCAGACATCTACGGTCTGTGTCCCAAATATGGACTGAAATGGGCTTCAATCACAAATCCAGCAATCAAGTAAAACGTTTTTAGTTTGCAACATAGTTGGATTATTGGTTTGATCAAGTATTGACAATGAATATGCTAAAACCAAAATTATAAAACCACACTTCCGAGATAGTATCACATGTATGTAACTGCCTATATGTGGTTGACATTGAGGTTTCTATGGAACTTTGGAAGGCTAAGTGATTTGAAAATGAGCCCCATAGTGGCAGATTGCCGACTTCCCTGTATGTGATGCTAGTGTTTGGTCATGAAATGTTCCCTGAATAGCATGATGAGGGCATCTCTGGCTGCCTTGCTGGGGGGATTGGATGAACCATGCGAGTACATAAGTATTTCTGCTGCATAACGTGCATAGTCCAGATCCTCCATTGTATCTTGCAAGAAACAATGATGATAGGTAAGAGGAACTGGGTTCTGGGATCTTAAGGTCAAGGCAGGGTTGATAGTGTCCGGAACATCTTCTGTGAACCAAGACTGTGAACATAATGTTGTAATTGAAGGTATGCAAAACTATCAGATGGCGTCAGATGGAATTCTGTGAGAAGATCTTCAAAGGATCTTAACTACCCCTCATCAGTTCGTAGCTGAAAAAGATAACAAACTCCATACACACACTCATGCCCTGGGAAACATTTGAGGCAGTGTTAAACGAATGGGGGGGGAAATGTGTACAGAATAGTGTTGTACATGGACAGAAATTTCACCCATTCCTGACTATCTCCACTGGAATCTACCCATTCCCACTGGTACCCATCAAAATCCATTCCATCCCCACCATTAATCTCCTTCATCCCCACCCGTACCCGCAGGAGTCAATACTATTACTTGCTCATAGTCCTTCATTTCCTCCTGATCCCAACAGCCTCCTGCAGTTTTAAGGGCAGTATTCACTGTTCAACCAATGAGTGTTCCAAGTTTGTCTGGTGTCCAGCTGCCCCTCTGGGCATTCCAGACTTCATTCTGGCACTCCAGTTGCCTTTCTCAGTGTGTTCCAAGCCTCATTCTGGCGTCACCAGAGATTTTGATGACATCCCACAGGAATCCCTCAACAACTTCTTCCGTTCCTGTGGGAATCCTGCAGGTTCCATGGGATTCCTGCAAACCCCATTCCTGTGCTTCTCTCTAGTGCAGATAAATGTATCTGTTTAGAGGGTCCACAGAAAGAGCGGTCTTAACTGCAAACAGAATTTATCTATTTAAGCTTAGGACTACACGTTCAGTAGGCCTACTTAAATTTCTGACAACTTAAAGATACTGGGAGTAACGATAGACAGCCATTTATCTTTTGATAAGCACGCTAAACTCACCACGAAGAAAATGTTTAATATGATGTGGATATTGAAACGAGTGAAGCCTTATCTCCCACTCAACACTTTCCGGAACCTGATACAGTCTACTGTTATTACCCACGCCGACTACTGCAACAGTGTCTTTTTAGGATGCAAAACTCAAATACTGAAGAGACTCCAAACTGCCCAAAACACGGCTGCCAGACTTATTTTTGGCAAATCAAAATTCGAAAGTGCATCACCTCTTCGAGCAAAGCTTCACTGACTCCCCATCAAAGAAAGAATAAATTTTAAGATCAACACAATGACCCACAAGATCATCCACGGTGAATCCCCTGGCTACATGAATGATTTGATCGACCTCCCTGCTAGAACAGATCTATTTCTTCACGAACATCTTAACCTACACCTTCCCAATTGTAGAGGAATTAAATACAAGACATACTACGCATCCAGTTTCTCCTTTTTGGGCAGCCAGCTTTGGAACGCTCTACCCAGACCAATCCGATTAATAAACGACTTCTTGCCCTTTAGAAAAATGCTGAAAGCTCATCACTTCAAGCAAGCCTACCCTAATGCCCTAACCTATCTCGACAACCTCCACTCCCAATTCTGTTCTGATTTAAATACCAACCTCCCATCCTTCTCTTTCCATCTCTCCTTAATTTTATCCCTCCTTACCCCTTTTCTCCCAAATTACACTATCCTATCCTGTCTACCCTCTTTTATCCTAATCATATATTATCTAGCTCAACTTATCACACACTACTAAGCCCAACTTTACATTGTTTTACTACTATTTTATTGAAAATTCTATTCTTAACTTTGTATTTCAAATTACTATGTAAGCCGCATTGAGCCTGATTTGTGTGGGAAAGCGCGGGGTACAAATGTAATAAATAAATATACAGGGCCACTGAATATCGAGCATAAAGAGAGGAGGACATAAATCATCCGGTTACCTTTATACGATGACCACAGGTTTGAATATTGACTCTGCGTTTTTGCAAAGTGCTGCTTTTTGCTTAAATATGTCAGCTGACACTGATACTGTAACAAAAGATGTTAAGGACATTGTACTATTTTATGACTCAACCATTTCTTTTGGAACATATGTGATTAGATCATCCTTTATAACTAGAAAACATCTCTAGACTAAACCTTTATTGACTGATACTGTGGCAATGATTCATGCCCTGATCATTTCTAGCTTAACTATAATGCCTTGTTTTGTTTTTCCTGATAAGAATGCAAAACTCACAGCTGATGAAAAATGCTGTAATCAGGGATTTTAAATGTACTGGGCCAAGAAGCCTTATATAGATTTTGCACTGTATAATTTGCCTTCTTTTCTCAGCAAACACTATGTCCGTGCTGTATGATAAAGCTGAGTAAACATTGCACTCTAAAGCTTGTTTTGTGTAGTAATGAATGAAGCTCATTTATTTGGTTATTTAGATTTTGTTCTCAACTTTTTCAGTAGTAGCTAAAGGTGAGTTACATTCAGGTACAATAGGTATTTCCCTGCCCCTGTTTCCTGGTGATGCCTTGCCAGAGTAATCCTGCATTTCAGGTGGGAATCATCCGGGCTTAATTCATTCATTGATGGGTTAAAACTTACTGTTCTAGAGAGCAGTTTTTAAAGATCTTTCCTAGATTCTGAAAATTATTCTTGCTGCCCAATTTGGGTAAGAATGTGTGCGTTATTTTAGAATGTATATTCTTTTGCCCATGGGGAGAAAAGGATAGAGTTAAGGAGCGAGCAACTACAAGCACGAATTTCATTTTAAAATTGCCATATGTACTGACATCTACTGGCCCACGTTTTCAAAGTAAAACTCCACAAAAATTTCCCTTTGCAAAATTATCTTGTACCTGTGATTGAGCTAGTCTAGGAAACTGAAAATTGGCCTCAGATTTAGATATATTAATTAAATCACACTTAATTATATTATTACATGCAGCCCTGATTTATAATACTGTTGTATTAAAAAGGCAGGGCATGTGGTCTGGGCCTATTCTATAAAGGAAAGTGCCCACCTACTTTCCTTTATAGAATACTAACATTACCTGGGTATATATAGAAACATAGAAAATATAGGCAGATAAAGACCATATGACCTATCCTGTCTGCCCATCTATGCCGTCTACTCTCCCTATCACTCCCTTAGAGATCCTACATACTTATTTATTTATTTTTATTTATTTATTTATTACATTTGTATCCCACATTATCGCACCTTTTTGCAGGCTCAATGTGGCTTACAATTCATCGTGGATACTGGAAATAGAAAAGAGTATACATTTGTTTTAGCAGAAGTTTTGGGTACATGATGGTGAGATACATGATAGTGTTAAAGCCATAGACATTAGGTACATGATAGTGTGAAAGCAAAAGACATTAAAGAACATTCCTGGATATCTTAAAGAAAGTAGAGTTAGGCGTGTTGTTTTTTATGATATGTTTTGTCGAAGAGATAAGTTTTCAGGAGTCCCAAGCTCTCTTGAATTCAGACACTGTTTTCATTTCCACCACTTCCATCGGTAGGCCGTTCCATGAATTCAACACCCTTTCCATGAAAAAGTATTTCCTTAGGTTACTTCTGAGTCTATCCCCTTTCACTTTTATCCTATGCCCTCTCGTTCCAGAGCTTCCGTTCATTTGAAAGAGGCTCATCTCTTGTGCATTTATGCCACGTAGGTATTTAAGTGTCTCTATCATATCTCTTCTCTCCCCCTTTTCTTCCAAAGAATACTATTGAGATCTTAAGTCTGTCCCCATACGCTTTATGATGAAGACTACTGACCCTTTTGGTAATTGCCCTCTGGACCCTCTGCATCTTATTTATATCTTTTTGAAGGTGCAGTCTCCAGAATTACACACAATATTCTAAATGAGATCTCACCAGAGTCTTATACAGGGACATCATCACCTCCTTTTTCCTATTGGCCATTCCTCTCCCTATGCATCCAAGCATCCTTCTAGCTTTTTGTCTTTTCTACCTCTTTGGCCCCCTTATCATCACATACAATCACACCCAAGTCCCACGCCTCTTTCATGCACAAACGTTCTTCACCTCCTAAACTGTATCATCCCCTCGGGTTCTTGCAGCCCAAATGCATGACCCTGCTTTTTTTAGCGTTAAATCTAAAATGCCAAATTGTAGACCATTCCTGTAGCTTTACTGAGTCCTTCCTCATGTTATCCACACCATCAGTTATGTCTACCCTATTGAAGATTTTGATATCATCCACAAAGAGGCAAACCTTATCAGATAGCCCTTCAGCAATATTAAAAAGAACCGAACCTTAGGTTATGAGAGCTCAGACAAGCCATAGAGCTGATATGTTTGTGCCTAAATGCTACAGATACCTACACTGTTCTGTAAGTTGTGTGTGTATATTGAGCCCTGTCCCTTCTCCACCTATGTGTTTACTTCCCTTGTATGAGTTGTGGCTATTTATAGAAAAAAAACATAGGTGACATTTTTTCAACGATGTGCGTATGTTCAGACATACGCATATAAATGCCATTATTTTAAACATTTGCACACAATGGGCTTCTAAATGTTAGTTTTTATGTTATTGAATTACCCCCAAATTGGTGTCTTCCGATGCATGGTATAAATGTCCCATGTCTGACTGTGAACTTTTTCAGAGAGAAAAATGAGGATGATAGGTGCCACCCAAAAGCATTTCTGGCCTACTGGGCTGGGTGTAAGAGGTTAGAGACTGCAGGTATATATATAGGCCTCAGAGATAGATCTGGGGTTGGAATCTGGTCACTTAGAATCATGTTTTTTTCCATGAGCTGCTCTTTTTGCTCCCTAGACTTCAGACAGATTCTCTGTTTTGAAAGCGCAAAATAAATGTAAACTAATAATAAAATATTTTTGCAGCTGTTTAAATTAAATATTTGACTTGTGCAAACAAGGGTGAAATGCCACCGGTTTTCCTCTGTGTGTGAGTCCTGAATATCCTTCACACATTTCTAACTGGTGTTTTGTCCTCTGGTGGATCCTCTGCCAGGGAGCATCTTTCATACACTCAAATAAATAGAGGGAAGGATAGGAATTCCCTATGGCCCTAAACTTTAATTTTTCTACTACCTCAAGTTGAAGAGTTTAATTACACTGATGATTGTACATGGCTTGTTGTCTCAACCATTCTACCTCTTTGGTATTCAAAAAGCCCACTAGCCACATCAGATAAGAGATCTAAATTCCTTGTAACTGTGCAATGGACTTTTTTTTTTTTGTAGAAGTAATCTACTACTACTTAACATTTCTAAAGCGCTACTAGGGTTACGCAGCGCTGTACAATTTCACAAAGAAGGACAGTCCCTGCTCAAAGGAGCTTACAATCTAAAGGACAAAAATGTGCAGTCAATCAATTTGGGGCAGTCAGTATTTCTTGAATAGGGGTATAATGGTTAGGTGCCGAAAGCAACATTGAAGAGGTGGGCTTTGAGTAAGGCTTTGAAGATGGGCAGGGAGGGGGCTTGGCGTATGGACTCAGGAAGTTTATTCCAAGCATAGGGTGAGGCGAGGCAGAAAGGGCGGAGCCTGGAGTTGGCGGTGGTGCAGAAGGGTACTGAGAGGAAGGATTTGTCCTATGAGCGGAGGTTTCATGTAGGGGCGAAAGGGGAGATGAGGGTAGAGAGGTAATGAGGGGCTGCAGATTGAGTGCATTTGTAGGTTAGTAGGAGAAGCTTGAACTGTATGTGGTACCTGATCGGAAGCCAGTGAAGTGACTTGAGGAGAGGGATGATATGAGCATATCGGTCCAGGCGGAAGATAAGATGCGCAGCAGAGTTCTGAACGGATTGAAGGGGGGATAGATGGTTACGTGGGAGGCCAGTGAGGAGTAGGTTGCAGTAGTCAAGGTGAGAGGTAATGAGAGAGTGGATGAGAGTTTGGGTGGTGTGCTGAGAGAGGAATGGGCGAATTTTGCTGATGTTATAGAGAAAGAAGCGACAGGTCTTGGCTTGTCTGTTGGATATGCGCAGAGAAGGAGAGGAAGGAATCGAAGATGACTCCGAGGTTGGGGGCAGATGAGACGGGGAGGATGAGGGTGTTATCGACTGAAATAGAGAGTGGAGGGAGAGGAGAAGTGGGTTTGGGTGGAAAGACAACAAGCTCGGTTTTGGCCATGTTCAGTTTCAGGTGGCAGTTGGACATCCAGGCAGCAGTGTCGGACAAACAGGCCGATACTTTGGCCTGAGTTTCCGCAGTGATGTCTGGTGTGGAGAGATAGAACTGGGTTGTCGTCGGCATAAGGATGATATTGGAAACCATTGAGATGAGATCAACGAGCCCAGGGAGGAGGTGTAGATTGAAAAAAGAAGGGGTCCAAGGACCGATCCCTGAGGAACTCCAACAGAGAGCGGGATGGGGTGGAGGAAGATCCATGTGAATGTACTCGAAGGTACGGTGGGAGAGATAAGAGCAGAACCAGGAGAGACAGAGCCCTGGAACCCAAAAGGGACAGTGTGGCAAGAAGTAAATTATGATTGACAGTGTCAAAAGCGGCAGACAGGTCAAGGAGGATGAGGTTGGAGTAGTGACCTTTGGATTTAGCAAGGAATAAGTCATTACAGACTTTAGTGAGTGCCGTTTCTGTTGCGTGTAGAGGGCGAAAACCGGATTGAAGCGGATCGAAGATGCATTAGAGGAGAGAAAATCAAGGCAGCGGCTGTGAACCGTACGTTCAAGTATCTTGGAGAGGAAGGGTAGGAGGGAGATGAGGCGGTAGTTGGAAGGACAGGTAGGGTCTAGTGATGGTTTTTTGAGGAGTGGTGTGACTACAGCGTGCTTGAAGGTGTCAGAGACAGTTGCAGTGGAGAGAGAGAGGTTGAGGATATGACAGATGGGGAGGGGTGACAGTAGGGGAGAGATGGTGTTTAGTAAGTTGGTGGGGATGGGATCAGAGGAACAGGTGGTGCATTTCGAGGAGGAAAGAAGGTGGGCGGTTTCCTCTTCGGTGATATCAGGCCTGGGTAGGTTGGTTGAGGGAGTGGGTTAAAGGGTGAGGGTGAGGAGGAGGAGAAGGAGGTGGCTTGGTGGTGAATTCAAGGTTGATCTTCTGCACCTTGTCGCGGCAGTGGTGTGCTAACGTTTTTCATGTGCTAACAAAATGTATCTGACGGGTGACAGTAAGTAAAGAAGAGAGATAATATAGCATAGATGTAGAACAATGGTTAGTGAAATTTACTTTCAGCATAACATTTCTTTTGTAATTAAATGAAAACGATATATGTGGCTTTCAGAATAATAAGTGAAATAAATGACTTGCAAACACATTTTATTTTATACTACATGGTTCTAAAATATAAGAAATGGAAAACTAGCTATTATGACTTGGTTTTTGGTTTCCGAAAGAATGGCTAGAACATTCTTGCCAGTTTGCATTGCCTGTGTTTTTATAAAGTTAATAACTGATCAGTCAGTCAGGGACTGTATAAATATGGTAGCTCAATGGTTCTGCTTTAGAATCACTTTATTTACAAGAGCTACCAGCCAAGATTTGCAAAGGGCTCATGCTCTGTTTGCTTTGAACTGTTTTACACACAAGCCTCTTTTGTACCTGTAGACTGACTATTTATAGTACCTTTACTGGAGACTGCAATGGTGAAGATATGCAGAACAAACACTTAAAAGAAACCAGGAGCTCAGAGGGATAAAAGAATTAATCAACAATGTTTTTTTTTTATTTTAAGAAATTAACTTGGCTTTATTAAAAAAAAAAAAATCTTTTTTTGAATACTGTTCATTTTGTGTGGTGGCAAAGAAGAGAATGTGATTTGCCAAAATCAGAGTTCATAGAGAAGTCACATGCTTCAGTTTGAATATTTCCAGATATTTGCTAATTTATGTAGATCGGGAATTTTGTAGCACAGAGGCTGCTGAATAATTTGAGGCCAAAGTCACAAATTAAAAGGTAACCTTATCATCATTTTGAAAGAAGCTTGCATAGAGGTAAAAGCTCATTTAAAAAAAAACCCGTTTCTTCTAGTATACTTGAAGCATGAAGCCTGTGAATCATGTTGGACTTTCAGATGATCGAGGGGTAAACAACACAATCAGGGTGGACAAGGCCATACTTGAAAAATTAAACAAATTCTTTGCTTTGTTCTTTACTGAGGAGGCTTTTGGAGATATTGAGGCATATTTTCAAAGCATTTAGCCTTCCAAAGTTCCATGGAAACCTATGGAACTTTGGAAGGCTAAGTGCTTTGAAAATATGCCTGATTAGTGCCCAAAATTATTTTCAATGTGTTGATTTGGAGAAACTGTAATTAAAGCATAGTGAACCTGGAAGATGTAATAGAGCAAATTGACAAAAGTATAACAAATTACCTGGATTGCATGGCATTATAGCAGCGTGCATTCACTCAAAATGATATGGGAAATGTCAAACATTTTTAACCCAAAATGACAGGAAAAAAATATGAAATTTCATTTTTCCCCCTGTGTTATCAATAGCTCACTATTGACGATGCTGCCCCTGAATCGAAAAAAAAAAAACCACCTGAAGAAGCAAAATACTCTGTAAATGACATGGAAAACTAAACAAATGAAAATTATTAGTCTGCATACCCTTGGATGATGTACACCCCCCAGTGCTGAAATAAATCAAAAATGAAAATGCTGGCTTATAAAATAATCTCTCTTCTGGCTCGCAGGAGGAGTGAAAGAGTACCTGCTTGCCTTTTCTCCATTCCAGGTCCACCGAAAGACAGAGCCGGGCCTGGGGCAGGACCACTGCCGCCCCCGGACTTCCCTACTCAGGATGCATTCGCAGTTGCCACCCCTCCCTCACTCATTCAGGCTGCCCTGTCTCCATGCACATATCCAAACTTGAAAGATTGGGGGGGAGGGGCCGGAGCCAAAAGTGGGGAGGAACATTTTGCCCCATCTTCCTGCCCCCCCCCCCCCCCCGTTGCAACTCAACATACCTTGGCTGGTGGGGGTTCTCAAGCCCTGCCAGTAGAAGCCTTCCTCCAGCTCTGTTCTCCGCCACATTACCGCAAGGTGGGAGGAAGCACTGAGCAAGGCAGGCAATATGACAGAAAACATCACTGGAGGAAGGCTTCTGCTGGCGGGGCTTGAGGACCCCCGCCAGCCAAACCAGGGACCCCAAATCCAGTTTGGAATCCTGTCTGCTTCTCCCTGGCCTCTAATGGGGGCCTGGCGTCTGTCTTTCTCCTTCTCCTGTTGAGACTCAGATGATTGTGTTAACACGATCACCCGGGTTCCGTCAGGAGCAGGAGGGAGACAGACCCTGGTGCCGGGCCCCCCCCCCCTTTGGAGGCCGGGCCTGGGGGAATCTTGTCTCCCTGGCCTCCCCCCTCTCGGCGGCCCTGCTCCATTCTGCAAAAGTCTCCTAACTACTGACTTGTTCTTAAAAGTGTTGTCTGCTGATCCCTTCTCTGACTTCCATAGGATCATGCAGCAGGCTGGCTGGTTTTCAGTCACATTTGCCTGTTCCTGCTGTGCTTGCTAGCTTTACACATGGTCCTGAGATGGCTTTCTCTTGTCAGGCCCTGCTGCCTGCTACCAAATTAGGTCCGGACTTTTCATAAATTGCATAAAAAAACTTAGCTGCTAGGAGTTGACATTGAAACAGCAGTGTGAAATATAATGGAACTAGCAAAAAAGGCCCGTTTCTTTGAGAGATGAAACGGGCGCTAGCAAGGTTTTTGTGTCCAGCGACCGTCCTGTTCCCCGGCCCCCCCTGCAGGCACCCATGGCCAGGGACCCAGCTGTCCCCCAACCCCCCTCCAGGCAGGCACCTGTCCACTGCTGTCGCTGGCGCTCCATCCCCCGGCCCCCCCTGCAGCCACCCATGGCCAGGGATCCAGCTGTACCCCAACCCCCCCCTCCAGGGACCTGTCCGCTGCTGTCGTTGGCGCTCCGCGATGCGGTGTGCATGTGCATGTGAAAAATGGCCAGCGAGGGGCAGGGGGAGATGGCGTTTCGTGGAGTGTGTTTGCTCCGCCCTCGTCGTCATCACGTTGTGACGCGAGGCGGGGCACACACTCTTGGGCAAACCGGATATCTCGCCCCCTTCACACTTCCGGCTGGAGGCTTCATAGAACGTTGGTGTTGCCTTTTATATAGAGAGATATAATGGGCAGCTCAGCATTTACCACCAGCTGATTACTACCACGAGCTAAAAACACTACTACAGCTTAGTAAACGACCCCTTTTATTTTGCTTAAAAAATTGTATATGACAAGTTTTGAATTGCTCTATTTCTTGATTGCACTTGTTAGATTGTGGTTTTTTGCCGAGGATGAAGAGTTGATAGTTTCGAAGGTGATCTACCTGGAGCTCTTTGAGGCTCCCCCTTCCCCCCCCCTCCCTCCCCTACATTCTATATAAACATGAATCTTTTGACTCTTGTAACTATTGAGGATTGTGTTGAGTGTTTATAGACTTTGGGACTATTTCATCCTTATCCCATTTATTTGATTATAGTTGATTGTTGTGTTACACTTTGCTTTTATTTATTTATTTATTTATTTATCACATTTATACCCCACATTTTCCCACATGTTTGCAGGCTCAATGTGGCTTACAATATACCGAAATGGCTATCGCCAGTCCAGTAGTTATACAAATACAATAAATTGTGGTAGTCAGAGAGGATAGAAGGAACAGGGTATACAGGGAATAAGGGTAAAGGTAAATCCATAACCCAAACAGTTAATATGTGTATTCAAAGGGTTAAATGCTCAGTAAAACAAGAATGGTGACAAGGAGTCTCTGTGAAATATTCCTCTTTGGATCCTGACATACTGTACATCTTCATACTCTAGATGGAGAGTGGTTTCCCTCAGTTTCATGGTGAAGTTAATGTACTCAATCAATTTAGAGATTATTTTGTGCATTTTAAAGCAATTCATTATCCAGGAGTGCGGGGCACCATCAAAAGCTTTCTTTTCATCAATCCATGTTGCTTTCTGCTTTTCTGAGCACTAATTCCGCAGCAACCTTTCAAGTTCTGTGCAGATTACACATCAACAAAGAAGTTGGACACAATAAGTCCAGGATTTACAAAATAAAAATCAATATCCTTCATAACTGAGAAAAATAGTTCTTGAACAACCAAATTTTAAGGAAAAATCAAATAATCAGTAGTGCCACGAATATGAATTGGCAGCAAATTCCATATCATTACAGCTTGGTAATAAATTGACAAGTTAAACATCTTACGAGATTTTATCCCCATAACCATCGGAAAAAGCAATAACATCTGGTTTCAAGTTTTGCCTATAAGACTCTTGTGAAGAAAAGTAGCCTAGTTAGATATATATGAGGAGGCCAACCCACTTAGGGCTCTGTTTCTGAGGTGCGCTAGCATTTTTAGCACGCGCTAACGCTAGAGACACCCATGTATTCCTGTAGGTGTCTCTAGTTTTAGCGCACACTAAAAACAGTGTGCCTACAGTTCAACTCGGTAAACAAGGCCATTGGAATCTTAAAAAATAATAGTGTGCATCTTACATTAAACCCTAGCCTCGACCTAGCCAGGTCAGCTCAGCCAGTAATAGGGTTATTGAATCAAACTTACCAGCTGATAGAACTAGTCTAGCTGCCACATTCAGAATCAGTTATACTTTTTTTTTTTTTAGCAAAGTGCTTGAATATCCAACATAAATAACATTACAGCAATCTATTCTAGATAAAATTAGAACTTGTACTAATAATCAAAGGTTTGGACAGTTAAAAAATGGTCCTTTATTTTTGTAGCAAATGAAGGATTTATAGACAAGAGTTTTAATATGACAGGAAAAAGGTCAACAAGCTATCCATTTCAACTTCTAAAATTCTGGAGCAAGCTTAAAAAGTGAAGGAATCCAATGCAATTTTAAAACTTTGTGGGAATTCAGCATTATAAGATATTACTCTGAAACCACTGTTCAGTCAGCTAAATACACTTGTAGTACTCATCAAAGTGGTAGCTTTATCATATCTTCTCCCCCTGATACTAGTGATGATATGTTGAGACATGCTTGTGAACAGCCATTCAAATTTAAGAAATTAGGACCACCCTTGAGGAAGACCTGAGGATTACCTCTATTGTGACAAGTACAGGGATACCCCAGCTTGTCTCAGTAGACCCCATTATATGATAATCACCCCCTCCCAGAATAAAACAAAACATTTCAATCAATAAATCTAACCACAAAGAGATTAATTGGACCTAGCTTAAAGCAAACAACATTAATGATTGGTGGACATAGAGAGTTGTCCTCAAAGAACAACATCTTGGCAGAGAAACTGAGTTGAGTTCTTCCTTAGGGGTGGTTTTGGACAATGGTGTTACCCATAAGATTTTTCGAGAGTGGGGACAGCTCTTCTCCAGGATGGGGACACGTGAAATTGGCTTTCTCCTTTATTGAGGATATGGTCTTCTACATGCGTATCCTCCAATTCCTTCAATAACAAGAACTCTTCTGAAACTCGGTCAAGATGGAGGAACTAAGTGTCATGGCCCAGACCCCGCTGCACTTAACTTTGGAGAGGCTTGTAGGACGGCGTCCTTCCATAACCACGGTTGTGCACGTTGCAGCCCAATCATTATAGGGCTAGTGGCGGGATGATGGTTGGGGTGCAGCGAAGTGACATCATGGCTGTGGGCACTCTTAGCTATACCCAGCCCCACCTTGAGTGCCTTCGCAACTGGTTCCTGCTGCCAAGTCCACTTGTCTCCTGGTTCCTGCTCGCCAAGTCCGCCTATCTCCTGGTTCCTGCTCGCCAAGTCCACTTGTCTCCTGGTTCCTGCTCGCCAAGTCCACTTGTCTCCTGGTTCCTGCTCATCTAGTCCATTTGTCTCCTGGTTCCTGCTCGCCAAGTCATAGTAACATAGTAAATGACGGCAGATAAAGACCTGTACAGTCCATCCATTCTGCCAAACAAGATAACTCATTTTACATGGTATGTGATACTTTATATGTATACCCGAGTTTGATTTGTCCTTGCCTTTCTCAGGGCACAGACTGTAGAAGTCTGCCCAGTACTGTTCTTGTACTAAGTCTATTTATTTATTTATTTATTATCTCATTTGTACCCCACAGTTTCCCAACAGTGTCAGGCTCAATGTGGCTTACAGCGCACCACAGAGGCAAATGCCAATGCAGTAAAATGAAGCTAATACAGCAGGAAAATCTACAACTTCTGAAGCTAATGTTGAAGTCCCTTAAAATTTACACTCCAGCCCATCCCTATCTATTCAGTCACGATCAGGGTGTAGACCGTAGAAGTCTGCACAGCTCCCGTTTTGTTTCTCAGTTACCGGCGTCGCCACCCAATCTCCGCTAAGATTCCACGGAACCATTTCTTCTACACAGGATTCCTTTGTGTTTATCCCATGCATGTTTGAATTCCATTACCATTTTCATCTCCACCACCTCCCATGGGAGGGCATTCCACATATCCACCTCTCTCTCCATGAAAAAATACTTCCTGACATTACTCCTGAGTCTGTCCCCCTTCAACCTCAATTCATGTCCTCTAGTTCTACCGCCTTCCCGAAGTCCATTTGTCTTGAGGTTCCTGCTCGCCAAGTCCGTTTGTCTCCTGGTTTCTGCTCACTAAGCCTGCTTGTCTCCTGGTTCCTGCTTGCCATCCCACTTGTCTCCTGATCTCTGCCTTGCCAAGTTTCAGCCTTGTCTCCTATCTTCCTGCTGGGCCACGCTTATGTCTTGTCTTTTCTCCTTCAGCTCCGGAGGTGACCTGTCTGCCATGGTCAGGTATCCGGCTATGGTCTTAGGGCTCACCACCCAGGATCACAACACTAAGGTTCTCATAGCTCCCTATTGGCCGAGGCAAGTCTGTTTCATGCTTCAGCTGGATCTTTCCATCAGAAGTCAAGACAAGAGTGTTTTCCCATACTTCTCATGCAGGAACAAGGGACATTGTTGTATCTCAGCATCAAGTACCTAACTGTCACAGCTTGAATGTTGAGTCTTGCTAGCTTCCAAAAGAGATTCTACTAGGAGGTCATACTGTTTTAAATGGAAGATGTTTGCTGTCTGTTGTGACGGAAAGGCCCTTTTCTTGGCCCACACAGAAACTGCTTTACTATTTTCTGCATTTTGTAGAGACCAATCTTAAGACCAAATCTGTTAGGGTATACCTTAGTGTAATTGGAGCTTTTCGTCATGCTGAAAGTAAACCCATCTCTGTTCAACCTTTAATTTGCTTCATGTGGGATTGCTTCTGTTGAAGTCTCCCATCAGGCCACCCACTGAGCACACTCAATGTTCTTACCCAGCTGATGAATGCTCTTTTTATGCCACTTAATTCCTACTAACTGAGGTACTTGACCTAGAGGGTCTTGTTTTTTTGTGGCAGTTACTTCAACTCACAGAGTGACTGATCCCAAAAGAGTGGTTCTGCACACCCATCCGAAGTTTCTTCCGAAGGAAGCGTTAAATTTCCATCTTAACCAGTCAATAATCCTGCCAGCCTTTTTTCCAAAACCTCATGCCCACAAAGGTGAAAGCTCACTGAACACTTTGCACTCTAAGAGTGCCTTGGCATTCTATCTGGAGCAGACTAAAACCTATAGAAAGTCAGCCCAGCTTTTTATTTCTTTTGACTCTTAACAGGAAGAACATTTCAGATTCATGGGGTCAAGATGGCGTCCGTGTAAGGGAGCGTTACACGTCGGCTCTCAAGCTCCAGGCTTCGCTCCAGCAGCGCGTATTTTCTCTCACCTGATATTATGGTGAAGAGAAAAGGGAAAGTCGGGGCAAAAGCCGCTGCGAGCCCTGGCGGAAATCCGACGCTCTGGCAGCCGACCCTGGAATCTTTTGGCCTCCGTGCATCGGGAGCCCTGGCACCAGCTTTGGTTGGATCCCCAGAACAACAGGGGGGATCTTAGCTTGGAGGCGGCGTCTTTAAGATCGCCTCTTCAGGCTGCACTGCCGAAACCGAGCGGTGAGAAGAGAACAATGGGAGAACCCCAGACAAGTTTTCTGGAGGTTAGCGGCAGCCCTATTGGGTTCCCAACTCCGGGAGGAACGTCATCTGGAGAGAGGGCAGGAGGCATTGATTCCCCGCCCTCCCCCTGCCAGGAAACCCCGCTCAGTGTGCTCGGCGTGAGGAGTAGACCTGCAGCAGCCACTTTGGAGG
Source organism: Microcaecilia unicolor (assembly GCF_901765095.1). Lineage (NCBI taxonomy): Eukaryota > Metazoa > Chordata > Amphibia > Gymnophiona > Siphonopidae > Microcaecilia > Microcaecilia unicolor. The sequence goes on along the minus strand of NC_044033.1, from coordinate 27,062,410 downwards.
CCCTAAGAGAGCCTTGGCATTCTATCTGGAGCAGACTAAAACCTATAGAAAGTCAGCCCAGCTTTTTATTTCTTTTGACTCTTAACAGGAAGAACATTTCAGATTCATGGGGTCAAGATGGCGTCCGTGTAAGGGAGCGTTACACGTCGGCTTTCAAGCTCCAGGCTTCGTTCCAGCAGCGCGTATTTTCCAGCTTTGGTTGGATCCCATGCTGGGAGGTGATTCAGACCATCAATTCATCTCTACTACAATTAACTAATTCCTTTAACTCTGAAGTTAAAGATTTGAAAATATTTCAGCAAACAATGGAATCGAAGGCTCAGGAGCAGGAAAGGAAATGTGAGTCAAATTTGCATGAGATAAAGACTTTACAGACAGTTGTTGCTAAAATGGTAACAGATAAAGACTTAACTCAAAGGAAAATTGATTTTCTTGACAATCAGCTCAGGCGTAACAACCTGAGATTCCTAAATTTTCCAAAGACTCCCTTAATATCACCAATAGAAATGTTAAAAAAGTACTTCATTGAAGTGCTTGGTATTCCTAAAGAAGCAATGCCTCCAATTATAAAAACTTTTTACATTACAGGAGCTAATACAGCTCGAACAGAAGCTCCAGAATTGAATGTATCACAACTTGTAGAAACATCTTTAGAAATAATAACAGAGCGCACAACTCTCCTTGCTACCTTTGCATTCGAGACTGATAGAAACCATGTTTTCAGACTTTACTTCAGAAATATCTGAACCCAGTTTTTCGGATCAAAAATACAAATTTTTCCTGACCTTAGTAAAAATACTCAGAGGAGGAGGAGAGAATTTTTAGGACTTAGGTCTCGGGTTCTCTCCCTAGGCGGTACCTTTAAACTGAAATTTGCCTGCAGATGTATAATTTCTTTAAATGCTGTATATTATGTATTTTTTGAACCAGATAAACTGCGTCAGTTTATAGTTGCTAAAGAGAGTGGAGGTGAAAGAGGCCCGGTCACCCCAGTAGGGAGCTGAAACCTGGGAATGGTCTCTGCCCTCACAGTTTAAATAGTTTACTTTTAAATTTCAATGTACAATTTCCTTGTGTCTTGACCATACTATTGTGGACGAAGTAACAATATAATTTCTTACTTGTTCCTTGATGTAAAGGACAAAATATTTTTCCTTTATTTTTTCTTGATTTTCCTGCATTTATATTATGTAAATGTTTATTTTGAAATAATAAAGAAATTAAAAAAAAAAAACAGGATGTGGGCTACTGTTGACAAATGCAGACTTTCAAATTGGCTAGCAAATTGCATTTCCTTCACTTATACACGGGCAGGCCTGACGTTAGAGGGTCATGTTATGGCTCATGATGTTAGAGCTATGGTGGTATCAGCAGCCCACTTGAGGTCAGCCTACACAGAACAGATTTGCAGGGCTGCAACATGGACTTCTGTCAATTCTGTCCATTCATCTCACATTAATGACTAGTGCAGGACTCATCATGCAACAGTAGATTAGACCAGAATGTCCGCCAGAATTTATTTGGGACTTAGAATCCAAGTTTATCACCCCTAGGCTGATTTCTTTCAGTGTCAGACTGCCTTCCAATAAATTAAAAGAATAATAAATAAAATAAGGCATATTGTCATACAAAATACTTAGGTATCTGACTGTTTCAGCACCAATAGTTATCTTATTTCCTTTTTTCTGTTGAAGGCAGCCTGTAGTTAGGGAGTCCCATGAGTGAAGATTTTATTATCCTGCCTGTTCTTGGAGAAAACAGTTATTTACCTGTAGCAGGTGTAGAAGAAAGGGATCCTCAGGAGCTTAGCCTAGAATGGGTGGCAGAGCTGGTGGTTGGGAGGTGGAGCTAGTGTGGGCAGACGTATACGGTCTGTGCTGGGGCTGGTGGTTGGGAGGGGGGACTAGTGCTGGGCAGACTTATACGGTCTGTGCCAGGGCTGGTGGTTGGGCGGCGGGGATAGTGCTGGGCAGACTTTTACGGTCTGTGCCAGAGCCGGTGGTGGGTGGCAGGGAAAGTGCTGGGCAGACTTATACAGTCTGTGCCAGAGCTGGTGGTTGGGAGGCGGGGATAGTGCTGGGCAGACTTATACGGTCTGTGCCAGAGCCGGTGGTGGGTGGCAGGGATAGTGTTGGGCAGACTTATACGGTCTGTGCCAGAGCTGGTGGTTGGGAGGCGGATTGGTGGTTGGGAGGCGGGGATAGTGCTGGGGCAGACTTATACGGTCTGTGCCAGAGCCGGTGGTGGGTGGCAGGGATAGTGCTGGGCAGACTTATACGGTCTGTGCCAGAGCCGGTGGTTGGGAGGCGGGGATAGTGCTGGCCAGACTTATACGGTCTGTGCCAGAGCCGGTGGTGGGTGGCAGGGATAGTGCTGGGCAGACTTATACGGTCTGTGCCAGAGCTGGTGGTTGGGAGGCGGGGTTGGTGGTTGGGAGGCGGGGATAGGGCTGGCCAGACTTATACGGTCTGTGCCAGAGCCGGTGGTGAGTGGCAAGGATAGTGCTGGCCAGACTTATACGGTCTGTGCCAGAGCTGGTGGTTGGGAGGCGGGGATAGTGCTGGGCAGACTTATACGGTCTGTGCCAGAGTCAGTGGTGGGAGGCGGGACTGGAGGTTGGGAGGCAGGGATAGTGCTGGGCAGACTTATACGGTCTGTGCCAGAGCCGGTGGTGGGAGGCGGGGATAGTGCTGGGCAGACTTATACGGTCTGTGCCAGAGCCGGTGGTTGGGAGGCGGGGATAGTGCTGGGCAGACTTATACGGGCTGTGCCAGAGCCGGTGGTGGGTGGCAGGGATAGTGCTGGGCAGACTTATACGGTCTGTGCCAGAGCTGGTGGTTGGGAGGCGGGGTTGGTGGTTGGGAGGCGGGGATAGGGCTGGCCAGACTTATACGGTCTGTGCCAGAGCCGGTGGTGGGTGGCAGGGATAGTGCTGGGCAGACTTATACGGTCTGTGCCAGAGCTGGTGGTGGGTGGCAGGGATAGTGCTGGGCAGACTTATACGGTCTGTGCCAGAGCTGGTGGTTGGGAGGCGGGGTTGGTGGTTGGGAGGCGGGGATAGGGCTGGCCAGACTTATACGGTCTGTGCACTGAAGAGGACAGTACAAATAAAAAAAGTAGCACATATGAATTTATCTTCTTGGGCAGACTGGATGGACCATGCAGGTCTTTTTCTGCCGTCATCTACTATGTTACTATGAGGCATATTTTCAAAGCACTTAGCCTTCCAAAGTTCCATAGAAACCTATGGAACTTTGGAAGGCTAAGTGCTTTGAAAATATGCCTCTATGTCTCCAAGGACAGCAGGACATAAATCCTTACAACCCTCCTACCTACCCAAGGAATAGTATTCTAATAGTTATGGACTGAGGCGGCCCCATACGACAGCGGCAAGTACAGGCTATGTCCCAGAAACACCAAAGAAAGACCATGATCAAGTATATAATCTCATGTTCATTGTTGATTTAATCTTGAATTGATAATGAATGTGACTGTTGGGCAGACTGTATGGACTGTTGAGGTCTCTATCTGCCGTCACTTACTATGTTACTATGTAAGTAGGAAGAGGTGTCCACGCATGGTTGAACTTTCTCAAAAGCTCTGTATCTAGCACTGGAGAAAGTTCCTGTGGCTCTATCAGATGACATCACCCATGAGTGAGGATCTGTGTCCTTCTATCCTTGGAAAACATCTGCTATGGATAAATAATGGTATTCTTTAGCAGAAATTGAACTATTCTTATTTCAAACACAAACTATTGCTGTAGTTGCTAGATTTAACAGAAATGCAATTTAAAATTATTCATAGCTGTAATATAGATCAAGTTACAGGATTCCATATGGGTGAACTTCAGGCAGACACTTGTTTAAAGTGCACGATCAGCAGAGAATCTTTTTCTTCCATTGCTTTTTTACAATATACAAAAATACATGGCAGCAGTGTTTAAAAATAAACAAACTATCATGGAAATTAATATTGCAGCTGAATGGACCCTGCATTGATTGGCATAAAGAAAGGCCTTTTCTACACATCTTTATGTTATTGGCTGTGTTCCTTGAATGTATGTATTGATTAGGTGGCTAGAAGCAGAACCATCTGCTGAGACAATGTGATATGCAATTATATAGACATGATGAAATTGGATAAACTAACGACTCTCATGGGGGTAGGGGGGAAGAGAACATGTTTGGAAAGAGATTTTGTTCACTCTTTTTCAACAAAAAAAGATCATACACAGATCAACAATTACTGCTCTCTAATTGTGAAATCACAAAAAAACCAACCAGGCAGTATTCTGGTGTCTATATTGAAAAAAAGGGGGAAAGGTCTCAACTAATGCGGCAACTTATTATCCAAGAATTTTATTGCACGCGCAAAAAGTAATCATGGACAAAAAAAACCCGTGAAAAAATCCTCTTTTTTTTGTAATTTTTTGTTTTATGCTTAATTATGTGAATTATCCTATTGACACATCTTCATTATTACTTCATCAATATCGCTTCTATTACATCATTAAAGTGCACAAAAACACTTATCTTTAAAACGTGTACTCCAGCTTGCGTACTGATTCCAACGGTCCCGTTTCGATATTCTTCTTCAGGGAACTTGAGTTTTTTTTTACTCCACTATCGATTGTATGAAGTGTCTTGCGGTATAGTTCCCTGAAGAAGAATATCGAAACGGGACCATTGGAATCAGTACGCAAGCTGGAGTACACGTTTTAAAGATAAGTGTTTTTGTGCATTTTTCTGTGCTGCACCTTTTCTTTGGAATTTGATGTCCTTAAGATCAGGGGCGTAGCCAGACAACAGATTTTGGGTGGGCCTAGGCAAGAAGTGGGTGGGCACAAAGTTTTTCCTCTCCCCCCCCCCCCCCAAAAAAAAAAAAAACATATATATATCTCAGCTGGTGGGAAAACACTTCTTTCCACCTTGGCAGTTTGAAGTAGGCATGACTGAAAACTGAGAATGCACAGGTGCCGGTATCGTGGAGAGTAGAGTTTTTATTACCATCAGGGGGAAGTCTTCAGCTGGTGGAGCTTGGGATCCCCACCAGCTACGGCTAAACATGTGCTACTGTTGGGTGGGCCTGAGCCCTAAGTGGGTGGGCCCTGGCCCACCTGTGGCTATGCCACTGCTTAAGATTATGTACAGAAACCTCTTTTCCAAAATTTTAGAGCAGCTTTAAAAACATATATTTTTTTATAAAGCCTATGATGGGATTTGATCGTGGTGCGGAGAGTCCAGAGTATAAACTTTCTTTACAAACTGTACCTTAACTTTGACTATATGAAATGGTGTTCCATTTCGTTCTCTAGAATTGTAATTGTTTTTGTAAACCACCTTTTTATGTTTTACAGGAAAGGTGATGTATAAAGTAAAATAAATGTATTTATTTATTTGTTGCATTTGTATCCCACATTTTCCCACCTATTTGCAGACTCAATGTGACTTACAATATTATATCACTAGTAAAAAAGGCTAGTTTCTGACACAAATGAAACGGGCGCTAGCAAGGTTTTCCTCGGAGTGTGTATGTTTGAGAGAGTGTATGTGAGAGTGACTGTGTGTGAGAGAGAGAGTGAATGTGTGTGTGTGAGTCTGGGTGCGAATGTGTCTGTGTGAGAGAGAGAGTGAATGTGTGAGTGTGTGAGTCTGGGTGCAAGTGTGTCTGTGAGAGAGAGTGTGTGTGTGAGAATGAGTGTGTGTTCAAGTGCGTATGTGAGACACAGTGTGTGAGAGAGACAGTGTGTGTGAGACACAGACTCTCTGTGAGACTGAGTGTATGAGACCAAGAGAGTGTGTGAGTGACTGTGTGACACATAGAGAGTGAATGTGATACAGTGTGAGACATAGAGTGTGTGAGAGACATTGACTGTGAGAGAGAGAGAGAGTGTGTGTGTGTGTGTGTGTGACAGAGATACCTCCTCCCCTCTCTGGTGTCAGGCCCCCCTCTCTCCCTATCTCTGGTGTCAGCCCCCCCTCTCTCTCTGGTGTCTGAGCATTACTGTGCAACTCTGGCTGTGCTTCAAGGAACTGACCAATCCTATTTAATAGAATGCACCTCCAACATTCTTTACATTCTGAAGCCAAGAAACCTCGTGTGGTTGGTCACTTCTGCTTATGACGAACCCGGAAGTACGTGATGTCAATTCAGGAGATGGATACAGAGAGCAGGAATGCCTCAGCCATGCAGTCAGCTTTAGAATGTTGGAGGTGCGTTTTATTATATAGGATGGCAAGCGCCATTCAAGAGTAGATAAACAATTGGTTACATGAAAACAAGTGTAACATAATGGATATAATCAATTCAGTAAATCAGAAAACAGTCAGACTATCAAGTAAGTAGTGATGCGTTAGAATTCCTATTATTGATTATGGTAGGTCTTGTTAAAAAGAAAAGTCTTTAGTGATTTTCAAAAGTTGATTAGGTCGTGAATAGTTTTCAGATCAAGTGGTAATGCATTCCACAGCTGCGTGCCAATGTTGGAAAAGCAGGACGCATGTACTAGTTTGTATTTTAGACCTTTACAGCTAGGGAAATGAAGTCCCAGAAATGTGCGTGCTGGTCTTTTAGCGTTCCTGGGTGGCAAATCAATAAGGTCTGACATGTAGGCCGGAGCATTTCCATGAATGACTTTATGAACCAGAGTACAAACTTTGAACACAGTACGGTCTTTAACTGGAAGCCAATGGAGCTTCTCTCTAAGGGGTTTTGCACTTTTGTATTTTGTCTTTCCAAATATGAGTCTAGCTGCGGTGTTCTGGGCTGTCTGAAGTTTCTTGATGATATGCTCTTTACAACCAGCATATAGCGCATTGCAATAGTCTAGATGACTCAGCACCATTGATTGTACCATGTTGCGAAAAATGCCTCTTAGGAAGAAAGCTTTTAGTCTTCTGAGTTTCCACATTGACTGAAACATCTTTCTGGTTGTATTCTTCACATGGCTATCAAGTGTGAGATTTCGATCAATGGTAACTCCCAGAATCTTCAGGGTGTCTGAGACAGGAAGGGAAAAGTTTGGTGTGGTTATGGAGGTGAATTTACTTGTGTTATGTTGTGATGTAAGTACAAGACATTGTGTTTTTTCAGCGTTAAGTTTTAATTGAAAAGCATTCGCCCATGAATGCATAATTTGGAAGCTTTGGTTGATGTCCATCATTTCCATTAGATTATATTTGAACAGGATGTAGATCATTACATCATCTGCATATATGTACAGATTGAGGCCTTGATTAGATAGTATCTTGGCCAGGGGTGTCATCATTAGGTTGAAGAGGGTCTAGGAGAGTGGAGATCCTTGGGGAACTCCGCATTCCGGTATCCATAGAGCTGACGTATTCGAGTTAGATTTCACTTGGTATGATCTTGTAGTTAGAAAACCTCTAAACCAATTGAGAACATTACCTCCAACTCCGAAGTATTCCAGAATGTTTAATAATATTTTATGGCTTACCATATCGAATGCACTGGACATGTCAAATTGTAGGAGGAGTATGTTATTGCCAGTTGCAATTGCTCGTTTGAATTTAGTAAGAAGAGTAGTTAATACTGTTTCGGTGCTGTGGTTAGATCGAAATCCTGATTGAGAGTCATGAAGAATAGAGAATTTATCTAAGTATTTAGTAAGTTGTTTGGTCACCATACCTTCCATTCATTTGGTTATCAGGGGGATAGACGCTACTGGACGATAATTGGTTAAGTCGTTTGTATTTTTCTTTGAGTCCTTGGGTATAGGGGTGAGTAAGATATTTCCTTTGTCCTTTGGGAATAGTCCATTTTGTAGCATGTAATTCAAATGTAGCGTGAGGTCAGATATAAATTGAGGAGCTAATTTTATAAGGTTGTTAGGGCCGATATCTAGTTTGCAGTGGGACTTGGCAAACATTTTGAGGGCTTGGGAGATGGAATCGTCCAAGAGTGTATCGAAGTAAGTCCAGGTTCCGTCTGCTGGATGTTCACCTGGGAATGGATCAAGACAGTGAAGAAATTTTACGTAGTCTGTCACAACCTTCTTTTGCATCTGTGCTTTTTCTCCTTCCTATCTCTCTCGCCTTCCCATACTTCTCATTTTCTTGCAGGTGGGCTCAGTCATTAGGATATCCCTCCTTATTGTTAGGAGGTTTTTTTTAGACATTTTAGCGGACCCGTAAACTCTTGGATTTGGCACATGTGTCACCGGCCTTTCCTATACTGTTTAAAATTCACTAGTTCTCAGGGCATGATTACTTTTACAGAGAGAAAAAAGAAGAGTGGAGGAGTAGCCTAGTGGTTAGGGTGGTGGACTTTGGTCCTGGGGAACTGAGGAACTGAGTTCGATTCCCACTTCAGGCACAGGCAGCTCCTTGTGACTCTGGGCAAGTCACTTAACCCTCCATTGCCCCAGGTACAAATAAGTACCTGTATATAATATGTAAGCCGCATTGAGCCTGCCATGAGTGGGAAAGCGCGGGATACAAATGTAAAAAAAGTTCTTTAAGAAAGGGTTCTCCCATTTTATATAGAGAACAGTCTTAGTTAATCTAAGTTAAGCTGTTTCTTTTCTCTGGGTAGAAGTGCTACCTATTCATTTCCCCCTCAGGTTTTAAAAATGTGTTCTGTAGCAAGGAACATTAGCAGCCATACCTGAAGGAGGGACATGTGTTTGAAATCTGTCTAACATCTTTTCATAATTCTTCTAGTCCAAATCTCAGCCTGTTAAGAATCCAGTTGAAATATACTGTACTATTTGCCAAATGTATGATTATATTAAATTGTTAAATAATTGTTTTATCACCTCTACAAGGTTATGGACTCAACTTGATCTTACTTATTTTCTGTCAGTGTTATATAGTATCTATTATTGATTTATATATTACAGGCAGGAGAGACAAGAGAGGAATGATCACTGTAAACTCACAGTAATTCATTCATACCATGATTATTTCTTCAGTTTCATGAGTGCATGGAAGTGTGACTTGGGCATAATTTATAAAAGGCAAAGCCCCATATTTAGCCTTTCATGAGAAGACACTGCAAAGAGAAATCAGAATTATGTGTAAAGGAGATTACAGTTAGTTCCTTTAAGTTCTTGTGTATTATCATTGATTGCCACTCAAGTATTCTTGCATCTTAGAACCTATATGAGGATGTAAAGGTTCTAAACAGTGTAAGAGAAAACATAGAAGCTGCAATAAAGTATCTGTTGGCAAGCCTTAGTAGGTGACCCTGTACACAGTTTTTGGTGTGTACTCTTAAATTCTCTGGCCTGGGAAATGTCAGTTTAATGGATATCAATAAGTGAGTACAGTGCCAAAATTTACAGCTGAAAAATCTCGGTAACTGTTTGTTCCTGTAATTAATCATATTTTAGTTTTTGTATCACTCATTCTGAATATATTTACTTTTTATATCTTGGCACATTGAAATATTTCCTTGTAAGTTGTTGTGCCTAAGATTATTTCAGTACATATTAATCATTTACAGGTAACTCTGCATGCTTCTGTGCATAACAAGTTGTTTTCCGGTCTAAGAATAGTCACGTTGCTCAGGCAGAAGGCTACTATGCCTTTGTATAGGTTGGTTGTGTGTGTGTCTACATACAAAATGCAAAACTAGTATTTTCAGTGTGACCTAATGCATACGTTTGTTGAGGCAAAATAAACAATCTCCTAATCTTTTGGAAAAGCCAGAGGTCTCTATCATTCATGAAACACCCGAGAATACAAAGCTTCTATCTATTGTTTCACTCAACCTCAAACTCAGATATTATAAAGGACTAGTAAAAGAGGCCCGTTTCCAACAGAAAGGAAACGGGTGCTAGGAAGGTTTCAGGGCCCCCTCTCTCCCTCCGTCCTACCCCTGTCCAGGCGGCGTCATTGGGGAACATGGAGCCTGGGCTGCCGTAGCCACGTGGCTTGCACCTCCGGCACACGCAGGCTGGGCTGTTTTGCTATTTTCTTTGGCGCTCCACGTCACAGCTTGCCTCACACTGGCTTGGCCCCGACTCGTCCGGATTCGCCGCTCCTGTCGTGGCTCCTCCCCTCTTCCCTCTGCTGGCTAATCTGGTGTCTCTTTTCCTTCATAGCCTCCCTCTGATTCTTTTCCTTTGGCCCAGATGAGTTCCTCTCCTTCCTTGCGCCCTATGGCTGTTCTTCCTTTCTTGCTAGACCTCTGCTGACGTCAGACACCAGCATTTATCTACGGATCTCTCCTCCTGCACTCTGCTTCTACCTCGGTAGGTGTTTGTTTTGCCCTGTTACTTGCTTTCTATCTGCTTGATTCCTCGTTGCTGAACTCTGCCTGGCTCTCTGACTACTCTTTGTGCCTGCTGCCTGCCTGTTGACTCAGCATGTACTCTGAGTACTGCGAACTCATAGTGCCCGTGCTTGATACGCGTTGCGGTTTCCCAGGCAACACGATGATGTCACCGGAAGGCTTCAGACATTAAAAACCGGCCTTCAACTTCTTGGCAGTCAGCTTCAGGATATTGGAGGTGCAAATTATTAGAGTAGATTGGTTGACCTGTAAAGGTCTGATAATCTTCTAATTCACAATGAGGCACTTATCGTATTGTGTCGAATGGCTCTCCTTCCAGATTTTCAATGGGTTGCTCTTATTTTTTCTCCATCTTGCTTGCCGTGAGAACTCTAAAACATTGTCATTTTGTTCTCAACTTTTCCACAGTATCTGGTAAGGACTGTCTATCAACCTCGCTGAGGTATTCTAGTATTCTTTCCTTAAATCATAACGAGTCCTTTTTTGACCTTTTTCCTTTCAGTGCCATTCATCTTTGCTTCACCTTCGGTTTCATCTCTAGTCCTTCTTTGTTTCTCTTTCTCTAAGTTGTCATGCCCAGGTATCTCTAGGAATCCTTTTGGACTAAGGGTGGGGGAGCTCATCCAAGACATGGAGACCTCACCACCATGTTTTCTGCTTCAGGAAGCAGGTGAAGGCTCTTCACCCTGGACTTTAATAGAAGCAGTAAGTAACTTGCCAGTTACATTACATTCCATAAGTACATAAGTGTTGCTGTACTGGGACAGACTGAAGTCCATCAAGCCCCAGTAACCTGTTTCTAGCAGTGGCCAATCCAGGTCACAAGTACCTGGCAGTGGCGTAGCCAGAAGGCAATTTTTGGGTGGGCCAACAGGTTGGATGGGTGGGCACTAGAGTTGCCAACTTTTTTGAAAAAGAAAAAAACAGCAAACCTGATGCACCCATGCTCTGTCCCTACCCCACTCCCCATAACTTCAATGAGGGTTGCAGTGCAGGCTTCAGTGGCTGCAGGCCAAGGGAAGTACAATAGACTGCACTATTTAGCCCCACTGAGCCATGGTCCTCCAACACATATATGGTATTGAAGCCAAACACATTCTGCATCCAGAGAACCTCCTGGCCCTCCACCAACAATGGATACAGAGCACAGCAAGGACAATTCTCCATAAAACTCATCATATAAAGAAAATTTGTTTTCTAGTGTAATCTCAATTACAGACATATTATAAATTAACTTTAAAAAAATCTATAAAACAAAAGTCACTCAGAACCTAGAGCAAATCTACCATGCCAACACTAACTTCCAAAAACAAAGGTCCTACCTATGAAAAAGAAGTGCCTTAAATATTATAGTAGGGCCCTAAAATACAAATACATTTATCAGGAAAGCTGAACAAGCCAAATTACTACAGAATGCTACATGGAAACTTCATGCTAACAGAATACCTCAGTCACACACACAAGACACAAATGCCAAATACAGAATAAGTGACCACAAACTCTAGAAATATAAATTAAACGGAAACCCCAAGAAACTAGACCTTGCATGTAGTACACCACCAGAGAAACAAGAAAGAAAGGCACTTGCTCCTTTGCAAAATATAAAGATGGCACATGCCAGGGATGGTGTTAGGGGATGCAACTAGGGCAATTGTGCTTGGTTCCTTGGCCAGAGAAAGCCTGCATGCTGGAAGCTGAAGGAGCAGCCTGGTAATGGACTTTGGGGTCCTTTCCTAGATTTCTGTCCTGGACCCCAGCCATGTTTACCATCAACTTTGGCAAGATGTACATTCCAAATCCAACATATTATATTCACAACATTGAAAATAAAATATTTTTTTATACCTTTTTGTTGTCTGGTCATTTTTTCTCAAATCATATTGGTCCCAGTCTCTGGTTTCTGCTTCCCTCTGTCTTCTCTTAACTCACTTGCCAGGGTCTCCTATTTGACATTTCTTCTTTCTTCATGTCCATCATCCATCTCCCATCTCTGTTTTCCTATATTTCCTTGTTCAGAGTCTCCCCTGTGTTCATATCCCCTCATCCATCATCATTCCTCTGTGCACCTATGCACCCCATACCCAGCATATCCCTTCTGCATTCCTATTCTCTCCCTTGTCTGGTATCTCTCCCCCCCCCACGTGTCCATATACCCCCCTCTCCAGTGTCCAGCATTTTATCTCTATTCTATATCCCCCCCCCCTTGGTCAGGCATTACCCCTCTGTGCCCATGTGCCATCCCCATACAGCATCTCACATTTGTGTCCCTGTCCCCATGTTCCCACCTAATGCCCATCATCTCCCTTCTGTATACTTCCCTAGGTCCCCTTTCTCCCTCCTCCACACCAATGTGTCCCTCTCCTCGCTGATCCCACCCCCAACCAGCTTCTCTTCCTCTCTTTCCTTCCCCTTATGCATCTGGATCTTTCTCCCTGCATCTCTCTCCCTTCCCTCTGCATATCCAGCACCTCTCCTTCAGCCCCCCCCCCCCCCCCACACACACACGTCCAGCATCTCTCCCTTTCATCCAGCCCCCTACATGTTCAGCACCTCTTTCCCTTTCATCCAACTCCCATACATGTCCAGCACCTCTCCCCTTCACTTCAACCCTCTGCATATCCAGCACTTCTCCCCTTTCCCTCCACCCCCCTGCATATCCAGCACCTCTCCCCTTCCTTCCACCCCCCTATATATCCAAAACCTCTCCCTTCCCTCCAACCTCCCCTCTGCAAATCCAAACCTCTTCCCTTCCCTCCAACCTCCCCTCTTCAAATTCCAAAACCTCTCCCCTTCCCTCCAACCTCCCCTCTGCAAATTCCAAAACCTCTCCCCTTCCTTCCAACCTCCCCTCTGCAAATTCCAAAACCTCTCCCCTTCCTTCCAACTTCCCCTCTGCAAATCAAAAACCTCTTCCCTTCCCTCCAACCTCCCTTCTGCAAATTCTAAAACCTCTCCCCTTCCTTCAACCTCCCTTCTGCAAATCCCAAAACCTCTCTCCCTTCCCTCCAACCTCCCCTCTGCAAATCCCAAAATCTCTCTCCCTTCCCTCCAACCCTTGCAAGTCCAGCACCCTTCTGTTCCCTCCCCTCCCTGCCTCCCCTTACTGGGCCAGCACGCAGCACCCCACTGACTTCCTCACCCTCTCCCACCCCTGCCGCAGCGCTTCATTTAATGTTGTTGTCGGCGCTGCTGTTACAGTTTCCCACCCCCGCGGCGGCGCTTTACACTTTACCCGACGGCAATGCTACAGATGCAGCGCTGACGTCCGACATCCTGCTCCGGGGCCTTCCACGCTGATGTAACTTCCTGTTACGGAGGCGGGACGCGGAAGGCCCCGGAGCAGGATGTCGGACGTCAGCGCTGCATCTGTAGCGTTGCCGTCGGGTAAAGTGTAAAGCGCCGCCGCGGGGGGTGGGAAACTAACAGCAGCGCCGACAACATTAAATGAAGCGCTGCGGCAGGGGTAGGAGACGGTCATGGCAAGGATCTGCTTCTGGGCGGGCCTGAGGCTAAACTGGGTGGGCCTGGGCCCATCCAGGCCCACCCGTAGCTACGCCCCTGGTACCTGGCAAGATCCCAAAACAGTACAATACATTTTATGCTGCTTATCCTACAGGGGCGTAGCCAGACACCCAATTTTGGGTGGGCCTGGGCCCAAGATGGGTGGGTAACGGAATTCAAACATGCGTGGGATAAGCATAAAGGAATCCTGTGCCGAAGGAATGGATCCTCAGGAGCTTAGTCAAGATCGGGAGGCGGGGCTGGAGGTTGGGAGGCGGGGATAGGGCTGGGCAGACTTATACGGTCTGTGCCAGAGCCGGTGGTGGGAAGCGGGACTGGTGGTTGGGAGGTGGGGATAGTGCTGGACAGACTTATACGGTCTGTGCCAGAGCCGGTGGTGGGAAGCGGGACTGGTGGTTGGGAGGCGGGGATAGTGCTGGACAGACTTGTATGGTCTGTGCCAGAGCCGGGGTTGGGAGGCAGGGCTGGGGAGGTGAGGATAGTGCTGGGCAGACTTATACGGTCTGTGCCTGTGCCAGAGCCAGTGGTTGGGAGGCAGGGCTGGGGAGGCGGGGATAGTGCGGGGCAGACTTATATGGTCTGTGCCCTGAAGAGCACAGGTACAAATCAAAGTAGGGTATACACAAAAAGCAGCAAATATGAGTTATCTTGTTGGGCAGACTGGATGGACCGTGCAGGTCTTTTTCTGCCGTCATCTACTATGTTACTATGTTGTCCCACAAGTGATATGGTCTCATCCTCTCTCGCCTGCATGCCATATGGTCTCTCAAACATCCCCCCCCCCCCCCGCATACCTTTTAAATAGTAGATTTTCATTGGCAGTGAGCAGCCACTAGTACACACTGCTAATGTTGGCCCCACAGCATGAATCAGTTGCTCATCGCTGCAGGTGACGATCTGCTATTTACAAGGTATGCAGTTGTTGAGAGTTTTCGGCTGGTGGGGCTTGGGATCCCTGTCAGCCACGTCATAGGTGTGCTGCAACTGAGTGGGCCTGAGCTCAAAGTGGGTGGGCCTGGGCTCACCCTTGGCTACGCCACTGTTATCCTATAAGGTAAATATATAAAAAAGGTGAACCACTATGAAAGTGAACACACCAAAAATGCAAATAGTGGATCAATGACACTTCAAATGTGCTCCAGAAAGCGAAATATATCACATATAATGGTCATACATCCGCACAGTTCTTATAACATTTCATAAGTGTCCTTTTACTCAAGTACTTTATTTTTTACTTTTTTCTTTGTATTGCTGTTAAGTGATTTTCCACACACACAGTATATATTTACTCTTGATGAGAAGATTTGAGAATTTAGTTTTATATTTTGAATTAAAAATTACGGAGGTTTTTAAAGACCAATGATAGAGAAATGTGAGCTGTTTATGAACTACAAATGTTTACCTGACTGCAGGTTTACCTGCTTTTTTGGTTAGGTAAGATAGTCACAGCCAACTGAGGTCCTTTTCCTTCCTTTTTTAAGAAATACAAAGAAAAAAAAAGAAAAAATAAAATACTTGAGTAAAAGGACACTTATGAAATGTTACAAGAACTGTGTGGATGTATGACCATTATGTATGATATATTTCACATTCTGGAGCACATTTGAAGTGTCATTGATCCACTATTTGCATTTTTGATGCTGCTTATCCTAGAAACAAGCAGTGGATTTTCCCAAGTCCATTTTAATAATGGCTTATGGACTTTTAGGAAGCTATCCAAACCTTTTTTTTTTAAGCACCACTAAGCTAACTGCTTTTACCACATTCTCTGACAACTAATTCCAGAGTTTAATTACACGTTGAGTGAAGAAATATTTTCTCCGATTTGTTTTAAATTTACTACATTGTAGCTTCATCGCATGCCCCCTAGTCCTAGTAATTTGGAAAGCCTGAACAGATGCTTCACATCTACTCATTCAACTCCACTCATTATTTTATAGACCTCTATCATCTCCCCTCAGCTGTCTTTTCTCCAAGCTGATGTGCCCTAGCCATTTCAGTTTTTCCTCATAGGGAAGTCGTCCCATCCCCTTTATCATTTTCGTCACCCTTCTCTGTACCTTTTCTAATTGCACTTTTTTTTTTTGAGATGCGGGACCAGAATTGCACACAGTATTCAAGATGCGGTTGCACCATGAAGTGATAGAAAGGCATCATAACATCCTCGTTTTTATTTTCCATTCCTTTTCTAATAATACCTAACATTCTATTTGCTTTCTTTGCCACTGCAACACACTGAGCAGAGGGTTTCAAAGTATCGTCAACGATGACTCCTAGATCCGTGACTTCTAACGCGGAACCTTGCATCACGTAGTTATAGTTCAGGTTCCTCTTTCCCACATGCATCACTTTGCACTTACTCACATTAAACATCATCTGCCATTTGGATGCCCAGTCTCGTAAGGTTGTCTTGCAATTTTTCACAGTCCTCTTGTGATTTCACAACTTTGAATAACTTTGTGTCATCGGCAAATTTAATTACCTCACTAGTTATTCCCATATGTAGATCATTTATAAATATGTTAAAAAGCAGTGGTCCCAACACAGAACCCTGCGGAAGCCCACTATCTATCCTTCTCCATTGAGAACATTACTATTCTTGTAGACTGCAATTACCCATTTAGTTTCTATTCAGATGAATAGCAAGAAGACTTGGACAGTCCCAAGGATTTACAGTAAATCTGTGATAAATAAAATTGATAAATCACCTAAGCTATTCTCACTCCAATTAAATTCCTATAATAACTCTTTTATCAGCACATGTTTCCAAAACATGTTTCACTGCCTTCTGATTGAAGCTAGCAAGGCATTCCACACCATTGCCACTTGATACAGAAAAGAAGATGTTAGTAATTTTTTTAAATCTAATTTTATCTGTCGGATAGCGCAGAATCATCTGGTCCTTAAGAATATGAGCACTACCTCCATTGGATACTCGATTAAGATGAGCCATATAAGGTGGTACACTTAAATAAAATTTTAAATATTAGCATAGCTACTCACACATGTTATCCACTCCTATCCTATCTGAGATAATGTTCAAGCATCTTCCTGACTTCATGTGCAATTTTCTAATTAGTCATCTTATTTTTTAACTCCTGTTACTCTGTCTTATCTATCTATGGGCCTCTTTTATCAAGCTGCACAGCATTGCCAATGAAGCCCATTAAAAAGTGAATGGGCTTTGTCGGCATTGCCGCACCGGGAACCGCTAGCGCGGTTTGATAAGAGGCTCTGTATGTGCCATCTTTGCTTACAGCCTATGCTGTCTATTAAAAATGTTTTATTGTATACTAGTAAAAAAGGCCCGTTTCGAAATGCTATGAAACAGGCACTAGCAAGGTAAATTCCCACCCATCCTCCCTTCCTTCCCTCCCGAGTTCCATACCCCTCCCCCCTCCCTCCCGAGTTCCATACCCCTCTCCCTCCCTTCCTTCCTTCCTTGCTGAGTTGCAGAACTCCCTCCCTCCCAGTTCAAGGGCCCCACCCGAAGCACATCCACACACCCACCCACACATATGTCCCTCCCTCCCAGATCAAGGGCCGTCAAGCCCCTCCCACCGCGTTCCAAACTACCCCCTCCCTCACATTCAAAACCCCCCCTCCGCTTTAATTTCCCCTGCACCCCCCTACCGCGACCCTTTGTACACCACCCTTTCCTCCGAAATACCTCCCCTGAAGCCGTCGCGTACCTCTGCTGAGCTGACGGATCAAGTTCTGTTCTTTCTCGGCTGCGCGGCGTGGCTTCATGATTGAGCATCTGTTGAAGTCTATGTGCGTGCGTCTGACATCAGACATCCTTGCCTTGGAATCAGCTGAGAATGTGGGCGGAGCTATTATGATGCTTACGAACACCTCAGGCTTCAGGCTTCACTGCAAGGCTGCTGGCTTCAGAACGTTGGAGGTGCTTTTTATGGAATCAGCTGAGAATGTGGGCGGAGCTATTATGATGCCTACAAACACCTCAGGCTTCAGGCTTCACTGCAAGGCTGCTGGCTTCAGAACGTTGGAGGTGCTTTTTATGGAATCAGCTGAGAATGTGGGCGGAGCTATTATGATGCTTACGAACACCTCAGGCTTCAGGCTTCACTGCAAGGCTGCTGGCTTCAGAATGTTGGAGGTGCTTTTTATTATATAGGATTGTATTGACATTGTAATGTAGCATACTGTCAGTAATGTGTGCAGTTTGAATATTTTTGTTGCTGTAGTTATCTATTGCCTATGTTTAACTTATTTTTGCCTTGAGTGAATTTCTTCAAAAAGGCGGTAAATAAATCCTAATATTAACAGCAGCTGTCCTCCCTTATCTCTTCTCTCCCTGGGCCTGAGCATATTGCTAAATGCAAATTCTGTACACTGCAGTGCTGAGCATTGTAGCCTGTGCTGCAGAGCCTCCCATCTTACATTTGTTTGGAAATTTTGTGGCTAATGTGGTGATTGACCAAAAAATAACTGGATAAGTCAAAGGCATCCACCCTTATGGGTGGGAACTGGAAATCTTAACTAGCAAGTATATTAAGCTGTAAATTAAGAAAGCAAACCATTTGATGAAATACACACAAGCTTTTAAGGAGTGTAAATACATTAACTTTTTTTTTTGTACTAAAAATGTTTTGTTATATCCACTATCATACTGGTTAATGTATGCAGCTTACACCTAAGTAATGCCATACTGGGAAAAGACCAAGGGTCCATCGAGCCCAGCATCCTGTCCACGACAGCGGCCAATCCAGGCCAAGGGCACCTGGCGAGCTTCCCAAACGTACAAACATTCTATACATGTTATTCCTGGAATTGTGGATTTTTCCAAGTCCGTTTAGTAGCGGTTTATGGACTTGTCCTTTAGGAAACCGTCCAACCCCTTTTTAAACTCTGCCAAGCTAACCGCCTTCACCACTTTCTCCGGCAACGAATTCCTGTTATTAGTACTGTTGACAGTGATCAGGTTATATTATTTTCTACTTAGTAACACACTGTATGTAACATACATAGCCATTTTTAAAGGAAAAGATATAACAACATGAATGTTAATATACTAGTGGGTGTTGGTGGTAAGTTTATAACTACGTGCATGCCTGAACAGTATGCATCTCTCCATCTGTGGGCTTTGATACATTTTTAAAAGAAAAGTATACACATACTTCTACTTTGAAAATTACCCCAGGGAATTTATATGCTTATGTTTAAAAATTATTTTTTGCGTGCATAGATTATGTGCATGTTGCTGCATGTTGAAAATTATGGATGTGGGTGTAAACCACTCCCTTCTCCTGCCCAGGGAAACCTCCACTGAGTGTGGGTAAAGTTGCATATGCAGAGGCTGAATGCCAAATACATATTGGGCACATAGCTTTTAAAAATATGATGTTCATAATATTTCACATAATTCTCCCAATCATCCTTAAAAAAAAAATTAGGACAACATTACAGAAACACTGAAAAATATAAAGAAACTATTAGAGGGGAAAAAAATCATTGTGTCTAACTACAGCTGTACTGAATATTTGCATGTGATTTGATTCAGCCCTGAATACATTATTCGTATTCTGTGTAATAGATTTAAATTTGAATACAAATAACCCTGGGCTCTACTGTGCTAAATCCTACTGAAATAAATCTCTGATTTCACATTGCTTCTTTTATTATTTGTTATGTTAAAGCTCAGTGCCCATTATTCATATTCGTTAGCAGGAAAATTGGGGGTTGTGGGGGGGGGGCAGCTGTAAAAAACCAGAGGAGTTGGAGAATTCCTCCTTATATCAAGGTAAAATACAAAGAGAAAAAGGGAGAACATATCAGTAGATATCTATTAAACGATACATATAAATCAAGTAGAAGCCACAGTAACATCAAACAGATGGATTTATCCTTGATTCAATAAAACTCAACTGCTTTGGGTTAAGGAACACATCATTATTACTCTCATACCTAACACAGCACTTGCAAGGAAACTGAAAGAAAAATATTGCTCCCAGAGCCAAAACCTGTGGGCACAAACCCATAAAGGCCTTGAGCCTCAAACCTGACCTGTATGGCCCTACAGAAAATAGACTACTTGATCCAAAAACAAACCAGCTTTTTGAAGAAAATATAATCTCAAAACCCAGTTCTTCTCTGGTTCAAGGACAAATGTAGTTATCAAAGTAGCATGTAAAAGAGCAGCCACACTAGCGATTCCCGTGCGGCAGATGAGAGGAAGCCCATTCAATTCCTATGGGCTTCCTCTCATTTGTGCCAGGAATTGCTGGTGCAGTTTAGAAGGAGGCCCTGAGGGGGCACTTTTACTAAGCCACGGCAAAAAGTGGCCTGCATGCTGGATGCACATAGGCCCTTCTGCACCTTTGTAAAAGGGCCCCTGAGTGTCTTCCAAAAAACTAATAGTTTAAACTATCTACGGGTTATCAATAGAAATCAAACAAAAAAAAACATGGAAAAGAAAATAAGATGATACCTTTTTTATTGGACATAACTTAATACATTTCTTGATTAGCTTTCGAAGGTTGCCCTTCTTCGTCAGATCGGAAATAAGCAAATGTGCTAGCTGACGGTGTATATAAGTGAAAACATTCAAGCATTACTATGACAGTCTGACAGGGTGGGAGGATGGGGGTGGGTAGGAGGTATGCATGGGGACATCAAAGCATATCATTGATATTCTAACAGGATGGGTGTGGATAGGTGAGGGGTGGGGTGATCAACAGAGACATACATCTTTATGGTTTATAATGGACTAGGAACCCCAGATCCTTGTTATGTCCTTTCTGTTGGGTGTTAAAATATTCAATCATTCTGACTTCAAAGGTCTTATGTTCTTGTATGGTTTTAAAGTTACCTTTCAGGATTCTCACTGTGAAGTCACTGGTACAGTGTCCTGGTCCTGTAAATGCTGACCAACAGGGGTGGGAGCCCTACTGGCACCAGTATTGTTCATGTGATGTCTATATAAATTGAATCTTGTCTTAAGCATCTGGCCTGTTTCTCCAATATAGCATCCTTCGTTACATTTTTTACACTGAATGATATATACCACAACTATCTACAGAAAGCTCAGACTTCTATTCTCTAGCTATAGCATAGTATGCTCGTGACAGTACGAGCAGAGCTTTCCTGGAACTCAGATATTTCTTCACTGTTAATCAACTGGTGACAGCGAGAGAGATTTTGGAAATTACATAAATCATAAATTCAGCTGCGTAATTTGATTTTTCAGTGCTTAGAGCTTATAAAGGGCAGTTCTGTAATCTAGGAGCCTGCATTTACATGCCATTTGTGCATGTAAATTCTAGGATACTTGTACTTATGTGTGAAATGTACACTCAGCAAAAGTGCCAGCAGGATGCCTAAGTGCAGTTCTGTAATGGTGCGCCTAACTTACATAGCACATAAATGCCAGGGGTGTACGGATGGGACATACGTGTAACTTAGACCAGTTTTTCCCAAGTCAGTCCTGGAGTATTCCCTTGCCGGTCATCCACAATGAATACACACAAGATTGATGTGCCTCCATTATATATAAATCTCTTTCATGCATATTCATTGTGAATGTCCTGAAAACCTTACTGGCAAGGGGGTACTCCAGGACCGACTTGGGAAACACTGACTTAGACCCACGGTAAGTTATGCGTGTCCATTCTGCACTTAGGTTTCTGCACTGTGCAAGCTGTACAGCTAATGTAACTGTGGGCACCTAAATGTTAGGCATGCCAATACAGCTTATGCTAATATACTATAATAAATCTGGGTTCCCGGGTGCCATTATAGAATAGGCTCCTACAGTGCATTCTTGGGCAGGTGCGTAAATGGAGGCGCCCAGTTGTTGAATTGTCCTCATAATGAACAAAATCCTTATCTTTAATGAAAGCTTACCTTACTAACCTTCAAGTCCATTGGTTGTTGCTTCAGGCACTGTTCTTCATGTCTTCATTGTCCTTCACCATGTGCTTTAACTTGGTTCTGCAGCAATTCAAAACTTTCAGTAAATCTATCCAGATGTTCTGACAAAGAATTCTCCAATGTGGCTATAACTTCAACTACCTCTTTCATAATTGTACCCAGAGACCAACTCAAAACATCATATTTACCTCCAACTGACTCCTTATTGTTCTTCAAACCAGGCATCAAAACCCGTCACTTCCTATGCTATAGATGGCATATATACTGCATTATCTCCATATGGATTCAGTGTGTTTTGTAAAAAGAGAAACATCTCAGCCGGATGGAATTTAGTATAGGTAAAATCAAGAACATTGCAGCTAAAACATATCATAAGCCGTAAAATATATCATAGATAAGTCACTGTTCATATTTGAGAACAGCTGAGTCTTCGGATTTTTTTCTAAACAAAAAATAAAAGTCAACAGATTCTATACAACTCTGTATCCTGTTCCAAACCTTTGCAGCTAAATATTTTAAGTTCACTCCTTTACAACACGGAAATACCAGAGTATAAGAATGAACTAATTGAGAAGCTCTACCACTAGATAATAAAAAACAGTACCTTGTTAAACTAACCAAATTTTGACCTGTAAGTGAGTTAAAACCCATACAAGCAATCTTAAAATTTATATGAGGAAACTGGAAGCCAATGCAACTTTTTGAGAAGAGGAAATGCTCTCTCACATTTATTCAATCTAAAAATCAACCTAGCTTCTGTATTTTGAAAGTTGTTATATATTCAATAGCTTCACAGTGACTCCCCCATATAAAGAGTCCAAATAAGGTAAGAACCGCCTGTGAAATGCTTGTAAATGTTTGTATACTAAGGGGTGATTGAATAACTCTACAAAATAGTCAGTCTATATAATATATACAAAAGGGATACTCGTTCAAGGGTCTGACATGCAAAATTGTTAAGAAGCATTAGGAGGAAAAAGCCTCAAGAAGCTCCCAGCGTTATTGAATAGCGGGAGCAGGACTGCTTCATCATCAGCTCAAAAAACCGCCTTTTATCTCTATACCGCCCCTTAGTGTAAGGCCAGAAAGTTTGTAATGTTTGCTGCCAAATAGATAGAGAGAGTAATTTCAGCTTTTCTTAGCTTAATATGGCTTGTGGCCATTAAAAAACATTAGTGCATGAGCCCTTAACTGTCACCTATTTTGTAGGTGGTAAGGACTGAGACGCTAATCTGTTAGCACACGGCAATGTAGTTGCACTAACTGATTAGCACAGACATGCCTACTCTCTGCTCTGCAGACATGTCCTTTCCGCAGTAAAAATAAAAACAATTTTTTACTGCGTGGTGTGTGTGCGCTACCCTGGAAATTACTGCAGGACGCCTGAGCACACCCTGCAGTAAGCCCTTTTAAGTTGCGTTAAGCATGCTTTAGTGCTTACTGGATTTTGGTGAAAAGGACCCCATAGTATAGTAAGATTCCCTGGGCCATTTTTGCAGGGTTTTATATTCAAAATATGTATTGCAGTGGAGGGCGTTTGTGTTGCTGTTATAAGGTAACCTGAGTATCATTTTTTTAGAATGTTGGGTTGTAAAATAGAACATCCTAGTTCTGCTCTGTAGCCGTTGCGGCTCTTATGGTTATTACAGTTTTATTTTAGGTATGTTCTCCATCTTGAAAATTCTGGAAGGAAAGAGGACTTACAAAAAGAGTACATTGATATTTACTTTATTACATTGCATTACTACTACTACTATTTAGCATTTCTATAGCGCTACAAGGCGTACGCAGCGCTGTACAAACATAGAAGAAAGACAGTCCCTGCTCAAAGAGCTTACAATCTAATAGACAAAAAATAAAGTAATCAAATCAATTAATGTGTACGGGAAGGAAGAGAGGAGGGTAGGTGGAGGCGAGTGGTTAGGAGTCAAAAGCAATGTTAAAGAGGTGGGCTTTCAGTCTAGATTTAAAGGTGGCCAAGGATGGGGCAAGATGTAGGGGCTCAGGAAGTTTATTCCAGGCGTAGGGTGCAGCGAGACAGAAGGCGCGAAGTCTGGAGTTGGCAGTAGTGGAGAAGGGAACATTGGATCTGATGTTTTTGTAACATGAGAGGAGTTTGCTTTTTACATAACATTCTTTTGTATTTCTGTTCAGGGTACTTATCTTTCCCATTTTTAACAATAAAACTATAACCTCTCCCCCCCTCCCCTTAAGCCATGGATTGCAGCATGTGGTGTGTTAGGCATATGGGCATTGTCTGTTAGGAGCACAATGATTAAAGATAAGTTGAGAATCAGTCGTCTAAGGATTATTTCTAACTGGTCCTTTGAAGCTAATTCATTTGCTACTTTATTGGATTTTTTCTTACCAGCCTTAAGTGATGTTAAACTCAAAATGTAATTAAAGGCCTCTTTTATCAAACTGCGCGGCAATGCCGACAAAGCCCATTCAAAGTGAATGGGCTTTGTCAGCATTACTGCACCGGGGACCGCTAACGTGTTTTGATAAAAGGGAAATGGGACTTGATATGCCGCTCATCTGTGGTTTTTGCAACTACATTCAAAGCGGAGAAGTGGCCTAGTGGTTAGGGTGGTGGACTTTGGTCCTGGGGAACTGAGGAACTGAGTTCGATTCCCACTTCAGGCACAGGCAGCTCCTTGTGACTCTGGGCAAGTCACTTAACCCTCCATTGCCCCATGTAAGCCGCATTGAGCCTGCCATGAGTGGGAAAGCGCGGGGTACAAATGTAACAAAAATAAAAATATACAGGTACTTACTTGTACCTGGGGCAATGGAGGGGTAAGTGACTTACCCAGAGTCACAAGGGGCAAGCAGTGGGAATCGAGCCCAGTTCCCCAGGATCGAAGTCCGCTGCACTAACCACTAGGCTACTTCTCCACTCTCTAAGATACTTAATTACTGTTCTTATCTATGGAAATAAATTTTGCTGCAAACTAGTTGAGAATGTATTTTGCATTTTTTTCCTTTTTTTTTTTTTTTTTCCCCTTTCTTTTGTGTACTAATTGACTTGCTTGTTATGCCTCTATATCTGGAAATATATACGATAAGTCACTAATTCATTTTGTTTTCACAGAATGACTGGAAGGGAATTTTTCTCCCGGTTTCCCAGCTTGTATCCTTTTCTTCTTGAACAGCTAGAAAATGTAGCCAACACAGTGGATAGGTAAGAAAAGAAGAGATTTTTAAACATTCTCTCTCGAAAATGGCTTTTCCAAACTCTCTTCCTTCTGAAAGGACAAAAGTCAGTATGACTCCTTGGCTCTGCTATTTCTGCACTTTAACCTCCCCAAAACTCTTCTATCTTCTTGCTCTGCCATCAAATGTGCTTCTGTTATTAAAGACAATACAGTTTTTACATACAAATACGTTCATGGTTTTACTCTCAACTATTCCTGTGCTTTTCCTTTTCACTCTTAACCAATGAAGTATTGGGAATAGAGAGGTGTACAGTTATGTATATACAGACGGATACTGTGAAATTGCATGTTGAAAAGAAAACATAGAATATAAGAGTAGCCATTTTGGGTCAGACCAGTGGTCCATCTAGCCCAGTATTCTGTTTTCCAAACGGTGGCCAAGCCAGGTCACAAGTACCTAGCATAAACCCAAATCGTGGCAACATTCCATGTAGAACCCCAAAGAGCAGCAAGATTTTGGAATCCTAAAGAGTAACAAGATTCCATGCAGAATCTCAGAGTAGCAACGTTCCATAGTACAAATCCCCAAAAATTATCATAAATGATGTGGCCAACATCACAGGGCGCTATAGTGGGAATTGAACCCACATCACCTGGATCAAAGGATGCTGCACTAATCATTAGGGTAGCAGGCTACCTTATATAAAATACTAAATGGAGACAGGAACATTGTGTGCTGGGGAGAGCTTGGGATTTGGTGAATTAGCAATATACAGAGCTGTGCAATTGAGAGAAGGAGGTGGAATAACCATCAGCAGATACTGTATATGTAAAATGCTTGTAGTTTGTCTAACAAACGACTTAGAAGCCCTTTAATGAAAGAGGATATTGATGTAGTAACAGTAATTGAATCATAATTCAGTGATGATGAAGACTAGGAGGTGGATATAATGATATACTTTTGCAGGAAGATAGGACAGATTAAAAGAATGGGAGGGATAGCTTTGTATGATGGGGACAAAATAAAAGCCACTAAAATACAAGGGGATGATGAAGTAAAGTGTGCTAGGATTTGCGTATTGCTTAGCTCAGTTTTGTATGTTCCTTATAGAGAAAGGAGTTTTGTATAGGATCTAACTGTGTGAAAAGCCTCCAGCAGCACACAGTACATTTTAAATCCATGTTAATGAAGCTATTAGCTATTCTGCAGAGAAGTATGCAGAAGACAAGAAGGTTGAGCACAGTACTGGGGCTGTAATGAAAGGTCTGAAGAGGCATAAAATCTTAGCTCATTTGTCTGTGGTGGTATTAGTAAAGATTTGATTTTCCTTCTCTTTATTGCTGTGGACATAGTAACATAGTAGATGACGGCAGAAAAAGACCTGCACGGTCCATCCAGTCTGCCCAAGATAAACTCATGTGTATATACCTTACCTTGATTTGTACCTGTCTTTCTCAGGGCACAGACCGTATAAGTCTGCCCAGCAGTTTTTCCTGCCTCCCAACCACCTGTCCCGCCTTCCATCACCGGCTCTGGCACAGACCGTATAAGTCTGCCCTCCCCTATCCTCGCCTCCCAACCACCAACCCCTCTTCCCCCCACCTGCTCTGCCACCCAATTGTAGCTAAGCTTCTGAGGATCCATTCCTTCTACACAGGATTCCTTTATGCACATCCCACGCATGTTTGAATTCCGTTACCGTTTTCATCGCCACCACCTCCCGCGGGAGGGCATTCCAAGCATCCACCACCCTTTCCGTGAAAAAATACTTCCTGACATCTTTCCTGAGTCTGCCCCCCTTCAATCTCATTTCATGTCCTCTCGTTCTACTGCCTTCCCATCTCCGGAAAAGATTCGTTTGCGGATTAATACCTTTCAAATATTTGAACGTCTGTATCATATCACCCCTGTTCCTCCTTTCCTCCAGGGACATAAGGACCTGCAAGTTTTCTGCCTTACATGAAGAGCATAGTTTAAAAAAAAAAAGAGTAAAGTGCTGGATTGTTGACATAGGTATCGGCATTCGGAGTACATGCGTATACATCCATACATATGCTGAAATGCTATTCTGTGCATAAATATTGGTATTTTAAGAACAGAATAGCATGCCAGCTTATGTATGGATGTAGAAAAGCAGACCCACGTGGTGAAATAAAAGAAAAGTTATTTAGCACAGATACATAAAATCATCATACAACTTTCCTCCAACCACCTAGCATGGCCATGTTTCATCATAAAGATGGTAAAGATGAGCTGTATTGTGTTCGGATGCTAAAGGAGACTTTTATTAAATCGTCTCATTTAAATCCCCTGAAGAAGCCTCGGTGAAACAGAACCCCGGTGGGATTTCTTTGAATAAGATAAGTGTGCGCTTTCTCTTGCATGGAAAATGGAGGTGAAAAAGTAATGAATTGATTTTATGGAGGTTTTCGGCCAGAGATTAGTTGGTTGTCTGTTGAACACTGTTTCTGTGAATAATCACTGAGTGCCACAGACTATTGAGGTAAATAATTGTTTACAGCACTCAATATTTGTAACCTACAATTTTTGAGATTTGGAGTGATTCACTGATTGATTTTGTGGTAGTTTGAAATGCTGGTTAATGCACATAAATAGGCTGTTATAAAATTAGGTCACTCCTAAAGGTATGCGACGTGCAAGCCTTTCTTCTCTGTTAACCTAGATTCTCTGTTATAAAATTTATCTCAAAGTGACCTAATTGAAGGAAGGGAACAGACTATGAATCTGACTTTCCAAGGCAACACCTGCGAGCTGCAAATGTATGGGAAAATCAAGAGAATGCATTTTAAATGCAAATGCAGAGCTTTTAAGGAGAACCAAACTGTTTCCTATGCATCACTGCATGAGGCAAAACCAAGTATCTACAAAACCAGCTCAAACTCATATTTAAAGAAGGGGGGAGGGGTTAAAAATTGAATAAATAAGCAGACTGGATGAATCAAATAGTTTCTAAACACATCTGTATCAGTGTTACACTCTGACACGTTATATTGCGTCACTTTCCTCCACAATGCCACCCACTTCCCATCCTTCCTTCTCCTGCTACCTTCCCCATCACCTTGCCTCTTTCAAGTATCTGCTACCACCTTGCACATCCTCTGCTCTGGGGCATCTTGACTGCTATCTATGTGCGCTGGGAGCAACATTGCTTCCTTCCTTTCTTTCTCCTTCCCTCCCAGTACATGGCCCTGCCCCCTTCTTCATGATCTTTCTGTTTTAAATGAAAACTGCAACTCGAAGACAAGAACATCCTGGCTGTCAATACCTACACACAGGGAAAGGAGGAGCACAGAAATCGAAGCATATTCTATAAATGTGTGTAACTTAATTGGTTAACTAGCTAATCAACAATTTGAAGTTAAGCAATTATCAGTATTAATTGGCATTAAATAAGATTTATGCACACAACTCAGTGTATTCTGTAATGTGCACGTAAATTCTAAGTGGCATCATTGAAAAGAGGGTGTGGCCATGGGTGTTTCTAAAATCTATGCACATTGTTAGAATACAACTGCTCTGCGCCTAGTTTAGGCGTAAGGATTTACGCCAAGTAAAATACATAAATGGCTGTGACTAAATTTTGGTCATGTGGAGAGGTTCTTGGCGTATTCTATATACCACATGGAAATTTAAGCCTAGTCTATAAAATTTAGGCGTACTTTAGAGAATATGCCTAGGCGTATTTTTTTACTGTGCGGAATTATGAGGCTCCGTTTATAGAATCTAGCTCTATAAGGACAATTCTATAACTTGCATGCGTAAATGTAGCTAAGATCTATCTGTAAGGGCACACATAAGTAGCATAGTGTGGCATTCACATAGGTGGAATTATAACCCACAAAAAAGGGAGAGAGTAATTATATATACAGTACACTACAGCAGAATTACTCTATTGTTTCAGGTGAAAGTTGAAAGAAAAAGGCAGGAAGGAAAAGCCTTAGAGAGCTTAAATGGGAAATCACCCCACTGTTCAAAAATCCATCATAGGCATAAAAAAACCTTCCTTCAAATTTTAAATATGTTAAATTGTGTGAAAATACTTGTTCTCTATGACAAAAACAATATTTAAAAAAAAACAACTTTTATTGATGGGTCTTGCTCCAGTGGTGGTCAGTGTTTCACAGTCTTCATTCAAACAACCACTGCATCAGGGAATAAGCTAGACCCCTGTAACAAACAGCACCAAAGAAATTTTAACACACAAACATGGAGTATTGTGTTCAGTTTTGGAGGCTGTATCTTGCTAAGGATGTAAAAAGAATTGAAGCGGTGCAAAGAAAAGCTACAAGAATGGTATGGGATTTGCGTTACAAGATGTATGAGGAGAGACTTGCGGACCTGAACATGTATACCCTGAAGGAAAGGAGAAACAGGGGTGATATGATACAGACGTTCAAATATTTGAAAGATATTAATCCGCAAATGAACCTTTTCCGTAGATGGGAAGGCGGTAGAACTAGAGGACATGAAATGAGATTGAAGGGGAGCAGACTCAAGAAAAATGTCAGGAAGTATTTTTTCACAGAGAGAGTGGTGGATACTTGGAATGCCCTCCCGCGGGAGGTGGTGGAGATGAAAACGGTAACGGAATTCAAACATGCGTGGGATAAACATAAAGGAATCCTGTTCAGAAGGAATGGATCCTCAGGAGCTTAGCCGAGATTGGGTGGCAGAGCCGGTGGTGGGAGGTGGGGCTGGTGGTTGGGAGGCGGGGCTAGTGCTAGGCAGACTTCTGTGGTCTGTGCCCTGAAAATGGCAGATACAAATCAAGGTAAGGTATACACAAAAAGTAGCACATATGAGTTTATCTTGTTGGGCAGACTGGATGGACCGTGCAGGTCTTTTTCTGTCGTCATCTAGTATGTTACTATGTGAAAAAAGTTTATTCATAAAAAAAAGACAGACTCACTGTTATGAACCTGCTGCTGCCTTCTTGTCAGTACCCACACTGAAACTAAAATGGCACTGGTGTTCGACCTATCACCATTAACCTTCATCGTTGGACCGAGACCAGGAAACATTATCGAGGATTTCAAAAAGACTTATCTAGATTTCCATTGAGAAAACAGCACACAATAATAATAATAATAACATACCTAGGCTTCAGGTAAAAAAGTGAAATCATTCAATTGATGGTTCTGTTGTTCTGATCCAAAAAATCAATTGTTCACGCTGAAGCAATGATGATCACTGCTTCTTAAAAGGGCAGGAGCATATCTATAGCAAAACATTGTAAATCTTTGTCACAACAGTGCTTGACAAATTGGTACTTGCATTTATTTAGCTTTAAGGCAACTCCGGTGTTCTCCATCCTTATCCTAAACTACCTTGATGTTTGATCAACGTAAATTTTGTTACAGGTACAACGGTTGCTGTAGACCGCAATCTCAGAATTACAGTCAGTCCTTACCATCTAAGGGATTACAGAACTTAGACAACGGAACATTGTTTGTACATATCTCACAGTTCATGCATTTATGATGACCTGGCTCTGTAGATCCCATAGAGTCTTCAGAGGAACGCAAAACCACCAGACTCACTTGTTCTTTCCGATTTCTGCCCCTTCGGTAAGCCATCCGGAGCTGAGTATCTGATAAACAGGGCAATAGGGAAATTACATTCTGATGCTGCTTATTTATTTTAGCGACCTTGGATGTGACAGTACCATAAGGCAAAACACAACCAACCATATGATTTTATTTATTTATTAGTATTTCTTTACAACCTTTTTGAAGGAATTCACTCAAAGCGGTATACAGCAAGAGTAAGTCAAACATAAGCAGTAGACAATTGCAGCAGTAAAAAATATTCAATAATGCGAAGTGTAGCATAGTATACTACTTACAATATCAACATAATACGTAATAAAACATTTTAATAGACAGCATAGGGTTTAAGCAAAGATGGAACATATAGATAGGTAAGATAGATAACAGGTGTAAGAAAATAAGGGGATTAATTTAAGAAAGTTGCACATGAGGTCAGAAAGGTGCTTGAATATTATTTTAGCTACGGTATGAGTGGATAAACGTCCTACTGTAGTATGTGCAACCAGTGTCACTCCTTGTGTGTGTGTGTGACTAGCACATTAGTTACTTCCATTAAAGGCCTGGTTGAAGAGCCAAGCTTTCTGAAGTTGAGAGAGTCTTGTGCAAAGCCTTTCAGGGAGTGCATTCCAGAGTGTGGGTTCGAGAATTGATCACCTTTGTGAATCCTAGTGCTGTCATCGTGCCCAGGAAGACAGTTGTGGTGGTATCTTGGGTTTCTATATGTAGATTGAAATCTCCCATGATCAACACCCTAGGGTAATTCGGGTCACTTGTGTAATCAGATCAAGGAGTTCTTGCACAGATGATGTGTTGTTACAAGATGTTCGGTATATCATGAGCAGCCAGATTGGTTTCTCCTCTTCTAGCTGGATTAAAAGAGATTCTGATTCGTTTTGCTGGGGAATGAAGATTCTGCTCAGTTTATTTGTATCCCAAATCAGGACTAATACTCCTCCAGCCTGTATTCCTGGTCTTAGTTGATGTTGGATGTTGAAACCTGTTGGATATAGTTCAGCCAGTGGTAAACCCCTGCTTTCTTTTTTTTTTTCCCCAATAAATTTTTATTCAGAAAATATGTACCTGACCCCCCCCCTCATGCCCCCCCCCCCGGGGCATAAATCATGGGGGGAAAAAACAAACTAAGGAAGATGTACATTGCTCAAATAAAAACATTTGTATCCTTTATGAAACTAGACAGTACAACGCCAACAAAACCCCCTTACCTCCTAAACCTCTCCCCCCCCCCCCCCCGCGACAATATACGAAAAGAATTTTTACATATCATTCTATCAGGACGCTTACCATTGCTTCTTCAGCAAACACCTGCTAAACTACCCCCCTAACCCCTCTCACCCCAAGCAAACAACTCAGCCAAGTGAATCCATTCCTCTTGTGATGGATCAAAACGGCTATTTAACTCCCCACTTTCATCTAGCCAGGCATCACTTATTCCTAAATTGTCAAGATGATGTTTGTGGATGACATCATGGATCACTGAGGATTTCTTAGCAGCTGATCTGGCATTCACCAGGTTCTGTAGTTCCAAAGGGTGGTTTAGGGGTGCTGGGGGTAGCTTTGGTATGGCAGTGAGGTGATCTTTTAAGTACTGTTATGTAGGTGTTTGACCTCTTACACTTTGGTTGGCTGGGATTATAGTTTCCTCTCCCACATACCACTGGGATCCTTGAGGTCTCTCGGTCTGCTGGGCCAAGGCACATTCTTTGTTTCAGAAGCTCCTTAGGCAAATTTCACAGGGTGGCACTACAGTCCTAAAAGACTTTATGGATCAGCAGTCTTACCAGTTGGCACTGTAGAAATAAAGGCTTTAAGTCAACAGTTCTGAATTGCAAAGATTTTACCCACTGAAGTTCAAACCATGTCTAAAAATTTGCCACTGATGGGGCCATAGTGGCTCCCTTGCCACCCCCAAGATTTGCTTATAATTTTGATCCTGAAATTTAAAATAATTGTTGCTCATTGCTATAAATCTGTGGGCATTCATACAGGTTGTGCTGTCTGGTCCAGGAAATCATGAATAACAGTAATAGCTTCCTCTTGAGGTATAACTGTATAAAGGGACTTGACATGAAGGGTGACCAACAAAACATTTTCCTCTGTCCCAATATTAGTTTTCGCCAATTTATTCATAAAATCAGTCTGGCCTTTATTGTTGCACCATTTCTTAAATGCTAGACTCTGTGTTAATCAATGTGACGGTGCCTTACAAGCGTTATTTGCAGAGGTATAACTATGGCCATTCAACATCATAGATCTCTGGTAAAATGTGAATACCGACGTGCCATTCCTATATGTAACAGCTATCGGCTTGACGGAGCACATACAGGTCCCTGAAGCAGGTTATGAAACAAGGACCCTTGCTGGACCTAATTTCTGAGCCTTTCAGAAGCTGCATTGAATTCAGCTTATGGTTAAATTAAGTTGATCATATTGAATGATTTTATATTGTATAAAGTTGTTTCACTTTTGGGATTAGAGGACTCTATCGGTTGGATTGGACTGTGATTTAGTTTAGCACTAGCACATTGTAGTCACATATTCCAGACATCTATGATGTTGAGTGGCCATAGTTATACGTGCTGCAAATACTTTTGTAAGACACCATTATGTTGATTGACGCCGAGTCTAGCGTTTAAGAAATGGCACAACAATAACAGCCAGACATGCCTGTGCAGAATATATTGATAGTCTCTAAAAATATTTTAAAATAATTTTTTGTGT
Organism: Microcaecilia unicolor; assembly: GCF_901765095.1. NCBI lineage: Eukaryota > Metazoa > Chordata > Amphibia > Gymnophiona > Siphonopidae > Microcaecilia > Microcaecilia unicolor. The sequence continues at coordinate 27,029,267 of NC_044033.1, read as the reverse complement.
AGTGCAATTTTTAATTTCAATATATTGAGGAGTTGTTTTGAGTGTCAAACCTGAAGGAGGCATAGCCTGCAGATGGGCTTTGGACCCCCCCTCCCCAGTTTCTGCCCTGGGCCCCTGTATGTCTAACACTAGCCCTGCGAGAAAGCCACAGAATGAGTGAGACTTGTGGCAGTCCAGTGGGGCAAGCACAAATTGGCAAATTTTACATACGAAGTGTTGTTTTTATTGTTTTATTTTTTAGCCTACATCTTCTCTGTTTCTGTGACTTTTTAGTCTCTCTCTTTGTTCTTTATAGCTTTTCTTTTTTGTTCATTCTTCGGAGATTAAGAGACTTTATAACAACAAGGTCATGAAGAAAACATTTTAATGCAGTAAAAGTTTTGAAAGCAGAAAAAGAGGAAAGTATCATTAAGTTAATATAATGCTCCATTTCATAAGTAAAAGTGTATTTTAATAGTGGCCTACATGGAAATCCTGAAGAAGACTTCTGACAGAAAAAGCTAAACAAAACAGATTACATACAGAATTGTTTTCATATCCCATTGTGGGGAATATTTGATATTAATTTTATTTACTTTACAAAGTATCCAAACATTGATCTAGATTAATGAGACTGTATGCTGTAGCCAGCATTTTAAAATAAGCTAATCATTTTCAGAGTGATGCCAACATTTTCTTTTACAGATGAGTAGAACCAGATGGATGATTATAGTATACCTTCATTGGTATAAAGATGTCATCTTGTTAGCTATGCACTATGAAATTTACAGCCAGTCCATAGTTCAGACATATATGTAGCCAACTACTTTTCTTTATAGAATATTAACATAACTGGGTATATATATGTGTATGCGCTTAGGTGTAAGTATTTATTTATTTGTTGCATTTGTATCCCACATTTTCCCACCTTTTTGCAGGCTCAACGTGGCTTACATAGTACCGTGTTGGCGATCGCCAATTTCGGTTTGAGAAATACAGAGTGGTATTGCGTTAAAGTTACATAAGTGACAGAGTAAATTAGGTAGTCAAGGAGGGAGAGATAAGTTTTGTCCAGATCTGGTATAAGTTTCGTTGTGTTGTAGGGTTCAGGTGTTTAGGTTGGATCGTTATGGTATGCCTTTTCGAACAAATTGGTTTCTAATGATTTCCGGAAGTTTGTTAGGTCGTGCATTGTCTTCATGACGTTTGGTAGTGCATTCCATAGTTGCATACTTATGTAGGAGAAGTAGGATGCATATGTTGATTTATATTTTAGTCCTTTGCAGCTTGGGTAGTGGAGATTTAGGTATGTGTGTGCTGACCTTTTTGTGTTTCTGGTTGGTAAGTCTATGAGATCTGCCATGTAGACCCAGGGCCTCACCGTGAATAATTTTATGAACCAGGGTGCAGATTTTGAACACAATTCGTTCTTTGATTGGGAGCCAATGTAGATTTTCACATAAGGGTTTGGCGCTTTCGTATCTCGTTTTTCCAAATATGAGTCTGGCTGCGGTGTTTTGGGCAGTTTGGAGTTTCTTAATCATTTGTTCTTTGCATCCGGCATAGATTGCATTGCAGTAGTCTAGGTGACTTAGCACCATTGATTGTACCAGGTTGCGGAATATTTCCCTCGGGAAGAAAGGTTTTACTCGCTTGAGTTTCCACATTGAGTGGAACATTTTCTTTGTTGTAATTTTCGCTTGGCTATCTAGCGTAAGGTTTTGGTTGATTATAACTCCGAGAATTTTCAGGCTTTCTGAGACAGGGAGAGTGTAGTCTGGGGTGTTTATAATGGTGGGTTTATTCATGTTGTATTGTGATGAAAGGATGAGACAATGCGTTTTGTCTGCGTTGAGTTTTAGTTGAAATGCATCCACCTATGAGTTCATGATTTGCAGGCTGAGTTTGATTTTGTTTGTGAGTTCTGTTAGATTGTGTGTGAACGGAATGTATATCGTTAAGGCCTTGGTTGGATAGGGATTTGCCTAGTGGGGTCATCATTAGTTTGAAGAGGGTCAGAGATAGCGATGAACCTTGGGGTACTCCGCATTCTGGTTTCCATGGTGATGATATATTCGATTTTGATATCACTTGGTATGTTCTTGTGGTTAGGATACCCTTGATCCAACTAAGTACACTTCCACCGATCCTGAAGTATTCTAGGATGGCATAAGTATGGACATCAAAATATCAGTGATAATATACATAACTTATAGTATTCTATGTTACGTGTGTAAATGTGCACTCCGCCCAGATTCCAACTGTGTATATGCAGACCTGTAAAATATAAGGCAATTCTATAAATTTGCGCATATGGGTAGGTGCTAAATACCCCCATATTTTATAGAATACTAGCACATATGCGGTACTAATTGGCAGTTACTCACGTATGTGGTTGGTGCTATTGATTTTAGTTGGTCTAATCTCTCTCACTAGACAGCCTTTAGGAATAACCTTCATTATTTTTTTTCTGATTTTCTTCAATTTTTATCCCCTGCCCCTCCAGCATGGACAGTACAGAAGTACTGCAGCTACATACTTGTGACAAAGATTGTAGGGTAAGATGCAAAAGCTGGCAAATGAAACAAAGTCCGTTATTTTATTTCCACATTAACAGCCCAATGTTTTTTCTTCTCCAAAGAGCCATCATTGTGGGTTTGTTTTTTAATATGGGAATAAAATAAAGGTCTGTGTTTATTTGTCCGATCTATCTGGGTAACGTACCTGTTTTTTTTTGCATCGTTACTCTTCATGTTGTCAGCATTCAGGTCCAGTGCCTGGCTGGGTCATCAACAGCAAGCTAATTAGTGTCAGCAACCATTTGCAAGATAGCAGAATTCAGCATCTATTCTACCTGCTTTCAGAGATGCTCCTTGGTTGACCACCAACTAGCATAATAAGAAAATTGCATGAATCCAGGTACTTATATTAGCTCTACTACTACTAATCATTTCTATAGCACTAGTAGATGCAACTGAGAAATAAATTCTTAACTTGGCACTTGAATACAGGTCTTGTATTTATTGATTTGAAATGCCTGCTGGTAGGCCATTAGGCTACCATCGTTACTGCAACACAGTGCTCAGGTACATAATTCTTTTTTTTTTTATATAGTGAAATGGGTGAACTGAAGCTCCATCCCAGCTTGTTCCTTTTGCTTTTGATCCTCAGTAAATTGTACCCTTCTCCAATGGATGGGACCTATTCAGCTCTCAGCATGGCACCGTTTGTTCCCTTTATAATGAGGTAAAGTACACCGTACAGAAAATAGGAATCACTTATGATTGTACTGCTTATTTGTAAAGGATAGTGGTTGTTCTTTAACTCCATGCACTTACGTTACAGTATCAAGATATCTCAGATTGTTGCAGGCACCGAATAGAGTTGTATTTATGGAATTTTAACCTCTGAGCACATTCTTTGTTGGGCAAGAAATGAAACTGGATGCGCTTTACTCGGAACCAGAAATGTGGTTTTGTTACTCAAGTAAATATTTAGTGAGAGAGGGAAAATAAAATCAAATTGATGGTAACTTCAGTAATAGTACTAGTATATAAAAAATTCATTAGGTGATTTCTATTATACCAGGAAAAAAACCCAAACCCCCCCCCCCCCTTTTTACCTGCTCAGATCTCATAATCTGTGTTTCCTAACTAATCTGCTTAGTGGCTATTTCTAATTGATACCTGTATTCTATGTAACAGATTTTAAAACTGCTTATTGGCTATTTATATTGATAGTTTATAATCTAACTGGATTTAACAAAAAGTGCTTTAAAATTCTTTTTTTTTTCTCCTTCCATAGTGTGTGTGTCCATAGAGCCCCTCCCCTCCCCCATCAGCTTTTGTTGCACAGGTGGAGCTTCTCTCCACATGGTTTTTGTCTGCACAGAAGCTGGAAGGATTTGGGAGCGCTCAGATAAGATTATTTTCTGATTACCCATACCCTACACTTGTGGCGTTGGGCAACTCTCTTTGCAATCTTACTCTGTCACTGTATTTCTATTATACCAGGAAAAAAAAACAAAACCCTTTTTTACCTGCTCAGATCTCATAATCTGTGTTTCCTAACTAATCTGCTTAGTGGCTATTTCTAATTGATACCTGTATTCTATGTAACAGATTTTAAAACTGCTTATTGGCTATTTATATTGATACTTTTCTCCTTCCATAGTGTGTGTGTCCATGGAGCCCCTCCCCTCCCCCATCAGCTTTTGTTGTATTTACATTGCACAGGTGGAGCTTTGATCAGACTGTACCATTTTGGTCCTTTCAGCTAGAGAATTCCCTTGACAACAGCGGAAGAACAAATGGCTAGAAATGTAAGAAGGGGAGACAAAAACTTCTTCAGGTATATTAGTGAAAGGAGAAAGACAAAAAAGGGAATTGTAAGACTAAAAGATACAGCGAAACGCTATAGATAATGATGAAGAAAAAGCCAATTTGCTAAATAGATACTTTTGTTCTGTTTTCACTGAAGAAAATCCTGGAGAAGGACCGTGAGGGACTGGCAAAAGTACACCTGAGAATGGAGTGGATAAAGCACCGTTCACGGAAGAGAGTGTGTATCAAGAACTTGGAAAGCTAAAGGTGGACAAAGCCATGGGACCGGACGGGATCCACCCCAGAATACTGAGGGAGCTCAGAGAGGTTCTGGTGGGTCCTCTTAAAGATTTGTTTAATAAATCCTTGGAGACGGGAGAGGTTCCGAGGGATTGGAGAACGGCGGAGGTGGTCCCTCTTCACAAACGTGGTGATAGGGAAGAAGCTGGAAACTACAGGCTGGTAAGCCTCACTTCGGTTATTGGAAAAGTAATGGAAACGATGCTGAAGGAAAGGATAGTGAATTTCCTGGAAGCCAATAAGTTGCAAGATCCGAGACAACATGGTTTCACCAAAGGGAAATCGTGCCAAACGAATCTCATTGAATTCTTTGACTGGGTGACAGGAGAATTAAATCAAGGACGTGCTATGGACGTAATCTACTTAGATTTCAGCAAGGCTTTTGACACGGTTCCCCACAGGAGGCTCTTGAATAAACTAGATGGGCTGAAGATAGGACCCGAAGTGGTAAACTGGATTAGGAACTGGTTGACGGGCAGACGCCAGAGGGTGGTGGTGAATGGAGTTCGCTCGGAGGAGGGAAAGGTGAGTAGTGGAGTGCCTCAGGGATCGGTGCTGGGGCCGATTCTGTTCAATATATTTGTGAGTGACATTACCGAAGGGTTACAAGGTAAAGTTTGCCTTTTTGCGGATGACACCAAGATTTGCAACAGAGTGGACACCCCAGAGGGAGTGGAAAACATGAAAAAAGATCTGAAGAAGCTGGAAGAATGGTCTAACGTTTGGCAATTAAAATTCAATGCGAAGAAATGTAAAGTGATGCACTTAGGGAGTAGAAATCCAAGGGAGACGTATGTGTTAGGCGGGGAGAGTCTGATAGGCACGGACGGGGAGAGGGATCTTGGGGTGATAGTATCTGAGGACCTGAAGGCGACGAAACAGTGCGACAAGGCGGTGGCCGTAGCTAGAAGATTGCTAGGCTGTATAGAGAGAGGTGTGACCAGCTGAAAAAAGGAGGTTTTAATGCCCCTGTATAAGACGTTGGTGAGGCCCCACCTGGAGTATTGTGTTTAGTTTTGGAGGCCGTACCTTGCGAAGGATGTTTAAAAAATGGAAGCGGTGCAAAGAAAAGCTACGAGAATGGTATGGGATTTGCGTTCCAAGACGTATGAAGAGAGACTTGCTGACCTGAACATGTATACCCTGGAGGAAAGGAGGAACAGGGGTGATGTGATACAGACGTTCAAATATTTGAAAGGTATTAATCCGCAAACGAATCTTTTCCGGAGATGGGAAGGCGGTAAAACGAGAGGACATGAAATGAGATTGAAGGGGGGCTGACTCAGGAAAGATGTCAGGAAGTATTTTTTCACGGAGAGGGTGGTGGATGCTTGGAATGCCCTCCCGCGGGAGGTGGTGGAGATGAAAACGGTAACGGAATTCAAACATGCGTGGGATATGCATAAAGGAATCCTGTGCAGAAGGAATGGATCCTCAGAACCTTAGCTAAAATTGGGTGGCGGAGCAGGTGGGGGGAAGAGGGGTTGGTGGTTGGGAGGTGTGGATAGTGGAGGGCAGACTTATCCGGTCTGTGCCAGAGCCGGTGATGGGAGACGGGACTGGTGGTTGGGAGGCGGGGAATACTGCTGGGCAGACTTATACGGTCTGTGCCCTGAAAAAGACTGGTACAAATCAAGGTAAGGTATACACGTATGAGTTTATCTTGGGCAGACTGGATGGACCGTGTAGGTCTTTTTCTGCCGTCATCTACTATGTTACTATGTTACTATGATAAGATAAGCTTTTCAGTAGACCACCTTCAAAGAAACAAAACAAAAAACTCACAGCCACAGTGAAGTATGAGGTAAAAAGACATATTTACTTAAAAGTTTAGTAGCACAAACGCAGAGATATGTTTATGGATTTTGGTAAGTAGTTACCCAACCACCTCTGTCTGTAGATGAATGAATTACTAGCTAACCCACTTCATCTCACCCAGAATTGAAGACTGTGGAGTCTACATAAGCTACCATCTTGGAAACTTCTCAGGCTCTCTTCCTCATCATTGTCATCTTCTGTTGCTCCTTCTTCTATTTGGCTGACTTTCATAGTAACAGTACGTGACGGCAGATAAAGACCTGACTAGTCCATCCAGTCTGCCCAGCTATCATGTTCATTATCAGTTCATGATTAAATCAACAGTGAAGGTGATGTGAAATACTTGATCATGGTCTTTCTTTGGCGTTTCTGGGACATAGACCATAGAAGTCTGCCCAGCCCTGTCCTTACGTTCCAACTACTGGAGTGGCTGTTGAAGGCCACTCCAGCCAATCTGTCTTGTCATTTGTGGGACACAGACCGCAAAAGTCTGCCCAGCACTGTAGTTGCTGTCGAAGTCCTTTCCAGCCCATCCTAAACCAAATTGCTAAATATGGGACACAGACTGTATTAGTCTGCCTGACGCCGACCGTAGTTCATCATAGCCAGAATTGCCATCTAAGCATCACTCGACACATCCACACACAAGCAGCCATTTAAGTTTTATTTTTTTTATGCCATCCATTTTCTAATTAGAAATCCTCTGCTTTCATTCCACACCAGGACAAGTTGCTCTTTCACTAAAAAAAAAAAAAAAAAAAAATTCCGGCTCACAATGCAGTCCGGGTTTTCAAGGTCTCCAGCTATAAGATACAAAAATGATAAAGTCCAGAAAAATTGAAGATTCCCAAATCTAGGCAGTTAATAGAATGAAGTGTCATAGTCTTATGTTCCTGTATAAAGTCTCTAAGGAGAAGTCCAGAAACTCAGTCTCTGTTCCTTCTCTTTTTCTCCCCCTTCCAAACCAGCAGCAGTTTTGCTCAGCAGACCACTGAGCTTACTTCAGCAAACAAAAGACACAGTCTCTTCAAAAGATTGGCCTAAAGGCACAACAGAGAAACTCAAAACAATATGTGCTATGGTAAAAGTCCCAAATCACCACCACAAGTAGTCATGGCTGGGCACAGTGGTCGTTCAGCACAAGTTTACAATTCTAATCTAACCTAATATTGGTATTTTTTATTCCGCTTTATCAAAAGAGGCTCCAGGTGGATTCTACTACTACAACTACTACTATTTAGCATTTCTATAGCGCTACAAGGCATACGCAGCGCTGTACAAACATAGAAGGATTCCATCAGAAAAGAGAAGATCAATAAGATAGTCCCTCATTATAACAATGTATTTCCATAATAATTGTCCTAATTCTGTAAATCAAACCCCTGTCAAATATAAAGTAAAAAGAAAACCTTTAACTGTTCTTCTAAAATCATTATAACGAGTAATATTTCAAATATAGCATGGCAGTTCTTTCCAGGACATCGGACCCCTACCAGTTAAAGTTCTGTGCTTAGTAGTCAATTTTCAGCATATTTTTTTTGTTGGGATACACAATCTAACTTCCTGAGCGGAACATAGCACCCTAGAAGGTGAGTAAACAGAAATTATATCTTGCAGATATTCTGGAGCTAAACCATATAAAATCTTAAAAGCAAATGACAATTTAAAATTGTCTGTCTGATCTTCAAGGCCCTTAAAGGAAATGGCCCTGAGTACCTGAAGAATAGGATGATCCTCTACACACCTCCAAGGACACTAAGGTCCTCTCAAGGACTATCACTAACCACACGCTCTCCAAAAGACATTACACAATGTGATACTCAGAAGCGACCCTTCTTCGGAGTAGCCCCCACACTCTGGAATACACTGCCTGAAAGGCTCCACTTAACACAACACTATCTTTACTTCAGGAAGTAAGTGAATGCTTGGCTCTTCATCCAGGCCTTTAATGGAAGAAGTAACTAACGTGCACTTTTCTTTAAATTAGTCACCTTATTTTCTAACTCCGCTTACTCTCTTACCTATTTATATGTTCCATCTTTGCTTATACCCTACATTGTCAATTAAAATGTTCTATTACGTATTGTGTTGACATTGTAAGTAGTATACTATGCCTTACTTTGTATTGATAGTTGAATATTTTTAGTGCTGTAATTGCCTATTGCTCATGTTTGATTTATTCTTACTGTACACCGCCTTGAGTGAATTCCTTCAAAATAGCAGTAAATAAATCCTAATAAATAATTAAAAGATATCCTTGCCTTGACCGGCAGCCAGTACAGGTCTATAAGCATTGGAGTAACATGATCATTATAATTTCCTCCTAAAATCAACTTTGCAGCTGCATTCTGTATAATTTGCAGCCAACATAATTGTCTTTCCGGTAATCCTAACAGAACAATATTACAATAATCAATCTGGCTTAATACCATAGATTGCATAATTGTTTTAAATTGAGAGATCGCAACAAATGGTTTAATCTGACGTAATAGTTTCAGTTTAAAAAAAGATTTCTTGACAATTGTATTCACTTGTTTATCAATAGTTAATGAAGAATACAAGATTACTCCCAGAATTTTTCTCTCTCTCAGAACTGGAACCTCTGCTGAAGACAGTTTATTTTTCCCTTGTGTCACCTTAGCATCTTTATCTGCTACCCATAAAATATTTGTTTTGTCTGGATTAATTTTCAAATGCATCAACATTGAGACAGAATGAAACACCTCTGACATCTGTAATATAGTGTTCTGAAAACTCCTCACTGCCAGAAAGGTTAATGAAATATCATCTGCATAAGAAAAAATATATTACTTCAAAAGAGCTAAGCACGTGTTGTAGTTCACTCAGATATATATTAAAAAGGATTGGGAACAAGGCTGAGCCCTGAGGGACTCCCCAGATCATTTTGCACTCTGTTGAAAGAGATTTATTCCATACTGAAAACCACTGTAAAACAGTGTCTGATATTCCAATTTAGGATAGTCTATGTAGTAAAACACCATGATTGACCAAATTGAATGCAGCTGAAAGATCCAACTGCATAACCAATGTTGGAATACCCTTATTTAAGTTTATTCTCCAATTTGTCATCAGTGCCAGTAGAGCAGTTTCAGTGCTGTGACTGGAACGGAATCCCAATTGTCTAGGATCCCAATTGTCTAGGGTCTAATATTTGAAATTGAGAAAGATAGTCCTGTAATTGTAGACCACCACTGCCTCTAACATTTTACCCAAGAATGGAATATTGGCTACTGGTCTATAGTTGGAACAAAGATTCTGATTGAAATTCAAGCCCTTCAAAGAAGGAGTTAATAAGATGTGTCCTAGTTGGGCTGGCATGTCCTCTTCCTTCAAAAATCGATTGACCAATTGAGTAAGCAAAGGTACTGAATGGGGAGGCAAAGATTTTAAAGTTTTAGCAGTGCATCGTAATACAGTCTTGAGACTTTTCTTCAGACATTTAGGTTCACTGTTTTTAGGACCCAAGATAAGAATATATCCAGATCTCGCCAGAGAAACACAGAAGAGACGCAAAGCTTTTTTAGCATTGCGCCAAAGGACTTTGGGTATTGGAGCTAATTTTATGCTCAAATTTCCTTGTATATGTCGAATTCTGTTTCAATCAAAAAATTATCAATTCTTTGAACCTAAACAGAAGATTTCCTGATTTCTAAAGAGGAAGACAAAGTGAATGTGATAGTCAAGTAACTGAACGAAACACAGTATAAGATAGCTAGGAGAAAGATAATGGGTCAGCTGCACTTCCAGTTTGATCTAATATTTGTTTTGAAGTAATTTTCTTGGATCCATATTCCTGTAATGTTTAGGACGAAAATGATAAAAGTATATTTCAATTTCTGTTAAAAGAATTTAGATTATTTTAAAGTTTATTACAAATTGCAATATTATATTGTTTTGTGCTATATAATAATATAATAATAAAGAAATTAAATAATAATAAGTTTTAGCAGGACATGGGTCTAGTTGAGAAGAATTCTTAGCAAATTTTGCAAGCAGTTTCAGTACAAACAATTCACCTACAGGGGAAAAGGTATTCCAAACTCAGAGGGGTCCTTTTACAAAGGCGCGCTGAAAAATGGCCTGCGGTAATGTAGGCGTGGGTTTTGGGCTCGCGCAGAATCATTTTTCAGTGCACCTTTAAAAAAAGGTCTTTTTTTGCCGAAAATGGATGTGCTGGAAAATCAAAATTGCCGCGCGTCCATTTTGGATCTGAGACCTTACCGCCAGCCATAGACCTAGCGGTAGAGAATTTGGGCGATAATGACCTACGTACGTCAGATGCCACTTGGTGCGCGTCTGCCACGCGCTCCCGAAAAGAAAAAATATTTTTCAGATGCACGTATCGGACACGTGCCAAAAATGAAATTACCGCAAGAGCCACGCAGTAGTCGGGTGGTAACTCCATTTTGGTGCGTAGATGCTTACGCGGCTTAGTAAAAGGACCCCAGGAATTTCTACAGTGATCACAGCTGTCTGCTCCCTATCTAATACTAGGTCTATCTTTCCTTTAGAACATCATTTTCAGTCTAATTCTTGTTGAATTTTACAAATTTCTCCTGAAAATATGATGCGAGATCTTCTTGAGTAATATTCAGTTGTGAAGTTGAATTCTCAGTAGAAACTGACAATCTTCTCACTATGCTAAAAAGTTCTTTTGACAAATTACAACTATCTGCAAACCTATTTCAGAAGTACTTCTTCTGTAAACAAATCTCTTTTTTATAAAGGCTAGTCTGCTGACTCCAGTGGATTTTCAGTTCATTTGTCTGCTGCTCTCTCCAAGCTCTTCCCAGTTCTTTACATTCCTTTTTCCTTAGCTTCAATTCCTCAGTATACCATAGGTCAAGCATAAACCTAAGTTGTGGAAATTGACACAAAGAAGCCACCTTATCTAATGCTGATTAGAGAGTATGATTCCACATTTGCAATGAACTGTTTGTAGATGTAGTTACTGATTCATTGAGAGGGTCTTTTACTAAGGCGGGCACGCTAAACAGATGCCAGTGCATTCCTATGGGCGTCTCTAACGTTTAGCGCACCCACAATTTTAGCGCTCGCTAAAAACGTGAGCTTGCCTTAGTAAAAGACGCCCTGAATCAGTTATCCACTTCTGCTCATAGTAAAAGAAGCTCTATCCTACCCCTCAAAAGGCACAGGCAGCTCCTTGTGACTCTGGGCAAGTCACTTAACCCTCCATTGCCCCATGTAAGCCGTATTGAGCCTGCCATGAGTGGGAAAGCGCGGGGTACAAATGTAACAAAAATAAAATAGATACTATTGGAGATTCTACATGGAATGTTGCTACTATTGGAGATTCTACATGGAATGTTGCTAGCAGGCTGCGCAGGCTTCTGTTTTTGTGAGTCTGACGTCCTGCACTTACGTGCAGGACGTCAGACTCACAGAAGCAGAAGCCTGCGTGGCCACATTGGTTATCTGCAAAGGCCGACTTCTACATGGAATGTTGCTACTATTGGAGATTCTACATGGAATGTTGCTATTCCACTAGCAACATTCCATATAGAAGGCTGCGCAGGCTTCTGTTTCTGTGAGTCTGACGTCCTGCACGTACGTGCAGGACGTCAGACCCACAGAAGCAGAAGCCTGCGCAGCCTTCTACATGGAATGTTGGCATGTTGCTAGTGGAATAGCAACATTCCATGTAGAATCTCAAATAGTAGCAACAGTGAAGGAGTGGCCTAGTGGTTAGGGTGGTGAACTTTGGTCCTGGGGAACTGAGGAACCTAGTACGATTCCCACTTCAGGCACAGGCAGCTCCTTGTGACTCTGGGCAAGTCACTTAACCCTCCATTGCCCCATGTAAGCCGCATTGAGCCTGTCATGAGTGGGAAAGTGCGGGGTACAAATGTAACAAAAAATAAAATAAAAAAAAGTGTCCCTGTTTCTACAATGTGATTTATTTATTTGTAGGCATAAAGTGAATTCATGCAGAATGATCAGACCATATTGACTTATGAACAGCCCAGTGATCAATTGGCTTACTTTGAGGGGAATCAAAAGACGCCTCACTAACAATAAAGACAGGGTTCAAATCTCCTGCCCGCAGCACCTTTTATTTAACACAGCAGTTCATTCACTTCCCATTGCTTACAGAATTTATATCACTAGGACAAAGCTCAGAAGTGCCGTTTCACCAGCCCACCTCCCACTTATCAGGCTTAATTTGCTTACCTGACAACCTCCCACCAGTCTCAAAGTTCTGGTTTACTCTGCCTTGATTTCCATTTGCACCACTGGGTCCTGCTCTTCGTCCTCAAGGAATTCCATCTGCTCAGGAATCTCTTCCTTTGACTATGTTTCAGGCTGGGCCTCTCCTTTCTCCCTATCAGTGTTTTCCCAGGCAGCAGTGGGTGGTGCCTCCTCTCCTCAGCCTGTCTTTGGCTTCATTGCATATTGCTGGGCTACCCATGGGAATTGAAAGCCTGATCTAAAACCCACCCTCTCCCTCAGTACTGACACCTTCCCTTCCAGTCAGATACTACAGAGTGAGAGCCACTCCCTTTCTTGAGCCATACTAGGTTTTCCTCCTTTCTGCAGGACCTGTACCTATCCTGGGGAGAAATAGGGCCAAGTATTTTCAGGAAAGGTTTTGAATCTGGGATCTGCTCCCTTGACCATTTCAATTTCTGCAAGAGTGTTCCGCAGCTATCATTCATGCATACTTTGCCCAGCCATACTTTGTGGTAGAGAGACGCACATGTATAACAAACACCCACAGAGAATTAGGTAAAGGATTTCATGGATCTCTCTCCTTCCCACCCCAATATACCAGATAGCGCAGGGGCAGACTTACGATTGAGTGAAAGTAGAATGCCAATATGTCCATATAGCTAAGGCATGGGAAGGGGGGAGGGCTTGGGAATGGATAGATCTGGGGTCTTGTTGTGGGGGTTGCACTGAAAGCTGCGAGGTAGGAAAAGAGAAATGTGGTAGGCAGAGAGCTGCCAGAATGTAGAGCAGACCTCAACCCAGTCCTTGAGGCACATCAAGTCCTATCTGGTTTTATGGATATCCGCAAAGAATATGCATGTGATAGATTGGCATACCAATCTATCTTATGCATATTCATTGTTGATATCCTGAAAACCCAATGGGACTTGGTGTGCCTCAAGGACTGGGTTGAGAAGCCCTAATGTAGAGAATAGGTGAACAGAGAGGGGGCGGAGCAGGAGGAGAAAAATGGGAGGTGGCCACTTTAAAGAAGGAACTGAGAAAGCCGAGGGATGAACTTACTAGGGGAGGGGAAGGGATAGAAGCTCAGAAATCTGGAGAAGATGGAACTTGAGGGGGTGGAATTTCATGGCTGGGGGAGGAGTCAGCCCTATTAATGGGATAATTCTGCACAAGAAAACTGCAGAATTTTCAAGTATTGCATAGAATTTTCAAAACATTTGCTCAAAAGTGTGTTTTTGCCCCAAATTCCCCCAGAAGTAGCACTTGATATTTTGAATGGCTGTGCATTCTGTTCTAAATACTGTAATAATGTTAAAGTGGCCAGCACTCATAAACACTGGATCCAGTTGACACCTGTAGTCATTTGGATTTTCTTCTTAATTGAAATGCTTGCTAATGTGCAGCAGTAGAAATCCCTTTGAGTATTGTGTTCAGTTTTGGAAGCCGTATCTTGCTAAGGATGTAAAAAGGATTGAAGCGGTGCAAAGAAAACCTATGAGAATGGTATGGGATTTGCGTTACAAGACGTATGAGGAGAGACTTGCTGAACTAAACATGTATACTCTGGAGGAAAGGAGAAACAGGGGTGATATGATACAGACGTTCAAATATTTGAAAGATATTAATCCGCAAACGAACCTTTTCCGGAGATGCGAAGGCGGTAGAACGAGAGGACATGAAATGAGATTGAAGGGGGGCAGACTCAAGAAAAATGTCAGGAAGTATTTTTTCATGGAGAGAGTAGTGGATGCTTGGAATGCCCTCCCGCGGGAGGTAGTGGAAATGAAAACGGTAACGGAATTCAAACATGCGTGGGATAAGTATAAAGGAATCCTGTGCAGAAGGAATGGATCCTCAGGAGCTTAGTCGAGATCGGGTGGCAGAGCCGGTGGTGGGAGGCGGGGCTGGTGGTTGGGAGGCGGGGATAGTGCTGGGCAGACTTATACGGTCTGTGCCAGAGCCGGTGGTTGGGAGGCGAGGATAGTGCTGGGCAGACTTATACGGTCTGTGCCAGAGCCGGTGGTTGGGAGGCGGAGATAGTGCTGGGCAGACTTATACGGTCTGTGCCCTGAAGAGCACAGGTACAAATCAAAGTAGGGTATACACAAAAAGTAGCACATATGAGTTTATCTTGTTGGGCAGACTGGATGGACCGAGCAGGTCTTTTTCTGTCATCATCTACTATGTTATGTTACTATGTTTGGAAGCCGTCAGTGTTGTGACCAAAGTAAAGTAAAATGGGAAGAGGTTCAGGGGATCTTCTGCTGACACATGATCCTCAGAAGTCTGCATTCCCAGACTTGTTCCATAGCAACCAGTGGTTGCATCGATACCTACTATTCCATGAAGGGTTGAGTTGTTCATCTTCAGGGTTTTCTTCTTGATGACAGGTCTAACTAACAGTTTACAGTTTCAGCAAATGTTTCTGTAAGGTTAAGACCAGAAGCATTTATTTAACTTTTGGAAGAAACGTGCAAAAGATTCAAGAACTGAAACACTCCCAACTACCCTTAGCCAAGTGTGGATTTGTACTGAGTTAAAAGAAGATGAATTATATATAGAAGGAGGGGGACTGAAAACAAATATTTTTCCTTCATGCAGACACAGCGTAGCTAATTGTAATCATTTGACTGATGAATGAAGTATTTTAGACCGCTGTCCTTGTAATTAAACGCAAAATTTCTTTTGAGTCATAAAATTAATTTGGCATAAATGTCCATAGTTTCACTTGATATGCTTTTTATACATTTAGGGCTATTTTTATTGAGAAATGACAACACCACTGTTAAGAACTCTAAGGGGTCCTTTTACTAAGACGCTCTAATGAATTAGTGTGTGTTAAGCACCAAACAGTCCATAGGTTTACAATGGGCTGCTTGGCATTTAGACGGGCAGCTGAACTTTCTGAAGTTTTTTGCTGATAGCAAAGTAAATGATAAACTGTTTGTTTTAATTATACCAGACTTGCAACAACATTATTTACTGTAGAGATACCAAACTCAGTAGCAGAAAAAGACCACAGTGCCCACCTGGTTTGCCCATTTCCCTTCCTACTGCAATACCACGCACGCTACTTGGTATCTGGGTTTGCCCTAGTGTCCTTTCTACTAAGTACAGTCGACAGAGTTTATCTTGAATTCTGTTACTGTTTTAGCTCTTCCACCGCCAGTAGAAGGTGGTTCATACATCAACCATGCTTTCTATTGATAACTGCTTCCTTACGCTACTACTTGGTCTACCTTCTAGTCCATTCTTATACCGCCTTGTTCTTGAGTTGGTTTTCCAGCAAGAAGGGCTTATATTTCTTTGCTTAAAAAGACAGTACAAGTTATCACTGGGCTTCTGTTTTCACGTTGGCATTTGACTGTATAAGTGTTACTTGTGATTACAGAGACGACGCACTAAGGTAAGGTCATTTTAACTGCCCTAGGTTATTTATTCCTCTGCAAGGACAAGTACTGTACAAAACAATTCTTTCCTGTTCTGCATTTTTTCTCCGAGCTTCAGATCTTTGGCTGTAGCAGTTTACTATTCAGCCTTGTTTAACCGAAGCTGCCATAATGCATTAAAAATAATAGTAATAATAATAAAGGATTATGACATTAGTGCATGCTCATTTTTATGTATTTCATGATTAAATGCTGGTTCTGATCATTTTTTTCAAGAGGAATTTGAAAATTACTTAGGGTCCTTTCACCAAGCTGTCAGAAAAGTTGGCCTTAGCATGCTCTTATGCAGCCGGAAAATGGACGATTCTCTATTTTTTTCAATCAATGGTCGTGTGCTAATGTTGAACTAAATAGTACTGGTCGAGGAAGAGATACCCAAAATCATAAGAATATATGACCTATAGTTGGGGGGGGGGGGGTCTCTTTTACAACTTACGCAGGCACAGTAGATCTTTAGGAGGAAAAGCCTCGAGAAGCTCCTAGTGCTGATTGGCAGTCGTACAGGAGCAGGACTTCCTCCTCATCGGCAAAAACCTCCTTGGTTGATAAGGACAGCCTAACAATGTCTGTGACTCTGTAGGCTGTGAGAGCTGCAAGGGCTCATGTGCTAATCCTGTGCAAAATCAGTGCATGTCAGTGCATGGTAGTGTAGCTGCACTAACTGATCATGCAGAAACTGCCACTCTCCACCCCATCCTGACACACGTAAAATATTTTTAAAATATTCTAGCGTGCAGTTTGCACATGCACATCTAAAACTTCCCGTCTCAGCGTGTCCCATGGTAAGCCCTTTTAAGTCGCAATAAGCATGTGCTAGCATTTACCGCAGCTTTGTAACAGGAGCCCTTAATGTATGATTTGTACTCAGTAAGGATAGTTGTGGTAATCCAAAAACTGAACTGAAATAATTCACTACTTTACTGTCTGAGTCTTACTGGTATTAGAAACGCAGAAAGAGATGACAGACTGAGACTGCAGAGCCCTTATAGGCTGCCCATTTTCAGTTCCTGTTGTAGTTTTCCTTTTTTATTATTTGAGGGGCCCTTTTACTAAGCCACGTAAGCGTCTATGCACGCCAGAATGGAGTTACTGCCCAGCTACCGCATGGCTGATGCAGTAATTTCATTTTTGGCGCTCGTCCGATACACACATCTGAAAATTAATTTTTATTTTCGGACACACGTATCGGACGTTTGCCAAGTGGCATTTGACGCGTGTAGGTTAATACTGCTCGGTTACTGCGTGAGACTTTACCGCTAGGTCAATGGCTGACAGTAAGGTCTCAGACCCAAAATGGATGTTGTGAGAGGGAGAATGAAGGCATATGGAGGAACGAGGAGGCTTCAGAGGGAGGGAGACTGGGTAGAGAAAGGAAGGAGTCTTTTCCCCTGGGGGATTGGAGAAAAGGAAAAGACTACAATTCCCAGCAGCCCCTGAATAGGTCCCATGGTAGAAACAGGGACTTCAATCCCCAACAGCCCCCAAAGCAGGTCAGGAGAACGGCAAGAGAAGGGAGTTGGAAAAACCTGTCCCAGAGAGCCAGGATGAGGGAAAGGAGTTGTGAACCTGCCCAATCAAGCAAATGGAGAGCAGCTGAGCAATGGGTGTGGGGAGGAACCTATGGACTGGCAAGGGAAAGAAAAGGGGGAGGAACTAAAGCAAGGGGAGCCGATGGAGATTTGACTAAACTAGAAGGAAAGGAAGTGAAACAGGAGAGGGCTACCCGGGAGGAGAGCCTGGTAGAAGAAGGGAAAAGGTGGCTATCCCACGAGGGGAGGTGAGAGAACGGGTTTACCACAG
This sequence comes from Microcaecilia unicolor, assembly GCF_901765095.1. NCBI lineage: Eukaryota > Metazoa > Chordata > Amphibia > Gymnophiona > Siphonopidae > Microcaecilia > Microcaecilia unicolor. Next base: position 27,011,383 of record NC_044033.1, on the reverse strand, counting down.
AAGGGTCATGCGGGTGGTGGTCAGGGTATAATGCTGCCCTGGTTGGGGAGGGCCCCTTGCTACTCTCCCTAGGTTGATTTCTTTTGAAAGGGAGAGAGGAGGAGTGGTGGTTTTGGGCATTACTGCTTACATGAACTGCTGGGAGTTTGAGCCCTTTTTGAGCTACTTTGTTTGAAGAATTGCTTTGCATAACTGCTTTATATGAACTGCTGAGATTTTGGAACCTTTTTTTGTTTGTTTGTTTTGAATACTATGCTGTTGAATTGCTATGCTTCTTGAGAAATGCTGTGGTGGGAACTACCTTTGGAGGAGCAGTTGACACAAAGGGATTACAATAAAATATAATGATCTGACCTTGTGGATTACCGTGTGCTCTTTAGCAGTGGATTACAGCACACAGCTCAGCTAAAGGGCCGAGGGACGTCTCCCAGTGCAGGAGATTTTTCCAAGAGTCTCCCAGTGGTGGAGACCTTACAATGTGCTGCAATTTTCATTTTGCCGCCATGTCCATTTTCGGCAAAAAGTTTTTAAAAAGGCATTTTTTAAAAGGCGCACTGAAAAATGATTCTGTTTGCGCCCAAAACACGCGTCTACACTACCGCAGGGCATTTTTTAGTGCACTTTTATAAAAGGGCCCCTGAGATTCTCTTCTATTACTTAATTCCTTTTTTTTTTTTTAACCTGTACTGGAATGCTGCTATATGTATCCACTGTGCTTTCTTTTAAAATTAATATTTGTTACTGTGAGGTCTTTATGCCTTCCAAGCTCATATTATGAACTCTTGCCGCAAATTAGGGAGTCCTGTCAGAGCAGCTAATTCAACAGTTCCCAAGTAAATTCTCTAGTAAATCTGCTGCTGAGAGAAAGAAGAGGGGGGGGGGGGGGGGTTGTGCCAGAGCTATTCCTTATTCCTTGTGCATTGTTGGCAGGAGTTGGTGAGCAGAACTTACTTGCTGGTGCCTCCTCTGCTAGTTTTCCTCTGCAGTTAAACATAGTAACATAGTAGATGACGGCAGAAAAAGACCTGCACGGTCCATCCAGTCTGCCCAACAAGATAACTCACATTTACTACTTTTGTGTATACCCTACTTTGATTTGTACCTGTGCTCTTCAGGGCACAGACCGTATAAGTCTGCCCAGCACTATCCCCGCCTCCCAACCACCGGCTCTGGCACAGACCGTATAAGTCTGCCCAGCACTATCCCCGCCTCCCACCACCGGCTCTGGCACAGACCGTATAAGTCTGCCCAGCACTATCCCTGCCTCCCACCACTGGCTCTGGCACAGACCGTATAAGTCTGCCCAGCGCTATCCCTGCCTCCCAACCTCCAGTCCCGCCTCCTACCACTGGCTCTGGCACAAACCGTATAAGTCTGCCCCGCCTCCCACTACCGGCTCTGCTATCCAGTTGGATATACATGGTGCACCCTAGTCTTGCAAGACCTCCTGGCCTATTCTTTAGGGGAAGACACAGTAGCAGATAAGCACTGCTTGCTCACTCTTACTACTGGAAGCATCAGATTTGGTGGTGGGGGGGGGGGGGGTGATTTATGCTGGGATACAGGATAACATAAAGGTGTTATTTCTAAGGGTTAAATAATGAAATTTTATTATGGTTGGGGAGGGAGGGGTGCAAAGTTCTTGTTTGCATACAGCCAGCAAAGGGTTAATCCTTTCCTGATTCTTGTTTAGGGATCAAAGGAAAACCGTGGTCATATTGCTTTTCAGGCTGGATCTGTCTCCTTTCCTGCTTCTTGGAAATGGAGTACCATACTTTAAATTGAGGAGCACTATGATGTCCAATGCAGTTTCCATCTGAGCTGCTGCTCCCTCCCAGTGCTCTTCCATCAGCAATAAACTTTTCTGCTCTGTCTACCTGTTTAACATCTGCTCTTCGGTCTTGATCAAGAACATCTGAAACTCCATCCCCCAGTGACGTCGGAGAGCGATATTTAGAGATGGGCCTGACCTAGAGGCATCGCGTGCCGGAGAGTTGCGTGTCTTTGTGCGGACTTTGGGCTATTTAGAACGGATTTATTTTGAGTTGTTTGCTTGACTCTGTATTTAGGTCCTCCCCTTCTTTCTCTTTTAATTAGTGATAATGGCTAATTCTATTTTGGTAATTACAGGTAGTGGACGTTATGGAGATCTGAATTATTTTTAGTACCTCTCCAGACAGGCCTCATTGTCTTCAAATGTTCTTCTGTCCAATATTTTAAGCCCTTTTCTCTTTGATACGTTAAGATACAATTAATTAATTCCAGGTCAGTTAGGAATAAAGTTATGATGCTTTTTGATATTGGTAATGACTTAGCATTGGATATTTGTGGTATGACAGAATCTTAACTGTTGCCTGAAGATTTAGTGTTGTTGAACCAGTTATGTCCGCCATAGTACTCTGCCCTTTTTCAGTCAGGTAAGAAAAAGAGGGGAGGTGGGGTTGTTATAATCTTTTCGTAACTTTCTGAAATTGGTAAAAAAACAAAACAAAACAAAAAAGGTTGTAGAATTTGATGGAATGGAAATTTTAGTAACATCAACAAGGATTAATATCGTTTTATGTTATTGTGCTCCAGGCACTCTTTATAAGATTGTTCCATTCTGATTGAATTGTCAGTGGATTTAAATTTATTGTTCCATAATTCTTTTTAATTTTAGGTGATTTCAATTTATATGCTGATGAAAGTAGCTCTGATGAGACTGTTTTGAATTTTTTTTTGCAGATCTTAGATGTTCTAGTCTGGAAACAATTAATGGATATGCCCACACATAATACAGGTCACATTCTGGATTTAGGTTTTTTAAATAAAATTTTGTACAATTAGATGAAGTTTGGGAAGTTCTGTGGTCCAATCATTTTGTAGTGATAGTGCGCTTTAAAGTCCATGTGCTGTTGATTCTTGAAATTCTATCCTTTTGAATTCTCTGGATGCTGAATTTAAGATTATTATTATTATTATTATTACATTTGTATCCCACATTATCCCACCTTTTTGCAGGCTCAATGTGGCTTACAATTCATCGTGGATACTGGAAATAGAAAAGAGTGTACATTTGGATTTACAGCAAGTTTTGGGTACATGATGGTGAAATACATAATATTGGGAATAGAAAAGAGTATACATTTGTTTTAGCAGAAATACATGATAGTGAAATACATGATAGTGTTAGAGTCAAAGGCATTAGGTACAAGAAGGTATGGGAGCAAAAGACATTAAAGAACATTCCTGGATATCTAGAAGAAGGTGGAGTTACGCATGTTGTTCTTTATGATATATTTTGTCGAAGAGATAAGTCTTCAGGAATTTGCGGAAAGTGGTCACTTCGTAGACCGATTTCAGGTTACGTGGCAGTGAGTTCCAGAGCTGTGTACTTGTATAGGAAAAGGTTGATGCATGCATCGATCTGTATTTCAAGCCTTTGCATTTAGGAGGATGAAGATTGAGGAATGTGCGGGAGGATTTTTTTGCATTTCTGGGTGGTAGTTCTATTAGATCCGACATGTAGGCTGGGGCGTCACCATGGATGATTTTATGGACCAAGGTACAGAGTTTGAACGTGATGCGTTCTTTGAGTGGGACCCCTTGGTTTAGTGCAGATCTTAAAGTACATAAAAAGAAATTGAGATGTACTGAGAAGGAATGAAGGAAGTTTCCTTCTAGAGTTACATTAGAGGTTTATAATCTGGTCCGTCTTATAGTACAGCTTGTTTGTCTGCTAAGAAACTCTATTATAATGCTACTCCTTCTGAATCTAAGCAACTGTTTTTGGTAGTGAGACAACTTACAGCTGATTCTAGAACAAGAATGAATAGCATTGAGTTGAATTTAGATATTTGGTCAGGATTTTGCTGAGGAATTTGTATCTAAGATTGCTAATTTAGTGCATCAATTAAAAGGATGAATCTACCTGTTAAGGTGGAATGTCCCCTGTGTTGTTACGGAGTACTTTTCAATTAGTAACTACTGAACAGGTTATAGCTACTATGTCTAAGATTAATAATTCATTGTGTCTTTTTGATTCGTGTTACCCAACAATCATTAGAGCAATGAAAGGGTTAACTGCTGAGGTTTTTACTAATATTATTAACCTCTCCTTTCAAGAAGGAAAGCTACCTGATTCATTAAAGAGAACTGTAGTAACACCTCTACAGAAGAATTTTTCATTGGATCTAAATTTGATTTCTAATTATAGACCTATTTTGTCTCTGCCTTTTTTGTCAAAAGCTATGGAAAAATTGGTTTATGAGCAGTTATTAAAATTTTTAGATCGTCATAATATTCTGATTGTAATTGATTTTAGATACTTACATTATACAGAGACTATGTTGCTTTCAATTTTGGATACTGTCAGAGAGGGTTTTGATAAAGGAAACTTTTTTTTTGGTTAGCTTAGATATTGCTGAAGCTTTTGACACAATAGACCCTAACATTCTGTCAACTGGTTGAAAGCCATTGGATTGAGTTGGGTTAGTTTTATCCTGTTTTGATTCTTTTTTAAAAGGTAGAAAATTTTGTGTTATAAAATACTTTAATTTTTCCCTCTGAAGTTGTTTGTACTACTAGGGTGCCACAGGGCTCTGCTCTTTCTGCTATGCTGTTTAATATTTTTCTTTTACCTCTTTGTAGTCTTTTGAATTGTTTTAATTTGAAAATTTTGTGCTGATGACATGCAGTTTTTGTTAGAAGTAGAGAGATTTGTAGCTGACACTATCAGGCTTATTTTCGAAAGAGAAGGGCTCCCATCTTTTGAAACAAATCGGACGATGGGCGTCCTTCTCCTAGGGTCGCCCAAATCGTCATAATCGACAGCCGATTTTGGACGTCCCCAATTGCTTTCCGTCGCGGGGATGACCAAAGGTCATGGGGGCGTGTCGGAGGCATAATGAAGGCGGGACTGGGACGTGCCGAACACATGGGCGTCCTCGACCGATAATGGAAAACAGAAGGGTGTCCCTGACGAACACTTGGACGACTTTACCTGGTCCTTTTTTTCTTACGACCAAGCCACAAAAATGTGCCCTAAATGACCAGATGACCACCGGAGGGAATCGGGAATGATCTCCCCTTACTCCCCCAGTGGTCACTAACCCCCTCCCACCCTCAAAAAAATTTATAAAAATATTTTTAAAGCCTCTATGCCAGCCTCAAATATCATACCCAGCTCCATGACAGCAGTATGCAGGTCCCTGGAGCAGTTTTAGTGGGTACTGCAGTGCACTTCAGGCAGGCGGACCCAGGCCCATCCTCCCCCCCCCCCCACCTGTTACACTTGTGGTGGTAAATGTGAGCCCTTCAAAACCCACCAGAAACCCACTGTACCTACATCTAGGTGCCCCCCTTCACCCATAAGGGCCATGGTAGTGGTGTACAGTTGTGGGGAGTGGTTTTGCGGGGCTCAGCACCTGGGAGCAATTTCTGAAGTCCACTGCTGTGCCACCTAGGGTGCCTGGTTGGTGTCCTGGCATGTCAGGGGGACCAGTGCACTACGAATGCTGGCTCCTCCCACGACCAAAGGGCTTGGATTTTGTCGTTTCTGAGATGGGCTTCCAAGGTTTCCATTATCACCGAAAATCGGGGACGACCGTATTATCGAAATGAAAGACGGATGCCCATCTTGTTCCGATAATATGGGTTTCCCCGCCCATATTTTCCGGGACGTCCTGCGAGGATGTCCTCAGGAAAACTTGTGCGTCCCTTTCGATTATGCCCCTCTTTGTCTCAGTTCTATCAACCGTTGGTTGCCATTTACTACTCAATAAGTCAAAAATAAAGATTTTATTTTTATCCAGTTTTCCGGATCAGGGCAATCCATCGCATTTTCAGATTGATAACTTGTCCATTCCTATAGTTGATCATTTCCGTTACTTGGAAGTCATGTTCGATTCTGCTTTTTCTATGAAGCCCCAAGTTATGAAGTGATTGGTTTAGTGTTTAGTAAACTTAAGTTAGTGAGGAGGTTGTGTTATTTGCTACGTTTTTCAAATTTTAGATTAGTTGTTCAAAGTGTGATCATGCCATGATTCCATTATTGCAATGGCCTGTTAGTTGGACTTCATGGAGGACCCTTGAAGGCCCTCCAAATTGCATAAAAAGCTGCAGCTCGTGTGCTTTTTGGGTATTCATGATATTTATTACTCCAGTTTTGCAGAAGCTTCATTGGCTTCTGATTAAACAGAGAATAACTTCTTTAGATTTTATTATTAGTTTTTAAATTTTTGAACAATTTGGTATCACCTGTGTTCAGTTCAACTTTGTGTATTTATCAGCCAGCAAGAACTTTGAGATTCTCTTCCAGTCTGTTGGAAGTTCCTTCTTTTTTTATAGTTGTTAGATTAGAAGAGTATCGTTTCACTATTTTTTAGTATGTATTGTAATCTCCCATTATAATGGGGATTACGGATGTGATGAGCAACCTCTCCCTGGAGTCACTGGGGGGAGGGAGGTAGTTTGGGAGGTGGGGAAGAGACAGAGCCCTGAGGGGAGTGTTCAGGGGAAAGTCCTGAGGGAAATGTTTCTGGTGATTGAATGACAGTAGGGGTGGAGTTTGAAGTTATTAAATAATGTTGTTGGGAGGGAGCACATGGTCTTTGGTTTCCTCTACCCCTGCCGGGACCCTTGTGGAGAGGGGGGGTGTGTGTACTGGATGGGTTAAGAAACTAAGGCTGAATTAAGTGTAGGTTTCTGCTGGTAACAACATTGACCATGAAGTGAAGGAGTGCTCCAGTGAGAAGCAGGAGATCCCTACCTGGGAGCAGGAACAAGAAAGAGCCTGTTCAGAGCCAAAGGTGGTAGCCCAGAGAGGAGAGCGGACAGATAGGGAGGTCTGGTCCAAAGTGAAGATTGCTTGCTGAACCAGTACTGCAGGCACAGCCATAGGTTGTCCACCCAAAAAGGAAGGGTAATGAACAGGAGAAGCTGTATAGCACAAAAGTCCAACATAATCTTAACCAACATGTTATCATTGTTAAAGCTTTTAGGGGAGAAGAGAATTATATGTAAAATTCACTGATGTTAATTTGTTGATTTGAGCAAAGATAATTAGATATTCCGTAACAGAAATGATTGGCTTTATAGGTTTTTTTTTTAACCATTCTTAGTAGGAAGAATTCTTACTGTGCTTTGTTTCAGTTCAGCTGAAGTGGAATTTTCCAACTAGTGGGAGTCAAATTAAGGTTGCTTTGACCGTGGTGAAATCAGTTGCAATGTATGAGTAGGATCAAATGCTGCAAGGACAAATGTACGTCTCCCTCTGGTACATGTATTCATTACTCCCTACTAAGCTAGGGCACTTGATTGCTTGATGGAGTTCTTCGGGAGGGCATTTGTTTTTTAATGCTCTCATATTTTGCTTGGAAGAGACTTAACAGCCTGTTACTTTTCAAGTTTTGTTTTTTAATCTTTACAAGGCTCTAATTCAGGATGAGCAATGCTTGTTTAAGAAAATATTTTTTAGCATGACTGAGTGTGAAGAATGTTTTTAATCAGAAGGACAGGCAAACAAATGGATTTTGTTGTATTTTGCTGTCACCATTACAGTTTTGTTTTCCAGCCACACCACACACTGCTCTACACCCTCAGTAGTTAAGACATTCCAGACATGCTATCTATGGGAACAATAATTAAACAGCCTGCCCTGGTGCAATCACTGCACATACTTTGTGCCCTTGGGGTTTGTACTAAAAATCCAAGGAAATGCATGTTTTTGCTTTGGTTATTGCCTCAGGACAAAATGCCCATGGAGATCTAAGCCTGAGAGCGTGGTGGAGGCAGTTAGCTTGGCAGAGTTTAAAAAGGGGTTAGACGGTCTCCTAAAGGACAAGTCCATAAACCGCTACTAAATGACTTGGGAAAAATCCATAATTCTAGGAATAACATGTATAGAATGTTTGTACGTTTGGGAAGCTTGCCAGGTGCCCTTGGCCTGGATTGGCTGCTGTCGTGGACAGGATGCTGGGCTCAATGGACCCTTGGACTTTTCCCAGTGTGGCATTACTTATGTATTTATGAAAATGTGGGAGAGAGGTTCTGGAAGCCAAATTTAGGCTCTTAGGTAGAAAGCTCAAATCCAGATCCTCTAGGGTAGCATTTTCTGAAATGCTATCCGTTCCACACGCAAGACCCAAGAGACAGGCAGAGCTCTGGAGTCTCAATGCGTGGATGAGACGATGGTACAGGGAGGAGGGTTTTAGTTTTGTTAGGAACTGGGCAACATGCTGGGGAAGGGGGAGCCTATTCCGAAAGGATGGGCTCCATCTTAACCAGGGTGGGACCAGACTGCTGGTATCGGCATTTAAAAAGGAGATAGAGCAGCTTTTAAACTAGAAATGGGGGGAAGGCCGACAGTCGCTCAAAAGCGCATGGTTCGGGTTAAGGTATCTTTCAAAGATATCACAAAAACAGGGAAGATAGGATATCCTGATAGTGAGGTTGCAAAAGAGACCGTAGTAGATCAGGTGTCCTTAAATAAAAATCAGACAAAAGATTGCAAATTAATACGGTCAAGTACTAAGCATGATGTAAATAGGAGCAACAAACACAGTTTGAAATGTCTATATGCGAATGCCAGGAGCCTAAGAAATAAGATGGGAGAGTTAGAATATATTGCACTAAATGAAAAATTAGATATAATAGGCATCTCTGAGACCTGGTGGAAGGAGGATAACCAGTGGGACACTGTCATACCGGGGTACAATTATATCGTAGTGATAGGGTGGTTCGAATTGGTGGAGGGGTAGCATTGTATTTTAACGAGAGCCTTGAATCAAATAGATTGAAAATTCTGCAGGAAACAAAACACTTCTTGGAATCACTGTGGATTGAAATTCCATGTGTAAAGGGGAAAAGGATAGTGATAGGAGTGTAGTACCGCCCGCCTGGCCTGGATGAACAGACGGATTCAGAAATGTTAAAGGAAATTAGGGACGTAAACAAACTGGGTGATTTCAATTTCCCCAATATTGACTGGGTAAATGTAACATCGGGGCACGCTAGGGAGTTAAATTCCTTGATGAAATCAAGGACAGCTTTATGGAGCAGCTGGTACAGGAGCTGACGAGAGAAGGAAAAGTTCTAGACCTAGTCCTTAATGGGGCGCATGATCTAGTGTGGGAGGTAATGGTGCTGGGGCTGCTTGATAACAGTGATCATAATATGATCGGATTTGATATTAGCTTTGAAGTATACATAGGAAATCAAATACGTTAGCGTTTAACTTTAAAAAAGGTGACTATGATAAAATGAGAAGAAAGGTAAAAAAAAAAAAAACTTAGAGGAGCGACTGCGAGGGTCAAACATTTACATCAAGCGGACTTCTGGTGACGTCATCGCCTTGATGGCAGCCTAAGCTTGCAGCTCCCGATTCACCCCGCTAATAAAGCGAACATTAGCGATTTTCTTACCTGAATTCCTCTCATTTCGCATGCTGGTGGTGTATAGTAGCCGGAGCGTTCTCTGATGTCTCAAAATTGAAAAATATAACGGCTAAAGGGGGAGCCCGGAGCAGCCAGCGTGTTTCCAAGACGGGAATCCGCCATGTGTCCCCGCAGCGTGGGGAGGCCTCCAATTCTGAATCGGTGCGTTCGGAGGAAGAATGTGGTGGCGAACAGGAGGTGCGTTTTACCAAAATAATGAAAGATTTGCGGAAAGACCTTGCCCATATGAAAGCGGACATTGTGGAACGCATTGACCACTTGAGAGGAGAGCTACAGGAGGTGGGGGCCCGTATTGACGACCTCGAGGTCCGCGTCGAGGAACAGGGTGAAGCGATATCCCAATTACGTCGGAAGGACGCGGGATTTGAAAATCAACTGGCAGATTTGCAATATAAGGTAGACGGTATGGAGAATCGGGGACGTCGGAACAACCTGCGTTTTCGAGGTGTTCCGGAAGCGGGGGAACAACAAGAAGATGTTAAAACAATTGTACAAGAACTGTGTAAGCAGCTGCAGTCAGAAACGCCGGATAGTCCCATGCCCGAAATTGAGCGGGCTCATAGAGCTCTGGGGGCACCTCCACCAAATAAACCTAGAGATATTGTGGTGAGATTTCTGAAGTACACAGACAAGGAGCAGCTTTTTACGTTAGCAAGACAATGCAAGGATTTACAGTTTAATGATACCCCTGTGCATGTGTATCAAGACTTGTCGGCCTTTACATTACAACAGCGGAAGCTGATGAAGCCTATATTGGAGGCGCTGGGCCGACAGAATGTGAAATACCGTTGGGCTTTCCCGTTTGCCTTGTGTTTTACTATCGCTGGAAAACATCATAAGGTGCGTACATTGGAGCACGCACAGAATACCCTACAGAAGGCGGGAATCATGGTGCCTGAGAGTGAGTCACCCATGGAGCTGACTGCAGCCCAGGATAAAGTACGTCAGTGGCAACAAGTCTTTAATAAAGCAATGAAGCTGCGGTTGAACAACTGACTTTTGGGATTGCAGAAACTGATGTGTTTAGCAACTACCAGGACACAGAGTTCGTTATGAGTGTTGCATGAGGATACACAGAAGATATATGTGCTCGATTTAAGGAAGGGGTTGGGGTTGTTTGCTGTTGGGTGCTATAGGGTAGGGTGAGATGTTCACATCTGGGGGTCTTGCGGGGGGGTGGGGGGGGAAGGATCCCTCTGTCACTTACGCAAAGAATGCTAGATGGGTAGAGGGGAGGGGGAGGGGGGGTTGGGATGTTAGAGTTTCTCCCAGGGATGATTGTTCTGTACGAGAGAGCGGTATGTGGATGTGTGATTGCCATTAGTAAATGACTTCCCAAATGAGGATTGTAACCTTTAATGTAAAAGGACTTAATGTGCCAAGAAAGAGACAATTGATCTGGCAAGAAATACTCAGACTGAAACCCCAGGTTGTGATGCTACAAGAGACGCATTTGAAGCGGGCTCATGAGAAACTGTTTCGACATGCTTCCTATTCCAAGAGTTTTTTTTGCATCTGATACTTCAAATAAGAAACAGCGAAGAGATGCGCTGCTTTTTCATTCAGACTTCCCACTACAAATACAACAGGTGAAGAGAGACCCGAAGGGCCGCTATGTGTTGGTTAGAGGATCTGTGGAAAATAAGGAGATAACTTGGGGGGGGGGGGGGGGTGTATGCTCCCAACTCGGGGCAATCCTCCTTTTTCATGTCATTACAAAAACAAATACATTTATTAGCTGGGGGCCAGCTTATCCTGGGAGGTGACTTTAACGCTACCATGAACCCTGTTGTGGATAAATCTGGTCTGGTATCTAAGGGGGATACAATTCTCGCTAAAGCGTTGAACAGGGTTACTGGTGAATTGGGTTTGTTTGATTCCTGGAGGGATTGCCATACTACAGAGAGAGATTACACCTTCTATTCCTCTGTGCATGATATATATACTCGTATTGATTATCTTTTTGTGGATAGGACTCTGGGGGGAGTGATTCAGGATACCAAGATTGGTAATATAACAGTATCTGATCATGCCCCCTGCTAGGTGGATATTCAGTGGACTACGGAGAGCTCTACTGGGGGTACATGGACTTTTAATAATACTTTGTTAACACAACAGGGGTTCGGTACGGAGTATATTGAGGTGCTTAAAGAATACTTGCATTTTAATGTAGATTCGGGGCCATCTATAGCAGTGGTATGGGATGCCCTTAAAGCAGTTTCACGAGGCCATTTTATGAAGGTGGCGGGGAGGCTAAAAAGAGAGAGGGAAAAGCAATATTGGAGGGGTCAGATCAGAGAGTTGGAATTTAAGCATACTGGTTCCCATAGGACGTATACATCTCTACAGATGGCTAGATTACAGTTAGACACCCTGCCTTCTAGGGATCTTGAGTTTATTAATAATAAGTTGCGACTCCATGGATATACCACCCGCAATAAGATTGGGAGACAATTAGCATTTAAACTATGCAAGCTGCGAGCAGAGAGAACAATTTTTCGAGTTAAAGGGCCTAGGGGTGAGCTTAGGAAAACATCTAAAGATATTAGAGAACAATTTTGTAAGTTCTATGCTGACCTTTACACTAGAGATTCAGCGATACAGATGGATGACATTCGGTCATATTTAGATACCTTAGAGTTACCAGTCATGGCCTTGGAACACAGGGCTCGATTGGAGGCTCCGATTGAGGTGAAGGAAGTGATCCAAGCCATTAAAACCTTGAAATCTGGAAAGTCGCCATGTGTAGATGGTTATACTGGCGAATTTTATAAAGCATTTGCATCTCAATTAGCACCAGTGCTTGCTGAAGTATTTAATTTTATTCGTGAGGGGGGGCCCCCTTCCATCTACAGCTTGGATAGCTGTTATTCCTAAACCTAATAAAGATGTGACCGAATGCGCATCATACCGACCTATATCTGTATTGAATGTAGATGTGAGAATAATGGCTAAGGTTTTGGCTGTTAGGCTCAATGTGGTTTTACAGACTCTCATTCACCCAGATCAAGTGGGTTTTGTTCTGAATAGGCAGGCCTCGGATAACATCAGGCGTACTCTTGACATTATGTATGTAGCGAAACAACGAAGGACACCCTATTGCTTGCTAAGTATTAATGCAGAGAAAGCATTCGATCGTGTTCATTGGCAGTTTCTTTATCAGGTCTTAGAGAGATATGGATTTGGGTCCAAGTTTCAGAGCTGGATACGTGCACTATACGAGTCTCCCAGGGCATGTGTCCAGATTAATGGACAGGTTTCCCCATTTTTTGACCTACAATGGGGTACCCGGCAGGGGTGTCCCCTGACACCTCTTCTTTTTGCCCTTGTAATGGAACCTTTGGCCGTTACTATTAGAGACAACCTCAGGATACGGGGGATTGTGGTTGGCCAACTGGAATCTAAAATTGCACTTTTTGCAGATGATATTCTCCTGACCCTTTCCTCCCCCATGGAATCAATGTCGGAGGTCTTTCAGGAAATAGAGCGTTACGGTCAGGTGTCAGGGTTTAAAATTAATGTTACTAAGATGGAGGCCATGGCAATGGGGTTGACTGCAGAAGAGTATGGTAGATGTAAACAAAAGTATCCCCTAGCTTGGGTGACGGAGAGTATGAACTACTTAGGGATCCGCCTTACGAAGAGCTTTGAATGTCTGAGTGATGCTAACTATGTCCCATTGTTGAATAGGATTAGGATTGACCTGGACCATTGGGAACACCTGTCCCTATTGTGGTTTGGTCGCATAGCCACTATTAAAATGAACATTCTCCCTCGCTTACTTTATCTTTTTCAAGCTCTACCCATACCAATTAAGGGACAATTAATCCAGTCGATGCAGAATCGCTTACATAAATTTATTTGGCAGGGAGGCAAACCTAGACTTCCCCGTGCTATTATGTATAGGGCACGTAGGACAAAGGGGGGACTGGGTGTTCCTAAATTGGATCTTTACCATCTGGCTGCACAAGCCAAAGCTGCTGTAGAGTGGTTCCAGGAGCCATTGCATAAGTTATGGGTACAGATGGAACTAAAGTTTGGTTAGAAGCCCCTTGAAACTGGGACACGTGATTTGGCTGACCCCTGGGAGATGATATCTGGGATCTACTCTGCCTCCTATTATTCAGTACACATTCACATGCTGGGATAAATTGGAACGTAAAAAGGGTTTTTATAATTCTCGATTGTCCCCTATAGCATATCACTCAGCTTTTCTGCCAGGATGTGTTCCTTCTGCCTTCACTAGATGGAGGCGACAAGGATTAGATTTATGGGGGCAATTAGTGGAGGGTACGGGATTTGTTCCGTTTGCTGACCTGGCGGATACTTACAGATTGCCCCACAGGGATCAATATGCTTATAACCAACTTTTGCATTTCCTACAATCTCCTGGTATCAGGGAGAAATTATTCGCGGAAGTGACCTTTTTAGAAGAAATTTGTGTTCGGCATGAAGGCTCTAGGGGGTTCATAACTTTGTTATATGGATACTTGAGAGATTCCCTGCCTGAGGCTAGTCATTACTGTACTAGATGGGAAAAGGAATTAGGCGTGTGCTAAGAGGAAGCCGAATGGCAGAAAATGGAGAGAGCAACTGTTAATTGTTCCCCAGCAGTTAATACTCAAGAGAATAGTACTAAAGTCTTATATCGTTGGTACCTCACACCATCCCGTTTGAGTCACATGTTTCGGGGGGTTTCGTCCCTTTGTTGGCGAAACTGTGGCCAAAGGGGCACTCATGGTCATATTTGGTGGCCATGTCGGAAGGTACAGGCTTACTGGAAGGCGATTCAGTGGAAGGTGCAGGTGTGGGTGGCCCACCCTATTCCTTGGGATCCAGCTATATTTCTGTTTAACAAACATGTTCCTGGGGTGCTGGGAGGGAAACAGATCTTGGTTAAACATTGCTTTAGTGCAGGTCGGTTGGTGATTGCTCGATCATGGAAGCAACCTGGGTGTCCTTCAGTGAGTAAGTGGAAGGCTCTTCTTGAGTACATTGCTGAGAGAGAGCGCCTGTGGGCTAAAGAGAAGAACACTTTGGCTAAATAGAAACAGGTATGGGCAGTTATGGGTATTTCTTAGGTTGTTTTTGATATGAGGACTGGCAGGGTATAAAGGTGGGGAGGTCCCTGGGAGGAAGAGTTGGGGGGTAGGGATTAGGGAATTTTATTTTGGCTGAGGTTTTGGTGTTGATAATTTTGTTATAAAATGTTAAAATGTAACTGGGAATGGCTTTGTATTAAGAAGGTGTTCTGTGACAGCAGAGACCTTCGGAGAATTGACTTTGTCTACTGGAAATGATTAGCTGTGTTTATGTTATAATGTATGTGTGATAAAGTCTTTCATTAAAGCTCCTGGTTAAAAATTAAAAAAAAAAATTTACATCAAGCGTGGATGCTGTTCAGAAACACCATCCTGGAAGCCCAGGCCAAATATATTCCGCATATTAAAAAAGGAGGACGGAAGACCAAATGACAGCTGGCGTGGTTAAAAAGTGAGGTGAAGGAAGCTATTAGAGCTAAAAGAAAATCCTTCCGAAAATGGAAGAAGGAACTGACTGAAAATAATAACAAAACAGCATAAGGAATGTGAAGTCAAATGCAAAGCGCTGATAAGGAAGGCTGAGAGGGACTTTGAAAAAAAGATTGCATTGGAGGCCAAAACACATAATAAAAATTTTTTTTTGGTATATTAAAAGCAGGAAGCTGGCAAAAGAATCGGTTGGACCGCTAGATGACCGAGGAGTATAAGGGGCGCTCAGGGAAGAGAAAGCCATTGTGGAGAGATTCCCGCTGCAGCTCCTTGTGACTCTGGGCAAGTCACTTAATTCTCCATTGCTCCTGGTACAAAAATAAGTACCTGAATATATGTAAACTGCTTTGAATGTAGTTGCAAAAACCTCAGAAAGGCGGTATATCAAGTCCCATTTTCCCTTAAATGAATTCTTTGCTTCGGTCTTCACCGAGGAAGATTTGGGTGGGATACCGGTGCCAGAAATGGTATTCGAAGCTGACGAGTTGGAGAAACTTAATGAATTCTCTGTAAACCTGGAGGATGTAATGGGCAAGTTCTACAAACTGAAGAGTAGCAGATCTCCTGGCCGGATGGTATTCATTCCAGAGTACTGATACAACTGAAAAATGAGCTTGCGGAGCTATTGTTAGTAATATGTAATTTATCCTTAAAATTGAGCATGGTACCGGAAGATTGGAGGGTGGCCAATGTAACGCCGATTTTTTAAAAAAGGTTCCAGAGGAGATCTGGGAAATTATAGACCGGTGAGTCTGACTGTCCCGTCTGTGGCCGTGACAACCCTCAGACTTACCCTCTTTCTGGGAGTCAGTGTCTGTGCTGGCTTCTGCTTGTCTCTGTGTCTGTGTCTGTCTTAGGTTCTCTCTGGCTCTGTGTGCTGATTGCCTTACTGAACCTCACCTGTGTGGGCTTTGCCTCTTCCAAGATGGCTGCCGCCTCCTCCTCTTTGCCAGTATCCAAGATGGCTCCCGCTGTTCCTTCCTATGGGCTGACTGCTCTGAGTGTCAAGCCTCTGTTTGGTCACAAGGTGATTGCTGCAACTTTGGCTCTGGTGTTGATGGGCTTTATTAGTCACTTGGAGACTACACTCCTGGCCTTTGCATCTCATCTAAAGGTCCTGGTGTATCGAGTGCTCTGTACACAGTTTCAGTGTTTGCTCTGTGTGAATTTCTATGTTTGTTTAGACTAGCTAGCTTAGGCACCGTGTGGCTTGTAGCCTGTGTATAGCTTTGCTAGTGCTCTGTGTTTGTGTAGACTAGCTAGCTTAGGCACCGTGTGGCTTGTAGCCTGTGTATAGCTTTGCTAGTGCTCTGTGTTTGTGTAGACTAGCTAGCTTAGGCACCGTGTGGCTTGTAGCCTGTGCATTGCTCTGCTAGTTCTCTGTGTTTGTTTCCAGTGCATGACTAGCTAGCTTAGGCACCGTGTGGCTTGTAGCCTGTGCATAGCTCTGCTAATTCTCTGTGTTTGTTTCCAGTGCATGACTAGTTAGCTTAGGCACCGTGTGGCTTGTAGCCTGTGCATAGCTCTGCTAGTTCTCTGTGTTTGTTTCCAGTGCATGACTAGTCAGCTTAGGCACCGTCTGGCTTGTAGCCTGTGCATAACTCTGCTAGTTCTCTGCGTTGGTTCCTACTGTTAGACTAGCCGCCCTTGCTAGCCACTATCCCAAGACTGTGTTTGTTCCTAGTGTTAGACTAGCCGCCCTTGCTAGCCACTATCCCAAGACTGTGTTTGTTCCTAGTGTTAGACTAGCCGCCCTTGCTAGCCACTATCCCAAGACTGTGTTTGTTCCTAGTGTTAGACTAGCCGCCCTTGCTAGCCACTATCCCAAGACTGTGTTTATTCCTAGTGTTAGACTAGCCGCCCTTGCTAGACACTATCCCAAGACTGTGTTTGTTCCTAGTGTTAGACTAGCCGCCCTTGCTAGCCACTATCCCAAGACTGTGTTGGTTCCTAGTGTTAGACTAGCCGCCCTTGCTAGCCACTCCTAGTGTAGACTAGCCAGCTTAGGCACCGTCTGGCTTGTAGCCTGTGCATAGCTCTGCTAGTTCTCTGTGTTTGTTCCTAGTGTTAGACTAGCCGCCCTTGCTAGCCACTATCCCAAGACTGTGATTGTTCCTAGTGTAGACTAGCCAGCTTAGGCACTGTCTGGCTTGTAGCCTGTGCATAGCTCTGCTAGTTCTCTGTGTTTGTTCCTAGTGCAGACTAGCCAGCTTAGGCACCGTCTGGCTTGTAGCCTGTGCATAGCTCTGCTAGTTCTCTGTGTGTGTTCCTAGTGCAGACTAGCCAGCTTAGGCACCGTCTGGCTTGTAGCCTGTGTAAAGCTTTGCTAGTGTTCTGCGTTTGTTTCCAGGGCATGACTTGTTAGCTTGGGCACAGCTTAGTTGTTAGCTGGTGTATAGCCTTCCAAGTCTCCTGAGTTTGCTCTGTGTATGTTCCTGTGTATGACTGGTTTGCCTAGGTATAGCGTTCCTATTAGCCTGGGTACAGTTTACTAGTCATTGTGTTGATTCCTGCCGACTGCCAGAACCCGGACAGTCCTGCTTGTCTGCCTTGCCTTCGCCTAGGTGCCAGGGGGCACTCCTGGATCTTCATTCCTGCTGTTCCTGTAAGTCCTACCGGCTGCCAGAACCTTAGGGCTCAACCCTCGGGGGAAGGCAGTCAAGTGTAGGTGAAGCCTAGGTCCAGGGTGTTCCAGTTCCGCGGGTTCCGCTCCAGTGTGTTCCAGTCCAGCGGGTTTCACTCCTGTATGTTCCAGTCCAGTGGGGCCACTCCAGTGTGTCGTCCAGCGGGCCCCACTCCAGTGCGCACCCGTCCGGTGCG
Source organism: Microcaecilia unicolor (assembly GCF_901765095.1). NCBI lineage: Eukaryota > Metazoa > Chordata > Amphibia > Gymnophiona > Siphonopidae > Microcaecilia > Microcaecilia unicolor. Next base: position 26,993,598 of record NC_044033.1, on the reverse strand, counting down.
TTCCAGTTCCGAGTGTTCCGGTGTAGCACTCCAGTCCGGAGTTCCGGTCCAGTCTTGTTTCCTCTCTACCTGGAAGGTGATTTTGCCTGCCACTGCCGCTCCACGGTAGTGGCCTATGGACTCACAAACCCCGCGCTCCCGGGGAAGAAGCCTGAAGGTATGCCAAGGTCCTCGAGAGCGCGGCAAGCGCGAGAGACGCGACACTGACGTCAGTTCCAGGCAAAATGGTAGAGACTATTGTTAAGAACAAAATTACAGAGCATATTCAAAAGCATGGATTAATGAGACAAAGTCAACATGGATTTAGTGAAGGGAAATCTTGCCTCACCAAGCTACTACATTTCTTTGAAGGGGTGAACAAACATGAGGATAAAGGTGAGCCGGTTGATATTGTGTATCTGGATTTTCAGAAGGCGTTTGACAAAGTACCTCATGAAAGACTCCAGAGGAAATTATATTTGCTGATGAGACAAAGTTATTCAATGTCGTTAAATCGCTGGAGGATTCTGAAAAATTACAAGAGGACCTTACGAGACTGGGAGACTGGGCATCTAAATGGTAGATGAGGTTTAATGTGAGCAAGTGCAAAGTGATGCATGTGGGAAAGAGGAACCCGAATTATAGCTACGTCATGCAAGGTTCCATGTTAGGTGTCACGGACCAAGAAAGGGATCTAGGTGTTGTCGTTGTTGATACGTTGAAACCTTCTGCTCAGTGTGCTGCTCGGCTAAGAAAGCAAATAGAATGTTAGGTATTATTAGGAAAGGAATGGAAAACAAAAATGAGGATGTTATAATGCCTTTGTATCGCTCCATGGTGCGACCGCACCTCGAATATTGTGTTCAATTCTGGTTGCCGCATCTCAAAAAAGATATAGTGGAATTAGAAAGGGTGCAGAGAAGGGCAACGAAAATGATAAAGGGGATAGGATGACTTCTGTATGAGGAAAAGCTAAAGCGGCTAGGGCTCTTCAGCTTGGAGAAAAGGCGGCTGAGGGGAGATATGATAGAGGTCTGTAAAATAATGAGTGGAATTGAATGGGTAGATGTGAAGCGTCTGTTTACGCTTTCAAAAAATACTAGGACTAGGGGGCATGCGAATAAGCTACAAAGTAGTAGATTTAAAACGAATCGGTGAAACGTTTTCTTCACTCAACGTGTAATTAAACTCTGGAATTCATTGCCAGAGAATGTGGTAAAGGCAGTTAGCTTAGCAGAGTTTAAAAAAGGTTTGAACGGCTTCCTAAAAGAATAGTCCATAGACCATTATTAAATGGACTTGGGGAAAATCCACTTTCTGGGATAAGCAGTATAAAATATTTTGTACTTTTTTGGTATCTTGCCAGGTATTTGTGACCTGGATTGGCCACTGTTGGACTCAGGATGCTGGGCTTGATTGACCTTTGGTCTTTCCCAGTATGGCAATACTTATGTACTTCATAAAGCCTGTAGCTTAATTCTTAACTCATTCTAAAGGGTTGGGGTGGGGGTCCCTTCTGTTAGGTTTTTTGCCCCCATTTTTCTTCTTGCATGTTGTTGTTTAGTTTTCATTCAGCGAGAGCTTAGGAGGAGGGTGGAGGCCGGGATAGGATGGTACTCTTTGTGGTCAATTTGATTAGGTTCTTTATTGGTTGATGTGGAAGAGGGCTTATTCTAGTCACTTTAATAGATATTGTTAAGTTGTTCATAAGTTCTACGGGGTGTGTGTGGTGGGGGGGGGGGGTTTGGGGGGGTTGGAATTCCATTTGTAAAATAGTGAACAATGTAATTGTTGCTTGTTCGATTGTATTCCTCTTAATAAGTTCTATAAAAATTGTTTAAACATAATTAAAATCTAGTTACTCAGTGCTTCTACCCAGGTAGAGTGGCCAGTACTGCTGTTATCTGGATATTCACTAAGGCAGTATTCAGTTTCCTTATCTGGAGAACTTATCCAGATAACTTAGAAGTGGAGGAGTGGCCTAGTGGTTAGGGTGGTGGACTTTGGTCCTGGGGAACTGAGGAACTGAGTTTGATTCCCACTTCAGGCACAGGCAGCTCCTTGTGACTCTAGGCAAGTCACTTAACCCTCCATTGCCCCATGTAAGCCGCATTGAGCCTGCCATGAGTGGGAAAGTGCAGGGTACAAATGTAACAAAAATAAAATAGATACTATTGGAGATTCTACATGGAATGTTGCTACTATTGGAGATTCTACATGGAATGTTGCTATTCCACTAGCAACATTCCATGTAGAAGGCTGCGCAGGCTTCTGTTTCTGTGAGTCTGACGTCCTGCACGTGCAGGACGTCAGACTCACAGAAGCAGAAGCCTGCGCGGCCACATTGGTGATCTGCAAGGGCCGACTTCTACATGGAATGTTGCTAGTGGAACATTCCAGGGGCGTAGCCACGGGTGGGCCTGGACGGGCCCAGGCCCAGCCAGTTTCCCTTCAGGCCCGCCCAGCCCCGGGTGTCAGCAGGTGGGGAGGGGGGTGCTCTGCTGGCGCTGCAGTCCCCACCTGCCTACCAGCTCCACGATCGACGAGCAGACGACCCTCGTCTTCCATCCGGCATCGAGTCTTAAAAAAAAAAAAAAGCCCGGAGAAACACCTCGCGTCTGCTGTGCACTGCTGTAAAGCAAGCAGCAAATCGTCTCGTCGGTCCTTCCTTCACTGTGTCCCGCCCTCTGATGTAACTTCCTATTTCCGCAAGGGCGGGCACAGTGAAGGAAGGACCGACGAGACGATTTGCTGCTTGTTTTACAGCAGTGCACAGCAGACGCGAGGCGTTTCTCCGGGCTTTTATTTTTTTTTAAGACTCGATGCCGGATGGAAGACGATCGTCGATCGTGGAGCTGGTAGGCAGGTGGGGACTGGGTCGTGCAGGGGGGCTCAGATGGGATGTCGGGGTGGGGTGGGGTTCAAATTTATAGTATTTAACTTTTAAAGTTCATGGGGGGGGGGGGGGTAGAGAAGGGAAGAAGAAATGCATGCCCACCCAACCTACCCACTGGCCCACCCAAAAATTACATTCTGGCTACGCCACTGGAACATTCCACGTAGAATCTCAAATAGTAGCAAAAGTGGAGGAGTGGCCTAGTGGTTAGGGTGGTGGACTTTGGTCCTGGGGAACTGAGGAACTGAGTTTGATTCCCACTTCAGGCACAGGCAGCTCCTTGTGACTCTGGGCAAGTCGCTTAACCCTCCATTGCCCCATGTAAGCCGCATTGAGCCTGCCATGAGTGGGAAAGCGAGGGGTACAAATGTAACAAAAAAATAAAATAGAACAGGCTTTTTTGCTGTCCTAGACAAATAAGTTATGCGGAATGTTGCCACTATCCACATAACTTTTACCTTGACCTATGTTCTGCCTCTGTATTGCTCCAGCACCATCTGGAGAGAGCAGAGGCTGATGCTAATGATTTTTAGTGACAGTACCCAGATAGTGCTGCTGAAAGCCAGTGCATAGCCCCGGTCAGCAACACTTATCTTTATAGCAGATGCTGCTCTACAGACAAGTGGTTTTGAATATCAAGCTCAGAGGGGGCTTTTTCCTCCTTCTCTTATAACTTTTTAACTGGAAACATATTCCAAGTTGTTAAAAGGAAGATGATAGAGAAAATAAGAATCTGAGCATCTACTGTGAGACATTTCAATGTATGTTTCTTTTGATCAGCAATATCTTACAGATCTTGGTTGGGTTAAGTTGGTTTTTAAAATGATTTTCTTTAAGTTTAGTTATGTTCAGTGAGTTCTTGCACAGTGTCAAGGTTTTCAGCTAGTCTGAGTTACTTAATTTATCCTTAGGAATTTATTATGATTTGGAAATATACACAATTGACCTTGCTATATATATTTTGTTGTGTAGTATCTGACTTTTGTTTTCATTTCTGAGTGAAATAATAACATGAATAATACACTGTTCTTTGTGATGCAATCATCTTACCTCAGCTAATGCTCACTTCATGGCTCAAGTATGCTTTTCATAGGTTATAAATACTGTAAAGTAGCTTTTTATGAGTATTTCTTAACTGTAAAGCTGTGTAATTAATTTCTCCCCAGGACATAGGAATATGTTTTCAGCAAAACCAAACAGTCGTATATATTTGCCACTACTTAAAATGAAACTTTCTTCTTAAAGAAATCTTAATATTGTGGTTGAGGGCATCAAAGCTCCATTAATACAGTTCAGCAAATCATTTTTTAATGGCATGACCTAATCTCATGGTACAGCTTGGGCATGTTTGGATAACACTACCTCTCCTATTCAGTGTTTTAATAATTCATTTTGAATTGTTTTTGAGTTAAGTTAAGCTCAGAGCCTTTAGCTCATAAATTAAAATCAATTGCTTAACTGAAGTTGCCAAGCTCATCTTTAAATTAAAAGGAGGAAAAGTACATGAACTGATTGTGGCTAGAGATCTGCAACTTGGGTCAGCACCTGTAAGCTTTTTCTGCTACACCACTGGTCAGGATTTAATGTACATGTTGGTGCTCGTTTTGCAGTGTCTTTTGAAATGCAGCGAGAATATTGCACTCAGTATCTAAGATGCAGTTGCATCATAGAGCAATACGGAGGCATTATAATAATCTCTGTTTTATTCTCTAATTGTCTTCTAATAATTGGGATTTTGGCCTTCCCCGCACTCTGAGCAGAGGATTTTAACAAATTTCTTGGATGATCCCTAGATTCTTTTCCTGGCTGGTGACCCCCTTGCCTTGTGTGGAATCTAGTATTGAGTAGCTTTACATGATTGTGTAACTTAATATGGAAAGGCGGGGGGGGGGGGGGGGAGAAGATTTTTCTTTATGTAAGTACTAAAGGACTTCTATAAAACGATACACCTATTTTATGCAGTCTACATGTAGGTGGTTCCCTAGGGTGTTTGGGTGGACTAGAGTCAGAGGTATAAGGTATGCACATCTATATATATAAAAGGCACTTTGAAGCCTCAAACCGGAAACTTGAGGCGCCCGAGATATCCGGTTTGGCCTGCAGGCTCCAGTCACTGTAGCTCTGCCCTCTCGTCAAAACGCGATGATGTTGAGGGCGGGGCGGCCCTCGCGTCAAAACACGATGACGTTGAGGGCGGGGCGGCCCTCGCAACCACGTCACTGAGGGACGAAGGGACGAAGAGGAGAGGTGTGCAACTCGGAACGGAGGCACGGAGGGGGTGTATGCAACTCGGGAGGGAGGACGGGGGGGGGGGGGGATTAACCTGCTAGCGCCCGTTTCATTTTTGCCAGAAACGGGCATTTCTTACTAGTATTTAATAAAATATGCAGATACCAGTGTTGAATTAATGCACACATTTACCACACTATTGGAGCAGGTATAAGTTTGTGCACCAGTATTTTCATGCTGTTAGGACAGATTTTGGGAGCCTATTTTATGTATTTATTTGTTTGTTGCATTTGTATCCCACATTTTCCCACCTATTTGCAGGCTCAATGTGGCTTACAATGTTCCGTTATGGCAATCGCCATTCCAGAGTAAAAGATACAGTTGGTATTACATAAAGAACATGTCTGACATAATGGAATTAAGCAATCAAGTATAGAAGGATTATGTTCAGAATATCAGATAAACGGTGATGGGTTACAGTTCCTATGATGGAACATTGTGGTATGTATTGTTGAAGAGATAAGTCTTCAGTGATTTCTGAAAGTTGATTAGGTCGCATATTATATACAAAGAAAACATAATTAGACTAAGGTAGGTAATAAGGAGTGGAGAGATAGTGAGGCAGGGATGAAGAGGGGAAAGAAGCAGGGAAAAGGGAAGGAGGGAGGGGAGTAGGAAAGGGTACAGGGAAGAAGGAAGGGAAAAGAAAAGTAGGGAAATGGTATGGAAGAAATCAGCTGCGTGCTCATGTAGGAAAAGCTGGACGCATGTGTTAATCTGTATTTTAGTTCTTTACAGTTGGGGAAGTGAAGAGTCAGGAATTTATGTGCTGATCTTTTAGCGTTCCTAGGTGGCAGGTCAATGAGGTCTGACATGTAGGCCGGGGCATCTCCGTGAATGATTTTATGAACTAGAGTGCAGACTTTGTACGTAATACGCTCTGAGTAGAAGCCAGTGTAGCTTTTCTCTTAGTGGTTTGGCACTTTCGTATTTTGTTTTACCAAATACGAGTCTGGCTGCAGTGTTTTGGGCTGTTTGAAGTTTCTTGATGATTTGCTCCTTACAACCAGCAAAAAGTTCATTGCAGTAGTCTAGATGACTTATTACCATTGACTGTACCAGGCTGCGAAATATATCCCAAGGGAAGAAAGGTTTTACTCTTGAGTTTCCACAGTGAGTGGAACATCTTCTTTGTTATATTCTTCACATGGCTTTCAAATGTGAGATTTCGGTCAATGGTAACTCCAAGAATTTTCAGGGTGTCTGAAACGGGAAGGGAAAAGTTTGGAGTGATTATAGTGGTGAATTTACTTGTGTTATGTTGTGATGAGAGTATAAGTGTCGGGTTCTCGAGGCAGACCCGGAATTCGTGAGCCCTTGTACCACTGCCGAGGAGCGGCAGAGGCAGGGAAGACCACCCTGGAACTGGATACAAGGAAGAGCAGGACTGGAACTCTGGACTGGAGTAGTAACTGAGGCAGGCAACTAGAACAGGCAGAACAGGAACAGCTTCACCTGCACTTGACCACCGTTCCTCAGGAATTGAGCTCTCAAGTGCGGGTGGCCGGCAGGACAAAGCAGGAACTGAAGATCCAGAGGACCCACCCTGGGTCTGGGATACACGAGGGAAGCTAAGCTAGATACTAGGCTAGGACTGAAAGCTGCACGCAGCCACTAAGCAAGAAACACAAGACAGACTGAGCAGACAGGATGTGCACAAAGACTTAGCAGGGGCTAGGAAATACGTACAAGCTTGGCAAAGCAGAGGCTAGGAGGCACATACAGGCCTAGCAGAGGCAGGGGTCAGGAAACACATACAAGCTTGGCAGAAGCGGAGTTCAGGATATACCCTAGCTAGGCAGGATATACACTCAGGATATACACTAGCTAGGCAGAAGCAGGATTCAGGATATGCACTAGCTAGGCAGAAGCAGGATTCAGGATATACGTACAAGCTAGGCAGAAGCAGGACACAGGAGATACACATAAGCTGGGCAGAAGCAGGGGTCAGGACATACATACAAGCTTGGCTGAAACAGGGTTCAAGATATGCAGAAAAGCTTGGCAAAAGCACACAGAGTATCAGGGTTCAGACTATAGTCAGAGACAGGTAGCAGACAGAGAATATACGGGTTCAGGCTGTAGTCAGAGACAGGCAGCAGGCAGAGAATAAACCAGGCACTAGCAGAGGTCAGGGCAATGGCTGAAGCTTCAGTAGCTAACAGCCACCTACAGAGAACAAACAAAGGCTGGAAGCTAAATAGCTCCAAACACAGACAGGGATCAAACACAGGCTGAAGCTTCAGCAGCGCCCAACACGGACAGGGAACCCACAAAGGCTGAAGCTTCAGTGGCTCCAAACACAGAGTGGAGCACCAGAAGGACTAGCAGTCCACAGACACACAAGCAGAGGGGCAGTAGCCCACACAGAAGGACTAGCAGTCCACAGACACAAAAGCAGATGGGCAAGAGTCCCAGAGAACGGCTATGATGCAGCGCCAACAGTACATTCACTAACCTGACACCCTTTTGGCATAACACAATACAAAGGCCCTGAATGCCATTACAGCACTTCCTTATGAAGGCTCTCACTGATGATGTCACCTACAGCAGGAAACACACTGACACCAAAGAGAGGCTTGACACACAGGAAGGACAGACAGGAGCCATCTTGGATGCTGGAACAGAACAGGCGGAAGCCATCTTAGATGCTGGCTCCCCAGAGAAGCATAGCCCACACAGGTGAGGTCTAGTGAAGTAATCAGCACACAGAGACAGAGACAGAACTAACACAGAAACAGACAGAAGCCAGCACAGATGCTGACCCCCCAGAAATAAGGTAAATCTGAGGGTGGTCATGGCCACAGATGTGACAATAAGACATTGTGTTTTTTCTGCATTAAGTTTTAATTGAAACCTAAACTTTATAAAGGCATATGGGGGTTTGTTGCTTTTATAAAATGGGTACCTCTTTATACTTTTCACTTAGGTCAAACTCATAATGAATAACCTATTTAGGGCTCAATTTATTAAACCTTTTGCAGTTACTGTTTGTCATTTGCCAAAATTAATGCACATTAACTGCAGAACATCTGTGTGAATTATTGGGGGCATTTCCGGCAACTTCCCATCTACATTGCAGATAACCTGATGCTGTTAGTCTCAAGGTTTAAAGTTCAAGTAGAGTTAACAGCATTATGTTATCAGCCATGTTAACACATAGAAACTACCTCCACATTAATTGTAAGGCTCAGTCATTGCTTATTCCATGTTCTCTTCTGAATTTTAATAAACACTCATTAATGAAATGCTTAACTTAGAGTTATACCCTCTTAAACTGCACGCTTAATCCTTTGTACCCAAAGCTGACTCAAGGCACTAATTAATGAAATTTTAAAGGCGTTTCAATGGAGTTTAATGCATTTTTCAAATTGGCTATTCTGATTTGCAAAAAAAGTCCTCTTAAACAGTTGTCTACCAGATCTAGCACAGTAGCAAGGGCTTCACACTGCCATGCAGAGGACCTGGGTCTAGGCTATGGTTGGCAGTGCTGCAGGGAATATTCACAGTCAGTCCCTGGGAGGGTTCATACTAACTGGGGTTCAGATGGTACTTAGCTGAGACTACACTGGAAGGGCAGTCTCATGAGGTTGTAATCCAACTCAAAATTTAGATTATAAACCCTTGGGGCATGAAACTACCTATTGTTCCTCATTGTAACTCATCTTGAGCTTGGATTTGGAAAGACAAGTAATAGGGCTGCACGTTAATAGCCTTATTTATTTTTAAAAAGTTAATTGCAGCTAGTAAAATTAATCACCCCACCCTGCACTTCTGTTTCTTGCCAGCTCCCCATACTTTAAAAGTACCTTAGACAACAGCAGAAGTGCAGCAACTTCTGTAACAAGGGTTCTCAACTTAGTTCTTGGGACACACCTACCCAGTCAAGTATTCAGGATATCCACAATGAATATACTTGAGCTAGATTTGCATACAATGGAGGCAGTGCATGCAGATCTCTCTCATGTATATTCACTGTGAATATCCTGAAAACCTGGCTGGTTAGGTGTGTCCCAAGGACTGGACTGAGAACTATATGCTGCCTGCTCCAGAGTCTCCCTCTGATCCATCTCACCTCCTGAGGAAACAGGAAATTTCATCACAGGGAACCTCCAGAGCAGGAAGCATATAGACGTTGCTGCGCTTCTGCTGCTCTCAAATAAACTTAGAAGGTATGGGTGGGGGAGCAGAGAGAGAGATGTTGGGACCTGGCAGGGATGGGGGAGCAAAGAGAGAACAATGTTAGGACCCAGGGTGAGGGAGCAGAAAGAGAGTAATGCAGAACACAGGGGGTGGGGAAGGAGAGGGGGAGAAATGTTGGACCAGGGGGGCAGAGGGGAGGGAAGGAGAAATGTTGGACTGGGGAGGCAGAAAAGGGGGTAGGTAAGCAGAGAGAGAGAGAGAGAGAGAGAGAGCGATGGTTGGGACCTGGGGAGTGAGGGAGCAGAGAGGGAGAGAGATTGGACCCGAGGGAGAAAGGTGAGAGGGAGATAGACACAGTGCAGAAATAAGAAACTGGTAGGCATGTTTTAATCTTGCAATTAATCATGATTAAACATTTTAATTGAAATGCAGCCCTATTAGATCTAAGATCAAAGTTCAGCAGAGGTTCCTGTTGCTGGAAGCACAGAACAGGAGGAAGGAGGAAACTAATAAGTCAAACCCATTCCTTTATCCCAATCTCTCCAAAAGAGATAAAACATCAAATGTAGATCACTGAATTTTACTGAGGAAACTTTATAGCATAGATATTAGAGGTAGATCTTTGTCCTGGTTTCACTTCTATCACAAAGCTCTAGCATTGTTTTATGGCAGAACTCTACATTCCCCATGTATGTGCCATCTGTGGTGTCTCTCGGGGATCAATCCTTGCTCCTATATTATTCAATATATTCATGGCATCCCTGGCCCTACCCTAATCCAGACACTAGGACTTGATATCTTTCACATATGATGATGACATTCAGTTGCTGAGTGTAATAGATTTATCTCAGCCTCTGACCATTCTTGACCTCTGTACTAAGCTTGACAGGATGGCAGTTTGGTTGAAAGAACACACAAGGAAGTTAAGTTTGGATAAGATGAAAGCCTTGGTCTTCTCAAGAGTATTAGAATGTCAATTTAACTTTCAGGCACATATTTCAGCCTGGTACAAAACATAGAAAAATGTAGGCAGATAAAGACCATATGGCCTATCCAGGCTGCCCACCCGTGCCATCTGTTCTTGTTTTTATGTTAATACTAGTAAAAAAGCCCCGTTTCTGATGCAAATGAAACGGGGGCTAGCAATGTTTTCTTTTGTGTGCATGTGGGAGTGTGTGTGTCCCTGCCCTCTGGCCTCTCTCCCCTCCCCCCTCTGAGTCCTTCACTGTTACAGAGCCAGCGATTTGATTTCGTGCTCTGCTGTTTTCCTTCACTGACTGTGTTACAGAGAGGGCGGGGCAGACACTCATGGGGAAACCGGATATCTCGCCCCCTTCACACTTCCGGCTGGAGGCTTCATAGAGCGTTGGTTTTGCCTTTTATATAGAGAGATAGTAAAAAAGCCCCGTTTCTGATGCAAATGAAACGGGGGCTAGCAATGTTTTCTTCTGTGTGCATGTGGGAGTGTGTGTGTCCCTGCCCTCTGGCCTCTCTCCCCTCCCCCCTCTGAGTCCTTCACTGTTACAGAGCCAGCGATTTGATTTCGTGCTCTGCTGTTTTCCTTCACTGACTGTGTTACAGAGAGGGCGGGGCAGACACTCATGGGGAAACCGGATATCTCACCCCCTTCACACTTCCGGCTGGAGGCTTCATAGAACGTTGGTGTTGCCTTTTATATAGAGAGATAAGTATATGTACCATGAGATGATGAGTAGCTATATGCATGTTTCACCTAGGGTTGTGGCATCATGATCCACCTCTTGCTTTTGTTCCCCCAACCAATATGAAGCATGCAGATATCAGGTCTCATACCATAAGAATAGCTCCACACCAGAACAAAGCTGTTATTATAGCTTAAATGCAATTGCTTATCCACTTTGGAATTAAACTGTTCTATACATTTAGATCCCAGAACTCCTGTTCTTCCATAAGCGAGCACTTTCCTAACTTCCAGTACTGCTGCCATGTTCTGTCTCCATATTTGTTTGTGCACATGCGGATTCTGTACCCTCCTTCCCAAGCTCACATAGCTGCTCAGTCAAGTCTGGCAGCAGCGGTTACATAGTAACCTATGGAACTTTGTAAGTCTAAGTGCTTGGAAAATGGACCACCTAGTAAGTGATGGCAGATAAAGACCTGAACGGTCCATCCAGTCTGCCCAACAGCCACATTCATTATCAATTCAAGATTTAAATCAACAAAGAACGTGATGATATATACTTAATCATGGTCTTTCTTTGGTGTTTCTGGGACTTACTAACAATCCAATGGCTTATAAATAAAGTTCTTCCATGTATAGCAGTGTCAACACCAAAGGAATAAGAACTTATGATTTTTATTTTTATTTTTTAAATAGGAAAAAAGGATCTCAGAACCTGCTACATGATCACTCCACCATACTGAAGTATGGCTGTATTATCATCAGTCCAAAAAAACTATTACTTCTTTATTTGAATCTTAATCACATATTTTTTTCTTCTTTTTTAAATTATTATAAAACTTAGTTCAGTCTTCATTGCCAGTGTTAACTACATACAATTGTTAGATCCTCGAAACTCCAACATTTCTTTAATGTTGATATTTTTAAGAAAAACTGAAATCTTCCATTGAGATAAAGATTCTGACAGGCACCCGTTTTGCCTGACCGGCTTCATCGGAGGATCTTCAAATTTACAGAGACTCGCATCGTCTAAATTCGAGCCTCTACTCTCCTCTCCACAGGCTCCTCTTCTCCCAACTTGTAGCTTTCTTCTTCTTTTTTTCTCGGAAGTATACCTCTTACCTCTAGGGGTCGGTTTTAATGTTCATAGTCAAATGATGTAATCATAAATCAGAAGTTCTCGTTTCTGGGACATAGACAGTAGAAGTCTGCCCAGCTTTGTCCTTATGTTCCAACAACTGAAGTTGCCGTCAAAGCCCACTCCAGCCTATTTTGGTAAAACAAAATATGAAAGTGCAAGACCCCTAAGAAAGAAACTTTATTGGCTCCCACTTAAAGAACGCATCACGTTCAAGATCTGCACGACTGTTCATAAAATCATTCACGGAGATGCCCCAACCTACATGCTAAATCTCATGGACTTACCTCCCAGAAATGCTAAAAGATCAGCCCGCACATTTCTTAATCTACACTTCCCCAGCTGTAAAGGACTAAAATACAAATTAACACACGCAACCAGCTTTTCCTACATTAGCACGCAACTGTGGAATGCACTACCAGCTAACGTGAAAACAATCAAAGAAATAACCAACTTCTGCAAATCTCTGAAAACCTATCTCTTCAACAAAGCCTACCATGAGAACCCATAGTTTAATTATAACACTTCACCATTCCACCCTTACTCTGATAGTCATACTTCTATAACAATTTGTGTAGATCTTTCCTGTCATCCTTAATCTTATTGTTACATCAATTGTATCTTTTACCATGATATGGCGATGCCATAACGGGACTTTGTAAGCCACATTGAGCCTGCAAATAGGTGGGAAAATGTGGGATACAAGTGCAATAAATAAATATCTGAATCCATCTTGTCATTTGTGGGACAAAGACAGTAAAAGTCTGCCCAGCACTTTCCTCACGTTCCAAATTACTGGAGTTTCTATCGAAGCTCTCTCCAGTCTATCCTAAACCGGACTGTTGTGTGTAGGACTCAGACCATACAAGCCAGACCAGCGCTGGCCTTAGTTGATGCAGTCAGATGTCGTCTACTTTTGGATATTCAAAAAAATATGTGTAAGTTCTCTCAAAACGTTATGCATATTAAATAGGAGGCATAAAGATAGGTGCATAATTTTAGTGTGATAATTTTTTCAAAAATGTGTTTAACTTTCGTCTATAGTTGCTTCACAAGTTAGGTGACCTATTACAAAGTTATCTTACAAATTACACTTGAAATGTAAATTTGTATTTTCTGTGCTAAATTCTTTTTATTGATAAAGAAAACATCTTAGCTCATAATCACAGAGCATAGCATTTTCAGTACGTTTTGTTTGGTAACATGCACAGTACCTTCCCTCTCATTCCCATCCGCATGTCAAACGTAACACACAGTTCCAGCAGGCGCAGCCTATCTAGACATATGGGATGTGGAGTCTTATAACCCTGTGCAGATTGCCCCATTCACCCTAAGTACAAACTAGAAGAGTAAAACTCCCCTTCCTCTCCCCCTCCCATGCCACCTCACCCCCTCCCCTTCCATTCCCGCTATAACCCTGGTAAGAAGAACCAGAGCATCTTTGAAAAGTCCGTAAGTCAATGGGCACTTAATCTGTTTAAAACTAAACTGCCTGCCCATAGGGAAAGTGCAAATAACAATCCCAAATACTGAGGAACCTCTGCTAACATTTGACTGTGCAGTTTGCAGTCTGAACCATTAACAGAAGCAAGTTATGAAATTTGTTCCTCTAATGCCAGTAGTTTGGAGGCTCTTCATGTACCCGTTGATGAAGAATACACTTCTTCCAATGGCAGCTTTAGTGGCTAAGCATCTTCGCTGCATACCCTGTACACACGAGGCGTCCCTTTTATTCAACAAAAGCGCCACTGGTGTGAACTTAACGTTTCCAAAAAATGAACAATAGCTCCCCAAAACTTTTTAATAAGCAGGCATTTCCAAAGAACTTTGCATTTCTTAAGCATGAATGATAAAAACAAAAATAACATAAGAACTTCAGATAAATACATGTGACACCCAGTTTGACTTCTGACTTTGCTAATATACATTGCCTTAGCCAGCTGACCGGTTGTTGTTAACTCGTAGCATTGCATTTGTTTTATATAATAAAAATGATTTGGCTAACATTTTCCTAATGTGGATTTTTATAAGGCCAAAGTTACACTTTGAAAGATGTTTTGTGTTTTACTTTATCACATAATATATGTTTATATGGCCATTTGGAATTACCACATTTGCCGCTAGAGACGTGTCTGAAGAAAAATTTGGAGAGCTTGGGACAATGAAAAGAAACAGAGCCATTTTAAACTTCAGTTTTGTCAAACAACGCTTCTCTAACAATGAGAGAGATGCCACCCACTTAACATAATTATAAACATATTGTTAAACAGTCTTCTATTTTCTGTTTATCTAGAGTTTGGAGGTCATTTCCTGTTTGTACCCCAACACTGAAAGCCACAGGAATCTTTTCTATTTAGGACAGAAATCTCTGTGCCAAGTCAAGTCACTGATGTTTATAGGTGCATTGTCTGTTTGCTTGTCCATCTGTGCACACAGTCACAAAGACACACCAATACACACACACCCCAGCCACTCAGAGAGAAGCACAGATGTACCCATGCACACCCAAACACAAAGATGCACACAAGGGACAGGGACAATACATGCATATAATGAATGTAAACAGTGCTGCACACATCTAGTAGCACTATAGAAATGGTTAGTAGTATTAGTAAGTTCTCACACACACATACATAAAAACACAAAGATACACGCATGCACACACACAGTCATACATAGAAACATAGACAGATACATGCACACACACACACACATATATATATATATATATATATATATATATATATATATATATATATATATATATATATAAACAAAAATAGACACACACAAAGACAGATTCTTCATTCAGCCCGTCACCCTAAAGAGACATCTATACCATGTCTTTTCACACCCTGTCCCTGAACAGACATGCATGAGTTTGCAAACGGAGGAAGAAGAAGCATGCAATTTCTTTTTTTTTTAATGTTTGAATATTTTATTGAGCATCAATACAATACAACAATGTAAACTTCTTCATTTCTCTCCCACATTTCCCCCCCCTTCCCCCCCTCCTCCCCCTCCCAGCTCTATGTCAACTGTCCTTATTGGTTAATCGCTTAAATCGAGACCACAGTTCAGAAGATGGGCTGTACCGTCCCATTCTTTTGTCCGTTAGTTGCTCCAATTCCCCGACTAGGGAAAGTTTCAGAGTCCAGTCCAGCTCTGAGGGAGCCACCTGTTTCTTCCAGTGCATTGCAATGACACTCTTAGCCGCTGTTAAACAAATCCTCTTAAGGCGCCTCTGCCATTTAGTTCCTCTTCTGTTGCCAAGACCCAAAAGACACCAATGCGGCGTACATTGAAACGGCTTATTCGTACTTTCTGAAATTTTTGTCGTTACTGTCTTCCAAAATGTTTGTAAAGTCCGGCACGACCACCAAATATGCAAGAAAGTCCCCTCCTCATCTCCACACCTCCAACACAGTGAGGATGCCGAGGAGAACATAGCATGTAGTCGATGCGGGGTGTAATACCACCGCGACAATACCTTAAAGGCATTTTCTTTTAATAACACACAATTCGAGGCTTTTTTGACTTCTACTACTATAGCCTTCCACTCATTTACTGTAAACTCCCGTTGCAGATCCTGTTCCCATTTTATCATATAAGCACATTTCTCAAAAGATCTACCTCTAATCAATTTGTACAACATAGATATTACTCTTCTCATTTTCCCCAATGATCCCCACAAATTTTCAAGTTCCTCGTATTCTTCCGGGTCCCTTTTCAACCACCCTTGTTGGCTCATATAGTGCTTTACTTGTATATAAAAATAAGTATCTCCCGCACCTCCCCCACACGGTTCCCGGATCTCCTCTAAGGGTCTTAACTCCCCATCATCCAGGAGATCCCTAAAACAAATTACTCCCTCCTCCTCCCACCACCCTGCAACCTGGTGGCCCATTCCCACTTGAAAAGCCGGTTCCCAACCTATACCTGCCAATGTGGAAGTTTTCCTCTTTATCCAGAACCTGGTTCTGAAAGAGGCCCACAGGGTCAACAGATGGTTCACGAATGGATTCGTTGTCATTTGACCATATACCCTCGGTTCTAGTGAAGCCCATATAACCGACTTCAACTTACAGTGGGGGAAATAAGTATTTGATCCCTTGCTGATTTTGTAAGTTTGCCCACTGACAAAGACATGAGCAGCCCATAATTGAAGGGTAGGTTATTGGTAACAGTGAGAGATAGCACTTCACAAATTAAATCCGGAAAATCACATTGTGGAAAGTATATGAATTTATTTGCATTCTGCAGAGGGAAATAAGTATTTGATCCCCCACCAACCAGTAAGAGATCTGGCCCCTACAGACCAGGTAGATGCTCCAAATCAACTCGTTACCTGCATGACAGACAGCTGTCGGCAATGGTCACCTGTATGAAAGACACCTGTCCACAGACTCAGTGAATCAGTCAGACTCTAACCTCTACAAAATGGCCAAGAGCAAGGAGCTGTCTAAGGATGTCAGGGACAAGATCATACACCTGCACAAGGCTGGAATGGGCTACAAAACCATCAGTAAGACGCTGGGCGAGAAGGAGACAACTGTTGGTGCCATAGTAAGAAAATGGAAGAAGTACAAAATGACTGTCAATCGACAAAGATCTGGGGCTCCACGCAAAATCTCACCTCGTGGGGTATCCTTGATCATGAGGAAGGTTAGAAATCAGCCTACAACTACAAGGGGGGAACTTGTCAATGATCTCAAGGCAGCTGGGACCACTGTCACCACGAAAACCATTGGTAACACATTACGACATAACGGATTGCAATCCTGCAGTGCCCGCAAGGTCCCCCTGCTCCGGAAGGCACATGTGACGGCCCGTCTGAAGTTTGCCAGTGAACACCTGGATGATGCCGAGAGTGATTGGGAGAAGGTGCTGTGGTCAGATGAGACAAAAATTGAGCTCTTTGGCATGAACTCAACTCGCCGTGTTTGGAGGAAGAGAAATGCTGCCTATGACCCAAAGAACACCGTCCCCACTGTCAAGCATGGAGGTGGAAATGTTATGTTTTGGGGGTGTTTCTCTGCTAAGGGCACAGGACTACTTCACCGCATCAATGGGAGAATGGATGGGGCCATGTACCGTACAATTCTGAGTGACAACCTCCTTCCCTCCGCCAGGGCCTTAAAAATGGGTCGTGGCTGGGTCTTCCAGCACGACAATGACCCAAAACATACAGCCAAGGCAACAAAGGAGTGGCTCAGGAAGAAGCACATTAGGTTCATGGAGTGGCCTAGCCAGTCACCAGACCTTAATCCCATTGAAAACTTATGGAGGGAGCTGAAGCTGCGAGTTGCCAAGCGACAGCCCAGAACTCTTAATGATTTAGAGATGATCTGCAAAGAGGAGTGGACCAAAATTCCTCCTGACATGTGTGCAAACCTCATCATCAACTACAGAAGACGTCTGACCGCTGTGCTTGCCAACAAGGGTTTTGCCACCAAGTATTAGGTCTTGTTTGCCAGAGGGATTAAATACTTATTTCCCTCTGCAGAATGCAAATAAATTCATATACTTTCCACAATGTGATTTTCCGGATTTAATTTGTGATGTGCTATCTCTCACTGTTACCAATAACCTACCCTTCAATTATGGGCTGCTCATGTCTTTGTCAGTGGGCAAACTTACAAAATCAGCAAGGGATCAAATACTTATTTCCCCCACTGTATAACCCTGCACCATCTCTTGGTCTAAACTAGCCACCACTGATGGAGGCTCCTGACTCCATGCCACCACAAACTTTACCTGTGCAGCCCAAAAGTACCATTCCAAGTTGGGCACCCCCCTCCCCCCCAGGTCTACCGACTTCCACATCAATTTCCTATGTATTCTCGGAGCTTTACCCCCCCATATAAATTTCATAATCTCCCCCTGAAGCTTATTTATTTCCTTTTTAGGTACCTGCACAGGCAAAGTCTGAAACAGGAACAAAATCCTGGGTAAGATATTCATTCGTACTGTGGCTATTCTCCCCCACCAAGATAGCCATTTACCCTGCCAGCTTACCATGTCTCTATGTACTTGTTGAAACAACGGGCCATAATTTAGTGAATATAGCTGATTCAACTCAGAGGGTATCTGGACCCCTAAATATTTGATATTGCCCTTCTTTAGTCGAAATGAGAACCCCTGGAGCATTTCTTCCAGTCGACCCTGTGGGATAGTCACCCCCAGGACTTCAGACTTGTCATAGTTTATCTTAAACCCTGAAATTCCACCAAAGTGATTAAGCTCTTTCACCAAGTTTGGTAAAGTCGTCAGGGGACTCGTGACAAAAAACAGAATATCGTCGGCAAATAATGCCATCTTGTGTTCCCTGCCGGCTACCACCATCCCTTTTATGTCACCCATCTCCCTTATCCTCTGCGCCAGCGGTTCAATCGATATCGCAAACAACAAGGGAGATAATGGGCAACCTTGCCTCGTGCCTCTCCCTATCTTAAATGCATTAGAATACCCCCCGTTTACCTTGATCCTCGCCGAGGGTCCTTCATATAACCTTTGCAACCATCCTATCAACCCCTCTCCCATACCAAGATGCCTCAAAACCTCCCATAAATAGGGCCACTCCACCCTGTCAAAAGCTTTTTCAGCATCTGTGCTTAGCAAGGCCATATGTCGACCCTTCTGTTGAGCCTCCCAAATAATATGCAATGTACGGCGTATATTATCGGCTACTTGTCTCCCCGCTACAAACCCTGATTGGTCTGGGTGGATTAATTTGGGCAATATCCCCCCTAATCTGTTCGCAAGGATCTTAGAGAGAATTTTAACATCCAAATTAATTAAGGAAATTGGTCTATAGGACCCACACGCAGAGGGGTCTTTGCCTGGTTTCAATATGAGCGATATACCAGCTTCATGCATACTAGATGGGAGGGAGCTGCCCTGAAAACAAGCATTTCCCACCCTTACCAACAACGGTCCTACCTCCCCAGCAAAGATTTTATAAAACTTTGCAGAGTAGCCATCCACCCCTGGGGCCTTCCCTCCTTTAAGTCCTTTTATGACCTGCCTTATGTCCTCCAAATGAAAGGGGGCCTCTAGCTTTTCACAATCCTCACGAGATAACTTGGGCAACTTAAGAGAACACAATTCCTTTCTAATTTCACCTTCCTCCACTCCTATAGTGCTAGTATATAGTGTACTATAAAATTTCAAAATTGATCTCTAATATCTTTGTCCTTGTAAAGGATCTGATCCCCCTGCCCTTTAATTTTGGTAATCAGCGAGTCCCTTTGACGGTGTCTCAAACAGTTAGCCAGCATCCTCCCTGACTTATTACCAAATTCAAAAAACTTATGCTGGAGACGTTTCCTCAGGAACTCCACCCGCTCCACCTGTATTTGATCCAAGGCCGCCCTCCATTTACGTACCTCGCGCAACTCCTCTCTTAACCCCCCTTCCTGATGCTTACGCTCCCAGTAGGCCAACCTCTCCCTGGCTTCCAGTTCTTTTGCCTCCCGATCCCGTTTTTTCCTGGCGCCCCATTTAATTAGGTGACCCCCGTACCACCGCCTTTAAAGCATCCCAGAGTGTGCCCTCCGATACCACCCCTATGTCATTCATACTACAGTAGTCTTGAATTACCTTGCGTATATCCTCACATACCTGTTTATCGCCCAAGGTGCCCTCATTAAGCCTCCAAAATCTCTGTTTATCCTCTTCTCCCAACCCCTTCAAGTCAAGTTCTACCGGGGCATGGTCAGAGACTGAGATAGACCCCACATCTGCATCCACAACGTGTTCCCATAAAACCCGGCTACACCAAATCATATCAATACGTGTATATGAATTCTGCGAGTGAGAAAAGAATGTATATGCCTTCTGGGTTGGATGTTTAAGTCTCCAGACCTCTAAGAGATCCAATTTAGAGGCCAGTGCCTTCAAACTCCGAGTATAAGGCTTGTGTACTGTAATGTGTCCCTTAGAATGATCCATAGATGTATTCCATAAATTAAAATCACCCCCCATAATCATCCCACCTCTTTGAAATTGAAAAAGTTCCTCCCTTATATGCTCAAAAAACTCCCCCTGACCTGAATTAGGTGCATAGATATTCACAATTGTCACAGATTTCCCATATAAGAGCCCTCTGACCGCTAAACAGCGCCCCATTTCATCTCTATAAATGTCATCAGTTACAAATGGAGTCCCTTTCCGAATATAAATGGCCAAACCGCCCACCTTTCCCCCTCTTTTGTCAAAGTGTGCAATACATTCACTGTAGGCCCTCTGCTGTAATAAATGTGCCTCTCGGCGTCTAATGTGTGTCTCCTGTAGCAAGACTATATCCCATCTACTCCTCTGTAACTCCCGATATACCATATTTCTCTTCCTCTGCGAGTTTAACCCATTCACATTCCAAGTTCCCACCCTCAACCCTTTCCCTCCCTGTACCCCCCTCCCACCCCCCTGTTGCTGAGCGGTACCATTTGCCGCCAGCCTAATACTGTAAGGAAATAACCCCTCGCCAGAGCTGACTCCCCCCTCTCCCCCTCTGTTTTTCCCCCCCTCCCCCCAAATTCGTATTTCCTCTCCCTCCGCTCCACCTTCCCCAAACTCATTACATTATAACAGTGTAGTAAACATCCATTCTCTGAACTTATAACAGAAAATAACTATTGCAAAACCCTGTCCGGTAACCCTCCCGGGCTACCCAACCACCTTTAATTGTGGTGAACTGAAACCAGTAGTGTCTTATACTTTCCATCAGGGTACTCTGTCCATTTCCGGCCTATGTAAGCCCGGTCCTTTGCGAGAGCCCGCCTTTTGCCACGACGATCCTCTCTTCTCGGTTGCTTTCCCTGGTTTCCCTGTATCTCCATCAGAAGGCAAATTGTTACAGCCAAGCTCCTTCAGCACTTTCCATGCTTCAACCAGCGAGGTCACCCGCCTCGTGTGGCCCTCTACTGTGAGCTGCAATCCAAACGGGAAGACCCATCAGTACCTGTAATTGGCCTGCTGTAGAAACTTGGTCAAATCTCGAAACTCTCGTCTTCGTTGCAGCGTGCCCAGGGCTAGGTCTTGAAATACTAGCACTGTTTGATTATCCCAGGGTATTTCACCCATCAATCGTGCCTTACGCCAGACCAGATCTTTAGTCTTATAATCCTTAAAGCATGCCACTATATCCCTGGGCTGTTTATCTCTTCGGGGACCCAGGCTTCTGTGTACCCTATCAAATTGTATCTCAGTCCCATCTCCAAGCATATGTTCATCTCCTTCAGATGCCAGGATAAAGGCACAAATTGCTTTCACCACCTTAGTGCAGTCCATATTTTGATCCGTTTCTAGGACCCCTTTGAACCTTAAATTATTTCTTCTGGATCTATTTTCTAAGTCCTCAAGATCCAACTGCATTTTTTCTTTCTCTGCACGCAAGGAGCCAATCTCTGTTTTCAATTCCAAGATGTCTCCCTCCACGTGCTCCAGTGCTTCTTCAGCTTGTTCCACCCTGGTGCCAATTTCCCTCACCTCTTTCTGAATGTCCACCACTGCATCCTTGATCGTTTTCCTCACTGCTGCCATTTCAGCTTTAAGCGCTTTAAACCAGCGCGTTACCTCCTGCTTCGTGAGTTCAGTATCGCTCTCCTGCTGCTCCATTAGCCCCTCCGTATCCGAGCCCGAGTCCCCGTCCGCCATTTTGTCTCGCGCCTTGCGCGGGGTGCGGCTCGATGTTGCCGCTCCGTCCCGCTGATCAGCGCTATATTTAAATTTCTCCAGGCGCTTTCGGGTCGCCATCGATCTCCGGACTCAGACCGCCTAAATTCGCGATCGCGGTTTCGCTGGGGGAAAATCTCTGTTTCCACTACTGCCCCGACGGAGCTCAAACTTCAAGCAGCCATCTCTGACGGTGACGTCACTTCCTCCGAAGCATGCAATTTCTTGTCTCACCAGACCAGTCAAGACACTTGGGGGTGTACCAGCAGGTGGAGACTGAGAAACTAATGAGATGTGATGTCATAGATTAAGAACCTTGTGCAGCAGTTTGGCTAGCCAGTACTTCTCAGTCTCCAGCAGGTGGTAGGTCTGGCAATCCTGTGCCAGGCTGCAGTGGTCTGGTAGGATTATTTATTGTCTTCTTTTCTTGGAACAAAAGTTTTGGCCTCTCAAGCAGTGAGTTTAAGAAAAAAGGGACTTAAGCTAAGAGAAATTTGTAAAAAGTACTGAATTTTTCTCTGTTTTTTTGTTTGGGGTGTCATCCAGGTCCCTCCCCACCCTTCTCCCCATCTTCCTCTTTCTTTTGAGGGGTATGTATTTATTTATTTGAGAGTAGTGGATGCTTGGAATGCCCTCCCGCGGGAGGTGGTGGAAATGAAAACGGTAACGGAATTCAAACGTGTGGGATAAGCATAAAGGAATCCTGTGCCAAAGGAATGGATCCTCAGGAGCTTAGTCAAGATCGGGAGGCGGGGCTGGTGGTTGGGAGGCGGGGATAGTGCTGGGCAGACTTATACGGTCTGTGCCAGAGCCGGTGGTGGGCAGCGGGACTGGTGGTTGGGAGGCAGGGATAGTGCTGGACAGACTTGTACGGTCTGTGCCAGAGCCGGTGGTTGGGAGGCAGGGCTGGTGGTTGGGAGTTGAGGATAGTGCTGGGCAGACTTATACGGTCTGTGCCAGAGCCGGTGGTTGGGAGGACGGGCTGGTGGTTGGGAGGCGGGGATAGTGCTGGGCAGACTTATAGGGTCTGTGCCCTGAAGAGCACAGGTACAAATCAAAGTAGGGTATACACAAAAAGCAGCAAATATGAGTTATCTTGTTGGGCAGACTGGATGGACCGTGCAGGTCTTTTTCTGCCGTCATCATCATCATTTGTATCCCACATTTTCCCACCTCTTTGCAGGCTCAGTGTGGCTTACAATACATCATGAATAGTGGAAATGAGAAGAGAATAGACATTTGGTATTACAGAAGGATTTTGGTTACATGATAATAATAAAGCATAATAGTAAAATAACAAGAAAACATTGTAAGATAGTTCTAGATGCATGTGGGGGTAGTATGTGCTTCAGAGTTCCTTGTACAGAACTTCCTTGAAAACCTGAACTAATTATACATTTCAGCAGACAATTTGTTTTCTCTGTTAAGCTGTTATGATTCTACTGAGACAGGCAGGGGAATGACTGGGACTTGCTTCTGATTGGCCTGTCAGGGATTGAGCTGACATCTGAAGCAGCAGACATCAGAAGTCAGACCTATTTAAACTTACCTCTCCCTACAGCGGACGCTCTAGCGTTAATTCCTGTCAGCTCAGCTCTGGTTCTCTTACTCTGTCTGTGCTCGTGGCACAGTGTGTTTTTTGAGGAGTTTTTTTTGCTCTCCTTTTGTGTGTGGTCTGTGTGTGTGCTGGTTGTAACCAGCGTGTCCTTGATTGCTTCTTTGCTGTGCGGCTGGGTCTGTCCTCCGCCTCGTTTCTCCCTGCCTCTGTTAGGCAGCCTTTCTGTCCGTGGTAAGCTGTTCCTGCTTTGTTTAGTTTCCCTTTACTCAGTGTTAACCCTTTATGTGCAGAGCTTGGTATTTGCCTTCTGTGAGCCCTGCCTCCGTTTGGCAGCCTTTCTATTCGTGGTAAGCTCGTTCCTGCTTTGTTTGTTTTTTTTCCCCTTTACTCAGTGTTAACCCTTTGTGTGCAGTGCTTGGTATTTGCCTTCTGTGAGTGCTGCCTCTTTTAGGCAGCCTTTCTCTGGTGTCTGCCTTATCCCTTTCTGTACTTTTGTGTGCCTGCTTCTTTCCTGTCCTTTTATTTGAAAGCAGCCTTTTCCTTCAGTCTGTTTTTCCCTGTTCAGCCATTCCTGTGGAGATTTGCTCTTGTAGATTCCGTGTCTATAGTGTCCCATTCTGACCCCGGCTTTCCCTTTTCCCCTGTGGGCTTTGCCCTCCGCTACCTGAGTTACTGTGTAGCCTTTGTTTGTATTCTCTCCCTCTGGTCGTAGTCTGTATCTGCCAGTTTTGGTTGTCGCCCTTCCCTTTGTGTCACTGGCTGGCGCTGTGTGCGCTGCTTGAGCTCCAGTTCCTTCGGGGACCCCTCATTGTTCTTTTCCCTTCCCTAGTGTATGATTCGGTTCCAGTTCGGCCTTGCGGCCCATACGCTTGGACTCTGTACGAGTGGGTTCCAGATCGGCCTTGCGGCCTGCCAGAGTGGTCTATCTCCCTTTTCTGGTGGTGCTTGTTGATTGTCCTGAGTGTTCGGGGCTTTGTGGCCCATGGTATTGCTTAGTGCCTGTTTGGTCTACCCTAGGCCTTAGCCAAGGTCCTTCCTAAGCTTCGGCCTAGGCACAAGGGCTCATGATCAGATTAACATAAGCAGAGTGCCTGTTAGTAACTGGGGAGATAGAAGTTAGATTTGTGTGGAAAATACTGTTGTTACTGTGGACATTTATGAAATTTTGCTCTGTTGATGTTTTGTTGTTCATAAGCCTTAATGGTGGTGCTGCGTGTAAAAGGAAGGAAGTGCTGTGGGTGTGAAACGCACAAGGTGAAAGAAACAACACAGAGACGGTCCAAAGTTCAGAACAAAGTCCAAGAAACAGAAAAGGTACTATGAGCCTTCAAAAGCGGGACAAGTCCTTTAATTGTATGAATCTTATACATCAACCTTTCATCATTGACCTGACACGGGTTGTGTTTCATCGCATAGCACCTGAGTCAGGGGTCATTCAATCTTTTGTTGTTTGATGTAAGAAAAACAGCTAAAAGCTGAATGCACAACAACCAGGACCTTGTCCACGCACGATAAAAGCAAAATATTCCTTCTTACTCCCTGCACTGGGAGCAAAACAGTCCAACTTACCTCGAACAGAACTGAAATAGCTTTTGAAGGCTCCTAGTATCTTTTCTGTTTCTTGAACACATAAGGTGAACCTCATGGTGGGAAAATATGCTCTCTGTGTTTTACGCCACGTCCTCAGCTGCAGCTGGTTTGCCCAGAGCAGGTGAACCCTTTTCGGCAGAGCCCTTTTCCATCTCTTTGTAGAAATGCTCTGCCTCAG
This sequence comes from Microcaecilia unicolor, assembly GCF_901765095.1. Taxonomy (NCBI): domain Eukaryota; kingdom Metazoa; phylum Chordata; class Amphibia; order Gymnophiona; family Siphonopidae; genus Microcaecilia; species Microcaecilia unicolor. Next base: position 26,968,492 of record NC_044033.1, on the reverse strand, counting down.
CTGTTCCCTGTATCTTAAGATTTTTCTGCCGTGGGATTGTCAGATATGTCTTCTGGTTTTTTGTTCAGTCTTTCTCTCTGAAGTTCATTCTTTTGTTAATAATACTTACTGAGAAGTTCATTCTTTTGTTACATTAAGCTTTCTGTACAGGGAAATGGATGCCCTTCCCTACCTTGGGGCTTAATATAGCTCTGGAACTTTCTGTGGTGGGATCCTGCAAAACATCCTAAGTTAGATTTGGGCCATGTTTTGGAGAACTTCGGGTCAGTACTGTCTGGTGAGGGAGAGGTCCAAGTTATGTCTGCAGAGGTGCAGTTAGAAGATTTAGAAGGAGAGTTTTTGTCTGAGAATGAGGAGGTTACTCCGGGAGAGGATCCTTCAGTAGTCTTCACTTTTCCCAAGAAGAAATTACCAACCTTAATTGCACAGATTTTGTCTGCTCTTAAATTTTGGTGGAGTTCTTTCCCATTCCTTTATTCTCTCCGGACCCCTTGCTGGTAAAGATCCATAAGTTATCTTAAAGCTTTGCCTTTGCTTCAGGTAATGGAAGATATTATTACTGCTGAATGAAAAATTCCTGATGTGAATTTTAGGGTGAAGTGATCTATGTTTCGATTTTATCTGGTGGATTCCCAACCTGCAGATCAATTTAAGCTACCTCTGTTTGATAGAGTGTTTTCAGCTGTGACAGGGAAGACTACTTGTGGAAGGTGGTGCTGCATTGAAGGACCCCCAGGATCATATAATGGAATCTTTGTTGAAGCAAGCTTTCAAAGCCTCTGATGTATGGTTACAGTGTATGTAGACACTCTGTATATCCTAATTAGTGCCGATACTGTACTATGTAAGCCACATTGAGCCTTCAAATAGGTGGGAAAATGTGGAATACAAATGTAACAAATAACTAAATAAATATTGTGCTTCTGGTTGTAGCTTGCCATTATTTGTGGTTCTGGAATTAATCAGTGGATGTTGCATCTAAGGATAGACTTAATAAGTTGCCTTTTAAAGAAAGTTTACTGTTTGGTGAAGATCTAGAGAAGTTGGTGAAAACTTGTTTCTGAGTCCAAGGTGCGAAGGTTACTGGACGATTGGTGTAAGTCCTCTATAGCTAGAGGGTTCTCTGGCTAAGTACATAAGTATTGCCATACTGGGAAAGACCAAAGGTCCATCGAGCCCAGCATTCTGTTTCCAACAGTGGCCAATCCAGGTCACAAATACCTGGCAAGATCTCAAAAATGTACAAAACATTTTATACTGCTTATCCCAGAAATAGTGGATTTTCCCCAAGTCCATTTAATAACGGTCTATGGACTTTTCCTTTAGGAAGCCGTCCAAACCTTTTTTAAACTCCGCTATGCTAACCGCCTTTACCACATTCTCTGGCAACGAATTCCAGAGTTTAATTACACGTTGAGTGAAGAAAGCTTTTCTCCGATTCGTTTTAAATTTACTACATTGTAGCTTCATCACATGCCCCCTAGTGCTAGTATTTTTGGAAAGCGTGAACAGGTGCTTCACATCTACCCGCTCAACTCCACTCAATATTTTATAGACCTCTATCATATCTCCCCTCAGCCGCCTTTTTCTCCAAGCTGAAGAGCCCTAGCCGCTTTAGTCTTTCCTCATAGGGAAGTCGTCCCATCCCCTTTATCATTTTCGTCACCCTTCTCTGCACCTTTTCTAATTCCACTGTATCTTTTTTGAGATACAGCGACCAGAATTGAACACAATATTCGAGTTGCGTTCGCACCATGGAGCGATACAAGGGCATTATAACATCCTCATTTTTGTTTTCCATTCCTTTCCTAATAATACCTAACATTCTATTTGCTTTCTTAGCCGCAGCAGCACACTGAGCAGAAGGTTTCAACGTATCATCAACGACGACACCTAGATCCCTTTCTTGGTCCGTGACTCCTAACCTGGAACCTTGCATGACGTAGCTATAATTCGGGTTCCTCTTTCCCACATGCATCACTTTGCACTTGCTCACATTAAATGTCATCTGCCATTTAGACTCCCAGTCTCGTAAGGTCCTCTTGTAATTTTTCAGAATCCTCCCGCGATTGTTAAAAAGCAACGGTCCCAGCACAGAGCCCTAGGGAGCCCCACTAACTACCCTTCTCCATTGAGAATACTGACCATTTAACCCTACTCTCTGTTTTCTATCTTTTAACCAGTTTTTAATCCACAATAGAACACTACCTCCTATCCCATGACTCTCCAGTTTCCTCTGGAGTCTTTCATGAGGTACTTTGTCAAACGCCTTCTGAAAATCCAGATAACCAATATCAACCAGCTCCCCTTTATCCACATGTTTGTTCACCCCTTCAAAGAAATGTAGTAGATTGGTGAGGCAAGATTTCCCTTCACTAAATCCATGTTGACTTTGTCTCATTAACCATGCTTTTGAATATGCTCTGTAATTTTGTTCTTAATAATAGTCTCTACCATTTTGCCCGGCACCGACGTCAGACTCACCGGTCTATAATTTCCCAGATCTCCTCTGGAACCTGTTTAAAAAATCAGTGTTACATTGGCCAACCCTCCAATCTTACGGTACCACGCTCGATTTTAAGGATAAATTACATATTTCTAACAATAGCTCCGCAAGCTCATTTTTCAGTTCTGTCAGTACTCTGGGATGATTACCATCCGGTCCAGAAGATTTGCTACTCTTCAGTTCGTAGAACTGCCCCATTACAGAGTATGTTTTACAGAGGTTAGAAAGAAACAGACCAAGCAGAGTAAATTCTGCTCAGAGAGTGAGATTTCCCTTCAGAGGAAACTGCTTTTAGGTTCCCACAGAGGAGGTAGAGGGTTCCCTACATCCACAGTAGGAAATTCCAAAGGTACAGAATTCCCTGTGGGAGGATGACTGGAATTGTTGTATCAGAGATGGACTGAAATAGCCATAGATTTCTGTGCATTAGAGGTCATAAATGATGGATACGCACTCGGATTTGCTCATCCTCTTCCAGAGGCGTTTCTGGAATCCCTGTGTTACTTTCAAATAAAGATAATGGCAGTCAAATCCTAACAACACTTATTCAGCAAGTAGTCTAATGGCAATATGTGTGCAGTCTATAACCTCTAGTTTCTTTTGGTGTGCTTTCATTTCAGTTTGTACTGCATCCAGTCCATGGTTCACTGCTCCTAGAGCGGATTAATTCGCTTATTAGTTGTGCTGTTCTATTGAATTGACCCCTGAGGTACGCGTTGTTTCACACTGAAACACGACCTGTATCGGGTCATTAATAAAGCACACTTGTACCTTTTCTTGAGAGCCTCCTGTGCTTTTTTCTGGATTGATCAGTCTATGGCCTCTAGCATAAATGGGATGTGTGCCAGGTGAAAGAAATTCTAGTATGGTTTGGTGTCAACTTGGTGAAAAACAATGCAGAACCTTTGAGAGCCATCTGGCTTTGGCACCAGCACAATAGGGCTCCACCATGGACTCCTGAACTCTTCTATAATGCTTTACTGTTCCATTACCTTTACCTGCTTAATTATTTCTTGTTGCTCAGTCTTCGGAAAGCAATAAGGTCTCTGTTTCACAACTTTCCCTGGAGTAGTATGTGTCTCATGATAAATCAATTGAGTTTCTCATCGGAATGGAGGTAATTACATCTTGAAAGGACCCTAAGAGCTCCCCCAATTCTGCTTGTTGTCTGTATGTTAACTCGGGATTCACTCTAGAGTGACTTTTCTTATATACCTCGTCTGAGGTTCTAGATCCTCATTCTGCTTTTCTTGCAATAAGGTTGTTAAACCCTCTCTGTCTCTCCAAGCTTTTAGAGATTGAAAACAAATTTAAAGTCTTGTGTGTAATACTAGATTCAAAACTAGCTTTGGAAAACCATGTCAATGCCCTTGTTCAAAAGTTTAATTTTTGGCTGTTAGAGCTATTTGTTCAATTCTCAGTATTCAAAGCTTTAGAAATATTGCCCAAGCAGCATTATTACTATGTCTGGACTATTGCAATTCTTTATAAGCTGTTGAAGAGATTACAGCTGCTTCAAAACACAGCCGTGAAGTTAATTTTTAGAAAAAGCAAATTTGAGAGAGTATCTCCTCAGTTTAGTGAGCTTCACTGGCTCCCATTTTCCTCTTGTATATGTTTCAAAATTGCATATTTTGTTTAAAATCCCTTGATTGCTAAAATGAGGTTGGAATAACAAATTATTGTCCCTTACTAAGATCTAGCAAAACTTCTCAAATGGCTCAAGCTTTTACTATGTTATTTCTACTACTACTACTACTACTACTACTTATCACTTCTGTAGTGCTACAAGGCATGCGCAGCGCTCTACACCATACATGAAAAGACAGTCCCTGCTCAAAGAGCTCACAATCTAAATAGGACAGACAAACAGACAGAACAACTAAGAGGTAAGGGAATTAAAGAGGTGGGGATAAAAGGGTACAGGGCAAGTGAGTAGTGGTTAGGAGTCAAAAGCAGCGTTAAAGAGTTAAAGCAGCGTTAAAGCAGACTTTTAGCCTGGATTTGAAAACGGCCAAAGATGGGGCTAGATGTACAAGGTCGGGAAGTCCAAGCTGTAGAGGGGTTAAGCTAAATAAAATACTTGGATTCTTCTTTTAAATACTTACCTGCTAAGGTTTGGAATGTGCTTACAAATTCTGTAAGGTCTATTTTGTCTTATCTCTTATTTAGGTAATGCTTGAAAGCTCACATGTTTTCTGCCATTGGCACTGACTAATTTAGGTTTGATATCTGTCTGCTATGTTTTTTGCTTCTTTTTATATAATATACCTGACTAGGATTCCTCTTTTCTCTGAGTGTAATCCGCAATGAATCCAACTGGAGTTATTGCGGAATATAAACCACCCATAGTGTAGGAGCAAAGCTACTGAAGCTCTACTGTAGCACTATGAGCACTGTGCCCAGCCATCCATGTGACTATATGGACCTACATGACATATATGGTCCTACAAACAGGGCACTATCCAGCATTAAGAACTTAATTAAAATGTGCAAATTCAGGCATTACCTGAAGAGAGACGGGAACACCAAACAAGCGGCCGAAGAACGAGACTGCGGTACAGCAAAGGTTTTACAGAACAGAACAGGCTTAGACCAGCTGCGGCGGCGATCCCTGGGTGCGCAGCGTGAGGCCTGACGACTCGCGACCAGACAACGTTACCCCATGGTCCGCACGCCAACGCCTACCGCTGATTTCTGAACAGACCGTGCCCACCAAAAAAGCGACCCAGTAGACTTTGGGAATTCTGCCGACACTGCAGGCACTGTTCTGCTGAGCTCGACCCTAGAAACACATAACCAACGTCAATATGAATATTAACAATGCTCTTAATAATCTATTTTTCCTCCTAATCTACCACGTATGAACAATCCCTCTCACAGACAATAATCTACCCACAGCACACAAACCCTGCAGAAAACTCAAATACAATACACCAGGCCAAAAGAATAATAACCAATTAAAAGGAAAATCTACTACATACAGGCATAACCAACAGAAAGGGAAGAAAGGACACAACAAACCCAGATACCAAGAGGACAGACAACTGATAAAAATCAATACATCTTCATCCCCAACTGAACCCTACCAATTAATCCAACTGGGTTACATAAATGCCAGATCAGTAGTCAACAAAACAACAATAACAGACTGGATCACAACAGACAATCTCGATCTCCTATTCATAAGCAAAACCTAGATTCATGACCATAAAGACCCTATAATTTTAGATCTATGCCCCCCCCAGGTTACAAATTACCCACTGGACAAGGAATGGAAAAAGAGGAGGAGGAATAGGTATAATATACAGATCTCAGTTCACCATCACAACCATAGCCGAATCCATTCTTCCCCAACTCGAAATTGCCTCAGAATCAGTCATCTAACCCTGCAGGAACACCTTAACGTAGTCCTACTCTACAGACCACCAGGTAACTGGCAGGATTGCCAAACACACTTTATGGACTTTATAGCGAACACGTGTATTTCTACCTCCAACCTTCTTATAGTAGGGGATATCAACCTGTACCTTGAAGATCTTAACTCATTAAACACACGTGAATGTAAAGACTTCCTCCAAATATGGGACTTTTATTGGCTAAATATGTAGCCAACCCATATCAAAGGACACACACTAGACATCATTATACACAAATTATCCCCTGACTCAAATCTTGTACTAACAGATACAAAGTGGACAGCTACACCATGGTCCGACCACTACAAAGCAAACCTATCCCTTCAATGGTGAATGAAAGTTTCACACCACAAACAAAAACTAACAACCTATACCACGAGAGGCAAAATAGATCCGTCAACATTTTGGGAACAATTCTACAATAATGAATGGACTGCACTGACAGATTCAAACCAATTTCTTCAAGAATGGGACAATAGATGCAGAAGCATATTAGACAGCATAGCACCATTCCAAACCAGAAACTCACATAGAAAGAACTCAATACTCAACGAAGAACTGAAAGAACTCAACAAAGAACTGAAAAAACTAAAAACACAAGTCAGAAGGTTAGAACGAGCATGGAATAAAGAGAAAGACGACTCCGCACTCAACGCTTGGAAGCAACTTCAAAGAAAATACGAATACACCATTAAACAAACTAAAAGATCATACTACTAAACTAAAATCGGACCAGACTACAGGGATATACATAAACTTTTCTAACTCGTGAACAAATTACTAGATACTACACCGGTGACTTCTAACAGCACGGACACACCAGCAGCTGACAATCTTGCAAAATACTTCAAAGAGAAAATTGTAAAGTTACGACTCATGAAACCTGTCAATACCACCGACTACATAAAACTCCTCCACTGCCTAGACCCAAGCCCTGGTGAACACCCAGCTGACAGAACCTGGACCAACTTTGACACATTATCGGACGATACCATCTTCCAAACCCTCAAAAGGTTCGCCAAGTCACACTGCAAATTAGACATATGCCCCAATAACCTTATAAAGTTTGCTCCTCAACAATTCATATCAGACCTCACGAAGCATTTGAACTATATGCTACAAAATGGACTCTTCCCAAAGGATAAAGGAAATATTCTACTCACCCCCTATACCTAAAGATGCTAAGAAAAACACAAGTGACTTAACCAACTACCGCCCAGTAGCATCTATTCCTCTGATAACCAAACTAACGGAAGGGATGGTGACCAAACAACTCACCAACTACTTAAATAAATTCTCAATACTTCACGACTCCCAGTCAGGTTTTCGGTCTAACCACAGCACCGAAACAGTACTAGTACTCTCCTGACTAAATTTAAACAAGCTATAGCAACAGACAACAACATACTTATCCTACAATTTGACATGTCCAGTGCTTTCGACATGGTCGACCATGAAATAATATTATACATCCTAGAATACTTCGGAGTTGGAGGTAACGTTCTTAATTGTGTAAAGGCTTCCTTATCACAAGATCATACCAAGTGATATCTAACTCGACTACATCAGCCCCATGGATACCTGAATGTGGAGGCCCTCAAGGATCTCCCCTCTCGCTGACCCTCTTCAACTTAATGATGACACCCTTGGCCAGGTTATTATCCAACCAAAATCTCAAGCCTTACATATACGCAGATGACGTAACGATCTACATCCCGTTCAGACATGATTTAAAGGAAATCACCAACGACATCAACCAAAGCTTCCATATCATGCACTCATGGCGGATGCATTTCAGCTAAAACTTAACGCAGAAAAAACACAATGTCTTATACTCACCTCACAACATAACACTAGCAAATTCACCACAATAAACACACCAAACCTGTCCCTTCCCATTTCAGACACCCTGAAAATTCTTGGAGTCACCATTGATTGAAATCTTACACTTGACAGTCATGTGAAAAATACAACCAAGAAGATGTTCCACTCAATGTGGAAACTTAAAAGAGTAAGAATTTTCTTCCCAAGGACCATCTTTCGCAACCTGGTACAGTCAATGGTGCTGAGTCACCTAGACTACTGCAATGCATTCTATGCTGGTTGTAAAGAGCAAATCATCAAGAAACTTCAAACTGCCCAGAACACTGCAGCCAGACTCATATTTGGAAAAACAAAATATGAAAGTGCAAAACCCCTAAGAGAAAAGCTATACTGGCTTCCCCTCAAAGAACGTATTGCGTTCAAGGTATGCACTCTCACTCATAAAATCATTCACGGAGATGCCCCAGCCTACATGTTAGACCTGGTAGACTTGCCCCCCCAGGAATGCTAAAAGATCATCCCACACATTCCTGAATCTTCACATAACCAGCTGTAAAGGTCTAAAATACAGACTAACGCATGCGTCATTTTTTTCTTACCTGAGCACGCAGCTATGGAATGCATTGCCGCGTACCCTAAAAACTATTCACGAACTAACTAACTTTCGTAAATCTCTGAAGACCTACCTCTTCAACAAGGCATACCACAATGGTCAATAATTGCAAATGTAACACTTCTCCACTTTACCTATACTTGAAACTGTTTTCCTCTCGTATCTGTTTGCTTAATCTTATTATGTCATCCATGTTCTCTATGTAATACCAACTGTTATCTAATCTGGAATGGCGAATGCCATAACGATACATTGTAAGCTACATTGAGCCTGCAAATAGGTGGGAAAATGTGGGATACAAATGCAACAAATAAAGATTCTTAAGATGTGGGGAAATCCAGTTTAACAGAATAATAACAACTCTTGTTTACTGGATGGAAGCTGCTGATACGGTCACGATGTTCCAGGACAATCAAGCTGTTATCAGCATTGAGGCAGGTTGTTATTAGAATTGACATCAATGCAGGACACTTGGAGCTACTTGTTTATGTTCTTTAAAGATAGAACATACGTCAGCAATAGAGATAAGGCTCCTGATTTTTCCATAAAAGGCAGCTCTTTTCACAGCTACAGGGTTGTGTATCCACACCACATCCGAGGGACAAGATCTGCGTTGGACCAGACTGGCATCTGAGGGTCACGCTGACATCTGAAGGACTATATCAGGTTAGGTGCCATGTATGCTTGTAACAGTGCTCTTGGGTTAGAGTGACTCTTTATACTTTAGAATCTAGCAAGAGATGTACCTACCTTTACTCCAAGCTATGTCTGGATTGTCTTTGTCTTGTTTACTCTGTCATTTGCTGCTACTGTAAGTAAAATGAGACCCTATTTTTATAATATTTGAGTGTGGAGTTAGGTTCTTCTATTATCTTGGTTCTGTGGGCGTGGATCTAAGGATAAGGGGTGATACATTTACTCCTGGCACTGTACTGACTAAGGTTAGTTTTGTTTGAGGCCCATTTCTGCCATAATTTACACTAAATGTCAGGTATACTAATACACCCCAAAAAGAGTGCTGTCTGCTTTGTGCCCACACATAGCATAGCAAAGTTTATCCTGGAGCTTTGCGGTTTTTTATTTTAAATGTTGAGATATGTATTCTGAAATCCTGTGGAACAGTAAAGGAATTAACAGTTAAATTTCTCAAAAAGTCTTGAATGTTAGAAGTAACATTTTCAGTTTCATGCAGTCTTATGCTCTCTGTCTTTTGCCTTCATTGTCACAAATTAATGTAATGGTGCTTACCAAGGAGTTCTTTTGATTAGTAACATAATGTGTGGCAAGTAGGACCCATTTTATACTGTTTAGCTAATACAGGCCTAATTCTTCATTTTGGATGTCTGACCGTCAGGTAAATTAGCGAAGGCAGTCATTATAGGAAAAAGATAAATCCAGCAGAGAATAAAGTAAAGTAATTAAGGCAGCTATGCATTTACAGTGTCCATAGAATTTATTAGTACACATTATTTTGATAGAATATTTTTATTCATGTCTTTAATGTTCTGACTGTCAACTGTACTTAATAAGCTGGAAAAAAAAAACCCAGGGGAATGTAGAATCTTTCCATACATGGTACAAGCTGGTACAGTAAATTATAATTTTAGTCCTACCAGCTGTAGCTTGTTTGTTCTGGATTGACTACGGGTGAATGCTGACTAAAACACTAGAAATCTGTTGGAGGAATTCAAGTTCCCAAACTCTTGACAAGATTGTTTGCTGCTCAGTTGTTCTCAGTAAGTGGTAAACAGAAAATTTAATAGCAGATTTTTGTTAGACGTTAATGTATAATTCTTTGCTTTCCAGTGGTCATTATTGTGAAAAGATTCACTACTGAAGATTTTATGATGCATTTTCTTTTTCAGATTTTATATAATAAAATTGAAGACAGCAGATAATGAATTGGCAAATCTAGTCTGCCCTGTTAAATCAGTTTTTATTGTCTCCTATTTTTGTTATCATCCTGAGTAGATGAGCATACAAATTCCCATACTTAATCTGACACTGATCAGCCCTCATAAGAACATAAGTATTGCCGGGGTCACGTGATGCTACATAGCTGAGCGGACGCCTTAAGACCTGGCTCCGTTCCCGATTCACCTTATCTTTAAACTTAAACCGCAAAATCTCGCAATACAAGGATCGAAACTGCAAGTGGGTGTAGTGGAAGATCTGCGCTCCACAGCAGAAGTCATGAAGGGGCGAAAAAGGAGGTGAGAGCTTGGTATGCCCGCAAAGAATCAGTGACCCAAGAAGACCCGCGTACCCACCGCCGGCATGCCAGTCCACAGAAGTTTTCCAGGAACTCATTCAACGGGTCACAGCCATTCTGGAGGACAAATTCTCCAAGTTTCAGTCATCGGTGGAGCAAATAAGAGAGGCGGTGGAAAGGCAGAGTGCCAGACTGCAGTAGGCTGAGGAGAGAATCTTCAGGCAGGAGGATAGAACAGAGGCAGCAGACGCATGGATCAAGTATTAGAGCAGAAGTGCGTTAGATTGGCGCAGCAGATTGACGATCTTGAAAACAGGAACCGAAGAAACAATGTAAGAATTGTCGGACTCCCTGAATCGGTAAAGGACAAGGACTTATGGAAGCTGATGAAGACATGGCTCCCAGAACAGCTGGGGTTGCAAGGCCTGGAGAAAACTCTACAGATCGAAAGGGTCCACAGAATAGGCATGAGGAGGGAAGGAGAAGGCTGCCCAAGGTCGATTATTGCTAAAATATTAAACTGTGCCGACAAGGAAAAGTTGCTGCAAGCGTTCAGGAGAAAGAAAACGCTAGAGTACGAGGGGAGTAAAATCTTGCTCTTTCAAGATTACTCAGCCGGTGTTTCAGAACAACGCAGGAAGATGGGGCAGCACTGCAAGCGGTTGTTTGAGAAAGGGGTGAAGTTTGCGCTGCTTTTTCTGGCCAAAGTGCGGATTAAGCAAGACAACAAGGTGATATTTTTTTCAGACCCCAAAGATCTCAAGACCTATGTGGAGTGATTATAGGTCTATGCTATCTGAGGTACACTGCAATTAGCATGGAACAATTTGACTGGAGAAAAGACGGACAGAGGTGTTTAAAATGTTGCGAAGTGCTGTTCCGGTGGACAAGAGAAGGCGGGATGGCGGTGCTTATTGAAGTTGGAGGGGCATTGAGAATGCTTAGATGAAAACATGCATCGCGCGGTTGTCGGATGCCGAAGCTGGCGAGAAGGCTGATGATGGCGGCTTCAGTGTGACATGGAGAGTCCGGATTGACGGTGGAGTTTATACCCTGGTCTGGTACACACTTGGAGCAGCTCAGTGATATGCTGTGGTTTAATTGTTTGACTGTTGCAATTTATATACTGTTTACCCAATTTTCTTTTTTTTCTTTTTGTTTTGCAATATTCTGGTGGTGATGGGAAAGGGGCAGCTAGGAGGGGGGCGCAGGGCATGTAATAATAATAAGAGATGTAGATGTCAAACAGGGTAGAAGATGAGAGCAGGGGAGTTGGTGTTGGGGAAGGGGATGTTTATGCTGGTATGGATGTGGGTGTGTACAATGGGAAGTCAGTGTGTGATAATTTTATAATTTTCGTATGAACCTTAATAGCAATAATTCTGAAATTCTTCTCCGTTAATATGATTGCCATAATATTCCTATGCACCTTATCTGTTATATATACGCTGATTCTCTATTCCATCAATGTGATTGTAGTTATATTGTAAGCCACATTGAGCCTGCAAATAGGTGGGAAAATGTGGGATATAAATGTAGCAAAATAAATAAATGGGAGGCTTGGGGAGGGTGGTAAATCAGAGGCGGTATGGTCTATACGGGGGGGGGGGGGGAGAGAACAAGGGGGAGGGGAGGGTATGTCCACTGCACAGACGAGGGAGACCTTAGCAGCTCTCCACATAGAGTTTAGGAGCGCCTGGTGGGTTCAGCTGGGAGACCCTTCAGGGGATGTCAGAATGGCATATCTTTTCAGCAACAGATCAATAGCCTTACTTCTAGCTGGCTAGTCTCAAGGTTGTTACACTGAATGAAGATGGAGTGCACTCACCAGTAAAAAGGTTCAGGATATTGCAGGTGCTACGTAGGGAGCATGCTGACATTGCACTTTTACAAGAAACGCACTTAGGGAATAGAGAGCATATTAAACTTAAGCGGGATTGGGTGGGGGAAATCTATTTTGCCTCCTACAATAGCAGACAGAGAGGGGTAGCCATACTAATAAAGAAAAATCTGGCATTTGACATACATAGGTTATACCAGGACCCGGATAGACGCTTTGTGATAGTGGCGGGACTCCTACAAGGGAATAAGGTTGCACTGTGCAGTATATATGCACCTAATATATATTCACATAAATTTTTTGCCACACTAGCTGCTAAACTTATCACATTTGATGAATACCCGCTCATCTTGGTAGGAGACTTCAACATCATCTGTGATCCGCTCATAGATTGTAAGCCCCCCAAAACGTTGGGCAGGGATCACGAAGGGAAAGGGGTGAAATTCATATCCAACGAATTGGGAGTGATTGATGTTTGGAGACTCTTTCACTTAGACGAAAGGGAGTATACCTTCTTCTCCCACCCACATGGAGTCCATGCGCACCTGGATTATGTTCTCTTGGCCCAATCCCTAGTGAGAATGACTGAGCGCGTGGAGATTGGGGTGCCGACCATGCTTCAGTGTAGGTTCAATTACGGTGGGGGGAGCAGACGGGGATGCAAAGGTGACGTATGAATCCTGCTCTGTATCAGGATTGTGCTTTTGGTACATACCTTAAGAAGGCTTGGACAGACTATGTAGCGGGGAACAGGGACCAGCCGGTAAGCAACAGGATATTTTGGGAAGCAGTGAAAGCGGTAGTGCGAGGCAAGATCATGGCATATACAGCGGCTTTTCACAAAAAGCGAGAGGCGGAAATTAAGAAATTGATGGTTAAATTGCAGGAGGCAAGGAGAGTCCTTGTCCTTACTCCGTCTGATGCATCTAGAAAGGAGTATATGGAGATCAGGAAGCAAGTACAGGTCGTACTGGATGCTAGGGCATTATATGACAGGCTGTATAAATGTCGTCTGCATCGGTGGGGCAACAAAACGGGTAAGCTATTAGCATCACTGATTAGGCAAAAGTCAGGGAAAAGCTATATTAGGAAGATAAAGGATGTGCAAGGGAAGGTCCAATCGGGGGCGGGAGGAGATTCAGCAAGAATTTGTTCGTTTTTACTTTTCATTGTATGCTAAGGGCTCCTTTTCGGAGTGTAGTTGCAACAAATGCTTCAACAGTATTCGGCTGCCTTCTTTGACAACAGACCAGGTGGCGAGCCTCAATGCGCCGATACTGGGGAAGAGGTGCAACGAATTATAAAACAGTTGAAATTAGCAAGGCACCAGGTCCAGATGGATTGGGCACAGAATTTTATAAGATATTACAAGATCAAATAGTTCAGCCTTTTGTTGCTATGTGTGAGGAAGTGCGGACAACGCAGAATATGGGAACATCTCTAAACCATGTGTATATCACGGTGTTACCCAAGCCAGGCAAAGATGCAGAGTTGGTGGGCTCATATTGCCCGATTTCATTGCTGAATCAAGATGTTAAGATTCTGGTGGCTGTGCTGGCAGCTGGGTTGGGTGATTTAGTGCCTAATTTGGTTCATAGCGACCAGGTGGGATTTGTAAAGGGGAGATATGCTTCTGCAAATATCCTGAAGGTGAGCCGCATTCTATTTGAGAATTGCAAAAAGGCAGGGGATAAGATCTTGGCAAGTTTAGACGCTGAAAAAGCCTTTGATAAGGTAGTGTGGGAATATCTGTTTTGGGTGCTACAGCACTATGGGATAGCGGGGGAGTTCTTGGAATGGATCAAGGTGTTATATAGCAGCCCCACAGCTCATATTATGATCAATGACACATTAACTCCCACATTGCACCTGAGGGGGGGGGGGGGACAAGACAGGGGTGCCCATTGTCGCCCCTCTTATTTATCCTCACTCTCGAACCATTAGCGGCCAGAATACGGCAAGAACCGACGTTGAAGGGGGTGAGAGTGGGTGGTAGGGAGTTCCGTATAAACCTGTTTGCTGATCATATGCTGCTTCTCATTGACAATGCATCCTCCAGTATTTTTCGAGTAATGGAAATTATCAAGGAATTTGGGATGCTGTCTGGTTTGAGCATTAATTTTGGTAAATCAGAGGCATTTCCGATAAGTGATCCTTGCAGCAGTGTCCAGGTGCCTAATTTTCCGTTGATTTGGGCTAAAGGTGGGATTAAATATCTGGGGGGTGTTTCTCAGTGCGGACGCAAACTGGGTGTACAAGAAGAATGTTGTTGACAGAGTGGAAGAGATTAAGAGACTCTGTTGGAAGTGGAAAGATCTGCCAGTTAGTTTTATGGGAAGGATAGCATTGGTGAAAATGGTCTTACTACCTAAGATAATGTACCCGCTCCAGATGGTGCCGTTGTGGATAGGCAGAAAAGAGGAAACTCAGTACCGAAGTATTGTTACATCCTTTATATGGCATGCGAAGCAGCCTAGAATCTAATTTGCCAAGTTGTCATTGGATAGAGCGCAGGGAGGGCTCCAGCTGCCTGATGCTAGCGCCTATAATGTGGCAGCGCTTATGCGCTGGATACACGAGATCCATACAGGAGGAGACTTTTCCCCGGCGGGTTTTTGGTCGAGTTAGTGTAAACCGCTGGATCCGTTTGTTGTTTTGGAAGCGGGGAACCTACAAGGCTTGGGAGGGGTTGGGACGAATCCATATCTGATGGCACTGAGGGAGGGCCTGGAGGTGGTGGAGAGACTTGGGAGGCGTTCGGAAGGGGACGGGCCCCTTTCTGACTTTGACAGGTAACACGGCCTTTCCGGTGGGCTTGGAGGCCTCCATTTTTCGAACGTGGAGAGCCAATGGATGTAGGTACATAGGGGATTTTAGGCAAGTGGGAGGACATAGTAAAATAGTAAATGACGGCAGATAAAGACCTGTATGGTCCATCCAGTCTGTCCAACAAGATAAACACATTTTACATGGTATGTGATACTTTATATGTATACAATTGTTCCCATCGTTTGAACAAGTCCGGCGTGCATGGAATGTCCCGAATTCCCAGTTCTTTGCATTTCTCCAGGCCAGGGATTATGTCTTAGCAATTGACAGGAAGAGGGGAGAGCAGGTGGCCTTCGGGCGACTGGACTCTCTTTTTGCAGCTCCTGTCCACATTAAATAAATTAGCGCAGTGGCACCATTTCATTAGGGCTAACAAGAAGGCCAACTATCTAACGCATTTAGCAACTGTATGGAGCAGAGAAATAGGTGGTGAGGTGTCCCCGGAGGAGTTGGGGGAGGGGGCTTTTGGGGAACTTAGCATAACGCCGAATGCAGCATTGCAAGACATCCAATTTCGAATTTTGCACAGGGTACACATATACTACTACTACTACTTATCATTTCTATAGCGCTACCGGACATACGCAGTGCTTCACACTTGAACATGGAGAGACAGTCCCTGCTCAATAGAGCTTACAATCTAATTATGACAGACAGACATGACAAGTAAGGGATAAGGGTTAGGACAGACAGGACATATCAGGGATAGGGGACAGTTGAAGGTTTAGGAGTTAAAAGCAGCATCGAAGAGGTGGGTTTTTAGCCTAGATTTGAAGATGGCCAGAGATGATGCTTGGCGTACTGGCTCAGGAAGTTTATTCCAGGCATACGGTGCAGCAAGATAGAAGGAACGGAGTCTGGAGTTAGCGGTAGAGGAGAAGTGTGCAGATAAGAGAGATTTGCCCAGTGAGCGGAGTTCCCTGGGAGGAGTGTAGGGAGAGATGAGAGTGGAGAGGTATTGAGGAGCTGCAGAGTGAATGCATTTGTAAGTCAGTAAGAGGAGTTTGAACTGAATGCGGAAACGGATAGGGAGCCAATGAAGTGACTTGAGGAGAGGGCTAATATGAGCATAACGACACTGGCAGAATATTAGTCGTGCAGCAGAATTTTGATCAGATTGAAGAGGAGAGAGATGGCTCAGTGGGAGACCTGTGAGAAGCAAGTTGCAGTAGTCCAAGTGGGAGGTGATAAGAGTAAAGATGAGGGTTCTGGTTGCATGCTCAGGAAGGAAAGGACAAATTTTGGTGATGTTATAGAGGAAGAAATGACAGGTTTTAGCAGTCTGTTGAATATGTGACGCGAAGGAGAGGGAGGAGTCGAAGATGACCCCCAAGGTTATGTGCTGATGAGACGGGAAGGATGAGTGTATTATCCACAGAAATAGAGAAAGCGGGGAGAGGAGAGGTCGGTTTAGGTGGAAAGATAAGAAGCTCAGTCTTGGTCATGTTTAGCTTCAGGTGACGGTGAAACTTCCAGGCAGCAATGCCAGACAGGCATGCTGAAACTTTGGACTGGATGCCTGCTGAGATTTCTGGTGTAGAGAGGTAGATCTGGGAGTCGTCGGTGTAAAGATGATACTGAAAACCATGGGATGAGATCAGAGTACCAAGCGAAGAAGTATAGATGGGGAAGAGTAGAGGTCCCAGGACAGATCCCTGAGGTACACCAACTGACAGCGGGATAGAAAAGGAGGAGGATCCACCAGAGTATACGCTAAATGTACGTTTGGAGAGAAAAGATGAAAACCAAGAAAGAACAGAGCCTTGAAAACCAAGCGAGGATAGAGTATCGAGGAGTAAGCTGTGATCGACCATGTCAAAAGCAGCAGATAGAAGATAGAATATAGCCCTTTGGATCTGGCCTGGAGCAGGTCGTATCCAAGGAAAAGGGGCCCATAGCCCCATAGCTTTCCCCATGGCAGATGAAGTTTAATGTGAGCAAGTGCAAAGTGATGCATGTGAGAAAGAGGAACCCGAATTATAGCTATGTCATGCAAGGTTCCACGTTAGGAGTCACAGACCAAGAAAGGGATCTAGGTTTCATCGTTGATGATATGTTGAGACCTTCTGCTCAGTGTGCTGCTGCGGCTAAGAAAGCAAATAGAATGTTAGGTATTATTAGGAAAGGAATAGAAAACAAAAATGAGGACGTTATAATGCCTTTGTATCGCTCCATGGTGCGACTGCACCTTGAATATTGTGTTCAATTCTGGTTGCCGCATCTCAAAAAAGATATAGTGGAATTAGAAAAGGTGCAGAGAAGGGTGACGAAAATGTTAAAGGGGATGGGACAACTTCCCTATGAGGAAAGGCTAAAGCGGCTAGGGCGCTTCAGCTTGGAGAAAAGGCGGCTGAGGGGAGATATGATAGAGGTCTATAAAATAATGATTGCAGTTGAACGGGTAGATGTGAAGCGTCTATTTATGTTTTCCAAAAATACTAGGACTAGGGGGCATGCGATGAAACTACAAAGTAGTAAATTTAAAACAAATCTGAGAAATGTTTCTTCACTCAACGTGTAATTAAACTCTGGAATTCGTTGTCGGAGAATGTGATAAAGGAGGTTAGCTTAGCAGAGTTTAAAAAAGGTTTGGCCAGCTTCCTAAAGGAAAAGTCCATAGATCATTGTTAAATTGGACTTGGGGGAAAATCCACTATTTCTGGGATAAGCAGTATAAAATGTTTTGTACTTTTTTGGGATCTTGCCAGGCATTTGTGACCTGGATTGGCCACTGTTGGAAACAGGATGCTGGGCTTGATGGACCTTTGGTCTGTCCCAGTATGGCAATACTTATGTACGTATGTAATACAATTATTTGTTAATTACACGTCGGCATAGACACTGTTGCAGAAGAGCAAGTGTGAGTTTCCGCACTTGCAAGATATGTGCAATTTCTGCTGTTTCCATTAGTATTTTATGAAAACACCTAGGTGCCTAATAGACGCCTACTTTGCCCTCTTTAACAGACACCCTGTTATATTATCACCCTCTCTAAGACCAGAGACCCTTTAAAGCAGGGAGTAATTTCTGATTGTTCGTTAAAGGGAAGATAAATTATAGCGTGACTAGAGAGAAATTCCACTTTAGTGTAGGAGGCCTGGCTGAAGGAAAAGTAAAATAATTCTGGTGGTTTTAACTTTTGTTTCTGAGCGTATGTCTGCATTGGGGAGTACTTAACTGTTCTCCACTCCCCAAGGCTAACTGAGTCATGGAGAGGTGATGGAAATATATCAGGAGTAGGTGTCCATGAACTTTTCATCCAGCTGAGCCTCAGCATGTGTTTCTGAAACTTGGAGCCATGGCAGTTTTAAATAATAACAAGAAAAGGAAGAAAAAAAAAAAAAAAAGTAAAGCTGAAAGGTCCTAATTATAAGTTGTCCTTGTGTAAAGGCTAGAACTGCAGATTGTGCTGAGGATGACTCAGATAATGTGAAGAACAGGGGGCATAGCTAATATTTTTCATGTTGATATGCTTTGTTCACGTATCTTTTGTTTTCATTATTCTTTTGTTATGGTTTTGCCTTTTTAAAAAATCTACAGATGGTTCTGCTCAGCAATAGTTAAACAGAGGTTTGTAATATCTGGGTCAATATTATCGGTTTAAACAACAAGTCTCGTAAATGTTTTCTGGTGAAATATCCAGCCTAGTAACTGTTTACGCAGGCAGTGACCTCATTCTGTGTATGTAAAATACATGTACCGTATTTTTCGGACTATAAGACGCACCGGACCATAAGACACACCTAGGTTTTAGAGGAGGGAAATAGGAAAATATTTTTTTTCCTTTTTCCCTACTCTAAAACCTAGGTGCTCCGGTGCGTCTTGTCCGAATCCCGCCCTCCCCCCGGCCCTGTCACCACTTCTTCCTACTCACGCGATCTTCCCTGGTGGTCTAGTGACGTCGGGGCAGGAAAGAGCCCCCTCTTTCCTGCCCAGCGCGCTGCTCTCCATCCACCTGTATGCAGCCTGACGGTCTCGGCGAGATTCAAAATGGCCGCCGAGACTGCAATTCTCAGCGGCCATTTTGAATCTCGCCTAGACCGTCAGGCTGCATACAGGAGGATGGAGAGCAGCGCGCTGGGCAGGAAAGAGGGGGCTCTTTCCTGCCCCGATGTCACTAGACCACCAGGGAAGATCGCGTGAGTAGGAAGAAGTCTACCTTCGGACTATAAGACGCACCCCCCATTTTCCTCCCAAATTTGGGGGGAAAAAAGTGCGTCTTATAGTCTGAAAAATACGGTATGTTGCTCAAACTACAAATTGTTTAGAACGTGCAAACCCTGTTGTTGTGTCTGTGCATATGCACAGGGTTCCACTGGATTAAAGGACATTTAGATTTCTCATGTGCTCAGATGTGCTTATTTAGAGGAGAAAGCTTATTTCAGATAAAAAAGAAATATATTAGGCTTGATTAATTCCTCCCATAAGTTCCCAGCTAGAAAAAAATACTTTTGCAGTGTATGCCACGGAAGCAAGATACTAGTGATTTCAGTGTCACAAGCACCTCCTGGTATGTTTGCCAATATTCCTGGAGGCTGGGCACGGTCTTCCTTTCTTTCTTTTTTTAACCCTAAGCAGCAGGGTGTTCTGTGCTCATACGGTAATGACATAATCAAATATTTTGTCTAACGTTTGTTTAGTCTGTTCTCTCTTCCCCCCCCCCTCCCCCGTCCTGTTCTCCTGCTCCCTTTTCTGTTGCCATTACCTCTGCCTAAGTAGTCACTCTCAATATCTCTTCTTAGGAGACTGCTACTTTCATTTCCTGTTTCCAGACTGAAGTTTAGCTAAAGCAACATAATAAATAGGTGAAACTTAACATTGTGAGGTTATTTCATATCTGCTCTGTAGTGCTGAGATAAAAAGTTCCTAAGCAATAGATGGAAACTGGGAGAATAACTGGCCCCCTTTATCTGACTGAATGAAGTCATTATGGACAGAAATGCAGCATTTTAAGCCCCTTTGGATTTTTGCCTGTACAAGGGTGTTTGGCAGCTACAAGGCTTGGCACTGCCCCATTTTCCATTCTTCTCCCCTGTGGGTTGATGCCAGCTTCTTTGTGGAATTTGTATTTGCCAAAGGTCAGGATCAGAGCAAGGCCCATTATTTGGTATACAGTTGCTGCTGAGAAGCTAAACATCTGTAATGCTGTCAGTTATTCGTGTTCGCAAAGAAATATTTATCCCTAAGATCTTCTCTTTTAACATGACACAGTATGGCGCAAGCCTGGGAGTGGCTGCAGAGAATTCATTTAGGATACAATGATGTTATCTTCCATTTGACCTTAAATGTTCTACTTTGAAAAAAAAAAACCACAGGGTTATTGCCTTTAATTAGAACAAATGTTTGAGTGATAATAAACAGATGAGAGACTGTACCATTTGTAAAAGCAATTAAAGGAAAAGCAAGGAAAAGCAAAAAATTGTAAATTAAAATGAAGTATTGTGTGAGTGTAAACATGCAGATTAATGTGGTTCTAAAAATCTGTTCACAAATTGGGCAGGTGGCACGTTGGCACTCTCCTTTCATCCCACACACCAAATTATCAACACATGACAAATCATCTAAGAAGAAGAGTGGATGTATTATGGTCACAACATTGAACTACTTACATTTGTTAAATGCAGTTTACAGTATTGTGCAATTACATACATGAATCCTTGTTAAATATTCTGTCTAAATCATTTCAGGGAGGGGGGGGGGGGTCTAGCCTTTCGAGTCACACAGTTCTAACTATTTCCGCCTTATCAGCCGAAACACATTTCTGCCCTGTCTGGGTATAGACCATAGATGTGCCGATGCACTACCATCACTTCCCTCATCAGGAGTTGCCATAAAAATACATTCCCCTCCTTAACCATTGAATCCTTTTCTTGATGCCTTCAAACCCCGCTCCCTGATTCTGTCAAAGTCTGGAGCAGGCACCCGCCATCTTTCGGTTTGTCTGGTTCTGGTCCCCCTCCATAGGTGAGGGGGACTGCCTCAGGTCTTTGACGTCATCCATGTCACTGTTAGCATGTGACAAAACAACTTCACTTTTTACCACTGTTAAAGCTTGATTTAGTCTAAACTTACTGCTGTGTGCTCTATTGTTATGACCGGTAGTAGTGAGCCCCTGTGCCCCGACTGAGCACGGCAGAGATGGAATGACGCCGCACTCGGTCAGGCAGCCAGACAACCCCTAGCTTCACCTGGGAAGCGACCACCGTTCACCAAGAGTTGAGCTCCCAGCTGCAGGTGGCCACCAGGACTTCTGGAACCGGCGGGGTTGCACAGCCGCTGACCAGGATGGCAGGAAACAGACACAGTCCAGAACCAGTACTTCGACAAAATCAGTCCAGGGTCAAGGCAGGCAGCAAACAAGCGTAATCTGAGAAAACTAGCCAAGGTCCGGTGCACAGGTAACCAGGAACAGAAGAATAGTCAGAACAGCACTCCCACAGCAATTCCTCAGAACAATTGAGGCCGAAGCAATGAAGGCCTGGAGGCGGGTGCTTTAAATAGTGAAGCAATCTGAGCAAACCAAACTCAGGTGAATCCAACATGGCTGCCCCCATAGGAGATCCTCCCAAGCCCAAATATGGAGTTCCTTTCTGTTCTCGTTTATACAAGATGGCTGCCCCCTCCTGAGCTAGCCAAGATGGCTGTTGCCCTTGCTCCAAGCCAGATGATGGCTGCCAGACTTAGGAAACTGAAACAGACCCTCCTAAGACTGAACCTTGTCCCTTTTGGACGGAGCTGAGGAATGACTTAGCCGGGAGGAGCGTCGAACAGGTGAGGGACGTAACATCTATCAGGCTAGGACCCGCCACCACAGACCAAGACAGCGACACCTCGCTTGTTGTGATCTCCCCACCTCCTCTATTCATAGCTGTGGCCATTCCTTAACTCGGGTACTCATAATGTCCAGGGATAGACAGTTGTAACCTACATGTAGGTCAGCTTCATAATTCTGTTGGTTTCAAAGGTAATAAAATTTGACTAACTCATGCAGCAGCAAGAAGTCCTGCTTAGAAATGACTTGAACATGCTTTTCTGTGGCTTCAACCCGGGTTACACATCCCACCCTAAATTTAAAAAAAAAAAAAAAGAGACCTTTTTCAGTGATATGCGTAGTCATTTTGTTTAATCAATTGGCGGGGGAGTCAGATGGCAATATATTGAAGAATATATTTATATATATATATTTATACTGTACACCACGCTCATTATGTGGAATTTTAGTTTGATAAACTTGGAAAGTTGGAGTACAAATTTTTGATTATCCGTTGATGCATAGTTAGGAGTCATTTCATACATGCTCCATAAGTAAAGGCAGGTGAACCAAGAAGGAACATAGAGGGGCTTACAAGTCTGCGAGAAACATGATTTAGATAATGATTTATGGGGCAGGCTGGATCCCCTGCAGCTTTATGGAGTACCACTTGAATACTCTTACTGGCTTGTTCTGTTTTGGATTTCCAGCTACTGCAAGCTGAGGTGGAACATGGGCACCTGGAACCAGAGATTATCTCACTTACTCGCAATGCGCCAAAGAACGCGAAGGAAAAGGCACATCTGAACTGGGCAACTTGAAACTCATTGTGGCAAATCTAATACACTCAAAAGAAGGAGTAGGTGATCATGAGTTATGGGTAACCGTCTATCAAAATTCTTTCCATTAGTTCATTCCTAATCCTGCATCGCTTCCTTAATGATCAAACTGCTCACGGGATTATCTACACCTAGTGCCTTTGCGAAACCCTATGCCTGACAAATTATATTTGTAATGTGAAGGGAAGGTAAAAATTTCCTTTCTTCCTCCAGCCAAAATAAGTGGAAGAAGTTCAAGTAAAGTTGAGGACTGTTGCCTCAACACAGACTCAGCAGAAGTCAGTAAAAGTTTGGGTTGTAGAATAAACAGAAAATGTAATTATTTAATCTAAGTTGCAGAGCCTGATGTGAACCCAGCCAGCCCCTAGGAGCTGACTTATATATGTTATATGCTCAACCTGACCTAATACACAACCTCTATTTTGGTGACTAATGATGGTATGGCTGGAAATGAGAGTACACAAAGCAAAACTGTAGCCAATTCCCTTATGGCAGCTAGGACAAATCTTGCTGGCCACATAATATCTGTCAGTCACAACATGGATACCATGTAGCCAGCCAGTCCAACAGTTAAAATGGTGATTGCATCCTTGTAAACGCCCCTCTTCATGCTCCTAGTCTCCACCCACATTAACACCACCTCTTAGACTTCTTCTCTTTCCTAACTGTAGCTACCCCTCTCCCTCTCTACCCTCGACTACCTTCCATTGTCTTATCCCTGTTCTAACTTGCTTAGACCTACCTGTGACCCTTCCAAATCTCCAGTCCCTTCTTTCCTGCTTCCCTTTCTTCCCCACTTCCTGTTACCCTAAAATTCTTTCCCCAGCTGTGCCAGGCCACCACCCATTTGTGTGTCTATGCAGCTAGGTCAGTTCCTTTTTGAAGCAACAATATTTTGAGGGTTTTTTTTTTATTAAGTCGTCAGCTAAAACAAAATATCAGCTTGATTATTTTTCTTCCAGGTTTCTTTTTCAGTTCTTCCTTACCAATTTATCGACATGTAAGGAGGCATTGTATAGAAAGAACTTTTCCCCATTCTGTTTCTATGGGAAAGATTTATTTTAAATTAAACAAGGCTCTTAATGTTTGTTGTTGTGGTATTTGTCACCAGGAACCTGTGCTGGCATCTTTAGCATATTCAGATAGTTTATAGTAAAAAGTAGCTTTTACAACCTGCACTGTTTCTGTGCTACAGTGGTTGATTTTAATGAGCTTAACTTACAGCAAATGGAGGAAATGTATTAGTGCATTAAAAATGCAGAATAACATGCCTTAATAATTAGTCTTAAAGATAGAGGGGGTCTCTTACTAAGCCAAAGTAGCATTTTTAGCTCACAGTAGATGACGTTAGCTTCAGATCTCTTAGTACAAGAACAGTGCTGGGCAGACTTCTGCAGTCTGTGCCCTGAGAATGGCAAGGACAAATCAAACTCTGTTATAATGAGTTTATCTTGTTGGGCAGACTGGATTGATTTATTTATTTGTTACATTTGTATCCCACATTTTCCCACCTATTTGTAGGCTCAATGTGGCTTACATAGTACCGGAGAGGCCTTTGCAGGCTCTGATGTGAACAAATACAGGGTGATGTTGTGATAAGATCAAGTTCATGTGGCACAGCCACATTAGGGAATCGGAGAACGGAAGAGATGTGTTATGTCCATTACATGCTTTACTTTGGTTGTGTTGCAGAGATTAGGCATTTAAGTATGGACCGTACAGGTCTTTTATCTGCCGTCATTTACTATGTTACTATATGGTAGAAATCAGTCGGCAGTAAATGCCAAGATGCCCACATAAATATAATGGACGTCTCGGCGTTTACTGCCAGCTGCTTTCTACTGCGAACTGAACACGCTACTACAGCTTAGTAAAGGAATCCTCCTCAGAAGGAAGGGATCCCCAGAAGCTTAGCCGGCGGTGGGAGGCAGGGCTGGTGGTTGGGAGGTGGGGATAGTGCTGGGCAGACTTATACGGTCTGTGCCAGAGCTGGTGGCGGGGCGGGTGGTTGGGAGGTGGGGATAGTGCTGGGCAGACTTATACGGTCTGTGCCCTGAAAAAGACAGGTACAAATCAAGGTAAGGTATACACAAAAAATGACACGCGAGTTTATCTTGTTGGGCAGACTGGGTGGACCGTGCAGGTCTTTTTCTGCCGTCATCTACTATGTTACTATGTATAAAAGACTCCCAGAGTAAGAGAATTCATAAAGTAGGGCATGCACCTTGAAAAATAACTGTACAAGTATATAAAGCACATAGTAATATTCATCCATTATCAACTTAAAAGATATTGGAGTAGATATTAAAAGTCCGATTTATATATGTAAATTGACATATTTATAATTATGCTGATAAGATTTGTAAGCTCTGTTGAACATGGACTGTCTCTTTACATGTTCAAATGTACAGCGCTGCAGATGTCTAGTAGCACTGTAGAAATGGTAAGTAGTAGTAAGTAGCATTTTTTTTTTCATAAAAGGCGCTAGTTGTGTATATAGTACAGCAGCATGCAGAGATTTTAGGGAGTTGGGTTCTGGGTGGTCCTCCCTATAATACATGTATTGCCTCTTATACACGTGATCAGATACCGCATTCAATTCAAGCTTCTCCTTCTTACCTACAAATGCACTCAGTCTGCTGCCCCTCACTATCTTTCTACCCTCATCTCCCCTTACGTTCCCGCCCGTAACCTCCGTTCACAGGATAAATCCCTCCTCTCAGTACCCTTCTCCACCACCGCCAACTCCAGGCTCCGCTCATTCTGCCTCGCCTCACCCTATGCTTGGAACAACCTTCCTGAACCCTTACGCCAAGTCCCCTCCCTGCCTGTCTTCAAGTCTTTGCTTAAAGCCCACCTCTTCAATGCTGCGTTCGGCACCTAACCCTTACCGTTCAGTCAATCCAGACTGCCCCAATTTGACTGCCCCTATCGGACTGACCGCGTTCACTTGTCTATTAGATTGTAAGCTCTTTGAGTAGGGACTGTCTCTCTTTGTTAAATTGTACAGCACTGCGTAACCCTAGTAGCGCTCTAGAAATGTTAAGTAGTAGTAGTAGTATTGCCTCTTATACACGTGTATAGTGCTACCTACGCAAACACAGCCACTAGTGTTGATACTGTCTTCCTTTGTAAAATGGGCTGTTTTGTTGTGCATGGTGTTCCTTTGGCAGTGATTTACATATTTTATAAAAGGCTTAGCATTCGCCAAGTCTTTAAGAAAATACAAGGGCAGTTTTAAATGAGTGACTTTGGACATTTATTAGCCACCTAGTCAACATATACAAAGTTAACCTCCCTGTGTCTAGCCATTGTATTAAAATGTCTTTTCACTGAAGTTCTACTTTGCACTGGAAGTAGTCCACAGGAACTAATGTATCTGCAACCAGAGCTGCCCCAAATTTTTAAAGGGAAAATCTGTGTGTAGTTTTCCTTTGAAAAAGTGCTTGCAGGCCCCCCACCTGGGGGGGGTTTCATAATTGACTCTTTTATGACTAACACTGTAAAATAGGGCAGTTCTTGCTAAAGTAATCTGAAGAACTAATCAGTTTGTTTTCTACAGGCAAAAGTACACTAATAAGGTTACTACAGCTAGTTTTCCCACTGTTCTTCTATAAATAACTCTGTAGACTCTTGGCTATGCAGAAGGCTCCCATGTTCCCTAAGGCAACAGATCTTTGAAAACATAAGATAAAATGTATGCGCTGCACCCCTCAGCAAAGTCACCCTCCTAACCACACAATTCAACTTCATAGAGCCCAGTGTCACCCCGCTCTTAAACATGAATATGACACCAGTATAATTATTGAGAGCCATTAATAAATCACTAATCAGACTGTGACATATAAACAACAGAATCTGTTGTATACTGTTAACAAATAATCTAGCGTTAGTATTTAAGGCATTGTAGAATCTTTTTGAGTCAAATTAAAATGCAGAAAAATGATGAATAGGGATGTGCATTCATTTGAAAGGACACAGGAAACCTCAACAACAAGTATCGGCCTGCTTATCCGACATTGCTGCCTAGATGTCCAACCGCCACCTGAAACTGAACATGGCCAAGACCGAGCTCATTGTCTTTCCACCCAAACCCACTTCTCCTCTCCCTCCACTCTCTATTTCAGTCGACAACACCCTCATCCTCCCCGTCTCATCTGCCCGCAACCTCGGAGTCATCTTCGACTCCTCCCCCTCCTTCTCTGCCCATATCCAGCAGACAGCCAAGACCTGCCGCTTCTTTCTGTATAACATCAGCAAAATTCACCCCTTCCTCTCCGAGTACACCACCCGAACTCTCATCACCTCTCGCCTTGACTACTGCAACCTACTCAGTGGCCTCCCACTTAACCATCTATCCCCCCTTCAATCCGTTCAGAACTCTGCTGCCCGTCTTATCTTCTGCCTAGACCGATATGCTCATATCACCCCTCTTCTCAAGTCACTTCACTGGCTTCCGATCAGGTACCGCATACAGTTCAAGCTTCTCCTACTAACCTACAAATGCACTCTATCTGCAGCCCCTCATTAACTCTCTACCCTCATCTTCCCATACGCTCCTACCCGTAACCTCCGCTCACAGGACAAATCCCTCCTCTCAGTACCCTTCTCCACCACCACCAACTCCAGGCTCCGCCCTTTCTGCCTCGCCTCACCCCATACTTGGAATAAACTCCCTCAGCCCATACGCCAAGCCCCCTCCCTGCCCATCATCAAATCCTTGCTCAAAGCCCACCTCTTCAATGTCGCTTTCGGCACCTAACCATTGTACCTCTATCCAGGAAATCTAGACTGCCCCAATTTGACTGACTGCACTTTTTGTCCTTTAGATTGTAAGCTCCTTTGAGCAGGGACTGTCCTTCTTTGTTAGATTGTACAGCACTGCGTAACCCTGGTAGCTCTTTAGAAATGTTAAATAGTAGTAGTAGTAGTAGTAGTAGTAAATGCAATTCTCATGGTAGCCAGTGTTCCAAAAATCCTCTAATCTCTCTATCCGTAATCGCTTCTGGCAGCCCCACGAAGCGCAACTTATTCCTTCGCAATCTATTTTCCAATTCGTCCACTTTCGCTTCCAGGGCCTCCACTTGAGATTTTGCCCGCTCCTGGGCGCTTTCCACTGTCGAGACTCTACCCTCTAGCTTGCTCATCCGCGACTGAAAAGCCACACACTCCTGAGCCAGATCCTCCAACTGAGATTGCATTTTCTCTAATTTTGTGTCAATAGGGGATAAACGTCGCTCCAACAAATCTTCTAATACTGTAGACATTTCTGACGTTATCTCCGCAATCCAGGTCGAAGATACAGAAGGGCCTGCCAGGCTCTCAGGGGCCGCCATTTTGTCCTCCACATATCTCCCCCTGTTCTTCTCTTTGTAAGATGATTTCATTGCCATCTCGTCAGAACAAAGGTACCAACTGAATGCGCCGAAGTTCCACAGCTTTAATAGCCTATTTGCAACAGCGCTGAGGGATCCGAACAGATATATAAAGTTGGCAGGAACACTCGGGAGCCGGACAAGCTCTCACCTACGTCTTCTCCCGGACATGGCGTCACGTGATCCCCTAGTTGGTTGTAATTTAATTAGTCCCACCCACCCTACTCCTGTTATTTAGGTTTGTATATATTTGTAGTGGGTTTTTCTGCTTTCCTTTTTAGGTTTGTCACCTTGGAGAGGGATGAAAATTGAGGTGCCATCAGCGTGCCTTGTGTTACAGAAGGAAGATGCACATTATGGTTGCTTGCCAGGGAGTTGTTGCATAACTTTCTTCTCTCTCTCTCTCTCTTATAGATGTGGGCACTCACCGGTATACCGTTCACGGGAGATGGCAGCTCATGCTCTTGTTCCATTTGTTATGATTGACGATGTACCACGCACGATATTGTCGCTGCTTGCTACCCTTCCAGATTGTACAGATCCATGTATACGGCAGAATCATATTCACGGGACACTTTTACAAGTATGTTTTTGCTTAATTCTGCATTGTTTAAACTTATTTTAACAGTGATGAGCCAAGAAAAATAAACTGTGGCAAAGTTGGAGAATGCTTTAAAATAGAATCTTGTGAAGTGCAGTAGAAAAGTTACAGAGCACAATAGAATGCTTATTCTTTATTGACTAGTGTCACTGTAAAATAAATCTTTGGTTCTTCCACCCCTCACTATGCCTTCAGGAGCTCTATAATACTCACAGTTCCTGTACAACATTTGGAGTAAGAACCTGAACTAGGAATTCACCCAAAGTCTCTTATTTGCTGCCAGACAGTTCAAAACACTGAACTTGCCAGAGTGCCTTTCCCTTTTAAATCACTAAGAGTACAGTTGCTGTGGTGGAGATGAAAACGGTAACGGAATTCAAACATGCGTGGGATAAACATAAAGGAATCCTGTGCAGAAGGAAGGGATCCTCAGGAGCTTAGCCTAGAATGGGTGGCAGAGCTGGTGGTTGGGAGGCGGGGCTAGTGCTGGGCAGACTTATACGGTCTGTGCTAGGGCTGGTGGTTGGGAGGCGGGACTAGTGCTGGGCAGACTTATACGGTCTGTGCCGGGGCTGGTGGTTGGGCGGCGGGGATAGTGCTGGGCAGACTTATACGGTCTGTGCCAGATCCGGTGGTGGGAGGCGGGGATAGTGCTGGGCAGACTTCTAGGGTCTGTGCCAGAGCTGGTGGTTGGGAGGCGGGGATAGGGCTGGCCAGACTTATACGGTCTGTGCACTGAAGAGGACAGTACAAATAAAAAAGTAGCACATATGAATTTATCTTCTTGGGCAGACTGGATGGACCGTGCAGGTCTTTTTCTGCCGTCATCTACTATGTTTACTATGACCTGCCTTTTACCCGCTGCAGTAAAAGGGGGCCTCGGCATGCATTTGAAATGGAGGTTTCTTGAATATGTTGTTACCACTGGCGTCCCTGAAGAAGACTCTTTGAAACGGAAATTTCTGTTGGACGTTGGGGAACTCACACTGAATGAGCGGGGTCTGGTAACAGTATCCAGATAAGTTGACTCATGTTTGTTTCCTTCAGTTTGCAGTGGATTAGAGTTAATGAAGTAACCAAAAGTTTTGCTTCACTCGTTATCAAAAGTTTGTTTGACGCCTCCTTGAGGCTTTCTTTTGACACCAGAACGGTAGTGGTAATCCCATAGGGAGCTTTTGTAGTGTTTAGTTAGATATTGGCACTTATTCACTTTGGGATAAATTGAAAAATTGGGGTGGAAAGTTTGGGTGAGTGTTCTATGATGTATAGAGCTTCTCATGTAAGACGTTTTTGTGGCGGTGTGACTCACTGAAGTAGTTCAAAAGGTCAGCCTATACTGAACTCCCCTTTTCACCCCTTATCTACTATAATAAAACTCACCCTCAACGTTCTGAAGACAACGTTCTGAAGTCACTCAGTCACTCCCTGAAGGGTTCATGGATTCATGGTGGTGAAGCCACAACACTGACCATGTCTCTCTGCCCCGCCCTCACATGACGAACCAATCAGAAAAAACACCCTCAACATTCTGAAACACAAAGGACCATCACAACACCGTTCCCAGGCAACACTAGGCAACGTAAGACGGACCAATCAGAGGAAACTACGTGACAATAAGGGAGGAGCATTCCCCAGCAGAATGGCTCATTATCTGTGCAGCACGGAGAGCACAGAACCACCGCTGGAATGAGAGAAGAATATTCCTGCTGTGGGTATGTGCAAAAATAGACCGGGGGGGGGGGGGGGGAGAAATTTTTAAATGCCTAATGCCAGTACTGAAGAGTGCCAGAGGGCCTATAGCACAGACCATATTTGGGATCGCTTGACATGGAGTCAGAGGAGCCAGAAAACAACGTGCCCGTCACCATCTGGGACGTGGGCGAACAGGACAAGCTGCGGCCCAGCTGGAAGGATTACACGCGACCCAGCCAGCAGTAAACAGCGACCAAGGACAGCACAGCACATCCCCCATGCAAAAAACAAAACAAAAAAAGACACACATCAACAACCTGCACACACACCGCACCCTCACACACACACAAAATAACTCTGTGACACATACACACACACACAAAAAAAGTCACATGCTAGCGCCCGTTTCATTGGTTTCGGAAACGGGCCTTTTTTACTAATAAATTATAAATTACAAATTATAAATCATAAAATTACAAAATAAAATTAATAAACTACAAAACAAAATTGAGCTTCTACTACTGTTCTGTTAATAGTCTGTCATCGAGGCCTTATACATTTTTTGGGATTGACTTTTTTGCCAGTCTTACTCAGCTTTTTGTCTCTCCCCTGGGGGTTCTTGTAGTGTCAAACATTTTGCAGCAGCTTCGTAAAAGGGGTTCATAATTAATTAACTACCTTGACTTCACTTGGTGCTCTAAATAAAAGTGAACATAAGAGTAGCCATACTGGGTCAGACCAACATCTAGCCCAATGGTCCATCTAGCCCAGTATCTTGAAAACAAACTGTATACCTCAAATTGTAGTGATAAACATTTGCTTATAAAATATGTAAAAATTCAAGGAGGTTTTTTTTAGTTCTATTTTTAATTATATTATTAAAGACAGACTTGATATAAAATCTAATTAGTTCAATAATAAGGCAAAGCCATGGCAATGCTGAGTTTTGCCAGAAAGAAAGTTGGAGTAAAAGAGTCATTAGAATATTAAAGCAGAAAGATCTCTACATTTGGCTGTATAGAATTAGAGGTCTTACCTTTCTACAGTTCACGGAGTGTATTGAGCAAATGGGCATTCCCACCTGGCCTTACACAGCATTTGTTTTAAGCAGTTTTTCAAAGTCTGTGAGAGCAGCCATTTTAAAGCCCGTCTCCCCCATGGTTGATAGATCATTGTCATAGCAACTAGTGCACCATAGTACGATAACTTAAAAATCAACTTTATAACCATAAGCAAGCCTAGCTGATTAGAAGGAAACAGCAACACAAACCAAACATAGAGTAATAACAGTGAAATGGGCAACAGATGGAACAACAAGGCGGAGCCAAAAATTAGAGGAAGCAGAAATTATTGAGGACCCCGACATGGTCTGTGTTTTGGCAAATGCCTGCGTCAGGGGTCCAAATTGTTCATCACACCACAAGCTAACTCAGTTTGGTGAGTTTGAGATTTCACACCAGCTGGTCCAGTGGATGTTTTCTATATTGAGACTGTTGAATTTATGCAAGAAGTGCTGTACTACTGTAATGAACAATTTGACCCCTGATGCAGGCATTTGCCGAAACACAGGCCAGGTTGGGTCCTCAATAAATTCTGCTTCCTCTAATTCTTGGCTCCCCCGTGTTGTTTTATCTGTGTGACCCACTTCACTGTTATTGCTGCAAACCTAACTGATTTGACATCTCACCAGTGAAATCAAAGAATTATTTTGTAATCATTTTAATATACTAAATACTAAACTACATGTCTGATTAGCCCACTATGTATTGCACTGAAAGTATATTAACTTATATAACACCATTTTAGGAAAAAATGTTAATATACAAAATCATTATTTATGAATTCCTATCCACACTACATGTTAAATAACTTTTATTAATGTCAAGAATGAAATATATAATTACGAACAATTCTTTGTTGTCTAATAGTGAACGTGTCAGTTCAAATAAAATGATAAGAAAACAGAGAGATCCAACCTTTCATTTAGACCATAAGGTTCTATTCTGTTCATCTCAAAAATCAAGGTTTGCTGCTTCTCAACAGAAAGTATCTATATTTATTTTTTTGTTTTGTTTGGCAACATATAAGGCACAAAACCATATCTGTTTGAACTGATAATGTTTGGTAATACAATGTTGTACCATAGGTCTATCAAGAATCTTTCTTTCTATGCAGCTCTTACCTTCTTAGATCCTTGTTTTAAATTTCCTTTTTGTTTTACATAGTAACTTAGTAGATGACGGCAGAAAAAGACCTGCACAGTCCATCCAGTCTGCCCAACAAGATAACTCATATGTGCTACTTTTTGTGTATACGTTACCTTGATTTGTAACTGTCATTTTCAGGGCACAGACCGTACAAGTCTGCCCAGCACTATCCCCGCCTCCCAACCACCATCCCCGCCTCCCGCCCCCTGCTCTGCCACCCAATCTCGGCTAAGCTCCTGAGGATCCATTCCTTCTGCACAGGATTCCTTTATGTTTATCCCACGCATGTTTGAATTCCATTACCGTTTTCATCTCCACCACCTCCCGCGGGAGGGCATTCCAAGCATCCACCACTCTCTCCATCAAAAAGTACTTCCTGACATTTTTCTTGAGTCTGCCCCCCTTCAATCTCATTTCATGTCCTCTTGTTCTACCGCCTTCCCATCTCCGGAAAAGGTTCGTTTGCGGATTAATACCTTTCAAATATTTGAACGTCTGTATCATATCTCCCCTGTTTCTCCTTGCCTATGTACAGTAATTTACAAAGGCAAATGACTATATAGATCAGGCTTTGACAAATCCCAGGTGCTAGGTCACCATTGCACTTAGAAATTTGCACACTAGTGTCTGGGATTTAGTGCCCCCCCCCCTTCAAAGTTTAGGTTTGTTTGTTTTTTTAAATAACACTACCTAACATGTTATGCTTCTGCACCGTGATTTGGCTCTTTATGTAAACTTGAGCTGCATGGACTTGAAACTGCAAGACCAGCCTGAACTTCCTATGCCATGCTGCTCAAGTTTACACAAGAGTTGAATCATAGCGGGTGCTAGGGAGTATGCTGTTTCCTCTGCAAAGGCAGTCTTTGAGGTGAGGGGAATAGCTAGCAGTGTTAGAGAGAGTGGGTGAGGACTGAGGGGGGTTGTGAGAGAGAGAGATTGGGTGAAAGATGATGGGGGTTGTAAGAGAGAGAGGAATTGAGAGACTGGGTGAAGGCTGGGGGGGGGGGGATATGAGAGACTGGGTGAAGACTGGGGGGTTGGGTATATGTGAGCAAGAGATAGACTGGGTGAAGGCTGGGGAGCAGGTATGTACAAGCAAGAGAGAGACTGGTGGGGACTAAGGTTTGGAAACATGTGAAACAGAGGCCTTTTTTTCACCTATCTAGAGGGTACTGTCACACAGTGTTACGTCTGTGCTCACCTCGCCCTCTGGTGGCCAGAACCGGTGGCTGCTGTGGACCGTTACCCGTTCCAGATTTCAGGCTAGTCCGGATCTTCCGGGCTGCCAGACTTGCTTGCTTGGATTGAACCTACACAGCACCCGTAGTTTCCTGGTGATTGTTGCAGCTGAGCTCCAGGTGCTGCTGGGCTTATTAGCCATTCTGAAACCTTGCTGCTTTGCCTTTGCATTGCGTCTAAGGCCCTGGTATGTTGGTGCTTTTGCACTTCAGCCTGAGTTTGTTTCCTTACTCTTGTTCTTGCCTGAAGTCTTGCCTGTTCTAGTTAGTCTATGTTTAGTCTATTGCTTGTTTCCTGTATTGCTTGTTTCCCAGTCTTTTGTCTAGTTCTGGGTTTATCTGTGTTTGTTCCCTGCTTCAGTGGCTGCTTGCAGCTTTCAGTTCAGTCTTGTGTCTGATCCTTTCCCTGCCTTGCTGTCCCTGTGCTGCCTAGCTGTTAGCCAGTCCTGCCCTGTCCAGTAAGTCCTGCTGGCCACCTGAAGCCTTGAGCTCAACTCTTGGTGGAAAGTGGCCAGGTGCAGGTGAAGCCTAACTGTTTGTCAGAGATCTGCCCTGTCTCTAGCGTGGGGTGGTTTTGCCTGCCACTGCCGCTCCTCGGCAGTGGCCCAAGGGCTCACAAACCCAGTTTCCAGCTTTGAAAACGTGACACACAGCTGACAATGTGCTTTGGAAAGGGAGACACAGGAAGTCGCTTAACATTCTTGAAGCAACGGGGCTGTTTGCTCTTTCCAATGACAAGTGGTTCCAACTTCTCCCATCCATATTGCAGCAAAGGAGGATCGTCAGTCGGTCCTTTGACGTTTTATTTCCTGTAGTTTCGGCTTGTTTGAATGCAAGTGTTCCGTCAGGAATCGCTGCAGGTAGAAACCGGTTTCGTCAGCATTGAAAATGTCACGAGGTGCAAACTCGTTCAAGATGGTAGGAAGAACTGAAACAACCCAATTTTCAGCACCAAAATCAGCAGCGTCTTGTTTTTCACCATGCTGTTTCTTGAATTTTATGTTGTTCCTCTCCTTCCATCTTTCTAACCTTCCAGCAGTGGCTTTGAATTCATTTAGTCCAAGACTTTCAGCTAGCTGATTTGCTTTTTCCTTAAGCAGTGAACCACTGACAGGAAACTGTCTTCTCCTGACTTTAGAAAACCACCGAAAAAGAGCATCTTCTACCTCCTCAGCTTTTCCCGCCCGTTTTTGTTTCCGTTGTGTATTTGTATTGTTTTGCCAGTCTTCCAGAAGCTGATCTTTCTGCTTCAAGATACGTGAAATTTGACTGGGATTGACACCTTATTCTTTAGCAATAGATGCTTGACTTAGTTTGTTTTCTAATTTTTTAAGAACTTCTATTCGTTCAGCCAGTGTTAAACTTTTACAGTTGTGCGATGACAACAATGACTCCAGTGTACACTCTAACAACTTTCTTTCGCTTATTCTGCCTGTGCAAGTTAACCAACGAGATTTCAAATTTACCGCTCCTTTGTCACGTACCAGTCGGCTTCCATATTCCGTGCATGCGTTTATGCGGAGTCTTTCCTGCAGAGGAGCGGTCTTAAACCAAGCATATAAGCGAGTCTTGCACTTATCAGTGGTGCGCTAAACCGAAGTTTGTCCCCATAGAAATTGATGGCGCTAAAAACGGGACCGAAGTACAGCATGCAGTTAAACAGAGCATGCGCTTATCCGACAAGCACTTAAATTGAGCGTACTGTACTAATGTTGATAAAAATTAAATGAACCCCTAAGTTCTAGACTTTGCATGCAGGACACCACCAGAGAAATAGAAAGAAATGCATTCCCTGGCAGTACAAAATATAAAGACAGCAGATGTCATTTCTCAAAACTGACATGTTTCAATTGCTAAACTGAAAATAAAATCATTTTTCCTGCTTTTGTTGTCTGGTGATTTTATTTTTCTAATTATCTTGATCCCCCATCTCTGGTTCTATTCCCTGTCTGTGCTCTTAACTCTGTTTCCAGGGCCTCCAGTTCATTTCTTATTTCTTTTCTCTCTTCATTTCTTCACTCCCTGCTTTATATCCATCTTTGTACATTTTTATGCCTCCTTTGCAAATCTGTTTTAGTTTTACATCTTTTCCCTTTCCCTCCATCCATACGCTGCATACCCTTCTCACTTCCATTTCCCTCCATCCATGTGTAGCATACATGATATACACTACATTTATTTGTATTAATAGTCCATTTTTTGAAATTTTTAGTATGGAGAATTGAATTATGGACACCTGATGAGCATTTGAAGAATCAGTGATGCTTTTTTTTTTTTTTAATTAAAAGTGACTTTTAATAAAGGCAATATTTTCATTTTTTTAAAGCAGCATTGTAAATATGTATTACTGTAGTATGGGGATCCTCTCTGAAAGAAAATATAAGGAAAACAGCTATAATTTGGCATAAGTTGCCAAGTTTCTAGCCTGTTCTAAATGTAGATGGTGCTGAATTAATAATAAAGTATTAGTAATTGTAAAATTATTAGATCTTAATTTGGGGCTGCCATCTATTCACACCCACACACATACCCTTTTGTCTTAAAACTTAATATAATCATTTGTTCATCTCTACATTCTTTTGACAAGGAAAAAAAAGAGGCACAGGGATGCATATTTAATTTTTGTAGCTTTGGCAGATCATTCCTCATAATGTTTTAAGAACCAAAATGGAACAAAGAATAAGCAGTTTATGAAACTGGTTTAGACCCACTCTCTCTAGTCTGTAAGGACTGTGGATATTTGTTATGTGTATGCAATATTCCAATATAATGAGTGTCTTAAAATTAGGATTTTCATATTTGAAATGACATGCTGTAAATTCCAGGGACACAGGTTACATTACCTTGTTTTCTTGGTCAACAGATATTAGTCCAGGCTATTCTATTTTCCGGTTTTTTAATGTGTGTTATATTTTGTCTGTGATTGTTTCTTTTAACTTATTTTTTCTGCTCTGTATTATCATTGATTAACAGCATGGGCTATGAGTATGGTTATTAATTTAAAACCGAGTCAGGCAGTCTCTATACTATCTTAGAGGTGCATCACCTTGATATGTCAGGAAGTAATTCTGCAGCTAGGACTTGCCCTCCAAATGTTGCAGTATCCTCTTCTACAGAAAATTTGTCTCCCAAATGCGCATGCCGAGAACAGAAAGTTGGGATGGCCATTGGAATTGTGATTTGATCAGTGGTGGCGCTGAATAAATGGGTTGTATGTATAGCAATGATATTCAGCTGTAATATGAATAGGTAAGTGGTTTAATTTAGGGTTATTTTTTCCAGGCCTAAATTAACTTACTTCACTATATGGATATTGGCTGAATATCATCGCTCTCCATATTATTGCTGGTTCAGACTTCGTTCCACCCTAACTCTACCCCAGCATTATCCATATGTATCTATAAAGTAGGTGTTATTTATTTATTTATTTATTGCATTTGTATCCCACATTATCCCAACTGTTTTGCGGGCTCAATGTGGCTTACAATTCATCGTAGATATGGGAAATAAAAGTGAACATACATTTATTATTAACAGAGAGTTTTGGGTTAAATGATACTATTAAAGCAAAAGATAGTATAAAACATTTCTGGATAAGTCAAAGATTATACAGTTACATGTGTTGATCTTTGTTGTATATCTTGTCGAAGAGATAGGTTATCATTTACATGTGTGTAAATGTTTAGAATACTAGCATATTACATGCATATGTGCTAGCCAGGGGCGTAGCCAGACCTTGGTGGGAGGGGTCCAGAGCCCAAGGTGGGGGGGCACAGAGCCCGCCTCCCCAGCCGCCGACCGACCCCCTCCTGCCACCGCCCCTCTCCCGTCGCCGCCAGGTACCTTTGCTGGCGGGGGTCCCCAACCTCCGCCAGACGAAGTCTTCTTCAGCGCAGGTCTCCAGCGCCTTCGCTGATCTGTTTCTGTCAGTCCTGACTCCTGACGATCCCTGCCGCCAACCCTCCCCCGCCAAAAAAGGTACCTGGCAGCGGCGGGGGAGGGTTGGCGGAAGAGGGAGCCAGGGCTAAATCTGGGGGGGGGGGGGGGCCCATGCCCCCGTGGCCCCATCTAACTACACCCCTGGTGCTAGCATGCTGCCTAAGTGCTATTCTGCAAATACCTGCTTAACAAGGGTGGAGCATGGACAGGGCTCCAACTTATGGAATGTGGGTATCTGCTGAACTAGGATGCTAACACCGCTCTATGGATAGCATAAGTACTCTTGCTTAAATGATAAGCATTTACATACCCAGTTACACAAGTATTCTGTAAAGGAAAGTAGGAACCCAGTTATAGAATTGCCCTTACAGTTCTGCTGAAATTAGATTTTCAGCCGCACAGTGTGTCTAGTACTGCTGAAAATCCATGGATAGGGGACTTAAACCTTTTGGAGTAACCACTAAATGCTATAAATTCTTTTGAACATCAAAGTTCTGAGAGAAGAGGACGATTCTCTGGGTAAGTGCCATTATTTTGCTCTGTGATGCAAGGTTCCACATTAGGAGTCCCCGACCAGGAAAAGGGATCTAGGTGTCATCATTGATGATACGTTGAAACCCTCTGCTCAGTGTGTGGCAGCAGCTAAGAAAGCAAATAGAATGTTAGGAATTATTAGGAAAGGAAAACAAAACTGGGAATATTATAATGCCTTTGCATCACTCCATGGTGAAACTGCAACTCGAATACTGTGTGCAATTCTGGTCATTGCATCTGAAAAAAATCTAATAGAATTAGAATTTGTAACAGAGAAGG
Source organism: Microcaecilia unicolor (assembly GCF_901765095.1). Classification (NCBI taxonomy): domain Eukaryota; kingdom Metazoa; phylum Chordata; class Amphibia; order Gymnophiona; family Siphonopidae; genus Microcaecilia; species Microcaecilia unicolor. The sequence goes on along the minus strand of NC_044033.1, from coordinate 26,929,794 downwards.
GCAACGAAAATGATAAAGAGGATGGGACGACTTTCCAAGGATAAAGTGGCTAGGGCTCTTCAGCTTGGAGAAAAGACAGCTGAGGGGACATATGGTAGAGGTCTATAAAATAATGAGTGGCGTGGAAAAGGTAGACGTGAATCGCTTGTTTACTGTTTCTAAAAAAATACTAGGACTAGGGGGCACGGAATGAAGCTACAAATTAGTAAATTTAAAACAAATTGGAGAAAATATTTCTTCATTCAAAGTGTAATTAAACTCTGGAATTTGTTGCTAGAAAATGTAGTAAAAGCAGTTAGCTTAACGGGGTTTAAAAAAAGGTTTGGATAACTTCCTAAAAATGAAGTCCATAAGCCTTTATTAAGATGGGCGTGGAAAATCCACTGCTTATTTCTAGGATATATGTATCAGATATATTTTGTCCCAAACAACTACATATATTTTCCTAGTAGATCTATTTGAATTCTTTGAATAGTTCTATACTCACTGTTAATCTCTCACTAATCCTTCACAAAAACCATAGTAAATTCACTTTGTACAATAATCACTTAGATTCATTGTACAAGGTGAATTTACCCTAAAGTTATGAAACTATGGTTTTTGTGAAGGATTAGTGAGAGATTAACAGTGAGTATAGAACTATTCAAAGAATTCAAATAGATCTACTAGGAAAATATTTATAGTTGTTTGGGACAAAATATACTTGATATTGAATATAAAGTCCCCACATGAAAAAAACATTTTTTGGTCTATTGAATTCAAGTATTTCTAGGATAAGCAGCATAAAACGTATTGTATTGTTTCGGGCTCTTGCCAGGTACTTGTAACCTGGATTGATCACTGTTGAAAACAAGATGCTGGGCTTGATGGATCTTCAGTCTGTCCCAGTATGGCAACACTTATGTTCTTATGACCCAGTTCCAGGGCCGCCGAGAGACACAGCCGGGCCTGGGACAAGACTGCCCCCCCCACCACCTGGGCTGCTGCAGTGCCCCCCCCCATGCACTCTCGCGCCACCGCCCCCTTTTACTTTCTTCGGTCTGTCCTATCTCGTTCCTGTGTGCTGGCACCCGAATGATTGCATTAACGTGATAACCCGGGTCACTCGGGTTATCCCATTTAGCAATCATCCGGGTCCTAGCATGCAGGAGCTGCAGGAAAGAGACGGACCTGGAAGGAGGAAGAAGCTTGCTGGTGCCGGGCACCCCCCTTGCAGGCCAGACCCTAGGAATCCCCCCACCCCCTCCTCTTGTTGATCCTGCCCAGTTCATAGGTGCCAGGTATAAGAGGCTTAGGGAGGCTAAGTCTCCCTAACTCAAACCGTGATCTTCTTGACCTTTGCACTGGGTCTTTTCTGTTGCACGGGTTATAAAGATAATATTTTCATATATGAGACATTAATTTCCCATCCAAGTTGTTTTATTAAAAGCGTTTATAAATAGGTAAGAGAAAGAAAGAAAGAAAGCGTGTATTAACTCTTTCATATATGCTGTTGGCTTCCCAATTCCATTTATGTAGAAGTTTATTAGACGCTGAGGAAGAGTCTATGATAACTACAAGGTGATAGGTGAGAAAAAGTCTATCAATTGCAAACATATCTCTTGCCACTTGCCCATAGTAGGGCAGAGATGCGCATCCTAAGTATTGGACTATATCATATTGGGCCACTGGGTTCAAGCATGGAAAATGATGGCATCCATGCAACCGGACACCTTAGAGGTTTTTTAGCCTAGAATAAAGAGGTGAATTCCAAAACCTATTAAGTACAAAAAGCTGTTCTCTGGATAAATGCAAAGTTTTATTTGTAAGAATTCTAGCCAACGTATGAAAAACTATTTCATTGAGTATCATATACAATGATGTGAAAAAGCACCCCCTCCCCATTTCCCCTGATATTTCATGCATGTCACACTGAGTGGTTTCTGATCTTTAAAGAAAATGTAATATTAGACAAAAGGAACCTGAGAAACCCCTAACACAGTTTTTAGGTTATTGTATCATGTATTTAGGGAATAAAGTTATCCAACACCCATATCATCCATTTGAAAAAGTAACTGACCCCTTAGTTACTCAGTCAAGCAGTTGAACAAATTTAATTGATAATTAGATTCAGCTGATAGAACACAGGCAGGCTTGATTGCATCCCAGCCCTATTGAATCTAAATCTCACTATATATTGAACTTTTTCATGAGAATGAAATGTTCACCACAAAAGTTCTACAAGAATGCTATGCCCTGATCCAAGAAAATTCTAGAAGAAACGAGGAAAAACATTGTTGAAATATATCAGTCTGGAAAGGGATACAAAGCTGTTTCTAAAGCTCTGGGACTCCAGCGAACCACCTCACATCCTCAGCATCCACTATCTTCTCCTCTCCCTAAGAGATCTGTGTCTACTTCCCGTTCTGTAAAAATGTATTTCCTTAGATTATTCATGAGCCTGTAACCTCTTAACTTCAGCTGTGACAGAACAGTGTGTTTCAAGCCTGTAAAATGTATTAGGTATTTCCTGAAGTGTATTTCTCTAGTTTGGCTAGCAAGTGGTGCATGTTTATGTTTAAAACTGTTACAGAGGAATGACCGTTCCTTCTTTTAGAGGTCCTTTTACTAAGATGTGCTGAAAAGTGGCCTGTGGCTAGTGTAGGCACGTGTCTTGGACGTGTGCAGATCCATTTTGCAGTGCACCTGTAAAAAATGCCTTTTTTGGGGGAGAGGGGCAAAAATGGACGTGTGGCTAAATGGAAATTGGCGTGTGCCCATTTTGGGTCTGAGACCTTACCACCACCCATTCACTTAGCGGTAAGGTCTCACACGTTAACCAGGCGGTAATTGTCAATGCGTGTTCAAATTATTTTCCGGCACGTGTAGTGGTCACACGTAAAAAATGAAATTACAGCCCAGCTACAATGTGGCCCAGGCGGTAATTCCAAATTGACGCGCATTGGATGCGCGTAGGCACCTATGCGGATTAGTAAAAGGACCCCATAGTTAGCACACAGAGAAGAGGAAATGCCTGCAGTGTGGTGGACAGCTTTTTTTTAAATGTTGTTCTGGGCTCTCACAGGCCTGGAGTTTGAAATTACCCAGTAGTACTGACTTTTGCTCCAGTCTTAGCCAGGAAGAAAAGAGAGACAGATATCTTTGCTGAAGCTCTATGGACTGTTACATGTCCTGCTCTTGCCAGGTACTTTTCAGAAAGTAAACAAATGTTTAGATAATTGTATAATTGATCCATATTTCAGTTACCTGTTATTGTTTGCTGATTGCACTTTTTTTGTTCGCTGTTCAATATTTTAAGACAATAAACAATTTTCAGTTTATTGCTTCTTTGTCTGGACTGATAAAGAATCTTGGTGGTTTGTGTGTTGGATCTGTGAGTGCTTTCTGGGAACTGTGGGAGCATTGGGAGTGTTGCCCCAGTAACCAAGAAATCACTGGGGATAATTTGAGAGCAGGAGACTGGCCCAGAGACAGTTGTGACCCAGTCGGTGGGAGGAAGGTGCTAGTGTAGAGCACAAGTGGCAGGTACAGGCGGACCTGAGCTGTCCTGGGCATGGACTGTCTAGGTGGCCGTGGGGTAACCCCAGGCGGTTGGCTAGGTGTTTCGTTACATCATCGTATGCCCTCTCATTCCAGAGTTTTCCTTCATTTGAAAATGGCTTACACCCTGCACATTAATTCCACAGAGATGTTTAAATGTCTTATTCATAATGTTCTATGGACAGACAAGTGAAAAAAATGGAACTCCTTTGTGTCATGGTGTAAGGATGCTTTGTTGCATCACGACCTGGACAACTTGCCATTATTGAGGGACTCCTGAATTCCGCACTGTAACAGAAAATTTTTAAGGATAATGTCCGGAGCTGAAGCTGAAGTGTAATTGGGTTATGCAGCAAGACAATGATCCAAAAAACCCCAAAAGCAAGTCTATATCTGAATGGCTGAGCTAAAACAAAATTAAAGTTGGCCTAGTCAGAGTCCTGATTTGAACCCAATAGAGATGCTGTGGCATTAACTGAAATGAGCAATTCATGCACAAAAATTCACTGCATCGAGTTGTTTAAAGAAGAAAATGTGGGACAAATCAAGGAAAAGTACTAGAGATTGCAAACTGGGGAACACAATGGAAACACTAATGAGAACAGAGTTGAATGAAGGATAAGCCTTAAAGAACAGGGTGAACAAGAGAACATTCTAATATTAGGCTTTGAAAGTTTGCAGAAAATTGTCCACAACACATTTATACTATTTTGTACCCATAATCTTTTCAGAGAAAAATACAGACATATGTTTTAAAATTCAGAAGTATGCAGATGGGGGCCCTATTACGAAAGTGTATTAGATTTTACAGTTACCGTGCCATAACATAAAAAATGTAATGCGTGTGATATGCGTTAAGTGCAAATCTAATGCAGCAAATATGTTGTTTGCAGTTTACATGTTAAAATATCCATTAGCACATGAAGGTACTGAGTGGACCTGTGCTAACTGCATAAGTCCTGGTTAGTGCACTGTATGTACTATGTCCTACCTGAAGTTTGCACTCCATGCCCATTCCCTTAATGTAATATGGTCTTAAAACATGAATTTGCACACTTGAGTTTTGGCACATGAATAAGCTACAGTAAATGAATCTTGCTTTGATGAACGAAATTAATCTCGTAGCTTAAAACTGAGAAAAAATGGACTGAGCCTGTTTTATAAAAGTGCTCTTCAATTGCTTAATGCACTTTAGTAAAAGGGCCCCATAATTTCAAAACCCTCCCCCAGCACTGTCCACTGGAAAAGCTTCTTCATGTGGCAGATAAATATATGTGCATACAAACTGTACACTTGTAGTTTTACCCGTTTACCTGCGAATTCTGTATAATACGACTAGAGTTGTGTGCCCAAACCTGGGCGTATTCTGATTTGCACACACAACTGAATTGGTCAACAAGCTGATAATTGGATGTTAACAAGCAATTATCAGCACTAATTGGCACTAATTAGAATGTATGCGCACTACTCGTTAAGTGTACTCTTTAAAAGTAGTCTGCATAAATTCTACTGCACGGATCTCAAAAGTGGGTGTGGCCAAGGGAGGAGCATGGGCGGGTCATGAGCTTTCCTAAAATTTAAGCGCAGTGTCCCGTTCTGCACCTAAAGTTAGGCATGGGCATTTACACCAGCTTTTCATTGGTGTAAATGGTTGCGCCTAAATTTTAGTTGGATGGATGGTGCTACGTGTATTCTACAAGATGTGCCTAAGGCGCGATTTATAGAATACATGTAGATAGTGTTTTCCATCTGTGCCAATTTTTTTTGGTGCCAAATATAGAATCTGGTCCTTAGGGGGCAATTTTATAACAGGGCCTCGGGGGGGGGGGGGGGGGGTGAGGTTGAGGGGTCAGGGTATGGGGAAGGAATGAGTGGTTGTCCCTCCAGGACAAAAGGGTTCCCAGCATCATAAGGAACCAATGTGCACCCAGAGTCGATCGTGGTCCATTAGCTAAGAAGGGAAGAGAGACAAAATGAGAAGCTTTGGTTCTGGGGTGATGGGGGGGGGGGGGGGGGAGGGACTTGGAAATGGGTACAAGTAAGGAATAGTGTGTAATGCAAAGCTAATGTTCATACTGTGGGTTATTTATTTATTTATTTATTTATTGCATTTGTAGCCCACATTATCCCACCTTTTTACAGGCTCAATGTGGCTTACAGAGTGTTGTTATGATTCAGTCATTACGTGATCTTAGATACAGTCGATAATAAGCAAAGGTAGGTAATTTAGATGTAGGTGCTATGTCCTTCTTTTGGAATTGTTTTTGTAAAGTCATTGTGATAGTAGGTAGATTATATTGCTTTATATTTATCTTAATAGATAAGGTATGACAGATGAGGGGGTGAGGAGGGAGTTGGGGTTATAAGGGTGGAGATAATTGTAAAAGTTTAAAAGTTAGCTTGATATTGGATTGCAAGCAGGGACAGTGTGTATGACGTAAGATCTTCTCTGAGGACAAGCAGGCCACATTCATCCACGTCGCCCGGTGTGGATCTTAAACAAGCTACTAGAGTTTTAAGAGCATGAGCAGTGTTCCCACCGTGCGTGTACGAGTGCCTTCCCACCCGCTGTGAGAGCGCAGGACCAGCAGTCTCTTCTTATCCGCAGTGAGGAAAGAACATGATTGTCCCACGCTACTCACAGGTTCTGGTACGTGGGTGTACTGTTTCGATTTTTGTGCCTTCCCTTTGGAGCTTTTTGTCCTGACTTTTTGTTCTCTTTTCTTCGGAAAGGTTCCTCTCCCTTCCCATATAGTTTTAGTTTATTTTTCCCCACTTTTAGGTTTCCTTTATTTTTGTCGCGCTCAGTAGGCCCTTTTAGGCCTGAGCTCTGTTTGGGTATTTCTCCCTCGATTTTTCTGGCGCATGCCCCCTTTTTTTAGTCACCATCGAGCTGTTTGAGATACGAAGGCGGTAGAATGAGAGGACATGAAATGAGATTGAAGGGGGGCAGACTCAAGAAAAATGTCAGAAAGTATTTCTTCACAGAGAGAGTGGTGGATGCTTGGAATGCCCTCCCGCGGGAGTTGGTGGAGATGAAAACGGTAACAGAATTCAAACATGCGTGGGATAAACATAAAGGAATCCTGTTCAGAAGGAATGGATCCTCAGGAGCTTAACCGAGATTGGATAGCAGAGCCGGTAGTGGGAGGCGGGGCTGGAGGTTGTGAGGCGGGGATAGTGCTGGGCAGACTTATACGGTCTGTGCCAGAGCCGGTGGTGGGCAGCGGGACTGGTGGTTGGGAGGCAGGGATAGTGCTGGACAGACTTGTACGGTCTGTGCCAGAACCGGTGGTGGGAGGCGGGGATAGTGCTGGGCAGACTTATATGGTCTGTGCCCTGAAGAGCACAGGTACAAATCAAAGTAGGGTATACACAAAAAGTAGCACACATGAGTTGTCTTGTTGGGCAGGCTGGATGGACCATGCAGGTCTTTTTCTGCCGTCATCTACTATGTTACTATATTCTCGTGTCATTCTGTACTATAGGCACATTGTTAATGAAAGCTGCTTATAGCATAGCTCGATAGCTAGCGCATGTGCAGCAAATATTTGCCCATATGCAGTAAATCAACAAAAGTTTTGCAAATTTTCTCCACTAATTGCAGATGGTTAACCTTACAGGCTGCAGATCACTGAAAACAGTAAAATAGTTGCACCGTAGTGCAGTTGTTCATAATTTATTTATTTATTTTGTTCACTTGTATCCCACATTTCCCCCAGCTTGTGCGGGCTCAATGTGGGTAACAAAAGTTACAAGAAAATGACATAGTGCAGCAGGTTATAAGAGTTATATAAAAATTGACAAATACAGTTAATGTAAGCTGCTAATTAAGAGAAAACGTATAGGAAAATAGGAGCAACAAAAGGGAAGCAGACATAAGGCAAAAAGCGGGAAATCAAACAAAACGGAAATAGGGGAAATAATAATCTGCAATGCTGCAAACATTAATATGTCTAGCAATCACTCCTTCCCAGATGAAAGTTTCAGAGCTTTAAAGGAAGACCTGAAGAGAATACAGACAGGGAGGAAGAGAGAAGAGATGAAATAAGCTTACAATCACTACCCAAATATCCTCCCAAAAGGGTGAGTTTTTGTGTAGTCATACAACATATGAATTGTTGATCCCCTTTCTGAACCACAGTGATAAAAGTCAGCTGTTTGCTGTAAGCCCGCCCTATGCATTTTGCAAGAAGTCTAAGATATTCTAAGCATTAAAAAATAGAGTGTTTGCATAAGGCTTGCCGATAGAGTTGGTTTGTTTACTTTTTGCCTGAATGTTCCCAATTTATCTCTGTTAGGGAAACTTGAGCTTTGCCAGCCTTAGGTGTCAGGACCCTATGGGGCTCACTAAGGTCTGATTTTGCATGCTTTTGTAATAGAGTGAAGCCATATGGCCATGCTGCTAAAACTTTTGATGGAGCTTAGGAGTACTTGGAGAGATTTGTGTTTGTGCAACATAATGAAGGCAATGGCAAAGTTAGAGCCATTGAAAATACAGATAAGGTAGTATTGCATGTGTAGCTTGTAAGTTTTGAAAAGAGAGTGCAGCCAGGATTCTGTCAGTATTTCTCTGCCTCCAGCAGATGATGCAGGTTGGATTGGTGCAGCAGGATTTATGAGGTAACAGGCTTGACACTCCTGGAAATACACAGTTTGACCTGTGTCCAGTGGTTAAAGCTTCTCCTCATTGAGCCTAGAAGAATTTGCAACCCCATTGTAACCCCAAGCCTTGGCCTAAAGGCTTTTACTCAGCAAAGCTATCTGGTAATAGATTCCTACAGGGCCTTGCCAGAGGGGGTATCTTGCCCCTCCCTTTGCAGTCTGGAGCAGGAGGTCAAGCATTCTCTTTTATGTTACTTGATTTATAATTTAGATTTCCTTCCTTTCTATTACTATTATTCGGGTCGACATTCAAAGTAATTTAAATGGCGAGAAATGGCTTCTGGCCATTTAAATCGCTTTTCCTAGGCTAACTGGGCACTGGATAGTGCTGCTGAATATGCACATTTACCCCCAGATTCTATATAGCGTGCCTAGAGATCCACGCCGAAATCCAAGCGAATTCTAAAACAACACGCGTAACTTAACAAGCTAATGAGCGCTGATAACAGCACTTAAGCAATAATGAGTAATAATTGGCACTAATTAGAATTTACATGCACAACTCGCTAAGCATATTCTGTAACGAAGTGTGCCAAACTTCTAATGCGCAAATGCCAAAAGGGGTGTGGTTATGGGCAGGGAAATGGGTGGTTTGTAGGCATTCCGTAATTTACACAGGTATTTATCGAATATGGCCCAGTGCGCGTAGAACTACGTGATGGGATTCCCATGTTTTCATTGGTGTAAATGGATGTGCGTAGTTTTAGGCACTGAAATATCAACTAAGTATATTCTATGTACCACACCTAAATCTAGGCGCTGCTTATAGAATATGGTTAGTCGGCACTGATTTTTTAGGTGCTATATATAGAATCTGCCCCTTAGTGCCTAAGCTACAATTTTGAGGGCGGTTCAGGGGCGGAGTTGGCACTTATGTGGTTCAGCGCTGATATTCAGTGCTGCTGCGGCTAGGAAAGCGAATAGAATGTTGGGTGTTATTAGGAAGGGTATGGAGTCTAGGTGTGCGGATGTTATAATGCCGTTGTATCGCTCCATGGTGCGACCGCACCTGGAGTATTGTGTTCAGTACTGGTCTCCGTATCTCAAAAAAGATATAGTAGAATTGGAAAAGGTACAGCGAAGGGCGACGAAAATGATAGTGGGGATGGGACAACTTTCCTATGAAGAGAGGCTGAGAAGGCTAGGGCTTTTCAGCTTGGAGAAGAGACGGCTGAGGGGAGATATGATAGAAGTGTATAAAATAATGAGTGGAATGGATCGGGTGGATGTGAAGCGACTGTTCACGCTATCCAAAAATACTAGGACTAGAGGGCATGAGTTGAAGCTACAGTGTGGTAAATTTAAAACGAATCGGAGAAAATTTTTCTTCACCCAACGTGTAATTAGACTCTGGAATTCGTTGCCGGAGAACGTGGTACGGGCGGTTAGCTTGACGGAGTTTAAAAAGGGGTTAGATAGATTCCTAAAGGACAAGTCCATAGACCGCTATTAAATGGACTTGGAAAAATTCCGCATTTTTAGGTATAACTTGTCTGGAATGTTTTTACGTTTGAGGAGCGTGCCAGGTGCCCTTGACCTGGATTGGCCACTGTCGGTGACAGGATGCTGGGCTAGATGGACCTTTGGTCTTTCCCAGTATGGCACTACTTATGTACTTATGTACTTATGTACTAACCGCTTAAATAGGACCGCATAAAACAAGATCCTATCTTTATGCGGTTAAGTGCTGAATATTGCACTTAACTGAGTAAGTATTAACCAGCTTCAACTATTAGGTAATAGACTGCTATATAAAGATTCAAAAACTAAGTGCCCTATTTTTGACCTATGCTTTACCTTAAAATATAGGGCGTAGAAGGGGAAAGGTATGAATGGGCTTTACTAAGAGGGCTGGACTGGAAGACTGGTAAACCACAGCTAAATTCGGGTATACTTTGTGGTTTCCTGTTGACATTGGTTTGCATAAAAGCTGCTGAAAAATATACATAGAAAAGTGATCTCCCATTTCTAGAAGTGTGGTATTATGTCACAAACCATATCTTATTATAAGAGGCATGGTGCAAATGCACTATGTGATCTGGACTTCCTGCCGCTTTCAGAATAGGAGAAAGTTGTTCGTCCTGTGGCTTTCACCTGAGTACTTATTGTGTGTTGACGCTAGCAGTATTCACTATCTCAGAAATGTACCCTCCTCTGGCCTTATTAATTTGTTCTGAAAATATTTTGTTATTTAGTTTTTAATGAATTTATAGCTTGCAATGCATGTGGTGATAAATGTTTTTTTTTTGAGAGCACTCCATATGAGTTCCCTACTCCACCACTAAGAGCCTAATATGGGAAATTGAACTACTGCTTTAATTATAAACTGCAGTGATAAGTGTAATTTTATAACCAACTTGAGCATGTAGAACAATGTTTTTTGTGTGCTTGAGTTGGCCGTAATAAAATAGCACGATGATATATGTACATAAAAGTGGTCACTGTCTTGATCTCATCTTCTCCTCCAACTGTTCACCCTCTGGTTTCCTTGCCTCTGATCTTCCCCTCTCTGATCACTATCTTATAACTTTCACACTTAAATCTCCTCCCTCCCAGTCCCGTCCTATCTTATCTAATTTATCTAGGAATCTTCACGATATTGACCCTTCATCTCTATCCTCCCATGTTTCAAACCTCCTCTCTACTGTGGCACCATCCACGTCTGTCAACGAGGCTGTTTCTTCTTACAACAATATTCTATCCTCTGCCTTAGACACTCTTGCACCTTTGATGACCCACCCTATAAGGCGTACAAAACCCCAACCTTGGCTGACTTCCAATATCCGCTACCTACGTTCCTGTACCCGCTCCGCCGAACGCCTCTGGCGGAAATCTCGGGCCCTTGCTGATTTCTTACACTTTAAGTTCATGCTGACCTCCTTCCAATCTGCTCTTTTACGCGCCAAACAGGATTATTATATCCAACTGACCTATATCCAACTGACCAACTCTCTTGGCTGTAACCCTCGACTTCTCTTCACCACATTGAACTCTCTCCTCAAGGTGCCCCCTCCCCCAACTCCCCCTTCATTATCTCCTCAGATCCTTGCTGAATTCTTTCACGACAAGGTTCAAAAGATAAACCTTGAATTCTCTACCTCGCCACCTCTCCCTCCACTAGTCCGTTCCCCTCTCTCTCCTTCCCCTCATTCCTTTTCCTCCTTTCCTGAAGTTACTATAAAGGAAACTACACTTCTTCTTTCTTCCTCAAAATGTACCACCTGTTCCCCTGATCCCATTCCCACCCACCTTCTTAATGCCATCTCACCTGCTCTTAATCCTTTTATCCGTCACATTCTCAACCTCTCACTTTCCACTGCAACTGTCCCTACTGCCTTTAAACATGCTGTGGTCACACCTCTCCTTAAGAAGCCTTCACTCGACCCTACTTGTCCCTCTAATTACCGACCCATCTCCCTCCTCCCTTTTCTCTCCAAATTACTTGAGCGTGCTGTTCACCACCGCTGCCTTGATTTTCTCTCCTCACATGCTATTCTTGACTCACTACAATCTGGTTTTCGCCCTCTCCACTCAACCGAAACTGCGCTTACTAAAGTCTCCAATGACCTATTACTGGCTAAATCCAGAGGTCTCTATTCCATCCTCATTCTTCTTGATCTTTCCGCTGCTTTTGACACTGTCGATCACAGCATACTCCTCGATACCCTGTCCTCACTTGGATTCCAGGGCTCTGTCCTTTCCTGGTTCTCTTCCTACCTCTCCCTCTGCACCTTCAGTGTTCACTCTGGTGGATCCTCTTCTACTTCTGTCCCTCTGTCTGTCGGCATACCTCAGGGTTCCGTTCTTGGTCCCCTCCTCTTTTCTATCTACACTTCTTCCCTTGGTTCATTAATCTCATCCCATGGCTTTTCCTACCATCTCTATGCTGATGACTCTCAAATCTACCTTTCTACCCCTGATATCTCACCTTGCATCCAAACCAAAGTTTCAGCGTGCTTGTCTGACATTGCTGTCTGGATGTCTCAACGCCACCTGAAATTAAACATGACCAAAACAGAGCTTCTCATTTTTCCCCCCAAACCCACCTCCCCACTCCCCCCATTTTCTATTTCTGTTGATGGCTCTCTCATTCTCCCTGTCTCCTCAGCTCGAAACCTTGGGGTCATCTTTGACTCTTCTCTCTCCTTCTCTGCTCATATCCAGCAGATTGCCAAGACCTGTCCTTTCTTTCTTTACAACATCCGTAAAATCGGCCCCTTTCTTTCCGAGCACTCTACCAAAACACTCATGCACACCTTTGTCACCATCTCGTTTAGACTACTGCAATCTGTTTCTTGCTGGCCTCCCACTTAGTCACCTCTCCCCCTCCTATCAGTTCAAAACTCTGCTGCCCGTCTCGTCTTCCGCCAGGGTTGCTTTACTCATACTACCCCTCTGCTCAAGTCGCTTCACTGGCTCCCTATCCGTTTTCGCATCCTGTTCAAACTTCTTCTACTAACCTATAAATGTACTCACTCTGCTACTCCCCAGTATCTCTCCACACTCGTCATTCCCTACTCCCCTTCCCGTGCACGCCGCTCCATGGTTAAATCCTTTTTATCTGTTCCCTTCTCCACTACTGCCAACTCCAGACTTCGCGCCTTCTGTCTCGCTGCACCCTACTCCTGGAATAAACTTCCTGAGCCCCTACGTCTTGCCCCATCCTTGGCCACCTTTAAATCTAGACTGAAAGCCCACCTCTTTAACATTGCTTTTGACTCGTAACTACTTGTAACCACTCGCCTCCACCTACCCTCCTCTCCTCCTTCCTGTACACATTAATTGATTTGCTTACTTTATTTTTTGTCTATTAGATTGTAAGCTCTTTGAGCAGGGACTGTGTTTCTTCTATGTTTGTGCAGCGCTGCGTACGCCTTGTAGCGCTATAGAAATGCTAAATAGTAGTAGTAGTAGACACAATATTTAGCTGACGCAGTCGGCATTCGAGCTAAATGCCAGTCACTGTTGTTGTTTACTACCCAATACATGCAGGCGCTAGTTTGGCTTTTGGCACTTATACTGGTACAGGCAATATTCAGACCAGTATCTGATAAGCAGTTGGATAAAGTTAGGACGATATTTTTGCTGTCCTGACTTTATTGGAACAGTTACCAGGTTTGCAGACTGAAAATCGCTACAAACCCAGTAAGTAGAAACTCTTGCCCCGGACCACCCTGGCACTACCTGAGTACTGCTTAGGCCATCTGTCTAGAATTTTAGTGGCATTATCTGGCTAATGCTGCTGAAAATCCAGGTATAGACCCAATGAGCAGGACTTACAGGTAGGAGCTGCTTCTATTCAGATAGGTCCCGCTGAATATCAATCATAAGTACATAAGTATTGCCATACTGGGAAAGACCAAAGGTCCATCAATCCCAGCATCCTGTTTCCAACAGTGGCCAATCCAGGTCACAAATACCTGGCAAGATCCCAAAAATGTACAAAACATTTTATACTGCTTATCTCAGAAATAGTGGATTTTCCCCAAGTCCATTTAATAACGGTCTATGGACTTTTCCTTTAGGAAGCCATCCAACGTTTTTTAAACTCCGCTAAGCTAACCGCCTTTACCACATTCTCTGGAACAGACGCTTCACATTTACCCATTCAACTCCACTCATTATTTTATAGACCTCTATCATATCTCCCCTCAGCTGCCTTTTCTCCAAGCTGAAGAGCCCTAGCCGCTTTAGCCTTTCCTCATCGAGAAATCGTCCCATCCCCTTTATCATTTTCGTCACCCTTCTCCACACCTTTTCTAATTCCACTATATCTTTTTGAGATGCGGCGACCAGAATTGAACACAGTATTCGAGGTGTGTATCAACAACTTGAAAAGCTAAAGGTTGGCAAAGCCATGGGACCGGACGGGATCCACCCCAGGATATTGAGGGAGCTCAGAGAGGTTTTGGCGGGTCCTCTTAAAGATTTGTTTAATATATCCTTGCAGACGGGAAAGGTTCCGAGGGATTGGAGAATGGCAGAGGTGGTCCCTCTTCACAAAAGTGCTGATAGGGAAGAAGCTGGAAACTACAGGCCGGTAAGCCTCACTTCGGTTATTGGAAAACTAATGGAAGCGATGCTGAAGGAAAGGATAGTGAATTTCCTGGAAGCAAATAAGTTGCAAGATCCGAGACAACATGGTTTTACCAAAGGGAAATCGTGCCAAACGAATCTCATTGAGTTGTTTGATTGGGTGACAGGAGAACTGAATCAGGGACGAGCTATGGACGTAATCTACTTAGATTTCATCAAAGCTTTTGACACGGTTCCCCACAGGAGGCTTTTAAATAAACTGGATGGGCTGAAGACAGGACCTGAAGTGGTGAACTGGATTAGGAACTGGTTGACGGACAGACGCCAGAGGTGGTGGTGAATGGAATTCGCTCGGAGAAGGGAAAGGTGAGTAATGGAGTGCCTCAGGGATCGGTGCTGGGGCCGATTCTGTTCAATATATTTGTGAGTGACGTTGCCGATGGGTTAGAAGGTAACGTTTGCCTATTTGCGGATGATACTAAGATCTGTAACAGAGTGGACACCCGGGAGGGAGTGGAAAATATGAAAAAGGATCTGAGGAAGCTAGAAGAATGGTCTAAGGCTTGGCAATTAAAATTCAATGCGAAGAAATGCAAAGTGATGCACTTAGGGAATAGAAATCCACGGGAGACGTATGTGTTAGGAGGGGAGAGTCTGATAGGTACGGGCGGAGAGAGGGATCTTGGGGTGATAGTATCTGAGGATTTGAAGGCGATGAAACAGTGTGACAAGGCGGTGGCCGTAGCTAGAAGGTTGTTGGGCTGTATAGAGGTGTGACCAGCAGAAGAAAGGGGGTGTTGATGCCCCTGTATAAGTCGTTGGTGAGGCCCCACCTAGAATATTGTGTTCAGTTTTGGAGGCCGTATCTTGTTAAGGATGTAAAAAGAATTGAAGCGGTGCAAAGAAAAGCTGCGAGAATGGTATGGGATTTGCGTTACAAGACGTATGAGGAGAGACTTACTGAACTAAACATGTATACTCTGGAGGAAAGGAGAAACAGGGGTGATGTGATACAGATGTTCAAATATTTGAAAGGTATTAATCCGCAAACGAACCTTTTCCGGAGATGGGAAGATGGTAGAACGAGAGGACATGAAATGAGATTGAAGGGGGGCAGACTCAAGAAAAATGTCAGGAAGTATTTTTTCACGGAGAGAGTAGTGGATGCTTGGAATGCCCTCCCGCGGGAGATGGTGGAAATGAAAACAGTAACGGAATTCAAACATGCGTGGGATAAGCATAAAGGAATCCTGTGCCGAAGGAATGGATCCTCAGGAGCTTAGTCAAGATCGGGAGGCGGGGATAGTGCTGGGAAGACTTATACGGTCTGTGCCAGAGCCGGTGGTTGGAAGCGGGACTGGTGGTTGGGAGGCGGGGATAGTGCTGGGCAAACTTATACGGTCTGTGCCAGAGCCAGTGGTTGGGAGGCGGGGCTGGTGGTTTGGAGGCTAAGATAGTGCTGGGCAGACTTATACGGTCTGTGCCCTGAAGAGCACAGGTACAAATCAAAGTAGGGTATACACAAAAAGTAGCACATATGAGTTATCTTGTTGGGCAGACTGGATGGACCGTGCAGGTCTTTTTCTGCCGTCATCTACTATGTTACTATGTGTGGTCGCACCATGGAGCGATACAAAGGGTTATAACATCCTCATTTTTGTTTTCCATTCCTTTCCTAATAATACCTAGCATTCTATTTGCTTTCTTAGCCGCAGCAGCACACTGAGCGGAAGGTTTCAACGTATCATCAACGACGACACCTAGATCCCTTTCTTGGTCTGTGACTCCTAACGTGGAACCTTGCATGACACATACCGATATGGAATATATCCATCGATGGTCCCATGAGGGAAGAATGGGTGGAGCAGAAGCAGGATCAGCATTTATGCATGTACTTTATAAAATACATATATATGCATAGACTAAGCCCCAACACTATATTCCCTTGCCGTCACTTACTTGCCTGATGGGTCACTGCCTTTCTGTGCCTGTGGGGGCAAGAAGAAACAGAAACTGTGACCTTCCTCTCCCTTCCACCTACCCACTCATTCACTAGCTCACCCACCTGCCAGACCCACTGCCTCCCCGACTTTGTGGCTGCAAACCCAGTTTCTTCCTCCTCCCCCGTACCCTCTTTTTCCCCCTGTTAATACACTAAACATAGTAAGCATTCAGTCTTCCATGTGGTGAAGGCGGTTAACTTAGCAGAGTTTAAAAAGGGGTTGGACGGTTTCCTAAAGGACAAGTCCATAAACCGCTACTAAACGGACTTGGAAAAATCCAAAATCCCAGGAATATCATGTATAGAATGTTTGTACGTTTGGGAAGCTTGCCAGGTGCCCTTGGCCTGGATTGGCCGCTGTCGTGGACAAGATGCTGGGCTCGATGGACCCTTGGTCTTTTCCCAGTATGGCATTACTTATGTACTTATGTACTTATAATAGTACATTCCGTGTTAGTAGCCTTATCCTTTCTGGTCCCAATCCCTCTCTTTTCTGGATCCTTCATCTCCTCTTGCCTAAAACCTCCTCTATTTTCCTCTCCACCATCCAGCCCCATGATTTTCATATAAGCTTGTATTATTACATCAATCCCTCCCCTGTCCCCCCACGTTTGCCTCCAAATCTCTCTTGTAGGTCCCCTAGTGGCTCCCCGCTGCCAGCAGACATATTTTGCAATCCATCTGTGTGGCTCACCCCACCCACTTGCAGATGACGTCTCAAATGTCTCTTTCCAAGTATGATTAAAAGATCTTATCTGCCCACATTCCCACCAACAGAAGGCAGAGTCATCTAAGACACAAAAATTGACAATATGGATGATTTCTTTATAAATTTATGGTGGAAACTTGTGTAATGCAAATATATATTCTTATTGGTGTGTTTTCTATATATGGTTGTTACAAAACAATATCTAGTTTTCTTAATTGAGATAGCCAAATGAAATTTATGCAAGATTGTACTGTAATTTAAAATGTAAATTTGTGTCATGGGTGAATCAACCATTTCCCCATACCAGCCTCTCTTTTATCGTGTCATGTTTCCCTTTATATTGGACCAATACATTTCTGGCTAGCTTTAGGAAGCCAAAACCTCCTTTCTTAGGTCAGTAAAATATCCTGACCTGAGGAAGCAGGTTTTGAGTCCGGAAGCTAATCAAAATATTTATTGAACTAATCCAGTAGGTATCACTTTATTTTACATTTGTTTTATGTTTATTTATTCGTGTTTAATTTTGTGAGCGGAATGTGTTGGTTTTTGAAATTTACATCTGCGGTTTTTATAAGTGGGATGTTGATTAATCAAGGTTCTAGCTGGGAAATACAGTAAAGCAATTTCCAGAACTGAAATACTTGGAAGTTACAGTCTCTTCACTGTATTTGCCGCTTGGATTCTGCATTATTCAAAATCCAGCACTTGAGCTTTTACAGGGCAATTCTGGGCACCTACTGTCCTTTATGGATCACTAGCATAACCGGTTAGGTGCGAGCTCTTTTGCCAGCCTCAGAGCTACTACTACTATTTAGCATTTCTATAGCGCTACAAAGCGTACGCAGCGCTGCACAGACATAGAAGAAAGACAGTCACTGCTCAAAGAGCTATGTAATAAAAGTGAGCCAAGTATAGGACAATCAAGCCATTGTGACATCACTGATGAGTTTGGCTCTTATTGGTGGCCTGAGGCATTATGACATCACAACATTAGCTCTGGTTACAAGAGACTACTAACCTACTATTTATCACTTCTATAGCACTACAAGGTGTACGCAGCGCTGCACAAACATAGAAGAAAGACAGTCCCTGCTCAAAGAGCTATGTAATAAAAGTGAGCCAAGTATAGGACAATCAAGCCATTGTGACATCACTGATGAGGTTGGCTCTTATTGGTGGACTGAGGCATTATGACATCACAATATTAGCTCTGGTTACAAGAGACTACTACTACTACTTATCACTTCTATAGCGCTACAAGGCATACACAGCGCTGCACAAACATAGAAGAAAGACAGTCCCTGCTCAAAGAGCCTACAATCTAGTAGACAAAAAATACAGGCTCAGTCTCTGGCTGTCTTCAAGTCTAGGCTTAAAGCCCACCTCTTTGCTACTGCTTTCGACTCCTAACCATGACTCTCTTACTCAACACCCTCACTTATCACCCCTACCACTGCAATTTCCCTAGCTGTCTGTTCGTCTGTCCAATTTAGATTGTAAGCTCTGTTGAGCAGGGACTGTCTTTTCTTGTTCATTTGTACAGCGCTGCATAAGTCTAGTAGCACTATAGAAATGTTTAATAGTAGTAGTAGACAAAAAATATAGCAAGCAAATCAATTAATGTGTAGAGGAAAGAGGAGAGGAGGGTAGGTGGAGGCGAGTGGATACAAGTGGTTACGAGTCAAAAGCAATGTTAAAGAGGTGGGCTTTCAATCTAGATTTAAAGATGGTCAAGGATGGGGTAAGACGTAGGGGCTCAGGAAGTCTATTCCAGGCATAGGGCGCAGCGAGACAGAAGGCGCGAAGTCTGGAGTTGGCAGTAGCGGAGAAGGGAACAGATAAGAAGGATTTATCCATGGAATGGAGTGCATGGGAAGGGGTGTAGGGAAGGACGAGTGCTGCTGTAAATGCTTCTGCTTGACTATCGGAGATTTGCAGAATACCAACTTTAACGTTTTCGGGACTTCTCCCAGATCTAACGATCAGTTGATGATTGTTTTGAAGTAGTTCATCTCAGCTGCAGTTGGTGATTTTAATAGCTTAGCTGGGCATGGGTCTATTCCAGTATCCTTTTTCAGATTTACTCAATAATTGTTGCATGTTTGTAAAATTCAGTCAATTTACAGTCTTCCTCTTCTGCTTCACATTACTCCATCTGATTTTTATAGGTCATCATAAGTACTCTTCTGCTGACATCTCTCTCAAAACACGAATTTTATCCACAAAAAAATTGTGCCAATGATTGTTCTGAAGGGTAATACTGTACAGTATCTTTATTCCCTATTGCAGTATCATGTATCCTTCACTAGGAGTGGCCTAGTGGTTAGGGTGGTGGACTTTGGTCCTGGGGAACTGAGTTCGATTCCCACTTCAGGTACAGGCAGCTCCTTGAGACTCTGGGCGAGTCACTTAACCCTCCATTGCCTGCCGCATAGAGCCTGCCATGAGTGGGAAAGCGCGGGGTACAAATGTAACAAAAATAAAATAGATACTACTGGAGATTCTACATGGAATGTTGCTACTATTGGAGATTCTACATGGAATGTTGCTACTATTGAGATTCTGTTGCTACTATTGGAGATTCTACATGGAATGTTGCTACTATTGGAGATTCTACATGGAATGTTGCTACTATTGAGATTCTGTTGCTACTATTGGAGATTCTACATGGAAAGTTGCTACTATTGGAGATTCTACATGGAATGTTGCTATTCCTCTAGCAACATTCCATGTAGAAGGCTGCGCAGGCTTCTGTTTCTGTGAGTCTGACGTTCTGCACGTACGTGCAGGACGTCAGACTCACAGAAGCAGAAGCCTGCGCAGCCACATTGGTGATCTGCAAGAGCCGACTTCTACATGGAATGTAGAATCTCAAATAGTAGCAACAGTGGAGGAGTGGGCTAGTGGTTAGGGTGGTGGACTTTGGTCCTGGGGAACTGAGTTCGATTCCCACTTCAGGCACAGGCAGCTCCTTGAGACTCTGGGCGAGTCACTTAACCCTCCATTGCCTGCCGCATAGAGCCTGCCATGAGTGGGAAAGCGCGGGGTACAAATGTAACAAAAATAAAATAGATACTACTGGAGATTCTACATGGAATGTTGCTACTATTGGAGATTCTACATGGAATGTTCCTATTCCTCTAGCAACATTCCATGTAGAAGGCTGCGCAGGCTTCTGTTTCTGTGAGTCTGACGTCCTGCACGTACGTGCAGGACGTCAGACTCACAGAAGCAGAAGCCTGCGCAGCCACATTGGTGATCTGCAAGAGCCGACTTCTACATGGAATGTAGAATCTCAAATAGTAGCAACAGTGGAGGAGTGGGCTAGTGGTTAGGGTGGTGGACTTTGGTCCTGGGGAACTGAGTTCGATTCCCACTTCAGGCACAGGCAGCTCCTTGAGACTCTGGGCGAGTCACTTAACCCTCCATTGCCTGCCGCATAGAGCCTGCCATGAGTGGGAAAGCGCGGGGTACAAATGTAACAAAAATAAAAATAAATCTGAAAACGTTCCTGGAAGGTGACAACATATGATCTGTAAAATATTGTATTTTAAAATTGTTTCACCTTTGATACATCTTAAAGAACAACCCCTACTGAGCTTTAACGTCCTCATCTGTTTTCCACCATCACCTTTCTAAACACCTCAGTTCCCTCTTCTTCCTAATTTCTTCTAAAAATGGAAAGCACCTCTTGTGCTTATATACTTTTTCTATGGAGCTACCTCATTTAGGGGGTCTTTTACTACGGTGCGCCAGCGTTTTTAGCTCACACTAAAAATCATCTGGTGTTTAACACAGAGACGCCCATAGGAATATAATGGACATCTTAGTGTTTAGCGCCAACTGATTTTTAGTGTGAGGTAAAAACACTAGCTCACCTTAGTAAAAGGCCCCCTTACTGCTTGCTCTAATGTATCATTCCATGTCTTAAGCTGATCACAGCGATGCTGACACATCCAGCGATAAATGAGTCTAACCGCTAATAGAAAAGGTCACCATCAATATATCCTTTCCACAAGAAAGAAGAAATTACTCCCTCTTTATATATTTAAGTCAACTCAGATTGCAGTAGCCTATGGTCAGTGTTAAGTAACGTCAAAAAAGATAAATTTTCCACTTTACAACTGAGCTCAAAAATATCTAACACTAAAATGTAAAATATGACCTTTCTCATGAGTTAGTTTATCTTCTAAATTTTCTAATGCAAATCCCTTAAGTATTTTTTTTGATCATGCACTCTTCTGTCCTCTAGATCATACATATTGGCAGTTAGTCATTAGTTATTCATTGTTGCTAATCTGGATATGCCGTCAAAACTGAAACTATATATTCATGTGGTGGTAAATATTGGACATCTGTACAAGCAATACCTTCACTGCCATTACATTAAATTCCTGGCATTTTACAAAAGCCTAGCTCTTTAAGAAACACGATCGCCCCTCTACCCCCTTTCTTCTTCAGTCACGGCTGATGTAAAATAGCATAGGTCTCTGGACAAACATCTGAAGTGACCGGTCCTGAAACATCTGGTAGCCAGGTTTCTGAAACTGAAAGCACTTCTAGCTTAAAAATCAGATATCAAATGGATAATAAGAGGCCCGTTAATAACAATTAAGCTGCCATTTAGATACGCATACTTCAAATTCACTTGTTTGTCCAATGCACATAATTCCTTAAACTGCTCCCCTTACTTAGAAGGGGAGCAGTCCTGTTTGTCTGTCCTAATTAGATTGTAAGCTCTGTCGAGCAGGGACTGTCTCTTCATGTGGAAGTGTACAGCGCTGCGTGCGTCTAGTAGCGCTATAGAAATGATAAGTAGTAGTAGTAGTAGTCTTTAGGATTCCAGAATCTTGCTCTTCTTTGGGTTCCAGAATGTTGCTACTCTTTAGGATTCCGCACAGAATCTTGCTACTCTTTGGGATTCTGGAATCTTGCTACTCTTTGTCCTTATCCCTTATTTGTCCTGTTTGTCTGTCCTAATTAGATTACAAGCTCTGTCGAGCAGGGACTGTCTCTTCATGTTCAAGTGTACAGTGCTGCATACGTCTAGTAGCACTATAGAAATAAGTAGTAGTAGTAAGTAGTAGTAGAAAAGATTACATTATGTTTCCCTTAGTTTGGACACTGTCTCTTTCCTTCTGTAAATGATACTCAGATTTAGGCACCAGGAAAAATCAGCGCTGAATACTATTCTATAAAGGGTGCTCCAGGCCGAGCGCTCTTTCTGTATTGTTCTTTTAGGGCCCCTTTTACAAAATGGCGGTAAGCCCAATGTGGACTTACCACTCACTAAACACGAAGTACCGCAGGGCTACCACAGCAGCCCTGCGGTACTTCCCACCTCTAGTATGCCGTCATATCCAGCACTACAAAAGTATATTTATTTTTTTAGCGCTGGTGTGTACCCAGTGTTAATTGGACAGTGCCGGTCGCTGTTCAGTCACTGCCAGATTGACGCTGGAGCTCTTACTGCCACCTCAGTGAGTGGCGGTAAGGGCTCCCCCCCTCCCTCCGTAATGGCCACGTGACAAGTGCTTCGCTTGCTGTATGGCCATTTCCTGCCGAAAAGAAAGACCTACCCTTTTACCCACTGCGGTAAAAGGGGGCCTCGGCGCGTGTCAAAAACATGCACCGACCAGGGGCGTAGATATGGGTGGGCCTGGGTGGGCCCAGGCCCGCTCGCCCACCCACCTGCCAAGTCTCCCACATTCAGCAGGAGACTTCCGCTTTGGCAGGTCATCTCCCGCACTCCCGCCAAAGCGGGAAAGTCTCCCGCTGAGATGATCCTCCACCGCTACCGCCGCCGCTGCGTTTCTGTGAGCAGCCTCAGCAAAAGAAGAAAATGAAGCGCAGGGCTGCAGCAGCCTTCAGGCATGCGCTGTCAGCTCTGCCATCTTCTGCCCCCGCTGACGTCAATTTCCTGTTCCAAGGGTCTGAGGACTGGCAGACCAACAGCGCATGCCTGAAGGCGGCGGCCCCGTACTTCATTTTTTTCTTTTGTTGAGGCTGCTCACAGTGGCAGCATGTAGAAGGGATGCAGTTGAGCTCCCTGGCTGATCTCAGCAGCCGTTTGGGTGCCTGGGGAACTAAGGTACGTGGAAACAAAAAATGCTGGGGTGGAGGAGCATAGAAAAAATATTTTGTTTGGAAGGGGAGGAGGAAGAAAGTGTGTCAGGGTGTATGTTGCTTGGGGGGGGAGGAGAGAGAGAGATCAAAGATGTTGGATGGGGACAGAAGAAGGGGAGACACTGGATGAAAGGAGGAACAGAGAGGAGATGGATGAAAGGAGGGAGACACTGGACAGAAGGTGGAGAGCGAGGGAAGATATTGGTGGAAGGGAGAGAGAGAGAAAGGGGACATGCTGGATGAAGGTGAGAGGGGAGAAGCTGGATGGAAAGAAAGAAGAGTTGGGATGCTGGATAGAAGAGGGATACAGAGAGAAAGATGAATGGAAAGATGGTGGGACAGAGCCCAAATTTCATCTCCTGATTGGGCAGGACAACCCACTGCTCTGCATCTCTTCTTTAAATCTGGGAATAAGAAATTAACCCTTACACACCAATGGAGCACATGGAGATATGCCTGGAGGTTCTGCCCTCTTTTGATATGTTAATATAACAGTTTAAGCTTTATTAAATACCATCTTGATTCAACCTTGCTGCATGTACTAGGAGGCATATTTGGGCTCTGTCCAGTTAGAATCAGTGGCGTACCAAGGGGGGGACGGTGGGGGCGGTCCGCCCCGGGTGCCAGTGGGTGGGGGGTGCTCCGCTCCCGCCGCCTCCTTTAAACAAAAATCGGCGAAGCAGCGTTGCAGGCAGCGCCTCGCCTGCTGTGCTTGTGAAAAAATCAAATCTCCTTCTCCTCGTCTTGACGTCGACTCGGGCCTTCCAATCAATCACTATGTCCCGCCCTCCTCTAAGGTAAATTCAGCGAGGGCGGGCGGGACATAGTGATTGATTGGAAGACCCGAGTCGACGTCAAGACGAGGAGATGGAGATTTGATTTTTACAAGCAGGGCAGATGAGGCGCTGCCTGCGATGCTGCTTCGCCGATTCAGACAGTAGTGAGAACGGGACTGAGATGGGGAAGGAGAGGGGCGAAAGGAACTCGGGTGGGGGTGTTCAGAGGGGAAAAGGGGAGGGGAGAAGGGGACTGGGGTGGGGATCTCAGACAGGGGAGGGGAGAAGGGGACTGGGGTGGGGGTCTCAGTCAGGGGAGGGGGAGGGGAGAAGGGGGCTGGAGTGGGGATCTCAGACGGGAGAAGGGGAGGGGAGAAGGGGACTGGGGTGGGGGTGTTCAGAGGGGAAAAGGGGAGGGGAGAAGGGGACTGGGGTGGGGGTCTCAGACAGGGGGAGGGGAGAAGGGGACTGGGGTGGGGGTGTTCAGAGGGGAGAAGAGGACTGGAGTGGGGGTCACAGACAGGAGAAGGGGAGGGGAGAAGGGGACTGGAACTGGGGGCTGAAAAAAGGGGCAGAGAGAGAGGGGACAGATCCTAGATGGAAGGGGGAGCGAGAGGGAGGGCAGACCCTGGATGGATGGGAGAGGGAGGGCAAATGGTGGATTGAAGGGGCAGAGAGAAAGGGCAGACAGTGGAGTGGATGGAAGGGGCAGAGATAGAGGGCAGATGTGGATGGAGGGGACAGCAGAGAGGGCTGACACTGGATGGCAGAGAACGAAGACAGATGCTGGATGGAAGGAAGATGGTGAAAAGAAGATGAGGAAAGCAGAAACCAGAGACAACAAACTGTAAATAAAATATATATTTTTGTTTTTTGCTTTAGGATAAAGTAGTATTGTAGCTGTGTTAATAAATGTTTATAATAGAACATGTAAACAAGGTAATCTTTTTATTGGACTAATTTTAATACATTTTGACTAACTTTCGGAGAACAAAACCCCCTTCCTCAGGTCAGGATGGGATACTGTAACAGCACTATACTGTACTGACCCGAGGACGGAGGTTTTGGCCTCTGAAAGCTAAATGTATTAGTCCAATAAAATGGTATTATTTTACTTTCTATATTTGTTTTATTTCTATTTGTTAATTTGTAAAGTGGTGATTGGTACTTGTTAGTTTTTTTCAAATTTACATCTGCTGGCTTTATATTTTGCACAGTACTAGGGGACAGTTTCTGTTTCTGTGGTGTTGCATTGTATGCAGAGTCTGGCATTGGGGGTTCAGTTTAATTTTTGTCTAAATAGAAAGTTTATGATTACTTATTCTATAGTGGATTAGGGTGTATCTGTGTTTGTGAAAAAGACATGGCTTTCAGTTGGCATTGACTGTGCAGGATCTACGATCTGTACTATTCTGTCTGGTTTCGTTTTACAATAGGTGAATTGATGTTCTAGTGCTCACTGTAGTGTTTAAGTTGCTTTCCTTTTCCTTGTGTGACTCGTAGAAATGACTGCTTATGGTATGGTAGAATTGCTCTAAAGGTCCTGAGTGTTTTGTATTCTCAGCATGCCTAGTACTGGATTTTTTTTTTTTTTGGGGGGGGGGGGGGGGGGTGTTAAAAAATGACCGGCCCCGGGTGTCAACTACCCTAGGTACGCCACTGGTTAGAATTCAGGAAAGTTATTAAGTACCATTTCAGTATCCAAAGCTTGAGTAACAGAGCTGTTTGTTCAAGGTCTTTATTGATGATTGGATGCTCATATTCCATTCCAATATAGTAAGGTTTTTTGGATACCACTTTAAGGCTGTTAGTTTGATTAAATTAGCTGCCTTAATAAGCCATTTCTCTGCTTTCCTAGAAATGTGACCTTTAACATAATTTTAATAGAGGTTTTTTAGGGGATTTGCTTGGTGTCTTTTTTTTTAGTCTTAGTATTTTTATTAATTTTAGTAAATTTCAGTACAAGAGAACATGAGTAACAACAAATGGATTATATAATTTAACTGAACATTGAAAAATATAAAAAGAAAGAGAGAAAAGAGAGAGAGAAAAAAAGGAAAATAATTCATGCATGTAATATTATAAATACAAGAGCACTTCTCATTTTACATCTTGAAAATAAGATATTAAAGGAGGACCACTCTTCCTTATACAAAGCAAAATGAGATGATTTTTTTTAGCAAAATATGTCCCTCCCTTCCTCCTTCCCTCCATTCCATTTCCAGGCCCCCTCCCTCCAAATTTTAAAAGTCATCTTCACTTACCAAGTCGGGTTTACGGCGGCCGGCAGCAGCGGTAAAAGGCGTGCAGGCTCGGCCCTTCTTTCTCGCTCAGCTCTGGTCCCGCCCTTGCGGAAACAGGAAATGAGGACGGGACCAGAGCTGAGAGAGAGAGAGAGAAGGGCCGAGCCTGCACGCCTTTTACCGCTGCTGACGGCCGCCGTAACCCCAACTTGGTAAGTGAAGATGACTTCTAAAATTCGGAGGGAGGAGTGCTGGAACTGGAAGGGAGGGAGGAGGGGAGGGACGAAGACCCTGGAACTGGGAGGGGGACCCTGAAACTCGGGAGGGAGGGAGGGGGAGGACGACCCTGGAACTCAGAGGGAGGGAGGGGATGACCCTGGTACTCGATGTGAGGGAGGGAGGTTGGGGACAACGACCCTGGAACTCTGAGAAAGGGAGGGAGGGTCGGGACGACCCTGGAACTCGGAGGGAGGGAGGGGGGACCCTAGACCTTGGAGGGAGGGGGGCCCCTAGCACACACTCTCATTCTCACACACATACTCTGTCTCTCACAGACACACTCGCACCCAGTCTCACTCTCTCTCTGTCACACACATTCACTCTCTCTCTCTTTCTCACACAGTCACTCTCACACACACTCTCTCAAACATACACATTCCGAGGAAAACCTTGTTAGCGCCCCTTTCATTTGTGTCAGAAATGGGCCTTTTTTTATTAGTATTTATATAATATTGTACCAGAAAAATGGAATATATCTACTAATAAAGACCATATGTTCATCCAAAAATTTTGAATACATATGCAATCAAATGTAATATGTTTGATAGTGCCTTGTTGAGATTGGCAAGACCAACACAAATTTGAGATAGAAGCAGTGGTGTGCTGGAGCAGGCTCTCACAGGCTCGCAAGAGCCAGTTGTTAAGTTTTTAAGAATTTTGGGAGCCGGTTGTTAAAGTAGGGCCCTCCAGGGCTACTTTAATAACTGGCTTCCAAAATGTGGGCTTGGGCCCCCTGCTGAACTATCTTTTACTTTGCTGGTTGGGATGCTGAGCCCTGCCAGCCACGTCAATAGACTACTGCTGCTCCCCGCTCCTTGTTTCCAGTTCTGGGCAGCAGGCTGGGACTTCTTCAGCATCTGTGAGAAGTTTCAGCATGCTGCTCAGAGCAAGACATTGGGAGTGGTGGCTGCCAGCAAAGGTATGCCTAGCGTGCCCGCATGAAGGGAGGGAGGAGAGAGAGGCAAGTGTTGCCCCCCCCCCCCCCCCCCCCCCCCGGGCCACCCCTGGCCCTTCCAACTGCAGAGCTGGCTACGTCCAGAGAAAGAGCCTGTTGTTAAAAATTTACCAGCACACCCCTGGATAGAAGGGTCAATCATGTGTGATTTGAGAGGTATCCAAAAGGACCTTTGCATGAAGAAATAAAGAGATTGTGTTAATGATGTGGATCTAGAACATTTAAATAGTGAATTCCATATCTGTTCCCATACTTTGTCTGAGATAGGCTGCTGGATATCCTTTTCCCAGCATTTACGTAAACCTATACATTTAATAGAAGATTTATTAAGGAAAATTTTATATATATCAGATGCCACATGACCATTAAGTTGGAATTGTTTAGATATATCAGTAAGTTCAGGTATGTGAAACATTTTTTGAATTTGTAGATTGCTTTTTTTTAAGCATTGAGTTAAGTTGTAACCATTGATAAAATTGAGAGTCTAATAAAGAGAATTCTGCTTTCATAACAGAAAATGATTTCCAAGTATGATTTTTTAAATCAAGGAAATTACTAAGATCCCATATACCAGTATGCTGCCATTGTGACCAGAAAATCTGTTTTCTATTAATTATAAATTTAGAATTATTCCATATAGGTATGCGTGTAGTAGCAGACCAAGGTATATTTAGCTGCTTATCAAAAGAGGATAATAATTTGTGGGTGATGTTAATAATGGGATTAGAAGCAATATTTTTAGGAAGGTGCATACCCAGTAGATGAGTGTATTAATGAATTTATAATGGACTGCTGAAGAATTAGCCATCTAGGCAGAGAAGAAGTATTGAAAGGAGTGATTCGATCAAAGCCCTGACGAATAATAAAAGCTTTATGATATGTTAATAAATCAGGGAATTTTACCCCACCTTGTGATTTACATAAGTACATAAGTAATGCCATACTGGGAAAAGACCAAGGGTCCATCGAGCCCAGCATCCTGTCCACGACAGCGGCCAATCCAGGCCAAGGGCACCTGGCAAGCTTCCCAAACGTACAAACATTCTATACATGTTATTTCTGGAATTTTGGATTTTTCCAATCCGTTTAGTAGCGGTTTATGGACTTGTCCTTTAGGAAACCGTCCAACCCCTTTTTAAACTCTGCTAAGCTAACCGCCTTCACCACTTTCTCCGGCAACGAATTCCAGAGTTTAATTACACGTTGGGTGAAGAAAAATTTTCTCCGATTTGTTTTAAATTTACTACACTGTAGTTTCATCGCATGCCCCCTAGTCCTAGTATTTTTGGAAGCGTGAACAGACGCTTCACATCCACCTGTTCCACTCCACTCATTATTTTATATACCTCTATCATGTCTCCCCTAAGCCGTCTCTTCTCCAAGCTGAATAGCCCTAGCCTCCTTAATCTATCTTCATAGGGAAGTCGTCCCATCCCCGCTATCATTTTAGTCGCCCTTCGCTGCACCTTTTCCAATTCTACTATATCTTTCTTGAGATGTGGCGACCAGAATTGAACACAATACTCAAGGTGCGGTCGCACCATGGAGCGATACAACGGCATTATAACATCCTCACACCTGTTTTCCATACCTTTCCTAATAATACCCAACATTCTATTCGCTTTCTTAGCCGCAGCAGCACACTGAGCAGAAGGTTTCAGTGTGTTATCGACGACGACACCCAGATCCCTTTCTTGGTCCGTAACTCCTACCGTGGAACCTTGCATGACGTAGCTATAATTCGGGTTCTTTTTTCCCACATGCATCACCTTGCACTTGCTCACATTAAACATCATCTGCCATTTAGCCGCCCAGTCTCCCAGTCTCGTAAGGTCCTCTTGTAATTTTTCACAATCCTGTCGCGATTTAACGACTTTGAATAACTTTGTGTCATCAGCAAATTTAATTACCTCGCTAGTTACTCCCATCTCTAAATCATTTATAAATATATTAAAAAGCAGCGGTCCTAGCACGGACCCCTGAGGAACCTCACTAACTACCCTTCTCCATTGTGAATACTGCCCATTTAACCCCACTCTCTGTTTCCTATCCTTCAACCAGTTTTTAATCCACAATAGGACATTTCCTCCTATCCCATGACCCTCCAATTTCCTCTGTAGCCTTTCATGAGGTACCTTGTCAAACGCCTTTTGAAAATCCAGATACACAATATCAACCGACTCCCCTTTGTCCACACGTTTGTTCACTCCTTCAAAGAATTGAAGTAAATTGGTCAGGCAAGATTTCCCCACACAAAAGCCGTGCTGACTTGGTCTCAGTAATCCATGTCCTCGGATGTGCTCTGTAATTTTGTTTTTAATAATAGCCTCTACCATTTTCCCCGGCACCGATGTCAGACTCACCGGTCTATAATTTCTGGGATCTCCCCTGGAGCCTTTTTTAAAAATGGGCGTTACATTGGCCACCCTCCAATCTTCCGGTACCACGTTCGATTTTAAGGATAAGTTGCATATCACTAGCAGTAGCTCCACAAGCTCGTTTTTCAGTTCTATCAGTACTCTAGGATGAATACCATCCGGTCCAGGAGATTTGCTACTCTTCAGTTTGCCGAACTGCCCCATTACGTCCTCCAGGTTTACCGTGAAGTCAGTAAGTTTCTCCGACTCGTCCGCTTGAAATACCATTTCCGACACCGGTATCCCACCCAAATCTTCCTCGGTGAAGACCGAAGCAAAGAATTCATTCAGTGTCTCCGCTACGTTTTTGTCTTCCTTGATCGCCCCTTTTACCCCTTGGTCATCCAGCGGCCCAACCGATTCTTTTGCCGGCTTCCTGCTTTTAATATACCGAAAAAGTTTTTTACTATGTTTTTTGCCTCTAATGCTATCTTTTTTTCGTACTCCCTCTTGGCCTTCTTAATCTGCGCCTTGCATTTGCTTTGACACTCCTTATGCTGTTTCTTGTTATTTTCAGACGGTTCCTTCTTCCATTTTCTGAAGGCGTTTCTTTTAGCCCTAATAGCTTCCTTCACCTCACTTTTCAACCAGGCCGGGTGTCTTTTGGACTTCCGTATTTCTTTTCTAATTGGAACATGTATGGCCTGGGCCTCCAGGATGGTATTTTTGAACAGCGTCCACGCCTGTTGTACAGTTTTTACTCTCTCAGTTGCCCCCCTAAGTTTTTTTTTTTTTTTAACCGTTCTTCTCATTTTATCATAGTCTCCTTTTTTAAAGTTAAACGCTAACGTATTTGACTTTCTGTGTACAGTTACTTCAAATATGTCCTTACCCTCAATTTGTTCAGGTACTCCAAGTATGCGAATATTATTTCTTCTCAAACGATTAGATAAGTCCTCAATATCACGCTTAATGAGATAAATTTTATTCAGTTTACGGGTCATTTCCAAATGAAGTGCGTTATGAGCTGACATACGATCCTCAAGAAATTCAATTCTAGCGTTGAATTGTGTAAGTTGAGTAGAGATTGTGATTAATTCTGATTTTATTTCAGAAATGGTGCTGAGATTTTGCTGCATTAAGATATGTAAAGCCTTTATATCGTCTGCAAGAGATTCTGCTTTGTCACGCGGTAACGGTGATTGCAGGGCCTTTTCTGATGTGGAGAGGTCCGTTTTGTTCCTTTTAGAGGCTGAATGGAGAGAGTACGAACCTTCGTTTCGATTAGATTTTGAAGTCATCCCGTTAAGATATGTTGAGAGTGAAGCTATACACGATAAGACAACTCTGCAACGTTCTACCAAATGTCAATAAAAACAACGCATGACCTAACAATCTTCCGAAAATTACTAAAAACCAACCTGTTCAACAAGGCTTACCACAAAGATCCTTCCTAATCATCAAGCAATGATTCTGTTCCAGAACTAGATAAAACCGAACTCTCTATACCTGATTGCTTAAACCACTCTGTAAATAATGAACATTAATGTTTCTTCAACTAATCTCTCAAGCCAGAAGTGATCTGATTATATAACTTACTCTATAAGTTACTTTATCATTTATGCATGTAATCAAATTCTGTTTTGTATTTTCATGCCGAAAATGGCGATCGCCACTACGGCACACTGTAAGCCACATTGAGCCTGCAAAAAGGTGGGAAAATGTGGGATACAAATGCAACAAATAAATAAATAAAATAACCAGGTGCTATATCGAGGCAACAGAGAGAAAGCCGGCAGGAGAGAAAACTCTTAAGCGTCCATGCTGGATGACGCCACGCGCTTCCCCCTGCTTGGTATCTTTTAATATTGACTGACTGTTAAAAAGAAGAGATAATCTAGACAGTTGAGAAAGCAAGAGATTATTTTGGTTTTTAATAGAGCTTGTGTATTAACTCTGAAAGGTGCTGTAATTCATTCTACAGTATTACTAAAGGAAATCCAGCAGCATACAAGTAGCATGATAACATCATGCCTGTTGTTGCTGAAGCACATAGCTTCACCTCTTGCCTCCAGTGGCATGCCAGACATGCTGCTATTGAGTAAATGTGTACACCCCGCTGCCTTTCATTTAATTAAAAGTTAAAACCCCATGTTTCAGTGTTCACAACAAATATGTAAACTGAAAAGGGCCACCAGTCAACCAATTTCCAATGGCTGAATTGATTTGTGCACAGCTGGGGCTGTATTTCTCCTCGGGGGAGGTGTAATTTAATCAGTTCCTTGACTTATATCTCTGTGTATTTTCCAGTACTGCAATGGCCACCACCTTAGTTCAGAGAGCAAGGGCAAGTTCAGGAACTGCGCTGAGTAATTTCACACCTTACTGCTTTGTAATTAGAAGCATAAACCAGTGACTTTTACTTAAGGGCAGTGGATGCTGAGGTTTGCAATTAACATGATGGGTGAATGTGAATGCCCTTAATTTGTATATTTTAGGTAAATATCATAAAAATGGCTAGACCTGAAAATGGATATAAATATTGGCAATGCCTGTTAGAATTCTTCTTGTTAATGTTTGCTGTGAATCATAAATAATGCAATATTCACCAGAATGTTCTTTATGCATTTAGCCTTCATAATGCCCTCAGGTTTACCTTGTCCTGGCCATTGCAACTAAATGGCTCTATAAAAAATGAGTGGAAAACATTAACATTAACTTGCTTTCAATTGACTTCATGCTGAGCTTACTGATAAGTTAAATTTATAAATAGCCTTGATTGTGTGCATAGAGTAAAACTTTGCTGCATTTCGGTATTAAATGTTACAATGTGGTCCATTGATTTCCTATGGGTTGTTTTGCAATATAGGATTTTCCCTTCTGTGACTGCTCTAGTTATAATAAAAGACATTTCAAGGAAGGCGGTATGGAACAACACTGCCTACAAACGCATTCCACATGCTCACTGAATAGTATCGGGATAACAGAAGCTCACTAGGGGAGTATGAAATATTAGATTTGCTATGCGTTATTCAGGTATAAAGAGAAAATAAAAAGCACATTTTACTTTCCTTCCACAATTTTTCATATGCCTCAGTGGTATAAATATGCTTCACTCTTCAAAATTATGCAAGTAACCGAGAGTTTGCTACAATTAAAAAGGAGGAAAAAGGACGTCAGTGGCTTAGGCCACGTCTCAGTTTATCTTGGACTAATGACCGGCCAAACTTGTTCATCAGTCCTAAAAAAAACCTCCTATATTTTCTGTTTTCATACAATTTTCATACATTATTTCCTTTTTATCTTTTTTTCTTTAGTCCATTTTGCACCAGGTACTTATCTGAAATACATTCTGCCCCGCGATATACTGAGACATGACCTAAGCCACTGAAGTCCTTTATCCTCCTTTTTAATTTAAGCAAACTCTCAATTACTTGCATAATTTGAATAGTGATATTTTTTTTTACAGTGCAAGACTATATGGATGTGATAAAAATCTTTCAACCATTCTTCTCCTTGGTGGCTTAATATTTCAAATTGGAAAATCGATGGCACAAAACTGTCCTCATTCTTGAGAACAGTGTACAAAAGAGGAAGGAAATCAAATTAACTTAAAACTTTGCTTTTGGCTGTTGTTTGGGCCCAGAAGCTTTCCCCCACTCTTTTTGGGGGGGAGGGGAGAGAGGGGTTTCACTCCATGCAAACCTGTTTCATTCAAGGAAGGAGATGGGGTTGTGATATACAGCATATCACCCAAGAAGAATGAAGTTGCTATAGCAGACCCAAAACTAGGATGCAGTGGGATGGAGGAGTGGCCTAGTGGTTAGGGTGGTGAACTTTGGTCCTGGGGAACTGAGGAACTGAGTTCGATTCGCACTTCAGACACAGGCAGCTCCTTGTGACTCTGGGCAAGTTACTTAACCCTCCATTTCCCCATGTAAGCCGCATTGAGCCTGCCATGAGTGGGAAAGTGTGGGGTACAAATGTAACCAAACAAAAAAAAAAAAATTACTTGTGACTGCTACGTTATCCACTTTAAATCCCGCCTCTCCAGTGATCAGATCAAGTTTTGCAGCAGTTTCCTGTCCAAGGGATTCATGAAGGGAAAAGGGGAAATGGGACTTGATATACCGCCTTTCTGAGGTTTTTTGCAACTACATTCAAAACAGTTTACATATATTCAGGTACTTATTTTGTACCAGGGGCAATGGAGGGTTAAGTAACTTGCCCAGAGTCACAAGGAGCTGCAGTGGGAATCGAACTCAGTTCCCTAGGATCAAAGTCCACTGCACTAACCACTAGGCTACTCCTCCACTTTACATAGAGCATTGAGATTGGAATTCACATGTCCAGGTTGGGGCGTTCCGATTTTCGGTGGAATGTTTCAAAAGGCTCTGCCAAACACAGATGCGTGTGTATTTGCTGGCATGAGCAGCATTTTACAAAATGCAAAATTCTGTGCATGTCTTTGAACTGCTGTAAATTCTGATGGAAAGTTTTCCCGTAAACATGTATTCCATTTGTAAAATGGTGAATTCACATGTAGATTCTCACCCAACGTATGCCCAAACCATGCCCCCTTGAAATCTGTGGGTTGTGGATCTCCATGTGTAGATAACACTTCTCTGAAATCACCATTTACACCTGTATGGAATCTACACCTTTAAGTGTCATGATTTAAACATGAAGGTGCTTCAACTAACTCCCATAATCTTGTTTCCTATAGACTTCAAATTAAAAGGACATCATTTGACCATTTCATATGTGTGAAATCCATTTCCCTAAATTGAGACTGCCATTGATACAGAGCAGGAAGGAAGCACTGTTACATTAATATTGCCTATAAAGCATACCTGTGACTACTCTTGTCAGTAGAGGAAACCCCGAATTGTTGAGCAGGGCTAGGTCCACAGGCAGGTTCCTCACAGGGTATGGCTTCCCTGGTCCAAGGATTGGTAGGGTAGGGTATTCCCTGTTGCGACCACTTCCCTTTGGGTTGAGCTGTCCATTGAACACCAAGTCTTTACTGCCTGAGCCTAGAACCTAAGGAGAGAACCAGAAAACAGAGGCCCCTCAATGGAGGCACAAATGCAGGATACTCACTGACAAGGCAGGAGTAAGGCTGAAGTCTGACATGGAATGAATTTGATCAAGACACATCTAATGAAATGAATATGATCCAACAAGAAAAAGATAGCCAAAGCATAAGATTACACCAAGTAGTGCAGACCAAGCTCCTTCAAGGAAACCAAACAGTGACTGGGTTTATATAGAAATTCAGACAAGTTGTTAGTCCTCTGTTTTTTTAATGGGGGGGAATTAGTATGGATCTCTGGTTAAAGAAAAGCCTTTGAGTTGTAGGTACCAAAAAAATGATATTTGCTGTCTTATTAAATCACTGTCTGAATTACTCAATATTAATGAACTGATTCCCTTGAAAGACTTAGGAGGCGTTTGGGATGAGCATCAAGATCTCCCCAAATAACAATGGGCTAGAAATACCTCTGAAGTTATTGTGTACCAGTAAAAGGATGAGAGAAATGGTGACCGAGCTTTTGGCCAGCTGTTTTCATTAAATTTCAAATGGTTGGTTAGGTCTCACATATAGGACCACAGAAGGGTCCTTCTCAACTGAGCAAAGTTCAAATTGGACCCAGTTCTTTTCCTCTGAGTTAAGTTACCACTGGATTATACTTTTCAACAAGACAGCACAGTAGTAAAGTCTAAAACTGGGAAGTCTTAACCCACCATGGACCTCCTCAGAGCTAGTAAAGTTCAGGCTGTACAGCTTCCGTTAGAATGCTGTAATATCTCTGAGATATTTCAGGGAAGTAACATAGTAAATGACGACAGATAAAGACCTGAACGGTCCATCCAGTCTGCCCAACAAGATAAACTCATTTTACATGGTATGTAATACTTTATATGTATACCCGAGTTTGATTTGTCGCTGCATTTCTCAGGGCACAGACCGTAAAAGTCTGCCCAGCATTGTTCCTGTACTAAAAGTTCTGAAGCTATCGTCGAAACCCTTAAAATTTACACTCCAGCCCATCCATATCTATTCAGTCACGATCAGGGCACAAACCTTAGAAGTGCCCTGCACCGGTTTTACTCTCCAAATACTGTCGTCGTCAACCAATCTCCGCTAAGATTCCATAGATCCATTCCTTCTAAACAGGATTTCTTTGTGTTTATCCTACGCATGTTTGAGTTCCATTACCGTTTTCACCTCCATCATCTCCCACGGGAGGGCATTCCACGTATCTACCACCCTTTCCGTGAAAAAATACTTCCTGACATTACTCCTGAGTCTGCCCCCCTTCAGCCTCAATTCATGTCCTCTAGTTAACCCGCCTTCCCGTCTCCGGAAAAGGTTCATTTGCGGATTAATACATTTCAAATATTTGAACGTCTGTATCATGTCACCCCTGTTTTCCCTTTCCTCCAAGGTATACATGTTCAGGTCGGCAAGTCTCTCCTCGTATGGTTTGCAACGGTTTGCAACGCAAATCCCATACCATTTTTGTAGCTTTTCTTTGCACCGCTTCCAGTCTTTTTACATCTTTAGCAAGATACGGCCTCCAAAACTGAATGCAATACTCCAAGTGGGGCCTCACCAATGACTTGTAGAGGGGCAGTACTGCACAACTTGAATGAGAATTCTTCTGGCAGCCTTGTCTGTTGCTTTGGAGGTAAGCCAGTCCTCAAAATTTCTGTTTTAGCTATGCTACTTTTATAGCTGAAAAATTACAGAATTTGTGAACAGTGTCTGATGTGGGTTTTAATGAGGGAGATGGGTTTGTGATATAAAGCATATCACCAGAGAAAAGTTCAGTTCTATGCTCTTCCCCATCAGGCCTCTTAATATCTGAAATAGTAGAGTGATTTCTTATTATTAATAAGAGTTGAATAGCTAGTTCAAACAGATGGGGGACGGATAGCAAGTGAAAACGAAAGAAAGAAGATGGGTTAAAGTTCATGTCTCGCTTGTTTCTCTTTGTAACAAGAAAGGCTGTGATTTCAAGCCCTTGGCTTTAATCTGTGGTACGGAAAAGAGTTAGTCTTTCGTTGCAATGGAGTTTATTTCAAAACTTGGTAATAAAGCATAGACCTAGTTTGGTTTAAGTATGGTTTTGTTGGAAGCAAATTTGAAGATAGGACTGACTGAAATGACTTACTAGTTATAATTATTATTACATTTGTACCCCGCGCTTTCCCACATAATGCAGGCTCAATGCGGCTTACATAGTAATTTGAAATACAAAGTTAATAGAATTTTAATAAAACAGTAGTAAAACAATGTAAAGTTGGGCTTAGTAGTGCATAATAAGTTGAGCTAGATAATATATGACTAGGATAAAAGAGGGTAGACAGGATAGGATAGTGTAATTTGGGAGAAAGGGTAAGGAGGGATAAAATTAAGGAGAGGTGGAAAGAGAAAGATGGGAGGTTGGTATTTAAAAAAACTCTAAAACATAATAGAGAGCAAACAAGGATATGAAAAAATATATTGAGAAAGAATCAGCTATATTCAATATCCGGTGTATGTATTCCTAAATTAGAGGAAAAGCCTCAAAGTCTAGAGGAACACTCTATCTTTGATAATATCAACATAGGAGGTCCCCTAAATCATCATGGGCAAAAACCTCTTTTAAATATAGCCAAATATGCTCAAACATCTTTTAAATATGACTCACATGCTTAAAAAACTTTCATATATCGTGTGAAAATTCACTAATCGATACTTAGCTTTAAACAGTCAATGGACACCAACCACGGCCCAACTCCGGCCAAAGTTTCGAAGTACTGCCTCAGGGTACCGCGGTGTTTGACTGTAAAAAATCTGTAAAGAAAAAAGAACAAAGAAAGAAAACATACATCAGTGCAGTCCTCTCGAACTTACAAAGCCCAAAAAGCTTTATGGACTCTTACAAGATCCTTATCTAGGACTCTCATGTCAAACTGATCACAAAATGGCTAACGTTCTTTTATGCCTTGACGTCAGACGCCATCATTTAAGCTCCACCCATAAGGGTGTTCTCGATCTAAACTACCGGATGGAAATAAAACAAAAAATCATCAAAAATTATCAAAGAAAAATTTTTCAAAAAAATTTATTCCATTCAATTTTTGAGTACAGACCTAATGGGTGTAGAGTGTGCAAACGGAAAATCCAACGTTGTTCCATTCTCAA
This sequence comes from Microcaecilia unicolor, assembly GCF_901765095.1. NCBI lineage: Eukaryota > Metazoa > Chordata > Amphibia > Gymnophiona > Siphonopidae > Microcaecilia > Microcaecilia unicolor. Next base: position 26,891,909 of record NC_044033.1, on the reverse strand, counting down.
TAGGAGGAGCTTCTTATCTCCACCTCCTGGATGCCATTTCAATTGTTGAAGTACAATACATTTCAAACTCTCGAAAGAATGACCTTCTTTATTACAATGAACAGCAAGAGGAGCTGTAGTTTTTCTTGTAATGATATTACTTTTATGTTCACCCAATCTAATAGATAATTTACGGGAAGTCTGACCAATATATAGTTTATTGCAACTGCATTGGATGCAATAAACAACCCAATCAGATGCACAAGAGGTATTGTGATGTAAAACGTACTTTCGTGTCGTTTGAGGATCACAAAATTCTGTAGCTTCTAGCATAATGGAACACATTGCACATTGTCCACATTTTATATGACCCATGGGATTGCTATCCAAGGAAGTAGAATATCGTAAAACAGAAGGCACCAATATTTCCTTTAAATTACGTCCTCTGCTGAATGCCAGTCTCAATTTACTGTTTTCAAAGCCAGGTAATGTCTGTATAACATGCCAATTCGATCTAATAATATTGGCAAATTTATGGGCTGTGTTAGAATATCGTAACACACAGGTTAAAGTGTCTTCATTATCACTAGCATTGATATGTTTGGGAAGAAAGAGGTAGTCTCTGTTGTTATACTTAGCACGTTTATAAGCCTGCTGTATAATTTCCTTAGGATAACCTCTATCTTTTAAACGTGAACTTAAATCTTTTGCCTTATTCTTAAACTCAGACAAATCAGAACAAATATGTCTAAACCTTAGAAATTGAGAGAATGGCAAACTGTTTTTCAAATTTTTTTTTAAATTTTTAGGGTGACAGCTGTCATAATATAGAAGAGTATTTCTGTCTGTTTCTTTTCGATGGACTGTGGTATGAAACGCTCTATAAACGTGCTAATAAACGTGCTAAGTATAACAACAGAGACTACCTCTTTCTTCCCAAACATATCAATGCTAGTGATAATGAAGACACTTTAACCTGTGTGTTACGATATTCTAACACAGCCCATAAATTTGCCAATATTATTAGATCGAATTGGCATGTTATACAGACATTACCTGGCTTTGAAAACAGTAAATTGAGACTGGCATTCAGCAGAGGACGTAATTTAAAGGAAATATTGGTGCCTTCTGTTTTACGATATTCTACTTCCTTGGATAGCAATCCCATGGGTCATATAAAATGTGGACAATGTGCAATGTGTTCCATTATGCTAGAAGCTACAGAATTTTGTGATCCTCAAACGACACGAAAGTACGTTTTACATCACAATACCTCTTGTGCATCTGATTGGGTTGTTTATTGCATCCAATGCAGTTGCAATAAACTATATATTGGTCAGACTTCCCGTAAATTATCTATTAGATTGGGTGAACATAAAAGTAATATCATTACAAGAAAAACTACAGCTCCTCTTGCTGTTCATTGTAATAAAGAAGGTCATTCTTTCGAGAGTTTGAAATGTATTGTACTTCAACAATTGAAATGGCATCCAGGAGGTGGAGATAAGAAGCTCCTCCTATTGAGAATGGAACAACGTTGGATTTTCCGTTTGCACACTCTACACCCATTAGGTCTGTACTCAAAAATTGAATGGAATAAATTTTTTTGAAAAATTTTTCTTTGATAATTTTTGATGATTTTTTGTTTTATTTCCATCCGGTAGTTTAGATCGAGAACACCCTTATGGGTGGAGCTTAAATGATGGCGTCTGACGTCAAGGCATAAAAGAACGTTAGCCATTTTGTGATCAGTTTGACATGAGAGTCCTAGATAAGGATCTTGTAAGAGTCCATAAAGCTTTTTGGGCTTTGTAAGTTCGAGAGGACTGCACTGATGTATGTTTTCTTTCTTTGTTCTTTTTTCTTTACAGATTTTTTACAGTCAAACACCGCGGTACCCTGAGGCAGTACTTCGAAACTTTGGCCGGAGTTGGGCCGTGGTTGGTGTCCATTGACTGTTTAAAGCTAAGTATCGATTAGTGAATTTTCACACGATATATGAAAGTTTTTTAAGCATGTGAGTCATATTTAAAAGATTTTTGAGCATATTTGGCCATATTTAAAAGAGGTTTTTGCCCATGATGGTTTAGGGGACCTCCTATGTTGATATTATCAATGATAGAGTGTTCCTCTAGACTTTGAGGCTTTTCCTCTAATTTAGGAATACATACACCGGATATTGAATATAGCAGGTTGGTATTTAAGTCAGAACAGAATTGGGGGTGGAAGTTGGCGAGATTAGGTTGGGGCATTTGGGTAGGCTTGCTTAAAGAGATGAGCTTTCAGCATTTTTCTAAAGGGCAAGCAGTAGATGTGAAGAGCAATGGTGAAAAGGGTGGGTGAGATGGGCAAACGATTTTGGTGGGCCAGGAGTGGTTTTCATGTGGAAACTTAAATATACATGTATGTAAAATGGATGAATCTCAACTTGGCAGGCAGGATGGATCTTTTTGGTCTTCATCCTGAACAGATTTTACTAACCTGCGTTAATGTTCTTTATTGCTATTTAATGACTGTTATTTAACAAAGGCCTCATTATTTCCAATAGGGCCTGTTTATTATTAATATGTGTTAATTCATTAATGCAGGTTAGTAAAATGTAGCCCTGTGTAAGGTAAGGGTAAGGTTAATGATTTGATATTCTGCCTTTCTGTGAAACAAACAAAGTGGTGTACATATACATACACAGGTACTTTCTCTATTCCTAGTGGGCTCAGACAGTCTAAGTTGTTCTGTTTTATTTATTGCATTTGTATCCCACGTTTTCCCACCTCTTTGCAGGCTCAATGTGGCTTACATTACATTATGAATAGTGGAAATACATAAGAAAATAGACATTTAGTATTGCATAAGGATCTTGGGTAACATGATAATGATAAAGCATGATAGTAGTATAGCAAGCATATATCGTAAGACAATTCTGGATATATGTGTAGGAGTTCACATTTGTTGATCTTTGTGGTATACCTTGTTAAAGAGATGGGTCTTCAGTAGTTTGCGGAAGTTAGTTAGTTCGTAGATCGTTTTTAAGTTGCGCGGCAGTGCATTCCAGAATTGTGTGCTCAAGTAGGAAAAGGTTGACGTTGCTATGTGGTCATACCTGTCCTAGCCATTAGGAGTGTGTTTACGTGCCTTCTTTTGGTTAGAATTGGGGAAATATCATCATGCATATATTCCAGAACAGTCAAAGAATAATTAAATTAGGAGATTTGCTGTAGATGTTTCTTTACCTGGGTCTTGAATAAATCATGAGCTTCATGTGGCAAGTTGAAAAGTTGAGTTGTTCTGAACATGAGTATTTGGGATGTTAATTGCCAAGAAATAGTTATTTTTAATCAAAGTGAATTTTTTGTTTTAGTATTCTATGAATTTTTTTTCCAATATTTTGAAGTCATTGAGGCTAATTTAATTTGCATGATGAGAGAGAGTGAGATGGAACTGATGTATCTGTCTCCTGGATAAGCACAGAGAAAGCAAAACACTGAAATCTAACAGGAATTTGCAACTTTGTTGCTAAGCAGCCGTGACGTGTTCTGTACTGATGTGTTGAAAGGCTTGGCAGCGTTTTTAGTGCTAGGTATCCAGTTGCACCCTGCAGGAGGACATCAACTGGCCTAACCTGAAACCAGACAGGAGCGTAATCCCATGGTTTCATGAGATTTTACCTCATGCACAACTCTTTCAGTAATCTTGATGAGTTATTAACCTTGAGTGCATACTGCTTGCAGCTGGAGAGAGAACATCAATGTTTAAAAAATAAAAAGTACGCAAAAGGACTACAGTACAAGGATTGAACTGTGTTGATTAGCGGGGCTGTTTACTGCGTCGTTTTTCATCAAATGCATGATTTTTTTTTTCCCCTGAAACATTTTGTGAAGAGGGGTTTTTCTTTTCTGCATGTGAACAAGGAGAGCAGGGAAAGAAGTGAAATTCTGCAGTGCTGCATACATTCTGACTGCATGTTCTACAGAACGATTTATTTATTTATTACATTTGTACCCCGCGCTTTCCCACACAATGCAGGCTCAATGCGGCTTACATAGTCATTTGAAATACAAAGTTATATAATAGAAATTTCAAACACAGTGATTGAACGCATCCCTTCATATAAGAAAAGATGGTGGCTAAGTCTTTGTAATGCTGACTCCTTTCTTTATTTACCTCCTTCAGAGAAGTGCATCGTTCTAAAAGATATTAGGTCTGTTTTCTCTGTGTCTGAGGTTTACAGCCTTGTCAAATACTGCACTCCTTCAGTGCTTTTCTGAGAATTATGTAACATAGTAGATGACGGCAGAAAAAGACCTGCACGGTCCATCCAGTCTGCCCAAGAAATGTGCCACTTTTTTGTGTATACCTTACCTTGATTTGTACCTGTCTTTTTCAGGGCACAGACCGTACAAGTCTGCCCAGCACTATCCCCGCCTCCCACCATCGGCTCTGGCACAGACCGTATAAGTCTGCCCAGCACTATCCCCGCCTCCCAACCACCAGCCCCGCCTCCCACTACCGGCTCTGTTATCCAATCTCGGCTAAGCTCCTGAGGATCCCTTTCTTCCGAGCAGGATTCCTTTATGTTTATCCCACGCATGTTTGAATTCCATTACCGTTTTCATTTCCACCACCTCCCGCGGGAGGGCATTCCAAGCATCCACCACTCTCTCCGTGAAAAAATACTTCCTGACATTTTTCTTGAGTCTGCCCCCTTTCAATCTCATTTCATGTCCTCTCGTTCTACCGCCTTCCCATCTCCGGAAAAGGAACTAAGGCTCCACATAAAATAGAGTAAATCTGTGACTCGATCACCCCTGTCAGGTGAATCTGAAATTAGGCGGCAACCCTAGTTGTTGCTGTTGGGTTGGAAGCTCCTGCAGTATGAACCCCACACTATGAATAATGCCACAGTGCTGCTTTATTGATAGTTAAACCAACTCAAAAAAATCTAACAAGTAGAGAGTATATCAGGAATCACTCATATCACTTAATATGAGGCACTATTAAATCACGTCTATCCGTTCTACTCCACTCATCATTTTATAGACCGCTATCATATCTCCTCTCAGCTGTATTATCTCCAAACTGAGGAGCCCTAGCCGCTTTAGCCTTTCCTCATAGGGAAGTCATCCCATCCCCTTCAGAAAAGCTCCCACATGCATAACTCCCTTACTTTGTAAGCTGAGCCCCCCAACCCCCCCCCCCCAAACCCACTACCCACAAATGTACTGCACCCACTAAAACTGCTCCAGGGACCTGCATACAGCCTCTAGGACTTATTGCTGCTGTATAACTTTGGCACACCAGTTCACACCTGAAGACTAAGCTCTCTGAAAAAGTCCTTTCTTGAAATAACCACGTTTACTCACAGTTAACTGCAGATCAGAGGTTGTGCCCCACTAACAAAGAGTCCCCTGGTACTAAGATTTAGCAGTAGGTCAGAGCTGGCACAATGGTGTACAATGCCCTCTTTCAGCACCATTCAAGGTAATAACTAAGTTCTCTAACGTGGGTAACACAGGAAAGGGAACTAAAAGTGGCTTACAAAAATGGCCACTACCACATGGACCAGAACAGGAAACAAAACAGGGCACACTCTGACCCAGTAAGCAGGGGGAAAGCATCAGGGGAGTAGAGCCTACCAACTACCAATACCTACACCCACCACAATGCATTGCTGATGTGACTCTGCAGTGCAAATAACAGAAAACGTGTCACACTCACCCCAGAGGCACATCACAAGCAGGAAAAGGCTGTCGGAGGACAGAACACATTCTGCTGTCATGAAGGTGGGTACGGCATTTGAGGCTGGCATACAGGCTAGAAAAAAGTGTTTAAAGTGGGGTTTTTTTGGTGGGAGGGGGTTAGTGACCACTGGGGGAGTACAGGGAGGTCATCTCCGCTTCCTTCCGGTGGTCATGTGGTCAGTTTGGGCACCTTTTTGAGGCTTAGTCATGAAAATAAAAGGACCAAGTAAAGCCGGCGAAATACTGCTTAACGCCGTATTTGTTTTTCCATTATCGGCGAAAGCCGGCTATCTGGTAGCCATGCCCATACCCGCCCATGTCCCGCCTTCGCTTTGCCACCGACACACCCCTTTGAACTTTCGCCGGCGAGGTGACGGGAAAGCGGCGATGCTGTCAAAAAAAAGCAGCTTTCGATTGTACCGATTTCGCCGCTTTTCCCAGATTGCCGGCCATCTCCCGATTTGTGTCAGGAAATGGCCAGCGATCACTTTCGATTATGAGCTGGATAGTAACATAGTAGATGACGGCAGAAAAAGACCTGTACGGTCCATCCAGTCTGCCAACAAGACAACTCATATGTGCTACTTTTTGTGTATACCCTACTTTGATTTGTACCTGTGCTCTTCAGGGCACAGACCGTATAAGTGTGCCCAGCACTATCCCCGCCTCCCAACCACCAGCCCCGCCTCCCACCACCGGCTCTGGCACAGACCGTATAAGTCTGCCCAGCACTATCCCCGCCTCCCAACCACCAGCCCCGCCTCCCGATCTTGACTAAGCTCCTGAGGATCCATTCCTTCTGCACAGGATTCCTTTATGCTTATCCCACGCATGTTTGAATTCCGTTACCGTTTTCATTTCCATTTGGGGAAGAAAGGTAAAATATAGGTCTAAACTGGAAGAGAAATAGAAAAATAGCCACATTACTGCAATTTTATAATCAAAAAAGTGAGACATTTTGTCACATGAACTTTTTTTTCTTTGGTTTCTTTTAGTTATCCCCAAGAAAAAGTATTTTATCCTATTAGAAAAGCCAGTGTTTTTTATTCACCTGATATGATAAATGGTCAGTTAGATCACAGCAGCACTGTAAACCTGGATACAAATATCTCTCCAAGCGTAACTTCCATCTGGTTAGTTTATTTGTAGTCCTTGGTGTAACCTTCAGGTGATTGGCTTGATAGTTAATCATGAACTATTCTAGCAATAGTTGGCTTCTAGTATGGTGCTGCTGACGTAGCCTTTAGATGAGTTGTGATGGAATCGCATTAAAGCGTTGCAATTGATTATGCAGAGTAAATAATGGGATGGCAAGAGCCAAGGATTATGCTGCTTTGCCACCCTACCAAATCTGCAATTCGGAAAAGATTTTTAGTGGGATTTTTTTGAATATTGTAAAGGGCTGAGGTGTACCATTACACAAACAGTAGCAATATAATCAGAATCCAAAAGTCAGAACACACACAAAACATAATTATACTGACATGCCAAATCACTGAAAAATATTTATAATAGGGGAGAGGCATCAGCTGTGGTCGATAAAACCTAGCTCAGCTTTTAGCTAGCAAGATACAATTAATATTATATGATGTATTTTACTTTCTGTTAATATATTTTGAACATGTTCATGCTTTTCTAATTGTTATGCAAGCCACATTGAGCCTGAGTTCTAGTTGGGCTAATGTGGGATATAAGGGGCCCTTTTACTAAGGTGCGCTAAAAAATGGCCTGCGCTGGTGTAGGCGCATATATTTTGAACGCGTGCAGGTCCATTGTTCAGTTCGCCTGCAAAAAAGGCCTTTTGTTTTTGCAAAAAATAGACATGTGGCAAAATAAAAATCAACTCAAGTCCATTTTGGGCCTGAGACCTTACCGCCACCCACTGACTTAGCGGTAAGGTCTCATGCGTTAACCTGGTAGTAATCACAGTGCATGTACACTGCTGATTACCGCCACGCAGTAGAAAATCTCCTGTATCGGATGGTATTTATCCCAGAGTACTGATAGAACTGAACAATGAACTTGCGAAGCTATTGTTAGTAATATGTAATTTATCCTTAAAATCGAGCATGGTACCGGAAAATTGGAGGGTTGAAAATCACGCAAAAAATACAACCAAGAAGATGTTCCACGCAATGTGGAAATTAAAAAGAGTAAGACTTTTCTTCCCAAGGACCGTCTTCCGTAACCTGGTACAATCAATGGTACTCAGCCATCTAGACTATTGCAACGCACTCTATGCTGGCTACAAAGAGCAAATAATCAAGAAACTTCAGACAGCCCAGAACACGGCAGCTAGACTCATATTCGGCAAAACAAAATATGAAAGTGCTAAACCCCTACGAGAAAAGCTACACTGGCTCCCATTCAAAGAATGCATCACGTTCAAAATATGTACCCTAGTTCACAAAATCATTCATGGAGATGCTCCAGCCTACATGTCAGACCTGATAGACTTACCACCCAAGGACGCTAAAAAAACATCCCGCACATTCCTTAATCTTCACTTCCCCAACTGCAAAGGTCTAAAGTATAAACTAACGCATGCATCAACCTTTTCCTACTTGAGCACACAATTCTGGAATGCGCTGCCGCGTAACTTAAAAATGATCTATGAACTAACTAAGTTCCGCAAACTATTGAAGACCCATCTCTTTAACAAGGCATACCACAAAGATCAGTAAGAATCCTGAATCCTGAAGGGTAACTTTAAAACAATACAGGAACGTAAGAACTTTGAAGTCAGAATGATTGAATATTTTGACACCCAACAGACAGGACTTAACAAGGATCTGGGTTTTCTAGCCCATTATAAACCATAAAGTTGTATTTCTCTGTTTATCACTTTCCTCTCACCTACCCACACCCATCCTGTTAGACTATCAATGAAATGAAATGCTTTGATGTACCCATGCATACCTCCTACCCACCCCCACCTTGCTAGACTGTCATTGAAATGCTTTGATGCTTCACTTATATATACTATCAACTAACACATTTGCTTATTTCTGATCTGACGAAGAAGGGCAACCTTCGAAAGCTAATCAAGAAATGTATTAAGTTATGGCCAATAAAAAAGGTATCATCTTATTTTCTTTTCCATGTTTTATTTTGTTTGATTTCTATTGATAACCTTTGATTTCTATTGATAACCTTTAAGAGTGGACTAACACGGCTACCACACCTCTCTACACAAAGATCAACAAATGTGAACTCCTACACATTTATCCAGAACTGCCTTACGATATTTGCTGTTATACTATCATCATGCTTTATCATTATCATGTTTACCCAAGATCTTTTTGCAATACTAAATGTCTATTTTCTTATATACTTCCACTACTCATGATATATTGTAAGCCACATTGAGCCTGCAAAGAGGTGGGATACAAACGCAATAAATAAAAATAAAAAATGTAATGCTGATTTTTTAAAAAGGTTCCAGAGGAGATCCGGGAAATTATAGACCGGTGAGTCTGACGTCGGTGCTGAGCAAAATGGTAGATACTATTATAAAGAACAAAATTACAGAACATATTCAAAAGCATGGATTAATGAAACAAAGTCAACATGGATTTAGTGAAGGGAAGTCTAGCCTCACCTATCTACTACATTTCTTTGAAGGGATGAACAAACATGGATAATGGTGAGCCGGTTGATACTGTGTATCTGGATTTTCAGAAGGCGTTTGACAAAGTACCTCTTGAAAGACTCCAGAGGAAATTGGAGAGTCATGGGATAGAAGGTAGTGTTCTATTGTGGATTAAAAACTGGTTAAAAGATAGAAAACAGAGAGTAGGGTTAAATGGTCAATATTCTCAATGGAGAAGGGTAGTTAGTGGGGTGGGGTCTGTGCTGGGACCGCTGCTTTTTAACATATTTATAAATGACCTAGAGATGGGAGTAACTAGCGAGGTAATTAAATTTGCTGATGACACAAAGGTATTCAAAGTTCTTAAATCGCAAGAGGATTGTGAAATGTTACAAGAGGACCTTAGGAAAGTGGGAGACTGGGCGTCTAAATGGCAGATGACGTTTAATTTGAGCAAGTGCAAAGTGATGCATGTGGGAAGGAGGAACCCGAATTATAACTATGTAATGCAAGGATCCACGTTAGGAGTTGCCGACCAAGAAAGGGATCTAGGCGTCGTTGTTAATGATACATTGAAACCCTCTGCTCAGTGTGCTGTGGCGACTAAGAAAGCAAATAGAATGTTAGGTATTATTAGGAAAGGAATGGGAAAACAAAAATAAGGAAGTTATAATGCCTTTGTATCGCTCCATGGTGCGACCGCACCTCGAATATTGTGTTCAATTCTGGTCGCCGCATCTCAAAAAAGATATAGTGGAATTAGAAAAGGTGCAGAGAAGGGCGACGAAAATGATAAAGGGGATGGGACGACTTCCCTATGAGGAAAGGCTAAAGCGGCTAAGGCTCTTCAGCTTAGAGAAAAGGCGGCTGAGGGGAGATATGATAGAGGTCTATAAAATAACGAGTGGAGTTGATGGGAAGCGGCTGTTTATGCTTTCCAAAAATACTAGGACTAGGGGGCATGTGATGAAGCTACAAAGTAGTACATTTAAAACGAATTGGAGAACATTTTTCTTCACTCAGCGTGTAGTTAAACTCTGGAATTCGTTGCCGGAGAATGTGGTAAAGGCGGTTAACTTAGCGGAGTTTTAAAAAGGTTTGGACGGCTTCCTAAAGGAAAAGTCCATAGACCATTATTAAATTGGACTTGGGGGAAAATCCACTATTTCTGGGATAAGCAGTATAAAATGTTTTGTACTTTTTTGGGATCTTGCCAGGTATTTGTGACCTGGATTGGCCACTGTTAGGAACAGGATGCTGGTGTCACGTCTGTGGCCGTAACCACCCTCAGACTTACCTTATTTCTGGGGGTCAGCTTCTAAGCTGGCTTCTGCCTATCCTTTCTGGATTAGTTTTCCTTCTGTGTGCTGGCTGCTTCCAGCATGGCTCTAATTACTCCACTCTACTGCACCTGGGGGTGCTGCCTGAGTTAGCTCTACCTCTGTCTCCAGCCTGGCTCTGTTGGCTCCTCTGTGGTGCACATAGGTATTCTAAGTCTCTCTATGTTTTGTGTGCGCTCTGCCTGCTCCTTGGTTTGTGCTCCTCTCACCCGCTGGTGGCCAGAGCCAGTGGCTGCCATAGTTTGTCTTGCTGTTCCTATCCGTTCCAGACTTTAGCCCAGTCCGGTTTTTCCAGGCTGCCGGACTTGTCTCTCTTGTTTGTGCCTGGACAGCCTCAGTAGTTGCTTACTGAAGGCTGCAGCTGCTCCTCAGGTGTTGAAGGGCTTTATTAATCACTTAGAGACTGCAGCCTTCGCCTTTGCATTGTCTAAGGTCCCTGGTATGTTAGAGTGCTCTGTGCACTGCTACCTTGTCCAGTTCTGTGTGAGTTTCTAGCTTGTTACTAGTAGCTTGGGCATAGCTTTTCTTGTTGGCTTGTGTACAGCTTTACTTGTTCTCCTCTGTGTTGTGTGAGTTCCTAGCGTGTGACTTGTTAGCTTGTGTGCAGCTTTACTAGTTCTCCTGTGTTTTGCTTAGTGTGAGTTTCTAGCTTGTTACTAGTAGCTTGGGCATAGCTTTTCTTGTTGGCTTGTGTACAGCTTTACTTGTTCTCCTCTGTGTTGTGTGAGTTCCTAGCGTGTGACTTGTTAGCTTGTGTGCAGCTTTACTAGTTCTCCTGTGTTTTGCTTAGTGTGAGTTTCTAGCTTGTGACTAGTTAGCTTATGCATAGCTTTCTTGTTAGCTTGTATATAGCTTTACTAGCTTTCTTGTGTTTAGCTTTCTGGTTTTCCCGTGTGTGTTTTCCTTTGCTTCTGGAGCTTCAGCCCTAGTCCTGTCCGCTGCCAGTACTCCTTGCTTCTGGAGCTCCAGCCATAGTCTTGCTACTTGACCTGACCATTGCCTGAATTTGACTACTCTGTGCCTGCTGCCTGACCCAACTACTGCCTGTACCCAGATGTTCTCTGCTTGCTGCTTGACCTGACCATTGCCTCGATCTGACTACTCTCTGCCTGCTGCCTGACCCGACTTCTGCCTGAACCCGGATATTCTCTGCCTGTGGCCAGACCTGACTATTGCCGGAACCCGGACATTCCCTGCCTGTCTGCCTTGCTTTCGCCTAGGTGCCTGGGGGCACTTCTGTATCCTGATTCCTGTTGTTCCTGCTTGCTAGTTCCAGTTCCAGTTTTCCTGTAAGCCCTGCCGGCTGCCCGAACCTGAGGGCTCATCCCTCGGGGAACGGTGGCTAAGCGTAGGTGAAGCCTAGGTCCAGTGTGTTCCTGTCCAACGAGTTCCGGTCCTGTGTGTCCAGTCCAGTGGGCTCCACTCCAGTGTGTACCAGTCCAGTGGGTTCCAGTCTAGTGCGCACCCGTCCGGTGCGTTCCAGTCCTGTGTATTCCAGTGCAGAACTCCAGTCCGGGGTTCCAGTCCAGCCTTGCCTTGTCTCTGCTTTGAAGGTGACCTTGCCTGCCACTGCCGCTCCACGGTAGTGGTCCAAGGGCTCACAAACCCAGTGCTTCCAGGGAAGAAGCCTGACAGCTGGGCTTGATGGACCTATGATCTGTCCCAGTATGGTAATACTTATGTACTTACATGTGTTCTGGATGCTCGTCAAAATTAGAATTACCGCCCGGTAGTTCTAATTTGATGTGTGTTGTACGCACATAGGCACCTACGCATTGTAGTAAAAGGGCCCCTAAATATCATAAATAATAATAACTATACCTCATCTTCTGTCTCGGTTTAACTGTAGAATATAAGCTTAATGCTCAGTGTATGCTCAAAATTTTCAAAGAAATTCCAAAGTTACAAAAAAGTTACTTATTTCATTGTTCTTCAAAAACTCCAACACTCCACAGACTTGAACTATATATAAAAAAAGAGGTCACTTTTCAGAAACCATAAAATCTTAGGTTTCAAAATGACCTGACATTGATGTTTTGTTGAAAGCCTGCTTGGGGAGTCTTTTTCCCTTTTCCATACAAAAGAGCATAGCCATTCCATAAAGTTAAATATAGATGTATAAGCCAAATCACTTCTAACTACAACTTAGTTTCCACTCACTTTGATCAACCCCAGTGAAACACAGCTTTTACAACAAGGTGAACCCATCATGATCAGCAGATTCTTTGGAACTAATAAAATGCCAGCTCTTCCCCTCCCAAGTCCTTTACTTGCTTCTCAACCCCTTTCCCACCAATATTCTTCCTCTTTGCTGCTACCTGTTTTCCTTTTAAGCCATGTCAGGTTATGTCATCTTTAACAATTTTATTTATTTATTTGAAAAATCTATTAACCGCACTATCTTACAACTCTAGGGGGCCTTTTACATTGGTGATCTGCAAGGGCCGACTTCTACATGGAATGTTGCTAGTGGAGGAGTAGCCTAGTGGTTAGTGCAGTGGACTTTGATCCTGGGGAACTGAGTTCGATTCCCACTGCAGCTCCTTGTGACTCTGGGCAAGTCACTTAATCCTCCATTGCCCCTGGTACAAAATAAGTACCTGAATATATGTAAACCGCTTTATCACTTTATAGGCTGCTCTGATATGTGCCCTTCTCCTCCCTTATCAACTGTTGACTCTGCACTTTCCACCTTGCTGCTTTACCCAACGCGTAATTAAACTCTGGAATTCGTTGCCGGAGAACATGGTGAAGGCGGTTAGCTTGGCAGAGTTTAAAAAGGGGTTAGACGGTTTCCTAAACGACAAGTCCATAAACTGCTACTAAATGGGAAAAATCCACAATTCCAGGAATAACATGTATAGAATGTTTGTACGTTTGGGAAGCTTGCCAGGTGCCCTTGGCCTGGATTGGCCGCTGTCGTGGACAGGATGCTGGGCTCGATGGACCCTTGGTCTTTTCCCAGTGTGGCATTACTTATATGTGTGGAATAGACTTTCTTTTTTCTCTGGCATTATTCAAATCCCATCTTAAAAGTCAGCTGTTAAGGCTGCTTCTCAAATCTTAATCCCTGCATCTCCTAGGTCAATGTCTTGTTGAGTTGCATGTTTTCTCTAATTATTATTTATTACATTTGTACCCCGCGCTTTCCCACATATAGCAGGTTCAATACGGCTTACATAGTAACTAGAATTACAAAGTTTTGAAGGACATATACAAGTGTAGTAAACATAGTAATAATGGGATTTTGAGGATATGTAGATTGAACATAGTAACATAGTAGATGACGGCAGAAAAAGACCTGCACGGTCCATCTAGTCTGCCCACGATAAACTCATATGTGTATACCTTACCTTGATTTGTACCTGTCTTTTTCAGGGCACAGACCGTATAAGTCTGTCCAGCAGTATTTCCCGCCTCCCAACCACCAGTCCCGCCTCCCATCACTGGCTCCGGCACAGACCCCGTATAAGTCTGCCCTCCCCCATCCTAGCCTCTCAACCACCAACCCCTCTTCCCCCAGACACCCAATTTCAGCTAAGCTTCTGTGGATCCATTCCTTCTGCACAGGATTCCTTTATGCCTGTCCCATGCATGTTTGAATTCCGTTACCGTTTTCATCTCCACCACCTCCTGCGGGAGGGCATTCCAAGCATTCACCACCCTCTCCGTGAAGAAATACTTCCTGACATCTTTTCTGAGTCTGCCCCCCTTCAATCTCATTTCATGTCCTCTCGTTCTACCGCCTTCCCATCTCCAGAAAAGATTCGTTTGCGGATTAATACCTTTCAAATATTTGAACGTCTGTATCATATCACCCCTGTTCCTCCTTTCCTCCAGAGTATACATGTTCAGGTCAGCAAGTCTCTCTTCATACGTCTTGGAACGCAACTCCCATACCATCCTCGTAGCTTTTCTTTGCACCGCTTCCATTTTTTTAACATCCTTTGCAAGGTACGGCCTCCAAAACTGAACACAATACTCCAGGTGGGGCCTCACCAACGTCTTATACAGGGGCATTAAAACCTCCTTTCTTCTGCTGGTCACACCTCTCTCTATACAGCCTAGCAACCTTCTCGCTACGGCCACCGCCTTGTCGCACTGTTCATCGCCTTCAGGTCCTCAGATACTATCACCCCAAGATCCCTCTCCCCGTCCGTGTCTATCAGGCTCTCCCCACCTAACACATACGCCTCCCTTGGATTTCTACTCCCTAAGTGCATCACTTTGCATTTCTTCGCATTGAATTTTAATTGCCAGACGTTAGACCATTTTTCCAGCTTCTTCAGATCTTTTTTCATGTTTTCCACTCCCTCCGGGGTGTCCACTCTGTTGGAAATCTTGGTGTCATCCGCAAAAAGGCAAACTTTACCTTGTAACCCTTCGGCAATGTCACTCACAAATATATTGAACAGAATGGGCCCCAGCACCGATCCCTGAGGCACTCCACTACTCACCTTTCCCTCCTCTGAGCGAACTCCATTCACTACCACCCTCTGGCATCTGCCCGTCAACCAATTCCTAATCCAGTTCACCACTTCGGGTCCTATCTTCAGCCCTTCTAGTTTATTCAAGAGCCTCCTGTGGGGAACCGTGTCAAAAGCCTTGCTGAAATCTAAGTAGATGACGTCCATAGCACGTCCTTGATTTAATTCTCCTGTCACCCAGTCAAAGAATTCAATGAGATTCGTTTGGCACGATTTCCCTTTGGTGAAACCATGTTGTCTCGGATCGTGCAACTTATTGGCTTCCAGGAAATTCATTATCCTTTCCTTCAGCATGGCTTCCATTACTTTTCCAATAACTGAAGTGAGGCTTACCGGCCTGTAGTTTCCAGCTTCTTCCCTATCACCACTTTTGTGAAGAGGGACCACCTCCGCCATTCTCCAATCCCTCGGAACCTCTCCCGTCTCCAAGGATTTATTAAACAAATCTTTAAGAGGACCCGCCAGAACCTCTCTGAGTTCCCTCAGTATTCTGGGGTGGATTCCGTCCGGCCCCATGGCTTTGTCCACCTTTAGCTTTCCAAGTTGTTCATACACTCTTCCGTGAATGGTGCTCTATCCACTTCATTTTCAGGTGTACTTTTGCCAGTCCCTCTCAGTCCTGCCCCAGGATTTTCTTGAGTAAAAACAGAACAAAAGTATCTATTTAGCAAATTGGCTTTTTCTTCATCATTTTCTACATAGTGTTTTGCTGTATCTTTTAGTCTCACAATCCCCTTTTTAGTCTTTCTCCTTTCACTAATGTACCTGAAGAAGTTTTTGTCTCCCCTCCGTACATTTCTAGCCATTTGTTCTTCCGCTTGCGCCTTCGCCAGACGTACCTCTCTCTTGGCTTCTTTCAGTTTCATCCGGTATTCCTCCCCGTGTTCCTCTACTTGAGATTTTTTGTATTTCTGGAACGCTAACTCTTTAGCCTTTATTTTCTCAGCCACTTGCTTTGAAAACCATATCGGTTTCCTTTTTCTCTTGCTTTTATTTACCCTCCTTACATAAAGGTCTGTGGCCCTGTTTATTACTTCTTTCAGCTTGGACCACTGTCCTTCCACGTGTTGTGCGTTCTCGCAGCCCATCAGCTCCTTCCTCAGGTATTCCCCCATTTTGTTAAAGTCAGTTCGCTTGAAGTCCAGGACTTTGAGTTTAGAGTGGCCGCTAACCACATGAGCCGTTATATCAAAACAAACCGTTTGATGGTCACTGCTTCCCAGGTGCGCAGCCACTCGGACATTTGACACACTATCCCCATTCGTGAGCACCAGATCCAGCGTCGCTCCCTCCCTCGTGGGTTCCGTCACCATTTGTCTGAGCAGAGCACTTTGGAAAGCATCCACAATCTCTCTACTTCTTTCCGATTTCGCAGAAGGAACCTTCCAATCTACATCCGGCAGATTAAAATCTCCCAACAACAGAACCTCTCTTTTCTTCCCCAACTTCTGAATATCAGCGATCAGATCTTTATCCAGTTCCTCCAATTGTGTCGGGGGTCTGTAGACAACACCCACGTGGACCAAGGTTCTAGCCTTTCTTTTTAAGGTGATCCATATCGCTTCTTCCTTTCTCCACTTCCCTGTCATTTCAGTTGCTGCGATAGCATCTCTCACATACAGAGCTACTCCTCCACCTTTACGTCCCTCTCTATCCTTCCTAAAAAGATTATAGCCTGGTATGTTTACATCCCATTCATGGGAACCATTGAGCCATGTCTCTGTGACTGCAACTATGTCCAAGTCAGTCTCCAACATCAGGGCTTGAAGGTCATGAATTTTATTGCTTAGACTGTGAGCATTTGTGGTCATTGCTTTCCAACTACATTTCCTAGTATGTGTTTTGGGTTTAATGATTTGTGAGTGTCTTTTCTCTTTGGGTACCTTCTCCTCTTTTTGTTCCCTCTTCCTTGCTTTTTCTTTTTCTTCTGCTTCAATTTTAGTTTCAGGAACAGCACAGTGCTGTAGTGGAGCAAAAGAATTTTGTAGTGGCAACACTTGTGTGGGCGGATGCTTCTGTGTCACATGACGAATTCTGCCTGAGCCTACTGTGAGCAGTGTTGCCAGGTGGGCGGTTTTCCGCGACCCGCCGGTGGAAATTTTTGCCCGTGGCGGGTTGCGGTTTTTTGGGCTGTTTTTTGGGCTTCAGGGCGGTTTTTTGTGCGGCTTTTTCGGCCGCGGGGGGCGGGGTTAGTGACGTTTTTGGGCGGGGTTAGTGACGTAGGAGGCGGGGGCCGATGACGGGGGAGGCGGGGCCGGTGACTGCGGGGGCGGGGTTGATGACGGCGGGGGCGGGGCTGATGACGCGGGGGTGGGGGTGTCAGGGGCGGGGTTTGAGTTTGGGCGGGTTTTGGGCGGTTTTTGTGCTGGATTGGGTGGGAAAAAAATTTTCCACCTGGCAACACTGACTGTGAGCCATCTGTTCCTTTGTGGTTTTATTCTCTGAGGCAGTGGTGAGAAGTTATGATTCTGCACAGTCCTATAAGTTGCTTTAATTGCATCTAATTCTTGCATTACTTTATAGAGCTCTTGTTTTAAAGTAGATAGCTGAAGACAGATAGGACAAGCTTTATGTTTCCAGATGATTTGCCTTGAAACTAAAGCAGCACAATTATTGCAGAGAATAAAAGTCATCCTGATTGGTTGAAATGGGTATGAACAGGTGTACTATGTTGGAGTATCAGCCTGCAAGACTGCCTGTGTATGACTGAGGAGTAAAGTTAATGAGGTTTGGTTTGTCTATAAATGTGTGGAAAACCCTGGGGTGGGTGGGGTTATAAGTCCCAAAGTGTCAGCTAAGTGCTGCTATCAAGGGAATTCTCTAGCTTAATGGACCCAAATGGTAGTGTCTGATCAAGGACCTTACAGTTTATTTAACTTTTAAAACTGCCCTAGATATTAATAACTTTCCTTTTAAATAAATCTAGATATTGCCAATAATTCTAGCAGTTTCAGCTATGTAAAAATGCCCCTCCTCTTTATCAGAGCTTGGCAGGAACAGAAAGAAAGACAGACAGACAGACAGACAGACAGAAAGAGAGGTTTCCCAGTGCTAATTAAATTGATTAAGCAACAAGCCTTAAAAATTTAGGACAAAATATCAGGTAGTTTCTCACCTAAGCCAGTCAATTTGAGAAGTAAGGGATTTAGGGGTCAGAATAAACCTGTCCTTTTTGCAGGAGCTTGGTTCAGTCCCAGCACCTGGAAGTTAGAAGTAAAAGTGGTATGTCCTTTAATTTGAGGCCAACCCTGCTTGCCCCCAGCTGTGGAGAGGTAAACAAGGAGGAAGTAAAAGGAAAGGAGATTAGGAGGGGTAAGGGTAGGAAGGAGGGAGAGGAAAAGATTGAGGGATAAGCTTATGGAGATTGGGAGACATGGTCTAAGGTGTAGTAATCATCAGGACAGGAATCATGTGGGTGTGCTTAAAAGTTAGATTGGGTCTTTAGGATAAGCTTTCTTGAAGAGATGGGTCTTCAACATTTTCCTGAAGGGTAAATGGTCACTGATTGGTTTGGATGGATCTTGGCAAAGTGTTCCAAAGCTGGCTGCCCAAAAAGGAGAAACTGGATGCATAGGAGGTCTTGTATTTAACACCTTTGCAATTGGGAAGGTGTAAATTGAGGTAAGTACGAGAGGACAATGATTTTCCTGATGTTTGTTGTTTGTCTTGTCTGTGTGTACTGGCTAGGATTCAGTGGTTTTCAATCCAGTCTGTCAGGACCACCTGGCCAGTCGGGTTTTCAGGATGTCCACTGTGAATATTCATGGGAGGGATTTGCATACCAAGAAGGCAGTGCATGTAAATCTTATCTCATGCATGTTCATTGTAGACATCCTGGAAATCCGACTGGCCAGGTGGTCCCTGAGGACCAAATTGAAAACCACTGGGCTGGATTGTAAACTCACTAGAGCAGTGTGTATCTTTACAGTGCTGCATCTATCTAGTAGTATTATAGGGATTATTAGTAGAATTAGTAAAAGAGAAATCACAAAAAGAGGAACACAAGCAAGAATGCTGCATTTAAATGAAAGAGTCAAAGAAAGAAATCAGGACGGCAAACATAGAAGAAAAAAATGGCTAAAGTTATAAAGCGAGATGACAAGACATTTTTTTCAGGTATTCTGGGGAAAAGAAGGCCAGAGGTTGGAATTAAGACTCATGAGATGCTGATGGGTGGAATGTGAAGAGAGAAAAGCAGAAGTGATCAATGAACAGTTCTGTTCAGTGTTTGTAGAAGAAAAACCTGGAGAAGGTCCATAGGTAATTGATAAATATACATATGGGGATGGTGTAGATAACTGTGAAGCAGATACAGACACTCCATGCTAGCAATTTTGTAGTTCCAGGGGTTTAACAAAGATTTCTTCAGAAGGCCAAATAATCACAGTTTATGGCACTTTGACTTTGTTTCTTAAAACTTTTATTTTGTTTACTTGAATAGTCTTTAAAATAACAAATCTAAACTGTGTATGTCTAAACAATAATTGAAACCATCTTTTGCAATAGGCAAGATTGCACAATTATGGCATTTATTTTTGGCAAGCCAACTTGAACACATTGCATTGGGTTCTAGTTCATTTGAAAATTCATAGTGGCACGCAAAAAAAAAAAAGCAATGTGCTTTTGACCACGTTTCTTTTTCCCACACCACTTTGAAATCGCTTCTGTCAGATCTTAGCCTATGAAAAGAGTCTGCATCCTGGATGGAAAGTAGGCAGATAAGAAGCGTTAATCATTCAGATCTTGTAAAGCGATCAAGTCAAAAACAGAGGAAAGTTACTTAAGCAATAATAGCATCTCCAAAGTTTTTGATGGGGATACTTCTTATTATTATTAGAGCATGTTGGCCCTTATTTTAGAAGTTTCACCACATGTAAGTCGTGGCATTTACGCCTGTAGATTGCGTATACATGTAAATGGTGATTTCAGATAGCTGCTGTTTACACATAGAGAGTCATACCTTGTGGAGTAGCCTAATGGTTAGAGAGGTGGACTGGCAACTGGAAGACCCAGGTTCAAATGCTACGGCAGCTCTTTGTGGCCTTGGGCAAGCCACTTAACCCTTCATGGAGTGGAGGAGTAGCCTAGTGGTTACTGCAGTAGACTTTGATCCTGGGGAACTGAGTTCGATTCCTACTGCAGCTGCTTGTGACTCAGGGCAAGTCACTTAACCCTTCATGGAGTGGAGGAGTAGCCTAGTGGTTACTGCAGTAGACTTTGATCCTGGGGAACTGAGTTCGATTCCTACTGCAGCTGCTTGTGACTCAGGGCAAGTCACTTAACCCTTCATGGAGTGGAGGAGTAGCCTAGTGGTTACTGCAGTAGACTTTGATCCTGGGGAACTGAGTTCGATTCCTACTGCAGCTGCTTGTGACTCTGGGCAAGTCACTTAACCCTCCATTGCCCCTGGTACAAATAAGGACCTGAATATATGTAAACCGCTTTGAATGTAGTTGCAAAAACCTCAGAAAGGCGATATATCAAGTCCCAGTTCCCTTTCCCTATTTGAGATTCTACATGGAATGTGGCTACTATTGGAGATTCTAGATGGAATGTTGCTACTATTGAGATTGTGTTGCTACTATTGGAGATTCTACATGGAATATTAATGTTGCTATTCCACTAGCAACATTGCATGTAGAAGCCTGCCCTTGCAGATCAGCAACGCAGCCGCGCAGGCTTCTGTTTCTGTGAGTCTGACTTCCTGACGTCAGACTCACAGAAATAGAAGCCTGCGCGGCCGCGTTGCTGATCTGCAAGGGCAGGCTTCTACATGGAATGTTATTTATGTCAGGTCATTTATACCCCGCCTTTTGCCGCAGCTCTGCAGCCCCAAAGCAGCTTACAATGAACTAATAAAATAAATGCAGTTACAGTTACATTTCAATAGTTAGAGCGGGAGAACAGGATAAGTGGAGGAGTAGCCTAGTGGTTAATGCAGTGGACTTTGATCCTGGGGAACTGAGTTCGATTCCCACTGTAGCTCCTTGTGACTCTGGGCAAGTCACTTAACCCTCCATTGCCTCTGGTACAAAATAAGTACCTGAATATATGTAAACCACTTTGAATGTAGTTGCAAAAAACCTCAGAAAGGCGGTATATCAAGTCCCATTTCCCCCTCCCTTCATTGTCTTGGGATGACTAGGTGTGGCGCTGACAACCTCTTCCTGCTTAGAGCCTGTTATGGAAACCGTCACACTTGTGGCGATCTCCTTAAGCCATTCATGGATTGGTGCATGTGAACAGGAGACAGAAAGCTATAACATGCAGATTTCTTAAGAGGTGTGTTTTAAGCAGGTCTAAAATCTATTCATATATTACCCATTTTACAAAGGAAATACGGTTTCCCCTTTGGTTTTACTGGCTCTGAGGCTCATACAGGTTTTTAAAGCATACTCATTTGGCCAGTGCTTTAAATGAGGGGTTAAGGAAGTCATTCTCCTTAATCCCCTGCTGTTTATTTCTGCCTCCAAAATGAAACCAAATTATTATTGCAGCCTTGCTACTTAATTGAATGCACTTAAAGATATGGGTTTGTAAAATGGGGCATCTGCACTTGGAAGTGACGCCACTTCCACTCCGAAGCTGCTGGGATCATGCTGTTCATTTTAACTATGTGTATGTTTCTGAAATGGCTGCTCACATTACATGTACCAGCAAATGCATGTACACGGTTGCAAGTATTTTACAAATGGTTCTGTGTCTCAATTCCAGTTTCCATGTTCTTTGTAACATTGGACTTACTGTGTACCACATCTGCAAATTTAATCACCTCACTCGTTGTTCCATTTTCCAGATCATTTATAAATATGTTAAATTGCACCAGCCCCAGTACAGATCCCTGCTGCACTCCACTATCCACCCTCCTCCATTGAGAAAAATGGCCATTTAACCCTACCCTCCGTTTTATGTCCAGTAACCAATTCCTAATCCACAGAAGGACATTGCCTCCTATCCCATGACTTTTTAGTCTTCTCAGGAGTCTCTCATGAGGAACTTTGTCAAAAGCTTTCTCAAAACCTAGATACACTATTGGGCTCATTTTCAAAAGAGAAGGATGCTCATTTTTTGACATAAATCGGAAGATGGACGTCCTCACAGGGTCGTCCAAATCGGTATAATCAAAAGCCGATTTTGGATGTCCCCTACTGCTTTCTGTCGCGGGGATGGCCAAAGTTCAAGGGGGCGTATCGGAAGCGTAGCGAAGGCGAGACATGGGCGTGCCTAACACTAGGACATCCTCGACCCATAATCGAAAGAAACAAGGACGTCCCTGACGAACACTTGGACGACTTTACCTGGTCGTGTTTTTCTTATGACCAAGGCACAAAAAGGTGCCCGAAATGACCAGATGACCACTGGAGAGAATCGGAGATGACCTTCCATTACTCCCCCAGTGGTCACTAACCCCCTCCCACCCTCAAAAAACATCTTTCACAATATTGATTGCCAGACTCAGATGTCATACGCAGGTCCATCACAGCAGTATGCAGGTCCCTTGAGCAGTTTTATTGGGTGCAGTGCGCTTCAGGCAGGCAGATCCAGGCCCATCCCCCCTACCTGTTACGTTTATGGAGGAGACAGCGAGCCCTCCAAAACCCACCACAAACCCACTGTACCCACATCTAGGTGCCCCCCCTTCAGGTAAGGGCTATGGTAGTGGTGTACAGTTGTGGGTAGTGGGTTTTAGGGGGGGGGGTTGGGAGGCTCAGCACACAAGGTAAGGGAGCTATGTTCCTGAGAGCAATTTATGAAGTCCCCTGCAGTACCCCCTAGGGTGCCTGGATGGTCTCCTGGCATGTCGGGGGGACCAGTGCACTACAAATGCTGACTCCTTCCACGACCAAATGGCTTGCATTTGGTCGTTTCTGAGATGGACGTCCTTGGTTTCTATTATCGCCGAAAATCAGAAATGACCAATTGTAGGGACGACCATCTCTAAGGACAACCAAATTTCAGGATTTGGGCTTCCCTGACCATATTATCGAAACAAAAGGTGGACGTCCATCTTGTTTCGAAAATACGAGTTTTTCACCCCTGGATGGGGACGTTTTGCGAGGACGTCCATATCGAAACAAGGACGTCCCTTTTGATTATGCCCCTCCACATCAACCGGCTCACCATTATCCATATGTTTATTCATGCCTTGAAAGAAATGAAGCAGATTGGTTGAGGCAAGACTTCCCTTGGCCG
Organism: Microcaecilia unicolor; assembly: GCF_901765095.1. Classification (NCBI taxonomy): domain Eukaryota; kingdom Metazoa; phylum Chordata; class Amphibia; order Gymnophiona; family Siphonopidae; genus Microcaecilia; species Microcaecilia unicolor. The sequence goes on along the minus strand of NC_044033.1, from coordinate 26,868,580 downwards.
ACCCCATTCTGACTCTGTCCCATTAAATCATGTTTGTCTGTGTGTTCCATAATTTTATTCGTTATAATAGTTCCCACTATTTTACATGGCACCGATATCAGGCTTACCGGTCCATAATTTCCTGGATCACCTCTGGAACCCTTTTTTAAAAATCGGGGTCACATTGGCCACCCTCCAATCTTCAGGTACTATGGACAATTTTAACGACAGGTTATATAGATGACTAACATCAGATCAGCATCTAGTATGTCTCTTTTGAATGTGAAAAATAAGAGATGGTATGTACTTTTATGATGTAGGTTATTACCGCAGTTAGACATTAATCTTATGATGCCTTTTGGAGTTATTTTCAGATGTTCAGTCTCCCTTGCCCTGGATTTGCACATAAACAACGTATGTGACAGATTTCAAACTTGCCATCGGATCAACCCAGCACTGAAGTAAGCCAGGCAGCAAAGATCAAGGTAGTGCTGCACCTTCAGCAGCAAATCACAGCACAGTGCCTATAAGCTATGCATGATCCCAAACTTTGCAGTGACCTTACCTGCAGCTGGAGGAAGCGAGGGGCAGAGAGGGCACAAAGAAGTCCATGGAAGGCAGTGGATGGTGGGACTAAAGGGAAGCCTGAGGGACACTTCCTGATCCTTGCGGTATTCTTCCACATATACAGAGGGTGCATAGCAGCACCAATATTGTAAACCAGATCCTCAGTTCAGTTTATCCCTATTTCTCTATACTTACCCTTTACAAGAGGAAAAATAGACCTGGTTATATTCTGGCAACAGATCTACCACAACGGATGGACAACAAAAGCAAACACAATCAAATTCCTCTTAGAATGGGACAATAGATGCAAATCAATATTAGACAATATTGCCCCAATTCAAACCAGAACCTCACAAAGAACTGAAAAAACTCAAAACACAAGTTAGAAGATTAGAACGTGCGTGGAATAAAAAGAAAGACGACCCCACACTTAACGCTTGGAAACAACTTCAAAGAAAATATAAATATACCATAAAACAAACCAAAAGACTATATTACAAAACTGAAATTGGACCAAACTACAAGGACACACATAAACTCTTCCAACTCGTGAATAAACTACTAGACACCACACCAGTCACAAACAACAGTAAAGACACACCAGGAGCTGACAACCTCGCGAAATACTTCGAGAAAATCGTACAACTGCGACTTAAAATACCTGTCAGTCCCATTGAATACGCTGTACTCCTAGACTGTCTAAACCCAGACCCTGGAGTATACCCTGCAGATAGAACTTGGACCGAATTCGACATACTATCGGAGGATCTCATCTCCCAAATGCTTAAAAGATTCGCCAAATCTCATTGCAAACTAGACATATGCCCAAACAACCTCTTGACATCGGCCCCTCAACAATTTATAACAGACCTAACGAAACACGTGAACTTTATGCTACAAAATGGACTCTTCCCGAAGGAGAAAGGAAACATCCTACTCACCCCCATACCTAAAGATGCAAAGAAAAATGCTAGTGAACTAACCAATTATAGGCCAGTAGCATCCATTCCTTTAATAACCAAAATAACAGAAGGGATGGTGACCAAACAACTCACAAATTATCTAAACAAGTTCTCAATACTACACAACTCCCAGTCAGGATTTTGTTCTAACCACAGTACTAGTTACGCTCATGACCAAATTCAAACAAATGATTGCAACCGGCAAGAACATACTACTTCTACAATTCGACATGTCTAGCGCCTTTGACATGGTTGATCATGGAATTCTACTACACATCCTCGAATACTTCAGTATCAGAGGCAACGTTCTCAATTGGTTCAAGGGGTTCCTAACAACACGCTCATATCAAGTGTCATCAAATTCGATTACATCAGCCACATGGACACCTAAATGTGGAGTTCCACAGGGATCCCCCCTTTCACCGACCTTATTCAACCTAATGATGATACCCTTGGCCAAACTACTATCAAACAAAACCTCAACCCATACATATACGCTGATGACGTAACGATCTACATCCCATTTAAACAAGACCTAAAGGAAATGTCAAACGACATCAACCAAAGTCTACATATCATGCAGAAAAATCCCAATGCCTAATACTCACCTCCCAACACAACACGAACAAATTTACCACCATCAACACACCAAAACTGAACCTTCCAATTTCGGACACCCTAAAAATTCTTGGAGTTACCATTGATCGGCACCTAACACTTGAAAATCACACGAAGAACACAACCAAAAAGATGTTCCACTCAATGTGGAAATTAAAAAGAGTAAAACTATTCTTCCCAAGGACCGTCTTCCGTAATTTGGTTCAATCATTGGTACTCAGTCATCTAGACTATTGTAATGCACTCTGCACTGGCTGCAAAGAGCAAATACTAAAAAAAAAAACTCCAGACAGCCCAGAACACTGCAGCTAGACTCATATTCGGAAAATCAAAATATGAAAGTGCTAAACCTCTACAAGAGAAGCTACACTGGCTCCCACTCAAAGAACGCATCACGTTCAAGGTGTGTACCCTAGTTCACAAAATCATCCATGGCGATGCCCCAACCTACATGTCAGACCTGATAGACCTACCACCCAGAAATGCTAAAAATCATCTCTCACATTCCTTAATCTTCGTTTCCCCAGCTGTAAAGGTCTAAAATACAAGCTAACGCGTGCATCAACCTTTTCCTATATGAGCACACAATTCTGGCACGTGCTGCTGCGCAACATAAAAACGATCTATGAACTAACCAGCTTCTGCAAACTACTGAAGACCCATCTCTTCATCAATACATATCACAAAGATCAACACATGTGAAATCCCCCACATGCATCTAGAACTATCTTATAATGTTTTCTTGTTATTTTACTATTATGCTTTACCATTATCATGTAACCAAAATCCTTCTGTAAATGTCTATTCTCTTCTCATTTCCACTATTCATGATGTATTGTAAGCCACATTGAGCCTGCAAAGAGGTGGGAAAATGTGGGATACAAATGCAACAAATAAATAAATTATGACTAAAAAAGGTAAAACGACATCATAGCAGAATGCTCTCATCCAACCCTCACCATCATCCCTAGTGTGTTCCATGTATTGTGCAGTGTGTACCTATGAGTGCATCTTTCCCAATAGGGCTGATGTAGAAAATGAAGCATCATGTAATAATCAAATGCATGTGTTTCTGCTAAGGGCAGGACAATATCCTGCTTATAATCGAACGAGAAAAACGCCCAAGTTCCGACCTAAATCGGGAGATGGACGTTTATCTCACAAAAACGAATAAAGTGGTATAATCGAAAGCCGATTTTTGGACGTTTTCAACTGCACTCCGTCGCGGATGCGGACAAAGTTGATGGGGGCGTGTCAGAGGTGTGGCGAAGGCGGAACTGGGGCGTGGTTATCTGCCGAACAAAGATGGGCGCATTTCACCGATAATGGGAAACAAGTAAGCGTTTTTAGCTAGAATTTAGGACACTTTTCCTGGACCCTGTTTTTTCACGAATAAGGCCCCAAAAAGTGCCCTAAATGACCAGATGACCACTGGAGGGAATCGGGGATGACCTCCCCTGACTCCCCCAGTGGTCACTAACCCCCTCCCACCACAAAAAAATGATGTTTCACAACTTTTTATTTTCACCCTCAAATGTCATACCCAGCTCCCTGGCAGCAGTATGCAGGTCACTGGAGGAGTTGTTAGGGGGTGCAGTGGACTTCAGGCAGGTGGACCCAGGCCCATCCCCCCTACCTGTTACAATTGTGCTGCTTAATGCTTATTAGTCGTCCAACCCCCCCAAACCCACTGTACCCACATGTAGGTGCCCCCCTTCACCCCTTAGGGCTACAGTAATGGTGTAGACTTGGGGGCAGTGGGTTTTGAGGGGGATTTGGGGGGCTCAACACACAAGGGAAGGGTGCTATGCACCTGGGAGCTCTTTTACCTTTTTGTTTGTTTTTGTAAAAGTGCCCCCTAGGGTGCCCGGTTGATGTCCTGGCATGTGAGGGGGACTAGTGCTCTACGAATCCTGGCCCCTCCCACGAACAAATGCCTTGGATTTATTCGTTTTTGAGCTGGGCGCTTTCATTTTCCATTATCGCTGAACAACAAAAACGCCCAGCTCACACATTGTTGAATAAAACATGGGCGTCTATTTTTTCCCAAAATACGGTTCGGTCCACCCCTTCACGGACCCGTTCTTGGAGATAAACGCCCATGGAGATAGGCGTTTTCGTTCAATTATGCCCCTCTCTGCCACTCAGATGAGATGTTTTACTCAGTTTGTATGTGATATTCAAAGGATTTATTCTTCTAACTTTGATAGTTGTTCTACTAACCCGGCCTCTTTGAAAATATTAAGAGAACTGTTTAATGAAATTTTGAGTATAAATTTAAGCCAACTCCTAAATTTAGGATCATAAATTGTGTGTTTGAGGGGGAAGGGGGGGGGGGTGGATAGGGGAATAGGAGCGAATGTAGGGCAGGGAAAAAGAATAGGCTCAAAAATGTAGGCAAATGAACAGAAGTCCTAAATTTATAAGCATTAATTTTAAGCTCCTAAATTAAGATGAATTTGGAGGCTGAAAACTTCAGCTCCAATAGGACTCAAATTTAGGAGCCTAACTTAGGAGTCTTGAGGCCCTGTTTACTAAGGTGCGCTAGCATTTTTAGCGCATGCATAAAATTAGCTTGCGCTAACCATGTAGGTGCCTATAGGAATAGTATGGGTGCCTATATAGTTAGCATGCACTAAAAACGCTAACGCGTCTCTAGCGCATCTTAGTAAACAGGGCCCTAAATTTAAGAGTTCAGCTTTTTTTGAAATTGGGCTCCTTGATTTTTAGTCTGTATATGTAAATCCTTGCTAGTTCTTATATAGCATTATCTATCATGCCCTTACTTGTGATAATGTTTGTTTATGTACTGGGAGTGATCATTTTCCCTAAGGACTAGGGCTATATATTTTGAACATTTTGGGAAAAAAATTTTTTTTAGCTTCTTGTCCTTTGTTCAAACTAGTATGTGGCTTGAGTATGTTCAGTGAGCTTCTTTTGCTCAGCTTGAGATGACTACTTGAGAGCAATTCTGCATATCAGGAAAGGTATAATAAGGGTCAAGCGTATTGCAATGACATTCATGATATATGAAGTGATTTAGGGCAGGGGCAAGGCTAAATACTGCATGAAGAGACTATATTTGGTTTTCCCCAAGTACATATTTTCTTTCTTGGTATTCATTTCCAACCCCCTTTTCCAAAGAAAATCTTATCCAGAACTGCACGCAATTAATCATAGCATGTCTGAGCTGCATTTTTTGTGAATACTTTCTGCCAGAAATGTTTCTAAATTCTTGACGTAGTTGAATCAAGCCCACAAGTGGTTTAAATCTTCCTTATTTCTATCCTATATGTGGGTAAAAATATGTGTCTAGTGCCATTTTGCTCATACTTATCTGACGTCTCCTGCTTTTTCCTCTCTGTGCTGCCACCCTCTCTCATTCTCTTCTTACTGCCTCCCTCCACACAGCAGTCTTCTGTATGTACCCATGCCCTCTCCCATTGTCTTTGCAGGAGTTGGAGAAAGTCTTTCCTCACCTATGGTTGCTAATTGGTTAATCCCAGCCAGCAGAATGGACCATAGGCAAGAGATAGTGGAATTAACAGCTGTAGTGAACAGACAGTTCTCCAGCTTCTAGCCTCGACCACCGGTCACCATCATCGATCACCGGTCACCGCCCTGGTGCTTGCCCTGTTCTCAGCCTAAACTGTCAGTGGTGCATAATTCAGCTCTTTCTCCTGTCTGTCCCTCTGTTTTGGGAAATGGTTCCCCAAGCCTCTAATACAGTGCACCTATGCTGAGGATGCAGTTGGCACAGATTTCCAAACTACACATATACTTTTGAATTTTCAAAAGTATGCCTGTAATTTTAGTCAGATAAAGCACACAAACAACATGTGTAAATCTGTGAGGTTAATTTTCCTGGAATAACTTTTAAAGTGAAAGTGTGCATATAATTTTAGTCTGGGAATCCCGGTCTACGGAGTGAAAAGTTTGTACATACTTTTGCTTATCTGGACTTCAGTAAATGTGAAAAGCAAAGCATACATATGCTTCCACTTTGAAAATTAGCTCAGTGAACCTGTGCATTTATATTTACACCTGCGCTTTAATGCACGTATTTTCTGGGTTAACTTAACTTGCAGCAAGAAACAGAAGCAAATTATTCTGTACAATATATAATCCAAAGGAAAACAGCAGTGAGAACTAGCAGCACAAAATCACTAACTTTATAAACATACAAATGTCAATATTAAAAACAGAATTTTAAAAAGGCCAATTTTTTTTTTATTAGTATCCAGTAACCCTTTCAGTACAGGTGTCTTTTTCAGCCCGCCATGTTTCGGTATTCCGCCTGCATCGTAGGCTGAATTCAGTCACTGGTATACAGAGTAACTGGTCTTCTGGTCACTCGCACACAACAAATAGCCACAAATATCACCATTCACTTTTTCAAAAGATACAAAGAACCTTTCTCTTACCACATTGTACTCTATCCACTAGCACAGCTAATTCCAAAGATTCAAATGTCAGTATTTTTTGACCATCATCCAGTAACCCTTTTGTTATAGATATTCTTTTCAGCCCAACATGTTCTATGTTTATGGTTTAATGTTCTAACTATTTTAAAGGTCAAATGCTAATGAAGTGACTACAGCATATAAAATCCCCACACTATATACTACTACTACTACTTAACATTTCTAAAGCGCTACCAGGGTCACGCAGCGCTGTACAGTCTAACAAGGAAGGACAGTCCCTGCTCAAAGGAGCTTACAATCTAAAGGACTAAGTATGCAGTCAATCAAATTGGGGCAGTCTAGGTTTCCTGAATAGAGGTAAATAGTTATGTGCCGAAAGCTACATTGAAGAGGTGGGCTTTGAGCAAGGATTTGAAGATGGGTAGGGAGGGGGCTTGGCGTATGGGCTCAGGAAGTTTATTCCAAGCATAGGGTGAGGCGAGGCAGAAAGGGCGGAGCCTGGAGTTGGCGGTGGTGGAGAAGGGTACTGATAGGAGGGATTTGTCCTGTGAGCGGAGGTTACGGGTAGGAGCGTAAGGGGAGATGAGGGTAGAGAGGTAATGAGGGGCTGCAGATTGAGTGCATTTGTAGGTTAGTAGGAGAAGTTTGAACTGTATGCGGTATCTGATCGGGAGCCAGTGAAGTGACTTGAGGAGAGGGGTGATGTGAGTATATCGATCCAGGCGGAAGATAAGACGCGCAGCAGAGTTCTGAACTATATAAAAAAAACTTAGAAACAAACTTATATGGTCATTCCGCATAAATTTCAAATTAAACTCTTAAGTCACTTTCATATTTTACAGGCCAATCAGAAGTGGCATAAATATCGTATACATTCCTATGGGCGCATTAGGCGACCCGAATGAGGGGGTAGGAAGGACACAAATCTGCACCAACACAGATCCTTGACAAAGCTCTGGCGAAACGGGAACCTGTCAGGACCCAGAGAATGTTCAGATTATGCAGATAAGTGACTGTCTGTCTGTAAACTCCACAAACAGTATAATACTTTAATGCTGTTAGAGTGATCAAAGCGGAAAAAGTATAAAAAGTAAAAAAAAATACCTTCAACGAGTTGTACACATTGGCTGAAGTGTGGCACTTTTGTAATTTAAACACAGGAGGTCGGGGGGTTTTGTCTGTGATTATACAAGTTACGAATGCTAAGGCTTGTCCAGATTGTCCAGATTATGAGCGCTAATTGTAGACATAAATAGCCTGAATGACAATATGAGACTTTTCCCCGTACACTCAATGTGTAATTTATAGTGAACCATGCAACTGCTTATTTATTCGCTTGGTGAAACCTGTTGGGCGTGCTGACCCATTTTTCAGTAACAACGCGTGCAACGTTTTGGAACACCTCTGACATGCCCATTCCTCTCCCATGGCCATGCCCCCTTTTGAGATGTACATCATGGGATGTAGATGCCCAGCATTATAGAATAGTGAGTATGATGGTTAAGAGTTGCATACACATCTCGAGAGTGTGCCCAAGCATAGAATTTGGGGGACATGGGCGCAAGTGAAGATATTTTATCTTTATTTAAAGGTTAAATATATTTCAGCAGAAAAAGTTTTCAGAAATAACTGGATGTGAAAGTATTTGCACTCTGGGCTGTGAATATTAATGCAGCCAACGACATCTGGACTTTTATATCGTAAAAGACTGTGGCCAAACCAGTGTTAGGACTCAAAGCAGTTAATCTTATTTGTGGAAAATGCTCAAAATAGCTGAAACTGACCGCTCTGATGATACATGAACAGAATATAAAGGTGTTTCTCAGGGTTTAGAACAGTTTCCAAGAGATTTTGAAATCAAGATAGATAAAACGGTAGCTCCCACTCTGTGTGCCCCATGTAGAGTTCCAGTAGCACAGAAAAAGAGAGTGGAAAAGCTTGGTACAATCATGAAAGTTAAAGAACCCAGAGAATAGGCAAATTCAGTGGTACTGGTAGAAAAGCTATGGAGAGGGAAGCTAAGAATTTGTCTGGACCCCACAAAGCAGATTATCATGTGCTAACACTGGATGACATCACCAGCAAGCTTGGTGGACCTAAAATTTCAGTCTACTTGATGCTAGGTCAGGATACTGGCAAATAAAACTAGACTCCATACGCACAACATTTTAACACTCCACAAGGTGTTTTAATTACCTACTGTTTGGCATTGATTCTGGTAGTTTTTCCAAGAACAGTGGATGAAACATTTGCAGGTCTCCAAAGCATTGCAATATATGGAGATAACATCTTGGTGTATTGCACAAGGAACATGTTGCCACTTAAAAGCCAAGCTTCAAAGATTCAGAGAAAAAGATGTCAAACTAAATTTAGAAAAGTGTACATGTGGAGGGCAGATCTATAACACTGCACCTACTCTATAAAGGAAAGTAAGTGTCTTCTTTCCTTTATAGAATACTAGTGTAACAGGTAAAATATGTGCCTATAATTTAGGTGTGAAAAATCCAATTGATTGACCAAAAACGTTTTCAGAGCAATGTGGGGACTTGAATATAACTAAAAAATACAACGTGTCCCAGACGTTAACATTATAGCAGGAAAATCAAGTCCGAATCTACCATAATTTATTATTTTTTTATTTATTTCATAAATTTTGATTCATCATCAGATCTTAATGCAACTCACACCATTAGAACAACTTGTTCTTTCTTCATTTTAGAAAACATGGTTACGGTGCAAATCCTCATTAGATCAGCCTTATTTTTTATACAGTATATATATTTGTGGCATATATCCTATATAATAAAACTCACCCTCAACGTTCTGAGGACACTGACGTCACTGTCAGTTCCTCCGGGCACTTCCTTCCGGTTCGAAGGGTTCGTGGTGGTGAAGCCACCGAAATCACTGTGTCGGGGCCCCGCCCTCGCATCAAACGTGATGACGTCGAGGGCGGAGCTATGGCGTCAGTGGCTTCACAACCAACGACTCAGCACATTGAAGGTGGCGTTCGCGTGCGTTGACAAGGTCCGCAACAATGGCGGTCAGTGCCTTCACAACGCCGAAGGGGTGAGCGGGGCGGGGGGGGGGGGGGGGTTCAGGAGGAAAACCTTGCTAGCGCCCGTTTCATTTGCGCCAGAAACGGGCATGTTTTACTAGTCTTATATAACAAATCGTGATTATCTTAGAACCTATGGTGTAGCACAACACAGCACTTAACTTATCTGGTTGGCGACAGTGTTTAATAGCAGGAGAACCTCCACCTATTAAACATTGTCATCAACCAGATAAGATAAGTGATGTGTTGTTCTACACCATAGGTTCTAAGATAATCACGATTTGTTATATAAGATATATGTCACAAAATATATAAGAAAGCAGGATGATCTAATGAGGATTTGCACCGCGACCATGCTTTCTAAAATGAAGAAAGAACAAGTTGTTCCAATGGTGTGAGTTGCATTAAGATCTGATGATCCCCAAAAATGTATGAAATAAATGAAAAAATAATAAATTTATGGTAGATTCGGATTTGATTTTCCTGCTGTAATGTTAATGTCTGGGACACGTATTTTTTAGGAGTGAAGGAGTGGCCTAGTGGTTAGGGTGGTGGACTCTGGTCCTGGGGAACTGAGTTTGATTCCCACTTCAGGCACAGGCAGCTCCTTGTGACTTTGGGCAAGTCACTCAACCCTCCATTGCCCCATGTAAGCCGCATTGAGCCTGCCATGAGTGGGAAAAAGCGGGGTACAAATGTAACAAAAATAAAATAGATACTATTGGAGATTCTACATGGAATGTTGCTACTATTGGACATTCTACATGGAATGTTGCTACTATTGGAGATTCTACATGGAATGTTGCTAATCCACTAGCAACATTCCATGTAGAAGGCTGCGCAGGCTTCTGTTTCTGTGAGTCTGACGTCCTGCACATACGTGCAGGACGTCAGACTCACAGAAGCAGAAGCCTGCGCGGCCACATTGGTGATCTGCAAGGGCCGACTTCTACATGGAATGTTGCTAGTGGGACTCTGGGCAAGTCACTTAACCCTCCATTGCCCCATGTAAGCCGCATTGAGCCTGCCATGAGTGGGAAAGCGCGGGGTACAAATGTAACAAAAAAAAAAATTTAGGCACTTTCATGAGCCATAGAGCTGGTGTGAATGCTTGTGTCTAGCTAACACACACATATTATAACTTTCTATAATATACAGTGGGGGAAATAAGTATTTGATCCCTTGCTGATTTTGTAAGTTTGCCCACTGACAAAGACATGAGCAGCCCATAATTGAAGGGTAGGTTATTGGTAACAGTGAGAGATAGCACATCACAAATTAAATCCGGAAAATCACATTGTGGAAAGTATATGAATTTATTTGCATTCTGCAGAGGGAAATAAGTATTTGATCCCCCACCAACCAGTAAGAGATCTGGCCCCTACAGACCAGGTAGATGCTCCAAATCAACTCGTTACCTGCATGACAGACAGCTGTCGGCAATGGTCACCTGTATGAAAGACACCTGTCCACAGACTCAGTGAATCAGTCAGACTCTAACCTCTACAAAATGGCCAAGAGGAAGGAGCTGTCTAAGGATGTCAGGGACAAGATCATACACCTGCACAAGGCTGGAATGGGCTACAAAACCATCAGTAAGACGCTGGGCGAGAAGGAGACAACTGTTGGTGCCATAGTAAGAAAATGGAAGAAGTACAAAATGACTGTCAATCGACAAAGATCTGGGGCTCCACGCAAAATCTCACCTCGTGGGGTATCCTTGATCATGAGGAAGGTTAGAAATCAGCCTACAACTACAAGGGGGGAACTTGTCAATGATCTCAAGGCAGCTGGGACCACTGTCACCACGAAAACCATTGGTAACACATTACGACATAACGGATTGCAATCCTGCAGTGCCCGCAAGGTCCCCCTGCTCCGGAAGGCACATGTGACGGCCCGTCTGAAGTTTGCCAGTGAACACCTGGATGATGCCGAGAGTGATTGGGAGAAGGTGCTGTGGTCAGATGAGACAAAAATTGAGCTCTTTGGCATGAACTCAACTCGCCGTGTTTGGAGGAAGAGAAATGCTGCCTATGACCCAAAGAACACCGTCCCCACTGTCAAGCATGGAGGTGGAAATGTTATGTTTTGGGGGTGTTTCTCTGCTAAGGGCACAGGACTACTTCACCGCATCAATGGGAGAATGGATGGGGCCATGTACCGTACAATTCTGAGTGACAACCTCCTTCCCTCCGCCAGGGCCTTAAAAATGGGTCGTGGCTGGGTCTTCCAGCACGACAATGACCCAAAACATACAGCCAAGGCAACAAAGGAGTGGCTCAGGAAGAAGCACATTAGGGTCATGGAGTGGCCTAGCCAGTCACCAGACCTTAATCCCATTGAAAACTTATGGAGGGAGCTGAAGCTGCGAGTTGCCAAGCGACAGCCCAGAACTCTTAATGATTTAGAGATGATCTGCAAAGAGGAGTGGACCAAAATTCCTCCTGACATGTGTGCAAACCTCATCATCAACTACAGAAGACGTCTGACCGCTGTGCTTGCCAACAAGGGTTTTGCCACCAAGTATTAGGTCTTGTTTGCCAGAGGGATTAAATACTTATTTCCCTCTGCAGAATGCAAATAAATTCATATACTTTCCACAATGTGATTTTCCGGATTTAATTTGTGATGTGCTATCTCTCACTGTTACCAATAACCTACCCTTCAATTATGGGCTGCTCATGTCTTTGTCAGTGGGCAAACTTACAAAATCAGCAAGGGATCAAATACTTATTTCCCCCACTGTACATGCATAACTCTGCTCCCACCCACACTCCACAGATTACCACTGGAACACAAGGGTAGCACCAAAGAGGCTTTTCAAACACAGATGCACTTATTTATGTCCACCTTACCCATTTCAGACAAGAAAATGAACCAACTGAAACAGACCCCTAGCTATATCGGCATTTCATAAAACCTTTCTCGACGGTTGGCCAAAGACACAACATTCGTGCTCAGTGCATGTGGCAGAATTTTGGAGTTTTCATGAAGTGTTAGTTATTATGCTCAATCTCATCTGTGAAGGAGAAAATTCTCAAATCCATGAGAGATGAACTCATTAAGCAAATCCATCAGGGGCACAAGGGAGTTGAGAAATATGAAAAGAAGGCCAGAGATTTTTTTTTTTCTGGGCAGGAATGAATGCAGACATTGAGGAGATGGTGCTCAGCTGTTCAGTCTATTTACAGCATTGTGCTTCTAACCCCAAAGAGTAAATGATACCACATGCATTACCATTGTGACCATGGCAAAATGTAGCATCGTATCTTTTCGTGTTTGACATTGTAGTTGTAGATTATTATGGCTGAACAAGAAACACTGACAAATGCCTTCACATCTAGTATAATTGGCAGACTTAAAGAAATCTTTGCACACCATAGAATTCCTGAAGAATTGTTTCAGACGAAAGTCCTTGGTAGTCTTCAACAGAATTTGGAAGGTTTGCAGTCAACTATGGCTTTTTTTACATACAACATTGAGTCCACTCTGGCAAGTCAAATGAGCAGATTGAGAAGACAGTTAAAACTGAAACATCTGCTGATGAAGACAAAGTGGAGGTGGTCCATATCTTGTCATTCTTGAATATAAGAATATACCTGTTGATGGCACAGGCTCACCGGCACACTTAGTCACTTGTGTGTTACCCTACTCATAAGCAGTTGCCAACGGCAACCAGAGCTAATGAAGAAAATGAATAAACCACAGAAGCAATCAAAATACTACTGTCCCGTTTCGGGACCTTACCAGTGCTCCCGCGGCGGGGAGCGATGGTCGGCGGGGGCCGCGGGCCCCGGTGCGGAAGAGACAGGCCGCCGACGGGGCCGGCACTTCCGCGGGGCGGCCCAAGGCTGGCGACCCGCGGGAACGAACGCCGGCCCCAGGGAAGGGAGGACGCCGGCCAAGATGGCGGCGGCGGCGTTGTCTCCCCGACCGGAGCTGAGAGGATTGCAAGTCCCGCCCCCTTGCGCCGGATTGGTGCATGGCAGGAGGAACTCCGCCTGCGAGGCGGGTCCTCCAATCCCGGCCATCCTTGCCTGTCAGGGCTACAGGGATTGGCTCTTCTCCAGGGAGAGGATGGGCGGGCGGGGGATTTAAACCCCGGAACAAGGAGGGCTCGGGGCTTCCGTTTCAAATGTCAGAAGCCACTTCAGGGATTGTGTTCTTCGTCCTGCTAGCCGTCCTTGCTAGCCACTTCAGGGATTGTGTTCTTCGTCCTGCTAGCCGTCCTTGCTAGCCACTTCAGGGATTGTGTTCTTCGTCCTGCTAGCCGTCCTTGCTAGCCACTTCAGGGATTGTGTTCATCGTCCTGCTAGCCGTCCTTGCTAGCCACTTCAGGGATTGTGTTCTTCGTCCTGCTAGCCGTCCTTGCTAGCCACTTCAGAGACTGTGTTCTTCGTCCTGCTAGCTGTCCTTGCTAGCCACCCTCGGAGACTGTGTTCTTCGTCCTGCTAGCCGTCCTTGCTAGCCACTTCAGGGATTGTGTTCTTCGTCCTGCTAGCCGTCCTTGCTAGCCACTTCAGAGACTGTGTTCTTCGTCCTGCTAGCCGTCCTTGCTAGCCACTTCAGAGACTGTGTTCCTTTCGCTAGCCGTCCTTGCTAGCCACCCTCAGAGACTGTGTTCTTCGTCCTGCTAGCCGTCCTTGCTAGCCACCTTCAGAGACTGTGTTCCTTCCGCTAGCCGTCCTTGCTAGCCACCCTCAGAGACTGTGTTCTTCGTCCTGCTAGCCGTCCTTGCTAGCTACCTTCAGAGACTGTGTTCCTTTCGCTAGCCGTCCTTGCTAGCCACCCTCAGAGACTGTGCTTTTGCAGCGCTAGCCGTCCCTGCTAGCCACTCAGTCGGGACTGTGTTGCTGGTGTTCCGCCAGGCCGGCCGTCACCCCGCGGTTCCAGCAGTCCCGCTGGCCGCCTGCAGCTGGGGGCTCAACCTCCGGTGAACGGCGGTCGCCGCGGGTGAAGATCCGGGGTGCGCGGCAGTCCTCTGAGGTCCTACGGGCCTCAGAGAACCTAAGGGCTCACCACTACCTAGACGAGACAACTACCACAGAGATTCCAGACTGCTGTCTACTTTGCTAGGAGAAGGGGTCATAATGCAAAAACCTGGAGGCACATGGCAATCCAGCATTGTCAGTGCTAAACAACAGGCTCTAAGGTCAGACATTGTGGAAAAAGACGGCAGAGTTAAGTACATATGGTTTTATATAGAGTGACTCTTTTATTAAGGTCTTTGCATTGGTTACTCCTGACTTCTCACATTGAAATTAAGATGTTTTGTTTATGGAGCTTTGGCATTGGTTCACAGTTAAAGCTTGAGAGATTGATATGTTATATTTTCAATGGAAAAAAACAATAAAGAGGTTAAAAAAAGGTTATTTTTGGTCAATACCCTTTCTTGTTTGGAATCTTATTTGGAATTACAGATAAGTTCCCATTCTTTTCATTTTATGTTCAAGAATTTAATTCAACTTCCTACCATGTGGAATATGTGGAGGAAGGGCATCTATAATAGATTATTCTTTGAATTTGATCCGAGGAAGTGGAATAAGCTACTGATGGATTTGCACTTAGAAAATGATTTTAGTTTTAGAAAGAAATTGAAAACCTCAATTCAAGAAGTGTCGTAACTGATTCTAGTTTATATTTTGTTGTATTTGTTTTTATGTAGTTATTTTGTTGTAAACCACACTGAACTTTTTGGTTAGAGTTCTATAGAAGTAAAATAATAATTATTATTACAGTTCTATAAGATGTTGCCCACATTTTTGTATACACAGATGAAACAGGAAGAAACTTCCACATAGGTCCAGGAATAAGGAAGAGAACAGAGGATAACACACTGAATTTCACAAGGGGAGTGTCATGCAATCAGTTCTTAAGGCACCAACAGAGGATCTGACATGGGGCCATGATTCGGCAGATGTGCCCATCTGCTTCAGGGATTGTAGACATATACAGTACTCTATATATAAAAAAAAATATTAAATTATTCCAAAACATCAAAACCTAAAATTAAGTGTCACAACAGCAGTGTGACATAAAACTCAAAAGTAATATCTATCAAAAAAACTTTAAAAGACATAAACAAGTAATAGACTACTAATATAAAATCATGTCTTCGTACTGCTCCATATGAAAAATTCTTTGTTTATAAAGTTGTAAAAACATCATGGAGAGGAGGGAGACAGTGACAAATCACTCTTGAGAGAAGGACAGAAGATCATTTTTCTTTCAACACCACACAGTCCTCAGAGCTGGATTTGCAACCTTTTTATATAAACATCCATTTTTTTAAAATAAACATCCATTTTTAGTCACTGCCAATATACCTCAATCACCATCACATATTTTCTATTTCCTTTATCTTAGTTTAGAATGCTCAGTATTTGGATTTTTATTTTCTTTCCACTTTTTCCATATTTATTCACATCCACCAATTTTCTACATGCACGGTCTTTGACTTTAGTTCCTGCAATTATTTCAATAGTAACATAGTAGATGACGGCAGAAAAAGACCTGCACGGTCCATCCAGTCTGCCCAACAAGACAACTCATGTGTGCTACTTTTTGTGTATACCCTACTTTGATTTGTACCTATGCTCTTCAGGGCACAGACGTATAAGTCTGCCCAGCACTATCCCTGCCTCCCAACCACCGGCTCTGGCACAGATCGTATAAGTCTGCCCAGCACTATCCCCGCCTCCTACCACCGGCTCTGGCACTGACTGTGTAAGTCTGCCCAGCACTATCCCTGTCTCCCACCACCGGCTCTGGCACAGACCGTATAAGTCTGACCAGCACTATCCCTGCCTCCCAACCTCCAGTCCCGCCTCCCACCACTGGCTCTGGCACAGACCGTATAAGTCTGCCCCGCACTATCCCCGCCTCCCAACCTCCAGCCCCGTCTCCCACTACCGGCTCTGCTATCCAATCTCGGTTAAGCTCCTGAGGATCCATTCCTTCTGAACAGGATTCCTTTATGTTTATCCCACGCATGTTTGAATTGCGTTACCGTTTTCATCTCCACCACCTCCCGCGGGAGGGCATTCCAAGCATCCACCACTCTCTCCGTGAAGAAATACTTCCTGACATTTTTCTTGAGTCTGCCCCCCTTCAATCTCATTTCATGTCCTCTTGTTCTACCGCCTTCGTATCTCCGGAAAAGGTTTGTTTGCGGATTAATACCTTTCAAATATTTGAACGTCTGTATCATATCACCCCTGTTTCTCCTTTCCTCCAGGGTATACATGTTCAGGTCAGCAAGTCTCTCCTCATACGTCTTGTTACGCAAATTCCATACCATTCTCGTAGCTTTTCTTTGCACCGCTTCAATTCTTTTTACATCCTTAACAAGATACAGCCTCCAAAACTGAACACAATACTCCAGATGGGGCCTCACCAACGACTTATACAGGGGCATCAACACTCCCTTTCTTCTGCTGGTCACACCTCTCTATATACAGCCCAACAACCTTCTAGATATAGCCACCACCTTGTCACACTGTTTCGTCGCCTTCAAATCCTCAGATACTATCACCCCAAGATCCCTCTCCCTGTCTGTACCTATCAGACTCTCGCCACCTAACACATACGTCTCCCGTGGATTTCTATTCCCTAAGTGCATCACTTTGCATTTCTTGGCATTGAATTTTAATTGCCAGACCTTAGACCATTTTCATTTTTTAATCTTATATTTTATCTTTTTCTTTAATCCTTTTAATCCTGTTTTTCAACCCCACCTCTTAACTGGTTTTTATTGGGTAACCATTTTCTTAACCGGTTTACAACATAACCGGTTATTTTTAGACGATTCATAGCCAGCTTCTTTAAAAATGTCACTTGCTGCATTCCTCATGCATATGCATGTCTTAACATTAAATGAGTTTGATACATGACGTATTTACTCATTGTTGATGCTAACACGCCCTTGTTGATTTAATTCTGGTGAGTTTCTAATTATATTTTTAATACTTTTTTTTGGTGGCAGTATCCGAGGAGTTTTCCTGTTTAATTATTATCTGGTTAAGTGACGAACTGTAATCCTTTGGGTGTAAGGGTGATCCTTTGTTTTTTCAGTATGTGCTGCTCAAAATCTTTCCATTTATTAATCATTTCCTGGTACTTTGTAGTTTTCATCGTAACCAGTTTTTAAGCAAGTACTTTTCTTGACGTTCACAGCCGCATAAGCTCTACTACTGTATATTTCACTCATTCATTACAGATTTTCATGGGTTTTATGTTTATGAAAGCTTTTTGTCATGATATTGTTTTCTCCTTTTGCACCCTTAACAGTGGCAATTTTGGCGCCTACGAATTTTAGTGATTAATTTATGAGTGAGTTTTGGTGCAGTTTTTAGCAGTACCATTCACAGTAGTTAGCCGCTTTTGAACTATAAAATAATTGACGGCATGTAGGGCGATATGTGCTCTTTGTGATGATATGCATCTATACTTAATTTTTGAACATGCACCGTTAAGTTAATCTACCCTATACATACTGAGGCATTATTATCCATTTTCTTTTCTTCAGTTCTTAGTTTTTTCTTGTTTGTTTGTTTGTTTCTTTTGTTCTTTTTGCAGGATCTTACAGTTTCTAATACACTTTTGTGCTTCTATTTGAGTCATGATTTGTTCAACAAGTTCACATATCCATACTTAGCATTCATTTATTCCTATATGGTTAAACATGCTTCTTTTCATATGCATTATATTCATTTGTTTACCTACAGTTGATGATGTTTCATCTGGTTCATATAGAGTCATTTTACCTGATGCACTAAACATATCTTTCCAGTCTCTGAGGTGCTTTTATTCTTTTAACTTGTCCTTCTCATTTAACATCAGTAGTTTGTCATTTCTTTTTATTCATTTATTTATTAGTGGACAGACACCTATTATTGAGCCACTAAGGTTTTTTAACATATATTTATTATTTAATATTTTTTATTTAATTTATTTTGGTATAATATTTATAGTTTGTATTCATGGCTCTCACTATTGCTCAAAGCCCACCTTTTCAATGTCGCCTTTGGCACCTAACCACTACCTCTATTCAGGAAATCTAGACTGCCCCAACTTGACATTTCGTCCTTTAGATTGTAAGCTCCTTTGAGCAGGGACTGTCCCTTCTTTGTTAAACTGTACAGCGCTGCGTAACCCTAGTAGCGCTCTAGAAATGTTAAGTAGTAGTATGTGCACTTCATATGTAAGACTACCTATTTGTTTCATGTAACATTCTGAGTCACTGCATTTTAAATGCTGCATTTTAAATGCTATAATAATTTATGATATAGTACAGTACAAAGACATGATTTCATTTTAGAAGTTCATTACTTATCTATTTCTGTCTTTTATCATTTTTTGATAGATATTACTTTTCAGTTTTATGTCACACTGCTGTTGTGACACTTTTAGTTTTAGGTTTTGATGTTTTGGAGTAATTTAATATGTTTGGGGTTTTTTTTTAGAGAGAGTACTGTATATGACCCCTGAAGCAGGCGGGCACACCTGCCAAAACATGGCCCCGTGTCAGGTCCTCTGTTTGCGTCTTAATAAAGAACTATTTGCATGACACTGCCCGTGTAGATGTCAGTGTGTTATCCTCTACTCTCTTATTTTGGCCTACGTTTTTGTGCCACTTGTGCGTGTAAATGTACAGAATATTGTCACTTATGTGCGTAGGTGTACACTTACTCGTGAACGTGACAGCACCGTAACTAGGTGCTGTTCTGTAACAGTACGTGTGAGTGGCACAGCACATAAATGCAAAGGTGGGGGGAGTATAAACGGGCAGGACTCCACTTAAACGTGTAACTTGTGTCCTTGCTGCATTTAGGGGACCTTAGTTACACCAAGTCTATTATTGGTAAGGAGTGCCGATAACTGGATAAGTTAGTATTCAATAATAGAATCTGGCTCTCACCGTGCAGCACCAGGGCACTTAAATGAAGATGCCCGTTTTAAAAATTGCTTCCATAGTACGCATAGAGAGGGTAGTTTTACATAAGCAAAGCATGTTTTAAACATGGGAAATGGCTCTTATAAAACTGCATAGGGTGGAGCAGGAGTGGAGTTGCCATGTAAATGCATACTTTGTAAAATGTATGCACTTAGTATACGCAAACATTTACATCTGCCTTGAAATAGGTATAAATTTCTC
The DNA here is from genome assembly GCF_901765095.1 of Microcaecilia unicolor. Taxonomy (NCBI): domain Eukaryota; kingdom Metazoa; phylum Chordata; class Amphibia; order Gymnophiona; family Siphonopidae; genus Microcaecilia; species Microcaecilia unicolor. The sequence continues at coordinate 26,848,813 of NC_044033.1, read as the reverse complement.
AGAGCATTTGTGCATTAATGGTGATTATTATAGGAAACTATTATATAACTATTAAAAGCATTTCTGTGGGTAAAGAAGTGTTTTATGGACAGAAATAAATGTTAAAAAGGATAATTTTATAAAGAGCCACACCCACTTTGGTATTATTTTAGTCATTCTTTTTTGTTTTTGTTTTTTGTTACATTTGTACCCCGCGCTTTCCCACTCATGGCAAGCTCAATGGGGCAATGGAGGGTTAAGTGACTTGCCCAGAGTCACAAGGAGCTGCCTGTGCCTGAAGTGGGAATCGAACTCAGTTCCCCAGGACCAGAGACCACCACCCTAACCACTAGGCCACTCCTCCACTGTTGCTACTATTTGAGATTCTACATGGAATGTTGCTACTAGCAACATTCCATGTAGAAGTCGGCCCTTGCAGATCACCAATGTGGCCGCGCAGGCTTCTGCTTCTGTGAGCAGGACGTCAGACTCACAGAAATAGAAGCCTGCGCAGCCTTCTACATGGAATGTTGCTAGTGGAATAACAACATTCCATGTAGAATGTCCAATAGTAGCAACATTCCATGTAGAATCTCCAATAGTATCTATTTTATTTTTGTTACATTTGTACCCTGCGCTTTCCCACTCATGGCAGGCTCAATGTGGCTTACATGGGGCAATGGAGGGTTAAGTGACTTGCCCAGAGTCACAAGGAGCTGCCTGTGCCTGAAGTGGGAATCACCTCAGGTCCTCAGTTATTTATACATGGATGTGTCCACATATGAAAGTAAATGACCTTTTATTATATACCAACCAGCACAAAGGTACACACTTTGAATGATGGGCCAGCCGTTCTCCAAAGCAGTTTGCAAACTACTTTTGTAAAAAAAGGCTTTCAATTTGAAGAAAAACCTTGCTCCTTATTCTTTAACAGCTACAGCATCCTGTTTTCCACCCTTTTTATCAGTCTCCCCATTTTTATGTTTCTCTATTTATACCTGACCATCTTTCAATCAGGCTACGACTTTAGGCCTGTTTAAATCTTTAACTTCAGTACAGAACTTCCATACATTAGAGAATGTTATCCTCTGCTCTCTCATAATGAACCCACTTCGAGTCTTGCTCCATTTCTTCCAACCAACTATAACAGTTTATAGACCAGGTTTTTTTTTCCTGTGCAGTAGAAACATGCCATTATCTGTCCTTTATTTATAAAAAAGGAAATTTCTAGATCCTAATGATTTTGGAGGTAGAGCCCAATATCCAACCTTTCCTTTTTTATGTGCATGCTTGGAAACCGTATATGTTCAAACCAGGCAAGCTGGTTTCATCTTGGGTCACTGTACAGAATCCCTCCTTGTGTGCAGTGGCGTAGCTACGTGGGGCCTGGGCCCCCTTTGATTTGGCCCTGGACCCCCCTGCCGACGACCCTCTCAACCCCCCTCCTGCTGCCAACCCGCCGTCACCTGCCTTTGCTGGCGGGGGACCCCAACCCCCACCAGCCGAGGTCCTCTTCTTCCCACAAAAGGCTTCCTTCTGTTTCTGAAGTCGACGTCAGAAACAGAAGGAAGCCTTTTGTGGGAAGAAGAGGACCTCGGCTGGTGGGGGTTGGGGTCCCCCGCCAGCAAAGGTAGGCGAAGGCGGGTTGGCGGCGGCAGGGGGGGCAAAGTTGGTGGTGGCGGCGGCGGAGTTGGCAATGGTGTGGGGAGAGGTCGGTGGTGCCGGGGGGGGGGGGGGCTAAAATGTGCCCCCTCACCTCGGGCTCTGGACCCCCCTCCCGCTTGTGTGTCTAGTCATTGAAATCAGATGTAATTTTGATGCAGGGAAAATAGCTATAATTTTTCTCCCGGACCTTAGTTCAGCTTTCAATCTTATCGATCATTCTCTAATTGCTCAACTTGCAGATTTAGGTGTTAACACAGTGTTTAGATGTTTCATTTATTATTTATCAGGTCACGCTTTTTCTGTCTGCTATGCCTGCTGTAAAATTTTAGTTGTTTGGCATACGTTTATGAGGTAAGAATTAAGAACGACTTAAGAGACACATTTGCTCAAAGCTGGTTATAACAACTACTAAAACTACAGATAACAAAATGGCTCCTTCAGTCCTTCCTTCCAGAAAGTCTCAGAACTCTAGCTAGCTGCGGTAATTACAGTGACACCTTGTGTCAATCACAATATTGTAATCTCCCTTCCCTTAGAGATAGCAATAAACATTTAGGGATCCTTTTATTAAGCTGTGGTAACAAGTGGCCTGCGGTAGTGTAAGCGCATGTTTTGGGCGCGCAGTGGGCCAATTTTCACCCCATCTGCAAAAAAGGGCTTTTGTTTTTTAATGTGACAGGAATAAGGCATGCGGTAAAACTGAAACCAGTTCACGCCTAAAACCAGCCTGAGCCCTTAACACCACCCATTGATCTAGTGGTAAGGGCTCAAGCGCAACACATGCGGTGACCGGTCGGCATGCGCCAACTGTTGATTACCACCAGAAACGCCACACGTAGGAGGAAATAAATAAGTAAATCAACCAGGCAATAGGGGCACATGGCAAATCTGAAATTACTGCCGGGGCCCCTTAACGCCACCCATTGACCTAGCGGTAAAGGCTCAAGCACTACATGCTCGATGACCGGTCGGCATTCACCAACTGCCGATTACCACCAGAAATGCCGCATGTGGAAGGAAATAAATAAGTAAATCATCCAAGCATTATGGGCACGCTGCAAATCTGAAATTACTGCCAGGGGCGCAGTAGCCGGGTGGTAGTCTCATTTTGGTGCGCGCCGCATGTTCATAGAGCCTAACGCGCCCCTTAAAAGGGCCCCTTACAAAATAAGGAAATGTTGCATACATGTGAAAAGGATGGCTAAAGTCATGTTACCTGAATTGGTTATTACTCTGTTTACCATTAACTTTCTCTTTGCTTCATGTACAATTTCTCATTCATAATAAGATTTTATAAATGTTAAACATCCATAGCTATCCCAATACGTTTATGATGCTGTATTGTAAAATTGGATCCTTACAACAAATTACTTTCGTATGGATTATTCTTTGTTATGTATCCTATACTGTTTATTGTAAGCCACATTGAGCTCAAACCTGTTTGGGATAATGTGGGATAATGTTGCCACAAGAGCCAAGCCTTCACAATGTGACAAGAATGAGTGATCTGCATATCATTGCTCCCTTCTGCTGTCTGTGTGGCCTCGTTTGCCAGACAAGGCTGTAAGTGGTGGTAAAGAACTGCTTTGTGGCTCCTTAGGGCTATCAACATTTGCCCCATAATTCTCATCCAAATCCTTTGGGGGGGGGAGGGGGAGAAGAATGATCTGTGTATTCTCATTAACTGTTGAATTACACCTTTAAAGGGGGTGATGGATTTAATATACTGCCCCTCTATGGTACAACCAAAGAGGCTTACATCTATTATATACAGGTATTTTAGTGCATTAGCCTCCTGCAGTCTTTAAGATTTCTTGGAATATTTGTCTGGAGCGTGTGGTATTTTAAGCAAAGAGCTCTGCTTGATCAGTTAATGCCCAGTGTAAATTTTCATTGTGCAATCTACAAAATGAGATAAACGAGTACCAGTGTAACACTCAATGTGTATGAGCTGGCAAGCTCTTTTGTCTCCCACCTCTCTCCTTCCTTGCTATCTTGAAGCTGTCGCTGAAAGCAATTTATTAATTTTACTGTTTAGAGTGTTGCACAATAGGATCTGCTGTTAAAACTCTGGCATGGAGGATAATTGCAACACGGTTGATTGCCGTTTAAAAAAAAAAAAAAGAATCTTGTGATAGTCCTCCACAAACCAGAAATGTTCACAAATATGGAACGCACTACGCACGACCTAACAATCTTCCGAAAACTGCTGAAAACCAACCTGTTCAAGAAGGCATGCCATAATGATCCATCCAAAATTCTAGACAACTAGACTTTACATAAACTAGACAAAACCGAACTCTTTACACTAGACTGATAACCTTCGTTGCTACTAATGAAAGTTACGCAATACGCACTACCACTTTATTTCTCATGCCTGAAATGAACTTTCCACAGTTGATTATCTAACTTATTTTATAATTCACTCTATCATTCAGGAACTTCAATGCAATACCACTTTGTATTCCACTTTACCATTTATGTGCCTTAATGCAATACCACTTGTAATTCTGTATCCGGAAATGGCGATCGCCATTATGGTATACTGTAAGCCACATTGAGCCTGCAAATTGGTGGGAAAATGTGGGATACAAATGCAACAAATAATTAAGTATAAATGGATTTGAACTCTCTAATTATTCAAATATTCCCAGCAGTTACAATTCTTCCATATTTCATCCCCCTCCTCCTCCTACCAAGACCCAAAATCATAAAACATTTTGCTTTCCTGCCCTTAGTGGTGTTTATATAAATTATGAGCAGACTATAAATATTCACATTCCAAACTCTGAGGTCCAAACAATGCCCTAACTGTGTTCATGTCAGTGGCTGAAGAAAAGATAAAAAAACACAATCTGACATCACTCTCTGAACTGTACATTCTTGGCACAGATTATTTATTTAGTGCCCTGAAAATAAAAATACAGCATTTTACCAGCTGAAATAAAACACTGAGTAAACACTAAGGTTGGAAAAATGTGGCACTGACTGAGATGTGGAGTGGGAGGGGAAAACAAATGTTGGCAAAATGGTAGCAGTTCAGAATTTTATATTTGAATAAGCGTGTTTTGGGGGTGAAATGGACCTGGCACAATCAAATCACAGGAGCCAACTTTTCAAAATTATTGGGGGTGCTAAACCCACTAGAAATTACCCTTCCCTGGACAGTCAATGAGTTTGCTCAAGCACCCACTTCACCCATATAATGATAAAGGGGATAGAACTCCTCTCATATGAGGAAAGGCTAAATAGGTTAGGGCTCTTTAACTTGGAAAAGAGATGGCTGAGGGAAATATGATTGAGGTCTACAAAATCTTGGTGTAGAATGAGTTGAAAGCTCTTTGAGCAGGGATTGTCTTTTTTGTGTATCCTTTGAGCAGGGACTGTCCTTCTTTGTTAAACTGTACAGCGCTGCGTAACCCTAGTAGCGCTCTAGAAATGTTAAGTAGTAGTAGTAGTTGTGTATGGTGTACAGCACTGCGTATGCCTTGTAGCACTATAGAAATGTTAAATAGTAGTAGTAGTAGAAGTGAATTGATTTTTTATTCTTTCAAAAAGTACAAAGACTAGGGACACTCAATGAAGTTACATGGAAATACTTTTAAAACAAATAGGAGAAAACTATTTTTTCACTCAACTAATAGTTATTCTCTGGAACTCTTTGCCGGAGGATGTAGTAACAACAGTTAGCATATCTGGGTTTAAAAAAGGTTTGGCTGAAAAGAGAGGGTTTCGAGTATAGTCAAAACCAAAACAAGAAGCACAAGTGGACCTTCAGGAACAGGACAAAGGAAACTCTTTACTGGATGCATCCGACATGGTCCATGTTTTGGCAACCAAGCGCCTGCATCAGGGGTCTAGTAAAAAACATATATGTTCAAATTAAGTTTTAAAATATAAAACAGTTATATTTAAAAGAAACAAATCAATATAAAAATATATGTTAAAAAATGTAAAATAAAACAAAATGACATTTAGTGAATTCCCAAATAACTTGACTTGAAATACATAAAGAATGTTTAGTGGTGCAGTTAAACACTATTGAAAATTAAAAATAACATACATTGATGCTAACAAAGTAAAATAGAGAGCACTGTTCTGCTTACCACAATACTGTTGAATATTGATGCGTATGAGAACGTAGTGTCATCAAAGTAAAAACAGAGCTGAAATCAATATAAAAATATAAATAATAAAGTGTCATCACATGACAATTAAATAAAAAATGGCCATAGTGCATCATTTCTATATGTGCTTGATATGGTTTTCATCAAGAATATAAAAAAATGATGTGCAAGAAAAATGTGTTTAATACCAGCATCATAACTGAAACTTCTGATATCATACTGCTAAAAGTGCTATGTGATAAAAGTCGAAGAACTGAAATTAAAGAAAAGAATAATGAACTGTGAAACTAACCAACTGGAAAAACATACTTTACTCAGGGGCCCTTTTACTAAGCCACGTAAGCGCCTATGCTCGCCCAACGCGTTCCAATTCCGAGTTACCGCCCGGCTACTGTGTGGCCCTTGCGGTAATTTCATTTTTGGTGCGTGTCCGAAAAATATTTTTTATTTTCTGCCGCCAAGTTACTGCGTGAGACTTTACCACTAGGTCAATGGCTGGCAGTAAGGTCTCAGACCCAAAATGCACGCACGCCAATTTTTTTTTTTTGCTGCATGTTTTTGGCAAAACTTTTAAAACGGCATTTTTTACTGGTGTGCTAAAAAATGATTCTGTGTGCGCACAAAACACGTCTGTAGTACCACAGGCCATTTTTCAGCGCACCTTAGTAAAAGAACCCCCCAGTGAAGAGGCATGCCAACACAGAAAGTGGTTGGGGAGTAATGTGTGACTTGCATACACAGTGTTTAAAATCCCTTACCGCAGCTCAGAAACTGTCCCACTCTAAGGTTGGGAGATAAAGGGAAATGGGAATTGATATACCATCTTTCTGAGGTTTTTGCAACCACATTCAAAGCGGTTTACATATATTCAGGTACTTATTTTGTACCAGGGGCAATGGAGGGTTAAGTGACTTGCCCAGAGTCACAAGGAGCTGCAGTGGGAATTCGCTATAAGAAACATCAGACGTGAGAAAAAAACTTCAAGAAAAAATGCACTGTCTTCCAATCAAAGAACATGTCACCTTCAAAATCTGTACCTTGGTCCACAAAATTATCTACGGCCAAGTCCCAGGATACATGACAAACCTCATCGACCTACCAATCAGAAACATAACCAATACATCTCGAAAATACGTAAACCTCCACTACCCAAGCTGCAAAGGACTCAAATACAAAGCAACCTAAGCATCCAGTTTCCCCTATATAAGCACACAACTATGGAACGCATTGCCAAAAGCACTGAAAACAACCTATGACCACCTAAACTTCAGGAAATCACTAAAAACCTACCTATTCAAACAGGCATACCCCACCGACCCAACATAGATACCTACACTTGGCAACACAGCAAAACCAAAGATCGAAATGGATACTATATAACCTTTCTTCCCTTCAACCCCAAATGTGTACCTGACACCTTATTCGACCACAATATCACCTTGTATTTGTCTATCTACCGGACTTGGCGAATGCCTTTACGGTACTATGTAAGCCACATTGAGCCTGCAAATAGGTGGGAAAATGTGGGATACAAATTCAACAAATAAATAAAAAGTGGAAAGAGCCTAAGTGGGACCATTTGGCATAAAAATCTCTGGATAAAATAGAATTAGAAATATCTCTTTAAGGGTGAAGAATCCTAGAGTCCTGCTGAAGGAATCCGTTACATCAAATTGCCGCCAAAACAAAAGAAACCGTGCATGCGCGTTGAAGTGAATGTAAACTGTGTAAAACGTCATTGAGTGACGTAGCTTGCCCTTTCACGTAATGCTGAATACAAATCAATAGAAGGTGCAGTACATATGTGGAAGGTGAAAAACTGACGTGATTTATTGACAAATGATACCCTTCACTTAAAAGTAAGTGGAGCCCAAATAGTCGACTTCATAAAAAGGTTACACAATGAAAAGATGGGTTGATAATATTACCATAATATTAGTGTCTACGGAAAAAAATATATCTAATGAAAAGATTGATGATGTTTCCATAAAAATGTAATAACAGAAACATTCATGATGTGAAACGTTTCTCGTTATTCATAGGGAAACATCATCAATCTTTTTTTCATTAGATGACTATTTGAGCTCCACTTGCTTCTAAGTGAAGGGTGTCATTTATCAGTACATCGTGTCAGTTTTTCACCGTTCACGTATGTACTGCACCTTCTGTTGATTGATATTCAGCATTACCTTAAAGGATCAGCTACGGCACTCATTGATATTTTATACACAGTTTAAATTCACTTCAGCGTGCATGCTTTTCCTCATATGAGAGGAGTTCCATCCCTTTTATCAGTTCGGTTGCTCTTCTCTGAACCTTTTCTAATTCTGCTATATTGAGTGTGCATATTACCATCGGTAACAGAGATATTAGGGGGTGAGGCAGCTGGTGCAGCTACGCCAGAGCCATGAAGAGTACCTTATCTGCTGTCTTCAAAAGTGCCCCTACTGTGGGGTGGGGATGGGAGTGAGTAGGAGGGTACAGGGTGTATGTAAGGTTAAGCCTCTCATATACTTCTTTAAGCGGTTTGGAGACATTTAAAAATATCAACTGCATGATATTACTGTATTCTTATCTGTTTTTTTTTCAGTGCCGCATTTCCCTTTTTGTAGAATATTTTTCTTTTTCCCTCGCAGGTATGGTTGCTTAGTGAGGATGTTTTATAACATAGTAACATAGTAGATGACGGCAGAAAAAGACCTGCCCGGTCCATCCAGTCTGCCCAACAAGATAACTCATATGTGCTGCTTTTTGTGTATACCCTACTTTGATTTGTACCTATGCTCTTCAGGGCACAGACCGTATAAGTCTGCCCAGCACTATCCTCGCCTCCCAACCACCAGCTCTGCCTCCCAACCACCGGCTCTGGCACAGACCGTACAAGTCTGCCCAGCACTATCCCTGCCTCCCAACCACCAGTCCCGCTTCCCACCACCGGCTCTGGCACAGACCGTATAAGTCTGCCCAGCACTATCCTCACCTCCCAACCACCAGCCCTGCCTCCCAACCACCGGCTCTGGCACAGACTGTACAAGTCTGCCCAGCATTATCCCCGCCTCCCAACTACTAGCCCTGCCTCCCAATAGACTGTTGATGTTTGTAGTTTACAAACTTAACAAAATAATAAAATACAAGTGCCCCTTTATTTCTCACTAAAAATTGTAACTTGCCACACCCTCTCCAGCACGCCCCAATTTAGCCTCCCCGACCAGCTGAGTCACTGACTGCCTGTGCTTTGCTTCATGATTATGTTGGTGTGTGAGACTGCTCTTACTAGTCCAAGAGAGTGTCATTGAGGGGCCCTTTTACTAAGCCATGTAGGCATGTACGCTTGAACTACTGCGTGGCCTGGGCGGTAATTTCATTTTCTACGCACGCCCACTATGTACCACTGTTGATTACTGCCTGGTTAATGTGTGAGACTTTACTGTTAGGTCAATTGGTGATGGTAAGGTCTCAGGCCCAAAATAGACACGCGCCAATTTTTATTTTGCCGCACATCCATTTTCAGCTAAAAAAGAAAAAGGCCTTTTTTACAGGTGTGCTGAAAAATGAACCTGCGCGCGTCCAATACACACGTCTACACCAGCGCAGGTCACTTTTCGGCAAACCTTAATAAACAGACCCCTGAATTCTTATTCACAGACTAGATTTGCGTTTGAGGTGTGAAAAGGTGGGTTGCCACTAGAGAGCTGCACGGGAACGGGGTTCGCAGGAATCCCGCGGAACCCGCAGGATTCCCGCAGGGACGGAAGCAGGTCCTGCGGGGTTCCCGTGGGGACGGAAGCAGGTCCTGTGGGGTTCCCGCGGGGATGGGAGCAGTTCTGCGGGGTTCCCGTGGAAGTGTAAGCTGCACTGCATCAGCCTCTCATCTACCGAGTATCTTGAGTGCTGTCTCCTCCTCCTCCTCTTCCTCCTTGCTTTAACAGCACAAATATGGAAAGTCTTCCATTAAGGAGGTGGTAGAGACACAAATGATGAAGGAATTCAAAAAGGCTTGGTTGAACACAGAGGATCTCTAATTAGAAATTGGAAGTTATAAAAATCCTAACCTTAAATGGCTGCATGTGTGTGGATGTGTCAAGTGACGCTTAGATGGCGACTCTGGCTGTGGTTAACTAGGGCCGATACCAGGCAGACTTGTATGGTCTGTGTCTAATATATGGCAGTCTGGTTTAGGATGGGCTAGAAAGGGCTTAGACAGCAACTTCAGTGGCTGGAACATAAGGACAGTGCTGGACAGATTTTTACGGTCTGTATCCCACAAATGAGAAGACGAATAGACTGGAGTGGGCTTCAGCGAGAACTCCAGCAGCTGGAACATAAGTATAGGGCCAGATAGACTTCTATGGTCTGTTCCAGAACCACGAAAGAAAGTATATAATATCACACTCGTTGATTTAATCATGAATTGATAATGAGTGTGACTATTGGGCAGACTGGATGGACCGTTCAGGTCTTTATTTGCTGTCACTTACTATGTTAGAATTAATCCTCTTTGCTCCCGGGCTGATGCGCAGACCTCAGCTCTGACACAGGCAAGAGCATCGGATGTCACCTGACCTACTGGCGCGTGCATGTGGTGACCTCTCAGCACACAGTGCCAGTAAATCAGAGACAAATCTTACATGTGCACACCAGAGTGTTCTAAGTTTCAGCTTCCATTCCTTCCTTGCCTACAGTGATGTGGATCAAATCCAGAGAGAGACTGAGGGAGCTGACCAGAATTTTCTTTTATGTACCATTAAATTCTTGTGGGGACGGGTTAAATTCTTGCGGGGACGGGTGGGGATGGGTAAGATTCCTGTGGGGACGGGTGGGGATGGGTGAGATTCTAGCAGGGACGGGCGGGGATGGGTAAGATTTCTGTCCCCGTGCAACTCTCTAGTTGCCACCTCTTTCTGGTGGCCACTATAGCTTAATGGAGATAATTCCATACATTTATGGCAGCATCACCACAAGCAATCACCTTTCAATACCTCAGAGTCTCCTAGAAGTGCTTCAAGGGGAGCAGCTCCTTTAGTTCAGTATCAGAGAGTGAATGCATGATAACAGTGTAGGATTCTGAAATTCACTATGGTTGATGTATATGCAAGTCTATCTTGTGAATATTCATTATTCAGTATCCTGAAAACTTAACTATCTGGTGCTTCCCCAGAATACCTTTGAGAACCACTATTCTAGACAGAGAGTAAAATGGGTACTGTTGGGAAAGATGTTGAGCTGGAGAGTATGTGGCCAAAGCGATACGGTCAAGAGAGCCATATCAGCAAGTAGTTTAAAGCAAGTGGGACTGTCTTTCTAGCTTAGCTGTGGGAGCTGGTGTGTTGTTTCTAGGAAAAAAGGTGCTGATGCAGAGCAAACCTTAAGGCGCAGCGTAACCAGGGCTTTTTTTTTTTCAGCTGGCATGGTATGCAGATATGTGACCCAGAATAGCTCTGCCTGGAAGGTGGCAGCCTCCAAATCTGAGGATCACAGGTTCATGGCTGGCTGGTGCACCAATGGGGGGAAAGAAACGGGGGTCCTTTTACAAAGGCGCAATGAAAAAATGGCTTGAGATAGTGTAGGCGTGCGCCGATCCATTTTTTAGCGCACCTATAAAAAAGGCCTCTATTTTTTTTTTTTTGCCAAAAATGGACGTGCGTCAGAATCAAAATTGCTGCGCGTCCATTTTGGGTCTGAGACCTTACCGCCAACCATAGACCTAGCGGTAAAGGATCTGGGCGGTAATGGTCTACGCGTGTCAGATTCCACTTGGTGCAAGTCCGTTACATGTGCCAGAAAATAAAAAAATAGTTTTCAGATGCACGTCGCGGACACGCGCCAAAATTGAAATTACCGCAAGGGCCACGCGGTAACCGGGCGGTAACTCCAATTTGGCATGCGTTCAGCGCCTACACGGCTTAGTAAAAGGGGCCCTCGGAGATTTTGAGTGAGAAATGTAATTTGGATGGTTAGGACACTTTTGGAAGGCAGGGAAATGTGCTAGCAGGAGTACCAGTGTGTACTGGCTGAAAAAAAAAAAGCCCTGAGTCTTTCTGTCCTAAGAGGGAAAGTGAAACTGGGACAATCCTGAGGGCAATTTCCTCCTTAAACAGGGTAGCTAGCCTTTTTGTGGTGATTTTTCATTTTATTTTTGTTACATTTGTACCCCGCGCTTTCCCACTCATGGCAGCAGTGGAGGGTTAAGTGACTTGCCCAGAGTCACAAGGAGCTGCCTGTGCCAGGAATCGAACTCAGTTACTCAGTTCCCCAGAACCAAAGTCCACCACCCTAACCACTAGGCCACTCCCTCCACTGTTGCTACTATTTGAGATTCTACATGGAATGTTGCTGCTATTCCACTAGCAACATTCCATGTAGAAGTTGGCCCTTGCAGATCACCAATGTGGCCGCGCAGGCTTCTGCTTCTGTGAATCTGACGTCCTGCACATACGTGCAGGACGTCAGACTCACAGAAACAGAAGCCTGCGCAGCCTTCTACATGGAATGTTGCTAGTGGAAGAGCAACATTCCATGTAGAATCTCCAATAGTATCTATTTTATTTTTGTTACATTTGTACCCTGCGCTTTCCAACTCATGGCAGGCTCAATGCGGCTTACATGGGGCAATGGAGGGTTAAGTGACTTGCCCAGAGTCACAAGGAGCTGCCTGTGCCAGGAATCGAACTCAGTTCCTCAGGACCAAAGTTCACCACCCTAACCCCTAGGCCACTCCTCCACTCAGGTTTTGTACCTCCATTATAATGTATAGATTGAATTATTTGTTCTCTTTACATACACTACTCAACAAATTCTGAGTTCACTGAAGGCTTTGATGCCAAGAAAAATTTTGTTTATGTGTTGTGTGTAGCTAAGAGGATATGATATCATGAGGGATTCATGATTTATATGTGAGATAATTGACTTTTTTTTTTTAACTGTGGAAAGGTCCCATTGCATACATACAAACAAATGAATGGTGCAGGGTCTTATACAGTCACTATGTTTTTCCAAAAATAACATGTCTTGCAGCAAAAAAAAAAAAAACCCTGCTTCAAGGGACATTTTGCAGGTGGTGTGTTATCTTTTTTTCAAGAGAGTTGTTTTTGAGGAAAGGTGAAAGCCAGTAACTGGGGATTAAGAAAATATTTTCACAGCAGTCTGTCATTTTCTCTCTTTTGGTTTAGGTATTTCACTTGCTACACTCCTACTTTGAGTCAAAACACAGAACTAATTCAGATGTTCAGCGGGAGCTGTATGACAACATTGTTTGTCTGAAAGCCAAACTCTGGCTGGCCAGGAGGTATGTAGAAACACCATATGTGTATAAAGTAAAAAGAGGTTATTAATATTTTGTAAGATTTTTTTAAATACATCTCTATTTAAAAAAAGTATGACATATAATTATGGTACTACAAACCAGCCAGATTTAATATCCATTCATGAAAAATGTCTTCTGATGATTTGCTTATGCCTTCCTGTTTCATGTAAAGTATTTATCAATTTTTAATTGATCCCATATTCAGTAGTCAATTCTCATTGAAGCACTGGAGAGGTTGCCTGTTTCTAAAAGCAAGCAGCAAACTGAAATTAAATGGTATTACTTTGTATTCCAAAAAGAAAGCTATTTATTAGAAGTGGGCAATGATTACAAATTGTAAGTAAAATTAATGGGATTAAAAAATGTAAATGGCCTGTGTAATTATGATTAATCATAGCGTGCTCCCTCCCCATGTTCAGCATCTATCATCCCCACCACTCCCCAATTCCAAAATCTCTCTCTCTCTTCCCTTTCTGCCTCCTGTTTTCCAGCATCTCTCCCTTCCTGCCTCCTGTTGTCCAGCAGCTCTCCCTCCCTCTCCTCTGCCATCAAGTCCCACATGACTGCCTGATTCCAACTTCTCTGGCATCTTCCCCTCTCTGTCTCCTACTCATTTGCTCTCAAACCCCTTCCCTCAGTGTACTTCAACTTGCCTGCTAGAGATCACCAGGCAGCAGTGAGATTGACACATTCACTGTCTTCTACTGGCCCCCGAGTCTGCTCTCTACCATGTCCCACCTTTTCTGATGTAACTTCCTATTTCCTCAGTGCAGGATGCAGCTAAGAGGAGACTCTATGGCCGGCAGCAGATAATGAATGTGAATCGCTGCTGCTGCCTGACAATCTCTAGCAGACAAGGGATGCCGGGAGCATTAAATCTATCAAATGCATTAAAGAAGTTTTAACGCTTTAAGGGGCCCTTTTACTAAGGCATGGTAGGTCTAACGAAAGCTAAAAGAGTACTACCACGGGATGCGCTGAAGCATCCCGCTGTAGTTTTCTGCTTAGTGCACACTAATCAAACACTGGAAAGTATTGTTTGTTTTTCAGTGCCGGAGGTGTGCTCATGGGCAGAGAGTACTACTTACTACATACTTAACATTTATAAAGCGCTACAAGGGTTACGCAGTGCTGTACAATTTAACACAGAGGACAGTCCCTGCTCGAAGGAGCTTACAATCTAAAGAGTAATGCGGGTAGTGCGGGCACATTACTGCACGCTACCGGATTAGTGCGGGAGTAGCACGGAAGCCCTTACCATCTCCTAAATAGGTGGCGGCAAGGGCTCCCATGGTAATGGCCAGGTGACAATCAGGAAATTAATGTATGGCCATTACAAAAAAAATATCAAACATATAAACGGCGAGTGACCGACTCACTCGCAAATGCGCAGTAGAGACTTCCCTCTCTGTCCCGCCCCCGCGTCAATACGTGATGATGAGGGCGGGACAGAGAGGGAAACTGCGCCGCCGAGGTTGATACCGCTCCCCCCCCACCCGCCCACCCGAGGTCGCCACTACCTTTACCCCCCCCCGGCCCGGGCCCTCTCTCCGCTACTAAACTTACACATCCATTCGCCGGAACGCAGCACGCACATCAGCTGAGCTGCCGTCGGCCTTCCTTCCCTGCCTGTGTCCCGCCCTCGCTGACGTTACGTCACAGGAGGGCGGGACACAGGCAGAGAAGGAAGGGCTGACGGCAGCTCAGCTGATGTGCGTGCTGCGTTCCGGCGAATGGATGTGTAAGTTTAGTAGCGGAGAGAGAGAGGGCCCAGGCCGGGTAGAGGGATGGCGGCGACTCCGGGGGGGGGGGGGGGGAAGCGGTGGCGACCTCGGGGGGGGGGGGGGGGGAGGGGGAAGGAAGGAAGGAAGGAAAACCCCAATACCAGCCTGTTTTTACAGGCTCAACTGCTAGTATATATATATGGCAACGTGGCCATTTTACTGCTGTGCTAAAAGTGGGCCTTGGAAAGCCTACTAACTGACTCCAGCGTCAGCCACTTTTTAGCATGGCTTGGTGAAAGGACCCCTAGATGCCTACCTCTCAAAATATTTCTAATGTGCATCATATCCATAAAAAAAGCAAGAACATTCAGCCTCTTTTAGTCTTTCTCAGAGAGAGGGATTGCTGAAAAACTGGAAAATTGTTGCCTCATAACTGTAAAATCTGCCACAGAAATGACAAAAAAAAAAAAAGCTCCATTCTCTGATGTTTCAAACAAGCCCTTTGCTACCAGAATGGACTTTGCAAGTTCTCTCTCTCTCTCTCTCTCTCCCCCCCCCCCCCCAATCCTTTTTAGCAAGGATGGTAGAGGAGTGTGGTAGCCGTGTTAGTCCACTCTTAAGGTTATCAATAGAAATCAAACAAAATAAAACATGGAAAAGAAAATAAGATGATACCTTTTTTATTGGACATAACTTAATACATTTCTTGATTAGCTTTCGAAGGTTGCCCTTCTTCCTCAGATCAGAAATAAGCAAATGTGCTAGCTGACTATATAAGTGAAAACATTCAAGCATTACTATGACAGTAAAATAGATACCATTGGAGATTCTACATGGAATGTTGCTACTATTGGAGATTCTACATGGAATGTTGCTATTCCACTAGCAACATTCCATGTAGAAGGCTGCGCAGGCTTCTGTTTCTGTGAGTCTGACGTCCTGCACGTTCGTGCAGGACGTCAGACTCACAGAAGCAGAAGCCTGCGCGGCCACATTGGTGATCTACAAGGGCTGACTTCTACATGGAATGTTGCTAGTGGAATAGCAACATTCCATGTAGAATCTATAGAAATCAAACAAAATAAAACATGGAAAAGAAAATAAGATGATACCTTTTTTATTGGACATAACTTAATACATTTCTTGATTAGCTTTCGAAGGTTGCCCTTCTTCCTCAGATCGGAAATAAGCAAATGTGCTAGCTGACAGTGTATATAAGTGAAAACATTCAAGCATTACTATGACAGTAAAATAGATACCATTGGAGATTCTACATGGAATGTTGCTACTATTGGAGATTCTACATGGAATGTTGCTATTCCACTAGCAACATTCCATGTAGAAGGCTGCGCAGGCTTCTGTTTCTGTGAGTCTGACGTCCTCCACGTTCGTGCAGGACGTCAGACTCACAGAAGCAGAAGCCTGCGCGGCCACATTGGTGATCTACAAGGGCTGACTTCTACATGGAATGTTGCTAGTGGAATAGCAACATTCCATGTAGAATCTATAGAAATCAAACAAAATAAAACATGGAAAAGAAAATAAGATGATACCTTTTTTATTGGACATAACTTAATACATTTCTTGATTAGCTTTCGAAGGTTGCCCTTCTTCGTCAGATTGGAAATAAGCAAATGTCCTAGCTGACTGTATATAAGTGAAAACATTCAAGCATTACTATGACAGTCTAACAGGGTGGGAGGATGGGGGTGGGTAGGAAGTATGCAAGGGGACATCAAAGCATATCATTGATATTCTAACAGGATGGGTGTGGATAGGTGAGGGGAGGGTGATGTCCCCATGCATACCTCCTACCCACCCCCATCCTCCCACCCTGTCAGACTGTCATAGTAATGCTTTGATGTTTCTCTCATATATACTATCTGCTAACTCATTTGCTTATTTCCGATCTGAGGAAGAAGGGCAACCTTCGAAAGCTAATCAAGAAATGTATTAAGTTATGTCCAATAAAAAAGGTATCATCTTATTTTCTTTTCCATGTTTTATTTTGTTTGATTTCTACTGATAGCAAGGATGGTGAAAGAAACAAAACATTCAGAAGTTTATATGCTGTGTATTAATCTTTAACATTTATTTGTGGCCCAAGTAATCAGGAAATGAACTGAAATGAAAATGTAAACCACTGCAGTAGTCAAGAAAAGAATACAAGTAACAAAATAAATGTGTTTCTTCTTTTCTGAACTCAAAGTCCCTCTTTACTAGATTTATTTTGCCCGGTGCATCACAAATACAAACACTTACTAAAAAAAAAAAAAAAAAAACCTGAAAATAAAGAAATTCCTCAGTCAAATTGGAATAATAACACAAATCCAAAGTCCACAATAACAGGTTAGAGTGATCCAAAGTAATAAAAAATAAAAAAATCTTGCGCATTAAAAATAAAAAAATTAAGAAATAAAGCAAACCACAAAAGCAGCCCTGACAAAGAGAGTGTGTTTTATGATGCAGCAGGCAGGGGACGCTGAAGTGGTGGTGTAGTTCAGTGGCGTAGCCAAGGGTGGGCCTAGGTGGGCCCAGGCCCACCCAGTAGCAGCACACTTATGATGTGGCTGGCAAAGATTCCCAAGTCCCACCAGCTGAAAACTCCCAACAACCGTTCCTCCTGCATACCTTGTAAATAGCAGATCTTCGCCTGCAGCAAGCAGTGACTGATACATACTGCTCGCACCGCCCCCACAGCCTTCCTTCTGACGTACGCCCGCCTATGCGGAAACAGGAAGTTGCATCACTGGGAAGGCTGTGGGAACAACATGAGCAGTGTGCATTAATTGCTGCTCGCCGCTGGTGAAAATCTGCTATTTAAAAGATGTGAGGGGGGGGGGGGGGGGATGTTTGAGAGACCATATGGCATGCAGGAGAGACCAAATCACCTGTGGAATGGGGCAGGGTTCTTCTGCCCACCCATCTTGGGCCCAGGCCCACCCAAAATTGGGTGTCTGGCTACGCCCCTGGTGTAGTTGGCAAACTAAGGGGGTTGTTTACTAAAGCTTAGCTCGAGTTATCTGCAGTAGGGCCCGTAGGAGTAAAATGGGTCCTGCTGCAGATAACTCGAGCTAAGCTTTAGTAAACAACCCCCTAAATCCAGGAGGAGCAAAACAATTTTTTTTCTAGATGAAAAAAACCACTTCCTCATATTCTAGTTCAACAGTACCACACTGTCTGCATTCAGAATTAATGATGCATTACTTTTGCTATACCTTGGAGGGTTTTTTTTCCCCACCTACCCAGGAAGTACAGTTATCCCAGTACGAAAGGTGCTTTGTGGACTTGCAGCCATTTGGCTACCAGCTGTTACAAGCTGAATGCCAAAGAAAGTATTTATAATGACCTTCGAATTTTAAAAATTAATTTCCTCACCGAGTTTATCACCTACAACTTCTCCGTTACCAAACTGGCCATCAAACCTAAAGCCTGTAACAGCAGTTCATTCTCCGTGGCCACTGTACTGATTTAAACCAGGTTTCTAGAAAGAAGTGAATTACTTCTTACCTCTGTACTTATGATTAGTGAGATATCATATAGAATATTGTGGTTAGTTCTGGAGGACAGACCTTCAAACGGATGTAGACAAGCTGCAGGTGGTCCAGAAAAGGGTTCCAAAGACCTGATAAGATTTAAGAAACTAAGAGGGTAATTCTGTAAAGGGGCACACTAACATTTGTGTGCTGATGACATGTGTGAATCTTTAGAGTAATATACGTGTGTAAATGCTGAAAATGCGCCTAAGGTTGTATTTGACAGGCAGGACTCACATGTGCGTAACTTAGAGAATACTACACTATGCATATATTTCCAGTATTTACATGCAAGTACCTGCACCATCCCTTCACTGCCCTCCCTGATCCTGGGGAACTGGGTTCGATTCCCACTGCAGCTCCTTGTGACTCTGGGCAAGTCACTTAACCCTTCATTGCCCCAGGTACAAATAAGTGCCTGTATATACTATGTAAATCGCTTTGAACATAGTTGCAAAAAACACAGAAAGGCGGTATATCAAGTCCCAATTCCCTTTCCCTTATAGAATAGGTGCCATTTAGGCACTTTCTAGGCACCTAAATATAATACTCCTGAAGGAACTCTGCACAAAGAAAATGAAAATTCTGCATACTTTATTTGTAATTTTTATGTTCAGAATTCCCCCATTAAAAGAGCTGGCTTCTGCCCCCCAGTCATGAAATCCCCCCCCCCCCCCCCCAGTCATGAAATCCCCCCCACCACCACCACAGCAGTTTCTCTCATGTTCCTCCTTCATATTTCCTTTAGCTTCTGTTCCTTCCCCTGGTATGTTCAGATCCCGGCTTTTCTCTACCCCTTCTCCAGAGTGAATTCTTCCATTTTTTCTCTCCCCTACTCCACCCTCTTTCTGTGGAGGAGTGGCCTAGTGGTTAGGGTGGTGGACTTTGGTCCTGGGGAACTGAGGAACTGAGTTCGATTCCCGGCACAGGCAGCTCCTTGTGACTCTGGGCAAGTCACTTAACCCTCCATTGCCCCATGTAAGCCGCATTGAGCCTGCCATGAGTGGGAAAGCGCAGGGTACAAATGTAACAAAAATAAAATAGATACTATTGGAGATTCTACATGGAATATTGCTACTATTGGAGATTCTACATGGAATGTTGCTACTATTGGACATTCTACATGGAATGTTGCTACTATTGGAGATTCTACATGAAATGTTGCTATTCCACTAGCAATATTCCATGTAGAAGGCTGCGCAGGCTTCTGTTTCTGTGAGTCTGACGTCCTGCACATACGTGCAGGACGTCAGACTCACAGAAGCAGAAGCCTGCGCGGCCACATTGGTGATCTGCAAGGGCCGACTTCTACATGGAATGTTGCTAGTGGAATAGCAACATTCCATGTAGAATCTCAAATAGTAGCAACAATGGAGGAGTGGCTAGGGTGGTGGACTTTGGTCCTGAGGAACTGAGTTCCATTCCCACTTCAGGCACAGGCAGCTCCTTGTGACTCTGGGCAAGTCACTTAACCCTCCATTGCCCCATGTAAACCACATTGAACCTGTCATGAGTGGGAAAGCGCAGGGTACAAATGTAACAAAAATAAAATAGATACTTTTGGAGATTCTACATGGAATGTTGCTACTATTGGACATTCTACATGGAATGTTGCTATTCCACTAGCAACATTCCATGTAGAAGGCTGCGCAGGCTTCTGTTTCTGTGTACGTGCAGGATGTCAGACTCACAGAAGCAGAAGCCTGCGCGACCACATTGGTGATCTGCAAGGGCCGACTTCTACATGGAATGTTGCTAGTGGAATAGCAACATTCCATGTAGAATCTCAAATAGTAGCAACAATGGAGGAGTGGCTAGGGTGGTGGACTTTGGTCCTGAGGAACTGAGTTCCATTCCCACTTCAGGCACAGGCAGCTCCTTGTGACTCTGGGCAAGTCACTTAACCCTCCATTGCCCCATGTAAACCACATTGAACCTGTCATGAGTGGGAAAGCGCAGGATACAAATGTAACAAAATAAAATAGATACTTTTGGAGATTCTACATGGAATGTTGCTACTATTGGACATTCTACATGGAATGTTGCTATTCCACTAGCAACATTCCATGTAGAAGGCTGCGCAGGCTTCTGTTTCTGTGTACGTGCAGGATGTCAGACTCACAGAAGCAGAAGCCTGCGCGGCCACATTGGTGATCTGCAAGGGCCGACTTCTACATGGAATGTTGCTAGTGGAATAGCAACATTCCATGTAGAATCTCAAATAGTAGCAACAGTGGAGGAGTGGCCTAGTGGTTAGGGTAGTGGACTTTGGTCCTGGGGAACTGAGGAACTGAGTTCGATTCCCAGCACAGGCAGCTCCTTGTGACTCTGGGCAAGGCACTTAACCCTCCATTGCCTGCCGCATTGAGCCTGCCATGAGTGGGAAAGCGCGGGGTACAAATGTAACAAAAATAAAAAAATAAAATAAATACCCTCTAGCAACGCTCTGCCTTCTAGAGTTCTTTCTCCACATCCCTCAGCCTTCACTGCCCTCCCTGTGCTCGCTCTCTCTCTACCTCTCAGCAAGATTCCTGTTCTGTCCACCTTACTTTCTTCTGCCTGCCCCAATCTCCACGGTGCACACACTCCACCCACATTTTTCCAGCACCCCTCCATTACTCCATCCATCTTTTTTTCCAAGCTCCCCCTCCCACAACCCTCCCTGAATTAGCAAAGCGCTGAAAAACAGTAAATTATATGTTTATTATAGCTTTAATTTTAATACATTTATTGAATTAAAAACACTAGACATAGTAAACCTTAAAAATTAAAATAAAACAAAAGTCCATTTAGTTGTATTAGAAACTAACCCCATTTTCCAAGACTAAGGTGCTTTTTCTACTAAAGTGCGCGTTTAACTCACAGTAACTGCTAGCACTCAATCACAGTAAGGGGTTTGTGGTATTCTAGCAATTACTGCGGATTAAACCGTACATTTAAGAGCTTTTTGTGTTAGGGGGTGTGGCAGGGGTGGAGAATGGGTATGGAAGCATTATCCAGTTAGCATTCTAACTGGCTAACGCGGAGTTAATGCAGGACCACTTACTGCCTCCTAATTAGGAGGCGCTACATACTGCCGCATTAACTGTCAGTGGGTACCACACACCAATGGGAACATTAATGGGAGACCTAAACAGCAAAATGCAGATTACATCCCCCCTTAGGTGCAATGTTAAAAATGCAGCTACTGTACAGTAAAGTCACGCAGTAACTGTAACCGTATACAATTCAAGCTCCTCTTGTTGATCTATAAGTGCATTCACTCTGCAGCCCCTCACTCTCTCTCCACCCTCATCTCTCCCTACACTCCTTCCCAGGAACTCCATTCACTAGGCAAATCTCTCCTAATTGCACCCTTCTCCTCCATCGCTAACTCCAGACTCTGCTCCTTCTATCTTGCCGCACCTTATGCCTGGAATAGGCTTCCTGAGCCGTTACGTCTAGCTCCATCCCTGGCTGCCTTCAAATCCGGGCTAAAGGCCTACCTGTTTGTTTCGACTCTTGACTTGTAACTTTTATCTTATCCTTATGTGTCCTTCTGTCTGTCCTGTCCTGTCTGTTTGGCCTGATTTAGATTGCAAGCTCTTTTGAGCAGGGACTGTCTTTCTCCTTCATGTTTTTTTTTTTTTTTGTTACATTTGTACCCCGCGCTTTCCCACTCATGGCAGGCTCAATGCGGTAGGCAATGGAGGGTTAAGTGACTTGCCCAGAGTCACAAGGAGCTGCCTGTGCCAGGAATCAAACTCACTTCCTCAGTTCCCCAGGACCAAAGTCCACCACTCTAACCACTAGGCCACTCCTCCACTCCTCCAATGTTCAATTGTAAAGCACTGTGTATGACTGGTAGCGCTATAAAAGTGATTTATAGTAGTAGTAGTAGTAGTAAATTTTATCATGGCTTAGTAAAAGGGCCCCTAAGAAGCATAGATAGATAAAAAGCCAACTATTTAATAAAGCTTTAAAAGAACTTGGCAAGCCAAATATATCTCTGGCATAACCTTGTCTTTAGGGTAGCTTTGAAGGACCCTGCACCAGCTGTGGCAGTTCTTGTCAGTAAGGACTACTACTACTACTATTTAGCATTTCTATAGCGCTACAAGGCTACGCAGTGCTGCACAAACATAAAAGAAAGACAGTCCCTGCTCAAAGAGCTATGTAATAAAAGTGAGCCAAGTATAGGACAATCAAGCCATTGTGACATCACTGATGAGGTTGGCTCTTATTGGTGGCCTGAGGCATTATGACATCACAATATTAGCTCTGGTTACAAGAGACTACTACTACTACTATTTAGCATTTCTATAGCGCTACAAGGCTACGCAGTGCTGCACAAACATAGAAGAAAGACAGTCCCTGCTCAAAGAGCTTACAATCTAATAGGAGAATCAAAAGTACAGACAGACTGTCCACCAGATGTGGCATCCCAGGTCTGGGGAAGAATGGGGGTTGGGGAAGTGGTTCCACCTTTAGCGGCAGCCTTCCCTTCAAGTTGAGATCTCTGGCCAGGACTTAGCTGCCTGAGCCTGGGGCGGAGTACCAGATACTAAGGAAACTGTGAAAGAAGAGTAGAATCAAGAACACACAAGTACTCACTGAGAAGATCCATCAGAGAAGCTAGGCTAGAACCCAGCAGAGGGGGCTGGTACTGGAACAAAAGGACTCCACAGAGATAGAAATATGACTGTGAATGCAACAAGCAAATTAAAGCACTAGGTGACACTATAGAAGTGCAAACCAAGCTCTGGCAAAAAGGTCAGACAAAGACAGGCAGGAAGAAGATGGCCACTGAGAGGAATTAGCAAACATGGAGCAGCCCTAGACAGACATGACAGAGTCTGCTGACAGTTGCTGGCTGAACTCAGAGATTATTCATTCAGGCAAGATTCCCAAGAGGTGAGCCCTCTACAGACCATCAGTGAAACGGTCTAGGGTTGCCAACTTTTAACAGAGAAAAGAGAGGACCACCTGCCCTGCCACGCCCCTTGCCCTGCCCCCGCCCCATGCTCTACCCCAGGTTCCTTGCTGCTCCTACTGTTTCACCCTTCCAGCTTCTCTCTCTCTCCTCTCCCTTTCTCTCATGCTCTCTGTCTTCCTCATCCCCCTACCCCCCCATCCATGAGTTTCTTAAGCCCCTCTCTCTCCCGGGCCCATCTAACATTTCTCCTGCTGCCATCTCTCTCTCTCACTCCCCTGATTCCATCCAGCATCTCTGCCACTCCCCCCCACCCCCCCCCGGCTGATCCAGCATTTCTCTGTCTCTCTCTCCCATCCCCCCCCCCCCCCACAAACATGAGTTTCTTAAGCCCCTCTCTCTCCGTCCAACATCTCTCCTGCTGCCTCCTCTCTCTCTCATTCCTCGGGTTCATCCAGCACCTCGTCCTCTTCCCCCTGAAACAGTGTCTTACATTCAGCAGCTGCAGGAATTCAAGCAGGCGGCATCTGGACAACTCTAGAGCCTTCCCTTCCTTTGACTGTGTCCCGCCTGCACAGCAACAGGAAGTTGCATCATAGGAGGTGGAGCTAGCCAAGGGAAAGAAAGCCCCGGAGCTGGTCAGAAGCTGCCTGCTTGAATAGCTGCAGTTTCTGAATGTAAGGCATTGTTTCAGCACTGGGGGGGGGGGGGGGGGGGGGAAGAGGGAATGGACCTGGGGAATGGAGGGAGAGGGAGAGAAGCTGACAGTTCTGGGCCATGGGACAAAAAAAATGGCTTTTCTATTGCCATTTTTGAGGGTCTGCTGGTAGCCTGCCTGGGTGTTGAAATTCCAGCCAGGCCGGCTAAAAAAAACGGCCAGTTGGCAGCCCTAGTGAAACCTCACACCAGAGCTCTCTCAGGAACCCTACGGTTGTGCCCCTAAATCTGGCCTCTAAATACTGTCAGTATGCAGGAACTGTGAATGTTGCTTCCTCAGCATCCCTAGCTCTGGGCAGCTCAACCAGAAACCAAACCCAGGTCTCTGCACCTGTGCCTGATACAAGCTGGTTCATAGCAATTTAATCTTGAGATAGCATGGAAATGTTAAAGGGTGTGGAGGTCACTGACTTGAAAGAAAGAAATGTAACTAAAACTAAAATGTTTCAGAGATGGTAAAACTTGGACATGACCTTGGGGGATTCTTTTAGTGAAAGATACCAGGCACAGGACTGAGCTTGGATATAATCCAATGCCATCGCAGAAAATAAATGTTTTATTGTGGTTTTGGGGGTGGACGTGTGAAGCATTGTTTTCAGTCTGTCTGAGCCAGAGTTAGTGGAAGTAAATATGTACCATTACCTTATCTTGTGTCCAGCCAGTAATGTTTGGGCTGGACATATATATGCAAAAAGAGATTATTTCATTGCCATTCCAGAATCTGATCTGTTGCTTCCTGAATTCTGCATCTTTACTTCCAAAACTTAGCAAAATGGAGACCAGGAAAACAGGTGTCCCCATGGTGTGAGAGCCAGACCTCCATAATGCAAGATGCTTTCAGATGAATAGGTTTTATTTAAAAACATAACGAGAAATGGGCCCAATAAGAGTAATCAACTCTAAATTAATGTTTATTCTTACAGTACAATCACGATTTACTGTCTTACAAACACAGGAAATAATGGGAAAGAAAATCAGCCACAGTTTTGTTTTGAGAGCTTTTTTGGAACTGTATTGTTTTTTGTTTAAAATTCTCTGTCTCTTTGATTTGCTTTTTTTATAGGGGGGTTGAAAACCTGGTCTGCCAGTAAATCCTCAGATTTTCCACTGACTTTGTAGCAAGGCTTCTCAAACCTGTACTGTTGATCCCTCACAGTTGTTTTCAACAATTCAAGAAAGCTTGGGATGAGTACAATAGGGTATCTAAGGGTGAGGAAGGGATTGTAGATGACATGGATGGACAGACTGAATAGGCCATACGGTCTTTATCTACCTTCATTTTCTATGTTTCTATCCACAATGAATATGCAGAAGAAAATAATGCATATATTGGATCTCCTATGCATGGAAATTTATCTCGTGCTGCTTTACGATGAATGTCATAAAAACATGACTGACTGATTGGGGGGGGGGAGGGGTCACTAGCCAGGATTTGGAAGTCCTGATTTATAATTTATTTATTTATTTATTGCATTTGTACCCCACATTTTCCCACCTATTTGCAGGCTCAATGTGGCTTACAGAGTGTTGTTATGACAAAGTCATGAGAGGATATTGGATACAATCAAAAGTATGCAGAAGATGGATGAGAAATTAGAGAAGATGGTGTTAGATATGATAGTTTAGGAGGTGATTTGTGTCTTTAAGGGTTCTTTTTGTAGGCTGTATTGAAGAGATGTGTCTTCAGAGATTTGCGAAAGTTGCTTAGATTGTCCATAGTTTTAGGGCTGGGGGTAACCCATTCCATATCTGTGTACTTCTGTAGGAGAAGGTAGTGGCGTATGCCTGCTTATATTTAAGTCCTTTACAACTGGGGAAGTTCAGATTGAGGAATTTGCGGGCTAATCTCTTGGCATTTCTGGGCGGTAGGTCCACAAGGTTAAACATGTACAGTGGGGCATCTGCGTGAATGATCTTGTATATGATCGTGCAGATCTTGAATTTGATACGTTCCACTGCCATACTTTGACACAGAAGTAAAGTGCCATATTTTTCATTACTTGTACTTGAAAATAAAATAATAGATGGCAAATGTGCTGGAAGAATGATGCACTTCCTGTCGGTCACAGGGCGCTAAAACCTGGCAGCACACCTGGGTGTGGGCCTGTAGAAAAAGGCCCCATACCAACACTGGAAAGGCTGTGCATCTTCAGAAACAGGTATCACTCAAAGTACCCTGCATGGGGAATGGAGGAAGAGATTAGTTTTGCAGCTGCTGGGGCGGGGGGAGGGGGAATGCAGAAGGGAAGGGAAGGTGCTTGAATAGGATGGGTAAAAAAAGAAGATATTGGGTGACCAATATGTAGTTATCTGAGGGACATAGAAACTAAGGGGGGAAAGCAGGGGTGACCTATACATGGGGGGCAACTTATAGGCGAGCAGAAACAGTACTTACCTTGATAAATTCCCCAGGCTCAAAACTTTCCACCACTTAGAATGTACGTAGCTACATTCGTACCTTTGGACTCATCTAGCCCAAATTTTCAAAGAGAAACTATTTATATGACACCATCCACAGCAGAGAGACATACTCCTATTTGAGGACAGGGGAGATATATATATATATATAGCCCACAAATATACATGCACACAGTCTTCTAGTATTGTGTTACTGCTGCTTGCTGCTCATGTGCTTACTCAGTGAGTGCCGCGCCCATGGATCAGCTTTTCTCAACACCTCTCTCCATATTCCACCCGGTGCCACTTCCAATGCTCCCTCCACCTCATTAGAATCTTCAGTTTCACAGTATACCCCTCGCTCACCCCCTTCCTTTTTGTGATCTCTGCTGCATTCCGACCACCTAAACTTCCGGAAAACACTAAAAACTAACCTGTTTAAAAAAGGCTTACCAACCGATCCAACATAAATGCCTGATCTCTGCAACACAACAAAACTAAAGTACCTAATGGACATATACAACTCTTCCGCTGTAAGATTCCCTAACTTACCACAACATCACATTGTATTTGTTTACACCGGAGTCTGCAAACGCCTCTCCGGTACTATGTAAGCCACATTGAGCCTGCAAATAGGTGGGAAAATGTGGGATATAATAAATAAATAAATTCCAGTATCTCTGCCCACCCCCCCCAATGCGTTCTTATTGGATGGATTTTATACAGAGTCTGTGGTAGCTCAAGGAGGTTAGATTGAAACAGGAGATGACATGAGCCTTAGTTCATTAAGTGGGCTGAAGCCAGTAGGCGGATCTTGCCTTATAGGCAGAGCTTGGTTCCATTTTAGCTCACCCAAAACAATATTAAACACTATAGAAAAACAATAGCAAAAAGATGATTAGAAATAAGGGACGCCTGTGCGTGGTCCATCTGTAAAATATTATTATAGTATATATCGATATATATATATATATAAAAAATTTGCAACACCACGT
This sequence comes from Microcaecilia unicolor, assembly GCF_901765095.1. Taxonomy (NCBI): domain Eukaryota; kingdom Metazoa; phylum Chordata; class Amphibia; order Gymnophiona; family Siphonopidae; genus Microcaecilia; species Microcaecilia unicolor. The sequence goes on along the minus strand of NC_044033.1, from coordinate 26,821,458 downwards.
TCTATGAAAGCTGCCAGCCTGAAGTGTGAAGGGGGCGAGATAATCCGGTTTGCCCAAGAGTGTGTGCCCCGCCCTCGCGTCACAACGTGATGACCGACGAGGCGGAGCAAACACACTCATGAAACGCCATCGCCCCCTGCCCCTCGCTTGCCATTTTTCACATGCACATGCACACCAGCATCGCGGAGCGCCAACACAGCAGCGACAGGTCCCACTGGAGTGGGGGTTGGGGTACAGCTGGATCCCTGGCCATGGGTGGCTGCAGGGGGGGCCGGGGGGATGGAGCGACAGCAGCGGACAGGTGCCTAGCCTGCAGGGGGGGTTGTGGGACAGCTGGATCCCTGGCCATGGGTGGCTGCAGGGGGGCCGGGGGATGGAGCGACAGCAAGCGGACAGGTGGCCTGCCTGCAGGGGGGTTGGGGGACAGCGGGATCCCTGGCCATGGGTGGCTGCAGGGTGGGGGGCCGAGGGATGGAGCGCCAGCGACAGCAGCGGACAGGTGGCCTACCTGGAGGGGGGTTGGGGGACAGCTGGGTCCCTGGCCATGGGTGCCTGCAGGGGGGTGCCGGGAACAGGAACGGTCCGCTGGACACAAAAACCTTGCTAGAGCCCGTTTCATCTCTCAAAGAAACGGGCCTTTTTTGCTAGTATATATATATATATCATACAAAACAGCTTAAAAATTATTGTAGCTGGTAGAAATAGCAGTAAGTGGTTTTGTGCTAATTTTTCTACACAGTTCTATAGAATACAGTAATACATGGCCAAATTTAAGTGAAGGTATCTTGTTTCTTGCTAGGTTCGTCTTAAACTGTTTGTTGTAATCTGCCTTGGGAAGCCTGGTTTTATTTAGATGGAATATATTGAAATTAAATGGAATTAAAATGAAACTCTCCTTTCATTGGGGCACGTGAATCACATCTTCATCTCATCTATCTTGTAGAAGTTTACATTTGAAATCACAAATGGTTATTTTCAGGGATGAGATTGGTTTTATAAGTCAGCATAATAAAAATAAATATTTTGGTTTCATGCAAATCTCTCATTTGTGTAAACATAACTAAATGGGCTATAGCCCCTAATGCGTCCATTGGTTTTCTTATATTTGGTTCTTGTGATGACTTTATACTGTGCCAAAACTGAAAACTCCTTTTCTCTCTATCTGGTCAATAATAAAAGGAGCTCATTGTGACACTATCCACCCTAAAAGTTGTTTTGAGGCTGTACATGAGGAATTGTGATGTTTGAATAAATAGTGTATGTTTGTAATTCCTAGTCTGCCTCAAGGGTTATTTAATCTTTTTAAGAAAGCCAGTTAATCTTTTAAAATTTTTAGTGGAACATAACCACAAATGTGTGACAAAAACAAGAGGCCCTAAATCTGCACACCTGAGAGACTCAACAGGATAAAAAGCAGATCACATAAAAACCACAGAAACGAGTGACTAAAAAAAAGAGAAGTGGTTTAATAAAACATTACCTGACGTGGCCACGTTTTGCTCTCAGGCTGCGTCAGGGTAAAAAAAAAAAAACTAAAAGAGGTGGGTAGCAGGGTCTGTCCCTAACAATAAAAATCAAACCACCTAAAAGAGATGGTAACAGGGGTCTACCCCGAATAGAAAAAAAAATCAAACCACTTTTTCCACTTGTCACCATGCTCCAATTCATTCGGGTCATTGAACTGACAGCTGCTCTCCTTACATTGCCTACTGTGGTTCCCTCTCGTCGCGTGCCTCATTTCATAAGAATCGAGCATGCCTCAACGTGAGGGGAAGTAGGGCAGGCAATGTAAGGTGAGCATCGCTGGAGAAACGCGTATCAGCTGGTGAGGGTTGGGGGACCCCTGCCAGCCAAGGTATGTGGCATTGCAGCAACGAGGAGGCTGGACAAAATGTACCCCCTCACTTTGGGCTCTTGACACCCCCTCCCCCACTTCAAGGTCTGGCTACGCCCCTGGTTCAACCACCCTTAGGATTCACTTTTGGTTTAAAAGCAATACCATGTGCATGTAGGTCTAGATAAATGAACTAAAACATCAAAGTTAAAACAAATGCCCATAATATGGTAATACTTGGTAGCAATAATAAAACAGTGATGGAATATTCACGTAGCAAGCAGCTTGAGCCAACATTTTATTTGCACTGAACATAATTAAACTTTGTATGAAGTGGCGGCTATAGTGTGCTGACTGGACCATATTGGCACATTTAGACTGACTTTGGACAGAACCTTGCATGAAGGAAGCTCTTCCCTCATTATTCAATACTTCTCTGTGAAATAATAGTAATTAAAAAAAAAAACGTAAGTGCATTTTTATAATATATCACTGCATTCCACAAAACAAAAGGAGCAAGTTCCCACATACCATCCTTTTCTTTTGATGTACTCATAGGAAAAAGATGGTAAATGCTCCCAGGTTTCAACCTAATTAATGTTTAAAAACAAAAACACTTTGTACTTATAAATAGGAAACTTGGATTGATGAGCACTTGATTCTTCTAACATGTCCTGTTTTGGTGTCTCTTTACTAAATGAAAACTTCTCTGCACGAATAAGGGGAATCCCTATAACTAGCCCCTCCGAATGACACAGTGATTAGGATTTAGAAACTAATTACTACTCTAACTGATGAAACTGATACGTCCTCTGTGTACATCCATATACTGCCCAAAGCCAACATGTTGAAAATATAAGTGAGATCAAATAAAAATGACATGGATGCAACAGCTTATAGGTTTGTTTGCTTATGTGTTGGGAGTACAGGGATGACGACTGTGCAGGGGGAAAAGGAAAGGGAGAGAAGCCTACCTGACTTCAGCTTTTTGATGTCATGCCATCTCCTATTCTCAATTTAATCTGCTTGGTGTGGGGTCCTGTCCTGGGCCCTTCTTGCATGTGATTGATCAATGGAAATCCATTCTATTGCTGCTAGTTATACCACAAGCAGGAGAGAGAAACTGGAGAGTTGCAGATAGAGGCCTAACTCTGGGCAGTTTCAGACACTTTAGCCATACTTCTGGCTTCAGGCCACTAATGCAAACTTTGTACAGTCCTCAAAAAAAGGAAAAAAAAAAATCCAGAAAGTTTAACAACCCTAACAGCCTGAGTCCCTGACCAGATTCTAATAAGGCTCGAGTTTGCCTCAGGAGCAGGAGAACTCCTTTTCGGGAGGGGGGAGGCCAAGCTCTGCTCCAACCCTTCCCAAGCTCTGCCTCCAGCTCCAGCATCTTCCTTTAAATAACATTCCATAGGTCCCCGTCCCACACATACACGGCATTCAGCAACCTGCCCTACCTCTGAACCCTTCACCACGATGTCCAGCATTGTTCTTCCTTTCAAAACCTTCTCCTTTGGTGTCCAGTATTTCTCTTTCCTCTTAAGCCCCCTCCCCCCCATCATTGGTCTCCAGCATTTCTTTCCTGTCCCTAACCCTTATCCCTACCTCCCCCCAATGGTGTCCAACACTTTTCTCCACCTCCCCTATCCCTGCGATAGTTTAGTACCTTACCTCCCTCCTCCGAGGTGGTGATACTCCAACCAGCACAGCACCAAAAGCAAAGGGGCAAGCAGATGTGGGGCCTTGAGCATCTACCTCCGACGAAACAGGGAAGTTCAGAGGATAAGGTGCTGGCAGGCCTTGATCATGTGTAGATTCTTAAGGCCTGACCCTGATTCTTTCGGTGCTGTGCCAGTTGAAGTACCCGCCACTCTGGTGGAGGATGGTAAGGTACTAAACCCCTCATGAGGGAGATGGAGAGAGTATTGGGAGGTGCCATGGCTCCCCTATTCTTACACCTCTGGACTGGCCGTAACCCAGGGATTCCCAAACTGGGGGCCATAACCTCTAGTGGAATCACAAAATCCACATTTGAGATTACATCAGGGTGGTAAAAAAAAAAAACCTCATTGGGCTGCTCCTTTCAACAAACACCTGCTATAATTAAGCCTTATGGGCTCCACAAAAGGTAGGGGATGACAGCAGCACAGATGAAAAGGTAGTCTTACTGAGGTCATATGCTTTCTGAGACCTCAGTAATGGGGTCTCAGCTACAGAAAGTTTGATAATCTGCTGTTCTAACCCCTTAAATGCTTACTAACACAGTATTCCGAGGGAGACCTCACCAATGACCTGTATTGGGGATATTAGAACATTGTTCCTGCTACGTCCTCTCTCTATGTAGTCAAGCATTCTCTGGCTTTGGTCACTAATCCTCATCATGCTGTAAATCTTAAAATTATTTACCATTGAGAGCATCACATGTACTATTCCCTTGACTCAACTAATGAAAATCTTAGGAGTCACAATTGACCAATTTCCTCACTCTAGATAGCCAAATTTCCAAAGTGGTCGCAAGTGTCTTCATTCATTATAGCAATTGAGACTAAGACCATTCTTTGCAAAATCAGTCTTCCTTATTCTAGTTCAATCCCTAATCCTACCAAAATTTACTGCAACTCTATTTACACTGGACTTAAAGGGGATCTCATAAAAAAAAACTACCATCTGCTCAAAACATGGCCACAACACGTCCTCATATTCAGACTACCATGCTTCACCAAAGCAAAACCCCCCTTCCTGTATGATTAGCATTGCTTGAAGAGAGAATATCATTCAAGCTATGTACCTTCATTCACAAACTTTTGTATGGTCTGCGCCAGTATACATAACAACTTCAGTTAGGGGCCATTTTACAAAGGCGCGGTAAGGCTCTCCGAGCGTGGCAGTTCACCCCAAAATGGGACTACTGGCATGTTAGCACGCCCTTATAGGTGGTAAAAATTTGGATTTGGCGTGCACCATACCGCCCAGGACAAATGATTTTTTTATTTTCCTACCGCGCTGTTTTCCAGCGTTAATCAGCAGTTGGCACGCGCCAAACAGTCACTACCACACGTAGCGCATGAGCCCTTACCACGAAATCAGGGGTGGCGTTACGGCTTAAGCTGTAAATAGGTGCGCACTGAGTTCAATTTTAACTTCAAAACCGTTTTCCTCGAACCATTGACAAAAGCCCGTTTTTCCCAGACTGGTAAAAACTGGCCTGGCACGTACCAAAAACACGCACCCACAGTACCGCAGGCCACTTTTTGCCATGGGCTTAGTAAAAGGGCCCCTGAATTACCCTCACGTAATGCCTCTAAATCACCTAGAGAATATCTTAACCTGTGTTCCCAAACTATAAGAAAGTACCTACAAAACAATCACTTTTCACATCATGGCGCTAAAATTTGGAACTTCTTACCTAAAACCATGAATGCACGATGATTATTTGTTATTCCAAGTCTAGTTGAAAACGCACTTCTTCAGTCAGCCTTTAAGGAAATAACACTGTTCTCAAATAAACTCATGGTTCTAATTTTTACCTCATCCCACCACCACTACTCATTTCTTTCCCAGTTATTCCTAGCCCTTACCGTTTTCCTCCATATTTCAATTATCTAGCTTTAATCACTAATGCTCCGGTTTACTAAGCCTCACTAGCGGCTGTTCGTGCGCTAGTGCGATAAGCCCATCAGCATTAGCACATGGACCCCTAAGTATTTAATTACATCTGTTCCTAACTCAAGTTCTACTGGTCTAACATTATATGATGTATTTTACTTTCTGTTAATATATTGTGTGAACATGTTCATGCTTTTCTAATTGTTACGTAAGCCACATTGAACCTGAGTTCTAGTTGGGCTAATGCAGGATATTTTATAAGAATGTTTTTTAAGTTTTGTTAATAATTTTTGTATGTGTATAATTTGTGATTCACCAAGAACTTTGGATTGTGTGGACTATAAGTTTTTAAATAAATAAGTAAAATCCGGTTAGCTGTCTGGATAGCGCTGGCTCTGAGCAGAGCATTGCCTGCAATCCAGGGCTGCAGGAGCATTTATAAACAACACTGACCTCAAAACTGAATATTGACCTGGTTGTCTATTGAGTGTCCTCCTTTTGGCTGTGGGTTTGTTTTTATTTTTGCTAAACAAGCCAAAGCAAACCAAAAACCTGAGGCGGCCAAAAACAGGGAGACAACTACAGGTCCAAATGCAAATACTTTATTATAATTTTTTGACCCGACATAGCCGTGTTTTGACACTGTGCCTGCATCAGAGGTTGTTTCCTGTATACAAAACAAATTTCTGTGCTGCACTCGAGGTGCACAAATACCAAATGGAGCATAGGAGGTGGTAGGCACTGATGTTCAGCAGCATTCTCTCCCCCCTCCCCCCCACCCCAGGTCCAGCATATCTCCATGTCCCTCCAATTCTTCCCCCCCCCCCCACCCAGGTTCAGTACATCTCCATGTCTGTCCAGCACATCTTCATGTCTCTCCAGCCCCCTTTCCAGGATCCAGCACAGCTTCATATCCCCTCCAGCCCCCTCCCCCCAGGACCAGCACATCTTTGCAAGACTACCCTGAGGTGATTCATGTAGCGCCTAGGCAGTTTTGGGGCAGGGCCAGAAAATAATCTGAATAGCAGTGATAATTCAGCTCCAGTGTCCTGGTAATGGGTAGCAGAATACCAGAATATAGTACCAATATCTGAATAGTGGTGGTGCTGAATTCTAGGTGCATGTTTAAACACCATAGCTAGCATTTGAAAGAAATACCAACTGCCAAGTTTAAATATTGCCCTGTCACTATTTAAAATTTCTGGAACAATTAAAAGGCTGGTGGTTTGATAATATAGGGCCTCTTTTATCAAGCCACAGCAGCGGCTCCCAGTGCGGTAATGCCGACAAAGCCCATTCGCTTTGAATGGGCTCCATCAACATTGCCGCGCAGCTTGATAAAGGAAAGGCCCACATTTAGTTGGCCTATATTATTGTATTAGAATTTTATTTTATGCAGTGGGGGTGATTTATTGATTTTTGTTTTACTATAATTGTATGGGAGATATGGTTTAAGACCTGCATGCCCTAGGTGGAATATCAAATTTTAACAATACATAAGTTACTTAGGGGCCCTTTTACTAAGCTGCGTAAGCGTCTACATGCGCCCAACGTGCACCAAAATGTTTGAGTTACCGTGCGGTTACTGGTGGCCCTTGCGGTAATTTCATTTTGGCGTGTGTCCGCTATGCGCGCCCAGAAAATATTTTTTATTTTCTGGCGCGCGTCAGCTATCTGCACCAAGCGGCATTTGGCGCACATAGGTCATTACCGCCTGATTACCACGTGAGACTTTACCACTAGGTCAATGGCTGGCAGTAAGGTCTCAGACCCAAAATGGAAACACGGTAATTTTGATTTTGCCGCACGTCCATTTTCAGTAAAAATTTTAAAAAGGTCTTTTTTACAGGCATGCTGAAAAATGGATTGGCGCACTCCAAACCGCGCCTACACTACCGCAAGCCTTAGTAAAAGGACCCCATACTTTGGAATTTGACTGTAAAGACTGTGGAAAACACTGCAGTGCCACAGCTGTCAACATGTTGAAGCTCCTGCAGTTCAGGCCTGACAAAATAAGTCCCCAGAAATCATAAGATCTAATCTACACCCTGTTAATCAGTAGATAGAAAAAATAACAAATATCATGACTGCAAGAAGCTTGCAATTTCTCCAGCAGTCATCAATATTTGTCCAATATAAGTACATAAGTACTACTACTACTAATAGCATTTATATAGCGCTACCAGACGCACGCAGCGCTGAACACTTGACATAGAGAGACAGTCCCTGCTCAAAGAGCTTACAATCTAGGTAAAATGGACAGACGACATTACGGGCAAGGGAATTACAGGTAAAGAGGAACAGGGAGGAGAGGGCAAATGAGTAGCCGTTAGGAGCCAAAGGCAGTAGTGAAAAGGTGAGCTTTCAGCATAGATTTAAAAACAGGTAGAGATGGAGCTAGACATAGGGTTCCAGCGGTTCCAGGCATAAGGTGCCGCAAGACAAAAGGAACAAAGCCTGGAGTTAGCGGTGGAGGAGAAGGGGATGACGAGAGATTTGTTCAGAGAGCGGAGTTCACGGGGAGGAATGTAGGCAGAGAGGAGAGGTAGTGAAGGGTCATAGAGTGGATGCATTTAAAGGTCAGCAAGAGGAGTTTGAACTGTATACGGAAGCGGACAGGGAGCCATGAAGTGACTTGAGGAGAGGGCTAGTGTGGGCAAAACGATTCTGGCGGAAAATAAGTCGAGCTGCAGAATTCTGGACAGATTGGAGAGGAAAGATGATTGAGCGGAAGACCAGTGAGAAGTAAATTGCAATAGTCCAAGCGAGAAGTAACAAGGGTGTGAATAAGGGTTTTGGTGGCGTGTTCAGAAAGGAAGTGGCGAATTTTGCTAATGTTGAAGATAAAAAAGCGACGGGTTTTGGCGATTTGTTGAATATGAGCAGAGACGGAGAGAGAGAGTCGAAGATGACTCCGAGGTTACGAGCCGAGGAGACAGGGAGGATATGAGAGCCATTAACAGAGATAGAGAAGAGGGGAGGAGGGTTTAGGGGGGAAAATGAGAAGTTCATAAGTATTGCCATACTGGGAAAACCAAAGGTCCATCGAGCCCAGCATCCTGTTTTCAACAGTGGCCAATCCAGGTCATAAATACCTGGCAAGGTCCCAAAATGTACAAAACATTTTATACTGCTTATCCCAGAAATAGTGGATTTTCCCCAAGTTCATTTAATAATAGTCTATGGGTTTTTCCTTTAGGAAGCCATCCAAACCTTTTTAAAACTCATTAAGCTAACGCCTTTACCACATTCTCTGGCAACGAATTCCAGTGTTTAATACACGTTGAGTGAAGAAAAAGTTTCTCCGATTCATTTTAAATTTACTACATTGTTGCTTCATCGCATGCCCCCTAGTCCTAGTATTTTTGGAAAGTGTGTTTTCGTGGAAGACTATGTCCAGTGGTATTCTCTCCATGAGATGCCATTTACTATTTCCTAGTTTCACCCATCTTGATTATCTGTATTTCGTTAAAGTCCTTTGAAATATAGTTTAAAAATAAAAACCTGGTTTGTTGCTCTTTATGTATAGTATAGGTCTAACATTTGTTTTCTTTCATTGTAGTCCACAATCCGCTGTATCACAGATCCTGATAAAACTCTTTATTTCCTGAAAATATGCCACTTTTGAAAATTCTGTGAACACAGTACAGTGTTGTCTAACTTCAGCTTTATTAAAGAAACCTGTCAATAATCTGGAAGTTTTTTTTAGCACACAGCTGCTGCTTGCCAGTCCTAAATGACGACTTTAAGAGATGGCAAGAGGAACTGGGGAAATACAGAAACTGATATTATGTAGAATAGCAGCACCTAGGGTTCAGTGTTTCATATCCTTATGTCACCTGTTCTTACTGCATGAAACACTGATTTAAAACTATAAGAAAGGCCGCCTTATATAACTTGAAATCAATCTTAGGGTTTCTCAGTTAGGAGCCTTGCAAATATTTTTTAACATGGTTTTCTTCACCTTATATAGTAAAGTCAACCACCATGTGCAGCAGGCACAGTAAGCTTGTTTTGGATCACAAAATTAAAGGAAAGGCATTTATTGGAAGAAGAGGCAAGTTTTCATTGACTACATACTATGAGTAATACTAATTGACACACAGCTTAGTAGCCACATTTGCACGAACGATTTCTGGCTTAAACTTGCAAACCGTCATTCTTACTAGTATTTTAACCTCCGCTCACAGGACAAATCCCTCCTCTCAGTACCCTTGTCCACACCGCCGCCAACTCCAGGCTCCGCCATCTGCTGCCTCGCCTCACCCTATGCTTGGAATAAACTTCCTGAGCCCCTACGCCAGCCCCCTCCCTACCCATCTTCAAATCTTTGCTCAAAGCCCACCTCTTCAATGTTGCTTCTCGGCACCTAACCTTTATACCTTTCAGGAAATCTATACTGCCCCAATTTGACTGACTGTACATTTGTCCTTTAGATTGTAAGCTTCTTGAGCAGGGACTGTCCTTCTATGTTAAATTGTACAGCGCTGCGTAACCTGGTAGCGCTTTAGAAATGTCAAGTAGTAGTACTTTTGGATATCTTTTGGTTCTGTGGGGTTTCAGGTCAGCCACAGATCTTATAGTTGTGAGCTGATCTATTGTTTGTTAACTGGTATGGAAATGTGAAGGCATGCCATGTAAGGGTGCTGGTTGTTTTGATCTGACAGTCAGCTACATAATGAAATATTTAAATGAGTACTTAAATGAGATAGAGGATCATGAAGTCTTTATAGTTGATACCAAACGGAAATTGATTGGTAATGCATATGTAAGAGTTCTTAAAACATAGTGATGCAAATTTTTTTTTTGTCTAGCAGTTTCCTTCAGCTCTTTTGGAATTCTGTTTCTATTGAAATTGACCTTGTTGGGGCTACAGCTCCATGAGTTTCCTAACACACACAGGGGATGTGGGTTCCCTATTTTCTAACCCACATCCTAGCTTAGCTATTGCAGAAGCTGTCTATAGCCAGAGGCTGATATGGAGTCAGTCTGTCCAGTAGGTGTTGCAGACTCCCTCCCCAAAGGAGCAATGAATGTTGCTTCTGCAACATCCCCCACCTAGCCCTGAAATTCTGGTCCAGAAATTGAATCCAGGTCCTGTATATTTTTTATTTATTTGTTACATTTGTATCCCATTACCCCACCTATTTGCAGGCTCAATGTGGCTTACATAGTACCGTAAGGCGTTCACCAAGACTAGTATGAACAAATACAATGTGACTTTGAGGTAGATTAAGGTTCATGTGTTACAGGCACATTTGGGAATTATAGAGAGGAGTTATGATATGTCAAATTACGAGCTTTGGTTTGCTTGTGTCGCAGGGTTCAGGCATTTAAGTTGGGTCCGTAGGGTATGCCTTATTGAAAAGGTTGGTTTTTAGTGATTTCCGGGAGTTTAGGTGGATGTGTGTAGTTTTCACGGCTTTTGGTAGTGCGTTCCATAGTTGTGTGCTTATGTAGGAAAAGCTGGTTGCATAGGTTGATTTGTATTTGAGTCCAATGCAGTATATGACATTGAGCTACCAGGCTGGCTCTCTGGTGTACTTAGCTGAACCTATTTTCAAAAATATTTCATCCTTTCAGCAGCTATGTTTAGGTGCCTATTCTGCTTTGTTTGTTTGTTTAGTTAATTTATAGCCCACCAAGCTTAAATACTTGCTTAACTAGGTACCGTTTAGATAGAACATATTTGTGAGGAAAGAGATATCTAGATGTGCACACGGAGATTGGTGACAGTATTTTACAAAAAGTAGTGATGAACATGGAGGCCAGTCTAAAAATATGTATATCTCTACCCCCAGAGAATGACATGAAAAAAAAATCCGGAGCAAAAGAATGCACATACAGATTCTTGAAGTAACGGCCATATCTACGTTGTGTAATATCAATTTCTCCGAGGACACGCAAAACTGTGAATTTTCACACCATGGAGTAATGATCATTTTATTTTTGTTACATTTGTACACCGCGCTTTTCCACTCATGGCAGGCTCAATGCGGCTTACATGGGGCATGGAGGGTTAAGTGACTTGCCAGAGTCACAAGGAACTGGGGGGGGGCCCTGTGCCTGAAGTGGAAATCGAACTCAGTTCCTCAGTTCCCCAGGACCAAAGTCCACCACCCTAACCACTAGGCCACTCCTCCACTGTTGCTACCATTGAGATTCTACATGGAAATGTTGCTATTCCAACATTCCATGTAGAAGTCGGCCCTTGCAGATCACCAATTGTGGCCGTGCAGGCTTCTGCTTCTGTGAGTCTGACGTCCTGCACGTACGTCCACCACCCTAACCACTAGGCCACTCCTCCATTGTTGCTATTCCAACATTCCATGTAGAGTCGGCCCTTGCAGATCACCAATGTGGCTGCGCAGGCTTCTGCTTCTGTGAGTCTGACGTCCTGCACGTACGTGCAGGACGTCAGACTCACAGAAACAGAAGCCTGCGCAGCCTTCTACATGGAATGCTGCTAGTGGAATAGCAACATTCCATGTAGAATCTCCAATAGTATCTATTTTATTTTTGTTACATTTGTACACCGCGCTTTCCCACTCATGGCAGGCTCAATGCGGCTTACATATTGTACATAGGTACTTATTTGTACCTGGGGCAATGGAGGGTTAAGTGACTTGCCAGAGTCACAAAGAGCTGCCTGTGCCTGAAGTGGGAATCGAACTCAGTTCCTCAGGACCAAAGTCCACCACCCTAACCACTAGGCCACTCCTCTTATATCCCACTAATGCCTCACAGTTCAAGATGTTTAACATAGAGGGGCATAATTGAACGGCGGTGGCCATCTCTGGGGCCGGCGCCGCAAGCGGGCGGAGCCAACCGTATTTTTGAAAAAGATGGCCAGCCATCTTTTGCTTCGCTAATACGGTTGGGCCCGGCCAAATGTCAGAGTTCGCCGGGTTTTGAGATGGCTGGCATCGGTTTTCGGCCATAATGGAAAATAATGCCGGCCATCTCAAACCCGGCAAAATGCAAGGCATTTGGTCGTGGGAGGAGCCAGCATTTGTAGTGCACTGGCCCCCCTGACAGTGCCAGGACACCAACTGGGCACCCTAGGGGGCACTTCTAAAAATTTGTAAAAAATTAAAAGTAGCTCCCAGGTGCATAGCTCCCTTCCTTTGGTTGTTTAGCCCCCCCAAAACCCACAACTCTGCACCATTACCATAGCCATAAGGGGTGAATGGGGGGGCACCTACATGTGGGTACGGTGGGTTTTGGAGGGCTCCCATTTACCACTACAAGTGCAACAGTTAGGGGGGCTGCGCCTGGGTCCACCTGTCTGAAGTGCACTGCACCCACTAGAAACTGCTCCAGGGACCTGCATACTGCTCTCAGGGAGCTGGGTATGACATTTGAGGCTGGCAAAAAAAATGTTGTTCACTTTTTGGGGTGGGGGGTGGGAGGGGGTTGGTGACCACTGGGGGAGTAAGGGGAGGTCATCCCCGATTTCCTCCGGTGGTCAGTTGGGGCTCCATTTTGAAGCTTGGTCGTGAGAAAAAAGGGACCAAGTAAAGCCAGCGAAATGCTCGTCAAGCCTGGCTTTTTTTTCCATTATCGGGCGAAGGCGGCCATCTCATTAGCACGCCCCCGTCCTGCCTTCACTACCCTACCGACACGCCCCCTTGATGTTTCGCCGGCTCCACGACCGAAAACAGTTGAACCCGGCCAAAATCGGCTTTCGATTATACCGATTTGGCCGGGTTCAGGAGATCGCCGGTCATCTCCCGATTTGTGTTGGAAGATGGCCGGCTATCACTTTTGAAAATGAGCTGGATAATCACAAAAGACCAGAACAGTCTTCTGGGAATAAGCAACTAGAGAAAATTACAATCTGGGATTTGATGCAAGACAAACTTCTGAAACAGGAAGTTTTCTCTTTTCCTGAAATGAAGTACGACTGAGAAGAATGAAAAATGTCGTCAAGGTCTTTCCAGTGTCTGGCTGCCCAGAAGGCCAAAGTTAATTCAAATAAACGTCTCTTCCCCTTGTCTAAGGAGAATGAGAAGGCCATATCACCCTTTCTTCTTGCTCTCTTGGTAGCAAGAAACTGGAAATGATTATAAAAATAATTGGGAGCAAGTCCATGCATAACTTTAAAAAGGAAGCAGGATAACTTGAAAATTACTCTGGCTACCACTACTACTTAACATTTCTAGAGCGCTACTAGGGTTACGCAGCGCTGTACAATTTAACAAAGAGAGACAGTCCCTGCTCAAAGAGCTTACAATCTAATAGACAAGTGAACGGTCGGTCCGATAGGGGCAGTCAAATTGGGGCAGTCTGGATTCACTGACGGTAAGGGTTAGGTGCCGAACGCAGCATTGAGAGGTGGGCTTTAAGCAAAGACTTGAAGACGGGCAGAGAGGGGGCTTGGCGTGAGGGTTCAGGAAGGTTGTTCCAAGCATAGGGTGAGGCGAGGCAGAATGAGCGGAGCCTGGAGTTGGCGGTGGTGGAGAAGGGTACTGAGAGGAGGGATTTATCCTGTGAACGGAGGTTACGGGCGGGAACGTAAGGGGAGATGAGGGTAGAAAGATAGTGAGGCCTTGATAGGCAACCAGTGTAATTTTATAAATCTTCGGGAAATGTTTTCAAATTTGGTTAAACCAAAAATCAAACGGACTGCAGTATTTTGTATAGTTTGTATCCTTCTAATAAGACTTAAATTGCAACCCATATATATATGATTGCAATAGTCTATTTGAGAGACTAAAAGTACCTGTACTAAAAGTTTAAATTGATCCGTTTCAAAGTAACTTCAAACACATTGCAGTTTCCTCATTAAGAGAAAGCATTTCTTAACTGAAGAGGAAACTTGATTCTCTAAGAAAAAGGCACCATCAGCTAAGATACCCAAAATCTTAATAACCGAAGAGAATTCGGAAGTAGCCTGATTAATACAAATTGTTTTAAGAATATTCTCTGGTTTAGTATCAAAACATACAACATTTTGTTTTTTTCCCATGTTGAGTTTTAATTTATCACAGGACATCCAGTTTTCTAATAAAGTTATGCAGTGCAGAATCCTAAAAGAATCAATGTCAGATGTAGAATTGAATGGAATTAAAACAGAAATATCATCTGCATAAATATAATATAGAAAGTTGTTATTTTCTAATAGAAACCCTAAAGATCGTAAAAAGATATTAAAAAGCAAAGGTGAAAGAGAGGGATCCTTATGGAACCCCACATGTGTTTTGCCATGGTGTAGAAAAGACATCTTTCATCTTAATCCTATAAGAACGGGTTAAGAAATCACCAAACCAGTTCAGCACATTCCCAGTAATGCCAATTTCTTCAACTGTCTGTAGGAGAATGTTATGTTCCACTAGGTCAAATGCCACCATAAGGTCAAACTGTAGCAACACTGCACATTTTCCTTCACTTAAAAAATACCTAGCATGATCTAACAAAGAACCAATAACTGTTTCAGTACTAAACCTACCGACCCAACTTAAATGCCTGTATCCTGCAACACAACGAAACCAAAGCTCCTAATGGACATATAATAACTCTTCGTCTTTACGATTCTCTTCCTCTCTACGATTCCTTAATGTGTCTGTACATATGAACCTTATTCTACCACAACATTACTGTATTTGTTCATACCGGAATTGGCGAACGCCTTTATGGTACTATGTAAGCCACATTGAACCTGCAAATAGGTGGAAAAATGTAGGATACAAATGTAACAAATAAATAAAATAAAGAAAAAAAAGAAAGGCCGTAACCTTGATTGAGAAAAATGTAGAACAGATAACTTGCTCAAATACTGTTCAGTTGTAAAGTCAGTTAATTGAGTTAAACATAGTAACATAGTAGATGATGGCAGAAAAAGACCTGCACGGTCCACCTAGTCTGCCCAACAAGATAAACTCACATGTGTCATTTTTTGTGTATACCTTACCTTGATTTGTAACTGTCTTTTTCAGGGCACAGACCGTATAAGTCTGCCCAGCACTATCCCCACCTCCCAACCACCAGCCCTGCCTCCCATCGCCGGCTAAGCTTCTGGAGATCCCTTCCTTCTGAGGAGGATTCCTTATGTTTATCCCACGCATGTTTGAATTCCGTTACCGTTTTCATCTCCACCACCTCCCGCGGGAGGGCATTCCAAGCATCCACTACTCTCTCCGTGAAAAAATACTTCCTGACATTTTTCTTGAGTCTGCCCCCCTTCAATCTCATTTCATGTCCTCTCGTTCTACTGCCTTCCCCTCTCCGGAAAAGGTTCGTTTGCAGATTAATAATAATAATAATAATAATATATTATTATAAAAACAACAATAATAATAATATATTATTATAAAAACAATAATATAAAAACTATCCATACCCATAAAATACAATTACAATATAAACCTAGCCATGAACTTGCCCAGACTACCAAAATGCAGGCTGTTGGTAGTAACTGTGCCCCTTGTATCGTCCTGATTTGCCACCTCCATATGATGTACATTCCAGGCTTGGCCGACGAGTGAATGTAGTTTTCTTCAGCACCAGCCCTGCCCCTCTCATGGGACTCGGACTCGGTCCTCTTTCTTATTTAAAGACATTAGACTACAAGTTCCAAAGTGCACTGCACCCAGCAGTGATTTGATGCCAGGTAACTGACCAGAATCTTTTTGAACTCACTTCCTTTTCCCTATTGCAGCTGAAAAAAAAGGATTGATGCGACTGATCTGTAGTTCGCTATAGTGGAAGTAAGTTGTTTTTAAATCTTTCAATATAGGTGTAACAATTATTTCTCCTAAGTCACAAGGAAATTTGATAAGATATAACTGTTCCTGGATCCAATCATGCAAAGCCATCCGGAAAATGGAAGGAGCAGCTTGCATCAGATAGGAAGGACAGCTGTCCAATATGCAGTAAGACCTGCTGTACTTAACTATATAACTTAACAGAGCCATTCCAACAAATTGGAAAGAAATTATTCCAAATTCTGTCTCCTGGGTTACCTTCAGTGATGCAGAATTTTGTAAATTCATGAACTATATCAGATAAGGGTCTGGGAACCCTGTTCTAAGCTTAATAATCTTACCCTGGAAGAAATCCGCTAACTGAGTAGTTGATGGAACCTGATCAGTACCCTAGAAACTCTCTAGAAACTTTTGGACCATTTCACTGTGCGTGCATTCTTGCCTGTCAACGTTGTGCAGGACCTTTTACTCTAATCTTTTCTGCAGAGCCGATCAGACCTATATATATATATATTTTTTTTGCCATGATCACCTCAGCGCCTCAGTATTATTTTTGCTAAAAATCTGTAAGTCCTGTCACTATTGCGTGTTCTATCATGTTTACTTGATAGTTCCTTAGTTTTTCATCAAATTTTAAGTTTTATTACTTTTTTAATGTCATCTCAGTATAGGCCCTTCTGTCAGCTCCTGGTCAGGGTATTTTTATCACTATTGAATCATTTGATGTTGCTGTCTGGGAACCCAACCCATGCACGTTCGTTCTGGGTGTCCTGGGGGGCCTGACCTGCCTGCGGCTCTCGAGGACCGGAGTTGCCTACCCCTGGCCTTGAGAATATAACTGCTACATAGCTGCCACGTTATGCAGTTCCAATATAGAGAAATAAGGCCAGTCCTAGACTGCTGACAATGCCATTCAGGTGCATTATGGGCCTGTAGCATTGATTTCAATGGGTAGAATCAGTGACTACGAACACACTGCTTACGAATGTGAGTTCAAACCCAGGACTGGCCAAAAAGTCTTCTTTCTGGAACTGGGTAACTTAGCAGCTCTGCTGCTGGCATGCACCTCTGCTGTATACAAGTGTTTTTTGGAATGGAAATATGAGGGGGGGGGGGGGAGATTAAGGCTGCCAACTGGATGCAGATTTGCAGGACAGGGTTGATCCAGTCCTGGGTTTATCCCACTGCATGCAGGGAGTTGTGGTTCTAAGTTCCCCATTCATTCCCTAAAAGCAAGACTACAACCCTGTCCTGCAAATCTGCATCCAGTTGGGGGTCCCAAAAAACAGCAAGGCAATCGATCTGCAAACTCCAATGTGGACAAACAAAACAGCAGATCAAGATAAACGTGAGGGTTTTGTTGATGTCATATGCCAGAATGTTGCCTGGCACGGGCCGTGTTTCACCCAGGGGGTCTGCGTCAGGGGCTAAATTGTTGGCTGTGCAGAGCCAGTGTTCCAACTGGAGGTGTGATTTGTACACATCAGACATAAAGGGCCATAAAGTTAAAAAAAACTCTGAATACTGGAAATGTTTTCCAGTATTCAGAGTTGTGAGGTGTTTGGTTGATTGTTATACAAAAGTTGTGGTCACCTTGCTGTTTTTTTTTACTATGGGTCCTTTGTGTTTGATGTGTATGGATCGTGTTTCCGGTTGGAGCATTGGTTCTGCACGGTTGATGGCTTGGCCCCTGGCGCAGCCCTTTTGGGCGGGGCACGGCCTGTGTCGGGCAATGTTCTGGTATATGATGTCAATAAAATCTTCACGTTTCCTTGATATGTCCTGTCTGCCCTAACCCTTATCCCTTACTTGTCCTGTCTGTCTGTCATAATTAGATTGGAAGCTCTTTTGAGCAGGGACTGTCTCTCCATGTTCAGGTGTGAAGCGCTGCGTACGTCCGGTAGCGCTACAGAAATGATAAGTAGTAGTAGTTGATCTCTCTCGTACTTTTTGTTTACAGATGTCAAAGAGAGGGATTGTTTGCACTTGTTATGACAAACTAAAATTAAAGTTTTTAAGTCACCTCAGTAAGGCCAATATACAATCCCTCCAGTGCAAAACACTAAGCACAAACCTGTGCAAAAACACAGAATCTTACCAGACCTTGACAGCACTAACTCCCAAGACTCAAAGAACAACAAATTTATCTGTGAAAAGGCAGCACTGTAAATATTACACCGTGCCTAAAATACCAATACAATACATACACCATCTAGTGAGAAAACTGAACAAACGGCACCACTACAAATCTCTACACATAAACTAATATGGTAGCAGAATACTGCACCTTGCTGACACGTGCAAAACACAGACCGACGCTCAACAAATATGAAACAGAGAACTATAGACCAGTAATAAAAGATAAGAAGGCAAAAAAAAAGAACTGGAAACCTCAAGGAGTCAGACTCTGCATGTACAACAATATCAGAGAAATGGAAATGTACATGTCCCAAAGCTGACATGGTCCAATTAATAAATTCAAAGTAAACTATTTTTTTCAACTTTTGTAGTCTGATCATTTAATTTTCCTATTCAATTTGGTCCATGTCTTTTCTGTTTTTCTCTGCTTTTCCTTCCTTTCCAGTGTCTCCTGTCTATTTGACATTTCTTCTCTCTCCTTCTCTGCCAACTATCTTCTTTCTGTCCCTATCTGTCCTATCCAGCTTCTTACCTCTGTGTCCCTGTTCCTATGTTACCCCCATGTTCAGCATCTGCCCTCTTAGTATCCCTATCCTCCCCTTATATACAACATTGCCCCTCTGTGTTCCTATCCCACCCTTTTTCCAGCATTACCCTGTGTCTATTCTTACTTCATGCCCAGCATCTCTTGTTTCTGCCCTGTCCCTCCCCTCTCTCTTCCCTTCCTCCCACACCCTGGGCTCAGTATCTCTCCCTCTCTCTCCCTTGCCTCCCATTATGGTCTGGCATAACTTCCTTTCTTCATCTGTGGGTGTAGTGTCTCTCCTATGTCCCCCTCCCCAACCTGTTCTCTATGTCTTCCCTCCCATGCTCCCATCCCCTGGCAGGTTCCAACACATCTCTATGTCCCTACAGCCTCCCTTGCCTGCAGGTCCAGCATATCTTCATGTCTCTTCAGCCCCCTTACCAAGCTTTAGCACATCTTCATGTCCTTCCAGCCCCCCCCCCCCCCCCAGGTCCAGCACACCTTCAGACCACCCCCCAGGTCCAGCACAGCTTCATCTTCCCTGGGTCCAGCACATCTTTATGTTCGTCCAGTCCCCCTCCCCCCTCCAGGGTCCAGCATATTTATATGATCCTGCAGCCCCCTCCCAGTCCAGCACACAATAATAATGGGTATTTCTATCTCCCTTTATCCCTACATATAGGTTCAGAGCGGGTTAACAATAAGAGTAAGCTGAAATATAAATCAGGAAATTGCATTAATAATTCATCTAAATTTACAATAGGAACTTTGAAAACAAAATAACTTCAATGATTTACAAAACTGAAAATATGAACATAAATGAATACCTTATGGTAGTGCATTCCAGTGTTTTACCAACTGAAATCAACAAGATTTACTATATGAAGACTTTAACCTAATAACCTTAAAAGAGGGTATTTAATTTAAGATAGTTCTAAGTTCCGCTGTCATAAAAACTACCTAATAGACCAGTTGCCCTCAAATGTTTTTAAAACCAACACATTTGAAAAGTTATACAAGCCTTTAATGGTAACCAGTAAAGGGAAACCAGTTGCAGAGAAATATGATCAAATTTAGCCTTACAAAATATCATCCTAGCGGCTGTATTTTGAATCAATTGTAATCTAGTTAATTGTTTTTCAGAGGGACAGGGCAGATATTGATACAGACGTTTAAATACTGAAAGGTATTAATGTAGAAGCAAATATTTTCCAGAGAAGAAAAAATGGTAAAACTAGAAGACATGAATTGAGTTTGTGGGGTCCCTTCCTCTGAGCAGGATTCCTTTATGCGTGGAATAAACATAAGGAATCCTGCTTAGAAGGAAGGGATCCCCAGAAGTTTAGCTGGTGGTGGGAGGCGGGGCTGGTGGTTGGGAGGCAGGGATAGTGCTGGGCAGACTTATACGGTCTGTGCCAGAGCGGTGGTTGGGAGGCGGGGATAGTGGCCTGGGCAGACTTATATGGTCTGTGCAGAGCCGGTGGTGGGAAGGCGGGCTGGTTGGTTGGGAGGTGGGGATATAGTGCTGGGCAGGACTTATACGATCTGTGCCAGAGCCGGTGGTTGGAGGAGCGGGGCTGGTGGTTGGAGGCGGGGATATGCTGGGGCAGACTTATACAGTCTGTGCCAAGAACCGGTGGTTGGGAGGCGGGGCTGGTGGTTGGGAGGCGGGGATAATGCTGGGCAGACTTATACGGTCTGTGCCAGAGCTGGTGGTGGGAGGCGGGGCTGGTTGGTTGGGAGGCGGGGATAATGCTGGGCAGACTTAACAGTCTGTGCCAGAACCGGTGGTGGGAGGCGGGGCTGGTGGTTGGGAGGCGGGGGATATGCTGGGCAGACTTATCGGTCTGTGCCAGAGCCGGTGGTGGGAGGCGGGGCTGGTGGTTGGGAGGCGGGGATAGTGCGTGGGCAGACTTATACGGTCTGTGCCAGAGCCGGTGGTTGGGAGGCGGGGATAGTGCTGGGCAGACTTATATGGTCTGTGCCAGAGCCGGTGGTGGGAGGCGGGGGCTGGTGGTTGGGAGGTGGGATAGTGCTGGGCAGACTTATACGATCTGTGCCAGAACCGGTGGTGGGAGGCGGGGCTGGTGGTTGGGAGGCGGGGATAATGCTGGGCAGACTTATACGGTCTGTGCCAGAGCCGGTGGTGGGAGGCGGGGCTGGTGGTTGGGAGGCGGGGATAATGCTGGGTAGACTTATACGGTCTGTGCCAGAGCCGTGGTTGGGAGGCGGGGATAGTGCTGGGCAGACTTATCGGTCTGTGCCCTGAAAAAGACAGTACAAATCAGGTAAGGTATACACAAAAAATGGCACGTGAGTTATCTTGTTGGGCCAGAGCTGGGTGGACCATGCAGTTCTTTTTCTGCTGTCATCTACTATGTTACTATGTATGAATTGAGTTTGTGGGGTGGTAGTATTTTCAGTTCGTGGGGGCTCTGTAACTCATTTGGAGTATGAGTTTTAAGGCTTGTACTTCTTCACTGCTGAAATTACTTTAGCAATTATTTTGCTTCTCCAAAATAAATGTTAAAATATTGTTTGTTTGCCTTTCAGCTGGGTTCTTTCTGTTTTACTCATTCACTTTTTATTGGTTTGTAAACATTCCAGTAATCTAGTCTTTATCCAGATGTAAAACTTTAGATGACATTATTGGCTTTTGTTGTAACCTCTATTTTATTGATTTTAAGTCATGGTGTTAATTTTTAATATGCATTCCTGCAGTATTGGCTCTTTAGTTAAAAACTGAAACACTGCTCTGGGCAACGTGTGGAAGACTATAAAAACTTACTGTCTCTCTTCATGAGGAATTACAGAACTGCCCCTACATTTAATAGGCTAAACATGCTCCAGAACCTCTTAAAAGTAATTTGCCTGTTAAACCTAGGAGCCTTATAATACGTGAGAATTAAACGCCACCCAACTGTATTGTTTTACAGAAATTGGATTTTCAGGAAACCTTACATTTATTTATTTATATTTTTTTTAATTTTGTGTCATTTGTATCCCACATTTTCCCACCTAATTGCAGGCTCGGTGTGGCTTACAATTTTCCATCATGACTTATGCCATTTCAGAGTACAGCTAAAATTGTTAATATATATATAACACGGGTGATAATATGAACAGTCAGGTAAAAGGGAAAACATACAATTGGTATCGGTAAATAAACTTGGATTACGTAATAAACTTAGACAATACGATATAGGGAGAAAATAAACCGATTATTAAGTAAATGCTGGTGAATTTATAGTTCAAAATCTAGAAAGGACAATGTGTGAAAAGTCTGAGGGGCCGTTTTACCAAACAGGTGTAAAAGTGGCTTTAGCACACCCTTACCACTGGTGTAAAATGGCTGAAATCCCTACTTTTCATATTAATGGCCATGCTCAAATTTTGCTATAAGCATATGGCAATTAAACAGACTAGTACATGAGCCCTTACTGCCAATAAGGCTTTCAGAGATCAGCTGTCCAATCAAATCATTTCATTCAGACAGACAACCAGGTTGCGATGTATTACACCAACAAGCAGGGGGGCACCGGATCATGCCCTCTGTGTCAGGAGGCCATCAAAATGTGGTTTTGGCGCACCATCACGGCATGCTTCTCCAAGCCACGTATCTGGTAGGCGTCAAAACAGTCTGGTCGACAGGTTGAGCAGGATCATGCAACCTCACGAGTGGTCATTGAACATGGAAGTTGTCCACAAGATCTTCCGAGCATGGGGCACCCCCTCTGTGAATTTTTTGCCACTCAGACCAATCACAAAGTCCCTCAATTCTGTTCCAGACTTCAGGCCCAGGACAGACTAGCTTCAGATGCTTTTCTCTTTCATTGGGGGACAGGCCTTCTGTATGCGTATCCTCCCATACCTCTAGTAGGGAAGACTTTGCTGAAACTCAAGCAAGACCGTGGAATCATGATTCTGATCGTGTAAGACTGTATGAACCCCCAAAGCCGACACAAAGGGGCCCTTTTACTAAGCCGCGTAGGTGCCAACTCACGTCAATTTGGAACTATCGCCCGGCTACCGCGTGGCCCAGGCGGTAATTCCATTTTTTATACGCGTCTGATACGCGTCGAAAAATATTTTTTATTTTTAACGCGTGGCGCCAACCGGGCAGTAATCAGCAGTGTATATGCGCCGACGATTACTGCCCGGTTAACACGTGAGACCTTACTGCTAAGTCATTGAGTGACAGTAAGGTCTCAGACCCAAAATGGACGTGTGCCAATATTTATTTAGCTGCACGTCCATTTTCTGAAAAAAAAAAAAAGGCCTTTTTTATATGCGCGCTGAAAAATGGATCTGCTCGTGTCCAAACACATGCCTACACTAGCACAGTCCATTTTTCAAAGCACCTTAGTAAAGGGATCCCTAAGTTAAGTGATTATTCTTTTATACACTTGTAAGTTCATTCACTTTGAAAGCTCTACAAGTTATGAAGAGTTTGGGAATATCCTTATGATAAAGTAAAGTTAAAACCAGGTCATGTTTGGGATCCATATACTGAGTGGTTGGCGCAGCCTGACCCTACCTTGCTAGTTGCTTAGGGGGGAGGGTGGGGGGAAGGGGGACATACAAAGGGGTTAAAGAGTAGCAACAAACAAATAGTTTGATATTTGCAGTTGGAAGTATTTGTATTGTGAGTTTGCTTTCATTGTTGTATGCTATGTTAATACTCAATAAATATAAATAAACCTTAAAAAAAAAAAAAAAAACAGGTCCACTGACAGTATTGGAGATACCTATGGATGGTAAACAGAAACAGTTATTTCCATCTGAATTCTCCACTGAGGTCCTACATAAATAAATTCATTACATTTAAAAAAAACTGTTTATAATATACTTTCCAATCAAGGGGTGTTATGTAAGTTTATTAGCCATATTTGCTTTTGACATTTAATTTGAGCTTGCGAAACATCTACCATATAAGATAGAGCCTTTGTACCATTCTCCATCCCTGACACGCCCCCTCCAAAATAATACAAAAAAATAATTACTGCATTTATTTTTTATTTATTGCATTTGTACCCCACATTTTCCCACCTCTTTGCAGGCTCAATGTGGCTTACAATACTTCAAGGGTAATGGAAATAAGAAGAGAATATACATTTGGTGTTACAGAAGGATTTTGGGTTGTATGGTAATAGAATACATGAATATAACAGAAGACATTATTAAACATTCTGGATATATGTGTGGAGTTTTACATGTGTTGATCTTTGTGGTATATCTTATCAAAGAGATGGGTCTTCAGTAGTTTGCAGAAGTTAGTCAGTTCATAGATCACTTTTAGGTTGCGTGGCAACGCATTCCAGAATTAGTGTGGGCAGAC
The DNA here is from genome assembly GCF_901765095.1 of Microcaecilia unicolor. Taxonomy (NCBI): domain Eukaryota; kingdom Metazoa; phylum Chordata; class Amphibia; order Gymnophiona; family Siphonopidae; genus Microcaecilia; species Microcaecilia unicolor. Next base: position 26,797,306 of record NC_044033.1, on the reverse strand, counting down.
GGTAAAACTAATGCGAAATGCATTAGCATGTCCCGCATTAGGCCATTTTTGGTACCCTAGCTGCAAAGGACTCAAATACAAAACAACCTATGCTTCCAACTTCTCCTATATAAGCACGCAACTATGGAACGCTCTGCCAAAAGCTGTGAAAACAATCTACGACCATCTACAGGAAATCACTGAAAACCTACTTGTTCAGAAAGGTGTACCCTACCGACCCAACATAAATGCCTCAACTCTGCAACTCAGCAAAACCAAAGATCGTATTGGACACTATATAACCCTCCCTATCTTCGACCCCCTTATGTGCCTGAAACATACCTACCTTATTCGACCCTAACATCACATTGTATTTGTTCCTTTACCGGACTTGGCGAACGCTTTACGGTACCATGTAAGCCACATTGAGCCTGCAAATAGATGGGAAAATGTGGGATACAAGTGTAACAAATAAATAAATAAATAAATAAATAACACAGCTTAATAAAAAGGCTCCTAAATAATAATATACTATCCTGACCTCGGAAAGAAGTTTTAATGCATTTTTGAGTAGTTTTCAGAAGTTGTTAGTCCAATAAAAAATTATTACCTTATATTCTTTTTTAACCTTTAAAGTGGATATGCATGGCAACCACACTACTTTTGTCCATGGGGTAATTTTGAAATTGTTAACAGTCAACATTTTTTTCCAGTCTCAGACAGAGACCTCTGTAGTTCTTTCAAAATGATCTTAGACCTCACAGTGACCTTCCTCAGCAATTTCCTTAACCTTGATTACTGACGTTGAAGGGTGGTATCTATCACTTTTTTTCACTTTACAATGAGAGGCCTGATGGTACCCAAGGGAAATTCAAATACACTGAAATTTTCTTGAAGCCCTCCCCAAACTGTACCTTTGAATAACTTTTTTTCCACAGCTTTTTTTGTTTTCAGCATGTGTAGACCTCTATTTCAAATTCATGTCATACTACAGAAACATCCAGAAGTATTCGTGATCAGCTCCTCTACTGCTGTTGGATACAGATGGGCGCTATTTAACGTATTTTGGGCCTTTAAGGCAGTTTTTGAAACCAGAGCTAATTTGGGATTGCTATCTGTGGAGACATTTGCAGTCAAATTTTTTTGGTTTCTTATTCTTAATAGGTTTTCAGTTCTATATTTGTTCTTTCATGTTGAAAGTGTATAAATTATGTTATACAGATCAGTGAAACAAGCTCTTACTGTAATGCATTTTGAACTGTATTATTAGACAGCATAATATGAAAAATGTATATCGTTGTGAAGACTTAAGTCACGATACATTTTTTTTCTGATTCTGGTTTATGAAGCACTTACCATATTTTCTGTCAACAATTTTTATTTTCAGGCCAAACCCTTGCTTGGTGACTAGAGCCACTTACCTTGATGTCCTGGTTGTACTGAGCAGTTATCTTGGAAAATACAAAGAAGGCAGCACACCTAATGGTAATTTGTTCCACGGTGCTCATCAACCTATATCACCTGCTGAACCAAGCTAGCAGTCACTGAGGGGGTGTTAACTAAGCCGCACTAAAGTATTGCATTTTACTGCTACTTAATTTACTGTGGGAGTCATTAACCTGTGGTAACTCAGTAATGCTGGTTAGAAATTCCTGTGGTAAAGGAAGCTATGTATTATTTTTCTCCTTGAGAGGATTGGACTACATGTGCGACTCAAAGCCTTTTTGAAGACCTTTTTAAAAGGACCAGAGTTAACACCATTGATGCATAGGTACTTACCCCCTGAAGGCACCCCTACGCCCCACAAAACAACCTCCCTCCCTGTAGAACCCCTTCCCCCCCTGAACCTTCTGGAAGGGTTCTTGATTTCTAGTGCATGGTGCAGGAGAGATTCCCAGTAACTTTTGCCCTGTTTGGTTCTGTGTTCAAAATGGTGCTTGGTGACCCCTAGCTGTAGTCTCACGGTACTACTGCTTAGGGGTTACACTATCATATAAGGGTAGCTTGACCCCTAGTGGTAGTACTGTGAGATTACCTGGTGCCAGATGGGACAGGAGGAGCAGGGGTTTGAACCAGTTAAAACACCTTCAGGATGGGGGTTGACTTTGGGAGGGGGGTGTCTTCGTGGGTGGTGGGAGAGTGTTCATGTCATTTTGCTGGTGGGGAGGGCAGGCACATTAATATTTTAAATTCTGGACCCTTCAGATTCTTAAGGAACATTGGGCCATGCATTGTTCCTGAAGTGCATAAGTAACATCAGCATGAAAGCAGGCATTATTTTTCCCACGAATAACACAGCTTGCAATGTTCAACACAAGCTGCATAATTTAATTGACATAATAATGAGATGCTTTGCTTGAATTTGCATTCTCTCCATCTTCTTACTAGCAGGCTTATTTTCGAAAGAGAAGGGCGCCTATCTTTCGACACAAATCGCAAGATGGGCATCCTTCTCACAGGGTCGCCCAAATCGGCATAATCGAAAGTCAATTTTGGGCATCCTCAACTGCTTTCTGTTGCGGGGATAACCAAAGTTCACAGGGGCGTGTCGGAGGCGTAGTGAAGGCGGGACTGGGGCGTGCCGAACACATGGGTGTCCTCGACCGATTATGGAAAAAAGGGCATCCCTGACGACTTTACCTGGTCCTTTTTTTCTTATGACCAAGCCACAAAAATGTGCCCTAAATGACCTGATGACCTCCCCTTACTCCCCAGTGGTCACTAACCCCCTCCCATCCTCAAAATTTTTTTTTAAAATATTTTTCCAGCCTCTATGCCAGCCTCAAATATCATGCCCAGCTCCATGACAGCAGTATGCAGGTCCCTGGAGCAGTTTTAGCGGGTGCAGTGCACTTCAGGCAGGCGGACCCAGGACCATCCCCCCCTACCTGTTACACTTGTAGTGGTAAATGTGAGCCCTTCAAAACCCACCAGAAACCCACTGTAGCCACGTGTAGGTGCCCCCCTTCACCCATAAGGGCTATGGTAGTGATGTAAAGTTGTGGGGGGGGGGGGGGGTTGGGGGGCTCAGCACAGAAGGTAAGGGAGCTATGCATCTGGGAGCAATTTCTGAAGTCCATTGCAGTGCCCCTAGGGTGCCCGGTTGGTGTCTTGTCATGTGAGGGGGACCAGTGCACTACGAATGCTGGCTCCTTCCACAATCAAATGGCTTGGATTTGGTCGTTTCTGAGATGGGCGTCCTCAGTTTCCATTATCACCAAAAATCAGGGACGACCATCTCTAAGGTCGACCTAAATTTCACGATTTGGGCATCTCCGACCGTATTATCAAAACGAAAGATGGACGCCCATCTTGTTTCAATAATACGTGTTTCCTCTCCCTTCTCCGGGACGTCCTGCGAAGACGTCCTCAGGAAAACTTGGGCACCCCTTTCGATTATGCCCCTCCATGTAACACATGTTAAATAACACATGATCTTGCCATTTAGAGCATGTTAACAGGCAAATAGATTGTGCTGTTTCCTGTTAGTAACTAATACCCGAGTGTCAAGAGGCGTATTTTAATGGTATCAAAGTTTTTCATTTTATTTTGTGCTGTTTAAAATCAAGTTGAAATTTATTTCTCTGAGAATAACATGTTGAAAATATCACTACTGTAAATGTAGCTACCATCATAAACATGAAAATTATGTATAAGGGCTTTAGCACGTTGGCTATCCTAGTATAAACTTCTAGCTCTATAATTCTGAGCTGGGCATTGGCAGGGGCCAGAATCAGTTTTGTATTTTCAGTCTTTCTAGCAGAGTAGTACTAATTCATTCCTGTAAAGTGTTTAAAAAGTTATTTTTCATACTAAAGCAAGGTGGTTTTTATTTACCAGAAATTGAGCACATTCTTAGATATTCTATTTATAGCAGAACTTTGGTACATTTAACCATCTCTCTGACCTCAAGTGCACCTTTCATATATTAGTCACCTTACTTTCTAACTCTTCTTACTCTCTTACCGATTTATTATTAGGATTTATTTACCGCCTTTTGAGGGAATTCACTCAAGGCGGTGTACCATAAGACTACTACTACTACTACTATTTAGCATTTCTATAGCGCTACAAGGCGTACGCAGCGCTGCACAAACATAGAAGAAAGACAGTCCCTGCTCAAAGAGCTTACAATCTAATAGACAAAATAAAATAAAGTAAGCAAATCAAATCAATTAATGTGAACGGGAAGGAAGAGAGGTAGGTGGAGGCGAGTGGTTACGAGTCAAAAGCAATGTTAAAGAGGTGGGCTTTCAGTCTAGATTTAAAGGTGGCCAAGGATGGGGCAAGACGTAGGGGCTCAGGAAGTTTATTCCAGGCGTAGGGTGCAGCGAGACGGAAGGCGCGAAGTCTGGAGTTGGCAGTAGCTGAGAAGAGAACAGATAAGAAGGATTTATTCATGGAGCGGAGTGTTGGGAAGGACGAGTGTGGAGAGATACTGGGGAGCAGCAGAGTGAGTACATTTATAGGTTAGTAGAAGAAGTTCAAACATGAGCAATAGGCAATTACAGCAGTAAAATATTCAAATAACAATACAAAGTATATTCCATATATGTTCCATCTTTGCTTATACCCTTCACTGTCAATTAAAATGTTCTATTATTTATGGTATTGACATTGTAAGTAGTATGCTATGCCATACTTTGTATTGTTATTTGAATATTTTTACTGCTGTAATTGTCTATTGCTCATGTTTGATTTATTCTTAGTATACACACAGCCTTGAGTGAATTCCCTCAAAAAAGCGGTAAATAAATCCTAACAAATAAAAATAAATAAAATAAATATTAAGCTAGATTTCAATTCTAACAAGTGTGAATCAAAGGTTCTATGCGATACGTGTAAGAAACTGCTGTAGGTTTCATATTTTGCTTAGAAGTAACACTCATTCAGATCTGTATAGTGACACAGTTTAACATGCAGATATGCTTCTGTCTACAGGTTGGGCTGTTGGGTTTTGTAAGGTTGTTCCTCTAAGAAAAGGAGGGACTAAAAGTTGGAATAGAGCAAATCATAATGATATGGAGATCTAAGGACATGCTGCATATGAGTTCCTGGTTACAAACTGTAATTGATCTTCATCAGCATAAGCTGGTGTGCAATGGTCCTGGAACTGGTTAAAATCAGGCCACTTCTAATTGATTAGGCCTGACAAGAACAGCTATGGTTGCAAAGATTGATAGAGTGTTCCTCTGTTTTACCCAGGCTCCTTCAGGCCATCTTGTAAGTTATTGCTCAGTAAACACGACATTCAGAATTCAGTAGGTTCTGTATAAGAACTGGTCAAGCAGATGGTATAAAATGCTGGGAAATAAAGCCCTTTCTTATATTTATTTACCTTTTACTGGTTTGTAAAGCTTGCTTACCTTCAGATTCAGTTTGGGGAGGGGAGGCAGGATTTAATTTATGTTTAGAAATTGTTCACTTTCAGGCATATTTTCAAAGCACTTAGCCTTCCAAAGTTCCATAGAAACCTATGGAACTTTGGAAGGCTAAGTGGTTTGAAAATATGCCTATTTGGCATGCTGACATCCTTTGCACTCAAAGGGAACATTTCAAAGCAGCAGATCATCCTCTCAAAGGTTTGCTTAAACGTTTGCGATGTAGGTACCCGAGGCTGGAGTCAGTATTAAAAACTGAAATTGAGTTAAAGTAAGAGAAATATGTGCCCAGTCCATGCAACATAGGAAGAACAATTTGGTGATACGGTCTTGTTTAACTTTGAACATGCCTTGCTATTGGTTAGTGCATTCTGATGTTAATAATGTCCTTAAGGATGTGACATGAGTGCGTGATATTGTTTTGACAATTCACAATGCTTGATTCTTCTCTACTGTTCAGTAACATTCTTTGCGACTTAAGTTTACATGGAAAGTGAAATGCTAGCCAATACAAGCTCTCCCACACGTTAGCTCAGATTCGGAGAATGACAAAAAATCCTTTGTTGTACACCAGTGAACTATTTTTAAACATAACCGTGCCTGTTTACCGCTTGGTTCTTGATTGACAGTCTGCTTTATGATTTCATTTAGATTTTGTTGCTTTAATGGTCTTACAGGTTCCTGCTCCTAAATATCTATGAAGTGAGGCCAAATAACGAAAATACTGTAGCATGCCCATGCTTCCTTTTGATTATTTAGCCCAAATATATTAAACGAATTCCACCTAAACCACTTGAGAAAAACAGCTCTGCTCTTTTTTTGTCGTAAATGATCTAACCCTTAAATACAGATTTATTAAATGTAGCGCATAGTCTATTTCTTTCTTTTTAAGGGATTTAATGCACATTGAAGACGTACTTTAAACGTATCTTGCCCTTGACCTCCTATTTAGTCAGTTAGCAGGAAATGAATCTGACCTTGGTCACTTAACCAGATCTGCCCAAGAACATTAGCTCTTTGTTTTGGAAATATCAGTCCTTTTCATTAAATAATTTTACAAGTAATATTTGATTACTTCTAGCCAGTTTTTCCTAATATGCTTAAGTGCTGGCATAGGTGTTGAGTCACTCATTCTGAATATTTCAAATTAAGGCTTTCTTAGTAGCTTCATTCAGATTTAACTAATTGCTTTAATCTAATTTTACAGTTTTCCTCTGATTAATTTTTAATCTACAGGTTGGTGTTTTGTTTGTGGGGATTTGGCATTGCAGTTTTTTCCTGTTCCTTTGGGCCTCCAGCATATTGAAGCCAGCCTCTGTTGCGCTACAGGGGCTATCAGTTTTCATTCACAATTACCTGGGGATTTTTTTTACATTATTTTTGTGTCCTCTTTTCAATACATCCATTTCTGCAACTGGAGGCCGTATCTTGTTAAGGATGTAAAAAGAATTGAAGCAGTGCAAAGAAAAGCTACGAGAATGGTATGGGATTTGCGTTACAAGACGTATGAGGAGAGACTTGTTGACCTGAACATGTACCCTGGAGGAAAGGAGAAGCAGGGGTGATGATACAGACGTTCAAATATTTGAAAGGTATTAATCTGCAAACGAACCTTTTCGGAGATGCGAAGGCGTAGAACGAGAGGACATGAAATGAGATTGAAGGGGGGCAGACTCAGGAAGTATTTTTTCACGGAGAGAGTGGTGGATGCTTGGAATGCCTTCCCGCGGGAGGTGGTGGAAACGAAAACGGTAACGGAATTCAAACATGCTGGGATAAAAATAAAGGAATCCTGCTCAGAAGGAATGGATCCTAAAGAGCTTAGACGAGATTGGGTGGCAAAGCCGGTGGGGGAAGAGACGGAGATGGTGCTGGGCAGACTTATACGGTCTGTGCCAGAGCTGGTGGTGGGAGGCGGGGACTGGTGGCTTGGAGACTGAGATGGTGCTGGGCAGACTTACACGGTCTGTGCCAGAGCCGGTGGGGGAGGTGGGACTGGTGGCTTGGAGGGGATGGGGATAGTGCTGGGCAGACTTATACGGTCTGTGCCAGAACCGGTGGTGGGAGGTGGGGCTGGTGGTTGGGAGGCGGGGATAGTGCTGGGCAGACTTATACGGTCTGTGCCCTGAAAAGGACAGGTACAAATCAAGGTAAGGTATACACAAAAAGTAGCACATGTGAGTTTATCTTGTTGGGCAGACTGGATGGACCATGCAGGTCTTTTTCTGTCGTCATCTACTATGTTACTATGTTTCTGCAACTTCTTGATAGCATCCAGAGCCAAACTAAGGTGGACCTCGCATCTGGCCTTTAAGAGGTGAATATCCAAAAGGTTTACTTAGTTAGCATAAAAGATAGAATTCAAAGACTAGAGTGAGCCACGGTCAAAAAACAGGTGAATCCATAAGGATGGTGAATAGGAGTTACGTGTTTATTTATTTGGATTTTGCACACCTTTTCAGTAGTAGCTCAAGGTGAGTTACATTCAGGTACTCTGGATATTCTCTGTCCCAGGAGGGCTCACAATCTAAGTTTGTACCCGAGGCAATGGAGGATTAAGTGACTTGCCCAGTCACAAGGAGCAGCAGTGGGATTTGAAACGGCCACCTCTGGATTACAAGACTGGTGCTCTAACCACTAGGCCACTCCTCCAACATTTAAATGTTGCCCTCATTTGAATGTGAGCAGATCATCAGGGCGGTCTTAGCAATTTGTGCAGACCAGTTCGGTGGGGCCCCACGCCCCCCACCCCTTGTTGACAAGATGTGTTTAAAAATTTTTATTTCAAATAAAGACAAATTAAGCAAAACTTGTATGGAAAAACTAATTCAAATAAGCACAGTGCTATCATTGGAAACCTTTGAGTTTAAAAAGCAAAACCAGTGCATGTAAGGACTGGATAAATGAATTAAAACAAATGCCCTTAATATGTAATACTTGGTAGCAGTAATGAAACAGTGATTGAACATTCACATAGCAAGCAGTCTGGGCCAACAGATTTATTTTCCATTGAACATAATTAACTTTGCATGAACTTGGCTGTTAATAGAGTGCTGAACTGGACAATGTTGGCACATTTAGACTGACTCAGGACAGTTCTGCATGAAGGAAACCCTTCCCTCATTATTCAATACCTTCTCTGTGAAATAGTAGTAATAAAAAAAGACTAGTGCATTTTTGTAATATACCACTGCATTGCACAAAGCAAAAGGAGCAAGTTTCCACATGCCATTTTTTTCTTTTGATGTAGGCACAGGGAAAAAAATATTTTAAATGCTCCCAGGTTTGAACCTAATTCATGTTTAGTGTGGGATATAAATGCCATAAATAAGTAAGTAGATAGATAGAAACTCTGAATGTTGAGCACTTGATTCTCATCATATGATGTCTGTTTAGAGGCCCTTTACCAGGAGAAAAAAAATTCTGCACAAATATAACAGTACTGGGGTGTCCCTTTAACCAGCCCCTCCAAATGACGCACTGATTATGATTTATGACAAAGTACTACTCTGCCTATAAAAAGTTATTCTGTCATTATACTTCCTCTCTGAACAATTTGTATGCACAAGCAGGCATGCTTGAAAATCTGAGCTTAAAATCTGAGATTCCACCAACAGTAAAGAAAGACAATGTGGATGCAGCAGCTCGTAGATTTGCTTGCTTGTTTTGAGTGCACAGCGATCCGACTGCGTGAGGAACGGGGAAATAGATAAGACACTTTTTTTGTTGTTTATTTGTTTTTTACAGTACATTACCCTCCCCTCCTGACCTCCTCTCCACTCCCCCAAGCCGCAGGGTACCCTCCCGGCACATACCTCAAGCCATCCTGGTGGTGTAGTGGATTCTTCAGTCTTTCCTACCCTCTGCCGCTGACCTCTTTCTGCGCATCTTCTTTAAAATGGCTGCCGAGACTTCCAATGGCAGCCTCGCATGCTTATCTCTGATCATAGGGGCGGTAAAGTCCCATGCTGTTCCAGCGCTGTTTTTAGATCACTGTTTGGAACGGCGCAGGACTTTCAATCATCTGGGCATGAGTGAGGCAGAAGTGGTAAACGTGAATCAATTGTTTATTGTCTCAAAATCTAGACTAGGGAACACTCAATGAAGTTGCATGGTAATACTTTTAAAATGAATGGGAGAAAATATTTTTTCCACTCAATGAATAGTTAAGCTCCGGAACTCCTTGCTATAGAGGATGTGGTAACAGCATTTAGCGTATCTGGGTTTGGAGTGGAGGAGTAGCCTAATAGTGCAGTGGGCTGAGAACCTGGGGAAGTGGGTTTAATTCTCACTGCAGCTCCTTGTGACCAGTAATATTAAATCATATAAAATCATCTACAAGTGAACCGTGGAAAACAGCTCACCATGTACGTGTATGGATCCAGTGCAAATATCGCAAACCGTTCCTACTACTATCTACTTATCATTTCTATAGCGCTACTAGACGTACGCAGCGCTGTACACTTGAACATGAAGAGACAGTCCCTGCTCGACAGAGCTTACAATCTAATTAGGACAGACAAACAGGACAACTAAGGGATAAGGACAAAGAGTAGCAAGATTCCGGAATCCCAAAGAGTAGCAAGATTCTGTGCAGAATCCCAAAGAGTAGCAAGATTACGGAATCCCAAACACTACTACTACTGATCATTTCTATAGCGCTACTAGACATACACAGCGCTGTACACTTTGAACATGAAGAGACGTCCCTGCTCGACAGAGCTTACAATCTAATTAGGACAGACAAACAGGACAAATAAGGGACAAGGACAAAGAGTAGCAAGATTCCGGAATCCCAAAGAGTAGCAAGATTCTGTGCAGAATCCCAAAGAGTAGCAAGGTTCCGGAATCCCAAAGAGTAGCAAGATTCCGGAATCCCAAACACCACTACTACTGATCATTTCTAAAGCGCTACTAGACATATGCAGCGCTGTACACTTGAACATGAAGAGACAGTCCCTGCTCGACAGAGCTTACAATCTAATTATGACAGTCAAACAGGACAAACAAGAGATAAGGGACTATTAAAGTGAGGATGATAAAATAAGGGTTCTGAACAAGTGAACAAGGGTTAAGAGGAAGAGAGCCTTTTTCAAATGAAGGAGAGCTCTGGAATGAGGGGGCATACGACAAAGTTAAGAGGGAATAGGCTTAGGAGTAACCTAAGGAAGTATTATTTCACAGAAAGGGTGGTGGAGGCGTGGAATGGCCTCCCGGTGGAGGTGGTGGAGTCGAAGACTGTTCCCAGAACTTAAATTTTAATTCTTGCCTGTTGAAACAAGAACTGAAACTATGGCCACCTCCATAAAGAAAGGGCACAGGAGCATCTAGGCTTGGAAATTAAAGTAAAAGTAGCTGAGGCCCAAGGCAACTTTTGGAGTCCTCCACCACCAAAAAGCAGTCACCACAACCCGTAATTCTTAGATGGGCATTGATGCTTAACTGTTCTTTCTCCCCTGTCTAATGTAATTGTATTTGATTCATCTGTGCATTGTAAGCCACTTTCTGAGTCTGCTCTGCCGTGTTGGAAAAAAGTGGGGTATAAATATCATAAATAAATAAAATTATAATCAACTGAAAAAGGTCTAGGACAAGTTCCTGAAGGAAAATTCCTTAATTGGTTCCTGGGATCGGCAGCAATGGAATCTTGTTATTATTTTGATTTCTGCCAGATCCTGGACCTGGATTTGTCCATTGTTGGAAGCAGGATACTGGGCTAGATGGACCATTGGTCTGACCCAGTATTGGCTATTTTTATGTTTTGTATATTCTTATCGGCTCCTGCCCCACGATATTCTAGACGAGGCGGGCGTCTCTTTGACTACCTGCCACTGGGTGTTAAGCCTCTGCATATTCAATGCCAGGCCGTTTCCGGCGGCCAGCATTGAATATCCTTTTTTTGACTACTAACACTTAACCAGTTCACTGATATTTAGCGGCCGAGCAGTTAAGTATAGCTATTAAAGATAGGACTGCTATTTATGCCAGTGATTTAACTGCTAGCCTTATCCGATCTGCTGCTGAATATCCGCACCTAATCAGATAGGTTGCCGAGACACAGCCAGTTAGCGATAGATGCGAACGCCAAATTTTCTCCTGCTGAATATTTGTGGTTAGCCTCAAAATCCTATTTAATAGGTCAGCGGCTGTTTCTGACTAGTTAAATAACGCTGAATGTTCTTAGTTGGTTTACACTAAAAAACAGTATACGTAGGTTATGGAAAAGTTTATCTCAAAAAATATAACAAATTCTACACTTTCCTTGTTTTAGAATGCTACAAAAATCCGTTATCTTGATGCTGAAATTTATAATATGTCGGTGAAAAAAAGCGCCTCACAGAGACTCCCTGGACAACTAATTCTGTCTATTGCGAGCTAAAACGACCCCCCCCCCTCGATCTTAACTTGATTCCTTCTGTTAATCATTGGTCCTGCAACAAAACCCCCAAAATTAATGTTTCAACAGCGAGTGACAAATATACTAGTTCCATTCTTAATGTTACTTCACTGCTTAGTTGGTTACATACATAGTAGATGACGGCCAGAAAAAGAACCTGCCGGTCCAATCCAGTCTTCCCAAGAAGATTAAAATTCCATATGTGCTACTTTTTTATGTTGTACTGTCCCTCTTCAGTGCACAGACCGTATAAGTCTGGCCGCCCTATCCCCGCCTCCCCAACCACCAACCCCGCCTCCCAAACCACCAACCCCGCCTCCCAAAAAATGTTTTTGAACATGTCTTGGAGTTAAAATCCGTAGACCTTGGGAGGTAAACAACTGAAATCTAGCTGCCTTTTGGGGTCCCTCCCAGTTACTTGTGGTCTAGATTGGTCACTGATGGAAAAAGGAACTGCACTTAATGGACCTTGGTCTGTTCCAGTGTGGCAATTCTTATGTTCTTTCATATGTTTGATATTTGCTTTTTATGAATAATATCATAAATATAAACAATCATGTTTTCATTTGAGTGCTATTGTGAGGATAAAGACCAAGCAATGAGGTATATTGTTGACTGAATTATGATGAACAGATACCCAACTGGTATTTTATTAATATTGCTGCTGTTTGTTTCATTTGAGCTGGTAGGTTTCTTTACAGTATTTTTTCAGGACAATTTCATTTTGTGCTTATAATATACAATCCAACTAGAAACGTCTACTTTTATGTTGTGGTGGAAATTGGATGCCCTAGTAGCTAAGGAGAGAGAGAAATCCAGAAATCGGTTATCAGCTAACTTTTTTGTACGTCGCATCTAGCCTGGAAGGCACTCCTATCTGGCTAGACATCATACTGCCTGTTGTAACGGCACAAACATTGTCCTTTAACTATTCTGAGTATCGGATTCCTATTAGACAATGATTCCATTATGTTTAAACAACAGTGTATTGTTTCCTAGGGAAGTGACATAGTGAGCTTTCAGAGTTAATAAAGTTCATCACTCAAATTGCTGCTATGTTATTCCGATGTAAGATTAGAAAAAGAATATTTTTATTGTAATTTGTATACAACTTCTGTAGCAGGAGTCATTTTGCAGAGACCCACTCACCTAGGGATATCAAATTTTAAGTTCAGACTAGTGAGCTAGTGAAAACTGAAGATTTATTCACCCGATTCCATGAGATCTTTGAGGAAGAGGGTCATACAACAAGAATTTGCCCAAGGTAAGAAAAAAAAAAGGCTAAATATGAAGATGGCTGAGATACTGAACTTGGATTGCGATCACAGTTGAGTATGGACTGAGAAAAATCAGCACTGAATAATCTGAATGAAAGTGTTGACATCTCATCAACACTTCTTCTTTGATGCATCCAGGCCAAGAGCCAAGGATTACAGCATTCCTGTGTACCTTCCCAAGCGGTGTTGTCTGGTGGTAAGCTCACCTTACCAAGATGACTCAGCCCCTGACAGTTTGTAAGGATCCAAACTACAGCCACCAGTATGTACTTTTTGGCCACACAGGAGGAAATTTCCTCTCCTTCTGAGAACTGTCCGGTATTGGCCTTTGATAATCTTATTTGTGTCCGTTTTCTGTGGTCTTCATCCCAGTCTTTCTTCTGTGAAAGCTAACAGAAATTTGTGTAAAGTAATTATTATTATTATTATTTATTGCATTTTGTACCCCACATTATCCCACCTTTTTGCAGGCTCAATGTGGCTTACAGAGTGTTGTTATGATGCAGTCATTACATGATCTTAAATAATAAGCTGAAAGTAGATGAATTAGATGCAAAGTGCTAGAAAGGTGTTGTGAGAGGCGTTTTTTAATGCGCCTGAGTGATTGAGGAATGATTTATTAAGGATGTCTTTCGTACTTTTCTTACGATCCCCTTTCTTTTAGTATGAGGCATAGCAGGAAAAGCTGAAAAAATTTCAGCAAACCCATGCCAGGCAGTGTCGCTCCTCTCAGCGTGTCGCGCGCCATCTTGGCCACTCCCCCATTATTATTATTTTTATGTACTTTTTAGCCCCAGATGCAGCCCTTGTGTGGTGAAACAAGGCCTGTGTCGGGCACTTTGGGCATTGTTTGTTTGCATGTTTTTAATACATTTTTATTTACCGTCCATGTGATCCGTTCAGTGTTCATTACCACTCTTGGATCTTGTGGATCGTTGCCCTGCTGTTTTCTTAGAAATGTCAAAAGCAAAGTGGAAAACCTTGTGTACTTATATTCATAGTATGGAAATAGTCCCTGATCTAGAGCTAGTCATAGAAGACGCTGAGTTGGATTTAGTAGCAGTTATGGAAAATGATACACAGAGAACCGTGGCCTGATGTGTATTTGTATTGATCTCAACTGTTTTAGGAAAGACTTTGTGTGAAAGAAATGGAGACGTAGTGCTTTATATAGAAGACTAGCGTTATGCCTGTTAAAACGGGCGAGATTTCCAGCTACCCTCCTTGCCAGGTCGCCGCCGCCTACGTTCCCCCACCCCCCCCCCCGCCCCTGGAGTCGACGGCCAGGGCCCTCTCTTCGCGATTCAACTTACAGCGCCGAAACCGTAGCAGGCAGCATCAGCTGAGCTGCCATTGGCCTTCCTTCTCTGCCTGTGTCCCGCCCCTGGTGTGAGTAATGTTGGCGAGGGCGGGACAGAGGCAGGGCAAGGAAGGCTGACGGCAGCTCAGCCTGATCTGCCTGCTGCGGTTTCGGTGCTGTAAGTTGAATTGCGAAGAGAGGGCCCGGGCTCTGGGTGGACGGGTCCGGGTGGCGGCGGTGATTCTAGTTGGGGGGGGGAGCGGGTTAGCGACCTCAGCGGTTCCCTCCTCACCTTCGCGCCAGTTTCCCTCTCTGTCCCGCCCCCCGTCATCACGTATTGGACACGGGGGCGGGACAGAGAGGGAAAGTCTCTACTGCGCATTTGCGGGTGAGTATGGTCACTCGCAATTTATATGTTTGATAATTATTAAAGCAACACCATTTCAGGTCTTAAAAGGTTACAGAGGAAGTACAGTGGATTAGTCTGGAAAGAGGGAATGGAATATCTATTTATTTGTATTGGTATGCTATACAGACCTGCTTTTCGGAGATGGGAAGGCGGTATAGAATCTTTAGAACGAGAGGACATGAAATGAGATTGAAGGGGGGCAGACTCAGGAAAGATGTCAGGAAGTATTTCTTCACGGAGAGAGTGGTGATCGCTTGGAATGCCCTCCCGCATTCCGCAAGGTGGTGGACATGAAAATGGTAACGGAATTCAAACATGCGTGGGATAGGCATAAAGGAATCCTGTGCAGAAGGAATGGATCCACAGACGCTTAGCTGAAATTGGGTGGCGGGGGGAAGAGGGTTGGTGGTTGAGAGGCTAGGATAGGGGAGGGCAGACTTATACGGGGTCTGTGCCAGAGCCGGTGATGGGAGGCGGGAACTGGTGGTTGGGAGGCGGGAAATACTGCTGGACAGACTTATACGGTCTGTGCCCTGAAAAAGACAGGTACAAAATCAAGGTAAGGTATACACATATGAGTTACGTGGGCAGACTAGATGGACCGTGCAGGTCTTTTTCTGCCGTCATTCCCTATGTTACTATGTTTTACAAGCAGAAAGGTACAGATTTAAGTGAAAACATTCACAAGATTGCTGTGAAAGATGAGATGATATTGCTAGGTGATTTCAGGCTGTCAGATATTTGTTTGGGACTTCCCCAATGAGGTGTAGGAAAGCTGTCCCAGCTGCTGGTAATGGAACCCACACAGGAGGGGGGGGGGGGCAATATCTGGTGCTTGCAAAGGAGGGGGGGTGGGAGAATGTATCTGATGGTGTATGGGTGATCATCTGGGATCCAGTAGTCATTGAATGATGGTGTCCAGTTTAGAGTACAGCTAGTGATGGTTCATTCAAAGATGAAGATCCTAGCCGTTCAGGAAAGCAGAACTTTGTTAAGATATACCTCAGAGAGGCATTGGCTAGTTGGAAAAAATTCAAGGGAAGTAGAAGAGCCACAGGAAAAAACTGAATGGAGATGAATCTTTTTCTTAGAAAAGTACATACAAGTAAGAAGGAAGTGAGGTCACTATAGTTTTTTTTATTGAATTGGATTAAAAAAAAGTAAGAAAAACAAGATTCACACTTCTTAAACTACAAGAGATTAACCCTTAATCTCACCACACTCGCACCTCTACTCACAGAAAATGTACACCACATGCTTCATATAATGCCTCTAATTTCCTGTTTCTCTCCTCCTACTGTCCCATTGTTCTTCCCAATTGATTGATTCCTTATGATTTTGATTTTCTTTTCGTCAACTCTCCCTAATGTAATCCATAACCTGAATTTTTTAACAAATTGTATTTCCACTATTTCATAATATACTGTAAGCCACACTGAGCCCGCAAAAAAGGTGGGAAAATGTGGGATACAAATGCAATAAAATAAATAAAAATCTCAAAAAGAGTTCTGGCAGCTCTGCTGTCTGACCTTTTCAACACTTCTTTAGAATGTGATTTGAACAGCGTACTGCACGTTGAACAGGGGCGTAGCCAGACCACCCGATTCTGGGAGGGCCTAGGCACGAATTGGGGTGGGCACCAAGTGTTCTCCCCCCCAAATAAATCTCAGCTGTGGAAAAATGCTTCTTTTCCACCTTGGCAGCAGGAATGCACTGAAAACTGAGCAGGTGCCGGTGTTGTGTGTGTGAAGAGTAGCGTTTTCGTTTACCATCAGGGGGAATCTTCAGCTGGCGGAGCTTGGATCCCATTCAGTTACCACTAAACATGTGCTACTGTTGGGTGGGCCTGAGCCATAAATGGGTGGGCCCTGGCCCCACCCAAGCCCACCTGTGGCTACGCCACTGCGTTGAATCATGATCAAATAAATAAACACATGAAGGCCCCATTTCGATAGGTGGAAAGTGAGGTGTGCAGGCGGGATGCAGAGCCTTTAGTAGAAATAAGTAGAAGGACACTAATATTTGCCAGCAGGTCCAGCAGAAGCAGCCATTTCAAAGACCTCCACAGAGAAATAAAAGGTTCCAGATCCCACACGATTTGCATTGCTGCAGCCAAGAACATTGGGGTACCTTGCTGCAGTAACGCAAATAGCAGGCCCCACGTCAGGCGTGTCTGTTAAAGAGCTATGGGTAAAACCTGCCTCGTTCTAACCCTTAATCTTCTCCCCACCGTGACAGCAGATGACGCTCCACCATCTGATTTCCAAGCCTGGCTCTTACCGGGCGTCTTCCTTGTGGTAGTAGGGGGCAGGAATGATCCTCAGATGCTCCTGCCCCATTGGCGCCCAAGTTGAAATGGCATTTCTCACCCTCTAAAATTCAGAAAATGCAGCCTGACCGCCTAGTGAGTTTATGAATGCAATTTTTATTTATTATTGATTTTTAATATTTATATCCTGCCTGTCCTTATGCAGCATACATTATACATCAAAAACACATAAAACAAATCTAACAAAACACTTTTCACCCACAGTACAAAAGAGAGCCTAAATCAGAGAGCTACCTAAATAATACTTAGGTTCTTTCTCATTGTTGAGTTAGGCATTATATTTATGGTAACATGTAGAGGATATAAAGCTTTTTCCACATGTAAAACCTTGAAAGGGCTTCTATATATGGTGTCAAAATATCAGTGCTGAAATTTTGGTGCAGATCCAAGATATGCTGTGCAACTAAATTAGTCAATGAGACATCAAGTATGAATTAATAGGCCTTAACAATCAATAATGCACTTAGAGGTCCTTTTACCAAGCTGCGGTAAAAAGGGCCCTGCGGTAGCGGAAGGGGCCATTTTTCCAGCGCACCAGGGCCCTCTTTCCACGCAGCGGGTAAAAAGCCCCTAAAAAAATGGCCATGTGGTAAGATTACTCTTACCACATGGCCATGAGCCCAAAAGCACTTACCGCCACCCATTGAGGAGGTGGTAACCGGGCTGCACCACGGTAACCTTTTTTTTTTGTTGCTCTGGAAATGGCGTGCAGTCGAGGAGAAACTACTGTGTGGCAGCTTTAGTAAAAGGGCCCCTTAATGGGCAATAATTTGGATTTGTGTGCACCTCTGCTATTCTGTAACCCCGTTCACCTAAATCCCATAGTGTGCAACTCAAAAGTGGGCATGGCCAGGAGCATAGGCAGGTCAGACGCATTCCAAAAATTTGCACACAGTTTTATAGAATAGGATCATTTATGTGCAAAATGCCTTCAGTTGGGTGCTGGCATTTACCCCAGGTTTCTGCTGGCATAAATACCAGTACTCAACTTTAGGTGCAAGAATCAGCTCTAGGCGCTATCCTATAAAGAGCGCTCAATTTGGATCACCCTGTACAGGCTAGCACTTGGTGTCCATTTATGAGTTCCATTTATACACTTTCCCCAAAGTGTACATGTACAGAAAGTGTGTGCCTCCGTCTATGCAGTCTGCACGTAGGCGTTCCCAGAAGTGTAGTTTTGACAGAGCAGTGGTGGGGGATTGTGATATGCATGCATATTTTCTAAAACACTCATGTACATGCAGAGAGTTTTCGCACACATGTACAATTTCCTCAGCACAGTCGCCGAGAGACTGAACCGGGCCCAGGGCAGGGCCGCTGCCCCCACCCCACCCGGATTGCTGCCGCAATTGAATACCTTGTTGGCTGGCGGGGATCCCAAGGCCCCACCAGCAGAAGACGTCTTCCTCCAGCTCTGCTCTTCTGCCGATTGCCTGCCCCTGGTGCTGCTTTTTCTTCTCAGGGCATGCTCGGTTTTCAAAACAGAGGTATGTGTGCCTGAGAGGAAAAGCAGCTGCCTCAGTTGGGCAGAAGAGCAGTGCTGGAGGTGCTTCCTCTGGATCCTTCCCAGCCTCCAAGGGGGGCCCGGCCACAGCGCCGGAGTTTTCTCTCTCCTCCTGTCAGGACTCGATCACTCGGTCCCAGCAGGAGCAGGAGAGAGAGAGAGAGAGAGAGACCCCAGCGCTAGGCCCCCCCCCTTGGAGGCCTGTGCCCTGGGAATTTTGCCCCCCCCCCCCCCCCCCCTCTTGGCAGCCCTGTTCCTCAGAACAGGTATAAATTGGTGCTCTACTGAGTCTGGTTCTAGGAGCCTATATATAAAGGCTCATAAGCATCTGTGTTATCCTTATAATATAGATTTAAAATAAGCACCTTTTTAGACTTGTCACATAGGTGTCGTGTTCTAAAATCAAGTTCAATAAGCAACCAAATAGTCAACCAAAAAACAGAGTCGTAAACAGCTGTTGCGGTGAACAAGATTGCTATGAAGCTACAGGACAGCAGGGTCAAAAATATTTTTTATGGAAATGGTTGCTCTCCCAAAAGAGGCAGTGTAAGCAAAAACAGTGCTAGAATCAAAAATAAGCATATACAGGGCAAGAGAATATAAACCAAGCATAGAGCAGTTCACTTCAAATTCAATTCAAATTCAAACATGCATGGATAAACATAAAGGAACCCTATTCTGAGGGAATGGATCCTCAGAAGCTTAGCCGAGATTGGGTAGCAGAGCGGTGGTGGGAGGAGGGGTTGGGAGGCGGGGATAGTGCTGGGCAGATTTATACGGTCTGTGCCAGAGCCGGTGGTTGGGAGGCGGGGATAGTGCTGGGCAGACTTATACGGTCTGTGCCAGAGCCGGTGGAGGGAGGCGGGGATAGTGCTGGGCAGACTTATACGGTCTGTGCCAGAGCCGGTGGAGGGAGGCGGGGATAGTGCTGGGCAGACTTATACGGTCTGTGCCAGAGCTGTTGGTGGGAGGCGGGGGATAGTGCTGGGCAGACTTATACGGTCTGTGCCAGAGCCGGTGGTTGGGAGGCAGGGATAGTGCTGGGCAGACTTATACAGTCTGTGCCAGAGCCGGTGGAGGGAGGTGGGGATAGTGCTGGGCAGACTTATACAGTCTGTGCCAGAGCCGGTGGAGGGAGGCGGGGATAGTGCTGGGCAGACTTATACGGTCTGTGCCAGAGCCGTTGGTGGAGGCGGGGATAGTGCTGGGCAGACTTATACGGTCTGTGCCAGAGCCGGTGGTTGGGAGGGCAGGGATAGTGCTGGCAGACTTATACAGTCTGTGCCAGAGCCGGTGGAGGGAGGTGGGGTAGTGCTGGGCAGACTTATACAGTCTGTGCCAGAGCCGGTGGAGGGAGGCGGGGATAGTGCTGGGCAGACTTATACAGTCTGTGCCCTGAAAATGGCAGATATAAATCAAGGTAAAAAGTAACACACATGAATGTATCTTGTTGGGCAGACTGGATGGACCGTGCAGGTCTTTTTCTGCGTCATCTACTATGTTACTATTTGGCTTAAGTATGTGAGAAACAGCATGGAGGGAAAAAAAAATCAAGGGAAATACATAAGGACCTATCCTGACATCTGGGCCTGATTTGTCGTTAAGTGGAAGCCTGCTAAACCATCCAGAGTAGTTTTACTTTCTTGAATTGCCTGTCTTCCTTTTATACTTGGTGTGTTCCATGACTCTTTCAGGAAAAAGGTACTATGGCAGAAAGTTGAAAGGAGCTTGGTAGGAAAATCTAATTAATAAAGTTAATAGTAATGAGTTTTAGAAAGAGGAATAAATTCTGAAACATCCCTCTTCCAGATATCACTCTTCCTCTGAATATTGTCCACGATAGATTAGAAAGTATTTCCTACTTTTAATTGTGTTCTTGTGAAGTTCCTCAGTAAATCATCAAATTAAGCCAACTGTCAAGAGACAGTAGATGAAAAGGTTGAGGGTTTGGTTTTAAATAGTAGGCGAGTAGCGTACTAAACCTCAAAAATGCATAGAAGAAAATAATCCACATGTGACAGTTTTATGTGCTTTTTGGCAAACAGTTTTAAGCAATGTATTATAATTTGCACTTTAATATTTTGTAAATTAGCGGTGCGTCAGGATTCTCTGAAATTTGGTCATGCTTTTCAAAGGGCATCGCTAACTTGTGCCGATCAGGGCTGTAGAGTCGGTATGCTCCGATTCCTCTGTTTTTCTGCTGTCCAACTCCTACTGATGATAGGCTTCAAATTTTTTGCTCTGGATCTAAAGTGCAGGTAAATACAACTTTAGATCCAGGACAAAGGTATGTGAATATGTATAAAATGATAAATTTACCATACATTATAATGTTGTAAATTTTTATTTTGAAGCTGGAGTCAGAGTTGATATATTTTTACTGACCGATTAACTCCAATTAACAGCCCATTTTTGGATTAAGTTACGCTTGCAACTGACCCTGTTGCTATAACTTGCATACCCAAATTTGCGTGCTAGTTGAAATTTGAGGGCGCAAGTTTATAGAATTAGGCGGGCGCACACAGATATACCCCCCCCCCCCCCCCGTGGGGGAGGAGGTAGACCATTTCTCCGACTGAGGGTGCAATGGAGGACTTCGCGCCTTCTGTCTCGCTGCAACCCTACGCCTGGAATAAACTTCCTGAGCCCCTACGTCTTGCCCTATCCTTGGCCACCTTTAAATCTAGACTGAAAGCCCACCTCTTTAACATTGCTTTTGACTCGTAACCACTTGTAACCACTCACCTCCACCTACCCTCCTCCCTTCCTGTACACATTAATTGATTTGATTTGCTTACTTTATTTTTTGTCTATTAGATTGTAAACTCTTTGAGCAGGGACTGTCTTCTATGTTTGTGCAGCGCTGCGTACGCCTTGTAGCGCTATAGAAATGCTAAATAGTAGTAGTAGTAGACTTCCGGGGTCACGTGTTGACCACTGCCCTATACCAGGTGCTGTGCAACACATCTGGAGCATACTGCTTACGTAATAAAGTGTTAAGTGATTGTAAATAATTATAAATTTGAGCAGTACCATCAATTGGGGAGCCTCCTCTTCAGAATAACAAATATAACAGTAAGTGTAAAGGAAGTGTATAAAGGAAATGTATCTCCGAGAGCCTCACCCATTCCAGTCAGTAGTTTTGGACCTTTCCAGTATCTAGCAATTGCCATCTTGGCGGCCAGGGGCGTAGCCAGACAGCAGATTTTGGGTGGGCCTAGGAAAGAAGTGGGTGGGCACCAAATGTTCCTCTCCCCCACCTCCACACCAAAAAAATATCTCAGCTGGTGGGAAAATGCTTCTCTCCAGTCTCCACGCTGAAAACTGAGCATGCGAAGGTGCCAGTATTGTGGAGAGCAGCATTTTCATTACCATGTGCTACTGTTGGATGGGCCTGAGCCCTAAGTGGGTGGGCCCTGGCCCACCCAGGCCCACCTGTGGCTACACCACTGTTGGCGGCTAATATTAATTTATATAAAACACAAGCAAACCTTGTATTCCCTTCACCCCGCCAAGCCCACCTCTGGCAAGCTTAAGCTATCTTCTGAGAGGGTTAATTTTATAAAGGAGCGACCTAGACATTATCAGAATTGTTTTTATTTTATTTTTCTTTTCAAACCAACAGAACGTTTCAGAACCACTCATTTTCAAACTGCTCTCTCCCTTTTAGATCACAGATATTAATACATGCATACATACACAACACAGATACATGCACACACATACACAGATATGCACATAGACACATGCAGACAACGCAGAAGGCTGGAAAGAATCCATGTGTCCTGCTTCACATGCTTTCCCCACTTGGTTCTATTTTGTGACTATCCTTCAAACATCTGTGGCTCTGACTGACCAAGAAAAGTTGTTTTAATTTCATTTAATACATTTTTTCACCAGACTTTGAATTTAAAAGAGTAACAGTGTATGATATATCTGTTTCCTGTGCTTTATTGTAGACACCATGGCAGAAGGTTTCTGGGATGATATTATCACAGTGATCACCTGACTGCGAAGCTGTTGAAAGACTCTTGTCACTCCTCTGTAGTACCCGGACTGACACAGTATTTGAAGAGTATCACCAAACTTATCATATCTGTATTATCAGTAAGAGCTGATTCTGATTTAACAATGGATAACTCATCCATCTGTGCAAAAACAGGGATTACGCCATCCATAATGATGCAGCTGTTACAGTCTGACTTTCATGAGGGCGTTTACTGATCCTGGAAGCAATTCTGTCCATGGATGAAGCAGCTAAACTCCCAGCATATAGCCAAGAAAGGGCGCCACATGCTGGACATTTTGTCTGGAACAGAAGAGATTCTACTTGAGATGACCGAAAAGGAAAAGAATCTTGAATGTTTTTGTGTGGTAAGAATTTAATCTATGTGTTACAGTAAAATTTGTCAAAGCACCATTGGGCCTGTGGATGCTGGTCATTAATATTTGCTGCCTGGAATGTATGGAAAAGTCCCAGTAGTCCAAAGAAGTAAAAAAAAAAAAAAAAAAAAAAAATGTTGGATTGATCCACTCCTGAATTTTGAGGCTCTGGTGGGAAATTATCTCAAAAAAATTCTGGTTTTTGCCAAATAGCAGCTGTGGTAAAAGGGCTTTTTTAGGAGAGGTACATGGAGAGACGAAAAATGTTTGCCACTGCTCAAAAAATTTCAAATAAATTTGAAGGCACATAGGAGGTGAATCTGCTCCCCCCCCCCCCAATAGATGCAACATTATTTACACCCACCCCATAAGAGGTTGTTTATTGGTTGCCCAATCTGGAGTAATACCTGAAAGATCTATACGGCAGCCTAGTTATTGGAATGACGCTAAGACAATAAGAATAGCCATACTTGGTCAGACCAATGGTCCATCCAGCCCAGTATCTTGTTTCCAACAGTGACTACTCCAGGTCACAAGTACCTGCCGAAACCAGTTAGTAGCAACATTCAAAGCTACTAATCCCAGGGCAAGCGGTGGCTTCCCCTATTCATCTCAATAAAAGACTATGGACTTTTCCTCCAGGAACTTGTCCAAACCTTTTTTTAAACCCAGATACACTAACCGCTGTTAATCCTCTGGCAGCGAGTTCCAGAGCTTAAACTATTTGTTGATTGAAAAAATATTTCCTCCTATTTGTTTTTAAAGTATTTTCATGTCATTTCATTGAGTGTCCTCTGGTCTTTGTACTTTTTGAAAGAATGAAAAAATAGATTCACTTTTACCCATTCTGCACCACTCAGGATTGTGTAGACCTCAATCATATTGACCCTCAGCCTTCTCTTTAACAAGCTGAAGAGCTATAACCTCTTTAGCCTTTCCTCATAGGGGAGGAGTTCCATCCCCTTTATCATTTGGTTGCTCCTCTTTCTTGCTTTTCTTCTCTCTTGAAAGATAAGGAACTTAGCTCAGACAAGCCATGGTATTTTATTAGATTACTAGTAAAAAAGGCCCGTTTCTGTTTGAAAAGGACACGGGCGCTAGCAAGGTTTTCCTCTGAGTATGTATGTTGAGAGCAGGGTTGCCAGGTGAAATTTTTTTCCAGCCCAATCCAGCCAAAAAACAGCCCAAAACCCGCCCAAACACAAACCCCGCCCCTGACACCCCCACCCCCGCGTCATCACCCCCGCCCCCGCCGTCACCGGCCCCGCCTCCGACGTCATCGGCCCCGCCTCCCCGTCATCGGCCACGCCTCCCATGTCATCGGCCCCGCCTCCCCGTCATCGGCCACGCCTCCCTGTCATCGGCCCCGCCTCCTACGTCACCGGCCCCCGCCTCCCACGTCATCGGCCCCCGCCCAAAACATCACTAACCCCGCCCAAACACGTCACTAACCCCGCCCCCCGCGGCCGAAAAAGGCAAAAAAGCCGCACAAAAAACCGCCCTGAAGCCCAAAAAAGCAGCCCAAAAAACTGCAACCCGCCGCGGGCAAAATTTCCCCGCGTCGGGTCGCGGAAAACCACCCAATTGGGCGGTAAAACCGCCCACCTGGCAACACTGTTTGAGAGAGATGTAGAGAGGCTTCTGTTCCTGCTGCTGTGCATTCCCAGTGTTGTGCTGATTCACTGCTCCCTGTATCGTGGCTCCGCCCCCTCCCTTCTATTGGCCAATCTGGTGTGGGTTGTGAGATGTCACTATTAATCTACTGCATGAAGGACACCACCTCCAGCAGAAAACAATTGTTCAGGCAGCCTCAGAATGTTGGAGGTGAGAATTATTATATAGGATGTACCTTGAGAATGAAAAACAAAAGCTGCTTTTGTCTAAACCTAATGACTGCACTTTTTATATCAAAACTACTTTAAAAAAAAAAAAAACAACTCTACCAGTTGCTCTGCAGCAGATCTTGAGACCCACATATTTTTAAAAATGCTAGACCAGACTCTGTATCCATGGTATTCACCCCCAGTTCTCAAGGACTGGCAGGCAGATCAGGTTTCCGAGATACCCCTCATGAATATGCAAAAACAAAAATTGCTTTCCTACCACCTCCGATGTATGCAAATGTCTCTCATGCATATTTCTTTGGGGTATTCTGAAAACCTAATTAGTTGGTAGCCTTTAAGGACTTGGAGTAAATACTGCTCAGACCAGACTGAACACTTCCACTCACTGCATATATGCTGCTGCCTTCAGTCATACCTCCTCTACACATACCGCTCATAAATATAGTACATTTACTGCACATATATATATATATTTTTTTTTTAAATTTTATTTATAACAACTAATTTTACAGCACTAAAATAACTTGCCAGAATTACAGAGAAAATAACACACAAGAATTATTTCAATCAGGTAATTCTATACTCTTCCTTAGACTACAAAATAGGGAGAGTGAAACAAGACAAGGAGATCAATTAATGTGGTATTAACCTGATTATCCCCAGTTATTATTTACCTGAATCATTACTCCATATTGATCGTCTGGTTGGCTTCTTCAAACCCAAAACGGTGTATAGTCAATTTATTTCGTTGGAAACGTACTTATTGTCCAATATTAGTGGAGATAATACATCTGATTTCATTTTTTTCTCTTTTAAAACCAGAAATTATTTAACAATATATTTTGAACATCATTCATGTACACACACAACTCTAGTGTCGAGAAATAACACAGACAATAACTATGCAAAATAATATCTATACCAAGAATAATTTTAAAAATATTTTCTGTCTTTTGGTTGTCCACTCCAAGGGCGTAACAATTTTGCAGGACCTGTCAGATCCTCATTCCATCTTCTTGATGGTGGGGGATTGGGGTAGCTTCTTTCCTGTCCTCTAGAATCTCTATTTCTTTCTTGACCTATCTTTCATTGGAAGATCAGCTTGTCATGATGGAGCTGAAAGAGAATGAAAGTAAAGAGAAACGCTGCTGCATAGACGAAACAGAACCTAGGAAGCTGATGGTAAAACAGGAGGCCTCACAAATAGCTCCACATCATAGCAGCCCATGAATTTCACTGGAAAACTGAGGCCCCTTTAAGAGACAGTGTGCATAGGCTATCCTCACTTGAAAAAACATCAAAACAGAGAAAATTATGGCAGATAAAGACTATCCAGCTTATAATCGAAAGTGATCGCCGGCCATCTTCCGACATAAATCGGGAGATGGCCGGTGATTTCTTAAAAGCGGCGAAATTGGTATAATTGAAAGTGGCATTTTTGACAGCATCGCCGCTTTCCCCGTCGCTCACCGGTAGATTAGCGAAGGCGGGACATGGGCGTGGCTACTAGATGGCTAGCTTTCGCCGATAATGGAAAAGAAAGCGGCATTAAGCAGTATTTCGCCGGCTTTAGTTGGTCCTTTTATTTTCACGACAAAGCCTCAAAAAGGTGCCCCAACTGACCAGATGACCACTGGAGGGAATGAGGGATGACCTCCCCATACTCCCCCAGTGGTCACCAATCCCTTTCCAAACTAAAAAAATAAAACTAAAAACCTTTTTTCCAGCCTGTATGCCAGCCTCAAATGCCGTACCCACCTCCATGACAGCAGAATGTGTTGTATCCTCCGACAGCCTTTCCCTGGTTGCGATGTGGCTCTCGGGTGAGTGTGACACCTTTTCTGTTAGGTGCCCTGCAGAGTCACATTACCAATGCATTGTGGTGGGTGTAGGGTACTGGGCTCTACTCCCATGGTGCTTTTCCCCCCTGCTAACCAGGTCAGAGTGTGCCCTGTTTTGTTTCCTGTTGTAGTCCATGCGGTAGTGGCCATTTTTGTAAGCCAGTTTTAGTTCCCTTTCCTGTGTTACCCACGTTAGAGAACGTAGTTCTTACCTTGAATGGTGCTGAAAGAGGGCATTGTACACCATTGTGCCAGCTCTGACCTACTGCTAATCTTAGTACCAGGGGACTCTTTGCCAGTGGGACACAACCTCTGATCTGCAGTTAACTGTGAGTAAACGTGGTTATTTCAAGAAAGGACTTTTTCAGAGAGCTTAGTCTTCAGGTGTGAACTGGTGTGCCAAAGTTATACAGCAGCAATAAGTCCTAGAGGCTGTATGCAGGTCCCTGGAGCAATTTTAGTGGGTGCAGTACATTTGTGGGTAGTGGGTTTGGGGGGCTCAGCTCCCAAGTAAGGGAGCTATGCACGTGGGAGCTTTTCTGAAGTCCACCGCAGTGACCCCTAGGGTTGGTGTCCTGGCATGTCAAGGGGGCCAGTGCACTAAAAATGCTAGAATTTGTGCATGTATGTACACATCTATGTGTTTAAATGCTAGCATGGTGCCCAAGTTCTATTCTGCAAATACCAACATCACTTACATAACATGTATTTGCAAAGTGGGGCATACATAGAGGCGGGGCTCCCACTTAACTTGCGTAATGTACAGAATATTGTAAGTTATGCACCTCCCTGCCACATTTAGGCATGCACGCTTACACTAGCTCTGTGGCTAGAGCGCCTAATACCCTGTTATGTCACTACAACGGAAAGTAGACGCTTACTTTCCATTATAGAATAGGTTCCTGCCACGCACCCTCAGGGTGCCTAATTGGAGGCATTCAATTAAAACAATTGCTCCCCAACTGCTCAGTAATAAAATCCCTTCTTCTTCCTGAGGCCTTCTGTGTTTGTCCTATTTTTCTTGAATTCAGGTATCATCCTTGAATCCACCACCTCCACTGGGAAGTTGTTCCATGCATCCATTGCCTTTTCTGTCAAGAAATATTTCCTTAGATTATTCCTGAGTTTATCTCCTTTCACATTCTATAACTTTTTATTCCAGAGCTTTCCTTCCTTTGAAAGGGGCCCATCTCCTGTGCAGTTATATCCCCTGTCCTGCTTTTCCTCAGATATATACATATTTAGGTCTTTATTCCGCCAGAGTTACTATGCTCACATTAGCCCTCTCCTCAAGTTACTTCAATGGCTCCCTATCCGTTTCCGCATTCAATTCAAACTTCTCTTTCTGACCTATAAGTGCATTCACTCTACCATTCCCCAGTACCTCTCCACTCTTGTCTCTCCCTACGCCCCCCCCCCCCTCGGGTACTCTGTTCTGTGGATAAATCTGTCTTGTCTGTCCCCTTCTCCTCTACTGCTAATTCCAGACTACGTTCCTTTTATCTCGCTGCACCTCACGCCTGGAATAGACTTCCCCAGCCTGTTCGTCTAGCCCCGTCTTTGGCCGTTTTCAAATCCAGGCTAAAAGCCCATCTCTTTAACGCTGCTTTTGACTCCTAACCACTACTCACTTGCCCTGTACCCTTTTATCCCCACCTCTTTAATTCCCTTACCTCTTAGTTGTTCTGTTTGTTTGTTTGTTTGCCTGTCCTGTTTAGATTGTGAGCCCTTTGAGCAGGGACTGTCTTTTCATGTATGTTGTACAGCGCTGCTTATGCCTTGTAGCGCTATAGAAATGATAAGTAGTAGTTATTTATTTAAAGATTTAATCACCTTAGCCATAGCTCTTAGCAATTTCCAATAAAACATACACTGTAAAATTGTACATAAAATGAAAATAAACAAAAACTATCAGCCTGAAAATCCTTCAATACACAGTGATCAAAATTTTATGACAACACTGCTCTGAATTTAAGAAACCAGACATATTATGCAATTCCAGAGGCAGAGCATTCCAGTGAATCGTACCAACAGTATACAAGATGGTAGAGCGGTAATCCTCTAATCTCACTTGATGAAATGATGGAATATCCACTAAATATCTCTCTATATAAAAGGCAACACCAACGTTCTATGAAGCCTCCAGACGGAAGTGTGAAGGGGGAGAGATATCCGGTTTCCCCATGAGTGTCTGCCCCGCCCTCTCTGTAACACAAACAGTCAGTGAAGGAAAACAGCAGAGCACGAAATCGCTGGCTCTGTAACAGTGAAGGACACAGAGGGGGGAGGGGAGAGAGGCCGGAGGGCAGGGACACACACACTCCCACATGCACACAGAAGAAAACCTTGCTAGCCCCCCCCCCCCCCCCCCCCGTTTCATTTGCATCAGAAACAGGGCTTTTTTACTGAAGGACTCAGAGGGGGGAGGGGAGAGAGGGCAGAGGGCAGGGACACACACACTCCCACATGCACACAGAAGAAAACATTGCTAGCCCCCCCGTTTCATTTGCATCAGAAACGGGGCTTTTTACTCGTATACTTAATGATCTTCATGCTTTTGGTAGCTGGCAGATTCTAAGAGTAATGGTCAATGATGCTGGAACTTCATTTTTAATGCTTTAAAAATCAGAGTACAGACCTTAAACTGTACATGCCAAGATATTGGAAGCCAATGTTACTCTTTCAAGATAAGGGAAATATGTTCAAATCTCGTACATCCAGGGATAATTCTAGCTGCCACATTTTGAGCTGTTTGCAAGGATCTTATCAATTAAGCTGGTAAGCCTAAATATAAGGAATTACAATAGTCAAAATGTGGTAGCAATATAGTTTGGATCACAGTTCTAAAATTCTCTTTTGAGAGTAAATCCCTTAGGACCCTGTTTACTAAGTCGCGTTGCAGGTGCGCAAACTTTTTAGCACATGATAGAGACCCCCATAGGAATATAATGGTTGTCTCTCTCGTTAGCATGCGCTAATTTTTAGCACGTTCTAAAACGTTTGCTTGCCTATAGCGCGGCTTAGTAAACAGGGCCCTTCGAAGTCTGGTCCCATATGCTTTATGACAAAGATGACTGCCCATTTTAGTAGTAATAGCAAGAAGAAACCATCTTAATATCCCCTGAATCTTCACTCATTCATTACAAGTAGTGGAGAAAAAAAGACCTCAGCACATTGTAGGAATTAGAATATACCTTAATTCCACACATTCAGCCATCATAGGTCCTAAAAGAAACCCCACACGTTCGTGAAGTGCCACTTACATAGAATATTTATTTTTTTTCATAAAATATTTAAATGTTTTATATTTCTAATTTTTTGTTTTTTAATTTATTAGTGTTTACGTACTAAGTTCATCATAGAAACTATGCAGTGTTGTGAAGGGCACTTATCTTACTGTCCAACATGGTGAAATTACTTAGGTCCTCTTTTACTAAAGCATGCTAGCGATTCCTGGTGCGACAAATGAGAGGAAGCCCATTCAATTCCCCAGAGGCAAACCTTTCCCATTATTCATTCCACAGTATCACAAAAATGCTGAAAAGAGCCAAATCATGGACAAGGCCTGGAAATACACCACTTTTAACTCCTCGTTCCCCAGAGTTGACTCCATTTACCACTACCCTTTGTTGCCCTCGCTCAACCAGTTTCTAACCCTGTTATTTAGTTTAGGGTCCTTACCAAGATCACTCATGGGGGCCTTTTAGTAAGACGCACTAGTGTTTTTAGCGTGCGCTAATTAAAACACCTAATCATTAGCGGGTACTAACAATGCTAGCGTGCCTTAGTAAAAGACCCCCTCAGTTTATTTATAAGTTGCCTATCTGGAACTGTGATTATTAGAGAATGTATTTATTTGTTTCATTTTCCCACCTATTTGCAGGCTCAATGTGGCTTACATGGTACCGCAACAGCGTTCACCAGTTGCGGTATGAACAAATACAGGTGTTATTGTGGTAAAAGAAGGTTCATGTTTGGTAGATAACATTGGGGAAGGAGGGGGGATGAGGGTTAAGGTATGTCCATTACAGTCTTTGGTTTTGCAGTGTCGCAGGAACTTAGGTTTTTATGTTGGTTCGGTGGGGTATGCCATTAGTGGCAAGTTGAGGGTTAGCCTAGAGTGCTTTTGCTTAGTGTCCTAAAATATCTGTGTGTACTGTGGTATGAACTAACCATCAGGGTTGAAGAATTAAGAACCTCACAGTAATGAAATCACCGGAAGAATACACCAAAGCACGTCTTTCCAGCTGCAATGGTCTTCATTCCTTTTTACTAGCATACTCAGGATGAGAAACAAAAGCATATAAAAAGTTCCTTAGTGTAGTAGAGCACCACTGCTAAAACATCTTCAAGGATATTCTTAATCACTCCTGAGTTTCTTGTATCTCTTTTCTCCTAAATGGGAACAAAATAAAAGTAAACTGTTAGAGTTCATCAGGTATGCAAAGTAGCTTCTTGGCCCTCTGAACTCTAGCAATCAAAGCTATGCAAATAAGCTTCCTGAGCTACCTCATCCTCTAGCAGTTAAGGCTATGCATTAAGCTTCCTGGTCTACCTCAGGCTCTAACAATTAATGTCTATAGCACTTCTCCTCAGTAATTTTCCTCAAATACAAAGGCTGGCTCCGTTTCCCCAGGCACTGGGAACAGCTCAGCCTGAACAGTTACCTCCACTTTGGGTAGTTAAACGCACACAATATTTTAGGTACTATTCTCCACCCCCAGCTGTTAAAAAAACAACAACAAACAAACATAAGAAAATATCTACTTCCGTTCAAATTCTTATTAGCAGCATTCCTTTCCCTAGCAGTTTAAGACTGCCCGACCCTGGCTGCTGTCTTCTACAATGTTCATACAAATCCCAATTCCAGGTACCTTTTACTTCATTTGTCCTCACCTGCTAACACAGGGTCTACTCCTTTTCAGCCTTTCAGTTTTGACTCAGGAGTCAACAGTTCCACAGTATTCAGTCCTTTTTTGTTGCAGGGATTGTCAAACACTTCCAGCTTCCCTAGAGTTTGCTTGCAAGGCTACCTCAGCTTACCCCATATGAAGACCTACCTCCCCCTTCACTTCTCTCAGAGGATTTTATATGGGTCCCAAGAGAACTTACACTTCCCCTCCCCCTCCTCTCTGATTGGATCCCTTTCAATCAGCTATGCAGGAGCTGGGGAGCCTTCCTGACGCATTCTGGGAGTCCAGTTGAAAGTCTCCTCTCCTTTGTGGGCTTTCTGTCTCTCATATCACTTAGGTTGGCTCCTGGGTATGAACTCTTCCTTTCAGGGACTGGGCTATTCTTAGAGAGCCCTCCCCCTTTTAGACAGGGTCTCTGACACCCTAGCCCAGTGCCTTATGGGGCCTGTAGTTTCCTCCCTTCTTAAAGATAAAGCTACTTTTTCAGTTTTATGTGCCTTCAAGTGTGAAACTAGAGCCCTATGGCCCAACTTTATTTCACCCTCCTAACAATGTGAGCGACGTTGCCGAAGGGTTAGAAGGTAAAGTTTGCCTTTTTGCAGATGATAACAAGATTTGTAACAGAGTGGACACCCCAGAAGGAGTGGAAAACATGAAAAAGGATCTTCAGAAGCTAGAAGAATGGTTTAATGTGTGGCAATTAAAATTCAATGCAAAGAAATGCAAAGTGATGCACTTAGGGAGTAGAAATCCACGGGAGACAAATTCTGATATGTACAGCAGGGAGAGGGATCTTGGGGTGATAGTATCTGAGGATCTGAAGGCGACAAAACAGTGTGACAAAGCGGTGGCCATAGCCAGAAGGATGCTAGGCTGTATAGATAGAGGTGTAACCAGCAGAAGAAAGAAGGTGTTGATGCTCCTGTACAAGTTGTTGGTGAGGCCCCACCTGGAGTATTGTGTTCAGTTTTGGAGGCCGTATCTTGCTAAGGATGTAAAAAGAATTGAGGCGGTGCAAAGAAAAGCTACAAAAATGGTATGGGATTTGCATTACAAGACATATAAGGAGAGACTTGCTGACCTGAACATGTATACCCTGGAAGAAAGAAGAAACGGGTGATATGATAAATACGTTCAAATTGAAAGGTATTAATCCGCAAACAAATCTTTTTTGGAGATGGGAAGGCGGTAGAACTAGAGGACATGAAATGAGGTTGAGGGGGGGCAGACTCAAGAAAAATGTGAAGAAGTATTTTTTCACAGAGATTGTGGTCGATACTTGGAATGCCCTCCCGCGGGAGGTGGTGGAGATGAAAACTGTAACAGAATTCAAAAATGCGTGGGATAAACATAAAGGAATCCTGTTCAGAAGGAATGGATCCTCAGAAGCTTAGCGGAGATTGGTGGCAGCACCGGTGGTGGGAGGCGGGGCAAGTGCTGGACAGACTTCTTCGGTCTATGCCCCGAAAATGGCAAGAATAAATCAAGGTCAGGTATACATATAAAGTAGCACATATCTTGTTGGGTAGACTGGATGGATCATACAGGTCTTTATCTGCCATCATCTACTATGTTACTATCAGGCTTATTTTCAAAAGAGGTGGACGTCCAAAAAGTGATATAAATTGGCATTTGGACATCCATTTCACAGAAATGTCCAAATCGGGTATTATTGAAACCTCATTTTGGACGTCTTTCTCCGAAGTCCGTCAGAAGGATGTCCAAATCTCAAGGGGGTGTATCAGGGGCGTAGTCGAGGAGGGGCTTTGGTGTTCCTAAGACTTTCTTCATCTTTCAGCCGTAATGGAACAAAGCAAAAACGTCCAGCACTAAAACTTCAATGTTTTGAACTAGACCTGTTTTTATTACCAATAAGGCACAAAAAGGTGCCCCAAATGACCAGATGACCTCCCCTTACTCCCCCAGTAGTCACTAATCCCCTCCCACCCCAAAAAAGTGTGTTGAAAAACATTACTTGCAGCCTTTATGCCAGCGTCAGAAGTCATACTCAGGTCCATGACAGCAGCATGCAGGTCCCTGGAATAGTTTAGTAGCGGGTGCGGTGCATGTCAGACAGGTTGACCCAGGTCCATACCCCCCTACCTGTTACACTTGTGGAGGAAACTGTGAGCCCTCCAAAACTCACCAGAAACCCACTGTACCCACATATAGGTGCTCCTTCACCTGTAAGGGTTATGGTAGTGGTGTACATTTGAGGGTAGTGGATTTTTTTTTTTTTTTTGGGGGGGGGGCTCAGCACACAAGGTAAGGGAGCAGTAGTGAGATGTGTACCTGGGAGCATTTTATGAAGTCCACTGCAGTGCCCCCTAGGGTGCCCTATTGCTGTCCTGGGATGTCAGGAGGACCATCTACTAAAATGCTGGCTCCTCTTATGTACCAATAGCTTGATTTTGGACGTTTACACTTGGACGTTTTTTTTTAATTTCGAAAATGGCCGAAAATCAAAGATGTCCAAATCATAGGACATCCATGGTGTTTTCGAACAGAAAAGATGGACGGCCATCTTTTTCGAAAATGACCTTCTTCTCGGTTCGAAATTTGGACGCCTTTGTAAAACGTCCAGATTCTGATTTAGATGTTTCTTTCGAAAAAGCCCCTCAACGTATGATGCTATGTTACTATCTTCAGCCAGTGTAGTTTTATAAAGTACTCTGAGATGTTATCTGATTTTCTTAAAGAGAACGTTAGACGAACTGCAGTGTTCTGTATTGTCTGAAGCTTTCTTAGCTTATGCTTTGCGCCCAAGAAAATCAAATTACAATAATCTAACTTCGAGAATATCAGTGATTGAACTAGGAGTCTAAATTTATATTTCTATCATATTCTTTGCCTTATTTTCTATCCCTTTCCTAATAATTACAGCAGAACATAAGAATAGCCATTCTGAGTCAGACCAATGATCCATCCAGCCCAGTATTCTGCTTCCAACAGTGGCCAATCCAGGTCACAAGTACCTGGAAGAAACCCCATTAGTAGCAACATTCCGGAACCCCAAAGAGTAAAAAGATTCTGGAACCCCAAAGAGTAGCAACATTCCATGCTACCAATCCCAGGGCAAGCAGATTATAGACTTTTCCTCTATGAACTTCTCCAAACCTTTTATATTTGCTTTCTTTTATTGATTTTCAATACAAAGGTAAAACAAGAGCTCACAGTCATGAAACAGGAAACATTTTCAAAATTAGGATAAATAAGGGAGGGAGGGAGGAGAAAAAAACCCCTTTTAAACCCATGTACTCTAACCGCTGTTACCACATCCTCCAGCAACAAGATCTAGAGCTTAACTGTTCTTTCAGTGAAAAAATATTTCCTCCTATTTGAGTTAAATGTATTTCCATTTAATATCATTGAGTATTTTTATTTTTGTTACATTTGTACCCCGCGCTTTCCCACTCATGGCAGGCTCAATGCGGCAGGCAATGGAGGGTTAAGTGACTTGCCCAGAGTCACAAGGAGCTGCCTGTGCTGGGAATCGAACTCAGTTCCTCAGGACCAAAGTCTACCACCCTAACCACTAGGCCACTCCTCCTCCCAGGTCTTTGTACTTTTTGAAAGAGTGAAAAATGAATTCACTCCTACCCGTTCTACACCACTCGGGATTTTGTAGACTTCAATCATACTCCCCCCCCCCCCCTCAGCCATCTCTTTTCCAAACTGAAGAGCTCTAATCTCTTTAGCCTTTCCTCATATGGGAGGATTTTCATCCCCTTTATCATTTTGGTCGCTCTTCTGTTTGCGCTTTTTGGCTGCTGCTCTACACTGGACAGAAGATTACAGCATATTGTCCACGATGACACGCAGATCTTTTTCTTCGGTGCTGACTCCTAGGGTGGAACCTAGTGTCAAATGACTATGATTTGGGTTATTCTTCCCAGTGTGCATCACTTTGCATTTGTACACTTTAAATCTCATCAGCCATTTGGATGTCCGGTCTTCAATCTAAGAAACTGACCCACTGGAATGCTGTTATGTAGACTGTGTGGATGATAACTGCAATAATGAAACATAGTGTCACGATCCGTGGGCTTTCTAAACGTCCCAACCTAATCTTACCAACCTCCATTCCCAATTCTGTTCTGACTTAGATACCGACCTCATCATTGGTTTTACTTACCCCTCCTCCCCATTCCCCCTCTACGCATCCCATCCTTCTCTTCTCCACCCCCCCTTTATTATATCCTTCCTTACCCCTTTTCCCCCAACTTATACTATCCTATCTACCCTATATTATCCTAATCATACATTATCAAACTCAACTTATCATACATTATTCAAGCTCAACTTCATAATGTTTCACTACCGTGTTAGAAGACTTTGTATTTCGAATTACTATGTATGCCGCATTGAGCCTGCATTGTGTGGGAAAGCGCGGGGTACAAATGTAATAAATAAATAAATATAGTGGTCAAAAACGAATCTGCACAATACTGACCATGGATGTCCAGAAATCAACTTCAGTATGCCCTATAGTAGTAGTAGTAGTAAAACTGATGTTCGGGTCACGTACATTCAAATACCGTAAAAATTCAGACAAGGAAGTAGGATTCCCTGATCAGATTAGGAAAAATATCATCTACAAATTGCTTCCATGCCACTATTTTAGAGCCATAAACAAAAGATCATTCTTATGTATATAGTTATAAAACAAATATGTTTTCTTTTTGTTTATCAACATTGTTCATGCAACAGCATTTGTTTGCAACGCCTTCAATACATGTGCTGATCACCGACACTGTGTATCTGCAGGTGCTGAAGGTTCTTTATCATATGGATGTTAATGAAGTTCTTCTGCGAACAACAAAGAATCCAACAAAATTCTTACACTGGATTATGACGATTGCTGGTGCCCCCAATTACAGGTATTGCTTTCTCACAGTTTTAGTCTCAATTCTGCAAAAATATAAATGTTTTAATGCATTTGTAAATAATATATGGATGTATTAAATTAGATGTAAACACAGGAATATGCTTTGATAGAAACTGCGTATGTATGTATTTATTTATTTATATCCCACACTTTCCCACCCATGGGCAGGCTCAATGTGACTTACATTAGTTCAAAAGGCTAACAGCAGTAGAAAAGGACACTTCAATCTAGTAATAGACAAACAGACACATTAAGGGCGAGGTAGTTGGTGGGGAGAGACAGAGGGAGAGAAGTGGGAGAGGAGGTAAGGAATGCAGTATGGTCGCATAACAGTAATAGTTCAGAAAACATTAAGGCAGTGCGGAGCTGCAGTGTAAGCTGTCCTGAATAAAGCGGTCTTCAGTGAGATTCTGAAAGCCTGTTGTTCGGAGGTAGCTTTTACTGAGTTTGGTAAACCATTCCACAGACGTGCACTGATGTAGGGAAAGGTAGATGCGTGGCTGGTTTTATACTTGAGGCCATCACACAAGGGGTAGTGGAGATGTAAATAGGATCGGGAAGATTTACTCATGTTCCTTGGTGGCAAGAGGATAAGATTATCCATATAAGCTGGAGCTTCGCCATGTAGGATTTTGTGCACCAGGGCGCAAATTTTGAATGTTATACGTTCCTTGACAGGTAGCCAGTGCAGTTTTTCTCGTAGTGGTCTGGAGCTGACGAACTTCGATTTACCATAGATCAATCTTGCAGCGGTATTGTGTGTAAGTCGATATGTTCGTATACATTCCTATGGGTCCTTTTATTTATTTAGCACATTTATACCCCACTTTTTCCCACAGGTGTGCAGGCTCAAAGTGGCTTACAACGTAATGATAAGGCTATCGCCAGATCAGGTGTTATACATGTACAATCAAGTGAGATAGGAGAGAAGGAACAAAGCAAATAAGATATGTTCTTATACATTCCTAAGGGATCCTTTTACTAAGGTGCACTGAAAAATGCCCTGCGCTGGTGTAGACGCATGTATTGGACATGCGCAGGTCCATTTTTCAGCGCACCTGCAAAAAAGGCCTTTTTTTTTTGCCGAAAATGGACATGCGGTAAAATAAAAATTGGCGCGCATCCATTTTGGGCCTGAGACCTTATCGCCACCCATTGACTTAGCGGTAAAGTCTCATGCGTTAACCGGGCGGTAATCAGTTCGTGTACACTGCTGATCACTGCCCGGTTAGCGCCGCACACCGGAAATATTGCGGCGCACATAGTGGACGCACGTAAAAAGTGAAATCACCGCCCAGGCCACGCGGTATCCGGGCGGTAGTTCCAAATTGGTGCGTGTCGGGATATTTATCATATGAGGAAAAACTAAGGAACAAGGATTATTTATCTTAGAGTGGAAAAGACTAAGAACTGTTTGTAAGTACTTAAAAGGTACACATATGAAGCACTTATTTAGTACGGGGTAGATATTGAAAATGATTTAACTGAGTAGGAAAGGTCAGTGGAATTTAACTGGGTAGGATCCTTCCCAGTAAGTGTCACTCAATGTGTGTTCTGGACGTGACACGTACTTGGCCCGTTCCACTGAGGCACCACTAAACAAAGGCACCTGTTAAACACAGGTGCTGCTGAAAAATTACCGAGTCACAAATAGTGACTGATGCAAATGAGATTCACGGATCCCCCTTTGTGCATAGGTTGCTGTTAGTAGACCACCAGGGAGTTTTTGAGTTGCATGGGCTTGGCTCGGGGTGGTCCACCGGATCTCCCTCTCGACCTGTGCAACTCAAAAAACTTGGTGGTCTAGTGACTCCTCAGTCCCCTCCTCTACATGTCCAGAAAATCCCTGGTGGTCCAGTGGACCCCCCCGGCACCCTCCCACGACCCCCTCCCAAACCAGAAATCCCTGGTGGTCCACTGCTAACTGCACGCATTAGAGCCATGAAGGAACCCCTTTGTACATTACTCATTTAATAACGTTTGCTTTAGGCCATCTACAACCAGTCTAATGCAAACGTTCCTAGTACAGTACGCTTTGTGTATCGGGGCCTGAGACTTTGCTCTGACCACTGCAGCACAGTCTGACTAGTCTGGGACAGAGTCAGGACAGAGCCAGGACATACTTAGTTAGCAGCGATTTTCAGCTCACTAATCAAGTGCCCAGATAAAGTTAGGACACTCATTAGGGTAGCAGTGGTTATAGAAGTGCATTGTGGTCTGTTTGTTGTGGCTGGTGATGCATCAGATGTGTGTGTGTAAATGATATGCTGTTTAGATGTGTAAGAGATGTATGGAAGATTCAGGGATTGTGTGGGTTGGTGTGTAGATGGTATGAGGGTGGGAAGTGGGCTATATGGGGGTTTGTTGGGATGTGTACTGAGGTGTGGGAGTGTGTGCTTTGGGGTTATGAGGGTGTTGTCTCCCTCTTTCTTTGTTCTCTTCTCCCCTCCCTTATTCTTTCCCCTTTTCCCTCTGCCTTGCACTCCCCCCCCCCACTTCCTTCCTCCATACCTCATGCACATTCCCCTATTTATCTCTTCTTTCCGCTTTCTTTAGTTCCTTCTCCTACCTTATACTCACATTCTGTCCCTCATCACCCTAACTTCCTTTCACCTTCTTCCATGGCCTGGCCAGCTCCACTCCTTGTGCCATGGAATTGGGTCCCAGCTGACACACTGCTGACGTCTTGACCATGGTCAAATGGCTCCACTCCTCATGTTTTTGCTGTTGCCACAGTGTGTCTTCTTGTGCCTCGGGGCTTGGGGTCTTGGCAGCATCCACCTCACACCTTCACCACTGCTACAACATGCCTGTCACTTGGGGATGCAGATCCTTTTCATCTTTGGTTTGCAGATCCTGACCTCTCTGCTGCTTGCGTACAGATGGATAGACAGATGAACGTACCCTTCCCAATAGGTGCCATTGCTAGATGAAACGTGCCTAAAAAAGACCTTTTGAATGTGAACGGTGGGCTATAGATAACTAGAAGATGCTCAAAGCTTTGATGGTTTCAACCCTTTTTTTTTTTGTCTGTGGGTTGTCTCAGGGAGAATAACAAAAGAAGGTAGAGAACTTTTCAGGCACTCCAATTCATAACGAGTCTTTACTCAGACAGAGAAAAATAACAAATAGTATTGCCAACATTTCAGTTCCCTATAAATTTTCATTCCTAGAGTGGTGGTTGGATGTCGGCTAGTGGATTTTACTAAGGGAATTGGG
Source organism: Microcaecilia unicolor (assembly GCF_901765095.1). Taxonomy (NCBI): domain Eukaryota; kingdom Metazoa; phylum Chordata; class Amphibia; order Gymnophiona; family Siphonopidae; genus Microcaecilia; species Microcaecilia unicolor. The sequence goes on along the minus strand of NC_044033.1, from coordinate 26,757,642 downwards.
ATGTCTTGGTTTTGTGTTGTCTTTTGGTTTATTGTGAATAATTTATTATAAACCATTTAGATAAGGCTTTGTCTGGATGAGCAGTGTATTAATTCTTTCATATATAAATGGAATTCTTCTTTATAGTAAGAGCTATTGGCAGTATTTTTCCCCTCCTGCTGATTGCAGATTAATAAAGGCCTCTACAAGCAGGATGTCTGGCTTATTATTGTACCTTAGTTACATTCACTGCTTTTGAAAACTAGCCCAGTTCCTCACTAGGTTATGTCCCGTTTTGTGCATCTAAGAATCTTTGTAGATTGTGATACCTTCCAAAGGGACCAGTAACAACAGGAATTCTGCTACGTGAGCTTTTAAGACCTCAGAGGTGTTCAGATATGATGTGCTTTCAAAAGCTCATCTAGGGGCCCTTTTTCTAAGACACGTAGCGCCTATGTGTGTACAACATAAGTACATAAGCATCGCCATGCTGGGACAGACCAAGGGTCCATCGAGCCCAGCACCCTGTCACCGACAGCGGGCAAAAGAACAAGCAATTTATTCCGCCCATCCTAGAAATACTGTATTATTACCTCGTCCATTCAATAACATTCTATGGCTTTTTCCTCCAGGAAGCTGTCCAACCCTTTTTTGAAGTCCGCTGCAGCAGCACATTGAGCAGAAGTTTTCAACGTATCATCAACGACGTCACCTAGATCCCTTTCTCAGTCCGTGACTCCCAACGCTGAACCTTGCATGACGTAGTTATAATTTGGGTTCCTGTTTCCCACATGTCAAATTAGAACTACCGCAAGCCCCGGGTGGTAATTCTAATTTTGATGCACGTCCAAAACAAGCGGCAGAAAATAATTTCTATTTTCTACCCCATGGCACTAACCGGGCGGCAATCGGCAGTGTACGCACACTGACAATTAGAGCCCGGTTAATGCGTGAAACCTTACCGCTTAGTCAATGGGTGGCAGTAAGGTCTCAGGCCCAAAATGGATGCGCGCTGATTTTTATTTTGCCACGTGTCCATTTTCGGCAAAAAACCCCAAAAGGCCTTTTTTGCAGGCCCGCTGAAAAATGCATCTGCGTAAAAGGGCCCCTTAGTGCTCTGTAGATTGTTTCAAAGGTATCACTACTTACAGAGTTTCTTCTACATTAGTGCGGTTACTAGTGTTTTATAGTGCAAATGAGAACGTCCCTGGACACATAAGCAGGCCGTAGCTGTTAGATTACCAAAGATGATTCATGGCTTTTAATTCCCCTAAAATAATAAATTACCCTGTTTGCTATTAACGTTCAAAGGGCCATTTTAAATTTGCAATATAGTATTCTTCCTCTGATCTCCTTTCCAGTTCGATTCACTATATAATTCATAACACATTAAGCAGTGACTTTATGGGCCTGATTGCAGTGCAGTCATCATAGCAGAAAAATGATATTACATTCAAACAGGGTGGATCCAGAAGACCCCTTCATTTTTAATCATTTGAAATAAATAGTAGCAGAGAGGACATGCTTAGGGGCCCTTTTACAAAGGCGTGCTAGCGGTTTTAGTGCGAGCTAATCATTAGTGCATGCTGAACAGTAGAGACACCAAAAGAAATATATGGGTGACTCTAATGTTTAGCGTGTACTTATTTTTAGCGTTAGCACACCTTTGTGAAAGGACTCCTTAGTTAAGCTATTAGATGTGAAATAGGAGTGAGTTTGGCAATGTATAAATTTGTCAGTATGATCCAGTCTTGATTTTACCTCCAGTGCTAGCATTGACTTAGAAAGTCTGGGCTACCAGCCTATGTATGCAGTGCAGCGAAACTAGATCAGCGTCTCATGAAATAATGAAGCCAGCTGATAGCATCTCTCTCTACGATAGAGTGCTCATTAGAGGTGGCCTTAAGACACAAGCCAAAATACTTGGTTTACTGAATTAGATTGCTTAGTATTTAGGGCAGTTTTCAACTTAGTCCTCGAGACACACCTAGCCAGGCAGGCTTATAGGATACCCTTGAAGACTATACATGAGTTAGATTGGCCTACTATGAAGGTAGAGCATACAGTTTACCTCATGCATCTTCATTGTGAATTCAAGATTAGAATGATCGTTATGCTACCTAGAGGGGCATTCTTGAAAGAAACGTCCAAGTTGCGATTTGGACGTCTTTGTAAAACGTCCAAATCTGGGGTGGGGAAAACCGTATTTTCAAAATAAGATGGACGTCCATCATTCATTTCAAAAATATTGTCAGAGACGTCCAAATCCAAGGAAGTCCTTGGATTTGGATGTCTTTGACTTTCGCAATTTTTGAAACTGAAGACGTCCAAGTCAAAAACGTCGAAATGCAAGCCATTTGGACGTGGGAGGAGCACTGATCCCCCTGACATGCCAGGACACCAACCGGGCACCCTAGGGGGCACTGCAGTGGACTTCATAAAATGCTCCCAGGAACATAGCTCCCTTACCTTGTATGCTGAGCCCCCCCAAAACCCACTACCCCAAACTGTACACCACTACCATAGCCCTTACGGGTGAAGGAAGGCACCTATATGTGGGTACAGTAGGTTTGTGGTGGGTTTTGGAGAGCTCGCTGTTTCCTCCACAAATGTAACAGGTGGGGGGGGTATGAACTTGGGTCCGCCTGTCTGAAGTGCGCTGCAGTACCCACTTAAACTGCTCCTTGGACCTTCATGCGCTGGCATGAAATATGTTTAAAGATGTTTTTTGAGGGTGGGAGGGGGTTAATGACCACTGAGGGAGTAACGGGAGGTCATCCCCGATTCCCTCCGGTGGTCATCTGGCCATTTCGGGCACCTTTTTGTTCCTTATTCATAATAAAAACACATCCAGGTGAAAATGTCCGTCATGGACGTCCTTGCTTTTTTCGATTATGGGTCAAAGACTTCCAAGTGTTAGGCATGCCCAAGTCCCGCCTTCGCTGCGCCTCTGACACGCCCCCTTGAAATTTGGACGTCCTTGCGATGGACTGCATTTGGAGACGTCCAAAATCGGGTTTCGATTATACCAATTTGGATGTCTCTGGGAGATGGACGTCCATCTTCCGATTTATGTCAAAAGATGGATGTGCTCTTTCGAAAATGAGCCTGCTAATCACTGAAATATCTTTCTAAAAAGAAAGTTTGTTAATGCTTTATGAAACCATACATAATTTGAGATGGTTCATATTTGCTCTGGTATTGAGTTCCAAATTTTATTAGCCTGGTATGTGAATGAACTATGAAAATTTTTGTTATAGCAAACACCTTTAATACAAAGTGAATGGGAAAAAAGTGTTTCATGAGATGAAAAAAGCTTCTGTTTGTGTTTTGATTAAAGACAATACGCACAAGATAGTTACTTGGTGGTATTATACTCCAGAGAAATTAAAAGCTATGTTTCCCACTAATGTCTCCAATATGTGTTGGAGATGCCAAGAACGGGTGACCTTTTACCATATATGGTGGTCCTGTGGGAAAATACAATAATATTGGACTGCTGTTGTATGATTAATATCTCCTCTTGTGTTGGACCTAGTGTTTTGCCTTTTAGGCCTAGGAAACAGAAGATGACTTAAATGTATATTTTATTTGATTTGATTCTTGATATACTGCCTTTCTGTGGTATAATCAAAGTCATTTACATATTATATCCAGGAGCTTTCTCTGTCCCTAATGGGCTTATAATCTAAGTTTTGTACCTGGGACAGTGGAGAGTTAGGTGACTTGCCCAAGGTTACAAGGAGCTTCAATGGGAATTGAACCCAATTCCCCCTGTTCTTAGCCCACTATGCTAACCATTAGGCTTAAAATAGGCATCTACTTTGCCTACCAACCTGGGAAAATTGTTGTAAAATAACCCCCTAAGAGGGTGCCTACTGTCCAAATATTAGTGGAAGAGGCAGAGAATACGCATGAATATCTCTAGATAAGACCACTTACAATAGCCCTAGAGCTGATATAAATGCCCGTGCCTAGACGTATGTTATTGTATAACTACTGAGGCAGAGTCGTCGGGGTTGAGCCAGGTTTCAGTTAGGGCGAGCAGTTGAAGGGAACGGGAGATGAAGAGATCATGGGTGAAGGAAAGTTTGTTGCAGACAGAGCGGGCATTCCACAGGGCACACGAGAAGGGGAGGGAAGAGGGGCGGAGGAGTGGAATAGAGATGAGATTGGAGACATCTCGGAATCGTATAACTTATTCAGATACCTAAGTGCTCCACCCAAACTTTGCACATACGCATGCCCAATGGCAAAATATGCCCCGTCTAAGCATGGCCATACTTTTCGGTAGTCAGTCTTCTGTAAGAGGCCATTTGCACACTAGAATACCACCAGCTACATGCGTTCTTGCCACTTAAGACTAGGCAGCTCCATATAGAATTGCCCCCTTAGACTCAGTACATTGCAGCACTGCAGGGAACATCTTAAAATCACATGACATTTTCACGTTGTTGAAATTACTGTGTGATCCCTCACGATAATACTGCTGCAGGAATGTTAAAGGACAAAACCACATTTTCCTCTAATTTGGACTCATCATAGTCATTCATAATCACCCATCTCCTGCAGTAGCTTAGTGGTAAATTCTGCTTCACAAATTAAAAAAGAAACTTTTACACACAGTTTTCAAGTTTCTGCAGATCATTTGCATAATTTACTTTTAAAGGCAGTTCTATAATCTAGGTACTTACGTTTATAGAAACATAGAAAAATGTAGGCAGATAAAGACCATATGGCCTATCCAGTCTGCCCATCCGTGCTATCTACTTTCCCTATCACTCCCTTAGAGATCCTATGTACTTGTTCCAAGCTCTCTTGAATTCAGATACTGTTTTTGTCTCCACCACTTCCATCGGGAGGCCTTTCCATGAATTCAACACTCTTTCCCTGAAGAAGTATTTCCTCAAGTTACTTCTGAGTATATCCCCTTTCACCTTCACCCTATTCCCCCTTAATCCCAAGCTTCCTTTCCTTGCCACGAAGGTATTTAAACATCCCTATCATATCTCCCCTCTCCCGCCTTTCTGCCAAAATATACATATTACTACTACTACTACTACTATTTAGCATTTCTATAGCGCTACAAGGCATACGCCGTGCTGCACAAACATATATTGAGATTTGATGTCTGTCCCCATATGCTTTATGTCGAAGACCACTTCCTCTACATACATAAATGCCTAGAATACTAGCACTTACATGCCTATATGTGCATATACCTGCCAAAGTGCCAGAGGGGCTCCGAAGCACTATTCTGCAAACACCTGCGTAACTTACATAGCATATTTGCAAAGGCGCATGTACATGGAGGCAACATGGTCGGTCTCCCCCTTACATATGTAACTTACAGAATACTACACATCATAGTTTTGTTATATGAATTCTGAAAATCTTAGGGTTTACAATTGATCCGTTTTTATCCTTAGAAAGTCAAGTCTCGAGTGTTGTCTCTAGTTCCTTCCATATGCTTTGGAAACTAAAGAGATTGCGATCATTTTTCACAAAGACCAGTCTTCCGTACCTTAACCCAATCTCTTGTTTTAACAAAAATTGACTATTGTAATTCCATCTATGCTGGAATTAAATGTGGCCTTCTTAAAAAAAAACTACAAACTGTTCAAAACACAGCTTCCTGTCTAATTTGTAAATTACCACACTTTGCTAAAGCTATCCCATTCCTTCATAATCTACACTGGTTACCTATAAAGAGCAGAATTTCATTCAAACTATGTGCATTGGTCCATCAAGTTTTATTTGGTATGTCACTGTCCTATATAAATGAACTCATTGATTTACCTCCACACAATGCTTCTGTGTCATCCAGAGAATATCTCATTTTATTTATTTATTTTTATTTATTTAGTTACATTTGTACCCCATGCTTTCCCACTCATGACAGGCTCAATGCGGCTTACATGGGGCAATGGAGGGTTAAGTGACTTGCCCAGAGTCACAAGGAGCTGCCTGTGCCTGAAGTGGGAATCGAACTCAGTTCCTCAGTTCCCCAGAACCAAAGTCCACCACCCTAACCACTAGGCCACTCCTCCACTGTTGCTACTATTCCAAAAATAAAATAGATACTATTGGAGATGCTACATGGAATGTTGCTATTCCACTAGCAACATTCCATGTAGAAGTCGGCCCTTGCAGATCACCAATGTGGCCGCACAGGCTTCTGCTTCTGTGAGTCAGGACGTCAGACTCACAGAAATAGAAGCCTGCGCAGCCTTCTACATGGAATGTTGCTAGTGGAATAGCAACATTCCATGTAGAATGTCCAATAGTAGCAACATTCCATGTAGAATGTCCAATAGTATCTATTTTATTTTTGTTACATTTGTACCCCGCGCTTTCCCACTCATGGCAGGCTCAATGCGGCTTACATGGGGCAATGGAGGGTTAAGTGACTTGCCCAGAGTCACAAGGAGCTGCCTGTGCCTGAAGTGGGAATCCAACTCAGTTCCTCAGGACCAAAGTCCACCACCCTAACCACTAGGCCACGCCTCCACATTTTCCTAGTTCCAGAGCTATATCTTACAAAACAATCCACAATGCTAACTTTTCTTATCAATGCACCAAAATCTGGAATTCTCTTCCTACACAAATTAGATATACTAGTGATTATGGGTTATTTCGTAATTTATTGAAAATGTACTTTTTTTTAGCTCAATCTTCAGCAATGTTAAAATTCAGTGCTGAATATTATTTAGTTCCTTATATTTCACTTCTTCCTGACGCCCCACTGAATTTGCCCCATCACTTCTTATATATTATTTTTATGATGTATTCTTTAAATGTAACTTTAATTTAACTTATTTCTTTTCCTTTATGTTTATATTGTAAAACACATTGGACCTGAGTTTCACTTGGGCTAATGTGGGATAGAAATGCCATAAATAAATTCTTGGGATCCAAGATTAGAATTTTTCCTGATTTATCGAGGAATGCCCAGAAGAGATGCCAAGACCTTTTGGCCCTCTGCCCTCAGGGACAAGCTTTCTGTTACACACATTTTCCCCAGGATTCTATATAGCGTGACTTAAGTTGTGCATGCAAACCTGGATTTGTGCGTGCAACTTAACAAGCCAATCAGCACTGATAATTGCCAATTAACAAGCAATTATTGACACTAATTGGCATTAATTAGAATTTACATGCAGAACTGTCTAAGCATATTCTAGAATGTGATGCGCGTAAATCACATAGGTGAAAAAGGGCATGGAATGGGTGGGTTGTGAGCATTTCTAAGATTATGCGCACGGTTCTAGAATATACCCGTACTGCGTAACTGACCGTGAATACATTTTGTGGCATGGATAGGCACTCAGCATATTCTATAAACTTTACAAAAATGTAGGCTTATTCTATAAAGAACTCCTAAATTTAGGTGTACTTTATGAATATGTCTAGGCATATTTCGTTTTGGCATCGATGTTTTAGGCCTCATATATAGAATCTAGTCCTTTGTGTGCAGGGTCTGTTTGCACACTATTTGGTTACTGCTTTGAGGAGCTAAGTTTTTGCATTAGGCTCCAACGTAAACTTATGCATCGACCCCTATGTGCTGAATGTGTAATTTGACTTTCAACATCCATTCAGCACATGATCAGTAACCAAGATGGCATAAAATATAACACAGATAAAACCCAACCTAATGATTAGTACAGTGGGCTGAGAACCAGGGGAACTGGGTTCCATTCCCATCGTAACTCCTCACATGTACAAAAACTTAGCTTGTGAGCCCACTAGGAACAGAGAAAGTACCTGTATATAATATGTAAAGCACTTTGGTTGTACCATAGGAAGCTGGTATATCAAATCCATGACATAAGTATTGCCACACTGGGACAGACCAAGGGTCCATCAAGCCCAGCATCCTGTTTCCAACAGTGGCCAATCCAGGTCACAAATACCTGGCAAGATCCCAGAAAAGCTCAATACATTTTATGATGCTTATTTCAGAAATAAGCCGTGGATTTTCCCAAGTCCATTTAGTACCGGTTTATAGACTTGTCCTGTAGGAAACCGTCTAACCCCTTTTTAAACTCTGCCAAGCTAACCGCCTTCACCACATTCTCTGGCAATGAATTCCAGAGTTTAATTACGCGTTGGGTGAAGAAATATTTTCTCCGATTTGTTTTAAATTTACTACACTGTAGTTTCATCGCATGCCCCCTAGTCCTAGTATTTTTGGAAAGAGTAAACAACCAATTCACATCTACCTTTTCCACTCCACTCATTATTTTATAGACTTCTATCATATCTCCACTCAGAAGTCTCTTCTCCAAGCTGAAGAGCCCTAGATGCTTCAGCCTTTCCTCATAGGGAAGTCGTCCCATCCCCTTTATCATTTTCGTCACCCTTCTCTGTACCTTTTCTAATTCCATTATATCTTTTTTGAGATGCGGTGACCAGATTTGACCCTTACTTATGTTCCGGAAATTTGCCAAATTAGGTCTGACGTGGATCACTGAAGAGTTCTCTAGACATTTCTAGGATTTACAAAAACTATAGTTAATTACCAATAAGCATAATGCAGCTCAAATACCAAACAATTTCTTCATGGTTTTTGTTTTCTGCGAAGGTCATGTAATCATGTTGTGTTCTGATTTCAAAAGGTAAGACATTCCAAGTTAATGCCGCCTGATAGGCTAAAGTTTGACTAAAAGTTCTTTTGTATTTTATCCCTTAGTGTCGGTGAAGTGTACTGTCCAATGTTTTTCATGTCTTAAATATTTAGCATAGTTTGAAAATGGAGGAGTGGCCTAGTGGTTAGGGTGGTGGACTTTGGTCCTGAGGAACTGAGTTCGATTCCCACTTCAGGCACAGGCAGCTCCTTGTGACTCTGGGCAAGTCACTTAACCCTCCATTGCCCCATGTAAGCCGCATTGAGCCTGCCATGAGTGGGAAAGCGCAGGGTACAAATGTAACAAAAATAAAATAGATACTATTGGAGATTCTACATGGAATGTTGCTACTATTGGACATTCTACATGGAATGTTGCTATTCCACTAGCAACATTCCATGTAGAAGGCTGCGCAGGCTTCTGCTTCTGTGCGTCTGATGTCCTGCACGTACGTGCAGGACGTCAGACGCGCAGAAGCCTACGCGGCCACATTGGTGATCTGCAAGGGCCGACTTCTACATGGAATGTTGCTAGTGGAATAGCAACATTCCATGTAGAATCTCCAATAGTAGCAACATTCCATGTAGAATCTCAAATAGTAGCAACAGTGGAGGAGTGGCCTAGTGGTTAGGGTGGTGGACTTTGGTCCTGGGGAACTGAGGAACTGAGTTCAATTCCCACTTCAGGCACAGGCAGCTCCTTGTGACTCTGGGCAAGTCACTTAACCCTCCATTGCCCCATGTAAGCCGCATTGAGCCTGCCATGAGTGGGAAAGCGCGGGGTACAAATGTAACAAAAATAAAAATAAATAAAAACTTAAAAGGAAATTAACTTTGAAATACCTGATCAGCCAGCTTAATTTAAATGCAGCATGATATTCTACAGGTAATCAGTGTAATTTTAGTAATAATAGAGTGGCCTTATCTAACTTCTTAGTACACCATATCAGTCTAGCTGAGGTGTTTTGAAGAGTTTGTAATTTAGTGATGGTTTAATTAGTGTAGCCCATATGTAGGTTATTACAGTGTTAAGATATATGCTTCAATTAAAATTCTAAACCAATCCTGCTAAAAATGATATGGAATCTTACCAAGTTGTCTTAACTTCCAGGAGATATTTTTGATAAGTATCAACCTGATGTTCCATGGAGAGTAAAAGAGTCTAATAAAACTCCAAGTACTCTCAACATGTACATTCATAAAACATGAAATTCAGAAGACTGAATATAAAAAAAACTGTGTTTTTTCTCCTCTGAAGGCATATTCAACTGTTGAAAATTTATAAGGGTCAGGTTGGATTGCATAACAGACTAGCAGCAGGTAATGGTATACAGTATGTTCAGAGAGCAAGAGGGGATTTTAATATTTACTACCAGTAATGATTAACAGGTATTACTGATGCACATAGATGCACCAAAGCTTGTTAACATTTTCATTTTGTCTTCTCTTTCTTTTTTTCAGTGTGGAAATTCAAAGTATAGCTCTTAAGTTGTCTTCCAGATTGGTTGTCCATCTTGTTCAGAGTTGCCAAGAGGTAAGACTAATTAAGGTCATGTATTTTTTTTAAGTAACTAGTTTGCTAACAATTGATGCTGATTATTGAAAATCCTAGTTGCATAAATTCTCGCTTAAGATCACTGCATTTAAGGATATCATATTTGTTTACGATGGCAATAGATGGGAAACCAAAGTATTTGTTGGTGAAATTGGAAAGAGCTGGTGGTTGGGAGGCGGGGCTAGTGCTGGGCAGACTTATACGGTCTGTGCCGGGGCTGGTGGTTGGGAGGCGGGACTAGTGCTGGGCAGACTTATACGGTCTGTGCTGGGGCTGATGGTTGGGCGGCGGGGATAGTGCTGGGCAGACTTATACGGTCTGTGCCAGAGCTGGTGGTGGGAGGCGGGACTGGTAGTTGGGAGTCGAGGATAGTGCTGGGCAGACTTATACGGTCTGTGCCGGGGCTGGTGGTTGGGAGGCGGGACTAGTGCTGGGCAGACTTATACGGTCTGTGCCAGGGCTGGTGGTTGGGAGGCGGGACTAGTGCTGGGCAGACTTATACGGTCTGTGCCGGGGCTGGTGGTTGGGCGGCGGGGATAGTGCTGGGCAGACTTATACGGTCTGTGCCAGAGCTGGTGGTGGGAGGCGGGACTGGTAGTTGGGAGTCGAGGATAGTGCTGGACAGACTTATACGGTCTGTGCCGGGGCTGGTGGTTGGGAGGCGGGACTAGTGCTGGGCAGACTTATACGGTCTGTGCCGAGGCTGGTGGTTGGGAGGCGGGACTAGTGCTGGGCAGACTTATACGGTCTGTGCCAGAGCTGGTGGTTGGGAGGCGGGGATAGGGCTGGCCAGACTTATACGGTCTATGCACTGAAGAGGACAGTACAAATAAAAAAGTAGCACATATGAATTTATCTTCTTGGGCAGACTGGATGGACCATGCAGGTCTTTTTCTGCAGTCATCTACTATGTTTACTATGTATAATCAAGCCAGGAATTTGTGATCAACATCTGATTATATGCTGTAAGTACTATCATATAAAGTTTAGGAACAGAATGTTTTCTGTTACGACCCTACCTTGTGGAATGAGTCTACAAGGGAAATTAGGATAGAGATGGATAATCGCATGTTCCCTGAGATAGACTGAAAGAAAGGAAGGGAAGTAGATGGTGTGGCCAGTTGTAAACAGTGGGAAAAAGGTGAGATTAGGAATAAGGAGGAGTCAGAGTGTGTTTGTTAAATGTTTTTATTTTCTTTTTTTTTTATATATGCTATTTGTTACTGCTTTGGGCGGTATATGAGAGTTTTAATAAACATAACTTGCCCGTGTTTCAGTATTTCTTGCAAAATAATTCAGTGGTAAATATGGCCATATGAACGCCGACAAAGGCAGACAGTATGAATCAGTAATGGGATTGTCGAGCAGATAAATCCCAGGACCATCAACAGAGCTATTTCACCACCTGGTACCGGGAATTACATGAGGGAGTAATATGTTTGTGTGGTGGAGGAAATGGATAAAAGAATTGTTTTCTTTTCAGTATTGTCAGAGCTCTGATCATTCAGTCAAGAGCAGACATTTGCAGTGTTGAATCACAAGCATCTGATTTTCCTATAGAATGTTCTATTATGCTGCATCTGCAACTTGTTCTGTGAAACGAGATGTGCTGGATGCAACTCCTAGCCTCATATTCGACTAGTCAAGAGGCATTGTAATACAATTTATATTCATAATTCCATCTCGTAGCTAGTCAAGTTGAGGCCTGCTACCATTCGTTCTTAGTACCAGGGGCGTAGCTGCGTGGGGCCACGGTGGCCTGGGCCACCCTGCCGATGACCCTCTCGACCCCCCTCCCCCGCCGTCACCGTGGGTCCTCTTGTTTCCTGCGCAAGGTTTTGTTCTGTTTCTGACGTCCTGCACGTACAACATACAGGGCATCAGAAACAGAACAGGACATCAGAAACAGAACGAAACCTTGCACAGGAAACAAGAGGACCTCGGCTGGTGAGGATTGGGGTCCCTGGCCAGCAAAGGTAGGCGGCAGCGGCGGGGGAGGGATGGCGGCAGGAGGGGGGTCAAGAGGGTCGTCGGCAGGGGGGGGGCAGAGTTGGTGGTGGTGGTGGCGGCTACGGGGGTCGGCAATGCTGGGTTGGTCAGCGGCACCGGGGGGGGGGGGGGGGGCTAAAATGTGCCCCCTCACCTGGGCTCTGGACCCCCCTCCCGCCGAACTTTGGCTACGCCCCTGCTTAGTACCAACCCAAATAATTGTTTTATACTGTTGCATTTCATCACTGCCACATAGGCTTGAATGGCTCTTCCAGTGCCTAGCAAAACTTATAAATACAGAACCCAGTTTTCTAAAGTAAGTCAAAATTTATCTAATATGAGGAGGAAATCGCCTCAAGAACAAGCCCTTCCCAGATACTTTTACATGGGATAAAGGCTACATTTCATCATCATGGGCGTTTCAATCGAAACCAACTCCTCTTATTTTAAAGAAAGATTTTTTCTAAAAAGTTTTTTTGAAAGTAATTTTTCTAAATATTCAAAAAAGCCACTGTGCCAAAAAATACTGTGAATAACAGTCCAACTTAACTTTGGCAAACTACAGGTTTTTCTCCTTTCCCAACCGTGGTTTGACCACAGTCAAACCACGGTTGGGAAAGGTTGGGAAAGGAGAAAAACCTGTAGTTTGCCAAAGTTAAGTTGGACTGTTATTCACAGTATTTTTTGGCACAGTGGCTTTTTTGAATATTTAGAAAAATTACTTTCAAAAAAACTTTTTAGAAAAAATCTTTCTTTAAAATAAGAGGAGTTGGTTTCGATTGAAACGCCCATGATGATGAAATGTAGCCTTTATCCCATGTAAAAGTATCTGGGAAGGGCTTGTTCTTGAGGCGATTTCCTCCTCATATTAGATAAATTTTGACTTACTTTAGAAAACTGGGTTCTGTATTTATAAGTTTTGCTGAGAAGATTTGGAACCAGTATCCCTGTGTTTATACTTTTAGTTTGGATCTATATATCTTCCAGTGCCTAGCCATGTATCTGTGCTTTCAATATCATCTGTGCTAATCAAGATACATTTAGAACTAAATAGAACTGTAGGAAAGTTCTGCATTTAATACAAAGGAACAGTGATATCACACAATTACGTAAAGCATCTTTTTTTAGTGGGATCCGGGTTATTCATTTAATGCTTTATTACCATTCAGTTGATGAGTAGACTGTTTCTTTTCCAGTAAAATAATGGCCAGTTTGGTTGATCTGTTTTTAATCTTATGTAGAATGCTGACCCTGAATTATATAGTGGGTAACTCATATATATTTTGTGTTTTCAGGATTTGCAGTCACTGGACTCTGAATTGAAACAGTGGGTTTTACTAATAGCTGGTTGTTGCGGAGATGAGCTACAACCAGAACTCAGACTGGCAGCTGCAGAAGTCCTGATTAGCACCGCATCTGTGTTCCTGATCAACCAGCATCTTGTACTGAGTGAGCTCATTACAAAATGACATTAACTTTTCCAACAGTTAACTACTACTACTACTACTTAACATTTCTAGAGCGCTACTAGGGTTACGCAGCGCTGTACAGTTTAACAAAGAAGGGACAGTCCCTGCTCAAAGGAGCTTACAATCTAAATATGGAATGTTGCTAGTGGAATAGCAACATTCCATGTAGAATGTCAAATAGTAGCAACATTCCATGTAGAATCTCAAGTAATAGCAACATTCCATGTTCCACTTCACTAACCACTAGGCTGCTACCCCTCCACTACTACTACTACTACTACTTAACATTTCTAGAGCGCTACTAGGGTTACGCAGCGCTGTACAGTTTAACAAAGAAGGGACAGTCCCTGCTCAAAGGAGCTTACAATCTAAATATGGAATGTTGCTAGTGGAATAGCAACATTCCATGTAGAATGTCAAATAGTAGCAACATTCCATGTAGAATCTCAAGTAATAGCAACATTCCATGTTCCACTTCACTAACCACTAGGCTGCTACTCCTCCACTACTACTACTACTACTACTTAACATTTCTAGAGCGCTACTAGGGTTACGCAGCGCTGTACAGTTTAACAAAGAAGGGACAGTCCCTGCTCAAAGGAGCTTACAATCTAAATATGGAATGTTGCTAGTGGAATAGCAACATTCCATGTAGAATGTCAATAGTAGCAACATTCCATGTAGAATCTCAAGTAATAGCAACATTCCATGTTCCACTTCACTAACCACTAGGCTGCTACTCCTCCACTACTACTACTACTACTACTTAACATTTCTAGAGCGCTACTAGGGTTACGCAGCGCTGTACAGTTTAACAAAGAAGGGACAGTCCCTGCTCAAAGGAGCTTACAATCTAAATATGGAATGTTGCTAGTGGAATAGCAACATTCCATGTAGAATGTCAAATAGTAGCAACATTCCATGTAGAATCTCAAGTAATAGCAACATTCCATGTTCCACTTCACTAACCACTAGGCTGCTACTCCTCCACTACTACTACTACTACTACTTAACATTTCTAGAGCGCTACTAGGGTTACGCAGCGCTGTACAGTTTAACAAAGAAGGGACAGTCCCTGCTCAAAGGAGCTTACAATCTAAATATGGAATGTTGCTAGTGGAATAGCAACATTCCATGTAGAATGTCAAATAGTAGCAACATTCCATGTAGAATCTCAAGTAATAGCAACATTCCATGTTCCACTTCACTAACCACTAGGCTGCTACTCCTCCACTACTACTACTACTACTACTTAACATTTCTAGAGCGCTACTAGGGTTACGCAGCGCTGTACAGTTTAACAAAGAAGGGACAGTCCCTGCTCAAAGGAGCTTACAATCTAAATATGGAATGTTGCTAGTGGAATAGCAACATTCCATGTAGAATGTCAAATAGTAGCAACATTCCATGTAGAATCTCAAGTAATAGCAACATTCCATGTTCCACTTCACTAACCACTAGGCTGCTACTCCTCCACTACTACTACTACTACTACTTAACATTTCTAGAGCGCTACTAGGGTTACGCAGCGCTGTACAGTTTAACAAAGAAGGGACAGTCCCTGCTCAAAGGAGCTTACAATCTAAATATGGAATGTTGCTAGTGGAATAGCAACATTCCATGTAGAATGTCAAATAGTAGCAACATTCCATGTTCCACTGCACTAACCACTAGGCTGCTACTCCTCCACTACTACTACTACTACTACTTAACATTTCTAGAGCGCTACTAGGGTTACGCAGCGCTGTACAGTTTAACAAAGAAGGGACAGTCCCTGCTCAAAGGAGCTTACAATCTAAAGGACGAAATGTCAAGTGGGGGCAGTCTAGATTTCCTGAATAGAGGTATGGTGGTTAGGTGCCGAAGGCGACATTGAAGTGGTGGGCTTTGAGCAAGGATTTGAAGTTAAGGGAATTGAATTTTACTTATGTTCAGAAACTGATTCTGATGACAATAGTGCGCTTCGTTTCTGTATATATATTTGTGGTTTCTTAGGAAAACACAAGCACATACACACATATACATTGCCAGTAATCTGGATGGGCATATGAGGTCCTTTATATAAACAAGCGTCTATTGTTTATTAACTGCCGTGGGATAGACAGAGCATATGTCTGGAAAGTAAGTCCAAAAATAATTTAAAGCAGCAACCCGTTTTAACCAAAACTTATCTTCAGGCCAAATTTGTCTGAAAATTTCCCTGCATGGGAATATAATAAAAAAGAGCTTTGTTATTGCTTGGGTAACTTAGTGCCATTCCCTGTTTTGTGACTACTGCTTAGAAACCTAGAATATAGCAGTAAATAAGGATTTTAAGGCCCCCTCTAATATTTCCCAATAACTTGGCATTGATCTCATTTGAGCTCTTGTTTTACCTTAATTTCCTGATAGCCATAAGTACATAAGCACCGCCGTACCGGGAAAAGACCAAGGGTCCATCAAGCCCAGCATCCTGGGATGTGTCCAAACCCCCTTTAAATTCCGTAAGGCCAGCTGCTGTCACTACGTTCTCCGGCAACGAGCTCCAGAGTCCAATTACACGCTGAGTAAAGAAAAACTTTCTCCTATTTGTTTTAAATCTACCATATTCTAGCTTCATCTTGTGTCCCCTGGTTTTGTTGTTGTTTGAAAGTGTAAACAAACGCTTCACATCTGTCCGCTGTACTCTGCTCATTATCTTGTAGACTTCTATCATATCACCCCTCAGCCGCCTTTTCTCCAAGCTGAAGAGCCCTAACCTTCTCAGCCTTTCCTCATAGGGAAGTCGTTCCATTCCCTTTGTCATTTTTGTCGCCCTTCTCTGCACCTTCTCTAATTCCTTTATATCTTTTTTGAGATGCGGCGACCAGAATTGGACACAGTATTCTAGGTGCTGTTGCACCATGGAGCGATACAACGACATTGTAACGTCCTCGTGTTTGTTTTCCATCCCTTTCCTAATAATACTCAACATTCTGTGCGCTTTCTTAGCCGCCGCAGCACACTGAGCAGAAGTTTTTAACGTCTTATCAACGATGCCTGTTTGCAATCCTAAATTAAATCACATAGCTGTACAAATAGCATCTGAATATCGCCACCTCTTCAGAGAATTGGGTGTAAGGTCCATGCCTAGCCCTTATACTATCCGGATAGTACCGGGGTGGTCTGTAAGACATTTTAGCGACACTATCTGTATAGTACCACTGAAAATTCACACATAACAGCACTTTTCCCTATAGTAGTTGCTGGCTACAGAGATAAGTGCTTATAAATATTGGGCCTTAAGTATTTTAGCTGTCTTGGATCATGCTCTATCTTATTTACTCCATCAGGACAATCCACCATGTAGTATTGCTTAGTACAGTCTGCACAAAGACAAAGTTTCCTACTAATCTTTACTATACTGATAAACCCTCCCCCTTTCCTTGATGTGAACACCATTTACCTTATTCTGTTATCCAGTCCATCTCTAGGCAAAGTTCCAGATTTTTGGAAAGTTGCCCATGTATGTCCTAGATTAAAGGATTCAAAGATCAGTACATCACAGCTATCCTGGTACCATCCAATAGCTAATTTACCTTTGGTTTCTAAACTAGCAGAAACCTTTGTAGATGAACAACTGACAAATTTTGTGCCTCAGATAAATATACTACCTCCACATCAAACAGGTTTCTGCTGTCATCATAACACAGAGACTGCATTATTAGGTACTAGTAAAAAAGGCCAGTTTCTGAAGGCAAGGAAACGGGCCCTAGGCAGGCAATTTCTCCCCCCTCCCCCCGCGCTACGGCCCCCTCGACCCCCCCCCCCCCCGCGGCGCCGCCGTTCTGGACTACCTGTGCTGACGGGGGACCCAAACCCCCGACAGCCGAAGTGCTGTTGTGCCCTTCGCGTTGTTCATCTTCTCTGGAAGTTCCTCTGCGTGCGTCTGACGTTGCGTGCGTGTGACATCAGACGCACGCAGAGAAACTTGCAGAGAAGATGAACAACGCAAAGGGCACAACAGCACCGGCTGTTGGAGGTTTGGGTCCCCCGTCAGCACAGGTAGTCCACAATGGCAGCGGGGAGGGGGGGGGGTCGAGGGGGCCGTAGCACGGGGGGTGACAGATGATTCTGAGGCGGGGGAGGAGTATTTTCCTACTCCTCCCCTTGCCTTGGAATCAGCTGACCTGACGTCAGTGACGTCAGTGCATATCTGCCTAGCAGACCACCACCTCCAGGGAGCCACGGTCCCAATCACAGAACGTTGGAGGTGAGAATTATTATATAGGATTACAACATGCGAGATATGCATTCATCTGGACCAAGGTAACATGATCTCATTTTATTAAACCTTTCCTGCTTTTGACTTAGTTGACCACTCTTTACCATTGCAAGGATTGAAAGACATTGATGTTTCAGGAATTACACTGCAATGGTTTCCCTCTTATCTTATAGATAGAAAGTACTTGGGTCACTGGAAGAATATTCAATCTAAGGGATACCTTATCTGTTGTGGAGTACCACAGGGTTCTTGCTACTCTTTTTCAATATTTTCATATCACCACTCTTTACACCATTTCAGTACACGGATGCAATTCAGTTACTGACAGTTTTCAGCCCATCAGAATACTAAAATACACACTCCATAAATTTACTTATTGTCTGCAAATACATCTCAGTTCAATGCAGATCACAATAATAAGAAAACTAGGACATTCCTAGGAAAGAAGTGTCATGGCTTTGCCATGCCCTGCACCCAACTCACTTTCTTCCTGCGGTAGGAGAGAAAACTAACAACTTATAGCAGCAGCTTCAGAGAGCATTTTCCATCTCACAGATAGGCTGCAGAGAATACCTTCTCCTGCTTTAGACTTAGCCTGGCCTCAGAATGACATCCTATAGTATATCTCCTATCAAACTGAGCTCTCTTTTTCATCAAGCACTGCCATTTCCTCCCCTCACCCTCCCCACTGACAGTTTGAACTTCGTGGGTGTGGCTTGGATCTCTTTCAGGGAGAGAAAACTAACAACTTATAGCAGCAGCTTCAGAGAGCATTTTCCATCTCACAGATAGGCTGCAGAGAATACCTTCTCCTGCTTTAGACTTACCCCTCTACCCACCCACCCCTAGAGTGACATGTCTTATATAACCTCCCTATCAACCCACTCATTACTTTACCTCACCCATTTCTATTCTTCTATCACCTTCTCCCACTACTCCAACCAGAGTTACACCTAATCACACTGACCACCCTTCAACATCTTCAGTCCTTCTGTGACTGTTCTCTTGTGCTTGACTGCTTAAATATTTTAAATTTAAATGCTTTACTTTTTGTCTATTAGATTGTAAGCTCTTTTGAGCAGAGACTGTCTTTCTTCTGTGTTTGTACAGCGCTGCGTACACTTTGTAGCGCTCTAGAAATGTTAAATAGTAGTAGTAGTAGTAGTAGTAGTTGGCCTCTGTGGCGTTCCGGTGGTGTACATATACTGTAGCAGAACTTGCTTATCTACTCCTACCCTAGCTGAGATAATATTCAAGCACCTTTTTGACTTTATGTGCAACTTCTTTAAATTAGTCACCTTAGTCTATCTTATCTCTACCTGTATGTTCCATCTTCACTTACACATATGCTGTCTATTAAAATGTTTTACTCTGTATTGTGTTGACATTGAGGGTCATTTTCGATATGTCGTCTAAATCTGAATTTGGACGTTTTACACAAAACGTCCAAATTCTGAACAGGAAAGAACAACAACAAAAAAAGATCTATCTTTTCCTTTCGAAAATACTGTTTTGAAAAACGTTTTGTTATTTGGTCATTTTGTTTTTCAGTCCATTTTCAAACAAAAAACGTCCAAATGGAAGACGCAGAAAATCAAGCCATTAGGATACAGACCATAAGAAAAGTTTCAGTCACAGGAAAGCATTCATAGAGGATAACAACGTTCAAACTGCTGTAGAATCAGTCCTGTTACACTTGTGGAGGAAAGCATGCTATCAATTCCCTTGTGGCAAATATGACTCAGCCCCATGCAAAATGAATGGGCTGCGGCACATTTGCCAAACTGGGAATTGCTCGGTTTAGTAAAAGAGGCCCAAAGTCAGAAACAACTCCGTTTATACCTAATTGTTCAACCACCCTTAGGTTTTGATTTGGGTTTTAAAAGCAATACCATGTGGATGTAAGGTCTGGATAAATGAATTAAAACCATCAAAGTTAGCCAACAGATTTATTTTCTACTGAAAATAATTAACTTTGTATGAATTTGGCAGCTAATAGTGTGCTGCTTGTATTTACATCCAAACAGATTTTAAGTAGAAACAAATATATACAGAACTGGCACATGGACTGACTCTGGACTTCTGCATGAAGGTAGCTCTTCCCTCATTATTCAATACCTCTCTTTTAAATAGTAGTAATAAAAAATATCAAGTGCATTTTTATAATATAGCACTGCAATCCATAAAACAAAAGAAGTATGTGCCCACGAACCATCTTTCTTTCTTAATCTAGGCACAGGAAAAAAATATTTTAAATGTTCCCAGGTTTCAACCTAATTAAGGTTTAAAAGAAATCTTTTGTAGTTTAAAATGAAAACTATAAGTACATGATTCTCATAACATGATCTCTGTTTTGGTGTCCCTTTACTAGGTGAAAACATCTCGGTACCAATGCAATGCGTGCTAGGGTGTCCCTATAACCAGCCCCTCAAAATAACACACTGATTACGATTTAGAAGTAATTACTACTCTAACTGATGAAAGGTTATTCTATTCTGAGGGTTCCTCTGTTTATATCCGTATGCTGCACAAGCCGTCATGTTTTTATAATTGAGATTAAATAAAAATGCTATCAACAAACATGCGGCAGCATATAATTTGTTTTGGTGTCACCAATATGGCAGCTCCGTGGGGGAGGGAGGGGGGACTTCAACCTTTTGACATCATGCCATCTCCTGTCTTCATTAAACCTCCTTGATGTCCACCTTCAAACTACATGCCATCACATTTAGATGCCATTTTGTAAAATAGCACTGTGAGGGAGTCTATAGGACACAGCCATTTCCCCTTAAGGATGCCCCTCACAAAATTAGAACCACCTTAAAACGCATAGTCCCACCCACAGGGGATGTGACAGGAGGGGTGGAGCCAGGAGGGCATGGTCTGGGAAGTATAAAGATTTTTTTTTTTGTTACATTTGTACCCCGCGCTTTCCCACTCATGGCATGCTCAATGCGGCTTACATGGGGCAATGGCGGGTTAAGTGACTTGCCCAGAGTCACAAGGAACTGCCTGTGCCGGGAATTGAGCTCAGTTCCTCAGGACCAAAGTCCACCACCCTAACCACTAGGCCACTCCTGGATCAGTACACAGCTAGGTTAAGGAGGCCCAGAGAGAATCAGCAACACCCAACTGCATTTTCATCCACCACTTATGTGTGAACTGGTACAGTCAGGTAGGCCAAGTTAAACTTGGAACCTTGCAACTTTGGATTTTTACTAAAGTAACTGCTAGAGATATATTGGTAACTCTGGGGAGCCAGGTCATAGACAAGTAAAGTACACTGCTGTGCTGAGAGACAGTATGCCATGGCCCTGCAGGACCAGGCCACTGGAGAGCCTTGTTACATCTGTAATCTCCCATTATAATGGGGATTGCGATATCATCTGAGAGAATGCTTCAGGGTCTCTCAGGGGAGGACTCTGGAGTTGTGGGAGGTAAAGGATCCAGCCCAAGGGGTGGGTTCCTGGGATAAGTTGCAGAGAAAACAGTTTCATGTTGTTGAGTGTCAGCGTGGGAGGAATTTGAGTTAATAAATGTTATAGATGGGTAGAGCACGAGGTCTTTGGTTGCCTTCGCCTTGCCAGGACCCTTGGAGAAGAGGGGCTATCCTGGAAAGGCCAGATAACCTAAGGTTGAAAGTTAAGGGAAGAGTTATTGTCAAAGGCAGTAACAGTCTGACAGGAGCGCTCTGGGTGGGCAAGGGTTAGCCCAGCTCACAAACAGGAACAGAGAAGAGCCTGTTCAAGGCCAGAGGGTGCAGCTCAGTGAAGCGCAACTCTTGAGGAGAAGACAAACAAGGAGGTCTGATCCTCGAGGAGTTTGCTGGTGACAACCAATGCTACCAGCACATCCTTGGATTATACAGCCCAAAGGGATGGGTGATGAACTGGAGGAGCTGTAGATATGTACATATTTTGGGGATTTGCTATAAGAAATTGGTATTGAATAATGAGGGAAGAGCTACCTTCATGGATAAGACTGTAGCAAATGGTCTTAGATGGATAGAAAACCTCTTAAACCAAATGCTATCTGTAAGGATATATAGTGTTTGGGTTTACTGCCTTTTGCAGAGTTCAGTAAAGTTTGCATAAAAGATAACTCCTTCCTTGGTGTGGCAAGTATTCCTTGAGAGAGAGAGAGAGAGAGAAGAGCCTGCTCCTGGTCTATTAAGGACACTTAGGATAAAGCCCAGCTTAACATCCTACGGCCTTCTGGATCTTTATCTGGCCCTGGCCTGCGCCCATGCTCAAGTGAAAAAGACTGAACTGTGTGTGCAGAGTGGGTTGTAGATGGAAGGAGTCATTCTCCTTTTGTGTCCTGGGTCGGTCAGAACTGAGCTGGTCAGTGAGACCCGGGTTACACATCTAAGAACATTTTTGTGTTCATTTTCCCTCCCCTGCCTGTGATTGGAACAGGACGCCTACCTGATACAATAAAAAATGTTTTCTTTTACCTGCACCCGCTGTGTGGCTCCAGTTGTCCTGGCTCCAGGCCCGCCCTCGCTCACGTTATCACAAACACATAGTTCTAGCATTGAGGTATACACATGTATGTGCACAGATACGCACATATATGTTGGCATTCTGGTCATTTACATGCATTCTTGGTGCCCAGACATTGGTGCCCTCTTTACAGAATTACCCCCCGGATTCTATATAGGGTGCCTAGCGTTCAGTGCTGAATTCCAAACGTATTCTATAACAATGCGCATAACTTCATTGGCAAAAAGCAATCAGCATTGTTAATGGGACTTAACAAGCAATAATGAGCACTAATTGGCAATAATTAGAATTTATGTGCACAACTCCCTACATGTTCTGTAATGCACTGCGCCTAAATTTTAATGTGCTCAGGCTAAAAGGGGTGTGGAAGTGGGTGTTTTGTGGGCGTTTACGCGCATTGCTATAGAATATGGTCCTCTGTGCCTAAATCTACGCGCTGGGATTTACGCCACATTTTCATTGGCGTAAATGGATGCTCATAGTTTTAGGCGCTAGGATATCTAGTAAGCATATTCTATATACCACGTCTAAATCTAGGCGCTTCATATAGAATACACTTAGGTAGAAATGTTTTCTGCGTGGATTTTTTTAAGCACCATATATAGAATCTGGCCCTATGTGTGCATGTATGTGTGTGTTCATGTATGTCCCTTTCCTTCTTTGTGTGTGTTATCTCTTTGTGTATGCCTCTCTTTTGTGTTTTTATGTGTATGTGTGTTTCTGCCTGTGGCTTTTTGTCTATACATACAGATGGACAGATAGGCAGACGGATAGAGCCTCCCCAATAAGCGCTATTGCTTAGGTGAAACACATATAGAACTCCAAGAATGTTGGGCATTATTAGGAAAGGTATGGAAAACAGGTGTGAGGATGTTATAATGCTGTTATATCGCTCCATGGTGCGAACGCACCTTGAGTATTGTGTTCAATTCTGGTCGCCGCATCTCAAGAAAGATATAGTGGAATTGGAAAAGGTGCAGCGAAGGGCAACTAAAATGATAGCGGGGATGAGACAACTTCCCTATGAAGAAAGACTAAGGAGGCTAGAGCTTTTCAGCTTGGAGAAGAGACGGCTGAGGGGAGACATGATAGAGGTATATCAAATAATGAGTGGAGTGGAACAGGTGGATATGAAGCGTCTGTTCAGGCTTTCCAAAAATACTAGGACTAGGGGGCATGCGATGAAACTACAGTGTAGTAAATTTAAAGCAAATCAGAGAAATTTTTCTTCACCCAACGCGTAATTAAACTCTGGAATTCGTTGCCGGAGAACGTGGTGAAGGCGGTTAGCTTGGCAGAGTTTAAAAAGGGGTTGGACGGTTTCCTAAAGGACAAGTCCATAAACCGCTACTAAATGGACTTGGGAAAAATCCACAATTCCGGGACTAACATGTATAGAATGTTTGTTCGTTTGGGAAGCTTGCCAGGTGCCCTTGGCCTGGATTGGCCGCTGTCGTGGACAGGATGCTGGGCTCGATGGACCCTTGGTCTTTTCCCAGTGTGGCATTACTTATGTACTTCATCTGCTATGCCCAGTTATTAAAGTTCTAGTTCTCATATATGCAGTAGAAAACATACACAGTGGGATTTGTGTGTAACCTAAATTTTTAAAATAGTAATAATAAAATGATATTCTTCCTTCCTTCCCTATATATTTTCAGGTCTGTCGGACACACTGATTCTTTGGAATTGTGTGTTCGTGCTGCTGCAAAGTGAAGAATCTGCCGTGAGGAATACTGCTGCTGATTTGATCTGGGAATACCACGTACAACAAAAGACTCTCAGAAAAATCTCAGGTACCATGTTTGTCATTTGAATTGCTAAAGAAGGCATGATGGGTAAACAGTGTTGTATAGCAACTAAGTAAATGTAACTAGTTACTGTACTTAAGTAAAAGGTTTGTTACTTTTACTTGTAAAGAAGTACAAGAAATATTTGTTACTTTTACTTTTACCAAAGTAATAATTTTACCAATTTTTACTACTTTTACCTACTTAGTTTTGATGCTTGCAGTTAAAAGTAAAAGTGGTAGAGAGACCTAAATGATGATTCCTCAGTAAACAAAATGAAACAGCAAAACCTGGACCAGGATTTTGCAATGCAAACCTCATCACTCAAACAGTGAAGCATCTCATTTTAAGTTTTGGTGTTCAGGTAATACAGCCTATGAGAACAGTAGAGTTGCCTTTGCTTCTTGAACTGGTTACTAGTCTCCAGCCAAACAGAACAGTGATGTTGGGTCACTTTGAAGCGGAGATGAAGCTGAAGCTGGTTGCATTTCTTGGTGAACAGACATATGTCTCTCTCATATCAAACTGCTGGACAACCCATGGAAAATTTTGCATTGGTGTTATAGTCCACTCAATTGATAGTCTGCTTGTCTGGCCTTAAGACTGAAGAGTTTCCAAGTTTCCATACATTTGACATTCATGCATCAGTTCTTGAAGCTATTCAAACAGAGTTTGCCATCAGACGAAAAATAGTTAGGACAACAACAGATGATTTCAACTTTATGTCACGGTCGTGCCCTGGTTTCAGGCTCTCAGTCATCTCGCCACCTGGTGGCCAAGCCTGGTGGCTGCATTGGATTGCATGTGTGCTGTTTCCCGTTCCAGACTTCAGCCTATTCCAGTCCGGATCTTCCGGCCTGCCAGACTTGCTTGTCTTGTTTGAGCCTGCACAGCACCCATAGCTGCCTGGTGATTGCTGCAGCTGAATCTCAGCTGCTGCTGGGCTTATTAGCCATTTTGAAACTCTCTGCTTTGCCTTTGCATTGCCTAAGGCCCTGGTTTGTTGGTGCTTGTTGCACTTTTATTCTAGTTCCTTGTCTGATGCTAGTTAGTCTGTGTGTAGTTCACTTGTCTATTAGATTGTAAGCTCTTTGAGCAGGGACTGTCTCTCTTTGTTAAATTGTACAGCGCTGCGTAACCCTAGTAGCGCTCTAGAAATGTTAAGTAGTAGTAGTAGTAGTAGTTTAGCTTAGGGTTAGTATTTGTTTCCTAGACTTGTTCCTTGTTTGTCTTTTTGTGTTTAGTTTCTGTTTGTCTTGTTCAGTGGCTGCCTGGCAGCTTTTAGTTCTGTCTTGTGTTTTGTCAGTGTTTGTTCCCTGTTTTAGTGGCTGCTTGCAGTTTCCAGTTCCTGCCCTGTCCTGTAAGTCCTGTCGGCCGCCTTTAGCCAGGGGCTCAATTCCTGGGGAAGGGTGGCTAGTGCAGGTGAAGTCTTGCTGTTTTTATCTGAGTTCTGTCTGGGTCCTGGTGTGGGGTTGTTTTGCCTGCCACTGCCGCTCCTCGGCAGTGGCCCAAGGGCTCACAAACCTAGTTCCTGCTTTTTGAAAACGTGACACTTTGTGAAAGCCTTCTCTGTAATTGGACAGCATGACAATGATAGCGAATATGAAGATACAAATGATGAATTGGCGCAACTACTAATGCAGATAATATAAGGAAGTCAAGTGTTTCAGACCGAGATTCCTTTGATCAATACCTGCAGACCCAATTGAAGGCATCAATAATATTGCGGCCTGATTTGAGCAGTTTTATCAGTCTGAACAATCCACTTCCTGTTAGTGCGGTTGTTGAACACCTTTTTAGCTGTGGTGGATTAAAGACTCACCAGTGCACTCACATGAGTGACAGTCATTTTCAAAATTTAGTTTTACTAAAAGCGAAGTAGATTGAATTGTAGAACAATAAAATTGTTGGGATAAAAATATTAACAATAGTTGCATTCACTGTAGTTACAGTACTTTCAGTTTTTACTCAAAAAGTATTATATTAGGCAGTAACTTTTTTACTTTCATTTAAGTAAATTTTTAATGTGTTTTTTTCATTGTTCTTTTATTTAAGTATTAAAATATACATTTATTTTTACTTTTACTTAAGTACTTTGAACAACACTGTGGATAAAGAGGAGATATGATGGCAACCCCTCGTGCTTTAGGAGTGCCAACAAAAGAGGGATTTTTATCTATTTAAGGGTTGGATTTACTAATATGTGTTACTGTGTGTTAATGCAGTTTATTAATTCAGTCCCATTATTGCTAGTAGAGTCTATGTACTAAGCAAGGACATAACTTGCATTAATTTATTATTGGCTGCTGTAAGGATTGATAGTGTCAAAGAATCACCATAGCTTTATTAATACAGCTGGATATGGCTTTCTCCTGTGCTAATGCCCCTGCAGACATTCCCCCATACATATTTAAAAAATTTTTTGTTGTTGTTGTTACATTTGTATCCCGCGCTTTCCCACTCATGGCAGGCTCAATGCGGCTTACGTATTGTATACAGGTACTTATTTGTACCTGGGGCAATGGAGGGTTAAGTGACTTGCCCAGAGTCACAAGGAGTCTCACCTACTTTCTCCACCCCCTTCCAAATAGTGGTGGTCTAAGGAAGCACTTTGCAGCCCAGCAGGCAGCAAGTCAAACAAGGTGGGCACTGCTATGAGGCACCCTAGGTAAACCTTCCCCCTTACATAGCTACTTACTGGCGATGGCTCTGGCAAAGCATTTTCCTTGGTGACAGAAGAGATGGTAAAACAGTACACAAGCATAAGCAGAAACAAGAAGCAACACTGGGCCTTCAGTTTGGAGATAAATACAGTGCTTTTATTTTCCTTACAACCTAGTCCCCTCTCTCTTGTAACCCAGCCACTAGAGCCACTTTTCTCTTCCCGTTCCAGGTGCCGCCACCTTTTTCATATCCAGCAGCCCCCTCTCTTGTTCTTCTCAGTCACAGAAGCTACTCTTTCCCACCCTAAACAGTCTCTCTCAGACCCATCAGCTGTCTCTTTCCCCCTCCTTTTCTACTATTTCTTAACAGCACATAACAGTCCATCGGGAAAGTTTAGTTTATGTATTTGCTATACCATGTTTTGAATGTAACAGCAAAGTGGTGTTACATTCAAAAGACATATATTATAGTACAGAATTAGCCAGAGAGATATCAGAGGCAGGATAGAGAAAAATAAGAGCGGAAAGGGGAAATTAAGAAAGAAAGAAAAATAAAGCCGCTCCGGTGCCCATGGCCAGAACCACCCAGCAGATTAGCCTTCAAAGGCTTGGCCATAAAGACATATTTTGATTCCTTTCTTAAATTAGGAATAGGAAGATTCCAACCTAAGGTTGAGGGGGTAGTGAGTTACATAGTACAGGCAAAAGCTGTGTGCCAGATATACTCCAGATGGATTCTGGATGAAAGGAATATGGATAAGAGGCAGTTCTGAGAATAATAAAAAGTTTGAGATGGAATGTAGGGGATAAGCAAATCATGAAGAAAATCTGACATACCAGCGTGGAGAGCTCAGTGAGTGAGCATCAGAAGTTTAAATCTTCTCCTAAAGGAAATTGGGAGCTGACTGGCCAGCAAGAGAATTACATAGTTCTATGGGCCCTGGACAGTAGTATATTGGCCAAAGTTTAGATTAATTGCCTAATAGAAGTGCCAGTAAGGCTGTTATAAAGTGCATTACAGTAATCAAGATGGCTTGTCACAAGAGCCTGGATCATTATATTATTTTATTGCCTAACAACCCCCAATTTACATTTTGTTTGGTGCATAAAAGCATACTTTTGTGACCACAACAAGTTGGGCCTTGAAGTTTAAATATGAGTTGAGACAAATGACTAATAGACTCCTTTAAGTTAATGGGGACACCTCAGTTGATAGTTGGAGGAGTTTTGTTCCTTAAGAACCAGATTTCTTTGAATTTAGAAATGTAAGTTTGAGCATATTTTGTCAAAGCCAATTTGTAACAACGTCTAGACAGTGGTTAGAAGAGCTTAGATTATTAGTGAGCAGATTAGGAAAGGTAACAAGCTGTATGTCGTCGTCGTTGTCATCGTCATCATCATACATATACAGTGAAACCTCGGTTTTCATTGACTTCGGTTATCGTCAGTTTCGGTTTTCTTTGATTTTTTCAGTGAAAAATTTGTCTCTGATTTCGTTGGTTGCCTCGGTTTTCGCTGCTAATTTTGCGAAAACAAAGGGCAACCCATGCACTCTCCTGCTCATTGGATTTACATTGATTCATATGGAAATAATTGCCTCGGTTTTCGTCTGTTTCGGTTTTCGTTGATTGTTTTCGGACGGATTATCAACGAAAACCGAGGTATCACTGTATTTATTTATTTATAACATTTATACCCCACATTTTCCCACCCATTGGCAGGCTCAATGTGCAGTCAGGAAAGAATGTAATTTAAATTTATCCACTGGCTTTATATGTACCAAAAGTGGGCATGTAGAACAAAGGTAATGCCAAAAGGGGCATATGTGCATTGCATTTGGGCTTTCCCATATATCGCTTGGTTCTAGAGAAGGGTATTCCTACAAATATCACCTCTCCTGATTATAGAAATGGGGTTACAGGCAGCAGTGTGCTTATTCGATATTGTAGCTAGCTTGCTATTGAGTGGTGCAGCTGGTATACTGTTTTGAAGAAAAACATGTTTAGCTGTTAAAAGAACAAAAAGTCAAGGAAATAAAAACCACTAGCAGGGAATACAAAATCAATGAGATAAGACAGATTCCATATTTATTTATTTCTAAAACGTATACCCCGCTTACACCTAAGCGGTTCACAATAAAACATACATACACATAAACAATTTACAACACCTTCAAAAATTACAATGAACTGTTGCTAATTTCCAACTGCATCAAATACAGAATGCCTGAACACAAAAATGAGTTTTCCAAAGCTTCTTAAATTGACCTACATTTGTACAGAAGCGGAGATGCCCAGGCAAGGCATTCCATAATACTGGGCCTGCAACTGAAAACGCTGCTGCCCTCATGAGAGGCATAATGTGTTGTTGCAAATGAGTCGGTTACTAACTTCTTTGCGGAATCCGATCTCAATCCCCTAGCAGATACAAACACTGTTATCACAGAACGCAAGTACCATGGCACATTTTCATAAATAGTCTGAGGAAGCAAGCATAGAACTTTAGACTATATCCTAAAACACACAGGTAGCCAATGTAACTGCTTCAACACAGGAGTCTTATGAGCCCACTTTGATACACCCACCAGCACCCTCACAGCTGCATATGCTAGAACAGTAGAAGATGTAACACTTATAATTAAAGAAACGTTTTTGTGAAGATGATGGTTACTCTCAGTTATCTAAGCCATGACGCTCTCGCATCTAAGGCTTCTAAGACAACAAGAACTATGAGCCTACCATAAGGGGTTCTCATTTGATGCCCAGATACATCCCCGAGTAAACCAAGATCCTTGTAAAAGTGCAATGAGGGCAAAATTAAATAATTGAAAAGTATATACATCTACTACTAACAATTACAACTGATGCCCCCAATAAAACAGAATGACTCCAATCCTAAAATGTATATCTCCAAAGTCATTGGCTAGAAAAGTCAGTCTTTCAAAAATGATACTTACCTGAAATCCAAATGATGATTCAAAAATAGCAAGTAGCAGAAACTCTCCAACCGTTGGCTCTACAGAGCTCCATTTTGAAATCTTCGTCAGGAACCATGGTGTTAAAGAGCTGAAAACAGACTGCAACAGGAATCGTGCACCTTTCAAAATGGCGATCAGAAAAGGGGGAACCCCAACTCCATTTCCTGTGGAACAGAAATACCCAAAATGGCATCATGCTTATGGTAAACTTTATGAACACAACAATAGTGCATAGTACAAATTCAAGCAATACTATTCCGTTTTATACATTTGTTCAAACCGTAAAGTTGAATATCCAATATTGTTCATGTAGCAAAAGAAGATGTGCTCTGTCTCCTTGATAACCTTCAGAAACTTGTTCAATAACAAAAACCATTAGCGTTCAGAAAAAAATTACGATGATTAGAAAGACAATGAGCGACCATAGGACTACTACTACTACTACTACTTAGCATTTCTATAGCGCTGCCAGAGTTACGCAGCGCTGTACAAGTTTAACATGGGAAAGGATAGTCCCTGCTCAAGAGAGCTTACAATCTAAAGGTTACAAACTATGTAGTCAGTGTAGGTAACTTACAACTTATGTAGTCAGTGTAGGTAGCTTACAATCTAGAGGTTACAAACTCTGTAGTCAGTGTAGGTAACATGAATGGGGAAGGTGGTTAGGCGCCAAAAGCAAGGGAGAAGAGATGGGCTTTGAGTAAGGACTTGAAGATAGGCAGGGAGGGCGCATGGCGTATGGGCTTGGGAAGTCTGTTCCAGGCATAAGGTGATGCGAGGCAGAAGGGGCGGAGTCTGGAGTTAGCGGTGGTAGAGAAGGGTACGGATAGGAGTGATTTGTCCTGAGAGCGGAGGTTACGGGTGGGAACATACGGGGAGAGGAGGGTAGAGAGGTAATGGGGGGCTGCAGATTGAGTGCACTTGAAGGTCAATAGGAGAAGCTTGAACTGTATACGGTAACGGATCGGGAGCCAGTGAAGCGACTTGAGGAGAGGGATGATATGAGAGTGTCGGTTCACGCGGTAGATAAGACGTGCGGCGGAATTTTGGACAGATTGAAGGGGGGATAGATGGCTAAGCGGGAAGAAGGTTGCAATAGTCAAGACGAGAGGTAACGAGCGAGTGGACGAGGGTTCGGGTGGTTTGTTCAGAGAGGAATGGGCGAATTTTGCTAATATTAAAGAGGAAGAAGCGACAGGTCTTAGCTGTCTGCTGGATATGGGCAGAGAAGGAGAGGGAGGAGTCGAAGATGACTCAGATTGCGGGCTGAGGAGATGGGGAGGATGTGGGGGCATTGTCAACAGTGACGGAAAGTGGGGGAAGAGGAGAAGAGGGTTTGGGTGGAAAGACAAGGAGCTCAGTCTTTGCCATGTTCAGTTTCAGATGCCGGTTGGACATCCAGACAGCGATGTCTGAAAGGCAGTCCGAAACTTTGGCCTGGGTTTCGACTGTGATGTCGGGAGTGGAGAGATAAAGCTGGGTGTCATCAGCATAGAGATGGTACTGGAAACCATGTGATGAGATCAGCGAGCCCAGGGAAGAGGTGTAGATCGAGAAAAGAAGCGGTCCAAGGACAGATCCTTGAGGAACCCCAACAGAGAGTGGGATGGGATGGAAGAAGAGCCATTAGAAAATACTCTGAAGGTGCGTTGGGAAAGGTACGAAGAGAACCAGGAGAGGACGGAGCCCTGGAACCCGAATGAGGACAGTGTGTCGAGAAGTAAATTATGGTTGACGGTGTCAAAGGCGGCCGATAGGTCGAGGAGGATGAGGATGGAATAGTGACCTTTGGATTTGGCAAGGAACAGGTCATTGCAGACTTTAGAGAGTGCTGTTTCTGTCGAGTGTAGTGGGCGAAAGCCGGATTGAAGCGGATCGAGGACGGCCTGAGAGGAGAGGAAATCAAGGCAGCGGCTGTGGACAGCGCGTTCAAGTAATTTGGAGAGGAAGGGTAGAAGAGAGTTGGGGCGGTAGTTGGAGGGACAGGTGGGCTCAAGTGAAGGTTTTTTGAGAAGTGGTGTGACTACAGCGTGCTTGAAGGTGTCAGGGACAGTAGCGGAGGAGAGAGAGAGGTTGAGGATGTGACAGATTGAGGGGATAACTGAAGGAGAGATGTTGTTAAGCAGATTGGTGGGAATGGGATCAGAGGAGCAGGTGGTGCACTTAGAGGAAGAAAGAAGGCGAGCAGTGTCCTCTTCGGTGATCTCAGGGAACATCACCTACTGAGATGTTCTACTAGATGAGTGTGGATCTTGCTGGTAATATGTCCAACATATATCTCCTTACATGGACAAATCTTTAAATATCCTAGTGTGGCTAACCTTTACGTGTCATCTTTTGAAGAACAACATTTGTACTCTTCTGCATGGTTTACTCATGTTAAAATTTGGGCCATTTTTATTGATTACATCTTTTGCATCCATAATTCAGAGACTCTGGTGGAGAGCCTCCTAGCGTCTGTATCACATTGCCACTGAATTTTTATTTATTTATTTTAGTTACATTTGTACCCCGCGCTTTCCCACTCATGGCAGGCTCAATGCGGCTTACATGGGGCAATGGAGGGTTAAGTGACTTGCCCAGAGTCACAAGGAGCTGTGCCTGAAGTGGGAATCGAACTCAGTTCCTCAGTTCCCCAGGACCAAAGTCCACCACCCTAACCACTAGGCCACTCCTCCACTTATGCTCCGTTTCATGTAAAGGAGCATGAACAGGAGGATGTCAGCAAGAAGAAAGAGCAGGGCAGCGAACGCAGCTGCGCTGGAGACCACGCTCTGAAGAAGGCTTCAGCTCACAGGGGTTAGAGACCCCCGCCAGCCAAACCAAGGGCCTGGATGAAATTTGCGAGGGGCCGGGCTCCCATGGCCCCACCTAGCTACGCCCCTGGCCTGATGGTCAGCAGTGAGTTGAGATCTTGGGGAACCAGGTTCCCTCTGCAGCTCTGTGTGACCCTGGGCAAATCACTTAGCCTTCCATTGCCACAGATACAATAATATGACTTAGATTGTGAGCCCATTAAGGACAATGCAAAGTACCTGTAATACATAAGTATTGCCATACTGGGACAAACCAAAGGTCCATCAAGCCCAGCATCCTGTTTCCAACAGTGGCCAGTCCAGGTCACTTCTGCCCCCCAATGACCCCCGTGGACCATAAGAGACATCAAGCATGCCCAGGGGGCCCTACCTAGAGCTCAGGGGTGGGGGAGCTTGTTCTGGGTGGAGGATGGGGGGGCTATTTTGTAGACCAGAAAGGAGATCAGGTGGACTTTCATGCAAAAAAAAAAAATAGTCATGCAGTTCCCGGCTGATATTCTGCCAGGGCAACATAACTCTCTTATGCATTCCTCGGCTGAATGTTGGCCGGGATCCCCTAGGCTTTGGCAGCCAACCCTACAGAAATTAGCCCCCAGTATTCAGTGCTGGTACCTGTATATGGCCTGGCACTGAATATTGGGGGCTAATCTAGCCAGCGACGGTAAACGCTTAAAAAAACAAAATGCTGACTACTGCTGGTTGAATATCAAGGGGCTTGCTTGTAAAATGCTGTGCTCAATAGTGACTTCATCTGTCTTTCTCAGAGAGTGTAGTCTACATTAAATCCCAGATTTCACACTACAGATAACATAGAACTAAGACCCCACCAACTAACACTGGCCCCATATCTCGTGATAATAACTCCTACCCAATCCACAAAATATTCCTTGTCAATTTTGAATAGTTTTGTGTCGTTTCCAAAATTTAATCACCTTGCTCATCGTTCCCATTTCCAGATCATTAATAAATGTGTTAAATAGCACTGGTCCCCGGGGCACTCCACTGAGAGAATTGGTAATTTAACCATACCCTCTGTTTTCTATCCATCAACCAATTCCTAATCCACAACAGAACACTGCCTCCTATCCCCTGGGTTTTTTTTTTTAATTTTTTCAGGAGTCTGTCATGAGGGACTTTGTCAAATGCTTTCTGAAAATCTTGATACACTATCAGGCTCATTTTCAAAAGAGATAGACGTCCAAAAAGTGACATAAGTCAGCATTTGGACGTTTATCTCACAGAACCGTCCAAATCAGTATTATCAAAACCTCTTTTTGGACGTCTTTCTCTGAAGTCTGTCAGAAGAACGTCCAAATCTCAAGAGGAAGTACTAGGGGCGTGTTCAAGGTGGGACTTGGGTGTTCGTAAGACATGGACGTCTTTCAGCAATAATGGAACAAAACAAAGACGTCCAAGACTACAACTTAGATGTTTTGAGCTAGACCTTTTTTTATGACGAATAGCTGCAGTGGGAATTGAACCCACTTCCCCAGGATCAAAGTCTGCTGCACTAACCACTAGGCTACTCCTCTACTCCACACAAGAGGTGCCCCAAATGACCAGATGACCACTGGAGGGACTGGGGGATCACCTCCCTTTCCTCCCCCAAATCTCAAAACATTTTGCCAAACAGCACTTTCAAAATGAAAAGATAGACTTTTTTTTGTAGAGAATGACCTTTCCTGTTCTGATTTTGAACATTTTACAAAAAACATTCAAATTCAGACTTAGATGTCATATCCAAAAATGCCCCTTGTGGATTTGACTTGCCCAAAGTCACAAGGAGCAGCAGTGGGAATTTAACCCATGTTGCCAGGATCAAAGTCCGCTGCACTAACCATTAAACCACTCCTTCTCTGTTTTGGACATCTTGGTGTTCAAAAATGGCTTTAAATCAAAGATGTCCAAATCTAAGGACGTCCAAATCCAAGGATGTTCATGGTATTTTCAAAAACAAAGATGGACGTCCACCTTTTTTTGAAAATGAACTTTTCCCCGCCTCCGAATTTGTACGTTTTACAAAGATATCCAAATTCCAACTTGGACGTTTCTTTCGAAAATGCCCCTCCTATATCAACCGACTCACCTTTATCCACATATTCATTCATGCATTCAAAGAACTGAAGGAAATTGGTGAGACAAGAACTTCCCTTGGCTGAATCCAATTTTAAACCATATTTGTCTATGTGTTCAGTCATCTTATTCTTTATAATAGTTTCCACTATTTTTCTCAGCACCGACATCAGGCTTACCGATCTGTAATTTCTCAGATCAGCCTTGGATCCCTTTTTTAAAATAAGTGTTATATTGGCCACTCTCCAATCTTCAGATACTACAGACAGTTTTAATGACAGATCAGGTTACAACAGATCTGCAATTTCATATTTGAGTTCTTTCAGCACCCTGGGGTGTATACCATCTGGTCCAGGTGAGTTATCGCTCTTTGACTTGTTGATTTGGCTCAGTACATCTTCCAGGTTCACCGAGATTTCTTTCAGTTTCTCTACTTCGTCACCCTTGAAAACCACCCCTGGTACAGGTAAATCTCTTACATCTTCAGTAAAGACTGAGGCAAAGAATTCATTCAGCCTTTCTGATTTGGTTCTGTCCTCCCTGAGTGCCCCTTTTACTCCTTGATGATCTAACAGTCTCACAGATTCCCTCACAGGCTTTCTGCTTCCTTTATACCTGAAAAAGTCAAAAAGTTATTACTATGAGTTTTTTCCTCTAAAGCAAATTTCTCTTCAAATCCTCTTTTGGCCTTCTTTATCAATGCTTTGCATCTAACTTGCCAGTGCTTACATTGCTTTTTGTTTCTTCATTCTGATCATTTTTTTCATCATCTGAAAGATGTTATTTTGCCTCTAATAGCTTCTTTCACTTCTCCTTTTAACCATGCTGGCTGTCATTTGCTCTTCTCTCCACCTTTATTAATGCATGGAATACCTAGGCTTCCAAAATGGTGTTTTTGAACAACGTTCATGCTTAATTAAAAGTCCTAACCTTTGCATCTGAGCCTTTCAGCTTTTTTATTTTCCTCATTTTATTATAATTACCCTTTTGAAATTTAAATGCTGCTATAGTACATTTCCTTATTGACTGCACTCCAGTTAAGTCAAAATTGATCAGGTTATGATCACTGTTTCCCATGGACCCAACACCATTACCTTTTGTACTAAGTCCTGCATTCCACTAAGGACTATATCTAAAATAGCTCCCTCCCTCTCTTATCAGTTACTGGACCAGTTGCTCCGAGAAGCAGTCATTTATTATATCTAGGAATTGTACCTCCCAATTCTCCCTGATGTGGCATTTAACCAGTTAATATTGGGGTAATTGAAATCACCCATTATTATACTTTTAGCAAATTTGCTAGCTTTTCTCATTTCTGTTAATATATCTTCATCTGTCTGATCGTTCTGTCCTAGTGGTGGACAGTAGTATAGCCCTACACATTTATTCTTTCTTTCACACATAGAATTTCTGTCCATAATGATTCTATGTTGCTGCCTGTTTCATGCATAATTTTTATTTTGTTTGACTCAAATCCTTTTCTAACATATAATGGCAACCCCCCGAGATGAAGGGGGAGTCCTAAGATGGCGGACGCAGCTCGCTAGCTCTCGTCGAGTCTCCGTGGACTTTTTCCTTTTCTTGATTAAAATTAAAATTCTTGCTACTTGACATGCTTCACACTAAAAGGAAAGGGGTGGTCAAAAGCTTACCACCTGCAGCGACGACCACTCAAACGGTCCAACTGACCCTCGACGGATTCGCTGCAAGTACACCAAGGGTGAAGAAGGTGAGGAGTCCCGCTGTGGAAGCGTGTGGAGGAGCGATGACTTCCTTGGGACAAGATACCACCCTTTCCTCGCCTGATCTACACCCACCTCCGTGTCCTGCGAGCTACCGTGACGCGGCAGAATCTTCAATAGCGTCCGAAGATGGCGCTGAAGAATTTTCGGCAGTTGGTGTCGTGCCTGGAGCAAGCGGGGAAGATAATCAACAACAAGAGCTGGAAGCTCACACGAAGGTAACCTTAGAGGCCATATGGGCAATGCCAAAATATTTGAATAAAACAGTTACAAAGGCTGCAGCGGATACTGCTTCCCTGGTAACTAAAGTAGATTCTCTGCAGGACTCCATTGAAAAAATAAAGCAAGACTCTAATACACAAAATGCTATTTTTCACCAAGAAATTTCCTCTTTAAAAAAAAACAACTGAGTGCCTGATTAAAGACAAAACTGTTATTCATAATAAAATTAATCAGCTGGAGAATTTCAACAAGAGACTCAATTTGAGAGTATTAAATTTCCCAAAATATGGTTGAATTGAATGGTTTGGAACTATTTAAAAAATATTTATCTGAAGTTCTCAATTGCTCCCCCGAGATGATTCCTCCTATAAACAAAATATATTACCTTCCAATTCCACAAAAGAAGATGGAGGAACAAAAGAGAAAATCAGAGGTTCAGGATTTACAAGGTCATGGATTACAAAACTTGACAGCATTTTTGGAAAATTCATTGCCTGAAATCCACACTCGCTCAACTTTGTTAATTTCTTTTGTTTTTGAGCAGGACTTAAATTCAGTTATGAAATTGTACTTTAAAAATGCTCAAAAAACTTTTCTAGGGGCCCAAGTGTGGATCTACCCGGATGTTACTAGGTATACCCAGGAAAAAAGGAGAGAGTTTCTCTTATTGAGAGACGAGGCCAAGGCATTGGGAGCTAGCTTTCTGCTAGCTTACCCGTGTAAATGCCTGATAAAATATTTAGATAACAAGTATATTTTCTACGAACCTGAACAATTGAAAAGCTTTGTTGAATTAAAGAAGATTGCCAAATGACTTCTTGGGTTTGGGGGTATAGCGCAGTAATAACTACCCTTGGGGCGATCCAGGTCCTATTGTCTAATAATGATAAATAATTTGTTCTCCTCAATTTATTTGACCCCCCCCCCCTTATTGTGGTTCATTATTGTGGTCTAAGAATAGGGAAATAATTCTGAAATGAGAATTTTACTTGTTTTTCCTTATGAGGTATGCTATCTCTGTGTTGCTGTAGCAAGATTATCTTGTAATTATTTGTGAAATTATAAATAAATAATAAAAAAAATAATGCAACCCCCCCAAAAATTTAATCCATCCTTTCATTGTGATGTAATTTGTACCCTGGTAACACAGTGGCCCATTGATTGCTTTCTACACCAGTGTATCACATCATCCAGTCCTGTATATAAATGAATTCTTTTTACAACAGACCAGAGCAAAAGAGTACATGTTCAGGCTTGCATGTCAGGATTACAGCTGTAAACATAGAGCTGGCTAGGGAAGATAATTTCAAGAGGAGTCCTCCATAGAGAATCATAGTGCAGTTCGGTTTAATTGTTCTAGACTGGATGGCACATTTTCATTTTCAGTTTATGTGCCTGTGTAAGAGAGCAACAATTTTGGAACAGTTGGATAGAGAAGGCAGACCCCTTTAAGGGAATGCCGGACACAAACGGGCGGAAGGCCAGGAGGGCAGAAGAGGGAAGGGGGAGGGGCAGAAGAAAGGGAGAGAGAGTTAAGCAAGTGGGCAGGTAAAAGGAAGGAAAGGGTTAAGGAGGTGAGGGACAGGGACGAAGAGGAGGGGCGTGAAAAGGTATAAAAATAACAGCCGGGGAACAGGCAGCCCTCTTTCATCCGGCCAGCGCAGGAAGCAACGCTGAACCAACCCACCCACCCAACATGGGTAGCTGTCGCAGCTAGGCAGGCGTAAAGTTACAGCAGTGATATGGGCACAGCGACGGGTACACAGCCGACGGACAGACAAACGATAAGAAATGTGATAATGTTAAGTGAAACAGCTGAGTGTAAAGTTGAAATGTAAACAAGAGGCTTATGCTACACAGTAGCTGAGTCACAGCTTGTCTTCTGGCTCGGACGGCCAGGAGGCCCACATCATCAGATCAAGAGAGAGAGGCCGGGGTGCTTCCTTCAACGGGATGCGCCGAAGAAAAGGATCATGGGTGTGTCCTCTAACGGGATACGCCTGAGAGACAATTGGTGCCGCAAGAGGCACTGCAGCGCGAGAACAGGCTGCTCTAACGGCACGACCTGTCAGACAAAGGAAGCTGTGTACCCATACATACCTGTATATGGAATGTTACTAGTTATAATGTTAAGTATTAGAAATGATATGTGTTATGTGTTAGATTAAGATTGTAAATGTTAATGTACCTGGCTGCGGCCAAATAAACTCCAAATGATATCTGAAATGGACTCCAGGATATGTGATTAGTGGATAAGAAGTATGTATGAGTATGTGCCGACTGCCCGCGTTGATGGTTTTTACATGACTAATTGTGATGAAGTGTACATCTCGTTAGAAGGCACGGGGAATCCCCAACCCCAAAGAGGTAATACCATGAGATAGCGGGGACTAGGCTCAAGTTGTTCTGTAGTACAAACACAGGGTGAACATCTGGAACCCTGCTTGGGCGGTTGTAGCTAGACAGGACCTTGTAAAGAAAAATGTCAGGAAGTATTTTTTCACGGAGAGAGTAGTGGATGCTTGGAATGCCCTCCCGCGGGAGGTGGTGGAAATGAAAACGGTAACGGAATTCAAACATGCGTGGGATAAGCATAAAGGAATCCTATGCCGAAGGAATGGATCCTCAGGAGCTTAGTCCAGATCGGGAGGTGGGGATAGTGCTGGGCAGACTTATACGGTCTGTGCCAGAGCCGGTGGTGGGAAGCGGGACTGGTGGTTGGGAGGCGGGGATAGTCCTGGACAGACTTGTACGGTCTGTGCCAGAGCCGGTGGTTGGGAGGCAGGGCTGGTGATTGGGAGGTGAGGATAGTGCTGGGCAGACTTATACGGTCTGTGCCGGAGCCGGTGGTTGGGAGGCGGGGCCGGTGGTTGGGAGGTGGGGATAGTGCTGGGCAGACTTATACGGTCTGTGCCCTGAAGAGCACAGGTACAAATCAAAGTAGGGTATACACAAAAAGCAGCAAATATGAGTTATCTTGTTGGGCAGACTGGATGGACCGTGCAGGTCTTTTTCTGCCGTCATCTACTATGTTACATGTGAGGGGGCAGTGAGGATTAACCCATCCAGAAGTTGTTTGGATAATTTCCTGAGCGTTAAGGGTGACAGAGCACTCAGAAACTGAAATGCTTTCTAATTAGCATATGATTTGCATGGTGAGCAAACAGAGTTTTGGCTTGTCCACAAGACCCAAGAGGAGTTGTACAGGACCCTGTTAGCCATAGAAGGGCCAGGGTGGGATTCTTGGTACCCCATGAGACTGCACTGAGCCCAGAGGTGGGTGGAACATTTAGGGCTTGGACTCACCCTGAGTAAAGAGTGGGGCTCTGCTCAGAACCTGACAGCAGGAGAGTTTAGGAGATTAGAGACTGATTTCTCTGTTTTGGGTGGTGACAGGTCTTTTGGTATGGATGGACCTTTTGCTAAGGATTACTATGGGCTAACCCTTTGGCTGGATTATTGGCGGCAAATGGTTGCTAGATACTCAGCTTATACCCTCGGGTAGGCAGCGGCATCACACTGATGCATGAAAACATTTTATTACTAGCTGTGAATCAAATTGTGAAGACAAAGATGGCTAATAGCCTGCATTTTTGTATTGCAAGATCCTAAACACGCTCCCAGTTTCACTTCGCCTGCAATTGTCTTTGGATAAATGATCTCAAAACCCATCTTTTCTTTTACGCTTTCTCATTAATACCAGTAACTACTCAGATAGAGTCCTGAAGACAATTCCCCTCCTCTATCCTGACTGATGTTGTAGTTCTTCCCCTCCTACCTTTTACTTTCTACCTGTCCATCTGAACTTTTAGCTCCCTTCTCCTCCATTTGTTAGACTGTAAGCCGCTTTGAAGGCACTCCCAAAGCTTATTAACCTTGGAAATAATTAAGGTCACAGAGGGGACAATTCTGTAAGTGGGTGCCTCCTATGCTGGGTTCCATATTTATTTTTTTCTCAGGCCCTCTCATATGTAGCTCAGCTATTGCAGCATTAGTCCTATGGCAGAGAGACAGAAACTTTGGTCTGATTGGGACTTTCTTCTTCCCAAGGGCTATGGACATTAACCCCACAAATTCCCCAGGAATCTAGCCAACATTTGTCATTTAAACTGTAAGTGTTCAATTTGCAGCTATTCTTGACTAAGAAAGCATATTGTTGGCACTGAATTAGGCTGTATTGTATTTGATGTTTCCTATTAAGGGGCCCTTTTAATAGAGCTTAGCACATGCTAAATGCTGGGCATCCTGTTTTATATCTTTGGGCCACGTGGTAGTTAGCACACACTAATGTCCGTTACTGCACGC
Source organism: Microcaecilia unicolor (assembly GCF_901765095.1). Classification (NCBI taxonomy): domain Eukaryota; kingdom Metazoa; phylum Chordata; class Amphibia; order Gymnophiona; family Siphonopidae; genus Microcaecilia; species Microcaecilia unicolor. The sequence goes on along the minus strand of NC_044033.1, from coordinate 26,716,685 downwards.
TAAGCTTTAGTAAAAGGACACCTAAAGTTGTTTATGCTATTCTTATGGCTTGATATATTTGAGCGTTTTCCATCTGGAGGTTTTCTGGATATGTTAATTTTTAAATTTTTAGGATTTTTTAAATAATTACATTGTTATTTTTATTTTCACTTTATTTTGTCCTTATTTGTTTTTTAGTCCCTTTTTTTTATTTTTATTTTTTTTGCCTTTTCCTTTTTAAGGGTCTTCCCACTATATTATCCTGCTTTTGATGCTGCCCTGTTGTATAATAATGTCCTGGTCATGGCCTATGATGAAAGCATCAAGCCAAAACATGTCGCACATCAATTAGGGCCTTTTAAGTAATTTGCATGAAACTCTGCATCCAGTCTTATGACTGATGTGTTTTTATTTGAAATACTAGCCGTTAAGCCCGTAAAAACGGGTGAGTATTGCAGCCCTCCTCTCTCCCCTGGCCTCACCCCGTCCACCGATCCTCCCCCCCCCCCCCCATATCCAGCGACCCTCCTCTTTCCCTTGGCCTCTCCCCTCCCCCCATGTCCAGCAACCCTCCTCTGTGCCCTGCTCTCACCCCAAGTCCAGCAACCATGGCCTCTCCCCCCTGCCCTTCCCCCATGTCCAGCTACCCTCACGGAGGTGAGAGGTGCTGTCAGGTCAGTGCAGGGGGCCCGATACGGAGGGGGGCGGGAGTGGCGGCGGGGATGGGGGGAGGGTGGAGGTTGTTTTACGCTATGTTCCTTTCCAGGCGGCAGCGGCGGCGGCCGACAATTCGACTCCGTTTCCCTCTCTGTTCCGCCCTCTAACGTCATGATGTCTTGACGCGAGGACGGGACAGAGAGGGAAGTCTGTACTGCGCATTTACAAGTGAGTATGGTCACTTGCCATTTATATGTTTGATTGTTTTTGAAGCTTTTTTTATTCTATCCTGTTTGTAATCTAAATGTTTTATGGTTGTGGGAGCCATTGTTGAGTGAGTATAAACTTTCTACTTGTTTTCCCCATCTGCTCTTTATATAGTGTGTGGTTTGATACATTTGCAGTTGGCTGGCTTCTATCTTTGTGTGTATTCAAAGGTACAATTGGTGTTTTTGTGGACTGCATTCATTCAAACAAGAGGCAAGACTGACTCATCTGATAAAAGACTTACTCATGGTGCCTGGAATAAAAGAAAGCAGGTCCCATGCCTTACTTTTCTCAGTGAAAGAGATTCAAAAAAAGTTTTGTTAAACATGTTGAGCACTCTGGGTCCAGCAAAGAAAACAATGAAGCCAAAAAGTCGATTATTTCTACAAGCTCATAATTGCAATAGGAGCTATTTCTATTACAATACTACAAACTAGCCGTTGATTTGTGTTGATTACTAGGAACAGGTAATGTGTTCAGCCAAGGAACTAAGAAGAGATATGACTAGTGTATTTGCAGTGTAGAGGCTAGATGTGCCAGGCAAACACAAGATTGCTGACAGGTGACAATCAGAGCTTTAAATGAAAGGGAGAAAATTTCAGAGACCGCCTGCTTACTTTTCATGCAAAGCACACTTGTAAAGTCATTCACACTGTACTGTATAAAGGTTAAGGTGTTTTCCGGTAGACACATGTTTGTGTGCACAGTTTTGCAAGATGAAGGCACTACATGTCAATTTACTTTCCAAGTAAGTGGAGGAGTAGCCTAGTGGTTAGTGCAGTGGACTTTGATCCTGGGGAACTGAGTTCCATTCCCATTGCAGCTCCTTGTGACTCTGGGCAAGTCACTTAACCCTCCATTGCCCCTGGTACAAAATAAGTACCCGAATATATGTAAACCGCTTTGAATGTAGGTTGCAAAAACCTCAGAAAGGCGGTATATCAAGTCACACTTCCCTTTCCCTCCTTAAGGGGAAGTTCCAGATGCATATTTGGGTCAACTGAGGAGACGAATCGAGGTCCCCAGTAAAAAGAGTGCCATTCATAGGTAAGCAGAGAGAGAGAGAAGATTATTTAGACTATGACAGGGGTTCTCGACTAGAGAGTTGCACGGGGACAGAAATCCTACCCATCCCCACCCATCCCCGCTGGAATCTTACCCGTCCCCACCCATCCCCGCAAAATTTTAAACCATCCCAACCCGTCCCCACCCATCCCCGCAAGAATTTAACCCATCCCCACCCATCCCCGTAAGAATTTAATAGTACATAAAAGAAAGTTCCAGTCAGCTCCCTTTCTGGATTTGAGCCACAGCACTGTAGGCAAGGACAGACCGGAAGTTGGAACTTGGAACACTCTGGTGCGCACATGTAAGATTTGTCTCTGATTCACTGGGATTGTGTGCTGAGAGGCCGCCACATGCACACGCCAGTAGGTCAGGTGACATCTGATTATCGTGCCTGTGTCAGAGCTGAGGTCTGTGCACCAGCCTGGGAGCAAAGAGGATTAATAGTAACATAGTAAGTGACAGCAAATAGACCTGAACGGTCCATCCACTCTGCCCAATAGTCACACTCATGATCAATTCATCATTAAATCAACGAGTGTGATATTATATACTTGATTATGGTCTTTCTTTCGTGTTTCTAGAACAAAGACCACAGGAGTCTATCTGGCCCCATCCTTATGTTCCAACTGCTGGAGTTGCCATCGAAGCCCACTCCAGCCTATTCATGTTCTCATTTGTGGGACACAGACCGTAAAAGTCTGTCCAGCACTGTCCTCATGTTCCAGCCACTGAAGTTGCTGTCTAAGCCCTTTCCAGCCCATCCTACACCAGATTGCCATGTATGAGACACAGAACATACAAGTCTGCCAGGTATCAGCTCTAGTTCATCACAGCCAGAGTCGCCATCTAAGCGTCACTTGACACATCCACACACATGCAGCCATTTAAGGTTAGCTTTTATATAACTTCCATTTTCTAATTAGAGATCCTCTGTGTTCATCCCACGCCTTTTTGAATTCCGTCATCATTTGTGACTCTACCACCTCCTTAATGGAAGACTTTCCACATTTATGCTGTTAAATCAAGGAAGAAGAGGAGGAGACAGCACTCAAATAAATTGGTATTCGGTAGATGAGAGGCTGGTGCAGGTGCAGCTTACACTTCCACGGGAAGCCCACAGAACTGGTTCCATCCCCGCGGGAACCCCGCAGGAACTGCCTCCGTCCCCGCTCCGTCCCCGCTCTCTATTCTCGACCCAGTCCTCGGGACACACCTAACCAGTCAGGTTTTCAGGATACCCTCAATGAATATGCATGAGCAGTGCTTTTTTTGTAGAAAAAAAGGTGCCAGTACTCATTATGGGCGGGGTCACCACATATGGATCCACCCCTATGTTAGCCACACCCCTTATACCAGCCATGGTGCATATAAACAGACATCATTGAAAATATTATACTAGTATAGGAGAAAAAATAACCTGATTTTTTTCATTATAAATAATTTCTGTAACTGTTACAGCTCCAGTATACCCAGTGCAAAATAAGACATCAGATGTAAATTCTCAAATTGGACATATTCCAAACACTAAAATGAAAATAAAATGATTTTTTTTCTACCTTTGTTGTCTGGTGACTTTGTTTTTCTATCCATATTGGTCCCAGTCTCTGATTCTGCTGCTTTCTATCTGTTCTCTTAACACCATTTCCAGGGCTTCCTTTCCATTTATTTATTTACTTTCCTTCTTTCTTCTTCATTTCTTGCCCTACATCCATAAGTAAATGCTGAGTCCTCCTCCGTGGAATTGACTGGAGGAGGTATAACGTGGATCCAGCTTTTGCCTATTTTCTCCATCCATGTTAGTTTTTCTCCTCTCTTCCCTTTCCCTCATCTCCATCCATGTACATCTTCTTCTTCTTTTTTCTTTCTTCCCCTCCATCCATGTCCAGCACTTCTCCTCTCTCCTCTCCTCCATCCAAGTCCAGCATTTCTCCTCTCTCCCCGCCAACCCCTCCATCCATCCATGTCCAGCAGTTCTCCTCTATCTCCTGCTATCCTCTTCATCCATTTCTAGCATTTCTTCTCTCTTCCCTGCCCTCCCATCCATGTGCATCTCCTTCCTCTCTTCCCTCCCCTCCATCCATGTCCAGCATGTCTCCTCTCTCCCCTGCCCTCCCCTCCCATGCCCAGCGATTCTCCTCTGTCCCCTGTCCTCCCCTGCCATCCATGTCCAGCAATTTTCCTCTCTCCCCTGGCCTCTCCTTTCATCCATGTCCAGCTAATCTCTCTTCCCTGACCTCCCCTCCCATCCATGTCCAGTATGTCTCCTCCTTCCCCTGCCCTCCCCTCCCATCCATGTCTAGTGATTCTTCTCTGCTCCCTGTCCTCCCCTGCCATCCATGTCCAGCAATTCTTCTCTGCCCCCTGTCATCCATGTCCAGCGATTCTCATCTCTCCCCTGTCCTCCTCTCCTATTCATGTCCAGCAATTCTCTCTTCCCTGCCCTCCCCTCCCATCCATGTGCAACAATTCTCTCTTCCCTGCCCTCCCCTCCCATCCATGTGCAACAATTCTCTCTTCCCTGCCCTCCCCTGCCATCCATGTCCAGCGATTCTCCTCTCTCCCCTGCCCTGCCCTCCTATCGCTGTCCAGCAATTCTCTCTTTCCTGCCCTCCCCTCCCATCAATGTCCAGCAATTCTCTCTTCCCTGCCCTCCCCTCTCATGATGTCCAGCAATTCTCCTCTCTCCCCTGCCCTCCCTTCCCCATGTCCAGCGATTCTTTTTCCCCCAGCCCATCCTCCCTGCCCGTCCTCCTTCTCCACTGCCTGCCAGCGAAGCGATAGAAAGGCTGCCAGTGTCGGACTCAGCAGCGCAAACGGTGCAGCGATTGAGGGAGGCTGGCAGCGTCAGAGCTTCCCTCTGCAAGTCCCACCTATGCGGAAACAGGAAGTTGAAACAACGTAGGTGGGACTCGTAGAGGGAAGCTCCGACACTGCCAGCCTCTCTCAATCGCTGCCTGCACCATTCGTGCTGCCGAGTCCAATGTAGTAGAAAGTAGGGGAGTGAGAGGAAGGGTGCAGGACTCGCCGGGGGGGGGGGGGGGGGGAGGTGCTGGTATGCCGTACTGGTGTGTCGCTAAGTGCATGTTTTAAAGCATTCACTGTTGGTTAGTGGATAAATTTTGGTTGGACAACTTGATGTCTGACCAAAATTTAGCAGTTTAAATTTAGGCAGGGATGGAATAAAAATATATTCAGACAGCAAAGATATTCAGCCACTTCCAAGAATATTTCCATGGAGGGATCCACACAGATAGGACTCTGAAATTAATAAGTTGTCTGTTTAAATGTAGAACTGCATATTCAGCAACCTACCTTAAGGGACAGGGATGTTGAATATCAGACATAAAGATAAGCAGATAGGTTATCATTGTATTTCCACATAATAAGCTATTTATTCCACTCAGTTATTTTGAAGAATTAACCTCTAAAAGTAACAAAAGTTATTCATCTTCAAATCTTAATTTTAATTTTAGATCCAGTCCATTATGCAGGGCATGGTACGAGACATAATGGTGTTGGATCCTGTAGGAAACAGTGATCATAACATGATCAAATTTGAGCTGATATCTGGAGTGAAGTCACTAAGGAAATTTATGACAAAATGAGGAAAATTGTTAAAAAGAAGCTAGATGGGACGGCCACAAAGGTTATAACTTTAAGTCAGGCATGGATGTTGTTTAAAAACACCATTGTGAAAGCCCAGACCACATATTCCACGTATTATCAAAGGTGGAAAGATGAGCAAATGACAGCCAGCATGGTTAAAAGGTGAAGTGAAAAAGGATATTAGAGCCAAAAGAGCATCCTTCAAAGAATGGAAAAAAGATCTGAATGAAAAAAACAAAAAGCAACACAAGAACTGTCAAGCTAGATGCAAAGCATTGATAAAGAAGTCTAAAGTAGAAAATGAGAGAAAAACTCATAGTAACACCTTTTTTAGGTACATCAGAAGAAGAAAGACTGAGGTAATCCGTGGGACTATTAGATCATGAAGGAGCAAAAGGGGCACTTGGAGAGGACAAGGCCATAGCAGAGAGATTGAATGAATTCTTTGCTTCGGTCTTTACGGAAGAAGATGTAAGAGATCTACCTGTAGCAGAAATGGTTTTCATGGGTGATAATGCGGAGGAACTGAAAGAAATATCGGTGAACCTGAAAGACATACTGTGCCACATCGACAAATTAAAGAGTAATAAATCACCTGGACCGGATGGTATACACCCCAAGGTACTGAAAAAACTCAAACGTGAAATTGCTGATTTGCTGTTAGTATGGGCGGGGTCACCTGAAGATCGGAGGGTGGCCAATGTGATGCCAATTTTTAAAAAGAGTTCTAGGGGTGATCCGGGTAATTACAGACCGGCAAGCCTGACGTCTGTGCCGGGCAAAGTAGTGGAAACTATTATAAAGAATAAAATTATAGAACACATAGACAAACATGGTTTAATGGGACAGTGTCAGCATGGGTTCAGCCAAGGGAAGTTCTTGCCTCACCAATTTGCTTCATTTCTTTGAAGGCATGAATAAATATGTGGATAAAGGTGAGTCAGTTGATGTAGTGTATCTAGATTTTCAGAAAGCTTTTGACAAATTCGTCATGAGAGACTTCTGAGAAAATTAAATAGTCATGGGATAGGAGGCAATGTCGTTCTGTGGCTTAGGAATTGGTTATTGGACAGAAAACACAGGGTGGGGTTAAATGGCTATTTTTCTCAATGGAAGAAGGTGAATAATGGAGTGCCGCAGGGTTCTTTACTGGGACTGGTGCTATTTAACATATTTATAAATGATCTGGAAATTAGAACAATGAGTGAGGTGATTAAATTTGCAGATGACACAAAGCTATTCAAAGCTGTCAAAAACACTTGCAGATTTGTGAAAAATTGCAGGAAGACCTTAGAAAACTGAAAGACTGAGCACCCAAGTGGCAGATGAAATTTAATGTGGACAAATGCAAAATGATGCACATTGGGAAGAATAATCCGAATCATAGTTAACCTGATGCTAGAGTCCACCTTAGAAGTCAGCACTCAAGAAAAAGAGCTAGGTGTCATTGTAGAGAATACGCTGAAACCTTCTGCCTGGTGGTAGTGGCCAAAAAAGCAAACAGGAGGCTAGGAATTATTAGGAATGGAATGCAAAATAAGACCAAGAATATTATAATGCCTCTGTATCAGTCCCTAGTGTGACCTCATCTTGAGTATTGCATTGAATTCTGGTCGCTGTAGCTCAAAAAAGATATAGCAGAATTAGAAAAAGTTCAAAGAAGAGCAACCAAAACGATAAAGGGGATGCAACTCCTCTCATATGAGGAAAGGTTAACGAGGTTAGGGTTCTTCAGTTTGGACAAGAGATGGATGAAGAGAGATATGACTGAAGTCTATAAAATCCTGAGTGGTGTAAAACGGGTAGAATTGAATTGATTTTTCACTCTTCCAAAAAGTACAAAGACCAAGGGACACTTGATAAAATTACACGGAAATACTTTTAAAACAAATAGGAGGAAATATTTTTTCACTCAAAGAACGGTTAAGCTCTGGAAGTTGCTGCTGTAGGATGTGGTAACAGTAGTTACGCATATCTAGGTTTCAAAAGGTTTGGACAACCAAACAGCAGCATTAACCAAGGAAGGACAAACACAACAGGAGTTTATCCAAATGTCAACTTTAATGGAAACAGGACCCCTACCTGGCCAAGTTTCGGAAAAAACCTTCCTCAGGGATCACATAGGTTTCCACAATACATTCACAGATTCAAAGCAGGTACTGCAATACTTGCGTTTAAAGAAAAACGAAGTCCAGTGTCAAAAGTAAAAGAATGCAGCCAACAGCATCTTCATTGGAAAAGCTCTGGCCCAATTCCAAAAGTCAGTAACAACCACTCAAAGAATAATTAAGCTCTGGAACTCCCTGCTGGAGGATGTGGTGACAGCAGTTAGTGTATCTTGAAGGTTTGGACAAGTTCCTGGAGGAAAAGTCCACAGTCTGTTATTGAGATGGACATGGGTGAAACCACTGCTTGCCCTGAGATTAATAGCATGGAATATTGGTACTAATTTGGTTTCTGCCAGGTACATGTGACCTGGATTGGCCACTGTTGGAAATAGGATACTGGGCTAGATGGACCATTGGTCTGACCCAGTATGGCTATTCTTATGTTCTTAATTTGCTATTTAAAGCAGCAGTGCATACCCTTTTAATTTTTAATGAAGAGTTTATTGAATGTTTTTAACGTTGTTTGGTGAGAATTTTTTTTAGTTCAGTGAAGTAAGTTATTGAGCTATAAAATATTTTGTAAAGGAAGATAATCTAGAAAAGATGACAGAAATATCAGGAAACAATAAAAAATCTGAGGCATTTGTATATTACAATTCCATGACATGGACAAGATTGTTATGACCTAGGTGCCAACATTCCCAAAATCATTGGGGGTGTCAACCACAATATATATTACTCCTCTCAGGACACAGCAAAGGAACTTGCTCATGAATTCGGTATGCTCAGCACCTAGAGGTGGCTCCTATGTGTTATGAGACTGCAGTGAGCAAGCCACCGAAAATATTATAAAGACAGCAAGTAGTATAACATAGTAACATAGTAGATGACGGCAGAAAAAGACCTGCACGGTCCATCCAGTCTGCCCAAGATAAACTCATGTGTATACCTTACCTTGATTTGTACCTGTCTTTCTCAGGGCACAGACCGTATAAGTCTGCCCAGCAGTTTTTCCTGCCTCCCAACCACCTGTCCCGCCTTCCATCACCGGCTCTGGCACAGACCGTATAAAAGTCTGCCCTCCCCTATCCTCGCCTCCCAACCACTAACCCCTCTTCCCCCCACCTGCTCTGCCAACTCTGACATTGAACAATGTGATGCATGTTATTCTTATATCAGAGAGGTCCAACGTAACGTTTACTCTAGGATTTGGAATACCTAATGTATTTTCCAGAGACTGATTATTTTTCTTAATCATGTCAAATTATTCATTTAATGTCGATCTAGTGTTCTGTGACTGTAAATTTCTAGAAGAAACCTCTGTGGCAGGGGCTTCCAAAGTGTGGCTTGCCACCTTTTGAAAAGTTTGGAGACTCCTGTCTTATAGGGATTCTTACGTCTTTCTCTTCTAAGCTATGGCCCTTCTGAGTACTTTGGTACAGTAGTATTTCATATGTACACATCAGTCATCTTTAATATAAAGATCAGGGGAATGTGTCAATACAGAGGGCAAGAGAATCTTCTAAGACGACACTGGATCTCGGTGTATTCGGTATCTCGGATCTGCTTCTTGGCTGTCCTGGCCTGGCTTTTAGCTGATGCTCACAACCGCAGGGTGGTTTTATACCCTGCTTCTGTATATTGCTCACAGAGGGTGATTCCCCTTGAAGAAACTGTGAGCTGAAGCCAAAGTATTAACTGTACACAATAACTAAATTGTCCAGTTAAGAACAAGATTAATTGTCTTGTTTTTGTGAAAAGGAGATCTGTCAACTAGTTACCTGTTACTAATGACTTGTGTGCAGTGCTAACCTACTTTGTGGCTTATTGTGTACGGTTCCACTTTGTTGTTGCTCCTCCATGCATTGAGGTGTAAACTCCTAGGAGATCGTTTTATTACTTTCAGTGGGGGAGAGGACACAGGAAGGTATTGTATTCAGCTGATGTAAATTTGGATTCCTTCCTTTGAAATGTAGTTGAACTAATGACCCCAGGGCTGTTCAAAAGCCCTGTTCTGAGTAGCACTTTTCTTCTTAAAGTCTAGTTTTAGGTTTCAAGAAAACTATCGTTTAAATTGAGCGACAGCGATCAACCTTTTACTTGGACCTTTTGGAGTAGATAACATTATTTTTGGTCTAGCTTAAGCCAGTGTATAGCTTTTACTCATGGGGTTTGTGGCAGTAATCAGAGCAAAGCTACACAAGAAATTCAGTTTTGATAATTGCCTAAGGAATATCATCTACACAAATTTGAGTCTGATTTTAGTGTAGTATTTGTTTATAAGGCAAAAGTAAGCATGCAGTAAACCAGCCCTAGCGCTAGGTGTTGCCAACTCTTTCCTATGTCAGGGTGGGCAGTAATCAAAAACCCATTTCTATGACTAAAACAGAATTTTACACGCAGAAAAGGTTGTTGGTTATTACTCTCCTCATGTGGTAATGTTAGTTTAACATTTGCTGAGACATATAGGCCAGAGAAGAGATATATATCTAGCTCAGTGGTTCGCAAACTGTGGGTTGCAACTCAGATCCTCATTTGGGGTCACAAGCTCATCTCTAGTCTGTACCACAAGAACACAGCATGCCCACACTTTTCATCAGCCACGTTTGGAAAGAGAGCGGAGTAAGGAGCTGATTGCCATGGCTAGCATCTCTGAAGAGAGGATCTCTATCAAAAATCTGCACTTTCTCTGTGTGCCTTTGGCATGCAAATTGGGGCCTTTCCCTCCCTCACCTCCGACATACATTAGCTGCATAGATTGGGGCTTTCCCTACCTTACCTCTGACACCCTTTCCCATGGCAGATGGGGGTCTTCCATCCCTCACCTCCAGTGCATCACCACGGGAAACCCAGACCTGTTTTTCCACTGATCATTTCCTCATCCTCCTATTGCTTCTAATCAAGTAGAGCTGAAAATTCTAAAATAGGGACCAGCAGAGGAGGGAAGAGAGGATTTATTAATTTTATTTATTTATTTATTTGTTTGTTTGGATTTTGCTCACACCTTTTCAGTAGTAGCTCAAGGTGAGTTACATTCAGGTACACTGGGTAGGATTGAAAGACACAGGGTGATGGAGAGAGAGAAGGCTGAGGGGGGGGGGGTCTTAACCTTGGGGATTAGTCTGGAAGGGAGGGGGAGAGCGAGGGTGGCAGACTGAGTGAATGCTAGAGTCTGGGGAAGGAGAGAGGGACAGAGAATGGATGAGGAAGAGAATTGATGGGATGAATCTGGGGAGAAATGAGTCCGGCAGAGATGAGCCTGGTGTCGGGAGCATCCTGAGATAGAATCACACCCTGGGTGAAACGCCCTCACCCCACCCACTGGCCAATGGCCACCACAGGGAGACAATGGACAGGGAGCAATTTTTGCATCCCTCTCTCTTTTGCACCTTGTGCACCTTCACTGCCCACACAGCCCTCGGGATGACCCTACCTGGTGGTTAGGGGGCTGGGGGTTGAGTGATGAAATATAGAGGGGGCAAGGGTGAGGTCAATGGACAAATAATTGAATCTGAGAGAAGGAAGTGAATGAGTGAGTCTAGAGGTACTGAGGGGTTAGCCTAGGGGAAGGAGAGATGGGGAGGAGATGGTTTGAAGAGTGGGTGAGCCTGGAGGAGGTGATCTGGGAGCTGAGAGTGGATGTTTTGATGTTGTTGACAGACAGTGGAGAGGTGGACAGGGGGGGGGGGTGACTGAGAGTAGAAGAATGAGCTTGAGAAAGAGGGAATGAGCCTGAGGAAATGAACTTGGGGTACTGTTTGAGTGGATGAGTGAGTCTAGAAGGGGCAAGCCTGTAGTGGAAGGGTAAAAAAGAGAGAGTATGAGCTTGGGGAAGGGGACATGAGGGAAGTTAAAAGAAGCAAGATGCATAGGCTGGATGGGAGGGAAGGGAAGGAAGAAGGATGAAAGCAGACAGAAAGGAGGGTAAAGAATGAGATGATTCACACACTGCGCCCAGCCCCTCACTACCCATGCAGACACACATTTACCTACCACCCAGAATCCACTCACTCAGTAACACACCCGTTCCCATTTATTCACACCACAGGAGTCTGCAGGATAACAGCCCCATAGGTTGCTGACTACCTTACAAACAGCAGCAATGCAGTGGGCCTGGGAGCATTGGACTTTAAAGCTGCAGCCCAGTCTAATCACAACCTCCCCACCCCCAATCAAACCTCCACCAATCACATCCTGCATCAAAGAACCCCCCACTATCATCATGGCCCCCCCTCCCCATCGTGAGCCTACCAGCCCTATACCTAGTGGTCCAGTGATCAAAAGGCAGGAGCAATCCCCAGTCACTCCTGCCCTATGATCTGTCTCCAAAATGACAACCCTAGCGACAGGGAGTTATCTTTCCTTATATACTCCTGTCTTAAGACCACTGGACCACCAGGTACAGGCTGATAGGCCCACGATGAATGGGGGCGGGGGGGGGGGCTGTTATTGGGGGCAATTTTGTCAGAGAGTGAGGAGGATGAGGAGTTTGATGGGAAGTAACAGCACCAGCTCTTTTAGGCTTCAGCCCAGGAGCATCAGGCCACAGCTCTGAGGCCCGATGCACCCTGCGTGGTAAAATAATCCCTGCTTTTGGCTGTAGTTTCTTTACCATCATTTGATGGCATAACGTGACTTGTGGTGTTCACCTCAAGTCGTGTTATGGTTTTTTTACATAGTAATGACCTGCTTTACATGCAGTTGCATATTTTGCAGCTCAGATGTAACCTGCGGCGACCTAAATATCTCTGGATTAGGGCACAACGAGCTGCATTAGAGCCCTTTATGTCACATTAAGGGGCAAATAATGTGAACATTACAGCAGTGGGAGCTCTGTTCTGTTTGTCTTTTAATAAATTATTTAACAAGCAATAGTTTATGATACCCTCAAATATACCTGCTTCATTGTTTAATAATTGAGCCTCTCTGGCACACATATTTTGCTTTTGTAAGATGTTTTATTTCTCTGATATATTAATATTTTTAACTTGTAAATAATACTGTTTATTTGATGGTTTTTGATACTGTTTTGTGCATTAACCAGGAAACAGACCTTAGGGAGATTGTGTCCGTCTTCAAAGCAGTAAAACAGTAGGAGAAGCAGCATACCTTTTTTAGAGGAAAGAATTCTCTGGAACATTGATACTCAGTGGGAACTGCCTGGCCAGGCTGAGTTTGTGGGAAACCATAAGAACAGACATACTGGATCAGATCAATGGTCCATCTAGCCCGGTATCTTGCTTCCAACAGTGACAGAAGCCCAGACAGAAGCAACATTCCATGCTACCAATCCCAGGGCAAGCAGTGGCTTCCCCCAATAGCAAACTAGGGACTTTTCCTCCAGGAACTTGTCCAAACCTTTTTAAACCCAGGTACACTAACCGCTGTTACTGCAAGATGGGTAGTACAGAGTCAATTGATTTAAAAAAAATGAGTGGCTAAACTTAAACAAGATATGAGGCACTGGTCTAAGTTACAGTGTGTGTAACAAGCTAGTCCAGGCACGGAGTAAGTGTATAGTCAGTCACCATATATATTAAAGATTTGTGAGACGAGCAAGGCTTTCACCTGTTTCCTGAAGTAGAGTAAGTTCCAGAGTGTGGGAGCTACGCCTGAGAAGGCTTGTTGGCAGGTATCACATCTTACAATTTCTTTTGATGAAGGTACAGATAGTGATGCTCCTTGAGAGGACCTTAGAGGTCTCAAAGATGTAAAGAGCTAACTTGTTCTTTAAGTACTGTGGCCCATTTTGTTTGAGGACCTTGAATATCAAACTGAGTTTTAAATTTAGCCCTGTAAGGTACTAGTAGCCAGCGTAGTTTTTGTAGGAAGGGTGTGATGTGGTCAAATTGCTTGCAGGCCTCTCTATCAGTTGGGCTGTAGCATTCTGAATTAATTGAAGCTGATGTAAACTCTTTTTGCTTGTACCAGTGTACAGGGCATTACAGTAGTCTAGTTGTGACATTATCTTGGCATGGACCACTGTGGTCAGACTCGTCCTTTCAATATATGGAGAGAGATTTTGTAGTTGCTGCAGATGATAGAGACATTTTTTAAAGGTTGGTTGAAATTGCGGGATCAGAGTGAGTGATGAGTCCAGCAGTATCTCAAGATTCCTGACCTGTCAATTTAGGGGGAGTTCATACTTCCCAAAATGTATTTTGAAGTCATGTGTGTGTCCATTTGTGTTAAGTACCCAAAGAATCTCTGTTTTGCTTGGGTTCAGGCAGTGGCAGTTAGACATGCAGTCAGTTTATTCAAAGCTGTGGATAGATATGGTTCAGCTTGGAGAAAAGGCGGTTGAGGGGAGATATGATAGAGGTCTGTAAGATAATGAGTGGAATGGAACGGGTCGATGTGGAGCTTCTGTTTACGCTTTCCAAAAATACTAGGACAAGGGGGCATGCGATGAAGCTGCAGTGTGGTAAATTTCAAAACAAATCGGAGGAAAATTTTCTTCACTCAACGCGTAGTTAAACTCTGGAATTCGCTGCCGGAAAAGGTGGTTAAGGCGGTTAACTTAGCGGACTTCAAAAAAGGGTTGGACGGCTTCCTGGAGGAAAAAGCCATAGAATATTATTGAATGGACGCGGGAATACAGTATTTCTAGGCTGGGCGGGACAAATTGCTTGTTCTTTTGGCCGCTGTCGGTGACAGGGTGCTGGGCTCGATGGACCCTTGGTCTGTCCCAGCATGGCGATGCTTATGTACTTATGTACTTATGTTTAAGTACTTAGCAATGTCTCTGGATGCTTGTATATATATATACTAGCCGTTGAGCCCGTAAAAACGGGCTAGTATAGGACCGGGGGGGGGGGGGTTGAAAGGCCCTTTCTCCTCGCCGCTGCAAGGCCCCCCCCCCCGCCGCCGAGCTCGCTGCTGCCCCTCCGAGGTCACCACTACGCTCCCCCACCTGAGTCACGGCCACCCCTCCACCCGGGCCGGGCCCTTGCTTCGCTATTGAAACAGCGCGGGAACGCAGCACACAGCTCAGATGAGCTGCCGTCCTTCTTCTCTGCCTGTGTCCCGCGACACAGGCAGGGAAGGAAGGCCGACGGCAGCTCAGCTGAGCTGTGTGCTGTGTTGACGCTGTTTCTATAGCGGAGCGAGAGCCCGGCCCGGGTGGAGGGGGAGTGGTGGCAGCGACCTTGGGGGGGGGGGGAAGCGGTAGTGACGGCGGTTTCGTCCCTCCCCTTGCGCAGTAGAGACCCTCTCTGTCCCTCCCCCCCGTAATCACGTATTGATGCAGGGGCGGGACAGAGAGGGTCTTTACTGCGCATTTGCGAGTGAGTTCAGTCACTCGCCATTTATATGTTTGATTTCATATGAATTGTAGGAGAGATCTATAAAAAAAATAATAATAATAAAACAAGATAAGGAGCCCTTTAACTAAACTCCTTTAGGCACCAATTACCACCTAATGCAGCTAAAAATGGAATACTGTGGGACATGGCTCAGACATCCTGTGGTAACTCCAAAATGTGCACACGCAAAAAAATATTTCTAATTTTCTTTTCTGAGGGGGTGTTAGTGCATCTGAATTACCACACACTAACTGTTTAGCACAATGACACCACATGTCCTTTACTACCTACAGATTGGTGGCAGTAAGTGCTCATGCGGGAATATTTAAAAATGGCCGTGGGGAAAATAGAAAATTGTCCATTTTACTGCTGCAGTATAAATGGTCTTAGTGCGTGGGAAAGACCCGCGCAAAGGGCATGCTATGGCCACTTCATACCGCAGCTTAGTAAAATGACTCCTAAGTTATTTAACATCACTGTTTTTAATAGCAAAAATAGGTTTGCACAACATTGGAAACAGCAGCAATCACTGCATAAAGACCACGGGTCGAATGAGATACCATTAATTATATATTATAAGTAAAAGTATATTATAAAGCAAAATCAGGAAAAACGTTTATATATATATGGTCAGCATTTGCAAAGTTTACAGGAATATTAACACAGAAAATGCAATGCCCATAAGCTTAACCAGGAAGAAAGCAGAAGTCCTGCATGTCATCAGTTTTCATAACACTTTTCAGCCTTACCCTAGAAAAAAAAAAATATGACCTCAGACTCATGCTGAGATCATTTTCAGAAGGGTAAATTCCAGGCCTATGACTGGCCTCCTTGCCAAATTTGATCAATTGGTCCACTGAGAGGAAGATTATTCTTCTGATAGACAGACAGATGGATTCAATCGCCACATAAGCACCTTTCTGACTCAAGTTGAAAAGCGCTAATAACAGTAACAAGATCAGTGCACAGGAAATGGAAGGAATAACAATATCCATGCTGTGATTTTAAGTACAGTTGTACTTTGTGCCGGTATTTTCTTGTTGACACAGACAATTGTATCACTCCATTATTTTCAAATTTTAAAATTCAATAAAAAAAAATTACATAAGAGCATCAATGAGCATTTTGAAGGTTTATTTTGTAAGTGATTTTTCATTAGACAGAAACTTAGAGGTATGTTTACTAAGGCATGTTAGTGTTTTTAACGTGCCTTTAAAGTTAAGTTTGCATTAAATTCTAACACACCTATACATTCCTATGGGCGCAGTAGCGTTTAACGCACGTCAACCATTAATGCGCGTTAAAAACACTAACGAGCCTATAGCATGCCTTAGTAAACATATCCCATAGTTTTAGCTAAATGGACTGCAACTCCTTGACCTCTCTCTCTTGGAGTCACATACAAAAATGTATGAAGGAGGAGACAGAGAACCTGCTGCCCAGTTAATCTCAGAATGGAGAACTGGTTTCAGAAAACCACCAAGGTTTATCTTTCTCTTCACTGTATTTTTTTTTACTTGTCCTGTCAGTGGGAATCTGTACCTGAGAATCTAGCTGCCATGTTGCTCAGGCCAGTGGTCCGTAGAGCCCAGCTAGTTAGCCACACGGCTGTATCTATATTAACTGGTGCATTGTGCAAGAACTGAAATTAATGTCTACCTTCCCCTTTGGCAGTGGCAGCTTTGTAATAAGTGACTGAGAAGGTTCAGATTTTGTGTGGTGGTGTGGTCTGTTGCTGTGATGTCATAGGGCAAGGCTAATTTCCCCCAAGGTAGTCAGCTGGCGACAAGCAGCGCTTTTGCTCTCCGCCTCCGGCATTAAATCCGGATATTCAATGCCGGGCTGTCTCCAGAAACTAGCTTGAACATCCAGTTTCATTTTTGACTGCAGCAACTTAACCAGTTACGCTGATATTCAGCGCTAACTGGTTAAATGCTTAGCAGTTACAGATAGGCCGTCTATTTATCCATGCCTAACTGGCTATGTCATGCAATACAGCCGATTAGCGGATAGCCGATAACCGTGGTTATTCAGTGGGAGATAAATAACCAGTTATCTCCCGCCGAATATCCATTTATAGGTGCTAAAACGCTACTTAACCAGCCAGGAGCCATTTCTGTCTGGTTAAATAATTTTGAATATCAGGCCCATTATCTTTGTGATTATGTTGTGTCTGAGATGAGACAGGTTGAATGTTTTTTGTATATTTTGCAGGTAAAACAACACATTTAAAAAACATATGAACTATTACGGAAGTGCTTTGAAATAAAAGTGGTGTCTGCAGTGGTTAAAGTCACTTTAAATTTGGGATTCTTCTCTTGCAATAGGGGGACTCTAAGTTAATTTTTCCTTGTCGCTGTATTTTGTCCTTGAATGCTGTGAATTATATGTTTACGGAACCCAAAAAAATGAAAGATTTTTTAATTGCCAAAGAAAGTAGTTAAGGACTTTCCCAGAACTCCCAATAGAGAGAAATTACGCTGATATATCCGGCTGCTGTTATCCACATGTCTCTGCTCTATTATTTGGGGTTTTTTTTTCCTTTGTACTATATTCCTTGTTTATTTTTTCCTAGTTAGAATGGTGATTTAAATTTGTTTCCATATCTTACATATATGTATTAGATGTACTTATATTTCAAATGCAAATAAAAAAAAAAAAAAAAATTGGGATTCTTCTCTGTCTTTCACACACACCCAGCTGATGTGGTCTTCAGAATATCCACAGGTCTGCATGCACTGCCTCCATTGGATGCAAATCTGTCTCCTTGATATTCATTGGATTTCCTGAAAATCCGACTGCCTGGGTGTGTCCTGAGGACTCACTCGAGAACCACTGAACACATGTTTTATCTATAAGGAAAAAAAAAAAGATCAGGTTAAGTAGTTTGTACGTCGCGCCGATGAATACATGTTTTCGATGTGGCACATTTTTCATTTTAATTGTAAACTGCTGTGGTCGCTTTTGTGGATAAGCGGTATATCAAATTTAAATAAACGTTAAACTAAACTATAAAACATTGCAAAACGAAAAAATGCTACAAGGTAAAGCCCTGCAACACTGGAGCCGGATTAAGGACATCAGTAGCTCACAACCTTCCTGCTTGGCGTATTCTACAGGTCAAGACAAAGCGTTAATAATTGCGACAAACCAGGGTTAACTGCCTGGTCAGCTTTTCTCCATTGAACTTGTGAATGCATTTGGACTGCTGATTTCTCCTTAGTTATAAATGCTTATAGAGAGGTAAGATTAACTTAATTGGATCCCATTACTGAGGGAAGTTGCTACAGAGACCAAAATAAATAGATGATTCTTATCTGGTAAAAGTCTAGACGTGTCCACGTTTACACCATATTCAGGCTGAGCTGCTTGCGGTTTTGTCACCAATCCAGTTACACAATTTCGCAGTTTCCTGTTCCCTTGGGCATCTGTGCTTGTAGAAGGACTGTTGTGTAGCATCAGATGAGTAATTCACACCAGTTAATCCATTCCTTTCATTTTCTACCCTAGATCAGTAAAAAAGTAAACATTGTTTAACCTTTATATTACACAGAAGCCCTAGAGCTCTGTAAGATAAAATTAAGACATCTGCATAAGTAAATATATTTTAATGGTTCTAAAATTACTGATGATTGAGGAAGGGGGAGAAGAGTGAATTTCACTACAAATGGGCAGGCAAAAAAAATGGTTAAAGAGTTTTTGATCCAAAAATACCTGTTATAGTTTTTTTTTTTATGTCTCTTAAGCCCACAGTTCTCATTTCTGGGCCTCCAGATTCTCAAACAGATCTGGTTTTCAAGCTAACCCAGCTATTCTTGCACTTACACTATATATAGACAGATACATCAGATGAATATTACTTTTGGACGTCCTGAACGCCAGACATGTTTGAGTCGTTATGCAGTATTTGAGTGTTGTCACATATGCAACTGTTCTGGTTTTACTAATAACACAAGGCTCTCCACTTCCCTTTGCACAAAAACTATCCAGCTTATAATCGAAAGTGATCGCCGGCCGTCTTCCGACACAAATCGGGAGATGGCTGACAATTTCTTAAAAGCGTCGAAATCGGTATAACTGAAAGCGGCATTTTTGACAGCATCGCCGCTTTCCCGTCACTTCGCCGGCGAAAGTTCAAGGGAGCGTGTCGGTACATTAGCGAAGGCAGGGCATGGGCGTGGCTACCAGATGGCCGGCTTTCGCCGATAATGGAAAAAAAAGCGGCGTTAAGCAGTATTTTGCCAGGTTTACTTGGTCCTTTTATTTTTACGACCAAGCCTCAAAAAGGTGCCCAAATGACCAGATGACCACTGGAGGGAATGGGGGATGACCTCCCCATACTCCCCCAGTGGTCACCAATCCCCTTCCATACTAAAAAAATAAAACTAAAAACCTTTTTTGCCAGCCTGTATGCCAGCCTCAAATGCCGTACCCACCTCCATGACAGCAGAATGTGTTGTATCCTCCGACAGCCTTTCCCTGGTTGCGATGTGGCTCTCGGGTGAGTGTGACACCTTTTCTGTTAGGTGCCCTGCATAGTCACATTAGCAATTTGTGGTGGGTGTAGGGTACTGGGCTCTACTCCCATGGTGCTTTTCCCCCCTGCTTACTGGGTCAGAGTGTGCCCTGTTTTGTTTCCTGTTGTAGTCCATGCGGTAGTGGCCATTTTTGTAAGCCAGTTTTAGTTCCCTTTCCTGTGTTACCCACGTTAGAGAACGTAGTTCTTACCTTGAATGGTGCTGAAAGAGGGCATTGTACAGCATTGTGCCAGCTCTGACCTACTGCTAATCTTAGTACCAGGGGACTCTTTGCCAGTGGGGCACAACCTCTGATCTGCAGTTAACTGTGAGTAAACGTGGTTATTTCAAGAAAGGACTTTTTCAGAGAGATTAGTCTTCAGGTGTGAACTGGTGTGCCAAAGTTATACAGCAGCAATAAGTCCTAGAGACTGTATGCAGGTCCCTGGAGCAATTTTAGTGGGTGCAGTACATTTGTGGGTTTGGGGGGGGTTGGGGGCTCAGCTCCCTAAGTAAGGGAGCTATGCACGTGGGAGCTTTTCTGAAGTCCACCGCAGTGATCCCTAGGGTGGCTGGTTGGTGTCCTGGCATGTCAGGGGGGGGCCAGTGCACTAAAAATGCTGGCTCCTCCCACGGCCAAATGCCTTGAATTTGGCCGGGGTTTGAGTTGGCCGATATAACTTTCCATTATCGCTGAAAAACAAACCCGGCCATCTCAAACCTGGCGAACTCCACGGCATTTGGCTAAACCATATTATCGGCCATCTTTTTCGATAATATGGTTCCGGCCAGCTGTAGCGCCGCCGCCAACATAGATCGCCGGCGATCTATTTGGCCGGCGACGTTCGATTATGCCCCTCCACGTCGCTTAAAGAAAGCGACATAATGTTTGTGGATAGGAAACTGGGCAGCTTTGCGTTACTAGTAGATTTTTTTTTTCCTCCACCCCTCTTTTTGAAATTTTACTGTTTTGGTTTTGCCACCCTCAACCATGATTTTGCATTTAACATAAAGTAAAGCTTACAATTTAGTTAAAATACCCAGTGTCTTGAAAAAACGGGACCTTCCACTATTTTTCTAAATAACCCCAAAACGTCCTACTGCAGCAGAAACTTCTGCCTGAAATGCAAGACGTTTCCGAGTACTTTGTTTTTCAACATGATGGAGCTCTAGAGCATCGAGCTCGCAAAACAGTTGAGCTCTTAATTAGTGAAATCCCAGAATTCATTGAGCCAACAGCTCAGTGGCGTCAAAGACTTTGTGACTATATCAAGCTTGAAGGAGGACACTTTAAACTAGGAAAACCTCCCATTCTGCTAATGTATTTTCAAAGGTCATACTAAATGTTAAAACAATTGCAAAGTATTTTGAAACTGTGCAAGGGATCCCTTTTTTTCCCGGACACCGTATAGACACAACTTAGATCACAAGCTATTTGGAACAAGGTCTTGCAACTGTGTTTTGCTCAGTGCTGTGTACTAGGGACCATAGGAGCCAACTTTTCAAAATTATTGGGGGTGCTAAGCCCAATGGAAATGACCCCTCCCTGGGCACATACAAGGAATTTTCTCAATATTGGGGGTGCTCAAGCACCCACAGAGTCAGCTCCAATGCTAGGGACCCTCCCAAAGCAGAATGATGCTCAGTTGGGTTTTCAAGATTTTCTCAATGAATAATCACAAGATCTGTTTGCATGAACTGTCTCCATTTTATGGCTGTCACATGACATCTCTAGGGACATGATTGTGTAACGGCTATTGCCAAGAAATGAGGATTAAACTTCTTGCAAAACATAATTGCTATTTTCATATGTCCAGTAAGCTGATTACCTGAAAAATAATGCTGCTTGCTGTGCTTAGGTGACATGAAGAGTTATCTCTTGGCTGGCTTGTTTTTATGCTTGGGTTCTGCTGTGCAAGCTTTCATTCCCAAACTCACTCTCCTCTTCACACCAGTTATATCATAGGCATGAAAAGTGGGATTATGATGTCATAGTTCTCCGCTATCCATTAGCACAGATTGTCGGGTTCCTTTTGTCCACAGCAAATCGGAAGGCTTAGATCCTTCTTGTTGAAAGATGCCAGGTGTTCATGCTTTGCTGGGATTTCTTTGTCCGCAGATTCCGATGCTGTGTTGAATGCTTCTGGGGCAATATATGTAAGGCCCCTGAAACTATGTATGGGAACATCTGGTATTTCCTGCTGTTTATTCCATAAGACGGCCTCATTGTACATAGTACCACTTGAAGACTCCTGAAAGGGAGATGTGATGAGAAAAAAACCAGATGTCTTAATTTTTTATTAACCACATTGAGCTAAGGGAATTTTTACAGTGGGAAAGTGGTAACATTTGGCATAGAAAGGAGGAGATCTCCTCCTGTGGGAAGGTTGCATATCTCAGATGTACAGTTTTCATATTCTAAATCCGAAACTTCAGGTTTCTGAGAGTTCTTAGATTCTTCTCGCTTTAAATTAATCATTGCAAGCTCAGCAGTTTAATGCTTTCAGCATACCACAGGAGAAGAGAAGTTGTATTTCCTGTGCAAATATCTAAGGGTGTTTTTTTTTCCGTTTTCTTTTTTAAACTAAGAGGTGGAAAATGAATGAGTGAATGAAATGAAGAAGGACAAGGACATATGGGGGAGGAAGTAGTAATACCATCCTTTGGGGCAAAGGATTGGGGTGATGGCCCCAGACCCTGTACTGTAGGAGTCCCCATACTATTGGGGAGGGGGGGGAGGGACCTAAGGAACTAGCCAGCTGACATCCCTTCCTGTAAAAGCACTGACAGATAAGAATGAAGAAAACAGCCTTGGGGGAAGGGGGAAAAATATGAAGGGACGTGGAGGGGCATTTTCGATATGACGTCTAAGTTCGACTTTGAACGTTTTGCAAAAAATGTGCAAAATCTGAATAGCAAAGAAGGTCATTTTCTAAAAAGAAAAACATCTGTCTTTTGCTTTTGAAAATAGAAGGATTTGTGATTTAGACGTTTTGTTTTTTGGTCCATTTTCAAACAAAAAAGTGCAAAATGCACAAAATCAAGCCATTGGGATGTAGGAGGAGCCAGCATTTTTAGTAGACTGGTCCCCCTGACATCCCAGGAAAGCAGTAGGGCACCCTAGGGGGCACTGCAGTGGACTTCGTAAAATGCTCCCAGGTACACATCTCACCATTGCTCCCTTACCTTGTCTGCTGTACCCCCAAAACCCATCACCCCCCAACTGTACACCACTACCGTAGCCCTTACGGGTGAAGGGAGCACCTATATGTGGGTACAGTGGGTTTCTGGTGAGTTTTGGAGGGCTCACACTTTCCTCCACAAGTGTAACAGGTAGGAGATAGGAGCCTGGGTCCACCTGTCTGCAGTGCACTGCACCCAATACTAGTTCAACTCCAGGGACCTGCATGCTGTTCTAATGGACCTGAGTATAACATCTGAGGCTGGCAAGTAATGTTTTTCATCACATTTTGGGGGGGGGGGGGAGGGGATTAGTGACCACTGGGGGAATAAGGGGAGGTCATTCCTGATTCCCTCCAGTGGTCATCTGGTTATTTAGGGTACCTTTTTGTGCCTTATTTGTTATAAAAACAGGTCTAGCTCAAAATATCTAAGTTTTAGTCCTGGACAGTTTTGTTTTGTTCCATTATGGCTGAAAAACGTCTAAGCCTTAGAAACACCCAAGTTCTGCCCTGAACACATCCCTGGTACACCTCCCTTGAGATTTGGACGCACTTCTGATGGACTTCAGAGAAAAACGTGTAAAAGCAGGTTTTATAAATACTGATTTGGACGTTTTTGTGAGAAAAACGTCCAAATGCAGACATGCCACTTTTTGGACATTTTTCTCTTTTGAAAATGAGCCAAACAGTCACAGGAATGAGAGGGCACACAAGGTATCGGAAAGAAAAAGGTTGTGTGTGCCAGTTCTGCCCCATATGTGTATTCATCAGTTTGCCACCTCCAACATAAAGCTTCACTGCTCTACACCATTCACAGAGATTCAGTTACACCAGCAGAGCCTCCTAATGTAAACCATTTCACTTCTTTTCCTCAGTCACTGTAACTGATCGGCCCATTGAGGTCTCCAGCTCTCATGCTTTCCCATTTTTGAACATTGGTCCACCCACATGTACTCCTCCAACAATCAAGGCTGCCATGCAGTCCCAATTACAAACGTTATACTTTCATTCACCACCATACCATAGCTCATCAACTTAGAAGGTGAATGAACCTTGGAGAAATACATGTATCCTGCCTTCTCCATTCATTGCTGAGAGTAGAATAAATCAGTCTGAACAATGTCCTTTTAACAATTGATAGGGAAGGAATGGAATGGACTAGGTAAATAAAAATAGCAGTTAATGCACTCGGATTCGTTTGTTGTTCCAGAGGAAGTAAAATTAGCTGAATGTGTTTGCCAAATTGGCAGCTCCAGAAAAAAAAAAATTCCTTTTGACCTCTACAAAGTCGGTCTCTGTTTCTTATTTCTCCCTTGAACAACTACACCTTTCTATGTCCCTATAGTGAAAGTCCATAATAGTACTGGATCACTCTTTGAGGTAGTTATAAATCACACAGCTCAGAATAGGTGAGTAGCTTGGTGGTTCTGGGCTGGCTCAGAAAAGGAAATTGGAATCCTTTGAAGATTCTGAAGCCCCGAATATTTGTGGCACAAAAGATGAATGGTATAGTGTGTGGTAAGGTAGGTTCCCTGTTTGAAATTAAGATTAAGGGGTACTGACCAGTGTTATTTTGGCTGGGAAATTGCATTCTTGAGGTTCCAACAGAATGCAGCACAAGTGCATGACATGTGGAGATTAAAGCACTCTTCAAAATATCAATTTTCCTTTTCATACCTCTATTCCTTTCCTTTTTCAGGTTGTGAATGCGTCTTGTTAGATGGTGTGATAGTGACTTTGTCACCCAAAGCTCACCAACTTGATTACCTCTTATATTTACCTCTGTGCCCATTTGTCTCATTGGGTTTGACAATATGATTTTGTAGTGGTGCTTTGACACAGAGTACTTCAGCAACCTAGCAGTGCCATTAAATTTGTAACCCTCCTTAAAGAGAAGATACTTATGAGCGCCAGTGAGAAACACCTCTCCTGGAAGAACTGGCATGGATGAGCCTTATAGGTTTTCCGTTAAACCTTTTCTTAGTTCAACTTTTGCTATGTTTATATTTGTAAGATTGGATGAATGAAGTCTATTGTACCTCTCAGTCCTTCCTTTCATACATACTATTGATTTGAAATTTTACAAATCATATTAGCAGCAACTTCTTGTTCCAGCTCAGTGGCATCAGAATAGTAGATATGGCATGATTCAGTCTAAAGGGATGCTAAAGGTGGGTACTGTTCACGTTGGACTTAATTCACCGTAGACTATAATAATGCTTAAAGACAGAACATGCTTGCTAAATAAAGGTAATGCATGTTTTGTGTTTTAAATAATACAGCTCAGAGACTTTGGGGCTCATTTTCAAAGCACTTAGACTTACAGAGTTCCGTGGGTTACTATCAGTCTCATTTTTGAAAGAGGAGGACGTCCATCTTTAGACATAAATCGGAAGATGGATGACCATCTCCCAGAGACGTCCAAATCGGTATAATCGAAACCCGATTTCGGACATCTCCAACTGCAGTCCGTCGCAAGGACGTCCAAATTTCAAGGGGGCGTGTCGGAGGCGTAGCGAAGGCGAGACTTTGGCGTGCCTAACACTTGGATGTCTTTGACCCATAATCGAAAAAAGCAAGGATGTCCTTGACGAACATTTGGACGTTTTCATCCCGATGTGTTTTTTTATTTACGAATAAGGCACAAAAAGGTGCCCAAAATGAAAAGGTGACCACTGCAGAGAATCGGGGATGACCTCTCGTTACTCCCCCAGTGGTCACTAACCCCCTCCCACCCTCAAAAAACATCTTTAAAAATATTTCGTGCTAGCCTCAGATGTCATACTCAGGTCCATGACAGCGCATGCAGGTAGGTCCCTGGAGCAGTTTTAGTGGGTTCTGCAGTGCACTTCAGACAGGCAGACCCAGGCCCATACCCCCCTACCTGTTGCATTTGTGGAGGAAACAGCAAGCCCTCCAAAACCCACCATAAACCCACTGTACCCACATCTAGGTGCCCCCTTCACCCGTAAGGGCTATGGTAATGGTGTACAGTTGTTGGTAGTGGGTTTTGGGGGGGGGTTGGGGGGCTCAGCACACAAGGTAAGGGAGCTATGTACCTGGGAGCATTTTTGGAAGTCCACTGCACTGCTCCCTAGGGTGCCCGGTTGGTGTCCTGGCATGTCAGGGGGACCAGTGCACTAGAAATGCTGGTTCCTCCCACGTCCAAATGGCTTGCATTTTTTGACATGTTTTTAGACGTTTTTAACATGGACGTCTTTGGTTTCGAAAATCGCCGAAAGTCAAAGACGTCCATCTCTAAGGACGTCCAAATTTGAGGACGTCCTTGGATTTGGACGTCTCGGACGGTATTTTCGAAATGAAAGATGGATGTCCATCTTTTTTTGAAAATACAGTTTTCCCCGCCCCAGATTTCAACGTTTTGCAAAGACGTCCAAATCGCAACTTGGACGTTTCTTTCGAAAATGCCCCTCCAAATAACTTTGTAAGTCTAAGGGGCCCTGTTACTAAGTCGCATAGGCGCCTACATACGTACAATGCACATCAAATTAGAACTGCCACCTGGCTACTGCGTGCCCCTGACGGCAATTCTAAGTTCTGTGCGGGGGAATTCTTATTTTCTACCATGTGGCGCTACCTGGGTGGTAATCGGTAGTGTATGCATGCTGACGATTACTACCCGGTTAATGCGTGAGACCTTACTGCTAAGTCAGTGGGTTGCGGTAAGGTCTCAAGTCCAAAATGGAAACGTGCTGATTTTTATTTTGTCGTACATCTATTTTCAGCAAAAAAAAAGAGGGCCTTTTTTGCAGGTGTGCTGAAAAGAGGACCTGTGCGCATCCAATACATGTGTCTACACCAGCGCAGGCCATTTTTCAGCGCACCTTATTAAAAGGACCCCTATACACCTCCACATAACTTTTTATGCCTAAGTGCTTTGAAAATACACCTCTCTGTGTCTGAGGAAAAGTAAATAAAACTTTCCCTTTCTTAATACTTTATGAGTTTCATTATATTTGTAACCCTCATTATTTTCCCAGTATGCAGAGCCACTTTCCTGATGTTCCCTAGGGCTAAGGTAACAAAATAAGTATGTTCTATGTTGCAGCTCAGTTAAGAAGTCTAAAACACGCCTTAGTCACCACACTGCCTCATTTTTATACTCAAAAGCACAAAATCAATGGGGGAGAAGGATAGATACATGGAAACATTTCATTCTTGATGACAAACAATGTGCTAAGTAGAAGGAAATTATACAATGCTGCCTAGGAATTAAAAAGCAGATTCACTTAAATGGGGCTTAACATAGATAACTGCATCAAATGGGCAATCTGAACTTCAGAACCATGCAGAAATGCTCGCGGCATAGGGTTGAAACTCTCACATGCATTTCAGTATAAATATCCTGTATGGTTCTTAATGGTTTTTTCTAAACAGAATTAAAATGTAAAAAACAGTGAGATAACTGGTGTTCTTGCAAGCACTGAATACATGGAAATAAGGGTCAACAAACAAGTTATAGGTGATAACCTTTTTATTGGACTAACTCAACACATCTGTGAACAGCTTCCAAGAATTATGCTCTCTTCCTTGGGTCAAAGGAGCAAAGAAAACAGTACAGAACTGCATGAGGTTGCCTACATATGTTCAAAAGTTGCAGGTTGCATTACAAGTACAGCTTTGTAAAGAGCCTGGGTAGATTTTAACAGAAGACACAGAGAGAGTAGCATTTAACTTTGGGGGGGGGGGGGGGGGGGGGGCTGGGTGTGATAACTGATGAGAAAACCAGTGTCCTCAATAAGTCTTTTTCTATCTGTTCTAAAGTATTTGATCATCTTAAGAAATATAGAACATGATAGAAGAAGAATAGACATACAACCAGTATAGACAATTATACGAACTGCTCAACTCTACAATCACTTCCTCTCCCTCGGAAATCCTCTGTGCTTATCCCTTGCTTTCTTGAATTCAGATACAGTGAAACTTCGGTTTTCGTTGACTTCGGTTATCATCGGTTTCGGTTTTCGTTGATTTTTTCAGTGAAAAGTTTGTCTCGGATTTCGTTGGTTGCCTCGGTTTTCATTGCTAATTTTGCGAAAACAAAGGGCAAACCACGCATTCTCCTGCTCATTGGATTTACATTGAATCATATGGAAATAATTGCCTCGGTTTTCGTCTGTTTCGGTTTTCATTGATTGTTTTTGGATGGATTATCAACGAAAACCGAGGTATCACTGTACTGTTCTTGCCACCTCTGCTTCTACTGGGAGGCCATTCCATACATCCACTATTCTTTCTGCAAAGAAATATTTCCTTAAATTATAATCAAAACTATTCTCATTCACCCTCATTCCAGAGCCTCCTTTCTGTTGATATATAGCTATTTTCAGGTGCAAATTTGATCACGTCACCCCACTTTTAAACATTCCAGAATCTTAACAATGGCTTATAAAGCTTTCCATACTCATCAACCGCCTTATCTGCGTTCTTTGGCTGTTCACTATACCCCTAGGAGGATTTTAAGATTGATACAGGAGTTCCGAGCACACTGGGAAATAACACATGAGAGCCTTTTTTGGTTAGGCCCTTCCCTTTGGAATGGGCTACCTAAATATACTAGAGCTGAAGAAAATTTCAAAAAGTTTAAAGAGTTATTAAAAACTCTTTATTTGAATTTAGCATTTGATATTCAGTTGGAGGATGTAAACATTGATCCTGCAAGTTTGTCATAATTTTTTTTTTTTTGTAATGTATGACATGATCTTTATTTGAATGTGTTGGGTTGGTTTTATATGGAGTTCTGTTGGTTTCTTTTATGAATTTTGATATTGTGAACTGCCTAAATCCTTTTACTGGGTTGGTGATATATTAAATTTTTAATAAACATAAACAAAGACACCTGCCAGTTTTCATAATGGCAGTTCCAGGGTTGGAGAGAATGGAGATCACTCCTGCGCCCTACTCAGTTTCAACATTTTGCCATTTTCATGCATCTTTTTTGCAAAGCTCCCCATCAATGAGCTGTTTTGCATGGAGGAGTAGCCTAGTGATTAGTGCAGTAGACTTTGATCCTGGGGAACTGAGTTCGATTCCCACTGCAGCTCCTTGTGACTCTGGGCAAGTCACTTAACCCTCCGCACCCTGGTACACAAAATTATCTATGGTGAAGCACCGGGATACATGACTGAACTCATAGACCTACCAACTAGAAACACTACAAGATCATCATGAACTTACCTAAATCTCCACTACCCAAGTTGCAAAGGTCTAAAATATAAAACAACCTATGCATCCAGCTTCTCCTATATAAGCACGTAACTATGAAACGCATTACCAAGTGCCATGAAAACAACTTATGACCACTTAAGCTTCCGGAAAGCACTAAAAACTAACCTGTTCATAAAGACATACTTTAATGATCCAACATAAATGCCTGAACCCTGCAACACAACGAAACCAAAACCATAGTGGAAATAACTAAACCCTTCCTCCTCTTTACGATCCCCTAATGTTTTTGTCACACATGAACTTTACCCTACTACAACTTCACTCTGTATTTTGTTCATACCAGAATTGGCGATCGCTTAATGGTATTATGTAAGCCACATTGAGCCTGCAAAAAGGAGGGAAAATGTGGGATACAAATGTAACAAATAAACTGCTTTGAATGTAGTTGCAAAAACCTTTGAAAGGCGGTATATCAAGTCCCATTTCCCGTTCCCTTTTGCATTGCATCAGCTCATTAATGGGGAATTTGAATATACTCTCATGCAGCAAAGCCCACTTTTACAAAGTAATTTCACACTTTATTACATTAGCCTTTTATTTCAGCATCTCATATGTGCCTTGGATTTATGAGATGGAACTTTGGTGCAGTACTGTTACAAAGGTGCTTGGGTACCTCATGGCTGCTTGAGTTATGTCTCAGTGCCTCAACATCACTTGGGTAGATTGAAAGCCGTTGATGTCTTTAGTACTTCCATGCTGTGAAACAGTCCCTGAATATTGGTGTTATGAACTTCTCTTCCAATCAACAAACTACAGGCCTATACACACTTTTTCAAGACTGCCCTTCGCGCTTATTTGATACCTGAAATATGCTTTGATGCTTTAGAACTGCTTCTGCCCATACGTAATAGTGCTCGGTATATAATCAGACCTCCAAAATAGTCTCAGTGTAGCAACAGTTCAGGATATTTCACTACTATTTCACTTGCACTTGCACTTCTGTATTGTAATAGCACTTAATATATTGACGGTATTTTCTAGAGAAGATTTATGTACTTCTGGAGTGGTTTCTGTGCTTCCACAGAGCGTCAGCTCAACAGCTACTTTAGTGATTCATGATGCCTCTAAGGTATTTCAACGTGTCATTGTCTCATGATTCTTTTACATCTTTAAGTGTACTTAGAAATACCTCAAACAGTTGGTATTTCAAGATAATCTGCATGCTTGAGTAGTACTTCCAAGTATTTCCAAGCTGCTTCTCTATTTTGAGAGTACCATGATACATTTGGCAGCTTCTGAGCTCCCAAAGATGCAATCTTTTGTCTCTTCAAAATGACTTTTACTTTTTGGGTGCCCTGTGCATTGAGACATATTCAAATCACAAGTTCTACAGAGTACTTTCAGTGCGTTGTTGAAGATGATTCAAAAACCTAAGTTCTGTTTCAGTTCATCAACATCTTGATAATTCCCCTGCGCAAAATACAAATGAAATCGGGGAGGTGGGGGAGAACTGATCCAATATCAATACAGTGGTACAAAGAGTAAGTTTATTTGACAAATTCTTGAAAACAAAAAGACTCAACACAGATCTGCATTTCGGCACAGATGACGCCTGCCTCAGGAGTCAACAAATCAATTCAGCAGAATATGAGCATGCTAGGAGTGGCCTAGTGGTTAGAGCACCTGTCTTGAAATCCAGAAGTGGCTGGTTCAAATCCCCCACTGCTGCTCCTTGTGAGCTTGGGCAAGTCACTTAACCCTCCATTGCCTCAGGTACAAACTTAGATTGTGAGCCCTCTTGGGCTCTACTGAAAAAGGTGTAAGAAAATCCAAATAAATGTTAACAATTTCATGCAAATCAAGTACTGAATTGCACAAAACACACCACCTGTGGTCAAATCATTATCGGTAGAAAAATGTAGACCTATAGTAATCTGTGGCATTTTTCAGAAAACGGTGACTGCAACACAGCCAATTGCAGCTCAAAACTGCATCACGTCTGTATTCATTAGAGTGTTTATGCTGCAAGATTGCTTATGCATCAGTGTTTCTGGATTTGTTATTGCTGTGATATCATTTTAGTACCTTATAAGAATTCTGGTATCTCAAGACAAGAGTGTGCGTTGTTACTCCTCTGTGGTATCTGTGGAGGATCTTGGCATTTTGATGCAGTTAGGCACCTAACTGCCATTTACCCCCATTTGGGTGCTGAACTTCTGTTTGAGGGTCTAAAGTTAGGCACCTGACTTGCACCTATCTTGTGGCATAATGTATAGAATTAGGGGGTAAGAGGGTAATTTTATAAAATGTTCTACCCACAGAAAAGAGCTTTAGTAAAATTCTTGCACAGTATATGCTTGTGAAAACAGATGCGATGACGAGAGGGCGTTCTGGGGCCCTTTTACCAAGCTATGGGAAAAAGGGCCCTGTGGTAACAGCGGCGGACGTTTTTCCATCTCACCAGGGCCCTTTTTACTGCAGCGAGAAAAAAAAGCTAAAAATCAACATGGCCATGCAGTAAAATTGCATTTACCGCGTGGCTATGCAGGGAGGAGCACTTTTTTGGCCTACTAGTTCGTAACCTTTTTTCCCAAGAGAAGTATTTCGTACGCTGGTGCAGTCATTAGTACTGAGCCCCCTGGATTATTTAACTCCATTTTCGCAGGATGCAAAGAAAAAACTATTAAGAAACTTCAGACTGCACAGAATACCGCAGCTAGACTCATATTCGGAAAGGTGAAATATGAAAGCGCCAAACCCCTCAGAGAAAAATTGCATTGGCTTCCACTAAAAAATCATATTGCTTTCAAAATTTGCACCTTAACCCATAAAATCATCCATGGAGAAGCTCCTTCATACATGTCAGACCTAATTGACTTACCGGCAAGAAACATCAACAGTTCATCACGTACCTTCCTAAATCTCCAGTACCCTAATTGTAGAGGACTCAAATACAAATCACTACGTGCATCTACCTTCACATACCTCTGCACAAAAGCATGGAACAAACTACCGAACACTATAAAAATAACACGTAACTTGACAGACTTCAGGAAATTATTGAAAACGCACTTGTTTGAAAAAACTTACAATAAGAATCCTCCTTAAGAACTTGATTATTCTATATCTAAACCAACCACCTACTAATCCCTCTAAAATGATTATATTAGCCATATTATCATTATTGGTCATCATATATTATTGTTTTTTTGTATTATGTGTTATGTAAATTATTCTACAGACATATCTTCCTTATTTCTTACTTAGTAATATGTCAATTTAGAACTGACCTCTTACTCTGTTCATAACTATATCTTTTGTAATATAATGTAAGCCACATTGAGCCTGCAAATAGGTGGGAAAATGTGGGGTACAAATGTAGCAAATAAATAAATAAAAGTGGTATATCAAATATTTCCAATAAACATAAACATAGCATTTCCAAGGATACGTGCCACAAGAATTCTTCATTTCACAGCATGAATTTGACATCTCATTAGAGCTCCAGCATTTGCGATAACATCAACTCATCAGCACAGGTCAGTTGCCTGATGGCTATTCATGAGGCTATCTGCTTACACACTTTCTTTTCAGCATCTTGGAAGCCATCTTGCCCTTGAGACATCACAATAGCACTTTTTGTGCTTTAAAGTTTGCTTGCAATTCTCTTTAGTGTTAGACTGTTTTGGGCTTTTATAATTCAGTAGTGAAAAAATCCTTCAGGTCTCTTTGGAAGCTGAGGAGATTTAGATCATATTTCTCGACTGACATCTTTACACTGCTAGTTCAATCCTTGGTTTTAACTCAGTTCGATTACAGCAATTCCATCTAAGCAGGTAGTCAAAAGCAGTATGGCACATACATTCGAGTGTGATTATTATAAGAGGAGGAATAGAGAGATTACTTTGAATAGATCTGAGAGATGGAGCAGGGTTATGTAGAATAAGCAAGTCTGAGAGGATACACAGGAACGCCAAGGTACAGGGGACATGGTGTATTAACAGAAGGATCTTGAATAGACAGCCACTTCTTTTCCATGAGAAGAGAAATGATGTGGGCAAACGTCATAGTAACATAGTAGATGACGGCAGAAAAAGACCTGCATGGTCCATCCAGTCTGCCCAACAAGATAAACTCGTATGTGTATACCTTACCTTGATTTGTACCTGCCTTTTTCAGGGCACAGACCGTACAAGTCTGCCCAGCAGTATTTCCCGCCTCCCAACCACCAGTCCCGCCTCCCATCACTGGCTCTGGTACAGACCGTATAAGTCTGCCCTCCACTATCCTCGCCTCCCAACCACCAACCTCTCTTCCCCCACCTGCTCCGCCACCCAATTTCGGCTAAGCTTCTGAGGATCCATTCCTACTGCACAGGATTCCTTTATGCACATCCCACGCATGTTTGAATTCGGTTACCGTTTTCATCTCCACCACCTCCCGCGGGAGGGCATTCCAAGCATCCACCACCCTCTCCGTGAAAAAAATACTTCCTGACATCTTTCCTGGGGCTGCCCCCCTTCAACCTCATTTCATGTCCTCTCGTTGTACCGCCTTCCCATCTCCGGAAAAGATTTGTTTGCGGATTAATACTTTTCAAATATTTGAACGTCTGTATCATATCACCCCTGTTCCTCCTTTCCTCCAGGGTATACATGTTCAGGTCAGCAAGTCTCTCTTCATACGTCTTGGAACGCAAATCCCGTACCATTCTCGTAGCTTTTCTTTGCACCGCTTCCATTTTTTTAACATCCTTGGCAAGGTACGGCCTCCAAAACTGAACACAATACTCCAGGTGGGGCCTCACCAACGACTTGTACAGGGGCATCAACACTTCCTTTCTTCTGCTGATCACACCTCTCTGTATACAGCCTAGCAACCTTCTCGCTACGGCCACCGCCTTGTCACACTGTTTCGTCGCCTTCAGATCCTCGGATACTATCACCCCAAGATCCCTCTCCCCCTCAGTACCTATCAGACTCTCCCCGCCTAACACATAAGTCTCTCGTGGGTTTCTACTCCCTAAATGCATCACTTTGCATTTCTTTTTATAGATTCACACCACTCATTCATTTCCTAGTGGGGTACTGTACACTAACATCAGCCTGGGTCAAAAGGAAGCGAGGTTGGAAATTGTTTGCATATCAGAATTTTAAATTTTAGAAATCAAAAGTTGGAAGGCTCAGGTCCAGCATAACTAGTCATATGACTAGCACCATGAATTCATGAAAGGGAAATGGGACTTGATATACCGCCTTTCCGTGGTTTGTTTGTTTTTTTGCAACTACATTCAAAGCAATTTACATATTATATACAGGTACTTATGTGTACCTGGGGCAGTGGAGGGTTAAGTGACTTGACCAGAGTCACAAAGCTGCAGTGGGAATCAAACCTAGTTCCCCAAAGACTCAAAGTCCACTGCACTAACCACTAGGCTACTCCTCCACAAAACAAGATCTTCAGAAAATAACTAGATAGTAATTACCCTTTATGACTACCATATCACAATTGTGATATGTTTTTAATTATCTCAAATTTTGTAAAGCTGGAACATGGAGAGAGCTCAGGAAGCCTAGGATGCACTAAACAAAAGAGCTTTTTTTTCTTCTGATAGGGCTATTTTTCTAATTAGTTTCACATAAAATCCAACAAAAGGAAAAAAGTATATATAGAAACTTAGGGCTTAGTATTCAAAGGATTTATGCTCCTGACTTTACTACTACTACAAATCATTTGTACAGCGCTACCAGTCGTACGCAGCGCTTCACAATTGAACATGAAGAAAGACAGTCCCTGCCCAAAAGAGCTTACAATCTAAATCAGGACAGACAGACAAGACAAATAAGGGAAAGGGTAGGACAGACAGGACACATAGGGAAAGGGGATTATTGAAGAGAGGAAGACAAGATAAGGTTACGAGCAAGTAACAAGTTAGGAATCAAAAGCAGCATCAAACAGGTAGGCCTTTAGCCCGGATTTGAAGGCGGCCGGGGATGGAGCTTGACGTAATGGCTCAGAAAGTCTATTCCGGGCATAAGGTGCGGCGAGATAAAAGGAACAGAGTCTGGAGTTAGGAATGGAGGACTTTGAGATTTATCTTCTAAATTAGTCTCTCTGAAACTTTAATAGAACTGAGGGGCCCTTTTAACAAACAGCAGTAAAAAGTGGCCTTAGCTTGCCCTTAGGTGGGTCTTGCCCATGCGATAAGGCCAGTTTTACTGCTGGCGTAAAATGGCCAAGTTTCTGGGTTTTTTTTTTTTTTTTTTAATTAATGGCCATCTGCTAATTTTGCCATTAGTGCATAAACCCCCTACTGCCACTCAGTATGTAGGTGGTAAGGACTCATGCACTAAGCACGTGCTCATCAGTTATCATGCGGCAATGTAGCTGCACTAACCGATTAACTCAGAGCGTGCCCACACTCCACCCCCTCTGCACCAAAAAATACATTTTAGTTTTTAGTGCATGGGTAGTATGCACACATCCCAAAATTACCATGCATCAGATCAGCACGTCCCACAATATGGTTTTTTGTTTTTTTTACTATGATGAGCAAACATTCATGCTTACCTGCAGCTTTGTAAAAGGGCTCCTGATAAATTTTTACTCAGAATTGCACTAAACTCCTATATTTAGGAGCATAAAAAGCGGACGGCAAAAGGGAGAAATTTAGGGTGGGGGGGGGGAAACGGTTAGGAGGTTAGCACTAATTTTCAGCCCCAGGCTCAAACATGTTGCAAAAGAATGGCAGGACTAAATTTTTATAAGCAGAATTTTTAAGCTCCTGAAGAATTTTCAGCTGAGAGCTTAGCACACGCTAACCCCCTGATTCTATAAAAGTCGCCAAAAATTGCGTGTGCAAATTTAGGCACGCCCCTAGTTTTCACACACAATTTAATAGAATAATCGTTTTATCGTTTGTTTATTTCCTATACCGTTTCTAATTGCATTCACAAAACAGAACGGTTTACATCTTAAAATAAAATATCATTTTTAAAAGCATATAAGAAACCCATTGATTTGATAGAAAAGCACAGCAAAAACTAAAACAACCATTCTAAAAGATACTAATACCAATAGACATTGGACAATCATTCATAACATACTATGTAAGCAAACATATTATTTTTACTGCGTATTCATTCTGCCTATTTGTCCCCTTTTTCATCCCAGATTATTATTGAAAGTATTTGAAAACAGATATGTTTTCAAAAGTTTACGAAACTGGACATAGGACTCTTCCAATCTAATAATTTTAGGAAGGCAATTCCAATGAGAGGGAGCTAGAAAGAAAAAAGCTGAGTTCCTAGTAGATTTTTTAACAAGCAGTTATTGGCATTAATTAGATTTAATTGGGCACAACTTTTGGCATACCTTAGTAAAAGGGCACCTTAGTTTTTTTTTAATATCAGGCCCTTAGTATCCTCCATAAATTGATTTCTCACATATAAGGAGGTGAAGAGTAATCTTTTTTCCGCAAAGGACTGGAACGCTAACTTCAGAAGTGTCTTGAGAAAGGGCTTTTGGCAGTCACAAGGCTTAGAAAGAGTTAAATGTTAGAAATGTTTGAAGAACAGGTTTATTCAGATGGTTGTTCCTTGTTCCAGCACTGCAGTACCACCTGTGTATGTTTTCAATTTTGCTGTTTTTCTAGGATCTGATTTATGTTAATGATCGCCTTGTCATGGTAGCTTTGGAAAAGTTTTTTTCATAAATATTTCCCAGTGGTAAGATGAAAGTGATAACAGAAATGCTTTACTGGAGGTCTGAATTGTGTCAAACACTTGGCTAAAATCAGGGTAGGGGGGCTAGGCCTCTCTGTATCTTGTTTCTAGTGTCAACAAGCCCCATTCATTTTTTCTCATTTAGTATGCTAATCGCATTCTCCCACATAAACAAAGAAAGGCATGTACACAGTGAAATGTGTTTTCAATATGGTGTTTCAGAGCTTTCGGTTTTGTGTTGCACAAAGATATCTTTTTTGTAAGTTTATTAAATTAACACAAAACCCAAATAGGAAAACTCTAGTTCATATACAATTCTACCAATATTGAGTCTCGTTCTAACAGTCCAGCTTACTCTGGATGTCAGAATTCAAAATTGCTTTCATCTCAAAGTTTTATTGCCTTTATTTTCATTCAGAAAACAATAAAAATAATGCATGTCCTTGGAAGTACTGAGCTAGCCTTCACTGAATGTATGCAGTTGGCGATAAAAAGAATGAAATCTCATTACCAATTACATAAAAATTTATAATGAGGGCAACTTTATCAAGACAGCTACCTGGATAAATTGACCTGTGAGAAAATTGCCCTCCTTTATGGGGATCGTCCTATAAAATAGGTACTAAGTGTACGTGTCTATTATTATGCCCATAAATTATTAGAATAATGGCATATACACATCAGGGGCATAGCTAGAAGTTGATTGTGGAAGGCACGGGATGGACTGGGGGAACCAAGCGCTTTCTCTCAGTCTGTTTCTGTGAGTCTGACGTCCTGCACGTATGTGACGTATGTGCAGGACGTCAGACTCACAGAAGCAGAAGCCTGCGCGGCCACATTGGTGATCTGCAAGGGCCGACTTCTACATGGAATGTTGCTAGTGGAATAGCAACATTCCATGTAGAATCTCAAATAGTAGCAACAGTGGAGGAGTGGCCTAGTGGTTAGGGTGGTGGACTTTGGTCCTGGGGAACTGAGGAACTGAGTTCAGTTCCCACTTCAGGCACAGGCAGCTCCTTGTGACTCTGGGCAAGTCACTTAACCCTCCATTGCCCCATGTAAGCCGCATAGAGCCTGCCATGAGTGGGAAAGCGCGGGGTACAAATGTAACAAAAATAAAATAGATACTATTGGAGATTCTACATGGAATGTTGCTACTATTGGAGATTCTACATGGAATGTTGCTATTCCACTAGCAACATTCCATGTAGAAGGCTGCGCAGGCTTCTGTTTCTGTGAGTCTGACGTCCTGCACGTACGTGCAGGACATCAGATTCACAGAAGCAGAAGCCTGCGCGGCCACATTGGTGATCTGCAAGGGCCAACTTCTACATGGAATGTTGCTAGTGGAATAGCAACATTCCATGTAGAATCTCAAATAGTAGCAGCAGTGGAGGAGTGGCCTAGTGGTTAGGGTGGTGGACTTTGGTCCTGGGGAACTGAGGAACTGAGTTCGATTCCCGGCACAGGCAGCTCCTTGTGACTCTGGGCAAGTCACTTAACCCTCCATTGCCCGCCGCATAGAGCGTGCCATGAGTGGGAAAGCGAGGGGTACAAATGTAACAAAAATAAAATAAAGGCTCCACTGCTGATACATATGTGTACACATGCCTGTAAATGCCAAAAACCTACCTAAGTGCTATTCTGAAGATACACATATCTTACATAGCACATATTTTACACCTAGGTGTACACATGGGTGGAGTCTGGGTAGAGCATAGGCACACTTACACATATAGGACCAGTTTCTATATATGACACCTATAAAATAGTTGCTGAAACGAAATACGCCTAGGCGTATAAAATATGCCTACATTTCTGCGTGGTTTATAGAATACGCCAGCACCCGTCCAAGCAACTAAATTTAGTCACGGGCAGTTACGCCAAGTAAAACTTCATGTAAATGCCAACGCCTAAATTACGCGTGGACTGGGTGTATTCTGTAACCACACGCAGAGATTTTAGAAACATCCACAGCCTGCCCATTGCACACCCCCTTTTCAACGATGTGACTTAGAATTTACACGCATCACTTAACAGAATATGCTTAGACAGTTCTACGTGTAAATTCTAATTAATGCCAATTAGTGTCAGTTGCTTGTTAATTGGCAATTATCTGTGCTGATTTGCTTGTTAACTAAATTAGACGCGCAAATACAGAATACGACTGGATTTGCACTTGCAACTTAAGTCGCGCTATATAGATTGCTTGAGATATGGGGGGAGAATTCTATAAATGGCACCAGGAAGATCCGCGCTAAAATAGTATTCCGAACAGGATGCTCTGCGCGGAGGGCCCTTTATAGAATACTAGTAAACAAAGGCCCGGTTCTGAGCGCAATGAAACGGGCGCTAGCAAGGGTTTCATGGCTGCATGGCTCGTCGCGGTTTTACCTGGTTTGTGGCGTGCACCGCTGCTGTTTCCGTTGTAGCTCTGTGTAGGTGGCGGTTTTCGTGCCCCGCCCTCGACATCATTGCGTTTTGACGCGAGGGCGGAGCAGAGCTACAGTGTGGAAATCCGGAGTTTGTGGCCTGAGTAGATCGTTGGAGGTGAGAATCTGCTCCGCCCTCAACGTCATAACGTTTGACGCGAGGGCGGGGCCCAGAGTCTGTGATTTTCGTGGCTTCAGAGCTTCGAACATACGAACCTTGGCTTCAGTGACGTCAGCAGACAATAGAACTTTGAGGGTGAGTTTTATATATATAGATGTGTGCCTAACGTTTGGGTCCTTTTACTGAAGTGCGCTGAAAAATGGGCTGCGCTAGTGTAGGTGCGTGTTTTGGGTGCAAGCAGATCCATTTTTCAGCACGCCTGTAAAAAAAAGCGCCTTTTTTAAAATTTTTGACAAAAATGGACGTACAGCAAACTAAAAATTGGCGCGCGTCCATTTTGGTTCTGAGACTTTACCGCCACCCATTGACTTAGCGGTAAGGTCTCACGCGGTAACCATGCGGTGACATCTACATGTGCAGAATGACAAGTACCACCCAGTTTCCGCTGCGCCCCAGAACATAAAAATTATTTTCTGGTGCGCGTAGAAAAACAAAATTACCACCCAGGCTATGTGGTAACTCCGAATCGATGCACGTTGGGCACATGTAGGCACTTATGTAGCATAGTAGGGCCCCTTTGGGCGCTGCAGTTAATCCTGCTGAAACCTGGTGTAAATGCTGACATGCAGTTAATTGCAGTTGTGCAATGACCTTATTCTATAACGTGCTTCTTGGAATGCCCCTGACCTGCCCATGGCCACACCCCCTTTGGAGTTGCATGCCGTGAAATGTAGGCGTGTGTGTTATAGAATAGGGTGTAGGGCAGATCCGCGCATAACTCCTAATTACTGCTAATTAAAGTGCTTGTTAACACTGATCATTGATAATGCCTAATTGATTGTTTTTTGACGGGCGGATCTGGCATCCACGCCCAAATTTGGGTAACCTATACAAAGTCTGGGGGTATGTGTTTAAAAGTACATGCTAGCTTCTATCTCAGGCATGCTTTTATCAAAATAAAAAAGGGGTGTTGCTGGAGGTGTATAAGTCAAGGGGAAGGAAAGCAATGTTTATACGTTTGATTTTCACAAGTGCGTAAGTGGCAGGTACCAGACATGTGCTCACTTTTAGCATGCACACGTTCAGCTAGCTAACTTTCAAACAGAAGCCACTCAAGTAGTTTCTCTTTGAAAATTTGCTACAAAGTACACAGTGTAAAAATGCGCACACAATTTGCAACCTTGCCAGTACTCAAAATTGCCCCCATTAAGTATAAATATTACAGTGCAAGAGACTCTTTCATGTGTCCTGTCCAATTGGACAAGGCACTGCATTGGTCTGGAGTGTCAGCCCTGTAGACCACAGAACACTGTGGAGGAACTTGTGACTCAGGCTGTCCAGGCAGTGCCACCTTGGGTGGGGAGGATCTAGAAATAGAAAACAGGGAAAAGGATGGAATCAAAATTGGAAATCCTGATATAAAACTCCTCCCATCCCTGTTGGCAAGGGGGGGGAGGTTATATGGCACTGAATATGATAATAGTAGTCCAGAAGATTGCGATGAAATGCCACAGTCCCTGATATAACTGATCCAACAAACCAGAAATACCCAGAGTATAGAGTTTTGAATTGTGATCCTTGATCTCAGTTTTTCTGAGGATCATCTCTGTTTTTTGTTTTGTTTTGTTTTTTTTTTGGGGGGGGGGGGGGGGCTCGGTGCCTGTTTTGATTTTCTTCCAGCTGATTCAGAATAAGTGCTAGTATTCTGTTGCCTTCATTTAGAGGAATGTTTCCTATGTTATAATAGACTCACTCTCTCACTGTTGCTAGTCTGGTCATTTTAACAACAGCCCTGAGGATGGAAGTCATGCACAAGGGCTCTAAATTCAGCCAGTAGATGCAACCCCTAATAATGAACACAAGCTTCCCACCAGGGGCTGTGAAAACTGCCTCCAACTAGCCTTGGGTGCAAGTGACTCAATCCAAGAATCAAGCTGGGAGCCTAGAGTGGAGGAGTAGATAAAGTGGTTAGTGCAGTGGACTTTGATCCTGGGGAACTGAGTTCGATTCCCATTGCAAGCTCCCTGTGACTCTGGAAAGTCACTTAACCCTCCATTGCCCCTGGTACAAAATAAGTACCTGAATATATGTAAACCGCTTTGAATGTAGTTGCAAAAAACCTCAGAAAGGCGGTATATCAAGTCCCATTTTCCCCTTTCCCTTTCATAGCAGAATACTGCACTGCCATTGAGCTGGCCTGCTCTTCAAAATGCCCTTTTTGACTGATACTCAGTATCTGCATTCACCTGGTCACACGCTTTCATTTCTCAGCTGTTGTACAGTCATTTAACCAGAGCCTTTTGTACTCAGTTATTTAACCAAAGCTTCCAGTTTGTCTGAACCTCTGTGTCATACCACACTCCAGTAGTGACTCACTGAAAGGCGGACAAAATTAATGTTCAGTGCAGGAAAGCATGGCATCAAAGAATGTGTGGCAGTTGATGTTTCTTGTTAATTGTGTCTTGGGGGCTTGCCAGAAAGCAAAATTATTACTATATTCCATTGAAATAATGAATGGTTCATTGTGATACAAGTAGTCATGGTTCATGGTACAGTAGGTAGGCAGCCAGAACAAAGAGTAAGCTATCAAATCAGGTCTCAAGAATAAATGTGTTATGTACCACATATATTAAACCAGTTTGTCACTGTAATGCTCCCTTGCTTGTCTTCCATCCCCTCTCTCCCTCACTCTCCTGGTCCCCCATCCACTAGTTCACTCTTCTGTTACCCTCCAATCACTCACTAGCTCATTCCCTTACCCCCTCCTCCGTCCCCAAACAAGCTCTCATGGCTCCTTACCCTCCTGGCCATAGCATAAAGGGGAGATTATTAGCAAGTCAACACTTCAGGCCACATCCTATCCCTCTTCTTCCAGGTTAAACCTTCATGCCTTGAAAACCACAACGCACTGCGGTTAGCTGATCCAGTTCAGCGGTTGCATGTTTTGATGTCGTGAGACATTTCTACAGAATTTAAACTTTTAATGCTGATTGTTCAGGACCCCCGATGAAGGCAGGATTGTCGAAACATGGCCTGTGTTGGGTCAAGCTGT
Source organism: Microcaecilia unicolor (assembly GCF_901765095.1). Classification (NCBI taxonomy): domain Eukaryota; kingdom Metazoa; phylum Chordata; class Amphibia; order Gymnophiona; family Siphonopidae; genus Microcaecilia; species Microcaecilia unicolor. Next base: position 26,674,479 of record NC_044033.1, on the reverse strand, counting down.
CAGCATCTGTGTGATTGATTGTGGAATAAACCCTTATTTTGTTGAAGTAAAGTTGCCGGCAGGCATCTGTTTTTTTTAAAGAGGTTTTTGTCTTGCTCCAGTTTACATTGGGTTTGTGGCATCTTTCACTCTTGTGGTGTTGCTGTTGTTTTTGTGGAAGATTTTTTTACTTTTTTTTGGGGGGGGGGGGGGGGGGGATTGACCGTTACCAATGCTCCAGCTTTCAATCTCCCATTGAAATTTCACAAAGAATAAAGAATTCCACAGCTAGGGTTAAATGAACAACACTGGTTACGTATCCAATACATAATCCAGTACAAAATGTTGTTCTTTGTTTATAAAGTACTTTTTTCTGGCCTTCCTTTATATCTCACCTCTCTTCTTGTTATTCAGTAACCCCAAAGATTTTTGGGCTCCTTGGATACCAGTGAGTTGTCCCTTCATGACATAAATAAAAATGCTACCAACTTATCGACTTACCAACTAGAAACACCATCGAATCATCAAGAATGTTTCTAAACCTGCATTACCCAAACTGTAAAGGACTAAAATACAAATCAACATATGCATCCAGCTTTTCCTACATTTGCACCCAGCTCTGGAACGCATTACCTAGAAACATTAGAACTGTGAACACCCATCTAAAATTCCAAAAAGACCTCAAGACTCGCCTCTTCCGGAAAGCCTACCCTGCAGACCCGAACTAATTCATGAACAGTGCATCACATCTGTCGAACTAAGAAATGAACAATACCCCTTCCACATAATCCTATTACTTCAAACTGTATGGATTTTAGCACTCCAGTTATAATTAAGTGTACTTCTACCCTTATCCTACTCTGTGTTGCTCACTAGAAGCTGTAGTCCCATCCCCGGAGACTTATCAGCCTCATTGGGATTGCTTCTCTCTATATGCTACTATATATTCGTCCCAGAGTCGAATTCTCTTTTCCGGAACCTTATCAACTTCATTGCACCTACTGTTACTCTATTTTCCACTCTGTATATATTCCCGGAGTTGGTACTCTCCTCTCCGGAACCTGTAAGCCACATTGAGCCTACTGCTCTGCGGGAAAATGTGGGATACAAATGTAGTAAATAAAATTAGTGTTTGCTTTTTCTTGAGATTCTGCTTTCTGTTGCATAGCTCCCTCTCTTTGGAATTTGCTTCCAGTGGATATTCATTGCGAGCCCTCTTTAGAGAAACGTACAGTGCTTTTACAAACCTGGTTATTTCATCATGCCTTTTCTGAATTCGTTCCTTGATCTCTTCACTCTTTTATGGGTTTTTTTTTCTCTCTAGTCTAATGTCTCTCACTCCCGTCCAATTTGTATTCTGCTATGTGCTTGTCTTATGGCTAAATATTGTTGTGCTATTATACATCCCCTTCCTTTTGTGTCTCTCTATTAGTTTGTTTGTTGTCTAGAAGTTGTGCGTTATGGTTGATTTGTCATTATGTTCCGTTGACCTTTTTATTGGTTTCCGAATGACGGTGTACCAAATTGCCTAAGTAAATAAAATAAATTTTACAGTTACGGAATGACAGCAAGTGAGGGGTCAGGCCTATAAGACCACGAGTCACCCTGAATAAACCAGCATTCACATAAAGCACTCCAAGCCTCAGCTTATGAGGGTATTTACCTGCTGTGCTTTCTTCCTGTAAAAGAAGACATTGTTCCTTGCTTAGAACTTGATGACCAGAAGAATCAGTCACTGGATGAAACTGCAGTCTTTTTGCACAACAGAGCATAGATTGCAATTACTGGCTGGCAGTACATTCAGCTGCTTTTCCTGCTTTTAATTTTCATTTTATCTGTTCGATTTCTATTGTAAGCCACCGTGTCCGTGTTCTCCAAACTGCGGTGTATCATAAGTACATAAGTACATAAGTAGTGCCATACTGGGAAAGACCAAAGGTCCATCTAGCCCAGCATCCTGTCACCGACAGTGGCCAATCCAGGTCAAGGGCACCTGGCACGCTCCCCAAACGTAAAAACATTCCAGACAAGTTATACCTAAAAATGCGGAATTTTTCCAAGTCCATTTAATAGCGGTCTATGGACTTGTCCTTTAGGAATCTATCTAACCCCTTTTTAAACTCCGTCAAGCTAACCGCCCGTACCACGTTCTCCGGTAATGAATTCCAGAGTCTAATTACACGTTGGGTGAAGAAAAAGTTTCTCCGATTCGTTTTAAATTTACCACACTGTAGCTTCAACTCATGCCCTCTAGTCCTAGTATTTTTGGATAGCGTGAACAGTCGCTTCACATCCACCCGATCCATTCCACTCATTATTTTATACACTTCTATCATATCTCCCCTCAGCCGTCTCTTCTCCAAGCTGAAAAGCCCTAGCCTTCTCAGCCTCTCTTCATAGGAAAGTCGTCCCATCCCCACTATCATTTTCGTCGCCCTTCGCTGTACCTTTTCCAATTCTACTATATCTTTTTTGAGATACGGAGACCAAGAATGAATAAACTGCAACTAAACTAAACACTGCTGCTTGCATGTTAATGGGATTTAAAACAGGTTATCTCAACAAAGTACAAATTTCTCCCCCAAAAATATGTATCAAATCACCAAATTGCATTAAAAAATACCAGTATTGCAGGTCAAATCGAAGAAAGCTATTTGTGTCTTTATTCTTGCATAATAAGAAGAGGATAGATATGGTCGTTATTTTAGAAGCCCTGTTCACAATTTGGGCATGCATAAACCTTGCCCACACTGGAAAGGCACTTATGCAGGATGCACGGAACAACTGCTAAAGAAACTACAAACAGCACAAAATACAGCTGCTAGATTAATACTTGGAACAAATCGATTCGAAAACACAAGACCACTGCTTCAAAAGCTACACTAGCTACTCATCAAAGCACATATATCCTTCAAGATTTGCACCTTGGCCTACAGAATACTTTTTGGCCTCACGCCAGAATACATGACTAACCTAATAGAACTACCTATGCGCAACGCAATAGGAGGCGCAAGAACCTACCTCACCCTACACTTCCCAAGATGTCAACGCCTAACGTACAAATCTTCATACTAAACCTACTTCACATACATCTGTCCCAAGATGTGGAACATAATATTGAAAGTCCTAAAACTCACAACTGACTACCTAACTTTCCGAAAACACCTGAAAGCCCACTACTTCAGAAAATCTTTCGAATAATACCGCACAATAAAAAAAAACAAATACCAAAAAACACACCATGAAGATCAAATCACAATCAGAAACTGACCAATGACACATGAAGGGGCATTTTCGAAAGAAACATCTAAATCAGAATTTGGACATTTTACAAAGACGTCCAAATTCCGAACTGTGATTTGGACATTTTGCGATTTGGACGTCCTTGATTTTCAGCCATTTTTGAAAAAAAAAAACCCATCTAAGTGTAAACGTGCAAAATCAAGCCATTGGGACGTAGGAGGAGCCAACATTTTTAGTAGACTGGTCCCCCTGACATCCAAGGACAGCAATAGGGCACCCTAGGGGGCACTGCAGTGGACTTCTTAAAATGTCCCCAGATACACATCTGACCATTGCTCCCTTACCTTGTATGCTGAGTCCCCCAAACCCACTACCTCCAACTGTATACCACTACCATAGACCTTACGGGTGAAGGGGGCACCTATATGTGGGTACAGTGGGTTTCTGGTGAGTTTTGGAGGGCTCGCAGTTTCCTCCACAAGTGTAACAGGTAGGGGAGGTATGGGCCTGGGTCTACCTATCTGAAGTGCACTGCACCTACTACTACTACTACTTAACATTTCTAGAGCGCTACTAGGGTTACGCAGCGCTGTACAATTTAACAAAGAGAGACAGTCCCTGCTCAAAGAGCTTACAATCTAATAGACAAGTGAACGGTCGGTCCGATAGGGGCAGTCAAATTGGGGCAGTCTGGATTCACTGAACGGTAAGGGTTAGGTGCCGAACGCAGCATTGAAGAGGTGGGCTTTAAGCAAAGACACCTACTACTAAACTACTCCAGGGACCTGCATGCGCTGTCATGGATCTGAGTATGACATCTGAGGCTGGCAAGTAATATTTTTAATCACGTTTTTTTGAGGGTGGGAAGGGGTTAGTGACCACTGGGGGAGTAAGGGGAGGTCATCCCTGATTCCCTCCAGTGTTCATCTGGTCATTTGGGGCACCTTTTTGTGCCTTATTCGTAATAAAAACAGGTCTAGCTCAAAACATTGAAGTTTGTCGTGGACGTTTTTGCTTTGTTCCATTATGGCTGAAAGACGTCCAAGTCTTAGGAACACCCAAGTCCTGCCGCGAACACGCCCCTGATACACACCCTTGAGATTTGGACGTCCTCCTGATGGACTTCGGAGAAAGACGTCCAAAATGAGGTTTTGATTATACCGATTTGGACGTTTCTGTGAGATGGACATCCAAGTGCCAATTTATGTCACTTTTTGGACGTCCATCTCTTTCGAAAATGAGCCTGATGGTCGTTTCCAACAACAATGTACTATGTTTAATTAATGTAAACTGTAAGCCACATTTAACCGACAATGTCATTGGAAAATGTGGGGTACAAATGCAGAAATAAATAAAAAAATAAATTTTGTAAGAATGTCCTTGAAACCAGATGAAAATATTTGTTAAAAATGCATTTTTTTAATAATAGGATTTAATTTAATTTTCATTTCTGTATTATTTTTGTGGTACAATGTAAGTTTCACAGAGACGTACAAGCGTATAGCATGAAACGTTTAAGCAGTAGATCACATAAGAAAATGAACTGAGGTGACAAAGACAAACAACAACAAAAGAAGTCGTGAAATCTGCCGTTAAATATCTTACATTTCTTCTAACTTACTACATGAAGGTTTTTCGCCATAGTTGTTTGGGAGTCAGGAATGTTGCAACGTATTTCATGGTTTCTTAAAATATTCAAAAGTCCCATGTCAATTATGAATGCCATGTCAGCATTTTGAAAGATCAGATAATTGAGTTAGTTGGGGTCCTCTGCAGGTTTTTTTATTGCATTCATACCTCGATTCAGAAAAAAAAAAAAAATCAATCCTTCTTGTCTGGAACGTGTAAAATGTTATGAATGGTAAACGTCTTGCGTTCATTCTCTGTGGAACTGCTGCCATGTGTAATTATTACTCCCAGAATCGTAAGCCATATTACGTGCCGCTTTAATTGCTGCGACTTTAGAACAAATGAATTTAGAGAGAAAAAACAGTAAAGCCTGAGAACCAAACTGACGGGATCACAGCATTTTGTGTTGTGTGCCTTACACGTTTCAAATTAATTCTTTGAGTTCATAAGCAAACACATTTGTACGACTTCATGCTGTTCTGGAAAGTATTTGAGGTTAGTTTACAGGCTTAGTGTTATGCAGTCTGGTTTCTACATGGCGATTGTTGGCTTGTAAGCTGCTTTAATTAAAGTAATCTGAGATACTTAATACTAAGGCCACAAATTTTTATGCTGCATGGAGCAAGGCATTTTTTTTTAAAAAGCATGATTAGACACTGCCAGTAGCTTATGAAGAGATTATGGCTGCTATGTTATTTTGTGGTTGTGTTCATTTTTTGATGACCACCTTTGCAGTTACTGTAAAACAAATACAGCTTTGAAAGAGATTGGGGCACTCACCAGGAAATCAAATGATCTGTTTGTGTATATGAGAGAAGATATTTCTGCTCAATGACTAAAGCAACCTGGTTCCCCCGCCTTTTCTTGGTTTCTTAACATTTGAAGAATCTGCCTTCAAAGATCCAATTTATACAGGCTTTTTCCTCATTCTGTGTCAATGGGAGAAAAGCTGAGCACATTTGGAACTAAACCCTGCATAAATGTATGACGAAAAGAATCTTTATGGAAGGCATGGAACCAAACAAGCTTAGTGTTGATTAGATGGCAACACCAGTAATTGAGAAGCAAAGTCAGTGCTCAGCAGACTTGTATGGTCTGTGCCTTGATCGTGGCTGGACAGAGTTGGATGGGCTGGAGTGGGGCTTCGATGACAACTTCAGTGGTTGGAGAACAAGGCCAGTGCCATTTAGACTTCTGTGCCAGTCTGTGCCCTGGGAGATGCAAGTGGCGTAGCTACGTGGGGACCACGGGGGACTGGACCCCCGTAGATTTATCCCTGGACCCCCTGCCGACGACCCTCTCAACCCCCCCTCCCGCCGCCAACCCTCCCCCGCCGTCAGCTACCTTTGCTGGCGGGGGACCCCAACCCCTGCCAGCCGAGGTCCTCTTCTTCTGACGCAAGGCTTCATTCTATTTCTGTGAGTCTGACGTCCTGCACGAACAATAGAACGAAGCCTTGCAGATCAGCCAGCAGCCGCGTTGCTGACTGATCTGCAAGGCTTCATTCTGTTTCTGTGAGTCTGACGTCCGACGTCAGACTCACAGGAACATAACGAAGCCTTGCGCTGGAAGAAGAGAATCTCGGCTGGCGGGGGTTGGGGTCCCCCGCCAGCAAAGGTGGGCGACAGCGATGGCGGGGGAGGGTTGGCAGCGGGAGGGGGGTCGAGACTCTCGGTATGGTCGTCGGTGGGAGGGGAAGTCTACACTCTCGGCAGGGTCGTCAGCGGGGGGGGGGGGGGTCAAAGTTGGTGGTGGTGGTGGGGGGTTGGCAATGGCAGCAGGGGGTCAAAATGTGCCCCCTCACCTCGGGCTCTGGACCCCCCTCCCGCTGAAGTCTGGCTACACCCCTGACAAGAACAGATCAAGATAAAGTATGAGTTTGTTGTTGGGCCAACTGGATGGACCATGCAGGTCTTTATCTGCTGTCATCTACTATGTTACAATGGGGCTCATTTTCAAAGCACTTAGACTTACAAAGTTCCACAGGGGCCCTTTTACTAAGCTGTTTAAGCGTCTACGCGTGCCCAACACGCACCAAAATGGAGTTACCGCCCGGCTACTGCATGGCTCTTGCAGTAATTTCATTTTTGATGGGTGTCCGAAAAATAATTTTTATTTTCAGACGTGCGCCAAGTGGCATTTGACGCACGTAGGTCATTACACCGCCCGGTTACCGCGTGAGTCTTTACTTCTAGGTCAATGGCAAGTGGTAAGGTTGCAGACCCAAAATGGATGCGTGGCAATTTTGATTTTGCTGCACATCCATTTTCGGAAAATTTTTTAAAAAGGCCTCTTTTACGGGCGTGCTGAAAAATGGATCGGTGCGCACTCAAAACCCGCGTCTACACTACCACAAGCCATTATTTATTTATTTGTTACTTTTATACCCCACATTTTCCCACCTATTTGCAGGCTCAATGTGGCTTACAAAGTATCGTAATGGTGAATGCCATTACAGTAGATAACAAATACAAGGTTGTGCTATGGTTGCAGGTAGAGATAGATATTTAAAGGTACAGATTGGGGTAAGGGTAGAAGAACATTTTAGTGTGTTCGAATGTCCCTTGAGCACTATTAGACCCATCATTGTAAAGTGGAAACAGTTTGGTACTACCAAGACTCTGCCATCCCAACGGTCAATAGCAATGGGTTAAAGAAACTGCCAAGGAAAGGCCACTTTGAGTCCATGATTACTTTAGAAGAAATACGGGGCTCTCAGGCTGAGACTGAGGAAAATGTTGACCATTCAACATTTAAGATTAATATCTGGGAGGGTAGCTGAAAGCCATGTGTGCTACATAGCATTTAGAAAAAAAACGCGTAAGAGATACTGTATCCATGTGGAAGAAAGTTTTGTGGTCTAATGAGATCAAAGTGGACATTTTTAGTCCCTATGCTAAGCGATATGTGTGGCATAATAAAAACAGAACACATCACCCAACTAACACCATCCCAATAGTGAAGCATGCTGATGGCGGAGATGCTTTGCAGTAGAGAGAGGCTTATGAAAATTGAGGGAAAGCTAGATTGTACAAAATAGTAACATAGTAGATGATGGCAGAAAAAGACCTGCACGGTCCATCCAGTCTGCCCAACAAGATAACTCATATTTGCTACTTTTTGTGTATACCCTACTTTGATTTGTACCTGTGCTCTTCAGGGCACAGACCTTATAAGTCTGCCCAGCACTATCCCCGCCTTCCAACCACTAGCCCCGCCTCCCAACCACTGGCTCTGGCACAGACCGTATAAATCTGCCCAGCACTATCCCCGCCTCCCAACCACCGGCTCTGGCACAGACCGTATAAGTCTGCCCAGCACTATCCTCGCCTCCCAACCACCAGCCCCGCCTCCCAACCACCGGCTCTGGCACAGACTGTACAAGTCTGCCCAGCACTATCCCCGCCTCCCAACCACCAGTCCCGCCTCCAGCTCTGGCACAGACCGTATAAGTCTGCCCAGCACTATCCTCGCCTCCCAACCACCTGCTTCCCAAATAGAGATAAGACATGGAACTAAACAGGAGAAGAGTCACTTTTTTAGCTGGGCACTGTTCCTAAGCAGAAAGCAAAAAACCCTGTAATAGAAAATATATAGTAGAACAGGAAACCTTTGGTCCACAGATAGTCCCCAACCTACTTGACATAGCTTTAGCTATTCTGCCAAGAAGAATTGGGGGAAACTGCGCCATCCCCTTTGTATAAAGTTTTCAGGCACATCTTAAATGCTGTTATTGCTGCAGAAGAGGCTTCTACCAATTATTGAATCAAGAAATGTGAAGACTTATACAAGGAAACATATTCTTAATTACTTTTTGAATATTTCTTTAATTGTTCTTTCATGTTGAAAATGTAGACTATATTGTGTAGATCAATGAAACGAATTATCATACACATAGCAGAACGTGAAAAATGCACAAGGGTGTGCAGATTTTGCAAGCCATTAAGCCCCATTTTACATAGACTACTTAGAGGGAGATTGAGACATTCAGGTCAGGATATCCTCAGGTCCCGTGGTATTTTACAAGAGGCTGTGCCAAATGTGGAGCCTTTTATAAAATACATGTGAGCATGATGTGCATGGACAGCAGCAATTTTAAATCTTTATTTGGTTAGAAAAGGAGTGTGGGTACATGAGTAAGTACTACCAACTACTACTAATCATTTCTATAGTGCTGCTATTTATTTATTATTAGGATTTATTTACCGCCTTTTTGAAAGAATTCACTCAAGGCAGTATACAGTAAGAATAACTTAAATATAAGCAATAGACAATTATAACAGTAAAAATATTCAAATAACAATACAAAGTATGGCATAGTATACTACTTACAATGTCGACACAATACGTAATAGAACATTTTAATAGACAGTGTAGGGTATAAGCAAAGATGGAACATATAGATAGGTAAGAGAGTAAGAGGAGTTAGAAAATAAGGTGAAGAGTCAAGCTTGCACGTGCTTCCTGAAGTAAGCGGAGCCTTTTAGGCATTGCATTCCAGAGTGTAGGGGCAACTCTGGAGAAGGCTCACTTGCGGGTATCACATTGTACAATGTGTAGACGTATGTAGCACTGTACACATTATATGCAGGCACTTTCTCTGTCCTTAGAGGATTCACAATCTATGTTTTTTGTACCTGGGGCAGTGGAGGGTTAAGTGACTTGCCCAAGGTCACAAGGAGCTGCAGTGGGAATCCGAACCCAGGTTGCCAGGATCAAAGCCTGCTGCACTAACCATTAGTCTATTCCTCCAGTCCAACTGCATTCCACATTGTAGTCGCCTGGCACTTAAATCACCCAGAACATCCTTTCCCTCCCTCAACAACACAGGATCACTTCCATCCCTTCAGAACTCCTTTCTGAAAGCACTCAATATTGTGCCCCCCCCCCCCAGAGCCCTTCTGATAGCAGTCAATATCAGCACCTCCCCCCCAGATTCAAAACAGTGGTAGTCTTCATTATTGCTAGGGGTGCCAAATTGGAGTGACCGGGAAACATTCCAGCTGCTCTTCCAAACCAACAGGGAAACCCCTGGTAAGGGCTGTGATGCTGATCACAGAGTCCAGGAAGTGGGGGTGATACTGAGAGCAGATGGTAGTGAGTTCAAGAGGGAGGGGTGCTCTTTTGGAGGGAGGGGTCCGGTGATACTACTACTACTATTTAGCATTTCTATAGCGCTACAAGGCATACGCAGCGCTGCACAAACATAGAAGAAAGACAGTCCCTGCTCAAAGAGCTATGTAATAAAAGTGAGCCAAGTATAGGACAATCAAGCCATTGTGACATCACTGATGAGGTTGGCTCTTATTGGTGGCCTGAGGCATTATGACATCACAATATTAGCTCTGGTTACAAGAGACTACTACTACTACTATTTATCACTTCTATAGCACTACAAGGCATACGCAGCGCTGCACAAACATAGAAGAAAGACAGTCCCTGCTCAAAGAGCTTACAATCTAATATCCTAGGTTGTCTGAGGGGTGAGGGGAGGGGGTTATCTTGGGCTATGCACCTGCCCCTTATACATGCATATGTGTATTCCCCCATTAAACTGGGGAATATACACCTAGATTTTGGACCCACTCAAGCCACGCCCCCTTTAATTCTCTGCACAATGTGGCTCTCCATGGGTAAACAGCAGCTTTGTATTTGCACATATATAAATGCCTTTATTTTTGGATGACTCCAAAATAACTCCCACTGCATACTATTTTTATCCCTTGCGAAGCCTGCCCTCAGTTTGTTCAAATGACGGATTCTTCTAAGGAGAAAGCATTAAAACGATAACTGGAAATACAGACGTTTAACATAAAACTTCATGCTTAAATTGTGCTACTGATTACTGATCCCCTACAGAGTTGGGAAATCATATTTCATGTTGAATAAAATGAAGCATTAAAACTGCATCATTAATGATTGTTGTATTGTTGGAGTGATGATGTGTGTGAAGAAATGGAATCTACAGCTGAAAAAAAATCATCTCTAGAGTATGAGCTATGCAACAAAATATTTCATTATATAGAATTTCAGGTTGGAAATTTGGATTCCCAGTTGTTTCAGATTAGAACATCAGCCATATGATGATCTTTGTTGCTGGTTGAATTTATGTTTTCCTTCTATACTTTTATCTCTGCAGAGTTTTCCTTTTGTCTGGTAAATGCACCGATGGCCATGGATTTAGCCTTTGGTCTGCTTTGTGAGTTGCTTCAGGCCTGGGATCAAGCAGCTGCTGGTGTTCTAATCTTGATGGAGTGGCAGCTGGGAGAAGATGACCTGAAGAGAGACTTAGAGACTTCAAAATCGGTAACTCAACTAATCAATCATTTACTTTTGTGCCCGGGATGAATGCAGGGATTCATCATGTATTTCAGAAGTGTTCTGTTATTTAGTTCCTTCAAATGATTACTCAGCACTAGACTGACACAGTCTTTCGTGATGAAGAAATAGCCTTTTCCTGTCGAGTATCATGAAACATAGTCTTGAAAAGTCAGCACAAACTTAAACAGCTGTCACAAACCATTTTAAAGCACTGGGTGACAGCTGATATGATAAACAAAATGACCTTTGACATACTCTGAACTTTTTATCCTGTTTTTAGAGCAAATATTTCAACACCTCTGTTTTAGCATTCCGGCATGTTCAGACATAGGTAACATAAGACGCTTACCCTTCTTCTGATAAAACATCACAAGATGAAGTTGGTGTGAATAATAGGATTGCTGACACCCTCCATGCATGAACTATACTGTACTATATATATATATATTTTTTTTTTTTAGCAAATGGTGTGCGTCCCTTTATTTCCTTGCTGTAAAGATCTATGGTAATGCAGTAATCTCAGTATATCAAAACATTTGTTTCAACAGAATTTGTTTTAGAGCAGTGTGGTATTTTCCCGTATGTGTGATGTCAGAAAAAGCCCAATTTTGTATAGGTTCTTTAGGTTAGAAAAGGGGTGTCCAAGCCGGTACGTTCAAAATTTTCAAAGTGTTTTACAAAAGGCTTAGCTACACATGGAGCCTTTGGTAAAATAGAGTTTACAGTTTATTCTTATAGTCCACAATAACCGTCAAGTTCTATGCGGATTACAACATCAAGCTATCTAGACAGTTCCTGGAGAATTGCAAACTTACAATATACCATACATCATGTTAACATAGTATAAATTTCCGAAACAGGAATGTTTTTGGGAACTTTCGAAACTGACAATAACAAGTTAGAATTCTTAATTGAACTGGCAAAGTATTTCAAGTCTGAGCAGCTAAGAATGAAAAAAAGGAGCAGAAAATACCGATTTTAAACAAACATTCTTCGGATATTGTAGTGTTAGAGGATTTCTGGATACCCCCAGATTTACCAGTCTTTGGAAAACCTATTAATTCCAACATACAGTGGTGGAAATAAGTATTTGATCCCTTGCTGATTTTGTAAGTTTGCCCACTGACAAAGACATGAGCAGCCCATAATTGAAGGGTAGGTTATTGGTAACAGTGAGAGATAGCACATCACAAATTAAATCCGGAAAATCACATTGTGGAAAGTATATGAATTTATTTGCATTCTGCAGAGGGAAATAAGTATTTAATCCCTCTGGCAAACAAGACCTAATACTTGGTGGCAAAACCCTTGTTGGCAAGCACAGCGGTCAGACGTCTTCTGTAGTTGATGATGAGGTTTGCACACATGTCAGGAGGAATTTTGGTCCACTCCTCTTTGCAGATCATCTCTAAATCATTAAGAGTTCTGGGCTGTCGCTTGGCAACTCGCAGCTTCAGCTCCCTCCATAAGTTTTCAATGGGATTAAGGTCTGGTGACTGGCTAGGCCACTCCATGACCCTAATGTGCTTCTTCCTGAGCCACTCCTTTGTTGCCTTGGCTGTATGTTTTGGGTCATTGTCGTGCTGGAAGACCCAGCCACGACCCATTTTTAAGGCCCTGGCGGAGGGAAGGAGGTTGTCACTCAGAATTGTACGGTACATGGCCCCATCCATTCTCCCATTGATGCGGTGAAGTAGTCCTGTGCCCTTAGCAGAGAAACACCCCCAAAACATAACATTTCCACCTCCATGCTTGACAGTGGGGACGGTGTTCTTTGGGTCATAGGCAGCATTTCTCTTCCTCCAAACACGGCGAGTTGAGTTCATGCCAAAGAGCTCAATTTTTGTCTCATCTGACCACAGCACCTTCTCCCAATCACTCTCGGCATCATCCAGGTGTTCACTGGCAAACTTCAGACGGGCCGTCACATGTGCCTTCCGGAGCAGGGGGACCTTGCGGGCACTGCAGGATTGCAATCCGTTATGTCGTAATGTGTTACCAATGGTTTTCGTGGTGACAGTGGTCCCAGCTGCCTTGAGATCATTGACAAGTTCCCCCCTTGTAGTTGTAGGCTGATTTCTAACCTTCCTCATGATCAAGGATACCCCACGAGGTGAGATTTTGCGTGGAGCCCCAGATCTTTGTCGATTGACAGTCATTTTGTACTTCTTCCATTTTCTTACTATGGCACCAACAGTTGTCTCCTTCTCGCCCAGCGTCTTACTGATGGTTTTGTAGCCCATTCCAGCCTTGTGCAGGTGTATGATCTTGTCCCTGACATCCTTAGACAGCTCCTTGCTCTTGGCCATTTTGTAGAGGTTAGAGTCTGACTGATTCACTGAGTCTGTGGACAGGTGTCTTTCATACAGGTGACCATTGCCGACAGCTGTCTGTCATGCAGGTAACGAGTTGATTTGGAGCATCTACCTGGTCTGTAGGGGCCAGATCTCTTACTGGTTGGTGGGGGATCAAATACTTATTTCCCTCTGCAGAATGCAAATAAATTCATATACTTTCCACAATGTGATTTTCCGGATTTAATTTGTGATGTGCTATCTCTCACTGTTACCAATAACCTACCCTTCAATTATGGGCTGCTCATGTCTTTGTCAGTGGGCAAACTTACAAAATCAGCAAGGGATCAAATACTTATTTCCACCACTGTATAGGATGGAGCATTACCATATAAAATATTATAGATCATCACACAGAGAAACTCAGTACAGTCCTCCACTGGTAGACAGTGTAGATTTATTAGTAAAGGTGAGTCCTGCACACTAATGTGTCCTAAAAATATTAATCGAGCAGTAACAGTTTGTATTGTCTGCAATCTCTTAAGATCAAATTTAGGGCAACCTAAAGGGCCCTTTTACAAATGGGCTTACTGCTCGCTAAAAGGAAAGTACCGCTGGGCTACTGCAGCAGCCCGGTGGTATTTTCCACCCACAACGCGTGCCATTTTTGTAGTGCTGGTGTGTACCCGGCGGTAATCCTGCCTGGTTCCTGCCGGGGTAACGTGGGAGCCCTTACCGCCACCTCAGTTGGTGGCTTTTAAGTGCTCCCACCTGAATTGGCCACGCAGCAAGTGCTTCACTTGCCAGGCGTCCGTTTCTTTTATAAAAAGAACCGCGCCTTTTACCCGCTGCGGTAAAAGGGGGCCTCGGCACATGCCAAAAGCAGATGCTGATGCCAGCGCAGGCCCCCTTTTGCTACAACTTCATAAAAGGACCCCTAAGTAAATAATGTTACCATAGGAGCCAATCTTTCAAAATTATTCGGGGGGCCAAACCCGATGGAAATGACCTCTCCCTGGACACAGTCAAGGTGTTTGTTCAATACTGGGGATGCGCGAGCTGGCTCCTGTAAATATTACAATAATAAATTTGCCCTAAAATTAAACTTTGAACTACTGATTTAAAAGCCTGATATGTTAACATATTTCTGATCTTCTGCAAGACCATGAAAGAAAAAGATGTATTTTGTAGCATCTACAATAGGAAAGAGAAAAAGAGAGACGGGTAGCACCGGAGGTGAACAGGGTTGAAGAAACCATGTCCAAGCAGGAAATGGAAGTGAGCACCAGTATGGCAGCCGTTTCAAAAAAATTCAAAAAGGAGCAACATTACTTAGGTTTTGTAGGCGTAAGCTGCAGCTTTTGCTACCTACATGTGTAAAGGCTGGATTTTTGCAAAACTGAATGGCCATGTGGGGCCAAATAAGAAACCAAGCTTCAAAGTTCAGTTGGGGTTTGTTAAGCACACTTCCCCTCTCAATCACTCTTCCAAAACAGAGGACTAAATGAGCAGTTAACTGATGGATCATGTGCGATTTGAAGCTGGAATAAATGCAGATGTTGAAATTTCTTAAAATTTTTATTTTATTTATTTAGATAGGTGAGTTACATAGTAACATAGTAGATGACGGCAGAAAAAGACCTGCATGGTCCATCCAGTCTGCCCAACAAGATAAACTCATATGTGTATACCTTACCTTGATTTGTACCTGCCTTTTTCAGGGCACAGACCGTACAAGTCTGCCCAGCAGTATTTCCCGCCTCCCAACCACCAGTCCCGCCTCCCATCACCGGCTCTGGCACAGACCGTATAAGTCTGCCCTCCACTATCCTCGCCTCCCAACCACCAACCTCTCTTCCCCCACCTGCTCCACCACCCAATTTCGGCTGAGCTTCTGAGGATCCATTCCTACTGCACAGGATTCCTTTATGCACATCCCACGCATGTTTGAATTCTGTTACCGTTTTCATCTCCACCACCTCCCGCGGGAGGGCATTCCAAGCATCCACCAACCTCTCCGTGAAGAAATCTTTCCTGAGTCTGCCCCCCTTCAATCTCATTTCATGTCCTCTCGTTCTACCGCCTTCCCATCTCCGGAAAAGATTAGTTTGCGGATTAATACCTTTCAAGTATTTGAACGTCTGTATCATATCACCCCTGTTCCTACATTCAGGTACACTGGGTTTTTCCCTGTCCCTGGAGGGCTCACAATCTTTTTTTTTTTTTTTTTTTTTAATTTCCCAGAAGTCTTTATTAACAGTTCGAACAAGTGGAAAAACATGCAGCATGTCACCTACATCACTATCTGATCTTTACACAGCCATTACAAATTGACAAGAAAAAAAAATACAAAGAAGAATACCTTTCCCTAGTTCCAAACAAGCGCAATGTTGCTGAACCAAACTTCAAAGTTTTTTTGTTTTCTATTCCCCAAAAACTTTTATAGTGAGTGGATAACCCCTCCCCGAACCCCACTCTGTCATCCAAACAGGTAAGTTAACAAGTTTTCAAACCCATGCCCTGTGACAATCAAACTGAGCAATAAGAAATCATAGGTTCCCAACTGTTTGGGGAGGCTAAAGGGGGCGGGGTTAGGGGTGGGGCCAGGGGGTGGAGCTTAAATCCATAATTGTCTGATAACACGCAGAAAAAGTAAATAAATAAAAATAAAAGTCACAATTAATACCTTTTATTAAATTTAGATATTAGATATGTATCATATGTCAAAGAATAAAGTGGTTGCTCAAAGCATATTCTAACCACAATCGCTGAACTGCAAAACACTATGCACAACTTTGTGCAAAAACACACTCAGAACCTTACTGTACCATAAATATTACACTGGGCAGAACCTAATACACCAATATACCACCCATACGGAAAATGCAGACCGTCAACAATATGAAACAAGGGATCAGATCATCACAATTCTCATGTAGAGCCACAAAACACCCTAATTCATGTGTAATGTGGGATAAAATGCCATAAATAAGTAAATAAATATAAACTTTTAATGTTGGGCACCTGATTCTCAAAGTGGACATATTCCAAACACTATAATGAAAATAAAATGATCTTTTCTACCTTTGTTGTCTGGTGACTTTTTCTGATCATGCTGGCCCAGTATCCGATTCTGCTGCTATCTGTCATCAGTGCAGGTCAGGAAGTCATCCTCGTTAAATATCTCCCTGGCAACACAGGACACCTCCAGCCAAACCCCCCCCCCTGCTTTCCCAGCAGTAAGGTAAACAAACCATAAACCAATTTCTACAACTGCTAGAGGGCTTTCACTGCAGCTCCTGCTGTGAGGATGGAGGTAAATCAACAATTTAATCCCCTCATAGCAGCTGGACTCCACAGCTGATCCATTCTGCTGCAGCAGGGGGGAGGCTTAGCCTCTCCAAGCCTCTTATACCGGGCACCTATGGTTCCCATGTGGTTTCCCATTTATATTTACTTATTTATTTTATTGCATTTGTATCCCACATTATCCCACCTATTTGCAGGCTCAATGTGGCTTACAGAGACCTGTTATGACGTCACCATTCCAGGATGTCAAATACAATTGGTAGTGCAAAAAGCTTATAGATAGGAAGAGAGATCTAAGCAGATAGTTATAGAAAGATGACTTTCTGAGCTAGGTAGTTTGGCAGAGTGGTAAAGTTAAGCTAAGGGTTCTCTTTGTAGGCCTTGTTGAAGAGATACGTCTTCAGAGATTTACGGAAGTTCGATGTTTCGTTGGTTGTTTTCAGGTCCGTTGGTAGTGCCGAAGCTCTGCTAGCAAGCGCTCCATTTCAGAAATATACCACAATATGTTAAGCCACTGATTTCTGCTTCCAGTGCGCAGCAACTGTCACTCGAGCCGCACTCATTGCGTACCTTACCAAAGTGGCTTGAGGAGATGTTAATCCCGGAATCTTCTTGGGGAATAGAAAGTAAACCGGTGCTCAAGGAAGGGATAACCACAACCATGTCTGCAATCTGCAATGGACTGCTTCCCAGAAAGCTCATATCTTAACACAAGTCCACCATATATTTATTTATTACATTTGTACCCCGCGCTTTCCCACACACAGCAGGTTCAATGCGGCTTACATAGTCAATAGAATTATAAAGTATTGGAAGGAGAATATTACAACCTGTAATAAACATAGTAATAGTAAGGTTTTAAGGATATGTGTATTGAACATGGAAAGGTAAACAAGGCAAAATAGGCAAAAGGAAAGAGATTGGGAGGGTTATGGTGTAGGGAAGATGGAGACGAGAAGACTGGGGATGAGTATAAGGAGATTGGGAGACATGGTTTAAGGTATAATCATCTTCAGAACAGGAGTTATGTGGGCTTATAAGGTTAAGTTGGCTCGTTAGGGTAAGCTTGCTTGAAGAGATGTGCCTTCAGCATTTTTCTGAAGGGTAGATAATCGTTAATTGTTCGGATGGATCTTGGTAGAGCGTTTAATTTGTGCTTTAAATGAGGTGGCTGTCAGAAGGCTAGCCATATCTCTTTCAGTAATTCATCCTCCTGGAGTAGTGGCTGTAGATCATTTATGATTCTTCTCATTTTTCCAGCTCAGGATTATATGTCACTACAAGGGGGATTCTGTCTGTGGCTCTCTTCTCCTTGTACTGCAATAGGTTTTCTCTGGGTATTTTAAGAGAAGAGGCAATATTTTATTTATTTATTTATTTATTTATTATTTTTATTATTTATTACATTTGTACCTTGTGCTTTCCCACACAATGCAGGCTCAATGCGGCTTACATAGTAATTAGAAATACAAAGTCATATAATAGAAATTTCAAAACATTGTAAGTTGAGCTTGATAGTATATGATAAGTTGATCTTGATAATGTATGAGTAGTATAAGAGAGGGAAGACAGGATAGGATAGTATAAATTTGGGAGAAATGGGGTAAGGAGGGATAAAATAAAGGGGAGATTGCGAAGAGAAGGATGGGATGAGTAGAGGGGGAATGGGGAGGTGGGGTAAGTAAAACCAATGATGGGTTCGTTATCTAAATCAGAATAGAATTGGGAGTGGAGGTTGGTGAGATTAGGTTGGGGCATTAGGATAAGCTTGCTTAAAGAGATGAGCTTTCAGAATTTTTCTAAAGGGCAAGTAGTCGTTAATTAATCGGATTGGTCTGGGTAGAGCATTCCATAGCTGGCTGCCCAAAAAGGAGAAACTGGATGCGTAGTAGGTCTTGTATTTAATTCCTCTACAATTGGGAAGGTGTAGGTTGAGATAAGTTCGTGAAGAAATAGATCTGTTTCTGGCAGGGAGGTCGATCAAATCACTCATGTAGCCGGGGGATTCTCTGTGTATGATCTTGTGGGTCATTGTGTTGATCTTGAAATTTATTCTTTCTTTGATGGGGAGCTAGTGGAGCTTCGCTCGAAGAGGTGATGCATTTTCGAATTTCGATTTGCCAAAAACAAGTCTGGCTGCCGTGTTTTGGGCAGTTTGGAGTCTCTTCAGTATCTTTAGGTTGTTCTTGGAGGAGTTTATTTTGGGGTTAGTCTTTTTGTTTAAAGGAGTCAGTCAGGATTTTGAGGTGTTTATCTCTGTCTCTTGGGTCAGAGCAGATTGTATCGTGTGGCTTAGCTGTGTATAACGGGATTTTTTTATGTGGAGGGTGGAAAATGGAATTGTGGAGGCAGCTGCATCCATCCATAGGTTTCCTATATATAAATGTTTGTATATATGACCCATTGTGCCAATTTCACCACATCCCCTCCAATGCACACCCGATTGAGCTGGGTAAATGCATCGAAGGCGAGCAGGTGTTAAATACCATCGAAATAATACTTCAACAGCATTTTCTCTAAAGGGCATATAAAGAGACACCCTCGCCGAGGCCCTTTCCAAAGCCTCCCACTCATCCCCCTTTAACTCCAAATCCAGCTGACGCTTCCAATTCCTTCTATGAAGAGTATATGCTGTAGATTGTGTGCAAATGTGTTTATAAAGACAGGTTATCAAACCTCTCGTGGTCTTGGAGTCCTCGCATAAGTCCTCCAGGAATGAGTCCTCCCGTGTTACTACCGAACGAATGCATTTCCCACGGAGGAAATGAGAGATCTGAAGATAAGCATATCTGTCGTTTTTTTATACCTTCCGTGTACCATCTAGTGAACACACCTTGTGTATTCCCAGGGGGAAAGGGGGGATTGTAGGCTACAGGCGACAGGTGAGACAGATTACTTTCATGATGTGTGAAAAGAGTGTCCCAATAATAGAAGTTAGTATAGATCGATGGGTACATCCCCATCCCCAGAGCTCTCTGCTTGCGGGGGAGCCAGAGGGCTCACAATCTTAAGGGGCCTTTTTACTAACGCTTAATTGAAAGACCCTATAGATTTATCAAGTGAAAATAGTTTTTAAATACTGGAGCAAAAAAAGAAGTAAGAACAGCAATTTAAGATAAATTATAACTGTGTATTCCTGCAGGGCTTTCTTCTATTCTTTCATTAATAGTTTCCCCAGCCCTGTGTATGATTTTGGTGTTGTGGACACCAGCCCTAAACTCAATGCCTGCCTTGATTTGCAGTAACAAAGCCGTAGCATTTTTTGCCTTGTATTCTGTGAAGCTCTCTGTTGTCAGGAGTGTTGGCATCAAAGGTTTTTTCTTGTTTTAATTCAATATCTTTGTTCTGCCTTCCCTAGGTAGAAGTTGAGTACCTGTTTGATAAGGGAGAAGTGAACTTTTGGGCAGAAAAATTAACCTATGTCAGACTGCTTACTAAACACCTGAATGAACTCATCACTTCAATGGACTCAGGTTTTCCTGATCAAGCAAAACTCCATCGATTGGCTAGAATGGTGACTGAGCAAGCACAGCTGGTCGAACAGCTGCTTAAAGATCTTCCTCTTACCCCAGAATTTTCCAGAACTCCGGAGTTTACAAGGCTTCAAATTCAGAAGAAAAGGATATCGGCCTGTCTTAAGCTATTCAACCTGCTGGGACACAATGCCAACAAGAAAGCCGAGGAAACCTAAGCATTGAATCCTCGGTACATTTTTCCCAGGAAATGTTCCTGCAGCACGAACAGGGGGCTGTGTTATCTCAGGCTAATGTTCTGACACATTTTTGAATGTTAGAAAATGTTATGTCCTTGACATAAATCTGCTCCAGCTCTATCAGACTTGCTATGCAAGACTGCTTTGAAATATATTTAATGATTTCGTTTGGATCAATGTATTTTATTACAGCTACTGTGGCGAGGAACCTAACTGAACTGTAATATTTTCCATATAACCAGGTGGACACCACCTGCACTTCTGGACTGTGTGGATTTTATTCACACCAGATAGGCTTCACTTCACTTCCAATAAACAAAATCCAGCTTTAATTCTTTTTCTATTCAGTTCAACCTACGGTTATATTGCAAGAATGGGATAATAATAAAGCTCTGTTTTAGTGTTTGGATAAATATTTTTGCAAAAGAGAAAAATGTTATTTGTTTCAGTTTTGCACGCTCACTGTAACTAATTTAAACTTTTCAGCTTTCACTTGCATCATCCTCCTGGTAAGCATGGTTTAATTTCTGGGTTCATTCTCAATAAGAAGTCAACGTTCATATAAAATTGTCCTTATTTACAAAGGGAAAGAATTAATTGGGCAATAGCCTCATACAGTAAAGACCTAAGAAAATGACACTATGGGACTCGTTTTCAAAATAAAAAAAAATGTCCAAAAAACTTATAAGGTGGGAGGACGTTTTTCTCTAAAAAATGTCCAAGTTGCGATTTTCGACACCTCGATTTTAGATGTTTTGCTCCATAGTGTTTCCAAATTTCAAGGGGCTGTGTTTTGGGCGGGACATGGGCGTCACCAAAAGATAAGACGTTTTTCTGCAATAATGGAACAAAATGAAAATGTCTAGGGCCAAAATGAAGACGTTTTGGGCTACACCTGTTTCAGTCATGACTAAGGCTTATTTTCGAAAGAGAAGGGTGCCCATCTTTCGACACAAATCGGGAGATGGGCGTCCTTCTCCCAGGGTCGCCCAAATCGGCATAATCGAAAGCCGATTTTGGGCGTCCTCAACTGCTTTCGTCGTGGGGACGACCAAAGTTCATGGGGGCGTGTCGGAAGTGTAGCGAAGGCGGGAGTGGGGTGTGCCTAACATATGGGCGTCCTCGACCAATAATGGAAAAAAGAAGGGCGTCCCGGATGAGCACTTGGGCGACTTGGTCCATATTTGTATTACGACCAAGCCTCAAAAAGGTGCCCGAACTGACCAGATGACCACCGGAGGGAATTGGGGATGACCTCCCCTTATTCCGCCAGTTGTCACTAACCCCCTCCCACCCTAAAAAAAAACTTTAAAAATATTTTTTGCCAGCCTCAAATTTCATACCCAGCTCCCTGACAGCAGTATGCAGGTCCCTGGAGCAGTTTTAGTGGGTGCAGTGCACTTCAGGCAGGCGGACCCAAGCCCACCATCCCCCACCTGTTACACTCGTGGTGGTAAATGTGAGCCCTTCAAAACCCACCAGAAACCCACTGTACCCACATGTAGGTGCCCCCCTTCACCCCTTAGGGCTACGGTAGTGTTGTACAGTTGTGGGTAGTGTGTTTTGGGGGGGCTCAGCATCCAAGGTAAAGGAGCTATGCACCTGGGAGCAATTTCTGAAGTCCACTGCAGTGCCCCCTAGGGTGCCCGGTTGGTGTCTTGGCATGTCAGGGGGACCAGTGCACTCTGAATGCTGGCTCCTCCCACAACCAAATGGCTTGGATTTGGTCGTTTCTGAGATGGATGTCCTCGGTTTCAATTATGGCCGAAAATCGGGGACGACCATCTTTAAGGACAACCATCTCTAAGGTTGACCTAAATTTCTTGATTTGGGCGTCCCTGACCGTATTATCGAAGTGAAAGATGGACGCCCATCTTGTTTCGATAATACTGGTTTCCCCGCCCCTTCGCTGGAACGTCCTGCGAGGACATCCTCAGGAAAACCTGGGCGCCCCTTTCGATTATGCCCCTCCACATGACCAAAAGGTGCCCTAAATAACCAAATGACCACTTGAGGGATTAAGACATAACCCCTCCTTACTGCCCCAATAGTCACTGACCCCCTCCCAGCCCCCTAAGATGTGACAGTGCATACCAGGCTCTAGGACAGCTTCAGATATGATGGCCATTCGTATTAGAGGATCAAGCAAGTTCCAGGAGCAGGCTAGTGGGCAGTACAGTGCATTGTACAGAAGGTGACCCAGTCCCACTCTAACTGGTACACTTGTGGTGGAAAATGAGAGCCCTCCAAAAAAAACACTAAGGGGGTCCTTTTACAAAGCTGCATCAAGTATTTTTGATGCACATCGAGGCTCCCTTTTACTGCAGCGAGTGGAAGGCAGGTTTCCTTTTTCTTAAATAGAGGAGTGTGGTAGCCGTGTTAGTCCACTCTTAAGGTTATCAATAGAAATCAAACAAAATAAAACATGGAAAAGAAAATAAGATGATACCTTTTTTATTGGACATAACTTAATACATTTCTTGATTAGCTTTCGAAGGTTGCCCTTCTTCGTCAGATCGGAAATGAGCAAATGTGCTAGCTGACAGTGTATATAAGTGAAAACATTCAAGCATTACTATGACAGTCTGACAGGGTGGGAGGATGGGGGTGGGTAGGAGGTATGCATGGGGACATCAAAGCATATCATTGATATTCTAACAGGGTGGGTGTGGATAGGTGAGGGGAGGGTGATCAACAGAGACATACAGCTTTATGGTTTATAATGGGCTAGGAACCCCAGATCCTTGTTAAGTCCTTTCTGTTGGGTGTACTTCCTACCCACCCCCCTCCTCCCACCCTGTCAGACTGTCATAGTAATGCTTGAATGTTTTCACTTATATACACTGTCAGCTAGCACATTTGCTTATTTCCGATCTGAGGAAGAAGGGCAACCTTCGAAAGCTAATCAAGAAATGTATTAAGTTATGTCCAATAAAAAAGGTATCATCTTATTTTCTTTTCCATGTTTTATTTGGTTTGATTTCTATTGATAACCTTTTTCTTAAAGAAATGGCTATGTGGCAAGTGAACCACTTGCTGCATGGCCACTTTTGGGGGGGAGAGCACTTTCCACCACCCACTGAAGTGGCGGTAAGCGATCCCGCGCTAACACGGCAGTAACCAGGCAGCGTGCGGCACTGCCCAATTTCCGCTGGGCACACACTGGTGCTACAAAAATGTAAATATTTTTGCGGCGCCAGAAATGGCGCATGCTGGGGGAGGGAACTACCAGTGGGCTGCTGTGGTAGCCCGGTGGTACTTTCCTTTTAGCGAGGAATAAGCCCATGTTGGGCTTACCACCACTTCATAAAAGGGCCCCTAAATATTCTATTGTACCTACATATGGGTGATATCTGCAGGCATAATGGTTCACCATACTATATGGTGGAGGAGTGGCCTAGTGGTTAGAGCACAGGTCTTGCAATCCAGAGGTGGCCGGTTCAAATCCCACTGCTGCTCCTTGTGATCTTGGGCAAGTCACTTAACCCTCCATTGCCTCAGGTACAAACTTAGATTGTGAGCCCTCCTAGGACAGAGAAATATCCAGAGTACATGAATGTAAGTCACCTTGAGCTACTACTGAAAAAGGTATGAGCAAAATCTAAATAAATTTATATATGGAATGTGGCTACTATTGAAGATTCTACACGGAATGTAGATGTTGCCACTTTTTGAAATTCTGGAATGTTGCTACTATTTGAGATTCAACACAGAATGTTGCTAGTGGAGGAGTGGCCTAGTGGTTAGAGCACCAGTCTTGCAATCCAGAGGTGGCCAGGGGTTCAAATCCCACTGCTGCTCCTTGTGATCTTGGGCAAGTCACTGAACCCTCCATTGTCTCAGGTACAAACTTAGATTGTGAGCCCTCCTGGGACAGAGAAATATCCAGAGTACCTGAATGTAACTCACCTGGAGCTACTACTGAAAAAGGTGTGAGCAAAATATAAATAAATCAAACATATAAATGGCAAGTGACCGACTCACCTGCAAATGCGCAGTAGAGTCGGAACGTTGAGAGTGTAGAAGTCCAAGCCCCGCCTCCACCAGCAGTACAGGCCAATAGGGAGGAGAGCTTGGACATGAGCGTGGAAATCGGAGGAGGAGGGAGCAGGGAGGGAAGGAGGGGGCGGAACTGAGGGAAACAGCTGCTGGGGGGAGGGCAGGGGAGAGAGCAGGCCGGGTTGGTGGAAGGGGGGAGGCCATAGGAAAACAAAAAACTAGCCTGTTGTTACGGGCTTAACGGCTAGTAAATATATAAGGGAGTAACAGTGAGATATGTACCTGGCTGGGACCTTTTTTGCGAAGTGCACTGCAGTGCCCCCTAGGGTGTTCCACTGCTCTGCTGGGATGTCTGTGTGGCCAGTCTACTAAGAATGATGCCCCTCCCCCATATGTCCCGAAGGCTTGTTTTTGTGTGTTTTGTCCTTGGACCTTTTTTTTTTTTTTTTCAAAAAAATGGTGCTTAAAAAATAGACACGGACTACAAAAATATCTAGGAAATGGCCCTTTTTGAAACAAAAAGTTGGGAGTTTTATTTGAAAATGGCTACATTCGCTACTGGATTTTTGGATGTTTTGCAAAACGTCCAGACTCGGATTTAGATGTCGTATTGAAAATGCCTCTAGTGGTTAGTGCAGTGGACTTTGATCCTGGGGAACTGGGTTCGATTCCCACTGCAGCTCCCTGTGACTCTGGGCAAGTCACTTAACCCTCCATTGCCCCTTTGAATGTATTAGATTGTAAGCTCTTTGAGCAGGGACTGTCTTTCTTCTATGTTTGTGCAGCGCTGCGTACGCCTTGTAGCGCTATAGAAATGCTAAATAGTAATAGTAGTAGTCTCTTGTAGCCAGAGCTAATGTTGTGATGTCATAATGCCTCAGGCCACCAATAAGAGCCAACCTCATCAGTGATGTCACAATGGCTTGATTGTCCTATACTTGGCTCACTTTTATTACATAGCTCTTTGAGCAGGGACTGTCTTTCTTCTATGTTTGTGCAGCGCTGCGTACGCCTTGTAGCGCTATAGAAGTGATAAATAGTAGTAGTAGTAGTAGTTGCAAAAACTACAGAAAGGCGGTATATCAAGACCCATTTCCCTTTCCCTTTTTACCAAGCTGCAGCAAAAGGGGTCCTGCGCTGGCGTGTGTTTTTGATGTGTGCTAGTAAAAACAAGAAATGGCCACGCGGCAAGTGAAGCGTGGCCATTTCGGGGGGAGCAGTTACCACCTTCCATTGAGGTGGCAGTAAGGGCTCCTGCGCTAACCCGGTGGTAACTGGACAGTGCATGGCACTGCCCTATTACTGCTGGGTAAACACCGGAAATGGCTGGGGGTGGGAATACCATCAGGCTGCTGTGGTAGCCCAGCAGTATTTCCGGGTTAGCGAGTGGTAAACTTGTGTTGGGCGTACCGCCACTTAGTATAAGACCCACTATATGTGATTTAGATGTCTGGGACAAATCTGCATAAAATCATATATATGCTTTCTGATGGAAAAAATTATTTTGAATTTTAGTTTTTATACGGGGGAGGACATCAAGCTCAGTCATCTGTTCTTCAGAGATCTGCTGGACAGAAATATTTTACATTAACCCTTATACTTACAGATTAAAAAAAACAAAAGCACCTCATGCCGTGCTATGTGGTCAGTGGTTTGTGATTTGATTGTAGTTAGATATCAGCAGATGAAGGGAACATCAGATGACACATCCCTGGAACCAGTAAATATTACTGGTTCATCAGTGGAAGCTGCCAGAGATTTAGGTACCTGTCTGATCGAGAACCTTTCTGTGCTGATGTTCCAGATCAAGGGTGCTTTTATTTTTTTGCATTTATTTATTTATTTTATTTATTTTGTCACATTTATACCCCACATTTTCCCACATCTTTGCAGGCTCTATGTGGCTCACATTAAACCGAGAAGGCAATTGCCAACCCGGCTATTAATCAATTACAATATATTGTGGTAAACAGAGAGTGTAGAAGAACAAGTTGAAAGGAGGGAAAGGAAAAAGAGTCCATAATAGTCCATTAATGTATTGCTTTGGAGGACTTTAGGATTTAGGTTGGATCCTGGGAGTAGGCTTTCTTGAATAAGTTGGTCTTGAGTAATTTCCTAAAGTTAAGGTGATTTTGGGTAGTTTTGACTGCTTTTGGTAAAGCATTCCATAATTGGGTGCTGATAAATGACAAGGAGGTAGCGTAAGTAGATTTATACTTGAGGCTGGTGCAGGTAGGATAATGGAGGTTTAGGAATGAACGGGATGCTCTTGATGTATTCCTAGAAGGAAGGTTGATTAGGTTATTCATGTATCCTGGGACTTCTCCATAAAGAAGTTTGTGGACTAGGGCGTGAATTTTGAAGTTAATTCATTCCTTTATAGGGAGCCAGTGTCATTTTTCTCGAAGGGGCTTAGAATTTTCAAATTTGGATTTACCAAAAATTAATCTGGCTGCTGTATTTTGGGCAGTCTGGAGTCTCTTAAGTTGTTCTTTGCATCCAGCATATATTCCATTACAGTAGTCTAGGTGACTTAATACCATTGATTGAACTAGGTGTCGAAAAACGTCTCTAGGAAAGAAAGGTTTTATCCACTTGAGTTTCCACGATGAGAAGAACATTTTCTTTTTTACAGAATTAATTTGGCTTACAAGTGATAGGTTGCGATCGATGATTACTCCAAGTATGTTTAGGCTTTCAGAGATAGGAAGGGTAAGATCTGGAGTGATTAGTGACGAAGGTTTGAACCTATTATGTAAAGGTGAAAGGATAAGGCGGTGTGTTTTCTCAGTATTCAGTTTGAACTGAAAGGTGTTAGCCCATTTTGCATGTGGAATCTGATGTCTTTGTGCATAGTAATGCCCTCACTTTAGCATGTCAGTAACATCACTGTAAGCAAAATGCTATATATAGACTCCCAATAGGTGGCAGTACAGCATATCTTTTGCAACCACGCTCTAAAACTGTAGTTGGGTTAAGATGACTTAAATGTGATGAAACAAAGGTCATCAATCCTTTACTTCTGTACATAGCTCAACAATATTACTGATTTAGCATAGTCCTGTCTTTAACATTATTCGGTTTTTCTCCCCACTACATTATGCCGTAGCTGGTTTTATGTTTCTTTCTACAAGGTGTGATAATTCATGTAATCAATTCAATCTTCTGAACTACGGGTCTGACCCAAGCCTCTGGCTCTTCTAGATCCTAGCATTAGTTTACCTATAGTCAACTGTTCAATTTTAATTTCAAAATGTCATTTGAGGTTAACATCAGTCTGTAGAACATATGTATGGACCACATCGTCAGAACACAGCCGACATTTAAAAAAGTATTCTTTAAATTCAGTCTGCTTAATATCTAACAGAGAATTTTATTCACCAGTGTATTGTGTAACACTTAAAACATTAATTGGGTAGTGAGCAGCAACACTAGTCCCAGATAGATTTGAAAAATGTTCTTTAAAGCCACTGTTAATTGAAATTCCAAAATCATACTTCCTTTAATTTCCTAGAATGACCATATTCAAAATGCTGTCACATATGATGGCCACTGATGCATGTCTTCTCCCTGTGTTAGGTATGGTTTCAAGGCTGGTTTTAGGCAGGAGCAACAGGAGTGGCTGCACAGTGCCCTGTGGCCCTGGCATGTTCCACCGCCCCCCCCCCCCCTCCTAACATACCTTAAAACATGCATCTGTGTTTCTCTAGAGAGAGAAATGGGCAGTGTCAGCAATTCGTATAACCCGTCAGCCACCAAGCCCAGAGCCTGCTCTCTGCTGCATCCCGCCCCCTTTTGAGATCACTTCCTGCTTCCGCAAAGGAGGGATGCAGCAGAGAGCAGATTCCAGGCTCAGCAACCAATGAGCTCTGTGAATCACTGCCACTGCCCGCCACTCTCTATAGAGAAACATGGATGCATGCTTTAAAGTATGGGGCAGGGGGAGGAGGGTGTTCTGAGATAGGGAGACATACTGGAGTCAAAGTGTGTGTGTGTGGGGGGGGGGGGGGGGGGGGGGGAGGGCGCTGAACTGGTCCGCACAGAGCCCTGCAATTTCTAAGGCTAGCTCTATATGGTTTGCACTGGTTCCACTGGCATGGAAAACTATTGTGATGTAACTTAAACAATTTCAGTTTTAACAAACCATTTTTTTTTAGTTCCTATCAATCTTTATTAAATGTTTAACAAAAGTAACAGAAGAGTGAACAAAAAATGTTCTGTTAAACAATTAGTAGTGTTTGACATCAACTTATCTGAATATAATACAATGCTTTTAACCTATGTAGGAATAGTGCTTTCTATGCATTTTTGTTGCATGAGCCATTTTCTTTAAACAATACACATTTTTATTAGCAATAGAGGCTAAGACTGCTGTGATCATCATCATTTGAATGTTATTTTTTAAAGTCTGTAATTTCATGAACAGCCATTATAATAAATAACAATTCCAGTCTTCAACTGTATAATAATCTTTCACTTCGTTGGTTCATTTTTGGCAATACTGCTGAGGAGAGCCCCTTTTTTTTCAATCTTTCTTCCAAGCTCTTTCTTCAGCATGCAGGGGAAAGCTATGAAAAGGCAAAAAAGTGCCATGGAGGCAGGCTGTTTATGTATATATGTTAAGCATTGTTTGTAACAGATTTATTTATTTAGATTTTGCTCACACCTTTTTCAGTAGTAGCACAAGGTGAGTTACATTCAGGTACATTGGATATTTCTCTGTCCCAGGAGGGCTCACAATCTAAGTTTGTACCTGAGGCAATGGAGGGTTAAGTGATTTGTCCAAGATCACCAGGAGCTACAATGAGATTTGAATTGGCCACCTCTGGATTGCAAGACTGGTGCTCTAATCACTAGGCCACTCCTCCACTAGCAAAATTCTGTCTAGAATCTCAAATAGCAGTAACAGAATCTCAAACAGTAGCAACATTCCATGTTCCACTGCAGTAACCACTAGGCCACTCCTCCAATAGCAACATTCCATCTAGAATCTCAAATAGTAGCAACATTCCAGAATCCCAAAAAGAGGCAACATTCCATGTAGAATCTTCAATAGTAGCAACATTCCATATATTTATTTATTTAGATTTTGCTCACGCCTTTTTCAGTAGTAGCTCAAGGTGAATTACATTCAGGTACACTGGATATTTCTCTGTCTCAGGAGGGCTCACAATCTAAGTTTGTACCTGAGGCAATGGAGGGTTAAATGATTTGTCCAAGATCACAAGGAACAGCAGCCGGATTTGAACCGGCCACCTCTGGATTGCAAGACTGGTGCTCTAACCACTAGGCCACTCAGCAACATTCCATCTAGAATCACCAATAGCAGCAACATTCAATGTTCCACTGCACTAACCACTAGGCCACTCCACTCCACTGATTATGTTGTTTGTTAATAAGGTTGTGCCCTTGAACTACAAATCCCTATAATCCTGTAGTTCTCTGTGATGGGCTGTTCCAGAGCACGTGTCCCAGATCTCTGTGTCTTATGGAACTCTTTCTATTGGCTCGCTTTGTTCTCTGTGAATGCTGGACAGGTTGCCCCCCCTCCCCCTCCCCACACACACTTCTCTCTCCATCGGGTCTGTAAGAGTTATCTGCAGCATGTCTCCTCTGTGAACTGAAATTGACTATACTGTATTTTGCTTTATGACCCCCTTCAAGCTACTGTGACATATCAAGATTTCATCAGTGTAAAAATATAAACAGCATCTGTACTCAGCGTGTTGTTCAATTACTCCCAGCTTCTCTCCTGCATGGAGCGAGGGCTGATGGGAGAATACCCAGATGCTCAAAAATTAACGAGCCAGCAACGTGCATTTTATACTGGCTGTAGCCGGTTAAGCGAGCATGGAGTTCAGTGAGACATGCACAAAGGGATTCTGCGGGCTCTTTTCCTATCACGCTAGCAGCTAATGATAATTGCATGCTAAGTTATTTAATTGAGCTACTTACCATTCAATGCACAGCTGTTTTCCTAGCGTTGCACAGAAAGGACAGCCTCCCTTAATGATTCATTTTTGCCAGTTGATCTGGAGCTGTCGGTAGTGCCTGACTGGCTGAGGAGAGCTGAGCTGCGGACTGGCCAGTTTCTGTCCTCTCGTCTTCCTGAATCTGGACCTCCCACCACTGCCTCTGCTTCCTGCCACACTAAAAAAAAAAAAAAGCCTCTGTATGTGTGCAACCCCATTCCCGCTCCCATCAGTGGAGAAGAAAGTGCCATTTTGCTAGCGGGGGAGGGGGGAAGGAATGGAAAACAAAAATAAGCTACAACCTTCTTTCATACACGCAGCTTGTATGCATGTATGAAAGATGTCTGAAGCATGCGCAGAGCAACTGCGTTTAGTGATTGGCTGTTCTGCACATGCTCAGCAAACTGATTGGCTCTCTTCCCCCACCCCCCACCCCCTACTGAGCTGCTTGCTGTTTTTGCGAGCAGTTCATTTGCATGCAATTTCCTTCATGCATTGCCCACTTTTTCCGAATCAGTAAGCTGCAACGGGGATCGGAAAGGTATGGGCTTTTTGCCAGGAGTTTAATGCATCTGGGTCCCAGTTTTCAAGGCAAAAACTCTTGTCTAGCACAGCTGAACTGTATGTTATTTTTCCTTGTTTGATTATTGCACTAAAGAAGAATTTGGTTCTTTAGTCTTCTCATAGTGATGTGTTCTATACTCTGGTTTAAGCTGCATCCCAATCACACCCAGTGAAAGAGCAGAACAACATATTCAAAGGTACTACAGAGCACTGAGAGTAATTTTTCACTCAACAAGTTCAGCATAAGTTCAGCATTTCAAATTGAAAAAGAGGACAGCAATGAAAAACTCAAATGCAAAGAACAATGACAACAACATGGAAGATTTTCTGAAAGAGTGTTTCACTATATTTCTATAGCGCTACTAGACATATGCAGTGTACTTTCTCTGTCCCTAGAGGGCTCATGATCTAAGCTTTTTATACCTGGGGTTAGGTAACTTGCCCAAGGTCACAAGGAGCTGCAGTGGGAATCAAACTCAGGTTGCCAGAATCAAAGTCCACTGCACTAACCATTAGACTACTCTTCCACTCCACTATTGATCTATGTAAAAAGAGATCTAAGAAAAGATAGATCACTGGAAATTTATAAATAATCTCGAACTAGCACTGTTACATAACCTGTGATAGATTATGACATTGTTAAGTAATATTTATTTTATTCTCCAACAATTACCTATAAGGTAATAAGATAAGAACAAGAATGTGTAAGAAAAAGGGGGAATTAAATACTATATTTGTTGAATTACATTAACCTGCACTGCAAGGTTTAAGGACTTGTGCTCAGAACATAAAGCCCATATATTTAACTTTAAAAGGTTTATTTACAATACAGGTAATGTAATAATGTTATAAGAGAGAGGCAGTTTTTAAGAATCTTTCACAAGTGGAAATGTGCTTTTCAAGATATCAAGTCTGAATTATCAATAGAAATCAAACAAAATAAAACATGGAAAAGAAAATAAGATGATACCTTTTTTATTGGACATAACTTAATACATTTCTTGATTAGCTTTCGAAGGTTGCCCTTCTTCGTCAGATCGGAAATAAGCAAATGTGGTAGCAGATAGTATATATGAGAGAAACATCAAAGCATTACTTTGACAGTCTGACAGAGTGGGAGGGTGGGGGTATGCATGGGGACATCAAAGCATTTCATTGATATTCTAACAGAATGGGTGTTGGTAGGTAAGAGGAGGGTAATAAACAGAGAAATACAGCTTTATGGTTTATA
This sequence comes from Microcaecilia unicolor, assembly GCF_901765095.1. Classification (NCBI taxonomy): domain Eukaryota; kingdom Metazoa; phylum Chordata; class Amphibia; order Gymnophiona; family Siphonopidae; genus Microcaecilia; species Microcaecilia unicolor. Next base: position 26,642,226 of record NC_044033.1, on the reverse strand, counting down.
ATGGGTTAGAAAACCCAGATCCTTATTATGTCCTGTTTGTTGGGTGTCAAAATATTCAATCATTCTTATTTCAAAGGTCTTACGTTCCTGTATTGTTTTAAAATTACCTTTCGGTATTCTTACTGTGAAATCACTGGTTTTCCATGTTTTATTTTGTTTGATTTCTATTGATAACCTTTAAGAGTGGACTAACACGGCTACCACACCTCTCTACTTAAGTCTGAATTATAAATTATGCTGGATATGGTAACTCACTTTGATGGAGTCTGCTGGTAGCTGGTTGGAAGTGTTGCAAAGTTGTTGTTGTTGCCTTGAGAATTCTTATCAGGGTGTGGGTGAAGTCCAGCAGAGAGGCAGAGCGAAGAGAACCAGATCCCAAGAGACAAAGAGCTGGGCATTTTCCAGTATTTTATAATTTTCTTGCTGGACCCTAGGATGAAGTCAGGTGGGGTGTGCTTGATCCAATGAAAACTCAGGGATAGCTGAAAACTGGTTTCATCTAGTTTTGAGATGGAGCATGGTAACTGGTCACATGTTGAATGACATCATAAGACATTCTGTCTGGACTTCTGTGGCAGATACACATCCATAAGGCATCTGACAGAATTACAAGAGACTTTGTCTGAGAGTAGGGCTTCTCAGTCTGAGTCATGGTCTGAGAATAGGTGGACTTTCACTGTGTTTTGTTAGGTGTAGTCTCTGAGATTGATTCTTTGGAGATGTGTTGATGGACTTAGGTAATCACCCAGCTAGTTTTTGTTGTCGGTAGTTTCCAGGGGGAAAGGGGGGGGGGGGGGGAGATGAAAGCCAGACCAGTTTATCTGATTCTGTCCCAATAAGTCTTTACAGCTGTATTTATATATATATATACTAGTAAAAAAGGCCCGTTTCCAAAACAAATGAAACGGGCGCTAGCATGTGGTTTTGTTAACGTTTTTTTTCTGTTTGATATAAAGGGATGTAACTGTTTTTGAAAATGGTTTTTTTTTAAAGTTGTATTTTAATTCTTGACAACATTTTATACATTTAATTGTAAAGAATATGACATAAGGATAACGTTAGTAGTGAAATGTGTTGCTGTTAGCTGCACTGTCTTTTTAAGTGTGTCGGTCCGTCGGGGGATTGATTTTTTAATTTCTGAAGAGGGATGCGCCACGGGGGAGCAGCGCTGTCTTGTATTGGTTTTTCGGGGGCTGAGTCATTTTAATGAGGTTTTTCGGAGGTCCGGAGCTTGTGTGAGGATGGTTGGGCAGGTTGTCAGCCGGTTCGCTAAAGGAACCGGAGGGGGGGGGGGGGGGTGTCGGTTTTTGTTGAAGGGGGTTCCGGTTGTGCGGCTGCTTTTTTCCAGCCACAGTGAAAGAAATCGTAGGCAGGTGAGGAGTAGGGAAACACTGTTTTATGTGCTTCGGTCGCTGATTTGTACTGGCTGGCTCACGCTGAGGATGGTTGGGCACGTCCTCAGCCGGTTCGCTAAAGGAGCCGGAGGGGGGGGGGGTGTCGGTTTTTGTTGAAAGGGGTTCCGGTTGTGTGGCAGCTTTTTTCCACCCACAGTGAAAGAAATCGTAGGCAGGTGAGGAGTAGGGAAACACGCGGTCGCTGATTTGTACTGGCTGTACTGGCTGGCTCACGGGTAAGCCTACCAGTTGGGCGGTAAGTTTCAGATGGTGAGGGGCTGTTTTTAGATCTACAAATTTTCACACATACCCCTACCTTGCAGTGGTCGTCTGCTTTCGTTCGTGCTCAGATAATCAGCCGTTCGGTCCTCCTCTTTTCTCTTTGTTTTTGTGATAATTAGTTGCTGCTGGTAGTGACTGCTCCTCCCTTCTTACCTTGTTGTTCTCTCTGATTGGTCCTTGTAACGTCGCATTTCGTTGCTTGGTTACGTTGGGGCAGAGACGTGGCTGGGAGTGACGTCAGATGGCTTCAAGGCTTCAAGGCTTCAGGCTTCAAGGCTTCAGGCTTCCGGCTTCAAGCTTCCGGCTTCACAGAACGTTGTCTTCAGAACGTTCACGGTGCGTTTTATTATATTAGATATATATATATACACATTTGTATCTGATCCAGCAAAATCAATAACTGACAATTAAACTCATATCATGCTACAACATCACAATATATCTTAGCTTACAAACTGGAAAAACCTCACATAGAGGTTCTTTTGCTAAAGTGAAGTTTTTGTAATTACTGTACCACACTTCAACAGAAAATATTAACGTGGCAAAATACAAAGGCTATTCAGTAACTGTAAGCATGTCTTCTGCAGTTATCGTACAGAATTTCTTTTTTTACCATATGTTAAGATTATTCAGCATGGACTGCACAAATGACTGCATGGGGTAAGTAGTGTACGCATTCACGCCCATTCTCTGCAAATAACCTGCTCAGTTCCCTAACACAGCATGCAGTTAACGTAAATTAGTGCCCATTGATCCCCTCATTCTAGAATCTTGTCACACATTATACATGCAGATTATAGTATACTGACAGTTACAGGCGTAACTTAATTGCTTAGGGGTCCTTTTACCAAACTGCGGGGAAAGTTGGCCTTCATGTGTTCTTATGTGAGCTACAAAATGGCCGATTTTCTCAAGTTAATTAGCACTTACCACCACCCATTTTGTAGGTGGTAAGGGCTCATGCGCTAATCATGCGCTAATCAGCACACAGTAGTGTATGTGCGCTAAATGATTTGCGCAGAAACATACACTCTCCACTCCTACTACACCCTCTCCACAGAAAAAAAATTTGAAAATACGTTTGCGTGGAGGGAAGTGACATCATCCTCAGCAATGGACGCCTGTAGACAGAAGTGATTACCTACCTTTCTTTTGGCTCTCTCTCCCTTTCCCAGATTGTGCTGTGCTTCCCAATGGCGGCGAAACTGAGTACTGGTGATGGCCGCGTGGCAGCAAAAAGCGGTGAGAAAGCACCAGGCTGCGGGCCATGTGGTGGATCAATGGCAAGGACGATGGCGGAGGCCAGTCTGGCCTGCAAGTAGGAGGCTAAGTCGGCCGTGGGTGAGCAGGTTGCATGCCAGAGCGGACTGGGAGTGCCCCAGTTTGATCCACAGGCTTGGTTGGAGTTTGCCTTGGTCAAGACACACATGAAAGAGGCAGTGCAGGAGCTGAAAGCAGACTTGGTGGGCATGGGAGCCCAGATCAACCAGTTGGAGGAGCATATTGATGGATATGAGAACACAGTGGCAACGGGGCAGAGAGCTGTGGAGGAACTATAGGGGGCTTTTGAAGAGCTTTTCAGCAAGATCAAGGACCTGGAGAACTGCAATAGACAGAATAATTTGTGGAACTAGGGTCTCCCTGAGTCCGTGGACTCTAAGGACTCCCTTAAAACGGTGCAGGATTTAATTTGCTGGCAGGTGGGGAATGGAGTGGTGGATCCCTTGAAGTTGGAGAGGGCGCATCACTCCTCGGGGCCCCGGATTAATGATTGGGACCGGGACATTGTGGCTTGTTTTCTGCGCTATGCGGATCAGGAGACCATGCTGCAGAATGTCTGGGAGAGGGGCGCTTTCCAGTGGCATGCTCATTCAGTGGAGATTTTTCAAGATTTGGCTGCATTGACACTGCTCAAGCACTGGTCATTTCGGGAGGTGACCCAGGCTTTGACCAAGGTGCAGGTGTGTTATCACTGGACCTTTCTCTTTGGTCTCGTTGTGACACTTAATGCCTACCAGATTTGCACCTGTGGCGGGGGTCTGGGAGGTTCTTAAGCGCGTTAGCTTGGTGTGCCTTGCCTCATCCCAGTGCTAGGCGTAGATTAGATGGCACTTGGTGGATTTCTATTGGCAGGGGGCAGAGAGCCCTCTCAGTGGACAGCGCCATGGAGAGTTGTACGGAGCTGGACCTGGACCTGTATGATTTGTCTGTGAGGACCTTTGTGGACTCTATGGCTCTTCTGGAAGGAAAACTGTTTTCTGGCATTGACTTTTCAGTGGGGGTTCAGTGGGGGAATGGTTGTTGGTGTGTGTATGGGGCGTATATGATGTGAGTGGCAGGATGGATGGATTGGGGAGTGGGAGGGATAGGGTGGTTTGAGGAGTTTTGGGGGGGGGGGGGTTTGTCTAGCTGTGTGCTTTCTGGGAGTGTCACTTCCTTGTATGGGGAAGTGGGAGAGAGCTGGATTCCCGCTCAGGGAAGGAGTGGGGTGGGGATGGGATTTGATTGTTGATTTGCAGGATTATTTTCAAAAGAGAAGGGCGCCCATCTTCTGACACAAATCAGGAGATGGGCGTCCTTCTCTCAGGGTCGCCCAAATCAGCATAATCGAAAGCCGATTTTGGGAGTCCTTGACTGCTTCCCGTCATGGGGACGACCAAAGTTCATGGGGGGGTGTCGGCACCGTAGCTAAGGTGGGACTGGGGCATGATTAAGAGACGGGCATCCTCGGCCAATAATAGAAAAAAGAAGGGCGTCCCACCGAAGAGTCTTCTTCAGCGCTGGTCGACTCCGACGCCTTTGTTGTGTGATCATCTGTTTCTGACGCCTTACGTCCTGCACCTTGCATGTAGCCCCATACAGGACGTAAGGCATCAGAAACAGATGATCACACAATGAAAGCGCCGAAGTCGATCGATGCTGAAGAAGACTCTTCGGCTGGCAGGGATTGGGGACCCCCGTCAGCAAACAAGGTACCTGATGCGGCGGCGGGGCGGGGGGAGTCAAATGTAGAGGGGGCCAGGGCGTAATCTGTGGGGGCCCATGCCCCCGTGGCTCCACGTAGCTACGCCCCTGCCACCGAGTACCACCAGGCTGCTGCAGTAGCCTGGCAGTACTTCCATTGTAAGAATAATATATATTTTATTCTCCACCAATTACCTATAAGGTAATAAGATAAGAATATGTAAGAAAAAGGGGAATTAAATACTATATTTGTTAAATTACATTAACCTGCACTGCAAGGTTTAAGGACATGTGCTCAGAACATAAAGACCATATATTTAACTTTAAAAAGGTTTATTACAATACAGGTAATGTAATAATGTTAGAAGAGAGAGGCAGTTTTTAAGAATCTTATCACAAGTGGAAATGTGCTTTTCAAGATATCAAGTCTGAATTATAAATTATGCTGGATATGGTAACTCACTTTGATAGAGTCTGCTGGTAGCTGGTTGGAGTGATGAAGCAGATCCTTGCTGAAATAGAAGTCTTTCTTGCAGAGTTGTTGTTGGAGCCTGGATCTTGGAGAAAGTCTTGTCAGAGTGTGTTTGAAATCCAGCAGAGAGGCAAGAGGCAGATCCCCAGGAAGAGAGACCGGTCAGGAATCGATGAGCCAAGTGTCCAGAGGGAAGAGGCCAGCAGCAAGATAATTCAAGCCCCTTCTGTAGTAACTGGTCCCATCCACCTCTAGCAACTGGTTTCACCTATTTGTAGTCATCTATTTTTAGCAACTGGTCATATATTTAATGACAGCATCTGGACATTTGCTGGTCCATCGTCTGAGAGTAACTGGACTCAGATGGGCTTTTCAGTCTGAGTCTTTGTCTGAGAATTAGTGGCGTTTCATTGTCTTTTGTTAGGTGTAGTCTCTGTGATTGATTCTTTGGAGATGTGTTGATGGGCTTAGGTAACCACCCAGCTAGTTTTTGTTGTCAGTAGTTTCCAGGGGGAAGGGGGAAGTGAAGTCTTTGGAGCTGTATATTTTTTATATTTGTATTTGATCCAGCAAAATCAATAACTCTGACAATTAAACTCATATCATGCTACACCATTATAATGAGCTGTAAGCCCACGTTGGGCTTACCGCTGCTTAATAAAAGGAGCCCTTAGGACCCTATTTACTAAGGTGTGCTAGCGTTTTTAGCGCGAGCTAAAAATTAGTGTATGCTAACTGTGTAGACACCCATACGAATATTATAGGCATCTGAATGGTCAGCACACGCTAAAAACACTAACGCACCTTTAGTGCGGATTAGTAAACAGGGCCCTAAGTTTAAAAAAAAAAAGGTCCCATAATGCATATACCCAAAGGGCAAGTTTAGGATTCAGTGGCCTAGTGGTTAGGGTAGTGGACTTTGGTCCTGAGGAGCTGAGTTCAATTCCCACTTCAGGCACAGGCAGCTCCTTGTGATTCTGGGCAAGTCACTTAACCCTCTATTGCCCCATGTAAGCCGCATTGAGCCTGCCATGAGTAGGAAAGCGCGGGGTACAAATGTAACAAAAAAAAATTTTTTTTTTTAAAAAAGGTGTGATTTTTTTTTCCCTTTGGCAGTGTTTTCCTCTGTTCCTAATGGGCAGATGATCAAAAGCAAATGCGAGTGCTAGAGGCCAATAGCGCTGTACTAGTGCCCTCGTTTACTCCTGCCCACTGATCAGAGCCGGCAAGCGCGTGTAACATTGCACTCACTGGCTCTGAACGCAATAAGCATGCAAATGCATGCTAAACAGGGGCATTACCTATTCCTCCCCAATGCTCACTGGGCAGCACACCAAACAAGGTCACTGCTCCCGTGGCAAACCCTACGCCAGTTGGTGCAGGGGAGTAGCTAGGTGGGGCCACGGGGGCATGGGCCCCCACAGATTTAGCCCTGGCCCCCCTGACACCACCCCTCCCCCACCGCCAAGTACCTTTGCTGGCGGAGGTCCCCAACCCCCGCCAGCTGAAGTCCTCTTCAACGCCGGTCTTTTTCTGTGAGTCTTGACTCCTGAAGTCCTGCACGGGCGTGCCAGCCTCTATGCCAGCCTCAGTTGTCATACTCAGGTCCATGACAGCACATGCAGGTCTCGGGGGCAGTTTAAGTGGGTACTGCAGTGCACTTCAGACAGGTGGACCCAGGCCCATACCTCCCCCTACCTGATACACTTGTGGAGGAAACTTTGAGCCACATATAGGTGCCCTCTTCACCCATAAGGGCTATGGTGGTGGGGTACAGTTGGGGGAAGGGGGGTGGGTTGGGGCTCAGCAGACAAGATAAGGGAGCAATGGTGAGATATGTACCTGGGAGCATTTTATGAAGTCCACTGCAGTGCCCCCCTAGGGTGCCCTATTGCTTTCCTGGGATGTCTGGGAGACCAGTGTACTAAAAATGCTGGCTCCTTCTACATCCCAATGGCTTGATTTTGTGCATTTTGCACTTGGACTTTATTTTTTTTTTTTAATGGACCAAAAAACAAAACATCTAAATCACAAAACCATGTTCAAAACAGTATTTTCAAAAAAAAAAAAGACCTTTCCTATTCAGATTTTGGACATTTTTAGTTAAACGTCCAAAGTCGGGCTTAGACGTCAAAATGCCCCTCCAGGGGTTTTTAAAGACTATCTACCATGTAAGCTGCTGAGATAGTATTTACTGGTGCTCTACATTATTTTACTTCTTTCATTATCATTTCAAATATAGACAGCACTGTACAGAGCCATATAGGGAGCAGTGACGTACCTAGCTTGGTTGCCACGCAGGATGGAGCACCCCCTCCTGAAGGCGCGTCACTGCCTGCCGCCTCCCTCCCTCCAGTCAGCAAAGAGGTGCACTGAGCAGTCATGTGCTGTTGGCTCTGTCGGTTTCCTGTCCCCTCTGACATCAACTTCCTGTTCTGGGGCAGGGGCCCGGCAGAGCCGACAGCCTTGCAACTGCTCACTGCATCCCTTTAACTTTTGTACCTGGGGCAGACTGCACCCATCGCCCCACCCTTGGTATGCCACTGATAGGGGGGTAATGTTTTCAAGTCCTTTTCACACGTATGTGGCCTCTTATCAAACAACAACTGATGTAAAAGGATGCACTTCAAGATGGAAGAAAAAAGTGCAGATCAGTGATAGATGTAAACAAACTTTATCCAGCCAATAGTTTGATGCATGGACAAATGACAGCCACTGGAAGTCGACCACAAGACACATATATGTAAGATGTGTGCTGGCTTTTTAGACCGTGATGAAGTGGAAACTATTAACATATCCGTGAACCATTTTAGACTCTTTAACCTTTCCCTTTTTCTTTTTTACCCTGTTCCTTCTATCCTATCTAATTTGATTGTAATTGTATAACAACTGGTCTGGCGTTAGCCTCATCAGTACATTGTAAGCCACTTTGTGCCTGCACAACTTTGGGAAAAAGTGGGGTATAAATGTGCTAAATAAATAAATAAAATAACGATTGTTGGAATGTTTATGGCTGCTTAATAAAGGCTTTATAGAGAGGATCACTGAGTAGCCCCTGACGCAGCCCTGCTGGGCAAAACACAGCCTGTGTCGAGCATTGTTTTCTATGCGAATTGACTAATAAAGTTTGTATACATCTGTCACTGATCTGCTCTTTTTTCTTCCGTCTTGGAGGTTGCGTATTGTCTACCCTGTTGTTTTTTGGGACCCTTTTAAAGAATGCACTTCGACATGAAGGTATGTATTTTGCAGGCAGGCGTGTACAGGGTTGGAGATTGGGCAAAGTGCATATGTACACACATAGATTAGAAAATACACTAATGTATGTGTATATGTAAAAATTATAAGCATTGACGTTTATACCTACTCCAAGGCAGCTGTAAATGTCCATACCTGCGATGTACACATGATTTCTGCCACGTGCACTAGTATTTTATAAAGACAAGTAGGTACCCCTTTATAAAAATTACTCTCATAATAGACTGTCCCTACTACTAGTCAAGACAGACAGATAAAGTTACAAAACAAAAACAAATGAGACTTTGAGGTAACAGAGAAAGGCCATGACTTGTTTACAGTTGGTCATTATAGGGAAAGGAAATGAGATCTGATCAGTGGTGTAGCAAGGGTGGCTGCCACCCGGGGCGGTTCGTCGCTATGCACCCCCCGGGTGCAGCACAACACCCCCCACTCGGCGCATCGACACCCCCCTCCCCCTCGGCGCATCGACACTCTCGCTCAAAACAGGTGGCAGAGCGCTGTACTCCTGAAGAGCGATGCCGAGAGCTGCACTCCCAGCTCCCGAAGCCCCGCCTCCGACAGCCAAACGGACAGCCACTTCAGCCATTCCAGCTTTCCTGGAACTCAAAGTGACCTCTCTATTCGCTCTCCTTCCCCCGAGGAGGCGGAGTTATCCTTGGCGGAGTACCTGAGTTTACGAGCTCTTGGCGCCAGTGGCGTAGGAAGGGGGGGGGTCCGCCCCGAGTGCACACCGCTGGGAGCTGTGTCGGCTCCGCTGGTTCCCTGCTCTCTCTGCCCCGGAACAGGTTTGTTCCGGGGCACAGAACCAACGGAGCCGACACCCCCCAGCGGCGTGCACCCGGGGCGGACCGCCCCTCCCGCCCCCCCTTCCTACGCCAGGGGCGTATCTGCGTGGGGCCACAGGGGCCTGGGCCCCCGCAGATTTCGCCCTGACCCCCCCTCCCCGCCGTCAACCCTCCCCCGCTGCTTACTTTTGCTGGCGGGGGGCCCCAACCCCCGCCAGCCGAGGTCCGACCCGCAATCTCCATATTTCGTCTTCCTCCGTGGCCATGTGCTTCAAGGAAGTAACGCTGCAGTGCTGATTCGTTGAATCCAGTTCGGCGTCTGACGTCGCTGTGACGTCAGACGCCGAACTGGATTCAACGAATCAGCACTGCAGCGTTACTTCCTTGAAGCACATGGCCACGGAGGAAGACGAAATATGGAGATTGCGGGTCGGACCTCGGCTGGCGGGGGTTGGGGCCCCCGCCAGCAAAAGTAAGCAACGGGGGAGGGTTGACGGCGGGGAGGGGGTGGAGAGAGGCGGCGGCGGCGGCGGGGGGGGGGGGAGGGAGGCAAAAATGTGCCCCCCCTCTCTGGCTCTGGCCCCCCCTACCGCCGGATTCCAGATACGCCCCTCTCCTACGCCACTGGATCTGATATACCTCTTTTCTGTGGTTACAATCAAGGTGGTTTCTATATTACATACAGGTACTTATTTTGCACCTGGAGCAATGGAGGGTTAAATGACTTACCCAGAGTCAGAAGGAGCTGCAGTGGGATTTGAACCCAGTTCCCCTGGTTCTCAAATCACTGCTCTAATAGTTAGGCTGCTCCTCCACTCAGAGGATTTTGAGTAGCATCAAATGTAATGTTGGGGTTGAAAATATTTAAAACGGAAACTCTGATTACACATACAGTATTGATCAGGCTATTAATAATGAATGAAAAACAGTCATAAAATATCTAACTTATTCTGCTTATAATGTTGATAAATTCTAAAGGATTTCTCCAACTCTTAGGCCAGATTTGGTTTCCATGGCTAAGAAGAAATGTTTCCCAAAAACAATTCTCATCTTCCACCTGCTTTCCAAATAGTTGATTACAGCTCAGTTAATGGACTTGCTGTCTGCCCTGAAGGGAAAGGGAGGCTCACATTGCTGCTCACCTCTAATAGGTGTTTTCTGTAAGCAATAAAACTGGGTGCCATCTTTGCACATTGCCAGGGTGTAACAGCTATCCCAAAGCTTCAAATTTAGCTGTAGTCTCTTCACATCCACAGCTCAAAAATTACAGCAATTCTCAGAGGTGTGAAAGGGATCACATGCCTGATTAATCCTGCTGTCTATGGAAAATATCTGTTACAGGTAAGCAACAGTGCAATCCCGGAAGACTGGAGGGTGGCCAATGTAACGCCGATTTTTTAAAAAGGTTCCAGAGGAGATCCGGGAAATTATAGACCGGTGAGTCTGACGTCGGTGCCGGGCAAAATGGTAGAGACTAATATTAAGAACAAAATTACAGAGCATATTCAAAAGCATGGATTAATGAGACAAAGTCAACATGGATTTAGTGAAGGGAAATCTTGCCTCACCAATCTACTACATTTCTTTGAAGGGGTGAACAAACATGTGGATAAAGGGTGAGCCAGAGAATGTGGTAAAGGCGGTTAGCTTAGTGGAGTTTAAAAAAGGTTTGGACGGCTTCCTAAAGGAAAAGTCCATAGACCGTTATTAAATGGACTGGGGAAAATCCACTATTTCTGGGATAAGCAGTATAAAATGTTTTGTACATTTTTGGGATCTTGCCAGGTATTTGTGACCTGGATTGGCCACTGTTGGAAACAGGATGCTGGGCTCGATGGACCTTTGGTCTTTCCCAGTATGGCAATATGTATGTACTTATGAAAGGGAAGAGAGGAGAAAATAGGCAAAAGCTGGATCCACGTTATACCTCCTCCAGTCAATTCCACGGAGGACGACCCAGCTTTTACTTATGGATGCAAAGGTAGAAAAAATCATTTTATTTTCATTTTAGTGTTTGGAATATGTCCAATTTGAGAATTTACATCTGCTGTCTTATTTTGCACTGGGTGTGCTGGAGATGTAACAGCTTACAGAAATTATTTATAATGAAAAAAATCAGGTTATTTTTTTCTCCTATACTAGTATAATATTTTCAATGATGTCTGTTTATATGCGCCATGGCTGGTATAAGGGGTGTGGCTATCATAGGGGTGGAGCCATATGTGGTGACCCCGACCAAAATGAGTACCGGCACCTTTTTTTCTACAAAAAAGCACTGTGCAGCATTGTTCAGAAGAAACCCTCTGGGAAAAGGGGAAGGGGTCATGGGTGAAGGCTACAGACCCCCTATTGATCTCACTCAGAGAACAGTGTATTTCCCAAACATCTCAGAGCTGGGATTCCGTGTACTCTTACTCTCTTACCTATCTATATGTTCCATATTTGCTTATACCCTACACTCAATTAAAATGTTCTATCTTTCAACACAAATCGCAAGATGGGTGTCCTTCTCATAGGGTCGCCCAAATTGGTATAATGGAAAGCCAATTTGGGGCGTCCCCAACTGCTTTCCGTCGCGGGGACGACGAAAGTTCCCGTGGGTGTGTCGGAGGTTTAGCAAAGGTGGGACTGGGGTGTGCCTAACACATGGGCGTCCTCGACCCATAATGGAAAAAAGGGCGTCCCTGACGAACACTTGGATGACTTTACCTGGTCCTTTTTTTCTTACGACCAAGCCTCAAAAAGGTGCCCGAACTGACCAGATGACCACCGGAGGGAATTGGGGATGACCTCCGCTTGCTCCCCTAGTGGTCACTAACCCCCTTCCACCCTCAAAAAAAAAATTTTATATATTTTTTGCCAGCCTCTATGCCAGCCTCAAATGTCATACCCAGCTCCATGACAGCAGTATGCAGGTTCCTGGAGCAGTTTTAGTGGGTGCAGTGCACCAGGTAGGCGGACCCAGGCCCATCCCCCCTACCTGTTACACTTGTGGTGGTAAATGTGAGCCCTTCAAAACCAACCAGAAACCCACTTTACCCACATGTAGGTGACCCCCCTTCACCCCTTAGAGCTATGGTAGTGTTGTACAGTTGTAGTTAGTGGGCTTTGGGGGGGGGGGGTTGGGGGGCTCAGCACACAAGGAGCTATGTACCTGGGAACGTTTTCTGAAGTCCACTGCAGTGCCCCCTAGGGTGCCCGGTTGATGTCCTGGCATATGAGGGGGACCAGTGCACTACAAATGCTGGCTCCTCCCAAGACCAAAGGGCTTGCATTTGGTCGTTTCTGAGATGGGCGTCCTTAGTTTCCATTATCGCCGAAACCAGAAACGACCAAGTTTAAGGACGACCATCTCTAGGGACAACCTAAATGTCAAGATTTGGGCTTCCCCGACCGTATTATCGAAACAAAAGATGGACGCCCATCTTGTTTCGATAATACGGGTTTCCCCGCCCCTTCGCCGGGATGTCCTGCGAGGACATCCTCAGGAAAACTTGGGCGCCCTTTTCAATTATGACCCTCTGTGCCATACTTTGTATTGTTATTTGAATATTTTTACTGCTGTAATTGTCTGTTGTTCCTGTTTGATTTATTCCTTCAAAAAGGCGATAAATACATCCTAATAAATAAATAAATAAATAAATAAATAAATTTAGCTTGGTTTTGCTGAAAAGCTGTGAGAAACCAGGCCATGATCTCATACAGCTGTGGGGGGTGTTTACTTTTAAAACAGCTTGGGTTTTGTCTTTAAAGCAAAGAGGAACAGCTGCCACTCAGTAATCAGTGTGTCATTCTTAAAAGCAGACAAACCATTTTTTTCCTTGCAGCATTGTTCACAAAAATAACTCCGGTTTCATGTGAAACTTATCTTACAACTGCTTTGAACAAAAGGAAGCCTGGTGACCCAGAGACGTTGCGATCTCTCTTGAAAAGCAAGCAGGCTTTGTACAGCAGTCTAGTCCTTGTGAGAAAAAAAAAAGTGAAGGTGCACATGTGCAACTAAATTCCGCCAAGGCTGTAGGGGGCACTGTTGGGGAGGGTGGGGTTGGCATCACTTCCCATTAGATGACACCATCCAAGATGGCAGCTAGTAGTGGAAACAGGAAGTGATGTGATGAACGCAGTAGTGGCAGTCATCTTGAAAAGGGGTGTGGCTATATCACTTCTGGTTGGTGATATCACCAAAAGAGGTGGGGTTTAGGGGGCAGGGCTATGTAAATAAGGCAGTACAAGTGGTGTGGCTATGCAAAAGGGGTAAGGATCAAACCATTATATCCGGTAACATCATCCAAGAGGGCAGGGAGTGGGCATGGTTTGGGTGGTGATGTCATCATTTGCGTGACAAAGACCGTAAAAGTCTGTCCAGCACTGTCCTCATGTGCCAGCCACTAAAGTTGCTGTCCAAAACCAGATTGCCATATATGAGACACAGACCGTACAGGTCTCCCAGTATCGGCACTAGTTCATCACAGCCAGAGTCACCATGTAAGTGTCACACGACAATACATGTAGCCATTTAAGTTTAGATTTTTTATAACTTCCATTTTCTCACTTAAGGTAATAAATCATACATTTTCGACCTCCATATGGGAAATACATAAATGGAACCAAGATATATATTTAACATAGTTACCAATTAAAGTAATTAACAATCAGAACATTACAAACTAGAGTGATATTCTCAGCCTATCTTACAGCGACCATATGAGCACCTAAACTTTCACAGTTACATTTTGAACTTCCGTAGAACAGACAAATTCCTCAAATTGTTTTGGATCAAAGAACTGATAATTATTCTGTTGGTAAACAAATCGACAGACACAAGGAAATTTAAGAGTAAAAGTTACCCCAATATTTAAAGCTCTTTGACGCAGTGCCAAAAAAGCCTTGCGTCTACTTTGGGTCTCTCTTGCGAGATCTGGAAAAATTCTAACTATAGATCCAAAAAACAATGAGTCTAAATGTTTGAAAAATAATTTTAACACCACTTCTCTATCCATCTCAAGTGCAAATGTTACCACTGCTGTTGGCCTTTGGGTAACCACCTCTAGAGAAGACTCTAAAAAGGACATCAAGTTCATTCCTCCATCCACAACAGCATGATTACTTCCAGATTTAGATGTTAAAGTCTGAAGGTAAATTACCCTTGTTATGGGTGGCAGAGACTCACCCGGCATCCCTAGGACTTCCATCAAATACTTTTTAACCATGTCAATAGCAGAAATAATAGGAGATCTGGGGAAGTTGATAAGCCGCAAATTAAGCCGTCGCTGTTGATTCTCTAGATATTCCATTTTCCGTTTAGTAAAATTACTATCCTTATTTGTCTCAAAACAATGATTTGGGTTTTGGTGTCTATTGTTTTTGTATACTTCTTGGATAAGTTGTATATATTTGAAATTATAATAAAGTATAAAAAAAAACTTCCATTTTCTAAATAGAGATCCTCTGTGTTCATCCCATGCCTTTTTGAATTTTGTCACCATTTGTATCTCTACCCCCTCCTTAATGGAGGCTTTCCATATCTGTGCTGTTAAAGCAAGGAGGAGGAGGAGATAGCACTCAAAGAACTTGGTACTCGGTAGGTGAGAAGCTGGCACAAGTGCAGCATACACTTCCACAAGAACCCCACAGGAACTGCTTCCGTCCCCCCGTTCCAGTGCTAGTCTCTACTGTAAAGCTGTTACAGAGGACTGAATGTTCTTTTCTTTACTTTAACACAAACAAAAAGCAAGAAGCAGTATATTTTTGAAATGTTGTTGAGTGGGCTCTGATTGGCCTAGGATCTCATTTCCTTTAGAGTGTACTGGTTTTGCCTCCAGTCTTAGCCAAGAAGAAAAGAGAGAGACAGATCTCTTTGCTAAGGCCCTGTATGCAGTTACATTTGATAACCTGTGAGCAGCTATATGTCCTGATCTTCCCAGGTACTTTTTAGAAAGTAAGCAGATGTTTAGTTAGGGTTATAATTGATCCATATTTCAGTTACCTGTTATTGTTTGCTGATTGAACCTTTTTTGTTCATTGTTCTAATTATTTTTAAGACACTAAACAATTTAGTTTATTGCCTTTCTTTCTGGACTGACAAAGAATCCTGGTGGTTTGTGTGTTGGGTCTGTGAGTGCTTTCTGGGAACTGTGGGAGCACTGGGAGTGTGGCCCCAGTAACCAAGAAATCACTGGGGATAATTTGAGAATGGGAGACTCACCCAGAAACGGTTGTGACCCAGTTGGTGGGTGGAGGGTGCTAGTGTAGAGCACAAGCAGCAGGTGCAGGCGGACTTGAGCTGTGCTGATATACCCTCTAAGTGGTCGCGGGGTAACCCCAGGTGGGTGGCTAGGCATTTTGTGACAAAATAAAATTAATTTTGATTAATAGATTCAGTAAATGTGCCAAACAACAAGAGGTGCTCAATGGCACCAAAAAAAGCATCTCCCACCCTCACAAAAACAATAAGAAAGTTTGGCAGCCCCTATACAGTACTTCCAACTTCAGCAACAACCCAAAGTGGGGCTTGGTGAGCCCTACCTAACATCTCCCACTCCAACAAAAAAGCAAGAGTGGTTTTGTGGCCCCAACATAACTGTTCCCACACTCAGAAGAGAAGGTGGGACTCAGTGACCCCAACAAAACAACACCGGTATCACTTCCCAGTCCTCTTTCCCCTTGTAAATTATACTTTCTTAGTCTCTCTTATTCCTTGCTCTTCCCCTCACTCGTCTCCCATCCCTTCACCCACAGTTCCTATCCACTTATCCTGCTGTCCACTTACCTCCTCTCTTCCCCCACCCACTTCCTTTTCTTCCTATCCTGACCACACCCCCACACTCTCCTCTCTGTCCTTATTTGTCCCTCCTTGTGTCCTGAACTTTCCTCATTCTGCCACCATCCCTCCTTCCCCTCTTTCTTTCCATCCCACCCCAGCTCTAACCCCATCTCTCTTGCCACCCTAAACTCTTCCATCTATACCCCAATCCCTCCCCTTTGTAGTCCCTTTTGTCTCCTATTCCTTATCTCTTACCATTCCAAGAACCAACCCTACCCCACACACATCTCTTTGTGCTCAACTGTACCCCCTTCTCTTTCTCCCTAAATCCTCCCCCCTCTCTCCCTTATAATTGACCAGGCCAAAAAAAAAAAAGGCACTGGACCTAGTACGTACATTCTCTTCCTACCACCATGACGATGATGACCCAACCTCTCTTTTCTTCCTTAAATGACATGTGGAGATATTGCAGTTGTGGGGGCAGGAGGCAGAAAGTGGGTGAGATGGAAGGATGGAAGGGAAATGCTGCTTTCCAGGAACAGGTTTCAACTCTGTTTGATATACTGCCTATGTGTTATATATCAAGGCAGTAGCTTGTGGGTTTTTTTTTTAAACAACTTGAGTAACTAGTTACAATTATAATAGGAAAGATATATAAGTGAATCAAAATGGAAAGAAAAAGATCTCCAAGGGCCCAGATTGCCTAGAGTTAGTTGACAATTTTTGGAAAGACAAAAATCTACCACTCACTGCACCCAAGCTCTGTCCCCTGCTCTGCCCCTCAATAACAATTGCAGCTAGGGCAGCAGTACAGGATTCAGCACCTGAAGGCTGCACGGAGGGGGGGGGGGGGGGGGGGGAGAAGTACAAGAGGTTGTACTCTCTAGTTCGTATTGCACCACAGTCCCCTAATACATATAGGAGGGAATTTAATAAATGGTGCTGAAAAACTTCACCACTAAGCACCATTCTATAAAGGAAGCGCACCCTTCGTAGAACAGCATTTGATGTGGATCTTGCGCCTATCTTTTGGGCACCATACTTAGAAACATGACAGCAGATAAGGGCCAAGTGGCCCATCCAGTCTGACCATCCTCAGTAACCACTAACTCCTCCTTTTCCTAAGGGATCCCACATGCCTGTCCCACACTTTCTTAAATTCTGACACAGTCCTTGTCTCCATGACCTTCAGCGGAAGGCCATTCCACGCATCCACCACCCTTTCCATGAAAGAGTATTTTCTTAGATTCCTCCTAAGCCTATTTCCTCTTAACTTTATCTTATGCGCCCTTATTCCAGAGTTTTCCTTCATTTGAGAAAGGCTCACCTCCTGTACATTAACGCCACTGAGGTATTTAAACATCTCTGTCATATCCCCCTCTCCCGCCTCTCTTCCAGCATATATATGTTGAGGTTCATATGCCTGTCCCTATATGTTTTATGTCCGAGACCACTTACCAATTTTGTAGCCGCCCTCTGGACTGACTCTATCCTGTTTATATCCTTCTGTAGGTGTGGTCTCCAGAATTGTACACAGTACTCTAAATGGGGCCTCACCAGAGATTTATACAAGGGCAGTATCATCTCTTATTTCCTGCTGGTCATCCCTCTCTTTATGCAGCCAAGCGTCTTTCTGGCTTTGACCATCGCTTTTTCTACCTGTTTGGAGATCTTAAGTTCATCAGACACAATCACCTCCAAGTCCCGCTCTTCTTTCACACACAGAAGCAGTTCACCCCCTATATTGTACCACTCCCCTGGATTCTTGTAACCCAAGTGCATGACCCTGCATTTCTTAGCATTAAATCTTAGTTGCCAATTATCAGACCATTCTCCAAGCTTAGCTAGATCCTTCCTCATGCCATCCATACCCTCCAGGCTGTCCATCCTATTACAGAATTTGGTATCATCCGCAAAGAGACAAACCTTACCAGACAGCCCTTCCACAATATCACTCACAAAGATGTTAAAAAGAGCCGGCCTGAAGACCAACCCCTTCTGTACACCACTGATACCATCCCTTTCCTCAGAGCAAGCTCCATTTATCACTATCCTTTGTCTCCTTCCAGGTAACCAATTTTTAACCCAGGTGATACCAAGGGCACTCAGTTTATTTATCAGTCTCCTGTGTACATCTAGCACACCTCCCAAGTCCAACTGTTTGGTCACCCAGTCAAAGAAATCAATCAGATTCGCCTGACACAACCTGACTCTACTGAAGCCATGCTGCCTCGGGTCCTGCAGTCCATTTGATTCAAGAAACATCACAATCTTCCACTTTAGAAGCGTTTCCATTAACTTACTCACTACCGATGTCAAACTGACAGTTCTGTAATTCCCAAATTTTTCCTTATTTCCGCTCTTATGCAGAGGGACCACATCTGCCCTTCTCCAGTTTTCCAGGACTACTCCAGACACTAAGGAATCATTGAAGATGTCAGACAGTGGAGCCACC
This sequence comes from Microcaecilia unicolor, assembly GCF_901765095.1. Taxonomy (NCBI): domain Eukaryota; kingdom Metazoa; phylum Chordata; class Amphibia; order Gymnophiona; family Siphonopidae; genus Microcaecilia; species Microcaecilia unicolor. Next base: position 26,623,850 of record NC_044033.1, on the reverse strand, counting down.
AAAACCTCTCTGAGTTCCTTGAGCACCGTCAGATGTATCTCATCAGGCCCCATCGCTTTGCGTACTTTTAGTTTAGCTTGCTCCTCACGAACACAGTCTTTTGAGAATTTGTCCTGATCTACCATACATCCATCCCCATTTGCATTTGTTTCTACTAATACTAATTTCTACTATAAAGCAGGTATCAATGCCAGCACCCAGCTTAGAAGCACTTCAGGTGAATTCTGTAAACCCGTGCATGCCCCTTTTCAGATACTGTCAGATACTTGTGACCTGGATTGACCACTTTTGAAAGCAGGATACTGGGCTAGATGGCCCACTGACCTGACCCAGGGCACAGATACCAAATACAGAATAAGTGACCACAAACAAGAAATAGAAATATGTAGACGGAAATTAAACTGAAACCCCCAAGAAGCCAGACCTTGTATGTGGCACAACACCAGAGAAATAGAAAGAGATGCATTTCTCCTGTAGTGTGCAAAGGCGGCAGATATCAGAGATGGTTTGGGGGAGGTGCAATCGGGGCAATTACCCTTGACACCCTGGCCAGAGAAGCCCAAGCATGCCTAAATCTGAAGAACACACAACTTGGTGGTGGGCATTGGGGTCCCCTCTGAAATTTCTGCCCTGAACCCCAGCCATGTCTAACACCAGCTCTAGCAGTTGTAATTCCAAAATCTGACATATTTTAATCACTAAATAGAAAATAATTTTCTACCTTTGTCATCTGGTCATTTTTTTTTAATTGTTTTGGTCCTAGTCTCTAGTTTCTGTTTTCCTATGTCTTCTTTTAGCTCTCTTGCCAGTCTCCTGTCTGTGGCATTACTTCTTTCTCCATGTCCATCATCCATCTTTCCTCTGTGTCTCTATCCTCTCCCATGGTTCAGCATCACCCTCCTCTGTGCCCCTAACCTTCCCACATGTTCAGCATTGTCCTTCCATATCTCTACCTCTTCCCATCCAACATCACCTCTCTGTGTCCATATCTCTGTGCTTCCCCAAGCCCAGCATCTCCCTTCTGTGTTCCTATCCCTCCGTGTCCACATTCTCTGCAGTTCTCACCCAGCATGGTCTCTCTCTCCCTAACCTCCCCCACTCCATGTGGTCCAGCATCTGTCTCTCTACTCTCTGCCCCCACCCCATCTAGCATCTCTCCCTCCCTGTGTCTAGTATTTCTCTCCTCTCCATTCCCCATGGGCATCTCCCCGTCTCTTCCCTTCCTTCTACCCCTCTTCCCTCCATCCCCCTGCTGTCAAGCATAGTCTGGCATCTGCCTCCTCTCTCCCCAGTTCCCTCATCTATAATCTGGAATATCTCTTGTACCCCTCTCCTCCCCTCCATAGCTCCAGCACCTCTCCCTCTTCTTCCCTCATCTTCCTCCATGGGTCCAGCACTTCTCCCTCCCTCCCTCCCTCCCTCGGGTGCTGTGCCTCTCCCTCTCTCCCACCCCCCATAAGTCCAGCACCTCTCTTCCTCCCTCTTATGAGTCCTGCACCTCTCCTTCGCCCCCCCTCAGGTGCAGACCCCCCGTGAATCCAGTACTTCTCCCTCTTCCTCCTCAGCCCCACCCCCCAGTCCTTCGAACCTGACTTTTTTGCCGGCAGCAGCAGCACTAACAGACAGATGGGGCCAGACCTGGATCCTTCCATCTGCTGTGGTCTGCCAATACATAAACAGGAAGTTGCATCAGAGGAAAGGATCCAGGTAACATGTTATTGCTGCCACTGCTGGCACAGAAGTCTGGTTTGAAAGACCAAGGGGTGGAGCTGAGGGAGGAAGAGAGTGAAGTGCTGAATTCCTGCTGGAAGGGAGATCTGAAGGAAGAAGAGGAAGAGGGACTGAGAAAGGAAGAGGGAGAGGTGTTGGACTCGTGGGGGAGGGGGACTGAAGAAAAGGGAAAGGTGCTGGATTCACAGGCAGGGGGAGAGAGGGAGAGCAGGCAGGAAAGATGCCAGACTAGAAGAGGGGAAGGGGAGGGGGACAGTAGAGATGTTGGTCCTACAACAAGAGGGGAGGGAAGTGAGAAAGATGCTGGAAACAAACAAAAAATGAAGTGTCATAGCAGGGCTGGGGACTCACTGAATCCCTTGAAGACCCAGACCGCATGCCACTACAGACATATAATGGAATTGAGGTAATTTGTGAACACTACCTCTGTTTGCTTGGGGACCTCACCAAGGCAAGCAATCCACCCAGTACTTTTCTCCCTTTCCCTGGGAGGTCAAGGGAAAGAAAAAGAATTCACAGACAACAAGTTATAGTTAGTATACAACAAAGACCTTTGGGATAGAGTCCAGGTCACATAATCACAGTCAGTTCACATGGGACTGTCGCACCCCATTCAGGCATCTTTACCCTTTTATTCAGAAAAGCATTAAATCATAGGTTAACAGTTTTACATCATAGATCATATGACACAAGCATCATTGGGTCTGGTATAATATGTTATTATCAGCAGGTCATTGGAGAGTTAGAGCAAAATTCAATATCAACTTCAAGAATTCCGGTAAAGTATCCAGTTATTATAAGATTTACAAGAATGAGGAACTCTGGTTGTAACTGGCCCACATTGTTCCTGCATGATCTGACAGTCCATTTAACTTTCGATATTCCCTTCTGGACCTAGGGGTACCATTTTCATAAACATTCTCTATATCATCATTTCCATTTGAAAGTGTAGGAACTTCTGGTAGATGCTATTCTTAAGCCACTAATATATTCTGGCCCAGGACTGATAAGCCTAGAGACTAAACACTGCTCAATGTACAAATTGTGGGGTCCTTTTACAAAGGCATGCTCAAAAATGGCCTGCGGTAGTGTACACATGGGTTTTGGGCACGTGCAGAATCATTTTTCAATGCACCTACAAAAAATGTTGCTGTTTTTTTGCTGAAAATGGACGTGCGGCAAAATGAAAATTGCAGCGTGTCCATTTTGGGTCTGAGAACTTGCCGCCAGCAATTGACTTAGCATTAAAGTCTCATGTGGTAACCGGGCGGTAATGACCTATGTGCGCGAAATGCCACTTGGCGCGTGGCAGAAAATAAAAATTATTTTCCAGACGCGCGTAAAAATGAAATTACCGCAAGAGCCACGTGGTAGCCAGGCGGTAACTCCATTTTGGCGCAGCGTAGATGTTTACACAGCTTAGTAAAAGGGCCCCTGTGAGGTCTAGCAGCTTAAGACTGAAGATGGCCTTTGTCCTGTGTGATCACTAATGGAAATATCTGGAGCACGCACGGAGGCAGACCTGCAAACTGTTTTAGTAGGGAAACCAGCTCTGTTGAAGCCAATAAGGGCCTATGAGAATGATGGTGCATGACCTCTTGAAGTTTGGGTGAGGTTTTTCCTATGAAAAAGATATGGAAGATAAGCACAGTCTGCCTTCAGCAGTATAATTTTATTTATTTATTTTCATATTTATATCCCACTTGAGCCCAAAGTGGGTTACAATAAAAACATACATAAAAATCAATAAAACAATATACTTCAGAAAATATCTAACATTGCACTACAATTCCAGGGAGAACAGCTTATTACAAATCAAGAACAAACCACCAAAAATTTCACAATAAAATATGTTTTCAGATATTTCTTAAATTGCTGCTTTTTTCACATTTCTGTCAATAAGCTTGAGGGGGGGGAAGGGGGCTGTTGGTGTTGGTCAAGAATAAATGGGATTGTTTGGGAGAGGTGTTTAATACTGAAGGTTTAGTAGTTAGAAATTGTAATATTGTCCTGGGTTATAGACCATAAATTTGTGCTGTAGATTTGTCCTCACTGATTGGTAATCTTGAAGCTATAAGATTACCAATCAGTGAGGACAAATCTACAGTACAAATTTAGATGGTCTTTAACCCAAGACAATATTACAATTCAAGTGAATGTCTCTTGAATGGTAGACTTCAAGGATTTTAATTATATTTTTCATTGAGATTTAGATAGTACTGTTGATAATTTCTTGTGAGCAATGAAATCTCTGGGTTTTAAAACAGTCCAAGAATCGACACATGAAAAAAGACAAACCCTTGATTATTTCTACCTCATGCTTTTTATTTGGAGATGGTTATATATTTTTTAAAGGTTTTTCCAGACATTTAAACATATCTTTTAAGTTTTCAAGTGCCAATTAGAAGCCATTTTGTACAAAGAAAGAAAAATAACATGGGCCAAGATCAATTTTGTGACTTTGACGATCCCGTTATCACAGAAATGGATTTTTTTCCAGACTCGCTGAGTGAGATGAACTTGGGTTAGACGATTGAGGGCTGGGATCGTGCAATCTCTAGCATAACTGCTCAGTGTACTGCTGCATCAGCTGCCCTGTGGTATTCTAAAGAAGCTTTTTGACAGCAATCAGTCTTTGATGAAACTGGAGAGGAAGTGGTGCAAGACCTGTAATGAAGCTCATAGAATTATTACTGAAAATTTGTTTGGGATGTATACCATTTACAGCTTGTCATCCAATCATCAATCCTTTCAATTTTTAATTATTGTAATGTTTTTCTACTGTATTTACCAGTTAGCCAAGTACAGAAATTAAAGCTTCAAAATGTGTCTGCTAAGTTGATTTTAGATGGAGGGAAATTTGATCATGCTACATCATTGTCACGTAAACTGCACTGGCTTCCAAATTCAAGCTAGGATTGAATTTAAGGTGCTTATGCTTGTATTTACGACTCTATACGGCCTATTTAACTGATTTGGTCTATACTATACAGCCTGCTCCTTGAGATCTTCATGAGAACTGTTATTGGCAAGACCGTCTCTCCTCATCTCTACCGCTTGGTTAACACTAGAAACAGGACCTTAGTAGGTTCAGCCCCTGGACTTTGGAACAGTCTACCATCTAATATAAGGGAAACAACCAACTGTATGGAATTTCAGCAAGTTTTTTTTTTAATCATATTTTTATTAAGGTTTTCAAAATACAACATAAAAGGATACACAAAAGCAAACCAAAAAAAAAACCACACAATGGCATCTAAATGTAAATAGAAGAACGTTCCATGACAATACCTAGTGGCAAAGGTCAAGTAGGGCTATGGGATGCCTCACAAAAAAAGTCTAAGCGAGCCGAAGTCTTCAAGACAGACTTCACTCTATGATGTTTATGGGCAAGAAGTGCTTCATATTTTCTTATCACACAGACGTAGCTCCACCATTCATTATAATTCAGATGCGCATTATTTTTCCAATGTGAAACAATTTAATGGAAAGCGACAGCTAACAGTATATTAAACAGTTTCTTATCTGACTCAAGAACAAATTTCCCTCCATCTAAAATCAACTTAGCAGACACATTTTGAAGCTTTAATTTCTGTACTTGGCCAACTGGTAAATACAGTAGAAAAACATTACAATAATCAAAAATTGAAAGGATTGATGATTGGATGACAAGCTGTAAATGGTATACATCCCAAAAAACAAATTTCAATAATAATTCTATGAGCTTCATTACAGGTCTTGCACCACTTCCTCTCCAGTTTCATCAAAGACTTGGCTATTTCAAAAATATTTGTTGATCTATATATTTGATATGTGATTTTTGCTTAGGTTTTTATTATGTTATTACCTTTATATTGTGTTTTATTTCATGTTGTTATTTTTTTTTTTAATGTTGTGACCCACTCTGAAAAAGGTTGATTGGGATATAAGCATTGTAATTAAATATATATTATCAGTTTGTAGAAAGTCAGAAAAAGCAGCATTACACACAGCAATTGTCTTTTTTCATTAAATCATGCATGTGAGCTTTTTTTCTGTTGTGCATGAACTTGCCAAGTTTACTACTGGGAAGACAGCTTCAGACGCTACCTCAGTTCAAATGTATGCATCACATTTTAAATGGAAAAGGGTGCTTTAGCCTTGGTTGTACAAGATGCAGCTTTGACTGACAGTAGTGATCAAAATCAACCAATGCTATGGGAGGCGTTTTGTCCTGGGCATTGTACGGAAACAATGCTTATTGTGCTTATAACAGAAATAAAACGATATATAGCTTTGGGCAAGGAAGCTGTCCTATTGCAATTTGATATTTCTGTGGCGTTCGAAACCCTGGAACATAATTGGTTGCTTTTCAGATTGAGTTATTTGGGGATAGGTTCTTAAATGGTTTTCGTTCTTTTTGGGAAACAGACAGTACAGTATTTTGAAAAATGGTGTTGCATCAGAAAGTTGGAAATCAAATTTTGAACTGTGATGACCCTCAGGGGACCCATTGTTGCCTCAACTTTTTAATGTTTACATGAGTCAGGAGGTTACTTACAGTCTTTAAACATATTTTCATTATTGTATGCAGACCACATTTTTGTTCTGTGCTCTGTTCAAGGTTCTTTGGAGAATACTTTTTCATTACCAAAGCATTCTACAGATAGTAGAAGAATGGGCTTCAGCTAACTTTCTTAAGCTTAATACGCAGAAAACAAAAGTATGGTTTGGTGATCCACAGTTCTCTTCTGAAATCATAAATCTTTGATCAAAAGTGCTTGGTATTATTCTTGATTCCAGGCTTTCTTATGAACATCAGATCAATGCTTTGGTAAGGAAATTCTTTCTTTCATCTACAAAAATTGAGAGGCATTAACAGTGGCGTTCCTAGGGCGGCTGACACCCGGGGCGGACTGCACCCCCCCCCCCCCCCGGGAATGCCACTGGACATTAAGGCATCTTTGAGCTCAGGTGGATTCTGAATAGCACAGGCAATTTTGCTTCTATTACACTACTTTAATTCCTTGTGACTGTGGGCAAGTCACTTAACCCTCCATTGCCCCAGGTACAAAATAAGTACCTGTATATATATGTAAACCGCTTTGAATGTAGTTGCAAAAATTCCACAGAAAGGCGGTATATCAAGTCCCATTTCCTTTCCCTTTATTGTGACATAAATAAACAACAAACGTGGCGACTCCAACTTTTGCAAAATACAGTTGCTATATAAATTTTTGGATTAGGCAAGTTTTGTGAGGGTAGCCCTCTTTTAAACAACTTACACTGGTTAAGATTAGAACCTTAAATCCAATTTAAAATAGCCCGTCTGGTCTACAAACGTATCTATGGTGCTAATTCAGTTACGATAGGAAATTTGCTTTTACTCCCAGGTCATAGAGGGCATTTAAGGAGTTCAAAAAAATATGTTGCTTGATAATTTTATTTTTATTACATTTGTACCCCGCGCTTTCCCACTCATGGCAGGCTCAATGCAGCTTACATGGAGCAATGGAGGGTTAAGTGACTTGCCCAGAGTCACAAGGACCTGCCTGTGCCTGAAGTGGGAATTGAACTCAGTTCCTCAGTTCCCCAGGACCAAAGTCCATCACCCTAACCACTAGGCCACTCCTAGTGTAAAAAAAAAAAAACATGCAACTGAAGTCTGTTTGGGAATATTCTTTTGCTTTCCAAGGCACAAAAAAGTTGGAATAGTCTACCTGTAACAATTTAACTACTCCCTACAGTTCATTTTGTATGGCCTTAAAAACTTATCTGTATTCCTCATAATGTTATGTTTTATAATAATTGATTTAGATGGATATTTTTATTAAGATTACTTTAGTGTAAATTCTATCCAGTTGGGATACCTCTTTGTTTATTTATTACATTTGTATCCCGCACTTTCCCATTAAAAGCAGGCTCAATGTGGCTTACATAGTAATAGGTAACACAGAATTTTGTTATGTAAAATAGGAAATTAAGTATAACATAATAATAGGATGGATGGGTAGGTAGAGATAGGTGATAGAGAGGAAGCTAAGGTGGGAGATAGAGTCTGGGTCAATGTCATTTTCTCTTCGGTATATGTAAGGTAGATGGGTTCATAAGATTAATCTGGGTCCTTTGGGTAGGCTTGCTTGAATAAATGGGTTTTTAGTGCTTTCCTGAATGGTAGGTGGTCATGGATTGCTCGGATAGGTCTAGGGAGAGCGTTCCAGAGTTGGCTGCCCAGGAAGGAGAAATTGGATCCATAATAAGTTTTGTACTTGAGACCTTTACAGTTGGGGTAGTGTAGGTTGAGGTACTTTCGCGAGGATTTCGCATATTACTGAAGACCCATCTCTTTGATAGAGCATACCAAAAAGATCAACCCATGTGAATATGCACAACTCGCCTATCTAATTTCAGAACTGTTTCTTAATATCTGCTTGTATACTATTACATTGTTTTTTATCATCATGCTGACCAAGATCATGCAATACTAAATGTTTATTTTACTAACATTCTTACACTACTCATGATGTATTGTAAGCCACTTTGAGCCTGCAAAGAGGTGGGATACAAATGCAACAAATAAATAAATAAATACAGACATGTTTCTTGCTGGGAGGTCGATCAGATTTATCATATAGTCCGGAGATTCTCCGTGTATTTTCTTGTGGATTAAAGTCTGGGCTTTGAAGTTGATACGTTCTGTGATCCACTTTAAATTGCAAGTTAAAAGTGGAATAGAAATCGCAGAATAGGGAGAGATAAGAGTGGAGAAGTACTGAGGAGCTGTAGAGTGAATGCACTTGTAAGTCAATAAGACGAGTTTGAACTGTATGCGGAAATGGATAGGAAGCCAATGAATTGACTTGAGAGGGCTAATGTGGATATAGTGATACTGATGGAATATTTATTTATTTATTTTATTACATTTGTACCCCGCGCTTTCCCACTCATGGCAGGCTCAATGCGGCTTACATGGGGCAATGGAGGGTTAAGTGACTTGCCCAGAATCACAAGGAGCTGCCTGTGCCTGAAGTGGGAATTGAACTGAGTTCCTCAGTTCCCCAGGACCAAAGTCCACCACCCTAACCACTAGGCCACTCCTCCCATATATGTCGTGTAGCAGAATTTTGAATGGATTGAAGGGGAAAGAGATGGCTTCCTGGGAGACCTGTGAGGAGCAAGCTGCAGTAGTCTAAGTATGAGATGATAAGAGTGTGGATAAGGGTTTTTGTAGTGTGCTTAGAAAGGAAGGGACACATTTTGGTGATATTATAGAGAAAGCAACAGGTTGGTGACCATGTTAAACACTATTCATAATGGTTTAGATTAGAACAACTGTTTTGGTATTCTTGGACTTAATGTCAGCATTGGATGCCATTGGGCATGATATTTAGATGTTTGATTGGGTCCACCATGTTGTCCTAGTTTCAGTTTACCTTCCAGGGCATAAACAACAGGTTAGGAAGCAGTTGCATGTTTCTACATGGAATAATGTTCCATAGGGGTTCGCACAGTCCACTCTTTAATTTGTGTCTTAGGCCTATGTTGATATAAGGAAGTTTGAGGGCAGTTTTCATTTACACACCGATGATATTATGTTGGAGGCATCTGTGGTTAGGATAAATCAGTATTCAATTGGAGCAAAGGGATTGGATGTGGAGGCTCACCACTGCAGCACAGTTTGAAACTGAATGGTTGAAAGGTGGGTACTCTTGTTGCATTATTTGGATTTTGCTCACACCTTTTTCAGTAGTCGCTCAGTGAGTTACATTCACGTACACTGGATATTTTCCCTGTCCCTGGAGGGGTCACAATCTAAGTTTTATGCTTGAGGCAATGGAGGGTTGAGGGACTTGCCCAAGATCACAAGCAGAAGATGTGGAATTTGAACCAAGCACCTCTGGATGTCAAAGACCAGTGCTCTACAAAGTAGGCCACTCCTCCACTTGAGGTCCCACTGAGATTGTCTTATTTTCAGTCAAGCAAATTGAATTATATGGATGGTGGCAGCAATGTAGCCCAGCATTTGTAAGTAGGCCTTAGCCGTGACTGTGTAGAAATTTTTATGTAGGGGGATGCATGAAGTCAGCGACTATAGTTCATCCATTGACATGAAAGCTTTCACTTGAATTACTATGTACTATGCATAAAATATTGTTTGTAGGGTGTAGGATTTTTGCCCAGACTCTGGGAAGCTCTCTCATTCCTGAGGGCAACAGCAGGCAGGGTCTGAACACTAACTTCAGCAACACAAAAAAATATGAAAAACAAAAAATAAATTGTTTTTCTAAAGAATAAAGGAGCTCTTTTACTAGGCCGCGTAGGTGCGTACACGTGTCCTACAAGTGTCAATTTTGAACTACCGCCCAGCTACCACGTGGTCTGGGAGGTAATTTCATTTTCTATGTGTGCCCACTATGCACCCCGGAAAATTTCTGGCATGTGGCACTAACCGAGCGGTAATCGGCATTGTATGTGCGCTGATGATTACCGCCTGGTTAATACATGAGACTTTACTGCTAGGTCAATGGGTAGCGGTAAGGTCTCAGGCCCAAAATGGACGAGCACCAATTTTAATTTTGCCACATGTCCATTTTCGGCTTTTAAAAAAGGCTTTTTTTTTTTTTGCAGGTGTGCTGAAAAATGGACCTGCGCACGTCCAATACATGTGTCTACACCAGCGCAGGCCACGTTTCGGTGCACCTTAGTAAAAGGACCCCAAAAAGAAGTTCATCAAAGAATGTAAAAAATATTATTTAAAAAAAGAATTATTGGGAGAATGTTGTTCAGCATCCTTCTGGCTGAGTGGAAAATACAAAACTAAGGGAGCTGAGACCCCTCTGCACGGGAAGGACCATGCATGCTCAGAAACGTACATTACGTTCTAAGCTCCGGGAGAGCTGTTCCATCCCAGAGACCTGTGATGATGACATCCTGCTTGTATGCCTGACTCAATCTTGCTTGTTGACAGAAAAAGAGAGTGCATTTTGTTAGTTTTCCATTGTTCTTTTCTGGCGAGTTTGTTTACAGCCTTGCATAGGAACACTGGTATGAAGAGGATGGCCTGCAGTAACCACAGTTTGATTTCATTTAAAGTGCAGCCTACAAGCAGGATCTTCAGCATCTTTCCCTCTCCCCCCCCCCCCCCCTCAATCCACAGGTGGGAGGGGAGAGAGGACTGTGCTAATATAATGTTGAAACAGGTCCACTCAACTAACATTAGCACTGCTTTATTTCTAATTCTTAAAATAAGCTTATGAACAAGGAGCAGGTATCTAAGGAACAGTCTAAGCCGTGGTGTACCAGGGGCTTATTTCAGTGTGGCAACAGCAGGGGCGTAGCCAGACCTCGCCGGGAGGGGGGGCCAGAGCCCGAGGTGGGGGGCAATGTTTAGCCACCCCCCCCCGCCGCCATATTGGACCCCCCCTGCCGACGATTCCCTTGAATCCCCCTCCCGCCACCAACTCTCCCCCGCCATCGCATCAGATACCTTTTTTGCTGGCGGGGGGCCCCGAACCCCGCCAGCCGAAGAGAGTTTTCTTCACCGCCAGAGTAGCGCCTTCGTTCAAAGAAGTTCTTGGTGCGATGAGCTGTTTCGACGCCTTACGTCCTGCATAGGGCTACATGCACGGTGCAGGACTTAAGACGTCGAAACAGCTGATCGCAGGAACTTCGTTGAACGAAGGTGCTACTCCGGCGCTGAAGACTCTCTTCGGCTGGCGGGGTTCAGGGACCCCCACCAGCAAAAAAGGTACCTGATGCGGGCAGCGATGGTGGGGGAGAGTTGGTGGCGGGAGGGGGGGTTCAAAGGGATCGTCGGCAGGGGGGCCAGGGTCAAATATACAGGGGCCCAGGCCCCCTCAGGCCCCACGTAGCTACGCCACTGGGCAACAGTGAGAAAATAGTGTACACAACACAGAAGTCTTCTCTAATAATGCTATAAGAAACTATGGTAAATTGTTGGAAAAGGTTTATTTTGATTTGGGGATACAAAGATGTTTCAAATGAATGAATGTGAGCAGAATGTGCAGGGACAGCCACAGTTCCCTCCTTAACATGCTCTTTAAGGGACCTTTATACACAGCGGTGATAAGTCCAACGTGGACTTGGTAAGTCCAACGTGGACTTACCACTCGCTCTTCCAGGACTACCGCTGGCCCAATGTGGCTGCCGGTGATAGCCCGCCCCGAGCACGCACCATTTCAAGAGGAAAAAGAAAATCCCCAGAAATGGCTTGCATGGCGATAACCCATCAGTAATCGGGCATCGCAGTTACCACCGGGATAGCGCAGGAGCTCTTATCGCCACCTCAATGGGTGGTGGTAAGTGCTTCCTGCCGCATGGCCATGCGGTTAAAGTTCTCTTACCGCATGGCCATGTGTGCTGGGGGCTTTTTTTTAACCCGTTGCAGTAAAAAAGGGCCCTGGCATGTGGGAAAAATGGCTCCCGCTGCTAGCACAGGGCCCTTTTTCACACAGCTTAGTCAAAGGACCCCTAAATATTCCACAAAATAAGGGCCCCTTTTATTAAGCTGAGGTAAAAGAGACCCTGCGGTAGCGTCGGAACGAGGATTCTCCGTGTGCTGAGGCCCCCTTTTACCACAGCAGGTAAAAACATTTTTTTTTTAAAGGGAAATAACCCTGCAGAAAGTGAACCACTTGCAACGCGGCCATTTCCCCTGGGGATCCCTTACTGCCACCCATTTAGGTGGCGGAATGAGCTCTTGTGCTACCCCAGTGGTAACCAAGTCCCTGGCCCTAGAAAAATGCATTTTCTAGCACCGGAGTTGGCAGATGGCAGAGACCAGGACTACTGCTGGGCTCCTGCGGTAGCCCGGTGGTAGGCCCAATTTGCCACATGCCAATGCGGCGGTAGCCTTACCGCCCTTTACTAAAAGGGTCCTTAAGTGTTTTAAACATTAACGTAGTTGTTTCAAGCAAACTTGTAAGAATAAATCATGAGATGCTAATGCCTTGGCAAGAGATTTTTTTTTTTTTTTTAGTTTATGTAGTCTGCCAAGGCAGTCACAAACAAGAAGTGCCCAACCCAGAAGTAATTACTCTTGTTCCAAGTCACTACATTGTGTTTTCTTTTTAAAATTGAAACCTCCTCCCTGGGAACTGAGTAACACTGGCTGATGGCGTGGCCTAGTTCATAAAGCTTGGAAGGACAATAGACAAAAGGTCAAGAATGAGAGAGGCGTAAAAATCAGCAATGATGTGAAGACGAAGGAATAGGAAAAAGCACTGGGGGGGGGGGGGGGGGAGCATCAATAACTTTATGACCTGCAGGTGGTTACTTAGGAGCTAATTTTATAAAAGCTTTTCTGTGTTATGGTCATCGCTCAAAGGCAACACCTAGGGGCTGGATTCAGAGCCAGTGCTGCATGGTCATGACCCAGTATCATGGTTGCAAAGACCAGCCTGGGTATTACTACTACTACTACTATTTAGCGTTTCTATAGCGCTACAAGGCATGCACAGCGCTGCACAAACATAGAAGAAAGACAGTCCCTGCTCAAAGAGCTTACAATCTAATAGACAAAAAATAAATAAAGTAAGCAAATCAAATCAATTAATGTGGACGGGAAGGAAGAGAGGAGGGTAGGTGGAGGCGAGTGGTTACAAGTGGTTACGAGTCAAAAGCAATGTTATGGGCTTTCAGTGTAGATTTAAAGGTGGCCAAGTATGGGGCAAGACGTAGGGGCTCAGGAAGTTTATTCCAGGCGTAGGTTGCAGCGAGACAGAAGGCGCGAAGTCTGGAGTTGGCAGTAGTGGAGAAGGGAACAGATAAGGATTTATCCATAGAGCGGAGTGCACGGGAAGAGGTGTAGGGAAGGACGAGTGTAGAGAGATACTGGGGAGCAGCAGAGTGAGTACATTTATAGGTTAGTAGAAGAAGTTTGAACAGGATGCGAAAACGGATAGGGAGCTAGTGAAGGGTCTTGATGAGAGGAGTAGTATGAGTAAAGCGACCCTGGCAGAAGATGAGACGGGCAGCAGAGTTTTGAACCGACTGGAGAGGGGAGAGGTGACTAAGTGGGAGGCCAGCAAGAAGCAGATTGCAGTAGTCTAAACGAGAGGTGACAAGGGTGTGGTATATTTGAGGAATGAGAAAAACAGAAAATCCTGTGTAGTTGCAAACAAAGGCTCACTGCTGCCACCTCCTCCTCGTCTGCCAATGAGGATTCATACCTCTTACCCACCTTTCTAGTAATACTGCTGCCACAGCGCTCCCTACAGCGTGAGGTATGGTGGACACTCTAGGGCCAAGTTCTCCCTTTAAATTATAAAGGGGCCCTTTTACTAAGCCGTGTAGGCGCCTACACACACGCCAATTCAGAACTACTGCCTGGCTACCGCATGGCCTGGGCGGTAATTTCAATTTTTACGCGCGTTGGAAAATGTATTTTATTTTACGGTGCATGGCGCTAACCAGGCGGTAATCGGCATTGTACGTGCGCTGACGACTACCACCCGGTTAATATGTGAGACCTTACCGTTGTGAATGGGTGGCGGTAAGGTCTCAGGCCCAAAATGGACGCGGGTCAATTCTCATTTTACCGTACATCCATTTACGGCCAATAAAAAAGGCCTTTTTTGCAGGTGCGCTGAAAAATGGACCTGTACGCGCCCAATACATGTGTCTACACCAGCACAGGCCACTTTTCGGCACACCTTAGTAAAATGACCCCAAAGAGAACTAATTCCACATTGCTCTCATAGGAAACACTGACAGCAACACAAAAGGGAGCTGCAGGGGAAAAGTCTCTGGAAAAGAAAGAAAGTACACAAGAGAGAAAGAAAATATAGCACGATGAGAGATAAGAAAAGACAATAGATGAGAGATAATAAGCACAACAGCGAACACAAAGGAAAAAAAAACTAGGAATAAAGATTTTTAAAAGAACAAAAACTGAAATGGTGAGAGAAAAAAATAATGAACAAACTCTCTATTAACTATGGAGCATATTTTAAAAACAGTGGGTAATAGAAAATGTAAGCCTGTAATTTGCCAGTTGTGCTCACGCTTGCTCAAGAGTGTACTTTCACAGGGCTAGTAGAAGCACCAGACAATCTAGGCAACCATTCTAAAGCACTACAGTTTTGGAGCAGGGGGGTTGCCAGACTTCGGCGGGGCGGGGGAGCTTCAGAGCCCGAGGTGAGGGGGCACATTTTAGCCTCCCCTGGCGCCGCAGACCCCCCCCCCCCCCCGACACTTTTGGTTCCCCCCCACTTTCACCTCCTGCCGCCGCCAACCCACCCCCACTGCTGTCAGGTACCTTTGCTGGTGGGGGTCCCCAACCCCCACCAGCCGAAGTCCCCTTCAGCACCAGTTTCCAAGTCCGGTGTGTTCGCTGATATGGATTCTGTTTCTGTGAGTCCTGACGTCCTGCAGGACTCACAGAAACAGAATCCAGATAAGCAGTGCGCCAGGCCCGGAGACCAGCGCAGAAAAGGACTTCGGTTGGTGGGGGTTGGGGATCCCCGCCAGCAAAGGTACCTGACAGCGGCGGGGGGGGGGGGGGGGGGGGGGGGGTCAAATGTGATGGGGAGGGTCAGTGGCGGGGGGAGGTGAAAGCAGGGGGGCCAGCTCTATATCTGCGGGGCCCATGCCCCCACCTAGCTACGCCCGTTTTGGAGGCTGCAGTGGCAGGGCTATTGCTTCCACCAGTGATTTTGCTGTGTCCAGGCCAGGACAAATACAGGGGCCCTTTTATAAAGGTGTGGGAGGGCTAACGCGCAGGTAGCACGCACCCAATCAGCACTACCGCCAGGGTAGCACATGCACCCAGTGGTAATTCCAATTTTGGCACATGCTGAATCCCACGAAAGAAAATAATTTTCTATTTTCTACCGCGGTAACCAGCAGCGCAACCACATTGATCTGAAGAAAGGTTACCTTTGAAAGCTAATTTAAAAACATATTTATTCCAATAAAAAAGGTATCATTATTTTCTTTTCTATGTTTTGTTTTATTTCTATGTATTACCTCAAAAAAGTATGAATACACCTTACTTTTTACTCCCTAAGGTGAAAAGGGGTGTACCAATGGGAAGAGGAAAGGATGAGAGAGTAAGTCTACAGGCATAAGTTTTAATTGTAATGTCTTTTTTTTTTAATAGAACCTACCATTAGTTTTGTAATTAAAGAATAATGTGCATGCAAGCTATGTAAAGCTGCTCACAAACGTCACAGAATTCTTTAAACTACAGCTCAATTTTCTAAGTCTCCATATAATGTACAACCTCCACACCTTAGTTAACTATTAGGTAAAAAAGAATAATAATAATGTATGTGTTTTTCACTCTAACTTTTTAAAAACTCACACAGCACGTGAACATCAGTGTAATTAAAAAAAAATTGGAATCAATCCATTGCTTAAATTTTGAAAAACTGCTGCTTGGAATAGTTTACCTGCCTAGCGGGCTGAATCTAAGACAAACGAGTATATATATATGAACGATTACTGTGGTTTAGCCAAACGGCATATATCAGACGGACGAGAGCCAATGACAACTCTATCCAGCCATATAGTTGGCTCCTCGTTCTTGTCGGTCGCTTTTAGAGTTGATCGCTGGGGGGCAGCATGTTCCTTTCGATGCCAAATCACGCGTCGCTAGCAAGCACCAATCTCCCCAGTCGAGTAAACGTGTCAACGGATAGAAAAGGAAGCATCTGACGCTCCCTGCAGAAAAAAAAGGCTTGTTTTCGATTACAGCCGTTTAAAGTTTTTTTTCCCCAAAATACATAATTACCTGAGATCAAACTTACAGCCCCTGCCGTGCAAGCAAGCACAATAAGCCATCGTTTTGCTGCAGTGTTTTATCGCTTGCTAGTGCGCGGTATGATGACTCGGCAGGTTGTTGTTGGTGTTTTTTTTTTTAAAACAGATGACAGGGGCTGCGAGTCAGGCTTGTTGCTTATCCCGTCTTGTGGTGTAGGGAAGACCACCACCACCTTCTTCTGCCTGAGCTTAGGGAGGGGGGAGGAGGCGGGACGCGTCACGCGGGAGTAAAGTCTCCGCCCATTCCCTTTCTCGGATCGAGCTACCAGTGCCTGATCAGGGCCATACATACGCCGGGATCTGGACTGGAAGGCGCACGCAGGCGTAAAGCTCTTGCTCGCTCGTGCATTGCTGCGGAATTTTCGCTGCATGCCGCAGCCAATCCCAGGGCCCTCCTCGGGGAGGGTGGAAGCAGGTTGGGCTCTCTCTCCCGCGTTCAAGGTCTTGTGATGCCCTTAGCACTGTATAGTTTTTCTTTGATACACGCGAGTTCCAGTTGTCATCGTTTCCTCCCGATCCTTCTTCCCCCTGCGAGTCTGCTACGGGGAACCCGCTTACAGGAGCTCTCTACACAGTCTGTGGTGAAGGAGATGGGGTTCCCGGTACAGTCCATGTATCACCCCTCTGTAAAAATTAAACTCTTAAATCTATACTCCAGAGGCCTGCGCCCCACCCCTTCCTCCCTATATAAATTTACATACTGTATGACATTCGGGTACCCTGACAATAAAAACTGACATATAAACCGTTGAAGCAGCAGATAAACATAATTGCGGTCAGCAATCTGGTTGCAGATTACTGAGAGAACGCCCCAAACCAACAACAGCGCGCAAACCGCCACCGCCCACTGACACCGTTCAACTTCCCACGTGACAGCAAAAGTTAATTTTTTTCATCTGCGCTAACTGTAACCTCAAAGTCTTGCCTAAACCGTCCAGTGACAGTAAACTTCTAGCACCTTACGCCAAACACACAGACATTGGTTACATAGCTACACACACAGAACCTTCACGGGGGGGGGGGGGGGGGGGGGGTTAGTTTTGTCTCCAAGCCAAAACTACATGAGCCCTCCTCCTCCCCAATGCTAGGGAGCATACACAGCAGCAGCAGCACGGGCCACGGCACGCACGGTCCTCCTTCCTGTTGCACGCGCTACCGCCTAGCTCGCTCAGCTACTACGTCACCCGAGAAAAATTGGCGGCGACCAATGGGACGACTGCGAGCAGATTTACAGAAACGGTTCTCGCAGAGAGAGAGACTGGAGAGCCGGCGGTGGGAGTGTCGCTTAGAGACCCTGGCCCGGTCAGCGTTCGATCCCTCCCTCCCGCCCCCCGCGCGCCCTTCCAGCGTTTATATGCGCGTGCTGGGCCAGTCTGAGAGTTCCAGCAGTCCTCTCTCTTTGCAGTTCCACGCTCGCAGCCACTCTACGGAACATTACGGACCTCACACAGCACACGCGCTTTAACCTAGTCGTGGCTTTGCTAAAGCCTCCCACGACGCGCGGGATCTCCAAGTCCGCCTGCCTGTTCGATCCCACCAGGACCTAACAAAATGTCTACGACACTTTTATCTGCTTTCTACGATATCGAGTTTTTGTGTAAGGTACGTGTTTTGGCTCCTACTTTTTGAGATTGTTTTTTTTAAAGTCGTGAACGCCGATTGCTATTTTTGTAATGTAAAGAGTTTTTTTTTTCTAGAAGCAAATTAAGCTGCCTAGCGTAGTACCTCTAGTTCTTAAAAATAGGATCTTTATCATTGCTGCTCGGTTACGATTTTGGCCTGAAGCCTTGAAACGGTTTTCCACTGCAATCAAGCGGCTTAAGCAGGCGTTTGAAAAGTTTTGCACGCTGTTGTGACTGCTCACTAGTGCTCAGAAGTTACAATTGTACTTTTTTTCTTCTCTCTCTCCCTCTCTGTAGCAAACGGAGAAATCGTTCAACAATCTAAACCTTAACATGCTGGATAAGAAAGCAGTGGGGACCCCCCCCAACTCGAACTTTGTGCCGGCGTTCCTGCGGCGACACTCGACCAGCAACTTACCGGCTCTGGCGAACAACAACGCCGCCTCCACCTCTCCTCCTTCCAAGTTCTCCAGCAGCAGCAGCCACTTCTGCAACCTGAAGGACGGCGGCCCGGCGAGCACGACGGCCCTGCTGAACAAAGAGAACAAGTTCCGCGACCGCTCCTTCAGCGAGAACGGCGAACGCAGCCAGCACCTCCTGCAGCTCCAGCAACAGCAGCAGAAGTCGGGCGCGCAGATCAACTCCACCCGCTACAAGACGGAGCTGTGCCGGCCGTACGAGGAGAGCGGCACCTGCAAGTACGGCGAGAAGTGCCAGTTCGCCCACGGCTACCACGAGCTGCGCAGCCTGACCCGCCACCCCAAGTACAAGACGGAGCTGTGCCGCACCTTCCACACCATCGGCTTCTGCCCCTACGGACCCCGCTGCCACTTCATCCACAACGCCGAGGAGAGGCGGCCCGCGCCGCCGGCCGCAGGCTCCGCAGCGCCACCCGGCGGCGGCAACATCAACAACAACGGCCGCGAGCCGGGGCTGCAACTGAACTTCGGCGGCGGCGCGCGCGAGCGGCCCAAGCTGCACCACAGCCTCAGCTTCTCGGGCTTCTCGAGCCAGCACCAGGGGCTGGACTCGCCGCTGCTGCTCGAGAGCCCCACCTCGCGCACGCCGCCGCCCCCCTCCTCCTCCTCGTACTGCCACGAGCTGCTGTCCTCGTGCGCCAACAACGCCTTCGCCTTCTCGGGCCAGGAGCTGGGCGGCCTGATCGCGCCTCTCGCCATCCAGACGCAGAATTTCCAGGCCGCCGCCTCCGCCTACTACCGGCAGCCGCCGGCCTCGTCGCCTCCGCCCGCCACGGCCTTCACCTTTCAGCCCCTGAGGCGCCTCTCCGAGTCGCCCGACCTGGACGCGCCCCCCAGCCCCCCGGACTCGCTCTCCGACCGCGAGAGCTACCTGAGCGGTTCCCTCAGCTCGGGCAGCCTCAGCGGCTCCGAGTCGCCCAGCTTGGACTCGGGCAGGCGGCTGCCTATCTTCAGCAGGATCTCCGTCTCCGACGACTGAGGCAAGAGAGGGGTGGGGAGAGGGCTCTGTGAAGGGGGGGGGGGGGGAGGGTGACTTCTGTACCGGACTCTCTTTTTTTTTTTTTTTGAACAAAAACGAGAAAGTTTATTTGCAAAAAGGGCAAAAAAAAAGAAAACCATGATATGAATAGAACAAAAACTTATTTTTATAGAACTCGTGGGTGGGGGAAGAAGGTTGGTTAGGTTTGTTTTTTTTTCCGTGAAATATAGATAATGCACCAGCAGGCATTCCATCTCTTTACAGCGATGAAGCATTATGCCAGAAAAGCAACACTTTTTGTGAACTGCAGTTTTAGCCTTCTCCAAGCTGAGTTTCATTTCTTTTTTTTTTTTTTTTTATACTGTTTCTTTAATCCAGTTGTTAACCACCTAACAAGGTGTGTGGAATTTTTTTTTTTTTTTTTTAATATCAGTATCCTGCCAAGAATATGCCTTGATAACAAATAACCCTGAGGGTTTTTTGTGTGTCTCTTTTTTTTTTTCTCTCGTTAAATTATGACAAATGCTAAAACTTCCATTCCAAAGTTTAACATTGGTTCCAGTGCCACCACTTAGAACAAGTTTGTTGCTTTTATTTGGAAGCACTCGAGTGAGTTTAGTTTAACTGTTGGAGAATAACTGCTGATTTTTTTTTTCTTTTTATTTTCTTTTTTTTTTTAGCTGTTGAGTTGCTGGTGCATTTTGATGCACACAACTCAGTATGAAAACTATTTAACTTATTTATTATCTTGTGAAAAGTATACATTGGTAATTTGTTCATACTGTATTTATCAGGTATGATGAAAAAGCAATAGATATATATTCTTTTATTATGTTTAAATTATGATTGTCATTATTAATCTGCAAAATGTGGAGTGTATATTCTTTTCACAGTAATATATGCCTTTTTGTAACTTCACTTGGTTATTTTATTGTAAATGAGTAAATCTTAATTTAAGAGATTGTATGTAATATTTATTTCATTAATTTCTTTCCTTGTTTACGTAAATGAAAAATTTTGCATGGTTTCTTACAGAAATCAATCTCAATGCTGTGGAAGTAGGAGGAAGTACTATGGTTGGAATTTTTTCTTTTCTTTTCTTTTTTTTTAAGAATGTAAAATGGTTGCCCGTCCAAAAGCATATAGTTTTTGCAATCAGACTTTTAAGTGGCATCCTAACTTAAAAACTGATGTCTAAATTTAACCAAAAAAGTATTTTGGGTGTGTAGTTCCACCAATCCACTGTGATATATAACCGAATATGTAGCAATAATATGGGGGAGGGGAGGGGGGTAGAAGGGTCCCCATATTGTTTCACAGTGCCTTTTCAGGGTCCATGCTTGCCTTAAACTTCCTCAACCAAATAAGTATTTTTTTCTGAATGCTTGATAATCTGAATGTAGGGGATTTTATCTAAATGTTTACCACTTTTTCTAACCAAGGAGGCCACCTTTTTTGATCTGAAACTTTATACAGTACATAAAATATGTTTAATACAATTCCAAATTGATATATTTCCTTACTTGTTGTGTTTAGGAGTTCCTGGACGGTGGATGATTGAGACATAGCTTTAGTTGTTTGTACATAGTAGGTACCGAATGAGCACTATGTACTCTTTGGACTACTTAACAGACATATGGTTTTTGTTTTGGGTTTTGTTTTTTGAATGTAACTAAAGGATAAGTCAACTTGAGTTGTAATATATTTTTGGGGAAGTCCGTTCACTACAAATTGAGCGTGTGACTGTAAACATTGTACTGTAAATGTTTTGTAGTTGTCAAATAAAATTTTTTTGGAGAAAATGCAAATGGTCTGCATCCTGGTGGGCACTCTAATGCCAAGTTCTCCTTTTTAAATTATAACATTCTCAGACAGCTGATTCCACACTGATGGCAACATGAAAGGGGGCTGCAGGGGGGAAGGTCTCTGGAAAAGAAAAAGTACATGAGAGGGAGAAAATATTGCAGGATCACAAAAGCAAACCTAAAGCAGTAAAGTAGGCATAAAAATTTTAAGAGCAAGAACAGAAATTGTGACAAAAAAATGACCAATTTCCATTAAAAGCTATAGAACGTTCATTAAAAATGTGTAACAGAAAACTTACACACATGTAATTTGCCAGTTGTGCTAAAAAAGAAAAGTATATTGCTGCTGCCTTTTCAGAACATTAATGGTACCTTAGGAGTGTACTCTGACAGGGTAGCAGCATTCGACAATCTATGCATCAGAATACAGATTACTCAATTTTGTATTTATTTTTTATTCTGCAATTAACAGTTAATCCTGCAACAGTGGTACTTTATTTCCAGCAGAACCATGTTATAGATACTGGTATAAATACAAATATTGGTGGCTGTTTCACAGGTCTTCTGATTCTCCAGTGTTTCATAACATTTTCAAGGCTAGGAGAGAGAACTACTGTGAGTAGGGCGACAAGTGGTTCCCACCCCTTCATTCCACTCCTGCAGCCTTCTTTTACACCCCATTCTAACCATAGTAACACAGTCCTAGCTAACATGATACACCATACTGCTGTTAGTCCAACCTAGCTTTGCCTTTTGAAGTAAATAAATGTTTGGCAGTGGGTTACATAATTCTTTTCTGTAAAATTCTGTTAGCATTCTGAATCCTTCTTTTAAACCAGGTGTGCTTTTATTTCTTTGCTATAAATAGTACAAGGTAAGAGAATACAGCAGCATATCATATCTGAGCAAGGCCATGTGAAGATATATGCAGAGAGCACTGGAAATGCTGACTTAAATAGTTTGATATTTAACATTATACCTTGCATTTTAGAACTAAGGCTACCTTTTTGGACTAATTTTATTTTATTTTTTTTTTGAAGGCCTAACTGCAATAATAATAATACTGCTCAGGGCCAGTGTTCTCCTGTATACTGATTATGAATTGTTCATTTGTATACGAGGCTCAAAAGGGGCTAAGGGAATGTGGGAGGGGGTCTTTTTTTTTTTTTTTTTTTAATTTATGGGATGAGTTGGTTTGAGAGACTTACTTCAATTAGATTCTAATCTTAAATTCAACATGTAGTTCATTCCTGTCACTAATCTTAAACCAAAAAGAGTGTTTGTTTTTTGTAGGTAGATGATTCCTGCCTGTTCATTGGCTTCACTTGTTTGCTTCATTTTATTTTGAAGCTTGCAAATGTCATTACAGTGTTAGGCATGCATACAGGTTTTATTTAAAGTGCATGTTGGACTGCTAAGCATCTGTTTCTAGAAGCGACATGTGCAGGACCAGTCCATTTAGTGTTAAATGAAAGCATGATTAGTATTTTAACACTGAAATGCAACTTGAGAGATGCCAAAAGGTGGGCGGAGAACTTTAGCAATATTAAAGCTTGCTTTAAGCTACCTTTCACGGACCTTAGTAAATCAGGCTTTTTAAATAGTGTATCTTTTGACAAGTCCTATTCAGGTTTAATAGCATGAGTCCTTCTGCATGCAGGCTCTTGCTGTAGCATTAGGTGGGACATGAGTACGCAGTTTCTGTACCTAGTATTTAAATACTAAAACTGTGTCACAAGGGGCACTTCCTCACAAATGCGGTTGTATGTTTAGAGCTGCAGTTTGTGGCTTTGTGTTCGTGCCTGATTCATTTCTTCTTGCCAGGTATTCATAATCTTAAAGTTGTAACCCTCCTCCTGCATTCTTAGGTGTTTGTGGGTACCAGGTTAAGAACTGGCCTAAAACCTCTGTTACAGCTTGCTGTGCCCAGGGTAGCAGTGCTTCAGGGTGTATGTTTTTGGGTTTCTTTTTTTTTTTTCTAAAATTGCACTATTGAAAAAAAAGTCTAGGAGATTTGGGCCTCTGCGTGCTTTGAAAAAAAAGTCTAGGAGGTTTGGGCCTCTGCGTGCTTAAGGTGTGTGTGTGTTTGCTGGGGGGGGTGAGGATTTGGGCTGCTGGGTACTTAAGGTGTTTGGGTGGATGATATCATCCATACCTGATCGATAGCAACTGTATGTATTTCAACAGGGGAGAATGGTGCTTAATGATAAGCTTGCAGCCTAGATTTTTTTTAAAATCAGTGTAGTGACTGTACCATCAGCGATAGACTTGACCCTTTCATTAACTTGTTTTAGTAGCACTGCTCTTACGTGTAGCTAGGTCAGATATTTGTCAAAACTAAGCAGTAACTGTTCTTATGGTCTTCAGTCTGTGGAAGAAACTGTCACATTACCTGTTGTCTTCTACCCTCTATAAACACAACTTAGTAAGTGTGACATTTGCAAAAAGTATGGAAGTAATATACCATCAAATTACCGAGGTAGCTGCCTTACTTACCTACTCACTCTAATTCATAACTCCCTTTCACACCCTCTCCTCCTTTTTCTATAGTATGATTGCTACCTAGTCATTCCCTGTTTGTAGTGGGGGGGGGGGGGGGGTTGGCTTGAATTATACAAATAGGTAATCACAGTAGTTACACAAGATAGGTATACAGAGGTGGTTGTTATAACCCTTATTTGGTTAAGGGGCCTCTTATTCTTCACTTCTATTAAATGAGCAGCTGAATTTCCATGTCTTTACCAAATCTCTTGACCTGCTCATTCCCTACCATGTCTAAAGTTGTTAAACTGTTGTAGGTTACAGATTAACAACCAGTTAAAATAGCTGTACTCCCTGAGGAGTGGAAGGTGGATGATTCCCCCTTTTTTTTTTATGGCACCAGGTGTACTCTGAAGTGTTATCAGTGCCATGCTAAAAGCTATAGTAACTGACCCTTCAGGTAGATATGACTTTAGGGCAAGTCTTTCATGAGACTATAAAACATGATAAGGCTGTACTTTAAACAGGAAATTGTCTAAAATCCAGGAAGTTGGCTAGGACCAAATGCTGAGCTCTGAGGAAGAGCAGTACAAAGAATTGCAGAAGAACCTTGTGATATTTAGAAGACTGGATGTCTAAAAGCTCAATTTGAAATCTAATCTGTTCCAAATGCAAAGTGTTGTACATGCTAAAGAAAACCCAACTCTGTGGACAAGGATTAGCAATCACCACCCCCGAAAGATCGTAATGTCAACATGGACAATAAATTTATGCCTGTGTTTACAAAGATGCGCTACAGGTGAATTAGTGTTTTTAACGCACATTAAATGCGAACACCCGTTAAACACGCCTATAGGAATGTATTGGTGCATTAGTGTTTAATGCGCCTTAACTTTAAAGGTGTGTTAAATGCTTAATGTCTTGGGGGCTGCAGTTGGCCAAAAAGCAAAGAGAATTGCTTGAAAAAGAATGATGTAACAGTAAGTGTAGCTAAAGACCTATACTCCTTATCAATTCATGATTAAATCAACAATGAATATGACATTATATACCTGATCATGGTCTCTTTGGTGTTTCTGGGAGTCTGTCTGGCTCTCTTTACTCCAACTACTGGAGTTGTCAAAGCCCACTCCAGCCTATCCAAATCCACCTTGTCATTTGCAAGACAGAGACCCTAAAAGTCTGCCTAGCACTGTCCTCAGAAGCCCTTTCCAGCCCAGTGGTAAGTGCAGCTGACTTTGATCTTAGGAAACTGGGTTCAATTCTCACTACAACTCCTTGTGACTCTGGGCAAGTCACTTAACCCTCTATTGCCCCGGGTACAAATAAGTACCTGTATATAATATGTAAACCACTTTGAATGTAGTTGCAAAAACCACAGAAAAGCAGTATGTCTAGTCCCTTTCCCATCTTAAAACTGGATTGCCATATACGGAACACAGACCTACAAGTCTGCCTGGCATTGGCCTTAGTTCTTCACAGCTGGAGTTGCCATCCAAATGTCACTTCCAGATCCACGCACATATGTAGGTTTTGTTTTTTTTAATACCATCCATTGTCTAAGTAGACCTTTTTGAATTCCAGGCATCTACCACCCTCAACATGAAAAATTATGTCCTGAGCTTACTCTTAGGACTACCACCCTGCAACCTCAGCTCATGTGCTCTAGCTTTACTGTTTCCCCTTCTCTGGAAAAGATTTACCTTTCAAGTACCTCCCCTGTCCCATCTTTGCTCTAGGCTATATGTATTTGGGTTTTCCACTCCTATGTCTTGGACGACTCCAGTAGTTGGAATAAAGAGAGCCAGACGGACTTCTACAGCTGATGTCCCAGAAACACCAAGTGCCCTATCATTTTTGTCACCTTCCTCTTGAGCACTTCTGGTCTTTTTACATCCTTAGCAAGAGATGGCCTCAAGCTGAATACAATATTCCAGGTGGGGTGTCAACACCTTTTTTTTTTCTGTTTATTACACCTTCCTTGATGTAGCCTAATTTCCTTCTGGCTACAGCCATTACCTTTGTTGCAGTGTTCTGTTGCTTTAAGATCCTCAGCCCACCCCAAGGTCCCTCTCCCTGACTTTGCATATCAGCCTCTCACCTAGGACCTATGGCTCCCTTGGATTTGTACTCCCCAAACACATCACTCCATCAAGGTTTTTCCAGTTTATATATCTATATATCATTTTATTTTTTTAATATCAAGTTTGGCTGTATGATTAAGCTACCTATCCTGTTAATTGCGTAGCTAAATTGTGCTGACTGTGTATCTATACTGTTCTGTCTTCTAGACTAACCCCCCCCCCCCCCCCCCCCCCACCTTTCTCTCCCTTTGCCTAGCTCTGATAGAGAGGATAGGCATTTCAATCTGTCTCTGGTCTATCACTTAACTTTTGCTGAAGTTTTCTAACTTTGGCTCTGCAAGGTTTATTTTCCATTGCCAGTCATAGGTAAAGAGTAGCTTTAGTTTTACAGCTGGTTTAATTTGCAGTTAGAGATTAGATTGGACAAATTGCAGTATTTATTGGAAATATTGGTTTTAAAGGAGAAAAGGTTAGATTCAAGCTAAACCTGGATTTTGTTTCAAATTCCCATTGCTTGCCTCTCCTAGATCATATTTTTTAATTGTGATACTTTGGCTGAATCACAGGGGCTCATTTTCAAAGTACTTTAGACTTAAAAGTTTCATAGGTTACTGTGTAACTTTTAAGTGTAAGTGCTTTTGAAAATACACCTCCACAAGACTTATAATCACACTCGCCCATTGGTTTTCTAGTCATACAGACAACCCAACAATCATTAACAATATTCCCCTGTTACCCTATCATAGTATACATGTTTGTACCATCTCCAACTGATCAAAATGACTTTTAATGTAATAATTATGATGCTTTAGTTCCAAGGCACACCAGCTGGCAGCTTAGGTTTTGCCCCCCACCTCTTTCTTCAGTTTGCTAGCATAAGAGGAGCTCAGCAAACTTATGGGGTTGTTTACTAAAGCTTAGCTCGAGTTATCTGCAGCAGGGCCTATAAGAATAAAATCGGCCCTGCTGCAGATAACTCGAGCTAAGCCTTAGTAAACAGGGGTGTTAAGCAGGAATTTGATGCCATTAAAGCAGCTTTCATTACTGTACAAACATACCAATTTACCACCACTGCCTGGAAGACTAAAACTACCCAAGAATAGATGGATCTCGCAGTAGACTCCAAAGTATACATAAACTGTTTTGCTGTATTAGAGCATTGTGATGCATAAGAAAGAGCTAAGATGGAACCAGAGCCAATGTTGAAAACTGAATATTGAGACTCTTCCTAGGTCTATAGTACTAGCATATCACAACTACATGCTCTTCCAGGTAGCTTGCTCCTTAAAAAAAAAAAAAAAAATTGGTCAGAAGGGTGATGTGATTTAAGGTAGTAAAGTGTGAAATGCATACAGGCTGATTTCTATAAATTTGGGATGTGCATGTGGTAATGGTCTAGGTGTGTTATGTAGTACTGGGGCAGGGGGAATGCATGTTTATGGCTGCTCAAATAAATAACAGGATTTACACCTGCTCCTGGGGCTTTTTGTGCTCTTGCAACTGGAGGGATTAGAGGGTGGTCTCTCCCTTGATGCTCTGGTGTCTTTTTGCATTTCCTCCCTTAAAAGAGAGAAGGTGCTGTGCCAGCTGTGAAAAAAAGCCATGTGTGTTGACAGCATTGATTGGCAAACAGTGCTTGTAACATGGATGCCCCTGCCCCTTGTAAGTGGTGCATACATGTTCATTCTTGCCTCTATTTTAGAATAGGTTCTACATGTGCCTTTAATGGGATCAAACATTTCTCTCTTATAACAGTTTAAACAAGGTTTTTCAGTTTGGGGGATGGGGAAGGATTGTTTATTTACTGATGTAAATATGCCTGTAAGCATTGCTTACTTGGCCTTCTTGAAAACTTGATGGAACCATAGGTTTGAGAGGGCTGTTAGTACACTCAGAGTGGCTTCCTTTGTCTAGTGCAATGGTTCCCAAACCTGGTTCTGGAGGCACCCTAGCCAGTCATGTTTTCGGATACCCACAATGAATATTCATAAGAGATTTGCATGTATTGGAGGTAGTGTATGCAAATCTGTCTTGAATATTAATTGCACATATCCTAAAAACCTGACTGACTGGGATGCCTCTATGACCAGGTTTTGGGAACCACTGCTCTAGGGCCTTTTGGTTCTGTACAACCTAAAGCTACACCCACTCCACTCCTCCCCTCTACATGGTATTTTGGAGGTAATTTTATAAGGAGCTGCAGCAAGAATGAATACAAATGCCTGCTATTCTAGTCATTCACATGTACACAGGCATAAATGAGTAGTTTTCAGTGCTATTCTGTAAATGTGCGCACCAACTATTTTGATGGTATGTGCTCTCAGAACTGAGACCCAAGCATTTACACCAGCTGTGTGCCTGGTGTAAGTACTTACACTTTTATTTGACCTATTACTCTAGAATTAAACTCTTGCCTCTTAGGGCTCTGTTTACTAAGGTGCACCAGCGTTTTTAAGCATATGCACAAAATGTGGGCGCTGATGGTTAGCGTCCGCTGAAAGCACTAACGCGCCTCTAGTTCGGCTTAGTAAACAGGGCCCTTAGTTTCCACCATCTGTGATGGTAGGCTACTTTTAGTATTTACCACCCTCATCAGGGGCAAAAAAAATGCTTTCTTATGTGTGTTCTGAACCTTTCTTTCTGTAACTGCATCTCATGACCCCTTGCCTTCTGCCTTTTTGTGTTGTCCTACACTATTATTGGAGCCTGTCATTATAAATGTCTTTCATATCCCTCCTTTTTTTACAGTAGGTATATTGTGAGTGCCTTAAACCTTCCTTCTAGGATTGTTGTTGCAGCCTTTTTCATTTGATTAGGCCTTTCTTGAACTACCTACCTAAATTTGAAAGGACACGGTGTGTAGGCATGGTTTCAAATTGAGCACTGTACTCAGCGAGTGACCTTACTAGTTAACTATATAAGAGCAATACTACCTTCTTTATCGGCTCAAGTAACTTTCCTGAATGGAAAACTAAACATGTAACTGAAGGCTATAACATAAGCGCTCAAGTAGGAAGGTGTCGCAGTCCAGCACAATTTACTGAGAGAAAATAATACAAGAGGCAAACTGATAGTGAAAAGTGCAAGTCCAGTTCTGCTATAAGCTACCTCTTGACTCGAAATCCCTGTGGTCTTGTACATCTTTGCTATGTGGCCACTATATGATTCCAATCTTGAATAATTGGATTAAAAGAATGCTGGTGGGCGAGTGGCTATCAAAGAACCGGTATATGTTTACAGTTACATATCACAATGTGAAGGTGGTATGTGTCTTAGTGAAAGAGGTTTGGTTATCTGAGGCTTGACTGGGGATCTGAGAAGGTCAGAGCAGCTTGGCCACCACACCACATTTTGTGTATTTGGGGTGGGATCATCTGCATAGCAGTGGGAACTTTTTGAAAATGTTAAGTGCTCCTTACAACTGGAAACTAAGTCTCTAACTAGAAAGGGGATTTTGTTAGCTGAAAATTGGACATATAGTGGGCATGTGGTAATGTATGCACAAATGAGCAGGGAACTTTCTAGAATAAGGGGGAAAATTTATGTACACAGCTGCCCTTTATTCTATAATCTGATGAGCAATAGGCCTTGGTGCTACTTGATACCAATTATCAAGTAAATGTGTAACTGCCCTTTATAAGTTGCAACTTCAAAGGTGGGGGGTGTGGTAGGCAGTTATGGGCGGGTTATTATAGAATACTACAGTTATGCACCTAACTATCTACAGCAGTGTTGCCAGGTGGGCGGTTTTACCGCCCAATTGGGCGGTTTTCCGCGACCCGCCGCGGGAAATTTTTGCCCGCGGCGGGTTGCGGTTTTTTGGGCTGTTTTTTGGGCTTCCGGGCGGTTTTTTGTGCGGCTTTTTCGGCCGCAGGGGGCGGGGTTAGTGACGTTTTTGGGTGGGGTTAGTGACGTGGGAGGTGGGGCCGGTGACGGCGGGGGCGGGGGTGATGACGCGGGGGTGGGGGTGTCAGGGGCGGGGTTTGAGTTTGGGCGGGTTTTGTGCTGCATTGGGTGGGAAAAAAATTTTCCACCTGGCAACACTGGTCTACAGTTTGGCACAAGCATTTATAGCAGTCATTGAGCTGGTGTAAGTTGGGTGTCTAAATGCAGCTTTGTATTCCCAATGGCCATTTGTAGAATTCACACTTGGCATTCATCAGTCTGGTGCGATTAGCATAATGTTTGAAAGTTGTAGGTAGTAATTGCAGACATGTTAATGGAGATGGGGGAAATTGGCTAACCTCAGCAATTTCAAAGTGTTAGGAGTGCTCTTTTTCAGTTGATACTTCATGTATTAAAATTTTGTTTTCTTTTTAAGAAATTGATCAAAAATCTACACTGATACGGTAGTCTTTAGGGGCATCTGGAGGGGAAGAAGAATAAACTGGTTGGATGAAATAGGCATTACTTGCTAAATAACATGCATGCTAACTTGCATGGAACTAGGGGCGTAGCTATGTGGGGCCACAGGGGCCTGGCCCCCCCCCCCCCCCGCTGATGACCCTCCCCCGCCACTGCCGTCGCCTACCTTTGCTGGCGGAGGACCCCCAACCCCTGCCAGCCGAGGCCCTCTTCCAGCGCGAGGCTTCGTGCAGGACATCAGACTCGCAGAAACAGAACGAAGCCTCGTGCCGGAAGGAGAGGACCCCAGCTGGCAGAGGTTGGGGTCCCCCGCCAGCAAAGGTAGGCGGGGAGGGTTGGCGGTGGGAGGGGGGTTCAAAGGGGGGGGGGTTAAATTTACCCCCTCACCTCAGGCTCTGGCCTGGGAGGGTCATAGGCAAGGGTGTGTCAGGCAGTTGGGGCATGTGGGTTATAAAATATTATCACTTACGCACCTAATTGCCTAGGCGTAAACCATAAGCATTTATTCCACCCCTTGAGCTGCTTAGGCACATAACTGCAGATTTAATGCTAGTATTCTGTATACAACTGCCATTATAGAATTTGTGCTGAGCATGCATCATTCTGGTGCCTGAAGTTAAGTGACTTTTTGAGAATTTAGCCCTAGTGCCCAATGTGTGTGTGTGTGTGGGGGGGGGGGGGGGGGCATGATTGCATGGGCCTGGGTACAGTCCTGGACATAGTTCCTGGCTAGGGACCATCACTGTAAGGACTTTGGAGGTTGTAAAAAAGAGATGTTGGTTCTTTCTCTTCACAACTCTGTCTGTTTAATAACCTTTTTATGTTCATTTTCTCCAGGACCTTGTCCATTTTTTTTTAAACATCCTGCTCTGTTAGACATCTTGACCTTATCTTCTGGCACCTACTTCCACCACTTCATTTTTAGTTTGGGGGGGGGGGGGGGGAAGCAGGACTTTGTACCACTTATTTTCAATCTGCTGGGCATTGGTTTCACAAGGTGTTCATTTGGTATTGACCAAAAAGTTAGGGCCATTCCATATTTAGCAGTTCCACCTAACTTCTATGATGGAGTGAAAAAGCCTTTCTTCATAAGGGAGGTGGTCTAGCCTCTTTATCATTTGCTACTTTTCTGAACATTTTCTGCTTCAGGTATGCCTCCTTGGAGGGGGTGACCAGCATTGCAAACACTATTAGTTACACCAGCACAGAGCCATAATTCTGTTCTCAGTTTTGTTCTCCATCCCTTTTCATATTATCCCTAATGTCCTGTTTGTTTGGGTGCTGCCCTGCTTAGAAAAACAGAGCTAAAAATGTGAACATGATATCTATAACAACTCTGATCTTTATCTTGGGCAGTGACTCCTAACTTTTAGTCTGGCATTGTGATCCTCTAGCAGGATAATGCTATGTGAAAAATGACATGTTATGTATTTTATTAGGCTTTATTTACAGCCTTTTTGAAGGAATTGAATTAAAGTGGTGTACAGTAAGAATAAATCAATCATGAGTAATAGACCATTACAGCAGTAAAAATATTCAAATAATATAGTATGGCGTGGAGGGGCATTTTCAAAAGAAACGTCCAAGTCGTCCTTGCAAAATGGCAAAATCCAGGGGCGGGGAAACCCATATTTTTGAAAAAAGATGGACGTCAGACGTCCAAATCCTTAAATTTGGACGTCCCTAGAATTGGACGTTTCTGACTTTTGGCAATTTTCAAAACCAAGGACGTCCATGTCAAATGTCCAAATGCAAGCCATTTGGGCATGGGAGGAGCCAGCATTTGTAGTGCACTTGTCTCCCTGATATGCCAGGACACCAACGGGGCACCCTAGGGGGTACTCCAGTGGACGTCATAAAATGCTCACAGGAACATAGCTCCCTTGTGTTGTGAGCCCCCCCCCCCCAAACCCACTACCCACAACTGTACACCACTACCATAGCCCTTATGGGTGAAGGGGGGCACCTATATATGGGTACAGTGGGTTTGTGGTGGATTTCGGAGAGCTCGCTGTTTCCTCCACAAATGTAACAGGTAGGGGGAGTATAGGCCTGGGTCTGCCTGTCTGAAGTGCGCTGCAGTACCCACTAAAATTGCTCCTGGGACCTGCATGTGCTGTCATGGACCTGAGTATGACAGAGGCTGGCACGATATATTTTGAAAGATGTTTTTTGAGGGGGGGGGGGGGTTAGTGACCACTGGGAGAGTAATGGGAGGTCATCTGGTCATTTCGGGCACCTTTTTGTGCTTTATTCGTAATAAAAACACGTCCGGGTGAAAACGTCCAAGTGTTTGTCGGGAACGTTGTTTTTTTCGATTATGGGTCAAAGACGTCCAAGTGGCCCATGACCAAGTCCCACCTTCGCTACGCCTCTTGACATGCTTCCTTGAAATTTGGACGTCCTTGCGATGGACTGCAGTTGAAGATGTCCAAAATCGGGTTTCGATTGTACCAATTTGGATGTCTCTGGGAGAAGGACGGCCGTCCATCTTCTGTTTTATGTCGAGAAGATGGACATCCTCTTTTGAAAATGAGCCTAATAGTATACTCCTTACAGTGTCAACACAATACGTAATAAATCATGATAGATGAAACTTAGTACACTAGAATCTTCTGCAAATTCTCACCATCCTCTGAACTTTTAACAACGTTGAATACTTTTTGTCATACACCTCCCTTCACTCCTATTTCAGATCATTTACGAAAATGTTAAACACACAAGTCCCCTCACAAATTTTTTGGGGCATTCTGCTGTATGGTATGGAGAGCAATATTATGCTAGTTTACAAGACTATTGTACACAATGAAGGAGGGGAGGAATGAATGACAGAAGCAGCATGGGAGCATAGAAATGATTTCAGTGAAAATACACATTTTTTTCTAATTTTTATAGTGTTTCAGTGCTGTACACATTATATGTGGTACTTTCTCCATCCTTTAGAGGGCTCACTAAGGTTGTTTTTTTTTTTTTTTGTGCCTGGGGCAGTGGAGGGTTAAGTGACTTTCTCAAGGTCACAAGGAACTGAAGTGGGAATCGAACACAAGCTGACCCAGGATCAGTGCCTGCTGCACTAACCATTAGGACATTCCTCCACCATTTAATGGCCAATCTGTTGCAGGTTTCATTTAATAAGAAAGTAGTACAATGTGGATTTGAACTGCTATTGGCTATTTCTGTTTTGTTTAAAAACCTGGAAAGCAAATAACATATAGTACTGGATGTTTTATAAGACTGGTTCTATTCCTTGGAAATGTGTTATGATGTAAATTTGAAGGGGGATGAAGAACAGTAGACATGTCCCCGCCTTGCGTGAATCTCTTTATAAAGGTGGTTAATAAATCTCAAATGTTGGCTAGTGCTGGGCAGACTTGTACGGTTTGTGCCGGGGCTGGTGGTTGGGTGGCGGGGATAGTGCTGTGCAGACTTATAGGGTCTGTGCCAGAGCCGGTGGTGGGAGGCGGGACTGGTAGTTGGGAGGCGGGGGATAGTGCTGTGCAGACTTATACGGTCTGTGCCAGAGCCGGTGGTGGGAGGCAGGGATAGTGCTGGGCAGACTTATAGGGTCTGTGCCAGAGCTGGTTGTTGGGAGGCGTGGTTGGGAGGCAGGGATAGTGCTGGGCAGACTTATACGGTCTGTGCCAGAGCCAGTGGTGGGTGGCAGGGATAGTGCTGTGCAGACTTATACGGTCTGTGCCAGAGCCGGTGGTGGGAGGCAGGGATAGTGCTGGGCAGACTTATAGGGTCTGTGCCAGAGCTGGTTGTTGGGAGGTGTGGTTGGTGGTTGGGAGGCAGGGATAGTGCTGGGCAGACTTATAGGGTCTGTGCCAGAGCTGGTTGTTGGGAGGCGGGGATAGTGCTGGCCAGACTTATACGGTCTGTGCACTGAAGAGGACAGTACAAATAAAAAAAAAAGTAGCACATATGAATTTATCTTCTTGGGCAGACTGGATGGACCGTGCAGGTCTTTTTCTGCCGTCATCTACTATGTTACTATGTAAGTTTGTGGGGGGGGGGGGGGGGGGGGGAAGCACAGTTTTAAAAGTTTGCTCACTAGTGTTTTACTACTCTATCCCTCACTCTGAATTTTCTGCAAATCATTATACAGAAATAACTGAATGCAGATGTAATTTTGTAACTTTTTAAAACGACCCATTCAGCTCTTTCTAGAAAAGGTTTGCTGCTGGTGCATGTCTGTTTCTCTGGGGTAAGTTGTTTTTTTTTTTTTTTTTTATGATAGGTATGCTTCCTTTTTTTTTTTTTTTAACTGCAAGCGATAAAGTAGGTGTTGCCTCTGTCAGAGTCATTCCTGCATACTCAACTAACATGACGAAATCTCAGCCACTTTTCTGTCATACAGTGCAACTCTCAGCTCTATTATTTATTAATCGCCCTTTAGACAGTCAAGGTTTTATATCGCAGAGAGCCAAGGTACTGTGCTGCCCTCCTGCCTGTTTACGTCCCAGGCTGCACCTTGATATCTGGCAGTGAAGGCCTGTTGGCATTTCTCAGATATAGATTTCAGACCTTTGGAACATCTAACCACAGCCCTGGAAGGCTCTGCCAATTATTTCATGCAAGGGCAGCTCAATTTCCTTTTTTTTTTTTTTTTTTTAAATCAAAGCTTATAACTGTGCTGCTGCGCTTAGCCCGTATCGTGCTTAGAAAGATCTGCACAAACAGTAACAACACCACACTTGAAAGCAGACACCTCCACCCTATTTGTACAGTGCCAATTTAATTTAATTGGACCTAATTTTCTAGTCCCTAATTATGGTTCAAGGATTTGGCAGCCTCCTCCTTGTAATAAAAAAAAAAAAAAAAGCTAAACAAGGGGTTCTCAACCCAGTCCTCAGCAGTTTGGCACACAGCAAGCCAGCCAGGTTTTCAGGATATCCACAATGACTATGCATGAAAGAGATCTTCATGCAACTACCTCCACTGTATGCAGATCGAGCACATTCATTGTGGATATCCTGAAAACCAAACTGCATAGGTGTGGCTTGAGGACTGGGTTGAGAGAACCCCCTGCCCAAAACTAAGGCATTTGCAGGGGTGGGTAACCCTGGGCCTTGATGACTGCAACCCAGTTGGATTTTCAAAGTTTCCACAATGAATATGCATGAGCTTGATTGCCTTTACTGCTTCCAGTATATGCAAATAGCTCTGGTACACATCCATTGTGTAAATCTTTGAACATCTGACTGGGTTGTGGTTCTCAGTGACTGGGGTTACCCACCCCTGGGCTAGGGTGTGGTTGGGATTCAGCTATGTGAGCTCAGGGTGCTATCCTCCTTCTGTGGGTTCTTTGTGCTTATGTACGACATTTAAAGCAATATGAAATGGGCAACTCTGCTGGGCAAAATGGAGTACGGACAGTTTAACTTCTGGTGCAACTGTCATTATGTCTGGGCTCTCGTTCAGCACAATGCAAATGCCAAAGGAAGAGAGACAAAATGGCAAAGCTGGAATTGGTGCAAAAAAATAGTCTGAAACTGAAAATGAATGTGATTTGAATGCAGGAAAGCAGAGTTGTGATGTTGGGTATATGCTATTGGGGCTGATATAAGCTGCACTGGTCTGTGCAGGGAAAACTAGTGATTCTATGTGCATAAGTTTTCTATCAGGATTTATAAGTAAACTAGTAAAAAAGGCCCGTTTCTGACAGAAATGAAACGGGGCTAGGAAGGTTTTCCTCGGCTCCCCTGCAGCCACCCATGTCCAGTGACCCTCCTCTCTCCCCTGCCCCCCCCCCCCCTACAGTCACCCATGTCCAGTGACCCTCCTCTGGACATGGATCAGCTGTGAGGCATGTTTCCCCCTCCTCCCCCCGGGTTCTGAAGTTGACATAATGGCTACGATGATGTCAGCCTGATCTACGGAGCCTAGCAGACCAACTCAGAATGAGCCACGGTCCCAGGCAAGTCAGAACGTTGGAGGTGAGAATTATTATATAGGATAAACCTAGTGGAAAACTAATGCATAGAATGTTCTTATATACTACTGTGCAAGAAAGGTAATTATATCTTCAAGCTTTTGTAGCTTTTTTTTATCTAAAGGGGCTCTTTTTATTAAACGTTTAGCATGAGCTAAACGCTGTGGGGCTGATATTCAGACCGTGGGAGGCAGCCTGCCTAATTTCCACAGTTGGCTTTGAGACCGAATCTCCAAGGCCGGGCCATTTCCAGTGGCCTGTATTGAATATCTGGTTTATTTTTGGCTAGTTTACACTTAAGTGGCAAGCCACTATTCAGCATTGGCCAGTTTAAACCAGCCAAAGAGAGGCCTGCTATTTTGGCAGCCCGATTTGGCTGCCAAACTTATGGCCCCTTTTACCAAGCTGCGGAAAAAGGGGGCCGGTGCTGGCGTGTGTTGTACATGCATGCCAAGGCCCCATTTTACCGCAGCTGGTAAAAGGGAAGGTCTTGCTTTCCTGCAGGAAATGGCCAGACGGCAAGTAAAGCACTTGCTGCCCAGACATTTTTTTTTTTGGGGGGGGGGGGGGGGGGGAAGAGCCCTTTCCACCTCCCATTGAGGTGGTTGTAAGGACTTCTGCGCTAAGCCGGTGCTAATGTTTGTAGCACCGGAAATGACGGCATGGTAGGGGTGGGAAGTATCGCCAGGCTGCTGCGATAGCCTGGCAGTACATCCATTATAGCAAGCGGTAAGCCTGTCTTGAGCTTACCACCACTTAGTAAAAGGAGCCCTTAATTGGTAATGTGCCGAATATCAGCGGAGAGTTGGTTATAGTGTGGGAGATGATCTCCTGCTGAATAGCCACAGATAGCGCTAAAGCGGCTATTTCCAAAGGCAGGAGTGCTGAATATCAGGGGAAGGGTCTATTTTATACCTATAGCTCATGTGGAACTTAGTACACGCTAATGGCTGTTAGTGCGCGCTAGCCCTTAGTAAAAGGGCCACATAGGTTTTATAGTCATCATTCATTTTTAAAGTATAATATCCTATGAATGAAACAAAGAAAAGGAGCCAAGCTGATCGGGTCTCACAGCTATGTGAGTAAACTTTCTTCAGTTCATGTCAAGGGTGGAGAGACCAAAAGTCACAAGAAATCATTAAAGAAAGAAGAAAAATTAAATCCTTGATATTATCATGATATACAATAAACATCATGGGAAAACAGCCTAGGTTAATTAAAAAAAAAAGTCAGTGTGGATTTTACTTTGAAGTAGCAATTCTAACTGTATTGACTCCACAACTGTATAATTATGCTTCTACATTTACAGGGGAGCTGACTCAGTTTAAGTTGCAGATACAATTTCCTCATAATTTGAGTCACATCAGAGAACATAGCCACCTTCTGACTACAAAAACAAACTTCCTTACCAAAAATCTTAATCTCCTTCTGAACCCAGAGCAACAACGAGGATTCCTAGGCAGAAGGGAGATGTATCCCCTGGATTATGTTTGTTTCCTTACTCTGACCCTTTTCTAGATCTGCTGTACCTGTGTTGCGATGGAGTGACCAGAAATTCACATAATGTTCAAGGTGCAGTTGTATGTATCCGACATGGTTTGGTATGCATTTTGTCCACCTTCGCCTAGCTGATTTTACTGCAGCTGCTAAGGACTGACTACAATGGAATAGATGGTATAGAGGCCCTTGCTATGGCCACTACTGCACCTGTGGGACTGATGCTAGAGCATTGACTTGTCTTTCAGAAATTGTCTGTCTTTATCTACTGTCTTCAGGTGGTGGCCTTGTCTTTTCTGGTTGTTAGTCTCAACCCAGCCCTTAGGATACATCCAACCAGTTGCATTTTTCATGATATCCACAATGAAATATACATGAGAGATTTGCATGCACTGCCTCCTTGCATAAATAACACAACCATATTCAAACAATATCAATCATCACAGCTACATAGCTTGCTGCTGCTCCAACCTGGGGCTCCCCAACGGTCCCGCACATTTTGGCGGCGGTTTTACTGATCCGCCGGGTATATTTACCACAGCTTGGCGTTACAGGGTGCTCTTCTCCTGATGAAGCCCCAGTGGCGAAACGGGACCGTTGGGGAGCCCCTGGTTGGAGCAGCAGCAAGCTAAGTAGCTGTGATGATTGATATTGTTTGAATATGGTTGTGTTATTTAGCACTAACAGTTATTGGAAGCACTGAAATGAACATTGAGGTAGGAGGTTGGCAGAGGGCCAGTGATTACATTTTGTGGCCATATTGATATAATCTTAGTGGAGGAGCGGCCTAGTGGTTAGGGTGGTGGACTTTGGTCCTGGGGAACTGAGGAACTGAGTTTGATTCCCACTTCAGGCACAGGCAGCTCCTTGTGACTCTGGGCAAGTCACTTAACCCTCCATTGCCTACCGCATTGAGCCTGCCATGAGTGGGAAAGCGCGGGGTACAAATGTAACAAAAATAAAAAATAAAAATATTTTGTGGCCACATTGATATAATCTTATTGATTTAAAAAGTGTCACTGGTCTGAGGTCCTCTCCTCCTCAGTTATTTATTCACAACTGATATATAATGCCCGCTGTTTTTTGGATTGTCATGATTTATGATCCAGCAGAGTGATCCCTATTTGTTTTGTTACTTGGATACAAGTACAATAAACAATAATAATTATGAGCCTTGACATAACCCTCTAGTCAGCTCAGCCTGGGCATAAGTAAAGGAGATGCAATCTGCTAGCCAATTGGAATTGTATGTTTGCCAATGACTACCACTATCCAGTTTGGGTCAAAAGAAACAAAAAGATGGGTGCACTGTCTATGGGCTTTAGTCTGCTCCAGCTAGAAGGCTAAGGCTCACTTGCAATTCAAGGTATGCAGTACACTCTTGCCAGGATGGGCATGTGGTTTAGAGAAAAATATTGGTAGGAAGATGACTGATTAAGATGGAACACCGATACTAACAGGATGGAATTAGGGTGTGTGCGAAGAACATAAGAGTAGCCATAGTGGGTCAGACCAATGGTCCATCTAGCCCAGTATCCTGTTTCCAACAGTGGCCAAGCTAAGTACTTAAACTCAAATTGTTGCAACATTCCATGCTATAAATCCCAAGACAAGCAGTTGCTTCCCCATGACTGTCTCAATATCAGACTATGGACTTGTCCTCCAGGAACTTGTCCAAACCTTTTTTTAAACCCAGATATGCTTACCTCTGTTATTACATCCTCTGGCAAAGAGTTCCGAGCTTAACTATTCGTTGAGTGAAAAATTATTTCCTCCTATTTGTTTTAAAAGTATTTCCATGTAACTTCCTCGACTGTCCCCTAGTCTTTCTACTTTTGAAGTTTAATTTCTTTTATTGATTTTTGATACAGATACAATCAAGAGCTCACAACATAACAACAAGTAACATTTTACAAAGTAAGGCAATACCGGAGCTCACATGTAAGAAGTAGCAATCTACATCCAGATTCAAATTAAGTGAAAACAAGAGAGAGGGGGGGGGGGGGGGGGGGGGAAAGGGGATGGGGGGCTGGAGGATACAAATCAAAGTATAAAGCATGCATATGCCAAAAAATACATCAAATTTAGTACTTACCTTTGTACCGTATCAAAATAAGAGACAAGTGGTAGCCATTTTTTCCTATGTGAAGCAAAACGAGAAGATTTCTTTGCAAGGTGTGGTTCGAATTTGTAAATTTGGAGCACTAAGTTCCACCATTCCTGGTAGGTAGCCTGATGTAAAGACTTCCAATGGGAGAAGATTACCTTCAATGCTAAAGAAACCATGGTGCTAACAAGAGCCCCTTCACTAGGAGTCAGCAGACTCTTGTAATACTGATCCCTGAGAATCACAAATTGATAAGTGAGTGAGCCAGGAAGGTGAAAAATGTCTACCAGCTTTGACCAGATTTCCAGTCAATACTTACGAAGGCACACACAATCAAAGGTAAGATGCTTTATAGTACCCACTTGAGACTGGCAAGACCAGCATATACTAGAGTTAGAGGAATTGATAACATGCAACTTATATGGCATCCAAAGAGATAAAGAAATACATAGACGTTATAGTATTAGAAGAATTAGAGCACCAGAAGAGGGACTTCCAAGCTGTTCCCACTGCTTATCAGACATAGGTTGTTGCATGTCTTCCTCCCAGCATCTACGTAAACCAGTACATTTAGTGTGGGAGTTGCTAAGAAGGTACTTTTGGAATGAGTAAAAAAATCAATTTATTTCTACTTGTTCTACACCACTCAGGATTTTGTAGACCTCAGTCATATCTCCCTTCATCCATCTCTTTTCAAATCTGAAGAGCCCTAAAGTCGAGTAGCTATACTGGGACAGACCAATGGTCTACCTAGCCCAGTATCCTTTTTTCCAAACAGTGGCCAAGCTAGGTCGCAAGTACCTGGCAGAAACTCAAATTGTGCCAACACTCCATACTACAAATCCCAGGGCAAGCAGTTACTTCCCATGTCTGTCTTAGTAGCAGAATATGGACTTGTCCAAACCTTTTTCAAACTCAGACATACTAACTGCTGTTACCACATCCTCTGGCAAAAGAGTTCCAGAGCCCAACCACTCGTCAAGTAAAAAAATATTTCCTCCTATTTGTTTTAAAAATATTTCCATGTAACTTCCTTGAGTGTCCCCTAGTCTTTGTACTTTTGGAACAAGTAAAAAAATGATTTACTGCTACTCGTTCTACATCACTCAGGATTTAATAGACCTCAATCATATCTCCCCTCATCTGTCTCTTTTCCAAACTGAAGAAAACTAACCACATTAGCCTTTCCTCATACGAGAGGAATTCCATCCCCTTTAGCATTTTGGTCGCTGTTCTTTGCACCTTTTCTAATTCCGCTATATCTTTTTTGAGATACAACGACCAG
Organism: Microcaecilia unicolor; assembly: GCF_901765095.1. NCBI lineage: Eukaryota > Metazoa > Chordata > Amphibia > Gymnophiona > Siphonopidae > Microcaecilia > Microcaecilia unicolor. The sequence goes on along the minus strand of NC_044033.1, from coordinate 26,582,717 downwards.
AACTGAATGCAGTACTCAAGGTGCAATCGCACCATGAAGCGATACAGAGGCATTATTATATTTTTGGTCTTTTTCACCATTCCTTAATAATTCCTAGCATCCTGTTTGCTTTTTTGGCTACCACCGCACACTGAGCGGAAGATTTCAGCATATTATCTACAACAACACCTAGATCTTTTTCTTGAGTGCTGACACTCAAGGTGGACCCTAGCATCAGGTAACTATGATTCAAATTATTCTTTCTAATATGCATCACCTTGCATTTGTCCACATTAAATTTCATCTGCCATTGGGATGCCCAGTCTTCCAATTTCCTAAGAGCTTCCTGCAATATTTCATATTTTACATGTTTTTTAACAACCTTGAATAATTTTGCGTTGTCTGCAAATTTAATCACCTCACTTGTCATTCCGATTTCCATATCATTTATAACTGTTAAATAGCACCTGTCCCAGTACTGATCTCTGCGACACTCCACTGTTCACCCTCCTCCATTGAGAGAAATGACCATTTAACCCTACCCTCTGTTTTCTGTCCAATAACCAATTCCTAATCCACACCAGAACCTTGCCTTCTATCCCATGACTTTAATTTTCTCAGAAGTCTCTCATGAGGCAATTTGGTAGTCTTTGGCATCAATGCTGGGCGTAACTGAGATATACTATTTGAAGAACCCACCGGTTGGAGTTTACAAGGAGAGTGTTAAAAATTCAGCCTCCTCCCTACCAGTAAGCCATCTGGGACGGTTACTTTGAGTGCAGCTATGCTTTCCTGGAGCCAGTCAAAAGTTTGTCCCTTGCTTTGACTGGGGAGCTGACTGGGGCTTCTGTAGGTGGGACTAGCGAGACAATGAACACTGGGCCTGAGGAGTCTGGGCAGAACAGGAAGCCAGCGGAAACCCAGGCCATTGAGAGTAGTAGGGCCACCACGTAGGCCCTCTGGAAAACTGTGAGGAAGAGGTTGCAGCTTGAGGGTGCCGAGACAGGGTTTGGATGGTATCAGTATGTTTCTTAATGAGGTCAACAACCTCTTCTATCTTATCTCCTGAGTGAAACATCTGCCAATCTCTCCTCAACTACTGGTTCCATATCAGAGACATTCAGCCATGAGAGTCTGCACATCCCCACACCCATGACAGAGAGTTTGAATGCTATGTCTACAGAGTTGTATGCGCCCCTGGCCCAATACTTTCTGCACTCCAGCTGCTTACTGGCCAACTGGCGAAGCTCTGCAGCTTGCTTCTGTAGGACAGAATACACAACATTGAGTGTACTGCAGGCCAAAGACTGTAAGTAAAGGCTCATGCAGAGCTGGTAAGATTGGATCGAGCATTGAGCCCTGAAAAACTCTCCTCTTACATGAGTCTGGTGTTCGAGCCTTTCTATGTGGGGGCGCCAAGGCATGAGTCCTGGAGCTCCTAGCTCATTTGAGGGTGGGTTCGACCACCAGAGGCAGTTGGGCCCTCTCAAATCTATTTTCGGTGTGACCTGCACTGAAAGGGGAGATTCTCAGTTCCTCATCAGCGCATCTTTAAAGATAGGGCATAGTGGTACCCTGACCCCTTCCTTAGGAGGAGACTTTTAATCCAGGACACTTAACATCTCTTCCCTGGGCTTTTCCTCTGTTTCTAACTTATGTGGGATGGCAGAAGCTGTCTCCCTGACAAAACCAGTGAAAGAGAGATCCTCAGGTGGAGATTTACATCTCTCTTGAGATGGAGAGAGATCAGAAGGTACCCCATAAGAATCATCTTCTGACAAGTAATGAGGGTCCTCTTCTGAGTCCCATGAACAATCCCGTTCAGACTTCTCATGCCCCGCAGAGTCTGTCCACACCCCAAAGAGCACTGAGGTACAGCCCTACTCTCTGATTCCGAGGAAGATTCTTCCCAGATGTTTAGAGCGGTACAGTATGTGTCGATGTCGACACCCTTTGAGGTGCTGGAATCCAGGATCTCTGCACAGGCATGGATGGAACCTCAGGAAGATTCTGGGGCTGATCCGCAGCTGGCGCAAGTGCCTTCGATGCCTGAGCAGATTTCAGCTGCCAGCTCTTCCCTGCTCGGAACCACTCATTGCAGGAAGGCATCGGCACAGGCGAGGAAGCTGGGGCAGATGTAGCCTGAGAAGGTGTTGGTGCTGAACTGGTAGTGCACTGGCACCTCTTCCAAAGAGAGGGAGTTCTTCTTCCTTGCTGGCGCTTCTCAGGTACCAGTGAAGCCAATGCCCAGTGCTCCCACCACCATGCATCAATGAGGATCGATGCTTATGCTTCATGGGCTTCCCCTGATGCAAATCAGATGTTGTTGAACCCATTCATGTCCTTGGTGTTGGGTCCAATGCTGACCGGTCCCAGGGCCTTTTCTCGGCTAACTGCTGATGCTGCCATACTTGTAATGAAAAGTGTACACTGACCAAATTGACAATAAATGGACATAAAGTGTACCATACTGGATCCGTCCAGAGGTCCACTGAGCCCAGCATCTTCTCTCTGATAGTGGTCAATCCAGGTTATAAACATCTGATAGAATCCCAAAGAGTCGATTCATTCCTTATTGTTCATTCCTAGAGATAAGCAGTGGCTTTCCCAAGTCTACATGACTTATGGAATTTAATCCAGGAATTGATCTAAATGTCTTTTAAACTGAGCTATGCTAATGGTCTTGACCACATCCTTCAGCACATACTGCCACATCTTAATTGTGCTTTGAGTGAAAAAAAAAAAAAAAAAACTCTCTGATTTGTTTTAAATGTGCTGCCTATGAGTTTCCTGGTATGTCCCCTACTTCTTAATAGTATTTGAAAGAGTAAACAGTCATTTCCTATTTACATGTTCCACCATACTCATGATTTTATAGACATCAGTCAGATCCCCTCTGTTGTCTTTTTTTCTAAGCTGAAGAGTCTTAACCTGTTTAGCATAGCATTTTTTTTTTTACAGTTCTTCCATCCTTTTTATTATTGTGATTGCCCTTCTCTGTACCTTGTTTAGCTCTCCTATAACTGTGGGTTGCTTAGTGTTGTAAGCCATTGGCACAGCATGGCCAAACCACAACCTTGCTGTCTCTCCCACTGCTATCGCCACCAGACACACTGTCTTCCTGGGTTGCAGAACCATCTCCCTATTCACAATGCTTTGAGTTCTGCCAGTCCTGCCCTCTCTGATGTAAACTTCCTTTGTCAAAGGGGCAGAACTGTTGAGCTAACAGCACTGTGTGCAGGGAGATGGTCCCACATGTCTTCCTGTTACTTTTACTGCTGCTGGTGTCACCACCAATGACTTAGGAAGGCAGTAAGAGAGTGAGTGAGCAGACAGGGAGGGAGGAGAAAGAAATAGAGGGAGATGATGGGGAGGAGGGGGAGCATGAGAGAGAGATGGGACAATGCTAGATGGGGGAAGAGGGTTAGAGAAGATTTTGCATGGTGGGGACAAAAATTTTGAAAGTGAATATGCTACATGACAAGGAGAGAGACAGAGAGATGGAGAGAGAGTGAGCCTCCCCTAAGGAGGGTATGAGACAATGAATTGGGGGGGGGGGGGGGGGGGGGACTGAGGACATGGGTGTAACTGGCAAAAGTAAGTGGGGGTGAGAGAACTGAATGAGCCTTTGTAAATGGGAAAGGATGAGTCTGGGAAGTTGAGCGTGAAGAACAGGAAGAGAAAAAGAATGAGACTAGAAAAACCAGAACGAGATGTGTATGTGGGAAGGAATGAGTTGGGGGGGGGGAGTGGATGAGTGTTTGATCTTGGGGGTAAGTGGCTGAGTCTCAGTATTGGGGGTCATCTGCCTTTGGGTGGAGTGTTTGGACATGAAATGGGATGTAAAAAAAAAAAGGGGGGTAAAGAACAAATTGAGGGAAGACAGATTGGAAAGAAAAGGCAGAAAGTGGAAGGGATAGAAACATGATGGCAGATAAAGGCCATATGACCCATCATAGGAGGAAGAGAGCTGACAGAAGGGAAGGGATTATAGGAGAATGAGAGCAGATAGAAGGGAAAAGTAGAGGGGAGAAGGAAAGAAGGGGAAGGTAAATCACCTGGACTGGATGGCATTTATCCAAGGGTACTCAAAGAACTCAAGCATGAAATTGCTGATCTGCTGTTAGTAATATGTAACATGTCGTTAAAATTGTCCGTAGTACCTGAAGATTGGTGGGTGGCCAATGTGATGCTGATTTTTAAAAAGGGTTCTAGGGGGATCCAGGAAATTACAGACCGGTAAGTCTGATGTTGGTGCTGGGCAAAATAGTAGAAACTATATTAAAGAATAAAATTATAGAACACGTAGACAAACATGGTTTAATGGGACAGAGTCAGCATTTCTTTGAAGGCATGTATAAACATATGGATAAAGGTGAGCCAGTTGATGTAGTGCATCTAGATTTTCAGAGAGATCTTGATAAAGTTCCTCATGAGAGACTCCTGAGAAGATTAAAGTCATAGGATAGGAGGCAAGGCTCTGATGTGGATTAGGAATTGGTTATTGGACAGAAAACAGAGAGTAATGTTAAATGATCATTTCTTTCAATGGAGGAGGGTGAACAATGGAGTGCCGTAGAGATCTGTACTGGGACTGGTACTATTTAACATATTTATATATGATATGGAAATTGGAACAATAAGTGAGGTGATCAAATTTGCAGATGATACAAAACTATTCAAGATTGTTAAAACACGTGCGGACTGTGAAATATTGCAGGAAGACCTTAGGAAATTGGAAGACTGGGCACATTGGGGGTTAGCGCTCAAGAAAAAGATCTGGGTGTTGTTGTAGATAATACGCAGAAATGTTCTGCTCAGTGTGTGGTGGTGGCCAAAAAAGCAAACAGGATGCTAGGAATTATTAGGAAAGGGATGGTGAATAAGACTGAAAATACTATAATGCCTTTGTATCGCTCCATGATGCGTCTGCACCTTGAGTGTTGCATTCAGTTCTGGTCATCGTATCTCAAAAAGATATAGTGGAATTAAAAAGGTTTAAAGAAGAGTGACCAAAATGATAAAGGGGATGGAACTCTCGTATGAGGAAAGGCTAAAGAGGTTAGTTCTCTTCAGCTTGGAAAAGAGACAGATGAGGGGAAATGTGATTGCGGTCTACAAAATCCTGAGTGGTGTAGAACGAGTAGAAGTAAATTGATTTTTTACTCATTTCAAAAGTACAAAGACTAGGGGACAGTCGAAGAAGTTGCATGGAAATACTTTTAAAACAAATAGGAGGAAATAATTTTTCACTCAACGAATAGTTAAGCTCTGGAACTCTTTGCCAGAGGATGTAGTAACAGAGGTAAGCATATCTGGGTTGAAAAAAAGGTTTGGACAAGTTCCTGAAGAAAAAGTCTATAGTCTAATATTGAAACAGTCATGGAGAAGCAACTGCTTGCCTTGGAATTTGTAGCATGGCTACTCTTTTATGTTCTTATGGAAAAGGGGTGACTCTGCATGCAATTACACATATACACACACACCCCAAATCCACTCAGTGACACACTCATCCCCAAGCAATCACACACAACTTATGCACATACTGACTCCAACTACACACTTATAGACTTACCCCAGTCAATCAAAAATCACAGCGTCCAGACAAACATATCTATACACACTCAAACACCACACCCACTACTCTCCATGTAGTCACATCCTCCTCCCTTGCAAATCCATTCACTTCAGGTAACATGCACACACAGAACTCAACAATGCATTTTATAAACATCTTCCCATGCATCAATCCACAACTCACACTTCCAACCTATCCTTCATGAATGCATCCCACCCACATCCACTCTCAATGACAGAATGAGCTTGGAGAGAATGAGGGGATGAAACCTGTGGGAATGAACGGGGTATGTGTAAGAAGTGTTAATTTGGGTGAAAGTGGATGAGTGATCAAGTCTTTTTCTTTTTTTTCTTTTTTATTAACTTTTCATGAAATACAACACAAACAGGCTCATTTTCGAAAGAGATGGATGTCCAAAAAGTGACATAAATTGGCACTTGGGACGTCCATCTCTCAGAGATGTCCAAATCGGTATAATCGAAACCCGATTTTGGACATCTCAAACTGAAGTCCATTGCAAGGACATCCAAATTTCAAGGGGTTGTATCGGAGGCGTGGTGATGGTGGGACTTGGAAAAAGGCAGAGACGTCCATGAGTAAAACTTGGACATTTTCACCCGGACCTGGTTTTATTACAAATAAGGCACAAAAAAGTACCCGGAATGACCAGATGACCACTGAGGGGAATCGGGAATGACCTCCCCCAGTGGTCACTAATCCCCATCCCACCCTCAAAAATCATTATTAAAAATATTACTTGCCAGCCTCAGATGTCATACTCAGGTCTATGACAGCGCATGCAGTTCCCTGGAGCAGTTTTAGTAGCTGCAGTGCACTTCAGACAGGTGGACCCAGGCCCATACCCCCCCCTACCTGTTACATTAGTGGAGAAAACAGCGAGCCCTCCAAAACCCACCAGAAACCCTCTGTACCCACATCTGGGTGCCCCACTTCACCCGTATGGGCTATGGTAGTGGTGTACAGTTGGGGGTAAGTGCTTTAAAAATAGGCCTCTAATTGATCTATAGTTTCTCAAATCACCCTGGAGCCCTTTTGAAGACTTGGCATTACATTGGCAACCCTTCTGTCTTTAGGCACCGTGTCTGATTTTAATGGTAGGTTACAGGTTACTCTCTGTTGAGCAGGGACTGTCTCTTCATGTTCAAGTGTACAGTGCTGCGTACGTCTAGTAGCACTTTAGAAATGATAAGTAGTAGTAGAAGTCTGTAAAGTATTTTTTGTTATCCGCTGTTTTATTATGTATTGTACCTGTTTGCTCTTGAATTTGAAGTGATTATGTTTGTGCTATGATTTTATAATTGAACTCAGTGTTGAATGGGATTTGCACCAGAATGAACAGATTATAAATTCCATTAGATTATATTTCATTTCAATTCTTTCAGAACTCTGAGGTGATTACCATCCAGTCATGGTGAATACATGAATGGTGCAAGAACTAATACTCTTTTATAACGAAATTGGGAAAATAGGAGCATTCTAGGATGCCCGAAGGGAGGAAAGCAAATATAAGTTCATGTTTATGTTTATTGTTCATTTGATATACCACTTATCTGCATACAATACAAAGTGGTTTACTTAAAAAGAAAAATAAAAGAATTAAAATACAGAACAACTAAGGTGCGCTGAAAAATGTCTTGCGGTAGTGTATGAACTAATGGTAAGGTCTTTTTCTCTCCCTCTTTCCGTCCTTCCATTTTCTTCCTGTACTCTCTTCCATTTCTGATCTTGTGTAATTATGTACATTTTACTGTTAACTTCAGTTATTAGTAACTAGGAAGTATATTTTCAAAACACATTAGACTTACAAAGTTACATGGATGGGGCATTTTCGATATGACGTCTAAGTCTGATTTTGGATGTTTTGCACAAAAGTTTTTTTTTTTACTTATTGGACAGCTTTTTAATTTATTTAAAAGCTTCCCATATGTAGATATTCAATGATTGAATATTACTAAAACAGCTTAAAAATTATTATAGCTGGTAGAAACAGCAATTATAAACTCTGTATTTTCTACACTACAATCTAAATACATAAATAAATACACTGTATACAATACAGATGGCCAAATTTCAGTGAGGATATCCTGTTTCCTGATGGGTTATCTTAACTGTTGTTATAATCCGCCTTGGGAAGCCTGGTGTTATATAGATGGAATATATTAAAATTAAATGGAAGTAAAATTAAACTGTGCTTTCTTTGGGGCACATGGAATCACATCTTCATCTGTTTTGTAGAAGTTTATCTTTTAGATACACAAATGAATTATTCTTTTTTGAACATGTTTCTGGGACAAGTGATTTTATAAGTCAAAATAAAAATAAATATTTTATTTCATGTAGATCTCTTTTGTTTAAACATAACTAAATGAGCAATAAGCCCTTAATGCAGTCCATTGGTTTTCTTATATTTTGTTCTTGTGATGACTTATACTGTGCCAAAACTGAAAACTCTTATCTCTTTTATCTGGTCAATAATAAAGGAGCTCATTGTGAACACTATCCACCCTAAAATGTTGTTTTGTGGCTGGACATGAGGAATTGTGATATTGAATAAATAAGTGTATGTTTGTGTCCCTAGTCATGCATCCAAAGTTTATATAATCCTTTCAAGAAATCCAGTTAATCGTTTCTTATTAGTGGATCATAACCACAGAGGCATGGTGGGCAAAGTCAGATTCAATGTGGCTTACATTTAAAAATACAGTGAGACAGAATAATATAATTCAGTTATATCATGGGAGCAAATAGATGGATATGTCTCAAACATTAACAAAGTTGAGATTAGCATATATACCCAACTGGGCATTTAAAAGTTTGTCTTTAATGATGCCACATGTTCAGAAATTATACCCATAAGTATAGACCGTTATTCAAAGATTATGCACTCACAAGAACAGTCATCCATCATATTGCAAAAGTAAACAACAACTTTGACAGAGTACATCCCAAATTTAATTTTTATTTTCTTATTTCTATCTTTCAAAATTCCAGACAGCAGATGTACAGATCAGCAAGACCCCAAAACAAGTAAAGTCAGAAACAACACAATTTATACCTAATTATTCAACCACCTTTAGGATTCACCTTTGGGTTTAAAAAGCAAAACCATGTGCATGTAAGGTCTCGATAGATGAATTAAAACAAAGTTTAAAGCAAATGCCCATAATATGTAAAACGTGGTAGCAATAATGAAACAATGATGGAATATTCACATAGTAGGCAGCCTGAGCCAACAGATTTATTTTCAACTGAACATAGTAGTATTATGGGGTGGGGTCTTGGGTGGAGCTGGTGTGGGGTCTAGGGCAGAGCTTGGGCACACACCCCAAACAAAAAGGTGTTCCGCTGCCCCTGATATATTCCATATCCTTCACATGTACAGCACATCCCGCATATCCCCACACATGCATTCCTCCTGCCCCCTGCCCCCCCACATCTGAAATTTATCACAGTTTATATGTGGGTATCTGTCAGAGGCATAGCTAGGTGGAGTGCAAGGGGAGTAGCTGCCTCCCCAAACAGATTTTGAATAAAATGGTGCCTATGCAGATCAGCCCTTCAACATCACACTGACACCTGTTTTACAAAAGACCTACTTTTCCTGACATCAAAACCTGGCTACGCTTCTGGTATCTGTGTATGTAATGCACTTTTTTCTTGCTTTCTACAGTCTGAAGTAACATAGAATGTGCTGTGGAAATTGAGAAAACCAGGATACCACTTCAATGTTGCTCTAGGCCAGGCTGCTGGAGGTGGGACGTAGGGGTGGCTTTTGGAATAGAGTGCTTGCCAACATTTTCATAGTCTTTCAGCCTCCCATAAGCCCTACATGAATATCTAAGAACACAAACACAGGCACACCACCTTCTAAGCTGTTTTTCGCTCTTCCTGCCTTATCTCACGGTTGTAGCGTGGAAAACCTATATTGAAGCCTAGCATTCACTCGGGTCAATTTTCAAAGCCATTTACTTGGGTAAAATGGCTGAAATGTGTCATCTGCAGTGGGCAAAAGTGCCTGCATAGTAGATTTACCCTTGACAAGGAACTGATCTTGGGGTGGGGTTAGGCCTACCCATAGAGCTGAATTTGTAGACCAGGGGTTCGCAGCCCAGTCCTCGAGACACACCAGCCAGTCAGGTTTTCAGGATACCCACAATGAATATTCATGAGATTGATTTGTGGGCATTTTGCATGCAAATCTGTCTTGTGAATATTCATTGCACTTATCTTGAAAACCTGACTGGCTGGGTGTGTTCCAAGGACTGGGTTGAGAACCCCTGTTGTAGACTCTAGTTTGCATTCTGATTCCTATCACGAAAGTAGTACGAATTTAGGTAGAGATAAGGGGTAGACCTCTTGTCATTAATAACTTTAGAAAATAATATATATGGGAAATTGGGTGTATGCAGTGGTGGGAATTGGGAATGCTGCCTGTGGATATATAAAGTTAAATATAGTACTCTGTATCCTCAGGTGACAAAAGTCTGCATCTCTGAAATTCAAGATACACTGAGTGCCATAGGGACATTTGTTCTTCCTCAGCCCTCTCTGGACTCTATCAAGGAACCGGGATTTGCTAATAAGCAATAACAACGGGTCAGAGGGTTTGCACAGTGAATCATGGTAAACCATAAAATACTACTATGACTCGTAGATTACTTCAGGATTGGCAGGTACTTACTTAGTTGGATCAAGGGTTTCCTAACCACTAGAACATATCAAGTGAAATCAAGCTCAAACATATCACCACCGTGGAAAGCAGAATGCGGAGTACCTCAAGGATCACCACTATCACCGATCCTTTTCAACCTAATGATGACCCCACTAGCCAAGTCCTTATCCAACCAAGGCTTTAACCCTTTCATCTATGCAGACGATGTCACAATATTGCAACTGGTTATAACATACTTCTTCGATATGTCCTGTGCTTTCGATATGGTTGATTATGGAATATTACTACACATCCTTGAATACTTCGGAATTGGAGGCAACGTCCTCAAGTGGTTCAAAGGCTTCCTAACCACACGATCTTACCAAGTGATATCTAACTCGACCACTTCAGACACATGGACACCTGAATGTGGAGTTCCCCAGGGATCCCCCCTCTCGCCGACTCTCTTCAACCTAATGATGACACCCTTGGCCAAATTATTATCCAATCAAAACCTCAATCCATACATATATGCAGATGACGTAGCGATCTACATCCTGTTTAAACATGATTTAATGGAAATTACCAACAAAATAAATCAAGGATTCCATACCATGCACTCATGGGCGGATGCATTTCAGCTGAAACTTAACGCAGAAAAAACGCAATGCCTTATACTCACCTCACAACATAACACGAGCAAATTCACCACCATAAACACACCAAAACTATCCCTTCCCATATCGGATACCCTGAAAATTCTTGGAGTCACCATCGATCGACATCTAACACTTGAAAGTCATGTGAAAAATACAACTAAAAAGATGTTTTATTCAATGTGGAAACTAAAGAGGATAAGACCTTTCTTCCCAAGAACCATCTTTCGAAACCTGGTACAATCATTAGTGCTTAGTCACCTAGATTACTGCAACGCACTCTACGCTGGCTGTAAAGAGAAAATCATAAAGAGACTGCAAACCGCCCAAAACACCGCAGCTAGACTCATATACGGAAAAACAAAATATGAAAGTGCTAAACCCCTAAGGAAAAAATTACACTGGCTTCCACTTAAAGAACGCATTGCATTCAAGGTATGTTCTCTTGTTCATAAAATCATTCACGGAAATGTCCCAGCCTACATGTCAGATCTGGTAGACCTGCCACCCAGGAACTCTAAAAGGTCATCCCGCACATTCCTGAATCTTCACTTCCCTAGTTGTAAAGGCCTAAAATACAAACTAATGCATGCGTCAAACTTTTCTTACCTGGGTACACAATTATGGAACGCATTGCCGCGCAACTTAAAAACTACTTATGAAATAACTTTCGCAAATCCCTGAAGTCCCACCTATTCAACAAGGCATACCAATAAGATCAGCAACTGTAAACGTAATACAACACCACCTTACCTATTATCAGAACTGTTTTTGCTTATATCTGCTTGTTTGAATCTCGATTATGCTATTTTCTATGGCATCTCCACCTTACCTATTATCAGTATTGTTCTACTTACTTCTACTTATATCTACTTGTTTAAATTTTGATTATGATATCCTTTATGTAACACTAACTGCTACCTCCCAATATACTATCTACCAATAACGATACATTGTAAGCCACATTGAGCCTGCAAAGAGGTGGGAAAATGTGGGATACAAATGCAATAAATAAATAAATATACATTCCTTACAAACATGATCTGACAGAAATCACCAGCGAAATCAAGCTCAGCTTGAATATCATGGACTAATGGGCAAACGCATTTCAACTAAAACTCAACACAGAAAAAACACACTGTGTCATCCTCTCATCCCAATGCAATACGAACAAACCCACAAACATAAACACCCCAGATTATACCCTTCCTATCTCAGACAGCCTGAAAATTCTCAGTGTTACAATCGACCGTAACCTCACATTAGAGAACCAAGTGAAATCTACAACAAAGAAAATGTTCCACTCAATGTGGAAACTCAAACACGTGAAACAATTCTTCCCGAGGGAAACATTTCGCAACTTGATACAATCAATGGTACTAAGCCATGTAGACTACTGCAACAGAATTTATGCGGGATGCAAAGAACAAATTATAAAGAAACTTCAGACTGCTCAAAACACAGCAGCTAAGCTTATATTTGGAAAAACGCGATTCGAAAGCGCCAAACCCCTCCGAGAAAAACTGCACTGGCTCCCAATCAAAGAACGTATTGCTTTCAAAATCTGCACCCTGGTTCATAAAATTATCTACGGCGAAGCCCCGGGATACATGACAGACCTCATAACCTACCAACCAGAAACACAACAGGATCAACATGAACATACCTAAATCTCCACTACCCAAGCTGCAAAAGACTCAAATACAAATCAACCTATGCATCCAGCTTTTCCTACATAAGCACACAACTATGGAAAGCATTACCAAAAACCCTGAAAACAACTTATGATCACCTAAACTTCCGGAAATCATTAAAAACTAACCTGTTCAAAAAGGCATACCCTACCGACCCAACTTAAATGCCTGTACCCTGCAACACAACAAATCCAAAGCTCGTAATGGATATATAATAACTCTTCCTCTCTACGATTCCCTAATGTGTCTGTATGCAGGAACCTTATTCTACCACAACATTACTGTATTTGTTCATACCGGAACTGGTGAATGCCTTTACGGTATTATGTAAGCCACATTGAGCCTTGCAAATAGGTTGGAAAATATGGGATACAAATGTAACAAATAAAATAAATAAATAAATCTTGGAAACAGTGACAAATATATTACTAGAGCCGGGAATTAAAGTGTGGTTGCTCTAATAATGATTAGAGCAACCACGCTTTAACTGAAGAGACAAGGGCAGAAAATGGACTCCAATTGATATTTAAGCACTGGCTGCTCACTAGGGGCCCCTTTTACGAAGCCGCAGCAAAAGGCCTGCACTGGTGTCGGCGTGTGTTTTTATTGCGCGCCGAGGCCCCCTTTTACCGCAGTGGGTAAAAGGCAGGTTTTTCTTTATTTTTTTCAGGAAAAGGCCATGCGGCAAGTGATCGGCCCTTTAAGGAAGGAGCACGTAAGGGCTCCCGCGCTAACCTAATAGTAACCAGATAGCATGCGGCACTGCCCGATTACTGCCGGGCACACAGTACACTGGCACTAAAAAATAAAAATATTTTTGTAACGCCGGCCATGACGTGCACTGGGGGTGGGAACTACCAAAGGGCTGCTGTGGTAGCCTGGCGGTACTTCCTTGGCCTTACTGCCGCTTTGTAAAAGGACCCCTAGGAAAAGTATAGGTCACGGTTAAAGCCAGCTCCAACCCATACAAATTAATTATTTGTCTAGGAGTGTAGCTGTTAGAAAATAGTCAGCACTTAAGGCAATATAAGGCTGTCAGTACGCAACAGGCTGTGCAACAGCAGTACAATTGTGTCAACCCTGAGGAGGAGAAATTCTGCTACCAGGACCCTCGGGGAAGTGTGGGGTAACACAATGGAAGCAAGCCAGGCTGAAGTACGTAAGAAACGAACAAGGTCTTAACACGTGGATGCTTGTAATTATTTCAAAATCTTCATAAATATAAAATAATAAAAAAAAAGAAACGAGCAAGCTTCTGGTGATGTCTTAAAGAGAAAAAGGTGTTTATTGGATAAACACTGAAAAGACACTGTCACCCCTCCTCTGGCTTGTCTTGCATCCTTCACTCTGATTTTGTATCTTTTCTGTGCTGATCACTCCTGAGTTACAAAAATATACTTATTTCTTTCCCCTGGGAAAAGGTACTAAGTTTTAAAACACCATTCGTTTTGTATCCTGAAAGAACTCTTAATTAGTGCTACTACTGCTTGTCGTTTCTATAGCACTGCTAGATGTACGCAGTGCTGTACAAAGTGGTGTGCTGGACCGACTTATGAGAGCTGTTTGTTAAGTTTTTTAAGAATTCTGGGAGCTGGCTGTTAAAATAGGCCCCCCTGTGGCTAACAACTGGCTCCTACGATTTTGGGCTCAGGCCCACTCCTGAACTCCCTTTTACTTTGCTGGCGAGGATGCTGAGCCCCGCCAGTCAAATAAATAGACTGCCACTGCTCCCCATTGCTTGTTTCTGGATCTGAGCAGCAGGCCAGGACATCTTGGACATCCCTGCCTGCAAAGGTATGCCTAGTGTGCCTGCTCTTTGGGGGGGGGGGGGGGGAGAAAGGAATATGTTGCTCCCCAGGTCACTCCTTCCCCCGCCCCCAAATTGCAGCGCTGGCTATACCTGGATAGAGAGTCCGTACTTAAAAATTTACCAGCACACCACTGGTTGTACACAAATACATAAGAGACAGTCCTTGCTTGACAGAGCTTAACATCTATTTAAGAAGACAAACAGGACAAAAAAAAAAAAAGAAGAGATTAGGGAGTTCCCCTTATTAAGGGAATGATTAAAACACTGTGGATATTAAACAGATAAATAAAGGGGTAAAGATTTAAAAGCAGGCTCTAAAAGGTGCGTGGTTAGCCTGGATTTGAATAGGTCCATTAATGGAGCCTGACATACCGAGTCAGGAAGTCTACTCCAGGTGTATGTAGATGGAAGGAATGGAGTCTGGAGTTGGTGGTGAAGAAGAAAGGCACTGTTAAAAGTACCAATAAAAGGAGTTCCTGGGGAGGGGTGTAGGGAGAGAGAAGAGGAAATATGCTGAGAAGCTGGAGAATGATTGCACTAGTAAGTCAGTAAGAGAATTGCATTTGGAAACAGATAAGAAGCCAAGGAAGTGACTTGAGAAGAAGGGTTATGTGAGTCTAGAGACACTGGTGGAAGATAAGTCATGCAGCAGAATTTCAAGCAGATTGAAGGGGAGAGAGATGGTTCAGTAGGAGACCTACGAAAAGCAAGTTGCAGTAGTCTAAGTGGGAGGAGATGAGAATGCAGATAGAGGTCTCTGTAGTATGTTCAGAAGGGAAGAGATGAATTTTGGTGATATTATAGAGAGAATGACAGGTTTAGTAATCTATTGGATATATACAGAGAAAGAGAGAGAGAGAGAGATGAGCCAAAGATGACCCCAAGGTCATAAACTGATGAGATAAGGAGGATCGGTTTAGGAGATATAGTACATAACATAGAAGAGAAACCCTAAGTGTAGGCTAGAGGGATGCATCATCTCTGCCCAGTGGCGTTCCTAGAGGGGCTGACACCCGGGTCGGATCGCCGATGCGCCCCGCCCCCCGGGTGCAGCGCCCCCCCGGTGCAGCACCCCCCCCCCCGGCGAAAGAAACCTCCCAGTGAACGAAACCCCCCCGGGTGCAAGCTGCTGGGAGGGGGGTGTCGCGCGCCGGTCAGCGTCGTTCGTTTCCATGCTACCTCTCCCCCGGAACAGGTTACTTCCTGTTCCGGGGCAGAGGGAGCATGGAAACGAACGACGCTGACCGGCGCACGGCAACCCCCCAGCGGCGTGCACCCGGGGCGGACCGCCCCCACCCCCCCCCCCCCCCTTGGTACGCCACTGTCTCTGCCACAACACCTCTATGGAAGGTTTCCACAATAGTTTATTTCTATTTTCCATTTCCTTGAGAGATATCTAATGTTTGTTAAGAGATTAGGAGCTTTCTACTTCCTGCTTTTCGGTTTTTGAGTTGCAGGATTCATACCTTCTATAATGATCCTAGTGTTTGGTAAGAGAATAACTCTATTTCACATTGATTCTCTCTTTTGCATTTTTGTTTTGGAAGGTAGTATTTTGTCCATCCATCCTTTCCACAGAAAGGACAGAGGTTGCCAAACACTTGCAAGAAGGCCTATGTTCCTTTAAAGAAGGAGTTCTTAACTCAATTCTCAGGATACACCCAGCTGGTTTATCTACAATGAATATGCAAATCTATCTCTTACATATTTACAGTGGGGGAAATAAGTATTTGATCCCTTGCTGATTTTGTAAGTTTGCCCACTGACAAAGACATGAGCAGCCCATAATTGAAGGGTAGGTTATTGGTAACAGTGAGAGATAGCACATCACAAATTAAATCCGGAAAATCACATTGTGGAAAGTATATGAATTTATTTGCATTCTGCAGAGGGAAATAAGTATTTGATCCCCCACCAACCAGTAAGAGATCTGGCCCCTACAGACCAGGTAGATGCTCCAAATCAACTCGTTACCTGCATGACAGACAGCTGTCGGCAATGGTCACCTGTATGAAAGACACCTGTCCACAGACTCAGTGAATCAGTCAGACTCTAACCTCTACAAAATGGCCAAGAGCAAGGAGCTGTCTAAGGATGTCAGGGACAAGATCATACACCTGCACAAGGCTGGAATGGGCTACAAAACCATCAGTAAGACGCTGGGCGAGAAGGAGACAACTGTTGGTGCCATAGTAAGAAAATGGAAGAAGTACAAAATGACTGTCAATCGACAAAGATCTGGGGCTCCACGCAAAATCTCACCTCGTGGGGTATCCTTGATCATGAGGAAGGTTAGAAATCAGCCTACAACTACAAGGGGGGAACTTGTCAATGATCTCAAGGCAGCTGGGACCACTGTCACCACGAAAACCATTGGTAACACATTACGACATAACGGATTGCAATCCTGCAGTGCCCGCAAGGTCCCCCTGCTCCGGAAGGCACATGTGACGGCCCGTCTGAAGTTTGCCAGTGAACACCTGGATGATGCCGAGAGTGATTGGGAGAAGGTGCTGTGGTCAGATGAGACAAAAATTGAGCTCTTTGGCATGAACTCAACTCGCCGTGTTTGGAGGAAGAGAAATGCTGCCTATGACCCAAAGAACACCGTCCCCACTGTCAAGCATGGAGGTGGAAATGTTATGTTTTGGGGGTGTTTCTCTGCTAAGGGCACAGGACTACTTCACCGCATCAATGGGAGAATGGATGGGGCCATGTACCGTACAATTCTGAGTGACAACCTCCTTCCCTCCGCCAGGGCCTTAAAAATGGGTCGTGGCTGGGTCTTCCAGCACGACAATGACCCAAAACATACAGCCAAGGCAACAAAGGAGTGGCTCAGGAAGAAGCACATTAGGGTCATGGAGTGGCCTAGCCAGTCACCAGACCTTAATCCCATTGAAAACTTATGGAGGGAGCTGAAGCTGCGAGTTGCCAAGCGACAGCCCAGAACTCTTAATGATTTAGAGATGATCTGCAAAGAGGAGTGGACCAAAATTCCTCCTGACATGTGTGCAAACCTCATCATCAACTACAGAAGACGTCTGACCGCTGTGCTTGCCAACAAGGGTTTTGCCACCAAGTATTAGGTCTTGTTTGCCAGAGGGATCAAATACTTATTTCCCTCTGCAGAATGCAAATAAATTCATATACTTTCCACAATGTGATTTTCCGGATTTAATTTGTGATGTGCTATCTCTCACTGTTACCAATAACCTACCCTTCAATTATGGGCTGCTCATGTCTTTGTCAGTGGGCAAACTTACAAAATCAGCAAGGGATCAAATACTTATTTCCCCCACTGTATTTTGGATATCCTGAAAACCTGATTGGATGGGTATGTCCCATTGAGTGGGTTGTGAAACCACAGTCCTAGGACCTTGAAGGATTTTATTTTTATAATTAATGACTGGAAGTTGCTTCTAAGTTTTTGTCACATCTGTGCCTTCCACAGTTGCCCATTCAGCTAAAGGCCTGCCTGATACCATAATTAGGTGAAGACCATAGGAGCCACCAAACCGATACTCACTCAGCAAAGATAGCGAAAGAGACAGCCGCAAAGTACAAGAGAGGAGGACATTGAAAAGTCCAAGACTGAGCAATGGATCTCTGCTACAGAATCAGATAGGAGGAACCTTACCATTTTGCCCAAGGGGATTACCCAGATTCAGCAAGGGATCCTAAGGAACAGATACAAAGACCAAAGATTCACTAATTTACTGATCTGAGTTGCATTATGGATGTTACCAGGGAGAATTAATGTTGTACAAGCGCCTCAGTAAAGATTTATGTTGGAACACTACACTGGAGTTCAATTTGTTGGGACATTACTAGAGGATATACCATTCTATACCTTGGGTCCTAGAGGTCAAACTTCTTCTTGGATAAAGATTCCACACTGGAGTTTGGTGAGAGTGAGTCAGGGCTTGGTCTCAAATCTGAGTGCATAGAAGCATTGCCATACTAGGATAGACCGAAGGCCCAACAAGCCCAGTATCCTTTTTCGAACAGTGGCCAATCCAGGTCATAAGTATTGCCAAACTGGGAAAGACCAAAGGTCCATCAAGCCCAGTATCCTTTTTCCAATGTAACATGGTGTCAGAATTATTGAGCAGTATGTCAGTTGATTGTGCTGAATCAGATACAAATATATATAGCAGTACAAAAATACAGCTTAAAAAATATATTTGAAACTGCAGCAGAAACTGGCTTTCATTTCAAGCCCATCTTCCCCCTCCCTTTTCCTGGGAAACTTTTGGGAACACTTAACAGAGACAAAAGGGCACTGCTTCACAGAGATATAAAACTTCCTTCTCCTCCCACTTGAAGGACTGGTAACAAAAGCATGACTAAGGTGGGTACCTGAAGGCTCACCAACATCAAAACACAATTGCAGACAGAGGGTCTGGGAAGGCGTAACTCCAGCTATTGACAACAAAGAACTCAGAGGAAAACCATGAACAAAACATTTGCCTGTCATCAGAGGTATACCTGCCCCCTCCCATCAGCTATCAGACATGAAGACGCCAAGACATGTGCAGAAAGGAAAGACTTATAATGTGATCATGTGAACAGATTACAATAACCATAATGCCTTGCAAAATATCCAGTGCAAACCAGGAAGCAAATGATCCAGGACATGCACCCACCATGCTTCTCTGCTAACTATAAAAAGTCTGGAAATAGCCCAGCTTGCTCTCTTGGGACCTGCTTCTTCTTGGGATCTGCTGCTCTGGGTACCTACAGCTCTACCCTTCTCTCCTGTAACCATGTGTCATGTGCTCATCACTCAACTTTGTAACAAGGACTTGTAAGTAACTAATAATTCATATTTACCTTACTTAAGCACAGATTCTCTGTAAGATCTCTTAAGCCTCATCTCTCGCTGCAACATTAATTGCTAAAATTGTAACTTAATAAACCCTTTGAAGCTAAATATATATATGGTCTGTTCTTTCTTAAACCTGGTAATGCAGGTTAATGCAATCCAATAAATACACTTAATTCCTTTTATTCTTGCAATTGTAAATCATTCTTACCTTATGGGTAAGTGGTGGAGAAATTATAAATATTAGCGAGTGCTCTCAAGCAATATTCCCCCAAGATAAATCATTTCTTGTAACACCAACAGTGGCCAATCCAGGTCATAACTACCTGGCAAGATTCCAAAAGAGTAAAACAGATTTTATGCTGCTTATCCCGGGAGGACATGCTCATGGATGTTTGCTGTTTTTGGAAATGTACATCTTTTCATTTTATATTTAGCAGATTATGGAAGAAAATGCATTTTTGTTACTTTACCAGTATTTTCACTACTTATAGAATCTGGTTTTCTTGGGGGGGGGGGGGTATCAAGGTGACTGTGCAGTGCAGGGGCATGATGGGGTTGGGTAGGGGCGGGGTAGCGGCATGACAGGGCAGGGTGGGGCATGGCAGAGGGTAGGGCTGCATTTTTTTTGTGTCCTCTTTTTTGTCACAGCAAATATGGTAACCCTAACTGAGGTATATTATTATTATTTATTACATTTGTACCCTGCTCTTTCACACACATGGCAGGCTCAATGTGGCAAATGAAATGAGCGTTAGGAGGTAAGCATAGGAAGATGGAGAGGAATAGATATGGGATAGCAATGGGAAACATTGTCAATGTATAACAATCGTTGGTAAAATTCATGTGGGCAGGCTTTAGTAAGTTGAATCATTAGGGTAGGCTTTCTTGAAGAGATGGGTCTTCAAAGCTTTTCTGAAGGGCAAAAGGCTGTTGATTGTACGGATGGATCTTGGTAGCGCATTCCAAAGCTGGCTACCCAAAAAAGAAAAGTTGGATGCGTAGAAGGATTTGTACTTAATACCTTTGCAGTTGGGAAGGTGTAAATTAAGGTAAGTACAGGAAGATGTCAAACTATTTCTGGTTGGAAGGTCGATAAGGTTATTCATGTAGGTGGGGGCTTCTCCGTGTAATACTTTGTATACCCAAATTCCTGATACTGCAATCCATCTCTGCTGCTCTCAGCACCTTATTGTAACAAGAGACAACAGCAACGGCTTTATAAATGTGCAGGAGCTCTTTTCTGAGCACTTTTTTTAGGGCTGTACTGAATATTTATATTCAATTCGATTTGGCCCGAATACATTATTCTTAGTTATTCACCTGAATAGTGATTTAAATTTGCATACGAATGATCTGGAGCTGTACTGTGCTAAATCCTACTGAAATAAACACTTGATCTCTGATTTCATGTTGCTTCTTTTATTATTTGTTATGTTAAAGCTCAATGCCCATTATTCGTATTTGGCCAAATAATATTTTTCATTATTCATATTTGACCGAATAGTAAAATATGCTATTTGGTACAGCTCTAACGTGTGTAGTCATGTATTCCTGTCTTCTTCCTAGAGGCAGCATGAGCTTTGGAGTGTGAAAGACAAGTATCAGGGTATAGGGCACAGAGAGGCCTTGCTTTGTGAAGAACATACATTGCACATTGTAACTTCTCCTCTTCCCCCTCCAGAGCTTCCTTTTTTGAGTCTCTCTAGCCTTTCATGGAGTTTTCAGTGCTCTTCTATATTTTGTTTTTGGCCATACGAATCCTCTTTGGTGTCTACACTGCCGAGGTTGTTTTGCTCCACAATATTTTTGAAAGTGTAGGTGTGCCTTGGGTTTGAAAAGGTTGGGAAACAGTGTACTAAGACCAGGACCATCTTCAGAAAGGTAGGAAAGCTGAAACCACCCCAGGCACCTCAGATCAGGTTAATTTCTCCAGATGAGTTAAAAATGGGAAGAGAAGGGAGTTGAGTCAGGTATGTGGGCCCCATTTTCCCTTCACCAGCTGACTCCACAAAGTAGGCTTCTGGGAAAGCAGAATGGTGATAGATTGTCAGTGAGCAGAAGGCCTATGAAGAGCTCCACTTTTCGTTACCTTATCAGACCTTGCTGTAGGCTAAAGATGGCCCTGTCTGAGTGAGTGAGCAGGAGAAAGCCCCCTTTGCCACTGCCGACACAGCCCCATAGCTGTCCAGGAGATAATGTCTTTAGGGGCATCATCCTGATCTGAATCTTCATGGTGGCTTGTGGCCTAACTGCACTTGCCAGTAGAGGTTTAACTCAATAGAGAGATAGTGTCTGAGGATCTCAAGGCAGTGAAACAATGTGACAAGGTGGTGGCTGTTGCCTGAAGAATGCTAGGTTGCATAGAGAGAGGTATAACCAGCAGAAGAAAGGAGGTGTTTATGCACCGTACAAGTCATTGTAGAGACCTCACTTAAGAGTATTGTGTCCAGTTTTGGAGGCCGTATCTCTTCAAGGGCATAAAAAGACC
Organism: Microcaecilia unicolor; assembly: GCF_901765095.1. Taxonomy (NCBI): domain Eukaryota; kingdom Metazoa; phylum Chordata; class Amphibia; order Gymnophiona; family Siphonopidae; genus Microcaecilia; species Microcaecilia unicolor. The sequence continues at coordinate 26,561,009 of NC_044033.1, read as the reverse complement.
TGAGGAGGTTCAGAGGAAGGCGACAAAAATGATACAGGGTTACATGGTAACATAGTAGATGATGGCAGAAAAAGACCTGCACGGTCCATCCAGTCTGCCCAACAAGATAAACTCATATGTGCTACTTTTTGTGTATACCTTACCTTGATTTGTATCTGCCATTTTCAGGGCACAGACCGTAGAAGTCTGCCCAGCACTAGCCCCGCCTCCCAACCACCAGCCCCCCCTCCCCCACTGGCTCTGCCACCCAATGTCAGCCAAGCTTCTGAGGATCCATTCCTTCTGAACAGGATTCCTTTATGTTCATCCCATGCATGTTTGAATTCTGTTACCGTTTTCATCTCCACCACCTCCCACGGGAGGGCATTCCAAGTATCCACCACTCTCTCTGTGAAAAAATACTTCCTAACATTTTTGTTGAGTCTGCCCCTCTTCAATCTCATTTCATGTCTTCTAGTTCTACCGCCTTCCCATCTCCAGAAAAGGTTCGTTTGCGGATTAATACCTTTCAAATATTTGAACGTCTATCTGTTTCTCCTTTCCTCCAGGGTATACATGTTCAGGTCAGCAAGTCTCTCCTCATACATCTTGTAACGCAAATCCCATACCATTCTCATAGCTTTTCTTTGCACCGCTTCAATTCTTTTTGTGCATTAAGATGTATGAGAAGAGACTAGAGTACTTGAATATGTATACACTAGAGAAAAGGAGAGAGAGAGGTGATATGCCACAGACATTTAAGTACTTGAATGGTATTAATATACAAGCAAACCTCTTCCAGAGAAGTAGGGACGGTAGAACTAGAGGACATCTTTTTTGAGATACGGAGACCAGTACTGAGCACCTGGAGTATTGTGTTCAGTACTGGTCTCCGTATCTCAAAAAAGATATAGTAGAATTGGAAAAGGTACAGCGAAGGGCGACGAAAATGATAGTGGGGATGGGACGACTTTCCTATGAAGAGAGGCTGAGAAGGCTAGGGCTTTTCAGCTTGGAGAAGAGACGGCTGAGGGGAGATATGATAGAAGTGTATAAAATAATGAGTGGAATGGATCGGGTGGATGTGAAGCGACTGTTCACGCTATCCAAAAATACTAGGACTAGAGGGCATGAGTTGAAGCTACAGTGTGGTAAATTTAAAACGAATCGGAGAAAATTTTTCTTCACCCAACGTGTAATTAGACTCTGGAATTCGTTGCCGGAGAACGTGGTACGGGCGGTTAGCTTGACGGAGTTTAAAAAGGGGTTAGATAGATTCCTAAAGGACAAGTCCATAGACTGCTATTAAATGGACTTGGAAAAATTCCGCATTTTTAGGTATAACTTGTCTGGAATGTTTTTACGTTTGGGGAGCGTGCCAGGTGCCCTTGACCTGGATTGGCCACTGTCGGTGACAGGATGCTGGGCTAGATGGACCTTTGGTCTTTCCCAGTATGGCACTACTTATGTACTTATGTAAGTTGCAGGGAGGTAGACTTAGGAGTAACATCAGGAAATACTTTTTCACAGAGATGGTGGTGGACACCTGGAATACCCTTCCAGGACTCATGGTAGAGTCAAAAATGGTGGGTAAATTCAAAAATGCGTGGGATAGACATAGGGAATGCCTAAATAGAAAGAGAATAGAAACACAACATGGCTGTTGAGGTGTTATGTTGGGCAAGAGTAGTGGGAACTAAAGCCAAAGCTGGACAAATTTCTACAGTCTGTGTCCTGCAAATGGCAAAAGACTGAAGATTTGTCAAATCCAGCATGGGGGAACTAAGGCCGATGCTGGACAGACTTCTACTGTCTGTGTTCCACAATTGGCAAAAGACAGGTGAAGCTTTGGCAACTCCAGTGTTGTAGATCACTTTATTGTCAAATGCTGTGAGTGAGGGTGCTGTTCAGCTGAGGGGGAGACATCTTGACTGGTAAGTTGAATGCTTTCGGCAATAGTTGGAAATGATATGGGGTTATAACCAAGACTCCCATAATGTTTGGCTGCCTATATGGTTGGAATAGTGGAGACTCGACACACAGAGTGACAGGCAGGGCTCTGAACACCTTGTTGGGCAGACTGGATAGATGATGCGGGTCTTTATCTGCTGTCATTTACTGTGTAGTCTTGGAGCTCCTTCCTATAGACCAGTCTTGACCTGTTCCTCCTTACTCAGATGGACCCAAACGTTGCCTGCTTTTGCATTCTCCAGTCAATATAACCCAGGATGTATTAGTGCTGGCTGCTCTTCTTACATAGCTTGGTGTAGTAAGCCATGCTTCACCTGTGGCTTATCTAGAGGTACAGGTAAGATATATGATATTCACTAGAGCAGTGTTCGTCAATGCAAGGCCAATAGTGGCCCCTGGAGATCTCTGGGGCAGCCCTCATCATCATTTTTTTTTTTTTTTTTTTTTTGCTACTCTGCCTCTCTACTCTAGCTCGTGGCAGAAAGGGGGAAGTGGATGGGAGGACAGGCATTTCTCAATACAGGAAGAGAATGTATTTGTAAATACCCTTCTCCTCGAGGATACACACAATAAAACATGTGATAGCAGGCTGGTGAGGCGGATGTCATTGACACACACTGATAAGCAGTGTTGGGGCTTCTCATGGGAAGATATTTGGCATCTATACTTTAGCTCATTTGGATCCAAAGTGGTCCAGACTTAAAAATGAATGAAGACCGCTGCATTAGAGAGAAAGTTCCATCTCATGATCGATGATGGGGAATCCCAACATTTTAAAGGCAGGACTGAGTGAAAAGCAGATGCATGTACCAGGGAGGAAGTGACATCAGTGAAGGTGAGCTCCAGAACTGCCAGTCACTTCAATAGCTTATTCACATCAACTGTAGTGTAAAACTCTGTTGTACACTGTGGTGAGCTAGTATATAGTGTTGGTTGCAAAGAAGCGACAGATGGAATTAAAATCATTTTTGAGTGAAAGTGAAAGTTGAAGTTATACTCGTGTATTAGCCCTCTCCTCAAGTCACTTCATTGGCTCCCTGTTTCCGCATACAGTTCAAACTCTTATTGATTTTCAAGTGCATTCAGTCTGCAGCTCCTCAGCACCTCCCCACTCTTATCTCTCCCTACACTCCTCCCTGGAAACTCCGTTCACTGGGTAAATCTCTCTTAACTGCACCCTCCTCCTCCACCACTAACTCCAGACTCCGTTCCTTTTATCTTGCTGCACCATATGCCTGGAATAGACTTCCTGAGCCGGTAAGTCAAGCTCCATCTCTGGCCATCTTCAAATCTAAGCGAAAAGCTCACCTTTTTGATGCTGCTTTTAACTCCTCCTATTCACTTGTTCAGTACAGTACCCATGTCTATTTTATCATTCCCACCTTAAGTAATTCCCTTATCCCTTATTTGTCCTGTTTGTCTGTCCTAATTAGATTGTAAGCTCTGTCTAGCAGGGACTGTATCTTTATGTCCAGTGTACAGCGCTGTGTACGTCTAGTAGCGGTATAGAAATGATAAATAATAAAAGTAATAGTCTTTGGGATTCCGGAATCTTGCTATTCTTTGGGATTCCGGAATCTTGCTACTCTTTGTCCTTATCCCTTATTTGTCCTGTTTGTCCTGATTAGAGTGTAAGCTCTGTCGAGCAGGGACTGTCTCTTTATGTTCAGTGTACAGTGCTGTGTACGTCTAGTAGCACTATAGAAATGATAAGTAGTAGTAGTAGTACTATGTGACGATCCCAGTGCTATGACAAACAACACTTACATGCTATCACTCCAAAGTGCAAGGGTGCATCCTGTGTGGAAGTCGCAGTGCTGTGCTCTCTAGCTGTGACATAGGGCAGATAAGCCCATTCCTCTTCCTGTGCTTGGCCCCTAGGATCAGCCGTTGCCGCTCTGTTTGCAGAACTGTGACGTTGGTAATAAATCATACAATACATCATCCATGAACTGATTTCCAGTCTGGTTACTGTAAGTAAAGGTACAGGGAAATTAGGAGGATTTATGTACACTGAGAAACTGGTCGGAGGGTTGCATCAGCATTTCTCAGCTTTCGACCCAGAAAGTGCTGTGTTTTGCTGGAGGAGAGAGCTTTTCCTTTGCTCATCCGTCTGGATGGGGTGCATCTTAAGACAGAGCCTGCCGTGCTCTGTAGCAGTGGGCAGAGGTAGGTATCAAAAATGACCGTAATTACAATAATAACAACCATTTGGATTTGTGACACTTTGCTTAGTCAAGATCGGGAGGCGGGGCTGGTGGTTGGGAGGCGGGGATAGTGCTGGGCAGACTTATACGGTCTGTGCCAGAGCCGGTGGTTGGGAGGCAGGGCTGGTGGTTGGGAGGTGAGGATAGTGCTGGGCAGACTTATACGGTCTGTGCCAGAGCCGGTGGTTGGGAGGAGGGGCAGGTGGTTGGGAGGTGGGGATAGGGCTGGGCAGACTTATACGGTCTGTGCCCTGAAGAGCACAGGTACAAATCAAAGTAGGGTATACACAAAAAGCAGCAAATATGAGTTATCTTGTTGGGCAGACTGGATGGACCGTGCAGGTCTTTTTCTGCCGTCATCTACTATGTTACTATGTTACTATATGCAATGTTTGTGCTTCATAGGACTGCCTGCTGTGCAGTCACCCTAGGGTGTTTGATTTGGCCGCATGCTTCCCTTACCCAGAGGGCTCAATAAGGGCCGCCGAGAGGAGGGGACGGGTATAGAAATATTTTGACACCCACCTGATATGCGTAATCCCCAATTAAATCTAATTAGTGCCAATAATTGCTTGTTAGAAAGCCAATTATTAGCACTAATTGGTTTGCTTTTCTATTAAATTGCGTGTGCAAATTGGGGCCGCGCTTAAATTTGTGCGTGCAATATTTTGCGACCTTTAAAGAATCAGGGGGTTTATGCCTACAGGCTTCTTAGCATTTAGCACACGCTAATTCCATTTGCTCAAGCTAAGCTTTAGTAAAAGGGCCCCTAAATAATGTAATTTATATTTTACCCTAAGGATCTGGCACTGTCACCGGGTTAAGTGCCAGAGCTCGTGTTTAATGTAATGGGTACATTCAGTGCTACTGTCCATACAGATAATGGTATTGAAAATATAGACTGACTGGTGACCACATCAGCACCTTCTGTTTAGCTGATTAGGCCTAAACTTAATGAATAAATTAACAGTTTAGCAGATAAATATTGCTGTTAAATGGATAATTTGTGGTGCCACCTTCACTCCTCCCTTAACCCAGCTCATAATTATACAGACTTTGAGTGATTTAAATGGCCTAATGCTATGTTTAGTTATTCAGATTCTATGGATAGGGCAGCCGGTGCATAACTCTCTATGAACATTGGCCCGGCATTCATTTTTCAGTCTTGCTTGTGTAACTGTATAATTTTCTTATTTATTTATTTAGTGGGGAGAGGAGAAAGGAACGGTCAGGAAAAAGGATCTCAGATATGAGCAGAGGGAGTGGATGTTGGGGATGGCAGAGGAGAGTCAGAAGTTATCCTGAGAATAAAGGAAAAGAGAGAGATGAAGAAAATGAAAGGGGAAAAAAGATTGCAGCAGAGGAAGTGGGAGGGTCAGGAATCTAGAAGGTGAGGAGGAAGGGGTGGTAATGTTCCCCTTATGTTGATGAGAAGGGAACAACATTTGATTTTCCTATGGAATACGGTAATTCCCCATGGTCTCAATAAAGAAATCGAATGGCTTAGCCTATAAGATGTAAAGTATTTAAACCCCGCTGTCCTGATGTGAGCCATACATCTGTGTGGGCATCCATTTTGGGTGTACCCACGGTCGTGTGGTGGCATGAATGAGATTTCAACAGCTTGATGTAGCTGGTAAGCATTTTTGTGTATATTGTTATGTATTTGTGCATTGTATGAGATGGAATGATGTGAAGAAAAAGTTTTCATCGCTACTGTTGTTCCATTTAGAGATACTGACCCCTGAAGATGCTCAGGTGGAAATGACATGTCCTAAAATTTAACGCCATTCAATACGATGATTAACATGAGTACAAAAGAAGAAAGAGGAACAATTCGGGAGAATCGTTACTATTTCACTCAACATTATTGAACATCAACAGCTCCAATTTGGTTGAAGCAGAGCAAATGAAGCATATGGTGACATAGTTTCACAGGCTAAATCCCTCCTCTCAATACCCTTCTCCACCACCGCCAACTCCAGGCTCCGCTCATTCTGCCTCGCCTCACCCTATGCTTGGAACAACCTTCCTGAGCCCTTAAGCCAAGCCCCCTCCCTGCCCGTCTTCAAGTCTTTGCTTAAAGCCCACCTCTTCAATGCTGCGTTCGGCACCTAACCCTTACCGTTCAGTGAATCCAGACTGCCCCAATTTGACTGCCCCTATCGGACCGACCGTTCACTTGTCTATTAGATTGTAAGCTCTTTGAGCAGGGACTGTCTCTCTTTGTTAAATTGTACAGCGCTGCGTAACCCTAGTAGCGCTCTAGAAATGTTAAGTAGTAGTAGTAGTAGTTCTGGGATTGGGGAAGAGGAAAGAAAGTTCTGGGAGCAAGAAGAAAGAGGGAGCAGGGTAGTTGTGAGCATGGAGTAGAAAAAGGAAGTGGAGAAGGAATCTGAGATAAGGGAAAGGAGATGCCCCTTCCCTGGCTCCAGTCTTGATTCCTCCCAGTCCAGTTTTCCTTTTTACCCCCCCCCCCCCACACACACCCAGTCCATCCTCTCTCACATCCCCAGTGGATTCTATTCCATCTTCTAGCCCCTTTCTCAATCCCTCCTCCCCAATTAATCTCCCTCTCACATTCCTCCAGCCTTTCCTCACCCCCCCCCCCCCCCGCCTATCCAAAACTGATCCTCCTTTTGCCTCCAGGTCAATCCTCACTTGTTTCTCATATCCCTTCATGCTTAACTGATTCCCTCAGCTTTCTCCTCTTATCCCTTCTCTCTCCTCTGTTACTTCCTGCTCTCCCTATTTCTATTTCCACATCCTCGGCAATCTAATGATCTGACCTGCATCCAAGACGAGGAGAACAACAGGACCTAAGTCCATGTCCTCCTCCTCCTCTGCCAATAGGAGGTGCCAGATGATTGCATACTTCAAAGTGTGAGTGGGGTCCTGACCACAGAGGATGAAGACAAGGTTCAATCCATTGCCTCCACTTCTTTTCCTGCCAGCTGAGTTGGTGACAAAGGGTAGAAGATCAGGTAAATGGTAGGAGTAGGGGTGGGAGAAAGTGCACCAGCCCACCACAAACCTGGCTCCTGGTTCCCACAACACCACAGGAGGCTGGCAGTTCTACAGAAATGGCACGGATTTTGCCATAGCCACAAATTGTAGGAAACCAGGGGCTTTGAATATGGCAGTATAAATGCATCATGATGAATTCCACTTTATGTTTAAACCATCTTTATCAGCAAATAATATGACTTCACAAAACAGTCACAATAAATTATAACCAAAATAAAGATGAATATCATTATCAAAACAACTCAAAACATTTTCGTTTTATGAAGTCCCACCTCTCACTCCAGCATGATGCCCACACCTCTCTCTCCCACTCAACCTTAATTCATTTTTTAATGCATTAAGAATGACACTGAAAAGTCATATTGTTAACATACCTAGAATTGAGTCCCAGATATCCAAAAATTGCTCAACAGATTTCTCTCCCAAGTGGAAGGCAGTCATTTTCTCCATACATAATAACTCATGCACAGCATTTCTCCACTGGGTAAATGTGGGAGGTTCTGATTGAATCCACATAATTAAAATATATTTCATTGCAACCAAACAAGCTTTGCAAATGAATAATTCCTGAGCCGAAGCCACCAGCTCCAAGTCCTCTGTTAAGTCTAACGTATAATCCAAAGTTGGTCTATGCTGCTGACTATTTGTCTTTGGATATTGCTGTGTATAATGTATAAAAGTATCATCCAAAGAGCCACATTTAGCACAGTTCCCTGATAGCTGCGGCCATACTTTATCAGCCCATTGAATTCCACTTTAAAAACCAAGCTCATCATTTAACTGGGTCCCTACTTGGGGCCAGATGCACAAAGCTTACCTTGCTATTAACGTTTGCTTTAGACTGGTTCTAGCCAGTCTACAGCAAATGTTTACGTAGCTAGTACTGCACAAAGGGGTTTTCCGTGGCTCTAACGTGTGCCGTTAGCAGCCACCGAGAACCTCTTGCAAATGTATTACAATGAGCTCATTAGTATTCTAACAAGCTCATTCGTAATCTAATGTGTATTACAGGGGATACACAGCTCCAGAGCATCCCTAATTTAACAAGCAAATTTTACAGCTGCTGTAGAGCTGTCGGAGAGGAGAGCTGACAAACAGCGAGGATGCACAAGAGGAGATCCGTGCAGCTCATTTGCATGCGATACCCTTTGTGCATTGATGTTAGCGATTCACTAAATTTTAGCAAGGCAGCCGTATTTTACGGCTGCCTTTGTGTATTGGGGCCTTGGTTGTGGTCTCAGCAGAGAGCCCAAGATATATTGGCATGGAGACTGATTTACTCTTTTGGCCCTAGCGTTGGTTGATCCTGAGTAGTGTGGAGGCACAGTGCCATGGCAGTATGAGGTCATTTTTATTGATGGTTAAAGGTTACTCTATATAGTGCTCAATCACCAATGTCTTCACTTTACCTCACTGGTTATAATTGTCTCACTTCATCAAAAAATTATAAAATTTTGCAGTAACTGATTCTTAAATATCACATTTATTCATTCAGGTTTTTTTTTTTTGGGGGGGGGGAGAGGGTTGTGTGTGTGAAGGGAAAAGACCTCAGTGACTTTAATGGCCTTTTTATTGGGCACATTAAAAAGCCTTACAGAAAGACCACCATCATTGGTCTAAAAAACCCTTAGTTTTTTACCTCTATATTCTTATTTCCTATTTGTTTCAAACATTTCAAACACGTCACTTATCCTATATCAATTATCAATTCTCTGTGATTTTTCAATGAAAAACTTCTTTGTTAATCAACGAGGGCTCACTTATCTTTTATGTAGACTCAATAGGCTCAACGGAGCCGTCCGTTTCGCTAATAATCGCTTCTTCGGGAGCTAACATAACCCTCTCCAAGGCAAAGCAAAATTATATAGCTCACTCATATACATCCAAAGGTTATGTAATCCTTTCAAGAAAGCCAGTTAATCGTTTAACCTATTAGGGGATATAACCACAAAGTCATGGTATGGTTACATTTTCAGTTTGATAATACTAGAGTGGAGGAGTGGCCTAGTGGTTAGGGTGATGGACTTTGGTCCTAAGGAACTGAGTTCAATTCCCGGCACAGGCAGCTCCTTGTGACTCTGGGCAAGTCACTTAACCCTCCATTGCCTGCCGCATTGAGCTTGCCATGAGTGGGAAAGCGCGGGATACAAAAATAAATAAAATAGAGCTCTGCTAAGGAACAGGTTATTTTGAGTTAGTCTTCATTGAGCCAAACTTACGTTCCTTGTGCCATCACCATTCAGTTGGATAGGCAATGCCTTAAAAGGTGGAGGATAAATGTATTTTTTTTTTAAATTTGACATTTATATCCCATATTATCCCAAGCAAACTCAGGTTCAATGTGGCTTACATTTGAAAATACAGTGAGGCATAATAATAGAATTCAGTAACATCATGGGAGCAAGTAGATGGATGTGTCTGAAACACTTAACAAAGCTGAGATTAGCATATAAACCCAACTGGACATTTAAAAATCTGTCCTTTAAATATTTCCTTAATTATTACTTCGAAAGGAGTGAAGCCTGTGAAAACTGGGATTGCTTTAATCAGTGGGATTTGAATTAGAGACTTAAGTATATGTATTGTTAAATAATTTCTGGTTTTTAAAAGAGAGAGAGAATGTAATCAGATGTATTATTTCTAACTAAAATCTGGACAATAAGTATGTTCCTAATGAAATGAATTGACTATACACCGTATTTGGTCTTGAAGAAGCCAACCAGATGATCAATGTGGAATAACAAATTAGATGAGTAATATCTGGGGAGAATCAGGTTAATACCATGTTTTCTTTTTTTCTGTTTACTGTTTAATTGATCTTCTTGTCTTATCTCACTCTCCCTATTTTTCTTCACTTTGTGGTCTAAGAAAGAGAAAGATTGTATATAATCCATATATCTAGTTGGGATTGTTTTCTTCTTATCTTGTATTAATGTAATACAGTCATCTCTGTATTACTGTTTGCAAGTGACCCTTGTAAAATGAAAAAATTATAAATAAATGATTTTAAAAAAATCTGTCCTTTAATGATGCTGCTTGTTCAGAAATCATAGCCATAACTATAGACAGTTATTCAAATATTATCACATGCACACACCAGAACAGGCATCCATATACACATTGCAAAAATAAACAAGAACTTCTACGAGAACATCCAAAACTTAATTTTTATTTCCTCATTTCCATCTTCCAAAATTCTAGACAGCAGATGTGTACAGATCAGTAGGACCCAAAGCAATCCAAAACAAGTAATGTCAGAAACAACATAGTTTATACCTAATTGTATAACCACCCTTAGGTTTTGCCTTTGGGTTTAAAAGCAATAGCATGTGCATGTAAGGTCTGGATAAACAAATTAAGACCATAGTAACATAGTAGATGGCAGATAAAGACCTGTATAATCCATCCAGTCAAAGTTTTAAGCAAATGCCCCAAATATGTAATACTTGGTAGCAATAATGAAACAATGATGGAACATTCACATAGCAGGTAGCCTACAGATATATTTTCCACTGAACATTAATTGACTTTGTATGAACTTGGCGACTAGTAGTGTGCTGCTTGCATTTACATCCAAACAGACTTTAAGTAGAAATAAATATATACAACAGAACTGGCACAGTTAGACTGACTCTAGACTTCTACATGAAGGTAGCACTTCCCTCATTATTCAATACCTGTCTTTTAAATAATAGTAATAAAAAATATCAAGTTAATTTTTATAATATACCACTGCATTCCACAAAACAAAAGGAGCAAGTTCCCACAAACCATCTTTTTCTCTTGATGTACCCACAGGAAACAAATGTTTAATGCTCCTAGGCTTCAACCTGATTAATGTTTAAAAATCCCCATTGTACTTATAAATAGTAGATTGTTGAGCACCTGATTCTCATAACACAATGTTTTGGTGGCACTTTACTAGGTGAAACCATCTTAGCACCAATACAGTGTGTGCTTGGGTTTTCCTACAACCAGCTCCTCGAAATGACACTCTAAGCAATGCAAGATTATTCCATTCTGAGGGTTCCTCTGTGTACGTCCATAAGCTGTACAAGCCGACATGTTTCTATTACCAACAAGGATGCAGCAGTGGATAGTTTTTGTTGCGTCCATCATTATGACGGTTCCGTGGGGGGGAGGGGGGACTTCAACTTTTTCACATCATCCCGTCTCCTGTCATTAAACCTCCTTGTGCAGTACAGTACAAGTGCTAGGGGAAGAGGGGCAGGAGGCCTTAGAGAAAGCTAGGGAGACTCGTGAGCAGTGGCGTAGCTGAGTGGGCCGAGGCCCACCCTGTTAGGGCTCAGGTCCACCCAACAGTAGCACACATTTAGCGGTAGCTGTTGGGGATCCCAAGCTCTGCCAGCTGAAGACTTCCCTCTGAGGGTAACAAAAATGCTGTTCTCCACGATACTGGCACCTGCGCATGTTCCGTTTTCAGTGCAAGCCTGCTGCAGACTGCCAAGGTGGAGAGAAGCATTTTCCCGCCATCTTAGATATTTTTTTTTTGGTGGAGGAGGGGGGAGAACACTTGTTGCCCACCCACTTCTTGCCTAGGCCCACCCAAAATCTGCTGTCTGGCTACGCCCCTGCTCGTGAGTATCTGGATTGGGGTTTATTGAGAAGTAGAAATGTAAGAGAAATGGACGAAAGTGTGAGGAGTTTGCTGCTGCAAGCTGAGAAATAGCTGCCAGCAAGTAAAACAATTTTGCATGACGGTGGGCAGAGCTGGTTGCAGGCAGTGGGCACAAGAACAGTATACAGCGTCAGAAGAGTGTGTATGTCTGCCTGAAAAGTGGCAGCATGTATGCATGTGCATGTGTGTGAATGAAGAGAAACTTTGTATGTGTGTGTATGGATCTCAAGAATGAGAGTAAGCATGCATATGCATAAGTATTGACTGAAGAGTGATTACATTCGTGTGTGTGTCTGTGCGTACATGAGTCCAAAGAGTGAGAGTGCATGCATGTGTGTATTTAAAGAGAATGAGTATGTACATGTGTGTGTGTATATATATGTCTGATAAATTGTCTGTTGCTTATGTTTGAATTATTCTTGCTGTACACCGCCTTGAGTGAATTCCTTCAAAAAGGTGGTAAATAAATACTAATAAATAAATAAATAAAAGCACATGCAGGTGACTGAAAAGTGTGTGTATGCTTCTCTGAAGAATGTAAGTTTGCAAACAACTGCCTGAACATTGTGTGAGTTTGTGTATCTAAAGAATGAGAGTGTGCATGCATGTGTTTGAAGACTGAGTATGTGTGCGTGCATCTGAAGAATGACAGTGTACATACATGTGTCTGAAGAGCGAGTGTGTGTGTGTCTGCAGAATGAGAGTATGCATGCATGTGTCAAAACTGTATATGTGTGTTTGTGTCTAGAGAATGAGAATGCTCATGTATGTGTCTGAAAAGTGTATGTGTGTGTTTCTGAAGAATGAGAGAATGCACACGTGTGTGACGAGTGAGTGTGTGTATGCGTATGTGTCCGAAGAGTGAAAGTGTCCATGCATGTGTGTATGTGTGTCTGAAGAATAAGATTATGGATGCATGTGTCTGAAGAATGAATGTGTATGTGTGTGTATCTCTATCTGTGAAGAATAAGAAAGTTCATCCGTATGTCATAAGTACAGAAGTATTGCCACACTGGGACAGACCAAACGTCCATCAAGCCCAGCATCCTGTTTCCAACAGTAGCCAATCCAGGTCACAAATACCTGGCAAGATCCCCAAAAAGTATAAAACATTTTATACTGCTTATCCCCAAAATAGTGGATTTTACCCAAGTCCAATTTAATAATGGTCTATGGACTTTTCCTTTAGGAAGCTGGACAAAACGTTTTTAAACTCTGCTAAGCTGACCGCCTTTACCACATTCTCCGGCAACGAATTCCAGAGTTTAATTACACGTTGAGTGAAGAAAAAGTTTCTCTGATTCATTTTAAATATACTACTTTGTAGCTTCATCAAATGACCCCTAGTCCTAGTATTTTTTGGAAAGCGTAAACAGACGCTTCACGTCTACCTGTTCCACTCCACTCATTATTTTATAGACCTCTATCATATCTCCCCTCAGCTGTCTTTTCTCCAAGCTGAAGAGCACCAGCCGCTTTAGCCTTTACTCACAGGGAAGTCGTCCTATCCCATTTATCATTTTCGTCGCATATCCAGCAGATAGCCAAGACCTGTCGTTTCTTCCTCTTCAACATCAGCAAAATTCACCCTTTCCTCTCTGAACACACCACCCGAACCCTCGTCCACGCTCTCATTACCTCGCGCCTTGACTACTGCAACCTACTCCTCACCGGCCTCCCACTTAGCCATCTATCCCCCCTTCAATCTGTCCAGAACTCTGCTGCACGTCTTATATTCCGCCAGAACCGATCTACTCATATCACCCCTCTCCTCAGGTCACTTCACTGGCTTCCAATCAGATACCACATACAGTTCAAGCTTCTCCTCCTTACCTACAAATGCACTCAGTCTGCTGCACCTCACTACCTCTCTACCCTCATCTCCCCTTACGTTCCAGCCCGAAACCTCCATTCACAGGACAAATCTCTCCTCTCGGTACCCTTCTCCACCACCGCCAACTCCAGGCTCCGCTCATTCTGCCTCGCCTCACCCTATGCCTGGAACAACCTTCCTGAGCCCTTACGCCAAGCCCCCTCCCTGCCCATCTTCAAGTCTTTGCTCAAAGCCCACCTCTTCAATGCTGCCTTCGACACCTAACTCTCACCTCTCAGGAAATCCAGACTGCCCCAATTTGACTACCCCTATCGGACTGACTGTCTTTAGATTGTAAGCTCTTTGAGCAGGGACTGCCCTTTATGTTAAATTGTACAGTGCTGCGTAACCCTAGTAGCACTTTAGAAATGTTAAATAGTAGTAGTAGTAGTAGTAGCCCTTCTCTGCACCTTTTCGAATTCCACAATCAGGCTTATTTTTGAAAGAGAAGGGCGGGCATATTCCGACCCAAATCAGGAGATGGCTGCCCTTCTCCTGTGCACTCACAAATCGGTATAATCAAAAGCCGATTTTGGGCGCCCCCAACTGCAGTCCATTGCAGAGACGAACAAAGTTCCCAGGGGCGTGTCGGAAGGGTAGCGAAGGTGTGCCAGGGGCGTGCCAGGGCGTGCTTAAGAGATGGCCACCCTCGGCCGATAATCAAAAAAAGAAGGGCGGCTGTAGCGAACATTTGGTCTCCTTTTTTTGGACCCTTTTTTTTCACAACCAAGTCCCAAAAAAGTGCCCGAACTGCCCAGATGACCACCAGAGGGAATCGGGGATGAACTCCCCTGACTCCCCCAGTGGTCACCAACCCCCTCCCACCCAAAAAAAAACAACTTTAAAAACTTTTTTTGCCAGCCTCAAATGTCATACCCAGCTCCATCACAGCAGCATGCAGGTCCCTGGAGCAGTTTTTAGTGGGTGCAGTGCACTTCAGGCAGGTGGACCCAGGCCCAACCCCCCCCCCCCACCTGTTACACTTGTGGTAGTAAATGGGAGCCCTCCAAACCCCCCCAAACCCACTGTACCCACATCTAGGTGCCCCCCTTCACCCATAAGTGCTATGGTAATGGTGTAGAGTTGTGGGGAGTGGGTTTTGGGGAAGATTTGGAGGGCTCAGCACCCAAGGTAAGGGAGCTATGCACCTGGGAGGTATTTTAATGTTTTGTTTTTATTTTTAAAAGTGCCCCCTAGGGTGCCCGGCTGGTGTCCTGGCATGTGAGGGGGACCAGTGCACTACGAATCCTGGCCCCTCCCATGACCAAATGCCTTGGATGTGTTTGTTTTTGAGATGGCCGCCTTCGGTTTCCATTATCACTGAAAACTAAGCCCGGCCATCTCAAATCCGCCCAAATCCTAGGCATTGGCCGGCCCCAACTGTATTATCGAAAGAAAATATGGCCGCCCATCTTTTTCGATAATATTATTATAAGATTATTAGCCAAACATGGCCTTAATCCCTTTATATATGCTGATGACATCACCATTTTTATTCCCCTTAAATCAAATTTATCCGAAATCTCTGATAAAATCACTACTGGTATGTCCACCTTGATCTCATGGGCCAATGTCTTTAAGATGAAATTAAAAAAAGAAAAAACTCAATGCCTAGTCCTCTCGTCTCAATACTCCCCATCTCTCCCGGCCACCCTCAATACCCCAGATGTAATCATCCCCAGTAGTTTAAAGATCCTTGGAGTTACAATAGATAGTCATCTATCCTTCGATAACCACGCTAAGCTGATCAGAAAGAAAATGTTTAATATGATGTGGATCCTGAAGCGAGTGAAATCCTATCTTCCATTGAACACTTTCCGGAACCTGGTTCAATCCACAGTCATCACTCAGGTTGATTATTGCAACAGTGTTTTCCTTGGATGTAAATCCCAAGTCCTGAAAAATCTCCAGACTGCCCAGAACACGGCAGTCAGACTTATATTTGGAAAGTCAAGATTGGAAAGCGCCTCACCCCTTCGAGAAAGGCTTCACTGGCTCCCCATCAAAGAGAGAATATACTTCAAGATCCATACAATTATCCATAAGATCATATCAGGAGAATCCCCTAGTTATATGAACAACCTGATTGCTACTACTACTACTACTACTATTTAGCATTTCTATAGCGCTACAAGGCATGGTGTAGATTGAGGTATGTCATCGCGAACATACCTCAATCTACACCTCCCAAACTGCAAAGGTGTCAAGTACAAAACATACTATGCATCCAGTTTCTCCTTTCTGGGTAGTCAACTTTGGAATGCTCTCCCAAGATCCATCCGAGCTATTAATAACTATTTACCTTTCAGGAAAATGTTAAAGCCCCATTTTTTTAAGCAAGTTTACCCTAATGGACCAGCTTAATTCCACCAGATCACCTACGATACTCCTGCTAAGACGTTGACGTTTACTCTGACCCCAATGTTATACTCAATCCCACATCTTCTTCCCTCCATCCTTTACCATTTCCCTCCCATTCTCCTTTCCTTTCACCTATCATATCCTTGTCTACCTTCCCTATTCTAGTTCATTACGTTCTTTTCACATGTCCTTTGTAATGCCTTTCATAATGTAAGTAGTTATGATCATCACAATTTATAATACTGTTCCTACATTTCCTTGTTTTTACTGTATTCTTTACCATGTAAGATGCTTTCTTTTACTATGTAAGCCGCACTGGACCTGCTGTATGTGGGAAAGAGCGGGGTACAAATGTAATAAATAAATAAATAAATAAAATACGGTTGGGACCGCCCCTTCTCGTAGCCGTTCCCGGAGATGGGCGCCCTTAGAAATGGGCGGCCCATTTCAATTATGCCCCTCTATATCTTTTTTGAGATGCGGTGACCAGAATTGAACACAATATTCGAGGTGCGGTTACAAAGGCATTATAACATCCTCATTTTTGTTTTCCATTCCTTTCCTAATAATACCTAACATTCTATTTGCTTTCTTAGCCACAGCAGCACACTGAGCAGAGGGGTTCAACATATCTGAACAAAGAGAATGTGCATGCATGTGTCTGAAGAGTGAATATGTGCGTGTGTGTGTATGTGTTTCTGAAGAATAAGATTGTGCGTGCATGTGTGTGAAGAGAGAGTGTGTGTGTCTGAAGAATGAGAGTGTGCATGCATGCATGCATGCATGTGTGTGTGTGTCTGGAATGAGAGTGTGCATGCATGTGTCTGAACAGTGTGTGTGTGTATGTGTGTGTATGTATCAGAAGAACAAGAGCATGCATGTATGGGGTGAATCCTGCCCTGCTCTCCCCAGATTTCCGCCCTGCTTGAGGTGTCTTTGTCGTTATTAAAATAGCAAAGGGGCTGCCAGCTCAATGCCGGGTTTACCTGTGAACAATGGCAGACAAAAACACTGAAGTGACAGATGAAGCCTCTGACATGCTGCAAATTTCCATGGCCCTGACAAATGCATGCAGGGCATAGGATGAGGAATACGGGGGCCAGGCACTGCAGAAATTACAGCCACTTGGAAGTATTAATCTTTGACCACAAACTTCTGTGATGTCTGTCCAAGACGAGGTTAAAAACGTACAGTAACAGTTCTTGGGTTTTGCTGTTGTGTCAGTCTGTCTTGTGTAACAAAGGCGAGTGGGCAGGCAATGCAAGCGCCAGACCACAAGAAGCAGTCAGTAATACTGCCTTGGCCAGTGGTCAGGGGAAAGAATGTAAACACTATTATTCAAGCACTTCCCCTTTCCTACCTCTGGCATTAACAGTGTTTGACATCAAATATTCAATCCTGACTTCTATAAGCTTAACCCTTCCTTGCCTCCGATTTGCCTTACAGATGAAATATGAAGCAGCTGGTAATTTCTTTAAAATATAAAACTTAATCTTTATTGTAACAATGGAAACAACATACAAAATACAAGCAAATCATCTAGTGACCTATTATAGCAGCTGGTAATTTGAATTAGTCTCTTTCCAGTCTTAGGGTATCAAAGTTTATGCATATGTTTTCAAATGGGATGCATTTCTTGGTTATTTCAGTGATCTTGTTAACCTTTAATTTATTTATTGGGATTGATTTACCACCTTTATGAAGAGGTTTACCCAGGTACAGTTTAACATAAAACTTACCATTTTGTTAACAGCATGACAACAGGGGCACAGCCAGACTTCGGCGGGAGGGAGGTCCAAAGCCTGAGGTGAGGGAGCACATTTTAGCCCCCCCCCCACCATTGCCATCGCCGCCGCCGCCACCAACTTTGACGACCCCTGCCGATGACCCTTTCAACCCCCCCTCCCGCCGACGACATGCAGGACGTCAGAAACAGAACGAAGCCTTCGCGGGAAGAAGAGGACCTCGGCTGGCGGGGATTGGGGTCCCCCACCAGCAAAGGTAGCCCACAGCGATGGCGGCGGGGGAGGGTCATCAGCGGGGGGGGGGGGGGGGGGTCAAGATGGTCGTCAGCAGGGGGGTCCAGGGCCAAATCTATGGGGGCCCAGGCCCCCATGGCCCCACGTAGCTATGCCACTGCATGACAATAGTAAAAATGATCAAATATAAACATAAATACAGTAAAAGAGGTAAACTTGAAAACAGCAAATCAAAACCTAATAATAGGACCACCTTGAAACAGGATCAAAAATATACACATTTAACAGCACTGAAATTCAAATAACAGAGATATACTACTACGCCAGCATAATACTGATGAAACATCTTATAAGCATGCATTAGAATATTCAAATAACACAGATATGATGCTAATACTTTTCTACAATACAGTTTACCACATAGCCGAGTGGCCAAGTGCAGATTTATAGATGGGGACAAGATAGGTGGTACAGAGTAAGTAGGGATGGATAGATGGGTGGCTAAACTCAAGGCAAGTTCTTTGTACAGTTAAACAAGATATAAGGAACAGGTCTAAGTTACAGTGTGTGTAGCAAGCTAGTTCAGGTGCAGAGTATATAGTCAGTCATACTATGCATTAAAAGCTCTTTTTAGTGTTCTTGGCAGGGGCCCGGCTTCCACAAGAGAGAAGTTAACAATTTTAGTGGCCCCTTCAAATGAGGCCTATGCTCGCTCCTTGTACTGTCTTTGCTGGGCCAGGGGTCAGAAGGACAGATTGTAGGCTGTAGACCTTTCAGGATATTTTCAAGAGCTTCATTTGTGACCTGGTTGAATGAGTCCCAGATGGCTGTGCATGGCGGGGGAGAGGGAGTGTTCTCTTCATTAGCTGGTGGGACCTTTGATGGGTCTGTCTGTGGGTCCTGATGGAGAGAGACCTTTAATTTTGTTGGAAAAGGATGTGGCAAAATCATTGCTGGTTAGTTGTGACTGGGAAGGCTGATTCAGTTGTGGGTTTGCAATAGGCCATTTACTATTTTAAATAGTTGCTTGGTTGAATTTGCAGCTTGTTCAATGTGTTGAGAGAAATATTGTATTTTGGCTGTTGTTAAGGCCTGGCGGTACATTGCTAAACGTGCATTCCAGATATAGTAACATAGTAGATGACGGCAGAAAAAGACCTGCACGGTCCATCTAGTCTGCCCAACAAGATAAACTCATATGTGCTACTTCTTGTGTATACCTTACCTTGATTTGTATCTGCCATTTTCAGGACACAGACCGTAGAAGTCTTGCCCAGAACTAGCCCCACCACCCAAACACCAGCCCCGCCTCCCAATCTCGGCTAAGCTTCTGAGGATCCATTCCTTCTGCACAGGATTCCTTTATGTTTATCCCACGCATGCTTGAATTCCGCTACCGTTTTCATCTCCACCACCTCCCGCGGGAGGGCATTCCAAGTATCTACCACTCAACCTGTTCTGACACTGTCATTATCTTTTTATCCACATTGGGGTAGGACAAGGCCTCTAGGAAGTTATCAACAGTCAGATTTCTCATGTCTCGAACTTGGGTTGGGCCCATCTGTTTTATGTAGTCCTTAATAGAAAATGTGATTAGAAAATTATCAAGTCACGATCACAGTGCCTATGATAGAAGATAGTCCAAAGATGTGGCCTGTGCAAAATAAAAGATAGTAATGTTGTGTGTGTAATGAGGATTTTTGCATATAATATTATCTTACACATGTAAGAACTAAAGCACGGCTTCCACATTCATGTAGAGAATACAATGGCAGGAAAGGAGCAATACAAAACCCATCTGGTCTGCTCAGTTTGTTTCTCATTGCTGTATGAAATAGATACTCTCTGCCTTTCCTTTTACGTCTGCTTTGCAGCTGGGGATTCTCTGTGTTTATCTTACGCTTTCTTGAGTTATGTAACTGTGTTTGGTAACTCGAAAAAAAGCTGGATTCATTGCAAGTTGAGATACATTTCTTATTGTCCTAGCAGTGTCCTGTTTCTTCTTTGGGGCTCCAGCTCCTTTGAAACCTGCCCACATCAGGTCCTGGCACCAAGAACCTTCATCCACAAGTGCTCAGAGATGGGGGGGGGGGGGGGGGGGGGGGGGGGGGGAGGGGTTTTCCTCATTTTACTGTGGTCTTCCTCATTTTACTGTGGTTTTCCTCATTTTACTGTGGCCTTCGGCACCTAACTTCTACACCTCTACCCAGGAAATCTAGACTGCCCAACTTGACATTTCGTTCTTTAGATTGTAAGCTCCTTTGAGCAGGGACCGTCCTTCTTTGTTTATTTTGTACAGCGCTGCGTAACCCTAGTAGCGCTCTAGAAATGTTAAGTAGTAGTAGTCTTGAAGGTACATGTACAAGAACCTTTAATAATGAGTAGGTTGGTGCAATAAATACACAGCCTGCAAAGAATCTATATTCAAAAATCAAATGTGATAACATGAAATACACTATCCGGTCTTCTTACACCATGCGGCATTCTGAGTCTCCGCTGATGCTGTATATTATTTGCTAAAAGTCCGCTACCTCAGGACTCCTATTCTGCCCCCTCATCCATAGAATATTTTACACTTTGAGGATTAATGCATGCCATGCTCCTAACTTACTCCAGAAAATCAGAGACGCAACAAGCCATTTTCAAATCTTAAGTATTTTGGGATTTTGTAGTCCCACGGTTTGTACTGACAAAGCAGGATGACAAATCTCTGGACACCAAGGGCTAGAAGAAGTTTAAAAACTAGGTCTGGGATGGAGTTAAGTGGGAGGTTATGACTGTCTGAACTCAGAGGCTTCTGGAATTAATGAGTTTCACACCCAGCAGCAGGGTGTGAGTGGAAAGTTACTAGGACAAGGGCTGCACTGCTGTTTCCTAAACATAGCTAAGCAGCTTTCTAAACCAGATGCTTTACCGCCTTGAAGAACTGCACAGACAGAGTTTCAGATCTGTTCAGAAGCTATGCAGTGCATGCTTTCTACCTATTCAAAGCCTCTACATTTCTTTCAGATGCTAATTTACTGGAAAAGTGGATCTGATTGCAGATTTCCTTGGCTGCTGACAGGGATTATCCTGCAACTATTTTCCCTTGTGTCAGTGAAAATGAGAGAGGTATTCCTTTCAGAAGGAGCCAATCAATGCCACCTTGACACTAGATATGGTTGGCCCCCACACCCTTCTTCTTCCAGACATGGCCAGCTTAACCAATGACCATAGATCACAGGAGCCTGGTATAAGAGGCTTGCAGGCAGATGATCAAAAGCCCCGCGCTGTTCCAAACAGCACTCTAAAATAGCGCTGGAACAGCGCGGGGCGCTATTGGACCTATGATCAGAGATAATGCATGCAAGTTTAAGCAGTGCAATTATCTCTGATTATGGGGTAGAAGTGTGGGAGAATTGTGCTTGAGCATGCGCTCAACACAATCCTCCTGCACTTGTTTGACAGGTCCGGGCTGGAAACCAATGAAAAGAGAAGGACGCCCATCTTTAAATCGGAAGATGGACGTCCTCAACTGCCCCGCTGCAGGGATGGCCAAATTTCAAGGGGGGTGTCTGAGGTATAGCAACGGGGCAGTTGAGGACGTCCAAATTTTGGACGTTTCTGCAATGGGCAGTTAAGGACGGCCAAAATTAGATGTTTCTTTGAGAAAGACGTCTTTTTCATAGAAACATCCAATTTTGGACGTCCTTAACTGCCCATTGCAAAAATGTCCAAAATTTGGACGTCTTCAACTGCCCCATCACAGAAACGTCCAAATTTTGGACGTCCTCAACTGCCCTCGCTGGCAGGCTTGTTGTAGGGGGGAATGGGGGCCTGCCAACATGCAAATGCATGCTGGACAGGGCTCACCATTCCTCAATGATCTGCAAACCCTAACGCCAGCTCGGAGCTGGCGTAGGGTTTGTCGCGGCCAGTGACCCAATCTTTGGTGTGCTGGACGCTGATCATTGGGGATGAATGCGTTAAGCGCTGATTAGCATGCATTTGCAGGCTACTTGCACTAAGAGCCCTGTTTAGCATGCATTACCATGCTACTTGTGCTAAGAGCCCTCAAGTGCGTTGTTTCACGCGCTCGAGGGCTCTGATCATGGGACGGTAGCAAATGCCGGCACTATTATGGCACTAACAGCCTCTAGCGCCGGCGTTTGCTTTTGATCATCTGCCTTAGCCTCCCCTGAACAAATCATGGCTAGACAGTCTAGGCTAGGGTAGCAGGTTGTGGGGCGGCGGGGGAGGTGGGAGAGAAAGAGCTGATGCCATCAAAGTAAAGCAGCTACAGAAACTCAAAGAACCATCAGCAGGTACTTTTACCTGCAGGGAAGGTGGGCAGTTTTCAAATAGCTCATTTACCCAGGCAGCCTTATTATGTATGCATTCAACAAACAAAGTTTAATAATTAAAAGTATGAGGTCCGATTATATGTTTTTAAAGAGAGGAAAGGAGGGAAGGTGTTGGATGATTTTCAAAGCCATCAGGGCAGTGCCATAGCGAGGGTGCCTGACACCCGGGGTGGGTCGCCGCTGCGCACCCCTCCCCGGGTGCAGGGCACAGCGCCCCCCCTCCAGAGCGCTCCCCCCCCGAAACGCACCCTACCTTTCAGCGGGGGGCAGGCGGGAGGGCCGATCCGCCCCCAGTGCACGTCACTGGGAGCTGCGTCGGCTCTGCTGCTTCCCTGCTTTCTCTGCCCCAGAACAGGAAGTAACCTGTTCCGGGGCAGAAAGAGCAGAGAACCAGCGAGCCGACACCCCCCCCCCCCAGCGCGTACACCCGGGGCGGACTGCTCCACCGCCCCCCCCCCTTCCTACGCCACTGCATCAGGGAGAAGGGATTTTAGGCCGGGCCTGAAATCAATTGTTTGGGGGAGTCACAAGGTTGGTCTGGGACAGGGCTACTCAGTTCCGGTCCTCAAGAGCCACAGGCAGGCCATGTTTTCAGGATAACCACAATGAATATGCATGAGAGAGATTTGCATGGACTGCCTCCTTGGTATATAGATCTAGTGTACTCAATCCTTTGCACTGGCCATATTTCCAGAAAACCTGCTGTCTTGGCATGCCTGAACCTATCAGACAAATTACTTGGAGAAAATCCTTTATCCTTAAATGTTAAATCCTAACCAAACACCTGCAACAGGGCTTATATATCATCTTGGGAAACAAAAGGTAGAGACTGCAGCCAGTACTTCTATGAGAGGTAGGCAAAGGGGAAATGTAGTTTGCTTACTAAGACATGTACTGACATGGTGACCTTCCATCTCCTCCAGTTATTCTCTTCCCCATACAAGTCATTGATCCTGATTAAGTTGCACAGACCACATGGCTTATTCTTGCTGTATTCTGCCTTGCGTGCATTCTTTCAAAAAGACGGTAAATAAATCCTAATAAATAGAGACTGTGCTGTACCAAGGGTGGGGCAGCGGGTGGGGTCTGCCCTGGGTGCAGGGCGGCAAGAGAGTACACAGAGCAGTCATGCAGCAGGAGTGGCTTAATGGTAAGTGCAGCAGGCTTTTATCCTGGCAACCTGGGTTTGATTCCCACTGCAGCTCCTTGTGACCCTGGGCAAGCCCCAGGTACAAAAACTTAGATTGTGAGCCCTCTAGGGACAGAGAAAGTACCTACATATAATGTGTACAGTGCTGTGTATGTCTAGTAGCACTATAAAAAGTAGTAGTAGTAGCTGATGGCTGGTTCCCTGCCCCCTCTGACATCAACTTCCTGTTCCAGGGCAGGGGACTGGCAGAGCCGACAGCCAACTAGCAACTGCTCACATTGCACCTCCTTGCTTGGCAGAGGAGGGGGTGCTGTGCCTCAGGTGGTAACCAAGCTAGGTATGCCACTGCATCTTACATTGACCAAACAATACTTTGTGATTGGGTTTCCAGAGTTATTAGTCTCATCAGAGTGTCTTTTGTTTGTGTGCATACACTGATCTGATGTGTAATGGATGAATAGACTAATGGTTGGTGCAGTGGCCTGAGAACCCAGCCAACCAGGTTAAATTTCTACTGCAACTCCTTGTGACTTAACTCTTAACTACCTGTATATAATATGTAAACCGCTTTGACTGTAACCACAGAAAGGCGGTATATCAAATCCCTTCCCCTTTGTCACCAGTGTATTAACTTAGGGACCCTTTTACTAAAGTATGCTGAAATATGGACTTAGCACATTTTAAAGTGAGACTTTTCTACTCACTAAGCCCATATTTAAGGGGCCAGTATTTTAAGGATTTTTTTTTGTTGTTTTTTGCATGCTTCATGTTAATTTTTCCATTAGCTTGCGAGAATTGCAAAAAATTAACCCGGGAGCATTTAGCGCATGCTAATGTGAACGTGCTAACTGGATATTGCTTCCATGCCCATTTCCCGCCCAGGACACCCCCCTTCCTGAAAAACATGTTAGGCTTCCTTTTCTGAAGTAAGCTCTGAAAAATGTAAGGCTGCTTATAGCTGTTCTGCATGCAGTTTTACATTCTTTAATTTGTAATTTTTCAATTTGTATTTTGTATTTCTATATCTTTTCATGACTTTTTATTCTTTAATTTTTTTTTAGGACTGCTCTTAATTTGCAATCAAGCGGTTAAAGGTATGTTATTATTATTTCTTTTTCCCTTTCAGCTCCTTGTGACTCTGGGCAATGGAGGGTTAAGCGACCTGCCCAAAGTCACAAGGAGCTGCAAGGAGAGGGATAAATCTGTGACTTTTGAAATTATTTCTCAAACAAAAGGATATCCTCTCTCATGGCCAGAAGATACAAGTTTTCCTGGAAAGTCTTTCTTGGCTTTGAAATCTAGAGTTTTGGCAAAAGGTGGCATATTTTTATTTGAAATGTCCTTGTAAGTGTTGATTTTCTTGAATGATGCACATTATTTATTTATTTGGATTTTGCTCACACCTTTTTCAGTAGTAGCTCGAGGTGAGTTACATTCAGGTACTCTGGATATTTCTCTGTCCCAGGAGGGCTCACAATCTAAGGGGCCTTTTTATGAAGCGGTGGTAAGCCCAATGCGGGTTTATCGCTTGCTAAAAGGGAAGTACCGCCAGGCTACTGCAGCAGCCCAGCGGTAGTTCCCTTCCCCAGCGTGCGCCATTTCCGATGCTGCAAAAATATTTCAATTTTTGTAGCGCCAGTGTGTACCCGGCAGGAGCCCTTACCGCCACCTCAATGGGTGGCGGTAAGTTCTCTCCCCTGAAATGGCCATGTGGCAAGTGCGGTAAAAGGGGGGAAAGGGAAATGGGACTTGATATTCCGCCTTTCTGTGGTATTTTGCAACTACATTCAATGCAGAGGAGTGGCCTAGTGGTTAGGGTGGTGGACTTTGGTCCTGAGGAACTGAGTTGGATTCCCACTTCAGGCACAGGCAGCTCCTTGTGACTCTGGGCAAGTCACTTAACCCTCCATTGCCCCATGTAAGCCACATTGAGCCTGCCATGAGTGGGAAAGTGCAGGGTACAAATGTAACAAAAAAAAAATATATATATACAGGTACTTATTTTGTACCTGAGGCAATGGAGAGTTAAGTGACTTGCCCATAGTCACAAGGAGCTGCAGTGGGAATTGAACCCAGTTCCCCAAGATCAAAGTCTACTGCACTAACCACTAGGCCTCGGCGCACATCAAAAACATGTGCTGATGCCAGTGCAGGCCTCCTTTTGCCACAGCCTCCTAAAGGAACCCCAAGTTTGACCCTGAGGCAGAGGAGTGTTAAGCGACTTGCCCAACGTCATGAGGAGCAGCAGTAAAATTTGAACCAGCCAGCTCTGGATGTCAAGAAGATCAGTGCTCTAACCACTAGGCCACACCTCCACTCTTGACCTACTCAGTTAGAAAAATGTTTCATATATAATTCCACTTAAGGTTTTCTATTAGAGAATTAACCGGGGAATAGTAAGTGCCCCGTTTATTATTTATTTATTTATTGCATTTGTATCCCACATTTTCCCACCTATTTGCAGGCTCAATGTGGCTTACATAGTTTTTTTTACATTGTCATTACAGGATAACAGATACATTTAGTATAGTGCAGAGATTAAGTAAGGGAAGAAGAAAGAAGGAAGGGAGTGATTAGGGTAATTATAGAAGGTGGGTTTTCTTAACTGAGTGGGTTGTGAGGTGGGGTAGTGTGGCTGTCGGTTCTGGTTGTAGGCCTTGTTGAAGAGATATGTCTTCAGAGATTTGCGAAAGATAGTTGTTTCGTCGATTGTTCTCAGGTCTGTAGGTAGTGCATTCCATAAAGGTGTGCTAGCGTTTTTAGCACGGGCTAATCGTGTGGATGCCCATAATATTCCTATGGGTGTCTACACGGTTAGCGTGCGCTAAAAACGCTAACGCTAGTGCGGTTTTGTAAACAGGGCCCTAAGTTTGAAGAAGTAGAGAACACTGGAGTGAAGACAGTACGCACAGTACATCTGGTCCGTTTATACCCCGAGGCAGCATTTATGCAAAATTCTGGCCGTTGTCGGTGGGACCGTCATTTCATCGTGTGCAGATAAGTTGTTTTCTTTATATATGGCTTTAGCAGTTTGTTTTCTGCATTGTACAGAGCACTAATTATAAGGAGAGAGAAGGTTTTTTTTTATGCCAATGAGGTATTTACCTTTAAATCCTTACCGTTGTGAATGTTTGGTGAAGGTTGGGTTCAGAGGCTTTTTTCCTTCCTCTCTGTTTATTTAGTTGCTCTTAATATGCAGTTTTGACAATTAATGTGATATTCGTTAACCTGTTTGTTTTTGGTTTTGACCTGGGAGAATGTGTAATTGTGGAATTGTAGGTTGGGTCCATAAGACCTTTTTTTTAAAAAAAAGTTTATATTAAAATTTTGCCTTCTTTTTTTTCCTC
The DNA here is from genome assembly GCF_901765095.1 of Microcaecilia unicolor. Lineage (NCBI taxonomy): Eukaryota > Metazoa > Chordata > Amphibia > Gymnophiona > Siphonopidae > Microcaecilia > Microcaecilia unicolor. The sequence continues at coordinate 26,534,133 of NC_044033.1, read as the reverse complement.
TTTGTTTTAGCGCATTCTGCGTTAGGCCATTTTTTTCTGTCAGGCACATGTTAGTGCCTAATTCAGCACAGTAAAAGTCCCCCAAGTTTTTTATTTCTACTTTTTTTTTTAAGTATCTTTATTGGAACCAAAAGCAACAAGGTAAACAAACAATGATACGACAATAGTCATGGAGAGAACATCCCAAACAAAACGTCCTACATCAACTCTCAAAGGCTATACAAAGATCAAGTTGCCATTAGTAATTTTTCCATTAAGAAACACCCTCTCTCGCTACCTACCCTCTCCCCCCCCCCCCCAGCAATGTTGCCAATTGGGCGGTTTTCCTGCCCAATTGGGCGGTTTTCCGCAACCGGTGGCGGGAAATTTTTGCCTGCTACGGGTCGCATTTTTTTGGGCTGGTTTTTGGTTTTTTTGGGTGGTTTTTGTGCGTTTTTTCGGGCCGGTTTGGGTGGGGCTAGTGACGTTTTTGGGCAGGCCCGGTGACAGAGGAGGCGGGGCAGGTGACGGAGGAGGCGGGGTCGATGACGGCGGAGGTGGAGTCGATGATGGCAGGGGCGGGGTTGATGACGGCGGGGGCGGGGTTGATGACGGCGGGGATGGGGGTGTGAACTTTTTGGGCGGGTTTCGGGGCCGAGTACCTGGCAACACTGCCCCCCAGTCACACTCTTCCATCTCAGCCAGTATAGGACTACGTACTTAGTGTAAGCTCACACCAAATATGTGGGGTATAAATCCAATAAATGCCACCATAGAGCTCGGTACTGACTATGTCTCCCAAGTGCAGACAGTGGGCAGGGCCACTGAGAGGGGGGTGGGGGGCCAAGATTCCCCTGGGCCTGGCCTCCAAGGGAGGTCCGGCACGGGTTCTGTCTCCTGCTCCAGATGGGACCCGGATGATTGCGTCCCAACAGGAGCAGGAAAGAGAAAACTCCGGCGCCTGGCCCCCCCTTAGAGGCTGGGGAGGAGCAGACAGAGGGCTTTCGGGGCCTCTGGATTGGCTGGTGGGGGTCCCTAAGCCTTCCTCCAGCGCTGTTCTCTGCCACATTGCCTGCCCTGCGGCTGCTTTTCCCCTCATGTCGATGTGTGACGTCAGGGGAAAAGCAATGTAGTGGATGTGTGATGTCAGGGGAAAAGCAGGCAATGTAGTGGAGAACAGCGCTGGAGGAAGAATTCTGCTGGTGGGGCTTGGGGACCCCTACCGGCCAACTTATGTGGAGTTGTGGCGGTGGGAGGCAGGGAGGTGGAGCAAAATGTGCACCCCCACCTTGGGTGCTGGCTCACCCAATTTTTGTGGTTTGGCTACATGGCGGTCAGAGGTGGGGGCGGCAGTGGCAGTCCTGGGGGGGGGGGGGGGCCGTGCTCCAGGCCCGGCTCAGTCTCTTGGTGGCCCTGACGCAGCACCTAAGTAGCCATCTCACGCATAAGGGCAATTCAAGCAGATCAACAGATAAACCAAGTTAAAAGTTTCATTCACCCAGTAAAGACTGTTTTTACTCAAAATGATTTTACTGCTGAGGTCTCATTGCCCTTCTTGAGAGTGAGCGGTAGCCTCCCTGGAAAAACGTTTTTGAGAACAATGAGACTTGGTGAGTGTTGATCTTTTGAACTAGGGCTTTGGAGAGAGTTTGCTCACCTGGACCCCTCAAGACCCACAACTGGATCTGAGGAGAGATCTCCCCCTTCACCTCTCAGTGGACCCCAGAAGCTGCATATCCCCAGCCCCTTGAGGGACTGGTTTCACTCAGTTATGGAAGCTGATTCAGCTTGCCTGCTTTCAACACATTATTTTGTTAAAACAGCTTCCTGCTTTTTTGTGCTGTGTGTTGATTTACAACATGCGTGTGGGACAGATGCAGTGTAACACCACTGGATGTGAATATTTCTCTAGGACTCTCAGTTTCACAAGTCTCTATAGTTATTTCATATGTCTTTCCCAAGCAAAACAAAGGAAACCTCTGTAACATCTGGGTACCTAAGACTTGCACTCCAGTCACACAGAAAGGGGCTGGTGCAAGCCTCTCCTTCCCGGTTTCAGGGTCTGTGCTGGATTTAGGGGGGGGGGGGGGGGAGCTCACTACCTGGGTCCTACACTTGGATATTTTTCTTCAAGTACTCACTCCGCTCAGACAAGGATCCAATCCACATAATTGATTAGGATAAAAAAAAAAGTCTTTTACTGGGCAGATCTTGGAAATAAATAAATAAAAAGTTCTCTGAGAGCAGGCATGCAGACAAAATACTTCTTTTATCCTGTGCTTTCCTCTTCATGATCTTTGTTTCTCAGTCTTCTGTATTGTCTCTGCTCCTCTTCAGTCCTTTCAATTTCCTTTGCACTTGTGGGAACACAGTTTTCTTCACTATCCCTTCTCTTCAGATGGGGAGCAGAGGATTAAAGAGTCTTTGATGGACTTCCTTGCACTCTGTCCCGAGTCACACAAGCCGTTCAGGCCTCCACTGTAGGATCCAGTGCTCTCCCTAAATCTCGGCTACCCTCCCTGTAGAACTGGAAATGAAACAAGGACCCTTAACCCTCCATTATTTACCAAGGTCTATATACCACATTTTAATAGGCATGCCACATACCACCTTTCTCTTCCATGGGGGGAGGGGGGAGTGGGCAGTGGTGTACTGGAAAAGTTTTAACAACAGGCTCTCTCTCCTGGCATAGCCAGCCCTGCAATTTGGGGGTAGGGGGGCCCGGGGTGGACTGGAGGGGGGAACACATTCCTCACTTTCTCCCCCCCCCCCCATGTGGGCACGCTAGGCATACCTTTGCTGGCAGAGATGCCGACCATCTTTCTCTTTCGATCTAGGTACAGGAAAAAAAAAAGATTTTAAATGCTCCAAGGTTTCAACCTAATTCATGTTTAATGTGGAATATAAATGTCATAAATAAGGAAATAAATAGAAGCTGGATGTTGAACACCTGATTCTCATAACATGATGTCTGTTTTAGTGGCCCTTTACTAGGAGAAAAACAATCTCTTCACAAATACAACACGTGCCAGAGTGTCCCTATATCCAGCCCCTCCAAATGACACACTAATTACGATTTATAACAAATTACTACTCTACCTATGAAAAATTATTCCATTATTATACTTCCTCTGTATACACCCATATGCTGCACAAGCTGGCATGTTTGAACATATAAGTGAGATTAAATATAAGTGCTAAAGAACAACAACGTGGATGCAGCTGCTCAAAGGACTGTTTGTTTTGTTTTGCATGTATGGGGATGATGGCTGCACAGGGGAGGGGAAAGAGAGACACACCTTCATGGATTTAACTTTTTTGACTTCACCCATCTCCTATTCTCAATCTAACCTCCTTGGGCTGCAGCCCTGCATGGACTGCTGACAGCTTTCTTCCGAGCCGGTACTGCGATGGCCTGAAGGAACCATGAGCTGCGATCCTTATGCTTGCACGGGCAAAACAAAAAACAGCATGAAACCGTGCATGGGGCTGTAGACCTGTATGCGTTGCTGCCGGCTTCCTTCCTCCTCCCTCTCCTCAGGATGTAACTTCCTGTTTTGGAGAGGGAGGAGGAAGGGAGCCGGCAGCAGCATGCGCAGGGCTATGGCCCTGTTCACGGTTTCTTGCTGTTTTTTTGTTTTGCCGCTGTGAGGGTCGGAGAGGAGGCGAGCAAGTGAAATGCCCAAGCCTCAGGGCAGCTGGACGCTGATGCCGCAAGGAGGGGACCTGAGTCATCCCAGCCCAAATTTTCAGAGCCGGTTGTTAAAGTTTAACAACTGGCTCCCAAAATTCTTTAAAAAATAACAAACGGCTCTGGTGAGCCTGTGCGAGCCGGATCCAGCACACCACTGGGAGGGGGCACCTGATACATTTCAGAAATCAGCAAAGGAAATTTAATGAGTGGGGCCACATCTTGTTCTTGTGAGCTGGCAGAACTTCCCATGTTGTCCTCAACTGTATCATGCAGGTGCTACCGGGGAATTTCTTCATCCTCCTGGTATGGCTTCTCCCAGCAACCTGTAGCACAAGCACCACTGCAGAGATACCAGATTACTCATGTAATACCCCATGGAATAGGTATTACTAAGTTAATGTGTGATAGACCTTTCCAGAGCCCTGGGGGGAGGGAGGTCCCTGGGTCGGAGGAAGCCCAGGGAAAGTCAGTTCCCCCAAAGCCTTGTGAGAGCGGGTGGACAAGAGGCTCTGGGGGCTCGCAAGAAGAATTGGGGAAGTGAGGGTGAGGGTGAGGAGGAGAGCGATGATAGCCTTCCCTCCTTGTCTTCGTCTATATTGGAGAGCAGCCCGGAGCCACATCTGACCCTAATCTGGGGGCGAGGACAGCGACGACACTCCACCACCTCCGAAGTTGTGCTGCCACAAGAGGGAGCAGTAGTAACTGGAGTGAGAGCGGCACCCCCAGAGTGCTGCGGGGAAAGGTAGAGGTGGCTGCCTGGCCAGAGGAGTTTTTGTGACCCCAGAAAGGTGACCTCATGTGGACAGTCCCCAAGGTACGTGCAGTGTTTCTGACGGATTATTCAACAGTCTTCTTAAAGACTACCTACGTTCCTTTTGAAGAATCATCCTTTATGTCATCCAGTAATACTCTGCACAAGAGATTGCTGTGAGATCTTCAAAGGATCTCCATCATTATTGCTCTGCAGCATTCTGCACGGCAGACTCCTGATGCAGGCCTGACGGCCGAAACACGACGTTGTGTCGAGTCTTCAAAACTTTTAATAAAATTCTTTATTAACGAACATCCTCCAGGTTCTGGCATCCTTGGTCGCTCTCCCACTTTTTGCTTTCTTTTGCCAAAACCTGTCACCATGTTAGATTATGTTTATCCTCTGGAGAACTAAATTTGGAGATCCCAGTGAATTTGACCTCAGACTAGGTAGTGAGTAGCCTGGAGGTGGACCGGCTCCTCCATACCCTCCGGATCCTGGCCAATGTAGTGGATCCCCAAGGTCAGCTAGGGCTACACCCAGAGTCCTTAAAGGGATGCTGGTTGGGGGAGCCAGTGCTGGAGAAGAAGACGAGTATACTGATAAAAAGCGGGAAGACGGCAGGCACTAAAGTACCCCAAATCAGCTGAGTGGACAGATACTTGAAGAAGCTGGTTTAGGAGCTGTGGGGCTTAGTTTACCCATTTGTCCTGTTGCCTAGTGGACGCCCAAAGAGAGGCCTGGGCGAAGGATGAGATATTTTAGTGGATAACACCTAACCTTACATATCCGATGGACAAGGACGAGCCCTCCATGCGGGTCACCTTCTAAACCAGTACAAACAGTGGATTGTAGGGTGGTCTAGTCATCTCTGTTTTGTTGAAGTGGTGGACTCTCACTACATGTCCAAATACTACAGAGTAACCTGACCTCTGCGGGAAGGGATTTTGGTGCAGAAGCCAGATCCAAAATGGTATGGCTGATCCAGTCTACTGCAAAGAAGAGAAGGGACTTTAGTCCAATAGATGGAAACAACAAATGTTATGAGAAAGAACTGTCGGGACTGAGTTGAGCTCTAAAAAATTTGGGTTGGGGTCCATGGTTTGAGCTGTTGGGAGAAATATTATCAAGTTAAAAGGTGGATAAGTGAAAGTAAGAGTTTAACCATAATGTTATTGATTAGTGGGGAGAACAGTTGAAAGTGAAGATAATGTTCAGGAAACATTTGTGTTGATGTTTATGCAAAACACAATATGTTGAATAAAAGTTAAATATTTGATGTTGAATAAAGTGTTCTCATGTGCATGGGGAGAATTGTATTCCGATGGGGACATGGTTGAAGATGCAGAATACCAATTGGGAAGTGAAAGAGTGTTCGTTTTAGGAGGTAATTGTGTAAAGGGGGAATAGAGAGTTATGGATGAGGAGGTTGCTACCCTTCCTTCCACTGGGTGTCCTGGCTCAAGCTGCCAGCAAGGGGAAGATGGTTGCTTTAAGCAGGTTGCTATCCTGTGGTTACCTGGGTGTCCTGTTTAAAGTATTATAGGGTTAGAGGTGCAGCTGACCCATCGAAAAAAAAATCTCCCTAAAGGAGAAGATACATGGTAAAAGTGAATTGATTTTTTTGCTCTTTCCAAAAGTACAAAGACCAGGGAACACAATGAAATTACATGGAAATATTTTTAAAACAAATAGGAGATATTTTTTCCACTCAAAGAATAGTTAAGCTTTGGAAATCGCTGCCAGAGGATGTGGTAACAGCGGTTAGTGTATCTGGGTTTAAAAAAGGTTTGGACAAGTTCCTGGAGGAAAAGTCCATAGTCTGTTATTGAGATGGACATCGTGCTTGCCCTGGGATTGGTAGCATGGAATGTTGCTACTAATTGGGTTTCTGCCAGGTACTTGTGACCTGGATTGGTCACTCTTGGAAGCAGGATACTGGGCTAGATGGACCATTGGTCTGACCCAGTATGGCTATTCTTGTGTTTTTAAGTATGGATGCAATCAGAACTACAAGTTTATGCATGCAATAGGGTAAACAGCAAAAAAAGAGAGGGTCCAAATGTAAACAAAACAAGGCAACACAAAAAAGCACAAAAGGGTCTCCAGAACTGGAACAATGGTACAATCTTTAATCCGACACGGGCCGTGTTTCGGCGCTCAACAGCTCCTGCCTCAGGGGTCTAACAAAGTAAAGTGGAGTGGAGGAGTGGCCTAGTGGTTAGGGTGGTGGACTTTGGTCCTGGAGAACTGAGGAACTGAGTTCAATTCCCACTTCAGGCACAGGCAGCTCCTTGTGACTCTGGGCAAGTCACTTAACCCTCCACTGTCCCATGTAAGCCGCATTGAGCCTGCCATGAGTGGGAAAGCGCGGGGTACAAATGTAACAAAAAAAAAAGTAAAATATACAAAATCAACATACATAAATTGAGCATACATAATCAGCATATAAATTCATATATAAATTAAAATATATAATAAAAATATGGTTACCATGCATGAACTATCACAGACTACACCTCCCAAATTGCAAAAAAGTGATGTACAAAACTGTCCACTCTACAGACTTCACTTACCTAGGAACCAAATGGTGGAACTCCTTACCACCCAAAATAAGGAATATACTAGATTCTGCAAAATCCTCAAACCATTCCTATTCAAACAAACCCTCACAAAGAACGACCATATCTCAAGCAATTCATAATTGTAACTGCAACACATCACCACTCTACCTTTATTTTGACTGGTTTCTTTCTATGCCTGTCTGCTTAATTTTATCATGTCAACCTATTCTCTATGTAACACCAACTGTAACTTTTAACTTTTACTCTGGAATGGCGAATGCCAGAACGGAACATTGTAAGCCACATTGAGCCTGCAAATAGGTGGGAAAATGTGGGATACAAATGCAACAAATAATAATAATTATTACCTGAATTGGTTATTACCCTGACCATCATCTGATAACTTTCACACTTAAACACCCTCCTCCGTAGTCCCGTCCAATCTTAACCAAACATTTAGGAATCTTCAGGCTATTGACCCTTCTACTCTGTCCTCCAGTGTTTCAAATCTCTTCTCTACCACTGTGTTATCCAAGTCTGTCAATGAGGCTGTCTCTTCCTATAATACTATTCTTTCCTCTGCTCTGGATACTCTCGCTCCTCCCATTCCCGTTCTGTAAAACGTACCAAACCCCAGCCTTGGCTGACCTCTAGAATCCGCTACCTACGTTCCTGTGCCTGCTCTGCCGAACACCTTTGACTGAAATCCCATGCCCATGCTGACTTCATACATTTCAAATTCTTGCTGATCTCCTTCCAGTCTGCTCTTTTACTTGCCAAACAGGACTATTACATCCAGTTGACAAATTCTCTTTTTTTTTTTTTTTTTTGAATATTTTTTTATTTGCATTTTCAAGGTTTTACATGCCACATTTCAAACAATACACTTCTTCAAATTGCATTAACTGATCAACTCATCAACATTGCTAAATTCTAACCAAACTCAATAATGTGACTTCTGTCATAATCCCCTTAACCCCCTCCCTCCCACCTCCCCCGTTATCCCCTTCTTCAGAATATGTGGCTTCAGGGTTTTACAGTGGTAGCCATCCAGTTTACATAAGGCTCCCATATCTTTTGATGTTGAGTCAAACGTCCTTTATTTAAAGCTGTAAGCTTGGACATCAGTTGAATGTACTCCAATTTTCTCAGTACCATCGAGATGTCCGGCAGTCCCGGATTTTTCCAGGCTGCTGCAAGCACTAGTTTACCTGCTACAAACATCTGGCTGGCAAATTGATGTATATGCCATGGTATATTAGGTGGTTTAAAGTGTAATAGGCAATATTCCATTTTCATTTCATAATGTAAAGCTGTCACTGAACAAATAAAATCTATTATGCTTGCCCAGTATCTTTGTGCGTGTACACAGGACCACCAAATATGATACATATTTCCCTCTTCCCCACAGTCTCTCCAGCATTCTGCTGAGCTTAATCTGAGCATTTTAGCCAAGCGGCTAGGGGTTTTAATACCAGCTATATAGAATCTTGTGTCCATTTTCTACCATAGCGCTGGACACTGATACCCGCAATAGAGATTTAAAAACCCTTGCCCATTGTGTAGGGTTATGAGCTGTTCCCATGGCTAGGTCCCATTTTTGTGTATAGTATTCCACTGGGTACTCTCGTGACAATAAGGCTTTGTATATTCTAGTAATACTCCCTCGCCCTCCTCCTCCTGTTATTCCTCTCTCTAACTGCGTTTCAGTTAATTCAAGTTCCTCTCCCGCTTTGTGTTTAATGAAATTTTGCACCCTAACATAGTGGAAGGCCTGAAGCGGGGAAAGCCCATATTCCTGGCATACTTCATGATATGTATAGATCCTATCTTCTTTACACATTTGTCCCAGTTCATATAACCCCATTCCCTCCCACTCTTTATATATCTGGCTAAATTCTTCAGATCCAAATTGAGGGGCAAATCTAAGGTATGTATGTTGGAAGTATATACGTTCCGGAAAAAATTTCCCCCTTATCTTAATCCATTTTTCTAGAGGCCATCTTAAAAGATAGGGACTCTTCCGACTCAATGCTTGAAGCGTTTGTTTGGGCAGCCATGGGATCGCTCTTAGTGGGTATGGTTTCAACCAGTGTTGCTCAATACCCACCCACAACTTATCTGTGTTCTGGGACCAAGTTGCTAAAAGCCTAATGTGTGCCGCACAATAGTAGTCATAAAAGGATGGGACCCCCATACCTCCTCTATCTCGTGGTTGGTACATTGTAGCTCGATTAACCCTAGGTGGTCTTTTCCTCCAGATGAAGGAGAAGACCTTGCCCTGTAATCCTCGAAAGAAGGCATCAGGTATGTCTATGGGTAAAGCCATAAACAAATATAGCAGTTTCGGAAGTATAATCATCTTTACAGCATTAATCCTGCCCACCCATGACAGTGTCAAGCCTTCCCATCTGTCCAGTTCCCGGAATAAGTCCCGTACCTTACCCGGGAAATTATTCTCAAATAAGTCCTCTATTCGGCGTGTGATATTTATCCCCAGGTATCTGATATATTTAGAAGCCCATTTATAGGGAAATTGCCTTTTCAATAAAGCTAAGGTTGAATTAGGTATGTTCACGTCCAGTGCCTCAGACTTATCAAAATTAATCTTGAAGCCCGATAGTGCCCCATACTTTTGTATCTCTTCTCCTATCACCGGGAGAGCCTTTTGAGGGTCTTTTAGGACAAGGAGAATGTCGTCTGCGAAAAGAAGTATCTTAGTTTCAATGCCCCCTCCTCTAAGGCCCTTTATCTCTTGATTCGCTCGGATCTTGGCAGCCAGTGGCTCCATCACCAGTGCAAACAGTAAGGGCGACAGCGCGCAGCCCTGCCTGGTACCTCTGTGTAGGAGAAATGGGCTTGTTAATGTTCCATTGATACGCACTGCCGCCGATGGGCTTCGGTAAATGAGATGGAGCCATTCCACAAACCTCCCTTTAATTCCCATCTTTTCCAGTACTGCAAATAAAAAAGGCCAACCGACTCTATCGAAAGCCTTTTCTGCGTCTAAGGATAATATACAGAGTGGTGATTTAAGTATATGGGCCCCTTGTACTACCTGCAATATTCTCCTAATGTTGTCAAATGTCTGCCGTGAGTGGACAAAGCCTGACTGGTCTTCATGTATAAGTTGTGGAAGGTATTTCTGGAGTCGTGTAGCCATAATCTTCGTAAATATCTTATAGTCCACCCCCAACAGTGAGATCGGTCTGTATGAGCTGCATAATTGGGGATCTTTGCCTGGTTTATGTATAACCGTTATTGTGGCCATGTTCCAGGTGTGTGGTAAGCTTGTGGTCTCTTCTAAGGAGTTGAATACTCGCAATAGCATTGGGGCTAGCATTTTCATATATATTTTATAAAATTGAGGGGTGAACCCATTTGGTCCTGGGGCTTTATTTGGGGACAACGCACGAATCGTTTGTTCCACTTCCTCTAATGTGATAGGTTTTCCCAAAGTCTGCATAGTGTGTTCTGGAAGCCTCGGGAGGTCTATATCTGTTAAATATGCCTTTATTTCCTCATCTCCCTCTTCCCCTTCTGCACTATATAATTGCTGATAGTATCTTCTGAATGCCATTTCTAAAAACTCAGGCTCTGAATGCACCTCTCCTCCACCTTCTCTAATTCCCCCTATCGAGTTCCTATTAGTTTGTTGTGTTAGTTTATGAGCCAATAGCCGGCTGGCTTTATTACCAAATTCAAAATGCGTTTGACGCACACGTTGTAATTTTTCTGATATATCCGCTAGCTCAAGCTCATGTATTTGTGTGCGCAGCTCGTATGCCTGTCCCCTTAAGCGTAGCGGATTCTGAGCTGTCCCCTCCTGCAGCTGTTTTTCTACTTGCATTAATTGCTGGCGCAAGTCGTTATCCTTCGCGCATCTCTCTTTCCATCTCCTAGAGCGTAAGGCTATCAAATGGCCCCTAAGAACTGCCTTGAATCCTTCCCATACCACTGTTGGGGACACTTCTTCATTTTCATTAAACTGTATGTATTCTTTGATGTATTGTTCTATCTGAGCTATATTCTCTGTATCTAACAGTAGTGCATTATCCAGGCGCCACTGCCTCCGTCCACCCTGTGGCCCCACGCCCCGAAGCTGCAAAAGCACCGGGGAATGGTCCGACCAGGTCCTCGGCAAGATTATATGTTTCCCAATTGCTCCCATTAATGAGGTGTCTCCCAGCCACATATCTATTCTAGATGCCGATTGATGGACCATAGAGAAATATGTGTAGGCCCTCTGAGTGGGATTATCTCTACGCCAGTAATCTTGTAGCTGCCAACGAGTAACAAACTCATGAAGTTGTCTTCTGTCACTTTTTGCATAATTTATTCGACGTATGGTGTTATCCACACGTGGATTTAATGTTAGATTAAAATCACCCCCCAATAGTAGTGAACCTTCTATATGTCTGGTCAGTAGTTGGTCTATTTCTTTAATGAAGTCCCCTTGCCTTGTATTTGGGCTGTATATATTTACTAACGTGTATGTTCTACCCATCAGTGTAAAAATAATCAATAGGTATCGCCCACCTTTGTCTTTTACAATTTTCTTTATATCCCATGGTTTCCCCTTGCTAAAAGCTATAAGAACCCCCTTACTTTTTGTGTCATCTAAACTAGAGGCAAAGTAAATTTGGGGATATGCTTTATGTTTGCATAGGCGTTCATACCTGGGTTTTAAATGAGTCTCCTGAATCAGCCCTATGTCCACCCCTTGTCTTTGCAATTCCCGAAACATCAATTGTCGTTTCCTAGGTACATTCAATCCCCTGACGTTTAACAACAAACATTTAATGTCTCCCATTTATCTCAACATTTAGTAAGTATGCCATTAGTCCTTCAATCATATAAATCCTTCTTCTATGACCCATCTGTATCCCCCACCACACCACTCTTATTCTCCTTCCCCTTCCATTCTTTCTGAATCCTCCCTCCCTCCCCCCCGCCTCACCCCTCTGAATTTTAGGCATCACTTGGTATCCGGTGAATGCCTAGTCTAGAAGGAAGGTACCCCCTATCCCGTCTCAGTCACCCCGCAGCATCAACATTTCTCAAATTATCTCTTCATGTCTAGAGCCCCATCAGAGGCTTATCATAACCAATCTTTTAACAACTTTTACTTAACATTCAAAGCTTTTACCAATTATATTGTCCAGGCTACTTCAGGTAATTCGTGTTGCCGATTGTTGGCGCTGTAATCTTCTCGGACCCTTTCCCACCCTCTGCCACTTCGGCGGGGGAGGGCGGGGAGCAGATCTCACTCCAGTGCTCGTTTCTGCTGTCTCTCCTGGGACTGCTGTCTCCGGAAACAGTTCTTGAGCTTCCTCCAATGATTTGATTTGATGTTGCTTCCCCTCTTTATAGAGCACGAGAGCGAAGGGATGTCTCCATCTATATTGAATCTTTAACTCTCGAAGATGTCTTGTGAATGGTTTCAGCTCCCCTCTCCTTCTCAGTGTTGCTGCCGCCAAATCCTGATATATTTCAATGGTATACGAATCCCATTTAAAGTCCTGTGTCTGGCGCGCCAGTTTCAGCACTTGTTCTTTTTGCTTATATCTAGTGAAACAGGCAATGATGTCCTTTGGCCTGTTATTACGCACAGCCCCTAATGCCCGGTGTGCTCTTTCAATCTGTATTGTTTCAAGTTCTATCGTTTCACCATTTACTTTGAACAAGTCTTGTACAATTTGCTGTATTATTTGCTCACAGTTCTGGTAGTTGGGGGTTTCAGGGAGGCCCCGAAATCTGAGGTTGCTGCGACGGCCCCGATTTTCCAGGTCCTCTACTTTGTCTAATAATTGTTGGTGTTCGTTCTGCAGCCCTGCAAACTGTTGCTCTAATGTTCCCAAGGCCTCCCCCTGTGCCTCCACCTGCACCTCAGTGTCTTCCAGGCGTGTTCCCAGTTCGCGGATTTCTCCTTGTAAATTTGCTCCCAGCGTAGCCACTTCCGTTCGCAGAGCTTTAAGGTCGGAGCTAATATTTTGTAGCCACTGGTGCAGACTAAGTTGCTCCCCTTCCGTTAGTTCCTCGGAAATGTGCTGTTCCAGCAAAGTATCGTGTGTTAGAGCCTTTTCTGCCTCCGTTATGTTTTTTGTTCTGCGCGCGTCCGCCATCTTGGATTTGGGTTTCGACTCAGCGCTCACGAAGGCAAATCGAGAAAGATCCGTTGCTGTAGAATTTAAATGCATAGGCAGGTGCCGTGCTACTTCCTGAGCTCAGTAAAGCTTTTATCTTGTTTTTGAACCGCGTTTTAGAGTGCGATTTTTGCTGTTTTTGCCGCGGGGCGACCGGAGCTCGTCTCTCAGACGTTCATCTAGGTCGGTGACGTCACTTCCCTCCCTTGACAAATTCTCTTTGCTCAATCCCTAGACGTCTCTTTGCCACACTGAACTCTCTCCTCAAAGTGCCTTCACCTCCAACTCCCCCAGTACTTTCATGATAAGGTTCACAAGATTAAACTTGAATTCTCAACCAGGTCACCTCCACCTCTTCTTCCCTTAGTCCATTCTCTCAACCCTCCAACCCCTGCCTCCTTTTCTTCCTTTTCTGAAATCACTGAAGAGGAAACTACACATCTTCTTTCCTCCTTGAAACTAACTACCTGTTCCTCTGATCCTATTCCCACCTATCTACTTAACACTATCTCTCCTACTGTCATCCCTTTTATATATCATATCCTCAATCTTTCACTTTCCACTGCGACTGTTCCTGATGCCTTCAAACATGCCGTAGTCACACCACTCCTTAAAAAACCTTCATTGGACCCTACCTGTCCTTCCAACTATCGCCCCATCTCCCTCCTCCCTTTCTTATCCAAGATACTTGAACGTGCTGTTCACCGTCATTGCCTTGACTTTCTTTCATCTCAAGCTATTCTTGATCCACTTCAATCTGGCTTTCACCCCCTTCATTCAACCGAAACAGCGCTTGTTAAAGTCTCCAATGACTTGTTCCTGGCCAGATCCAAAGGGCTCTATCAGGGGCGTAGCCAGAAAACAAATTTTGGGTGGGCAAGAATTGGGTGGGCACCAAGTGTTCTCCCCCCTCCCAACCACCACCCAAAAAAATATTTCAGCTGGCGGGAAAATGCTTCTTTCCACCTTGGCAGTATGCAGCAGGCATGCGCTGAAAACTGAGCGTGTGCAGGTGCCAGCATTGTGGAGAGTAGCATTTTTGTTACCATCAGGGGGATGTCTTCAGCTGGCCGAGCTTGAGATCCCCATCAGCTACCACTAAATGTGTGCTACTGTTGGGTGGGCCTGAGCACTAAATGGGTGGGCCCTGGCCCACCCAGGCCCACCTGTGACTACGCCACTGGGCTCTATTCTATCCTCATCCTTCTCGATCTATCTGCTGCTTTTGACACTGTTGATCACAGCCTACTCCTTGATACGCTGTCCTCACTTGGATTTCAGGGCTCTGTTCTTTCCTGGTTTTCTTCTTATCTCTCCCAGCGTACTTTTAGTGTATACTCTGGTGGATCCTCCTCTACTTCTGTCCCACTGTCAGTTGGTATACCTCAGGGATCTGTCCTGGGACCTCTTCTTTTCTCCATCTATACTTCTTCCCTTGGTACACTGATCTCATCCCATGGTTTTCAGTATCATCTTTACGCTGACGACTCCCAGATCTACCTCTCCACACCAGAAATCTCAGCAGGAATCCAGGCCAAAGTATCAGCCTGCCTGTCTGACATTGCTGCCTGGATGTCTCACCGCCATCTGAAACGAAACATGACCAAGACTGAGCTTCTTATCTTTCGACCTAAACCAACCTCTCCTCTTCCCCCATTCTCTGTTTCTGTGAATAACACTCTCATCCTTCCTGTCTCATCAGCTTGTAACCTTGGGGTCATCGACGCCTCCCTCTTCTTCTCTGCACATATTCAGCAGACTGCTAAAACCTATCGTTTCTTTCTCTATAATATCACCAAAATTCACCCTTTCCTCTCTGAGCACACTACCAGAACCCTCATCCACACTCTTATCACCTCTCGATTAGACTATTGCAACTTGCTTCTCACAGGTCTCTCACTTAGCCATCTCTCTCCTCTTCAATCTGTTCAAAATTCTTCTGCACGACTAATAATCGGTCAATGTCGCTATGCTCATATTAGGCCTCTCCTCAAGTCACTTCACTGGCTCCCTATCCGTTTCCGTATACAGTTCAAACTCCTGTTATTGACTTATAAGTGCATTCACTCTGCAGCTCCTCAGTACCTCTCCACTCTCATCTCGCCCTACACATCAAGCTCCATCTCGTGCCGTCATCAAATCTAAGCTAAAAGCCCACCTTTTTGATGCTGCTTTTAACTCCTAACCCTTATTCACTTGTTCAGAACCCTTATTTTATCATCCTCACTTTAATATTCCCTTATCTCTTGTTTGTCCTGTTTGTCTGTCCTAATTAGATTGTAAGCTCTGTCGAGCAGGGACTGGCTCTTCATGTTCAAGTGTACAGCACTGCGTACGTCTAGTAGTGCTATAGAAATGATAAGTAGTAGTAGTAGTACTTTATTTACCATTAACTTTCTCTTTGCTCCATGTACAATTTCTCATAATAGATTTTCTAAATGTTAAACATCCATAGTTATCCCAGTATGTTTATGATACTGCATTGTAAAATTGGATTCCTATACTGTTTATTGTAAGCCACATTGAACTGTGACTTAATTGTGATAATGTGGGATATAAATGTCACAAATAAATAAATAAATGTTCAATTTATGTATGTTGATTTTGTATATTTTACTTTACTTTGTTAGACCCCTGAGGCAGGTGCTGATGCGTGCCGAAACACAGCCCGTGTCGGGTCCAATCCATTAACGATTGTACCATTGTTACAGTTCTGGAGGCCCTTTTGTGCTTTTTTGTGTTGGAAGAGGGTAAACCCAGTATTGGATGTCAGGGCCGCCGAGAGGGGGGGGGCAAGGGGAACAAAATTCCCCGGGCCCGGGCCTCCAAGGGGGGCCCGGCGCCGGGGTCTGTCTCCTTCTCCTGCTCCCAGGCCACTGGTGCCGCAGTTCCTGGTCTCATCTGCCCGCCATCAGCTCCGTCGAGAGCCCCCCTCTGTCCACTACCGGGCCCCCTGCATTCAAATCGGCAGTGCCTACCTTCATGTGAAAGTGGCAGATCGCCTCCCTTCGGGCCTTCGCTCCCTGTGTCCCTCCCTCGTCTGATGTAGCTTCCTGTTTCCGTGAGGGCGGGACACAGGGAGGTAGGGCCTGAAGGGAGGTGATCTGCCACTTTCACAAAGAGGTGAGGCGCTGCTGATTTGAATGGAGTGGGCCCGGTTGGACGGAGGGGGGCTCTCGATGGGGCCGGGGGTGGGTGGGTGGAGACTGGGGACTGCAGCGCCGGCGACCTGAGTAATGATTGGGGGGGTGGCCGCCACGGCCTTGGGGAGGGCTGTGGCAGGGGCCACTGCTCTCTGCACCCTCCAGCAGTCTCTCGGCAGCCCTCTTGGATGTCTGTTCTTGTGACATGGAGTCAGCTAGCAACCCTAGGCCTGTGTGCAGCCCTCAAGGGCTGGAGTTGGCAAGCTCTGTATTAAGCAGCACCTTTTAAAAGAAGATATTCATATAAGATTTAATTATTTGTGAGAAGAATTTCCTGTATAGATGGAAAAAGGGCAACATGACATCATTTTTGAGAAAGGATTCCAAGTTTCATAGAAAGCTGCAGAGCTGCCAAGAGTCCGTAAGCCAGTCCTGGTTTCCACTGCTCATTTGCCTGTACCTTTATCCCCTCCTCTTTAATTCTCCCTGCCTCTTAGTTGTTCTGTCTGTTACCTGTCTTATTAGATTGTAAGCTCTTTTGAGCAGGGACTGTCTTTATGTGTATGGTGTACAGCGCTGCATATGCCTGGTAGCGCTATATAAGTGTTAACTAGTAGTAGTAGTAGTTTCTGATGACTGCATCCAGCTGCATTATGGGACCCTGCAACAGTGAGTTCAGTGGATAGAATCGGGGATTACAAGTCCCTCCGCTGCTTTGGGATGTAAATTCAAAACCAGGCCTGGCCAAAAAGTCTTCTTCCTGGAACTTAAGTCACTTGGCAGTTTTGAAGCAATTTTAGTTATGCTAGATTAGATCCTCTAATGCGCACTGTTTCCAGAAAACCACTTGTTCCCATGAGGATGCTAAGGGAGGAGCCAGTCAGAGATACTCTGCTCAAGATGACCAGCCATACAGTAATGGAATTTCTGTGATCCAAGGAGAAGGTCCCAGGGCGGCTGTGGCTGGCTGTGTCAGCAGTAAATTCTGTAACTTAATTACACTCAGCACATTGCAAACAAGGAAAGTGTTAGTCAGGAGCTGCAGACTAACAATCAGGACAGTTGCATGCTATGACATGAGCAGCTCTACCAGCAGCAGAAACACCAGGCTCAACATTCAAAATAATTTAAATGGCCAGGAGAAGCTCCTGAATGTTTAAATCACCTGCCCGGGGCTAACCCAGCATTTTCAGCAGTACTTAACCCAATAGTGCCACTTTAAATGTGTGGTTTTAGCACCCAAGCGAAAACTGGTTATTTTGGAGGAATTTCTGGGGGCGGAGTCGGCCCTTAACCAGCTAAAATAACTGCATAAATAGAGCCAAATTTTAAAACTTATTGGGGGTGCTAAACCTGTTAGACATGACCTCTCCCTGGACAAAGTCAAGGAGCTTGTTCAATATTGGGGGGTGCTCAAGCATCCATAACACCCACAGAGCTGGCTCCCATGACTGCATAAAACATCTTTCTATCTTTATGCGGTTCTTCCAGTGGCGATCCTAGGTCGGCTGCCACCCGGGGCAGATCGCTGCTGCGCACCCCCCCCCCCCCCCGGGTGCAGCGGCGTCCGTCCTTCCAGGGTGCAGCACGACACCCCCCCTGGTGCAATGACACCCCCCTGCCCAGTGCATCAAGCCCCCCCCCCCGGTGCAATGACACCCCCCCCCCCGGCGCATCAAGCCCCCCCCCCCCCCCGGATGCATTCTTGGCTGCTAGAGTGTGCAGAGAGCAGCCACAGGCCTGTCGACTCCACTGGCTCCTTGCTCCCTCTGCCCCGGAACAGGTAACCTGTTCCGGGGCAGAGGGAGCAGGGAACCAGTGGAGCTGACAGGCGCGAGGCTGCTCTCCGCACCCTCCAGCAGCGTGCACCAGGGGTGGACTGCCCCGCCCTTGCTATGCCACTGGGTTCTTCACAGCCAGTTAAGTGCTGAATACTGCACTTAATCGGCTATGTTTTCCCTGACTCTGTACACCTGGAAATTCAATGCTGTAGCCTGGACATGGCCCAGAATTGAATTACTGGGTATAATGCTGATGGTCAGCAAAGCACCGATTACTGTCAGCTGAATATCGGGTCATGGATTTTATACTACCTTTCTGTGGTACAACCAAAGTGCTTTACGTATTATACAAGGTACTTTTTCTGTCCCTAGTGGGCTCACAATCTAAGTTTTTGTACCTGGGGCAGAGGTTTAAGTGACAAAGAGCTACAGTGGGAATCGAAGCCAGTTCCCAAGGTTCTCGGTTCACTCTGCTACCAATAGCTACTGCTTCATGAAGGGAGGAGAGTAGGAACAGGGTTCCAGGACCAGCGACGGGGGTGGTCCGCCCTGGGTGCAGGGAGCGAGGGGGTGAGTGGAGCAGGTGTGCAGCTGTCGGCTCTGCCGGCCCCCTGCCCCCTCTGATGTTACTTCCTGTTCCGGGGCAGGGGACCGGCAGAGCCGACAGCCACGTGTTTACTCCGCACCCCCACACGCTAGGAGGTGGGGTGAAGCGCTTTCTGGGTGGTTTTTTTTTTTTGTTGTTACATTGCACTTTCCCACTCATGGCAGGCTCAATGCAGCTTACATATTATGTACAGGTACTTATTTGTATCTGGGGCAATGGAGGGTTAAGTGACTTGCCCAGAGTCACAAGGAGCTGCCTGTGCCTGCAGTGGGACAGTTCCCCAGGACCAAAGTCCACCACTCTAACCACTAGGCCACTCAATGTGGCCGCGCAGGCTTCTGTTTCTGTGAGTCTGACGTCCTGCACGTACATGCAGGACGTCAGACTCACAGAAACAGAAGCCTGCGCAGCCGCGTTGCTGATCTGCAAGGGCAGGCTTCTACATGGAATGTTGCTAGTGGAATAGCAACATTAACATTCCATCTAGAATCTCCAATAGTAGCAACATTCCATGTTTTTGTTACATTTGTACCCCGCGCTTTCCCACTCATGGCAGGCTCAATGCGGCTTACATGGGGCAATGGAGGGTTAAGTGACTTGCCCAGAGTCACAAGGAGCTGCCTGTGCCTGAAGTGAGAATCGAACTCAGTTCCCCAGGACCAAAGTCCACCACCCTAACCACTAGGCCACTCCTCCACTCCTTGGGGGGGTGATGCATGGGGGGGGGGGGGGGGGGGTTGACATACCGGCAACCCGTCCCGGTTGGCGAACAAGCTAGGAACGGCACTGTCCAGGAGTATGCTGTTTCTTAACTAAAATGTCTGTTAACTAAGTGCAGGTTGGTAAATCCTTATGGTATTTTTGCATGGGTTAATGTGGTTGAGAACAATGTTCGTTCCTCATCCCTTAAAGAGGCTTGTATCACAGAAAGCAAAAAATTCCTCCTCCCCCAGGGACACTAAAGTGTAAATCTCTGTTGGGCCAATGGTCCCTCCTCTTCCTGCTCTATGCAAAAGCAGCCACTTTCAGAAGTATAATTAACTTCCAGCTCCAATGTGCAGTCAAAGGGTTAATGCAAGCCATGTTAACCCTTTTACATAGCAATGAGCTACTCTGCATGCATTTGCATGTGACAGCTCATTATTTGGTCAAGCATTGGGCCTAATTTATTTTACATCAAAAGCTGCCTAAGGAAACACCCTTTAATGAGGGAGGCTAGTGACACACACAAGGATTGACCTGAGCTGCACATAATGCTAAGGACTTGATTACCATATGCATGCTGAGATATGTTGTATACTGCATTTGCAATTGTTCCTCACATTTGTCACCCTCTTATTTATCTGCTTCATTCCCCTATCTTATCTGTCTATTATGTTGCAGCTCTGCTTGTCCCCTTTGCTGTTCGTTGTGTCTGTTGCATTCCGTATCATACCTCTATTCATGCTTTACAGTGCCTTAATGTGCATTTTTTGAATATTGTACTGTGCTGTAATTGTATATTGCCTGTGTCCAGTTTATTTATTTATTTATGTATTCTTGTATCCCACTATTATCCAAAAACAGGTTTCGGTTCAAAGTTTGTATTTGTTGTACACTGCTTTGAGTGAATTTCTTGAAAAAGGCAGTAAACAAACCCCAGCAAATTAATATATCTACCTGAATCTACACTACCCAAATTGCAAAGGACTAAAATACAAGACTACCCATGCATCCAACTTCTCTTACTTAAGCACACGTCTGTGGAACGCACTGCCACATGTGGTGAAAGCAACTTACAATCACCTAAAATTCAGAAAATTATTAAAGACTCACCTATTCGGAAAGGCATACCCGACTGACCCAATTTAAATGCCTCAACCCTACAACACTTCACTATCAAAGATCGTATTGGACATTAACAAACCCTTCTACCTCTAACCCAACTTGACTGAATCTTATCTTCCCTATCCCACTAAAACATCTTTTGTACTTTCCCTACCAGACTTGGCGAATGCCTTTACGGTATTATGTAAGCCACACTGAGCCTGCAAATATGTGGGAAACAAATGTAACAAATAAATAAATATTGCCGAATAATGCACATCGACATAGCTTAGTAAACACACTTCTAAATCAAGTATGATGGAATTAGTAACCTACATAGTGCATGTTGGCAGATAAGGGACCAGTTGGCTCACATGGTCTATCCAGGTATCTGCTTCTGTTTTTCTATCACTTTGGTGGCTGAACATAAAAAATTCCTATACTTAAACCAAGCCCAGCTCTTCTACCATGTCTTTTTCGGAACCTTTCAAAACACAGCCCTATATATCTGTCCAAAGAATGTCTACATGTTACAGTGCTGTCTTTGTCACTTCTTCTGATAGGCTACATCAAGCTTTGTCATCTTCGTTTTTGGTTCATACAAGTCCAAATTATTAATCCAACATCCAAGCCCCTTCCCATAACTTATTACTGAGCTTTGGAATAATTCAGTCTCTGGTGTCTGAAACATCCAGCCAGCCCGTGATTGTTGATATTTGGGTTATAAACATGGCTGTTCTGTGTAGGCTCCAGGGTAGGAAGGATGTAGCATATCTCAATGGAGCAGCTCCAATTTAACCTCATTAGGTTAAGACAAAAATATTATGAATTTAATAAGGTCAGTAAACCATTCATGTGCAGGGACACCAGATGACTATCCTACAGATCTGGGGAGAAAGAGGAGTGTGAACATTAGTCAATGATGAGCTTATTAGGGCTTGATTTATGGAGTATTGTAGACAGTTGTATACACCAGAGGAGGAGGTAGACGAGGAGCAGGTGGGGTGTGGTACCCAGGTGAACTGAACTTGCACTGAATCACAGATGAGCAAATGGAGTGGATGGAGGCTTTTATTGCACAGTTTTATAAAACTCCGTCAGCAGTTAGTGGGCACTGTGGATAAATTCTTTGATACATTAATGAAGGGGATGTGCTCCCATATTTCATGAGGATGACATACAGTACCTTGCTTCCTAAGAAAGAGAAAGACAGGTCTTTTTATGTCATATCAACCCATATTGATGTTGGGGATAGACCCAACCGGTCATTTTCAGTGAAGTTAACAGGTTAAGTACCATTGCTTGGGTTTCTGCCAGGTACTTGTGACCTGAATTGGCCACTGTTGGAAGCAGGATACTGGGCTAGTTAGACCATTGGTCTGATCCAGTATGGCTATTCTTATGTTCCTACGTAAAATGACCGGATTTCCACGAACAAGCAATTTCACCAGTTGGCAGCCATTTCCAGCTGGTTAAATCATTTTGCATATTGGCTGGATTGAAAATGATGGCAGATAAAGGCCATATGGATTCAGTCTGCCCATCCATCTCATCTATTACCTATTCCTCTCCCTAAGAGATTCCGTGTGTTTGTCCCATGCTTTTGTTGAATTCAGATACAATTCTCGTCTCCACCACCTCCAATGGGAGCTTGTTCAATGCATCCACCACCTTTTCCATAAAGAAGTGTTTCCTTTGAATACTCTTGAATCTATCCCCTTTTAACTTCATTTTATGCCCTCTCATTCTAGAGTTTCCATTCTGTCGCATTTATGCTGCATAGGTATTTAAATGTCTCTATCATATCTCTCCTCTCTCTCATATTGAGGTTGATGAGTCTGTCCCCATACGCTTTATGATGGCGACCACTGGCCACTTTAGAAACTGCCCTCTGGACTGACTCCATCCTATTTATATCTTTTTGAAGGTGTCGTCTCCAGAATTGTACACAGGATCAGATCTTCAATGTTCAGAATTATTGCACAGACAATTCTTATTCCTCTGTTAGATTACTGTAATTCATTATATTTAAATCTTAATAAAAAACAAAACAAATGAATGTCTGCAATTATTGCAGAATACGGTGGCTCACCTGATATATGGCTTGGGAAAATTTAGCAAAATCAGCCCTCTCTTGATGAAACTACACTGGTTGAGGGTGGAATCCCGTATTCAATTTAAAATAGCATGTCAAGTATACAAATGTGTGTACAATATGCAGTGCAGTTTTTCTAGCAAAAAAGGTGCCGGTACTCAAATGCTAGGCCACCTTTCAGGGGTGGGGTGATCACTGAGGGACCCACCCCACAATAGCCAGGACCCTGCAACCAGTCACAGAATCTATGACAAGGCAGAATTGGTGTGTAGAGCCTGAGATCTTTCATTAAAACTTGGGGTCCATGGGTCAATTTTAGCAGACAACGGAAAAGGTGCCGGTACTCAGTACCCCCAGGTACCCCCTCAAAAAAAGCCCTGACAATATGAATGCATTTAAGGTAGGGCAATTAATACCTCCTTTAGGCATAAGAGGACAGCTAAGAAGTGCAAAACTTCTAACACTTGACATTCCTTCAACAAAGGAAATGAAATTAAAATCTATTTGGGAACACTCCTTTTCATTTCAGGGACCCAAAATTTGGAATACAATACCAGTATCCATAAGATTGATACCTAATTATCATCTTTTCCATAGGGTCTTAAAATTTATCTGTTTACTTTATAGAATTAGATCTGAGGCTTACTAAATGATTTGTGATTCATATCCATATAGTATATTTAGTCTTACTGTAAACCACTTGGGGCATATAAGAAAGCAGTATAGAAGAATTGTAATAGAATGGATTAGGACTCTAAATGGGGCCTTATCAGAGGCACAATCACTTCCTTTTTCCTGCTGGCCATTCCTTTTCCTATGCACCCAAGTATCCTCCTGACCTTGGCCATCACCTTTTCTACCTGTTTGACCACCTTAAGATTGCCAGATGTGATCATCTCCAAATCCCACTCTTCTTTCATGCATAGAAGTACTTCCCCCCAATATTTTGGTACCACTCCCTTGGATTTCTAAAGCCCAAGGACCCTGCATTTATAAGCACAAAGCTATTGTCAAGCATTGCTGCAACCGCTTTTTTTAATTCCCATCTTTGAAGTCCCTTGCTCTTCTAAGAAAGCTTGCAAATCCTCTAGGCTAATGTCTCCAAATAAGTTTGTTCTGGCATATCATAACAATAATGAACCTCACTCATAAGCCAAGGTATGTGAATGTGACCTCAGTCTCTCAATTTACTACTACTACTTATCATTTCTATAGCGCTATTAGACGTACGCAGCGCTGTACACTTGAACATGAAGAGACAGTCCCTGCTCGACAGAGCTTCCAATCTAATTAGGACAGACAAACAGGACAAACAAGAGATAAGGGAATATTAAAGTGAGGATGATAAAAAAATAAGGGTTCTGAACAAGTGAATAAGGGTTAGGAGTTAAAAGCAGCATCAAAAAGGTGGGCTTTTAGCTTAGATTTGAAGATGGCCAGAGATGGAGCTAATACTTACCGTGCTACTTGCATTGTGCCAAAGAGAGCTTCCTTCTCAAGTTCACAAGATGCAACATGTATAGGCAACTTATAAAGGTGAGCTTGAAAATGTTTGTGGCATGATCTGATGATGTTATTAAACATGACCTGTATTCTGGCTGGGAAGAACAGGCCATACCTTGCATTTACCTTTTTAAGTTGTGCCCATATGGCTAAGAATTTCTTTCTCTGATTTAAGATCATTTTGTTGAGCTCCAGAATAATAAGAAGAGTATTGTCATTTGTATTTTATGAGCACCTTGGACTTGGCAGCTTGTAAAATTGTGAGGGCCTATGGATACCATAATACTTTGACCACCACCAACCTTGGATAGCAAGCACTCTGGACTCTGAGGGTGTGTGCATATGTGCACTCAAATTCAGTTGGGCATTCAAAACGCAATTCCAGTAGTTGCGGCAACAATTCCTCCAAAATATGATGATGTACAGGCCCTCGGGACCTTCAAGTGAGCCCAAAACCTTTAAATTATTTCTGTGGCCTCTATTATTGAGATCTTCATAGTTTCTGTCAAGAGTTTTGATTGTTTTGGTTGGCGACCTATGGAGAATAACTGTTCATTATGAGCTTTTAGCTTCTTCTCCATGCCCTCTGTTTTGGCAACTGGCCAGCAACTTGTTGCTTCATGTCAAGAACATCTTCTCTAAGCTCCAATAGGATGTCTTGATGGTACTTGAGATCAATTCGTGCACGAATAATTGCAATGTAATTTCCAGTTCTTTACTTGCCACTATCTTGTAGGGAAAAGTGGGTCTTGCTTAGTATGTTTTATGTCTTATGATGGTAAATTAGTAACGCAAACTTCGTAGATTTAACTACAGCCATGGTATTCTTGGATGCATGGATAGAAATTGATTGATAATCCAACTGTTAGGCAACTTAGGCTCTAGGCATGACAGGGTTATTCGGTAGATCAGTGGCTCCGCTTCCCCACTCAAATTTATTTCATTGACTGGTTATCTGTACATCATCTGAAATTATTACGTGTAGGTCTCTTGCTTGTTGTTCAGTTTCTGGCTCTTTAATTCATATATGGTAACCATGTATTTATTTATTTATTATTACATTTATACCCCACATGTTTGCAGGTTCAATGTGGCTTACAATAAGCTGAAAAGGCTATCACCAATCCAGCAGAAAACAAATACAATAGATTATAGTAGGCAGCGAGGATAGAAAGAATAGGGTGTAGTGGGAAAGCGGGAAAGGTATGAGAGTCCACAGTGGTCCAATTATGTGGTGCAAATAGGTGGGATAATGTGGGGTACAAATGCAATAAATAATAATAATACTTTGGGTTTTATGTTGGATCCAGGGGGTAGGCCTTCCGGAATAAGTTGGTCTTAAGTAATTTCCTAAAGTTGAGATGGTTTTGAGTGGTCTTCACAACTTTTGACAGCGCATTCCACAGTTGGGTGCTAAAAAACGAAAAAGAGGAAGTGTAAGTGGATTTATATCAATATATAAGTGTAAAACCATATATATGTGTAAAACCATGCATACCAAATGCATGGCTTTACACTTTTTAGCATTGAAATTTGTTTTTCAAATGTTTGACCATTCTTCCAGTCTTTGTATTCCCCACTTCTCTCTTTCTGGCGTGTCTTCTCTGTTACAGATTTTCATCGCATATTTTGCTGTCAAGTGCTTCAGTAGAGCTATTAATAAGGATTTGGGTTATAGTCCTTCCGACTCTACCCCTCACCCATCCCAGTTCCTGCTTTTCTTAAATAGACTGGTTGTGGGTTAGAAGCCTGATTCTGCAGCTTTAAGCAGTTAGCTAAAAGCGCTATAAACCCCATCTTTTGACAGTGTTTCTAACTACTTGTAATCCATCTGATTTAAGTATTTCTGCTCATGACCTGCCTACCTCATAGCAACATCAAAGTCCCTTTACTTATGTCATTTTACAGGGAGAAAGTGGGTCTTGCTTACCACATAAGTACATAAGTAAAGCCACACTGGGAAAAGACCAAAGGTCCATCGAGCCCAGCATCCTGTCCACGACAGTGGCCAATCCAGGCCAAGGGCACCTGGCGAGCTTCCCAAACATACAAACATTCTATACATGTTATTCCTGGAATTGTGGATTTTTCCCAAGTCCATTTAGTAGCGGTTTATGGACTTGTCCTTTAGGAAACCGTCTAGCCCCTTTTTAAACTCTGCTAAACTAACCACCTTCACCACGTTCTCCGGCAACGAATTCCAGAGTTTAATTATGCGTTGGGTGAAGAAAATTTTTCTCCAATTTGTTTTAAATTTACTACACTGTAGTTTCATCGCATGCCCCCTAGTCCTAGTATTTTTGGAAAGCATGAACAGACACTTCACATCCACCTGTTCCACTCCACTCAATATTTTATAAACCTCTATCATGTCTCCCCTCAGCCGTCTCTTCTCCAAGCTGAAAAGCCCTAGCCTCCTTAGTCTTTCTCCATAGGGAAGTCGTCCCATCCCCGCTATCATTTTAGTCGCCCTTTGCTGCACCTTTTCCAATTCTACTATATCTTTCTTGTATCCTGCGATGGCAAATTATTAAACTCTAACTTTGTTGATTTAGGTGGAAGTTTGTTAATAGGGAAGGTCACCCCAAAATTTTTGGTTTGTGTCATTTTCCCATGTCGTTTGAGGTGATTCTCATTTTGTTTGGAGCCACACCCCCTCACTTATGATGTCACGGGAGATGATACAAATGAAACATTTCTGGGCTCACTTCCTGCACAACCCACCCCCAGGCCAGGACGTCTTCCTGCATCTCCCACCTTCCCCGTGATGCAAACCTCTCCCCCATATGCTCCTGGGCCTACTTTAATCACTGGTGATCCAGTGAGGGAAGTTGGGGCAGGAGAACCCACCCACTTCTGCCAATGGTGATGGCTACATCTAATATGGCAGCCATAACCTTTCATCTTAGTCTTAGTGAGACTAGGATGAAAGGTCACAGCTGACATATTGATGGTGGCCAAGACCATATGCAGGAGCAAGTGGGCATCACTCTTGCTCCAATTTCGCCTGCTGGTCCACAAATTCTTAAGGTAGGCCTGAAAGAGTGGGCAGTGGGGGGCCTAGACTGTGGGGAAGGGCTACAGGGAGGAGAGACAAGAAGGTGGAGCCAGGAATCGCGGGGTGGGGAGAAGGCTTTAGTTTGCCAACCTGTTCTTCACAAATGAAACCCTCCTATTTTCGTTTGCCAACGACAGAAGAAATATTTTTACTGCACCTTAACTTACCACAGAAGTGACCTCAAAAGGCTGTCCTAAGTTAACTGGGTAGCTATTCAGGTACCGCTGTTGAATATCAGTGGTAACTTGGAAACTCCCAGTGGCTGTTTAGTGCCTGGATATTCAATGGCAATAGCTGGATAAGGGCCATCACTAAACAACCGGATCTAATTGAGTTAGCTGAATATTACTGCCTTAGGGCCCTGTTTACTAAGCCGCATTGTAGGCGAGCTAGCGTTTTTAGTGCATGCTAAAAATTAGCATGCGCTAATGCTAGAGATATCATCGGGCTCATTTTCGAAAGAGAAGGACGTCCATCTTTCAACATAAATCGTAATATGGACGTTCTTCTCCCAGGGACGTCCAAATTGGTATAATCGAAGCTCGATTTAGGATGTCTTCAACTGCACTCCATCGCAAGGATGGCCAAAGTTCAAGGGGTCATGTCAGAGGCGTAGCAAAGGCAGGACTTGGGCGTGCCTAACACTTGGATGTCCTTGACGCATAATCGAAAAAACCAAGGATGTCCCTGATGAGCACTTGGACATTTTCACCCGGACCTGTTTTTCTTACAACTAAGGCACAAAAAGGTGCCCGAAATGACCAGATGACCACCGGAGGGAATTGGGGATAACCTCCCATTACTCCCCCAGTGGTCATCAACCCCCTTCCACCCTCAAAAAACATCTTTAAAAATATTTTGTGCCAGCCTCTATGCCAGCCTTAGATGTCATATTCAGGTCCATAAGTAGACAATAGTAAGAGGATTACCATACAGGACTCCAAGATGTATAAAGAGGAATCCAATAAAATTTATATGGAAATATAATGTTTGATTTTAACAAAATATTTCTAAAAAGCAAGGAAAAGACCTCAAAACGCCCGACCACTTACTTTCAGTTTTCAGTGGCTTTAACTGGGGGCGTGGTGTTCATCACTGGTCATAAAAGCCTTGCTTGGAAAGAATTATTTAACTTTTAATTTATTTCCAAATAGATTTTAACAATTTTGCTCTTTTTGCAAGAAATTTTTTTTAAACATATTGACAATATCAATGCTAACTTCAAATTTTCTTTGGTTCATGAAAACCTTCACTGATTCTCATGAAGTGCTCTAAAGCAGCTTTACAAAGATAAAGTAAAGTCGAGCACTTACTTATCTGTTGCCCGACAGTGGCCCCATCCGTTTTGCTTGTGGGCTTTTTCAAGGGCTGTGCTTCGACAGAGAAAGCATTGAGAAAATTTTTTTCCTCTCTCTTGATCTGACAATAACTTCACCCGTAAGGGCTATGGTAGTGGTGTACAGTTGGGGATAGTGGGTTTTGTGGGACTCAGCACACAAGGTAAGGGAGCTATGTTCCTGGGAGCAATTTCTGAAGTCCACTGCAGTGCCCCCTAGGG
Source organism: Microcaecilia unicolor (assembly GCF_901765095.1). Classification (NCBI taxonomy): domain Eukaryota; kingdom Metazoa; phylum Chordata; class Amphibia; order Gymnophiona; family Siphonopidae; genus Microcaecilia; species Microcaecilia unicolor. The sequence goes on along the minus strand of NC_044033.1, from coordinate 26,505,448 downwards.
TGCCTGGTTGGTGTCCTAGCATGTCAGGGGGACCAGTGCACTACAAATGTTGGCTCCTCCCATGACCAAATGGCTTGCATTTGGTCGTTTTTGACATGGACCTCTTTGGTTTCGAAAATTGCCAAAAATCAGAAACGTCCATGTCTACGGACGTCCAAATCTAGGGACGGCGAAATTTAAGGATTTGGACGTCCCTGACGGTATTTTTGAAACGAAAGATGGACGTCCATCTTATTTCAATAACCCCTGGATCTGGACGTTTTGCAAGGACGTCCAAATCGCGACTTGGACGTCCCTTTCGAAAATGCCCCTCCATGGGTGTCTCTAGTGTTAGCACATGCTAATTTTTAGCGCGTGCTAAAAATGCTAGTTCACTTTAGTAAACAGGGCCCTTAGATACAGCGCTGCATACGTCTAGTAGCGCTTTAGAAATGATAAGTAGTAGTAGTAGTAGTAGTAGTAGATTGTAAGGTCTCAGGAGAGGCAAATGCCTATTTCACCTGAATGTTTACTGAAAGGGTGTGAGCTAAGTCCAAATAAACAGAATCTATAATTTGTCATTATTGTTTTTCTAAAGCTAAAATGAGTCTGTCTCTGGGAAAATGTGACTAAAGTCTCAGATCCAAAATGATGAGAATGGCCCATTTTTGATGTCATGGGCCCATAAGCAGTCTGAAAATGTTACACGTTTGAACTTCTGTAATTTTTTTATTTTTTCACATCAAAGGATGGGGTTTGGATTGTTGTGTCACAAATTGTTTGCTCTAACAGAATTCGTTAAAACCTCACTTTTTGTTTCTAGTTTAGTCACTTTTTTTTCCAGAGATGGTCAACAATAGCATCAAAACTCCTGATTTTTCTAAGTAATTTCCATTTTCTGTCCTTTGGAAGTTTTGCAAGTAAAGAAAACTCTAAACGGAGGTTAGCAGAGGTCTTTTGGAGAACACAAGAACATAACAGTTGCCCTACTGGGTCAGTCCAAGGGTCCATCTAGCCTAGTATCCTGTTGGCCAGTCCAGGTCCCAAGTGCCCGGCAGAGTCCCCAAAAGTGGCAAGATTCCATGCCAGCGATCCCAGAAATAAGCAGTGGCTTTCCCCAGCTCTACCTTAATGATACTTTATGGACTTTTCCTCCAGGAACTTGTCCAAACCCTTTTTAAACCCACTGCTTTTACCACTTGCTCCAGTAAATGAGTTCCAGAGCTTTATAGGTTGAGTAAAAAAAAATATATATATTTTCTCCTATTTGTTTTATAATGTGCTGCTATGTAACTTCATGGAGGGTAAGAGAGAGCGTGATATTCTATACTGTAGGTACCTAATATACAGGGATTCTATATTACCCTTTCCAACTCCAGAGAAAAAAAATATGAAAATCCGGAGCTCACAAGGGGTTAATTGATGTGCTGTTTGCAAAGAAATGAAGAACAGACAAGCCCCAGTTTGTGGCCAGCTGCTTAAAGAATTATTACCCATCATGGCATTATCCTTCTGCCCTGAGGGATGCAAGCTTGTGAAAGAGGCATTGATGGCAGATTTCAACGTTCTTTGGGACTAAGTTCAGGCTTAAGAAACTGCCCAAAGGTTTGCTGATTTAAAGATAAATTATCTCCCAGCCATAAATGAGAATGCTCCTTTCTTTTTTGTTCACCTTTTCTTGGTTCAGATCAATCAAAACTACTGAATCAGCATTTCCCTGCACTACAGAAAGAGAGTGTTTAGTGAATGCAAAAGCATATTTATGTGAGCTGCAGGGGGGAAAAAAAAACCTTGCTAGTGTGATTTTGCAAGAGAAAAAGATTCTGCCTGACGTAGGACCTGAATGACTAAGGCCCAGATGCATCAACCAAACGTTAAAAAATAAGAATCGTAAAAGTGCTTAACGATTTTAAAAAAACGAGGCATGCACTACAAAAACACTCCAGAAATGTTTGGATCGGTATTGCAAAGTAGGATGTATCACAGAATCGTTAAACCCGTCGTTAATCAGCGCCTAAAGCATGCGAAGAGCAGCCCAAGCGTTATGCTGGCTGCACTGCGCATGCCACAAAGGCCCAGCTGTCAAAACAAAAAAAAAAACCCCACAAACACGTGTGTTTCGGGAGGGGGCAAAAGCACTCGTCATGAGCGTCCTGTATGGACGCCTTGCCCCCCCCCCCCCGCTGCTCCCCGCTTCCCCCCCCCCCGCACGAAAAATCTCCAATTTTAGCAGCCCCGGACCGGCCCTCCTCCCTTCCTGTATTCTGCCACACTAGCTCTGCCTCCTGTTTAGAAGAAATGGATCCAAAAGAAACTTGGTGGAGATTAGGTAGCAACATCAGTAATTGGGAAGTAAAGCCAGTACTTGGCAGACTTCTACGATCTGTACCCTGATTGTGGCTGGACAGATTCAGCTTCAGAAGTTAAAAAATAAGGCCAATTCTGGGCAGACTTCTACGGTCTGTGCCCTGATCGTGGATGGACTGGAGTGGAGTTTTTCAGGGGCTTTAGAACAAGGACAGTGCTGGGCAGACTTCAACTGTCTATGCCCTGGAAATGGCAGGATGAAATCAAGATTGGGTGTGCATATGGAGTTTGTCTTATTGGGCAGACTGGATAGACCGTACAGGTCTTTATCTGCTGTCATCTACTATATATATTTCAGAGCTGCCAAATTCCAAGCGGGAGAACTCTGCTGCACGTCTTATATTCCGCCAGAACCGATATACTCATATCACCCCTCTCCTCAAGTCACTTCACTGGCTTCCGATCAGGTACCGCATACAGTTCAAGCTTCTCCTACTAACCTACAAATGCACTCAATCTGCAGCCCCTCACTACCTCTCTACCCTCATCTCCCCTTACGTTCCCGCCCGAAACCTCCGTTCACAGGACAAATCCCTCCTCTCATTACCCTTCTCCACCACCGCCAACTCCAGGCTCCACTCATTCTGCCTCGCCTCACCCTATGCTTGGAACAACCTTCCCGAGCCCTTACGCCAAGCCCCCTCCCTGCCCATCTTCAAGTCTTTGCTTAAAGCCCACCTCTTCAATGCTGCGTTCGGCACCTAACTCTTTCAGGAAATCCAGACTGCCCCAATTTGACTGCCCCTATCAGACTGACTGTTCACGTGTCCTTTAGATTGTAAGCTCTTTGAGCAGGGACTGTCCTTCTATGTTAAACTGTACAGCGCTGCGTAACCCTAGTAGCGCTTTAGAAATGTTAAGTAGTAGTAGTAGTAGTAGATTTTAGGCCGCTCCTGGATTTCAGAAAGCTGCATCCTAGTGCAGCGTGCAACTTACAGCACTGATTTCAACGGGTTAAATTCAGAGACTACAATACCATACTGCTTTGGGATGGACATTAAAAAAAACAGGACTAGCTAAAAGTTTCCCTCCTGGAACTGCGCAACTTGGCCACTCAGGGACAACCCACTGACTTTCCTTATCTGATTCCTCTCTCCTTCCAGTTCTTTTATTATAAAGATAAACGCCACGTCTTGAAATATTAGTGACGTCAGACGCCATCAAACGTCTGACGGGTGGGTTATAAAGAACGGAGGGATCTTTCCCAACGTGTGGAGTTACCACTTTTATCAAGCGGATAGAAATCTTTCTTATTTGAAAAGGAAGACGTTTGGTTGATGCACCCAGCATTCGTTTTCCAGAAGAACAAATTTGACTCCTGACGTCGAAACGCGGCCCGTGTCGGGTCCATCCTGGAAAATTGAATTTTAGAATTAAAGGAACTGTGTCCCGTTTCAAAAGCCTCTTGGTGCTTTTTGTTCTATTTTGGGCCCTTTTACTAAGCAGCGCTAAGCCCACCACGGGCTTACCGCATGCCAATCTGCAATGACTGCCGGCAGTAGCACACACCATTTCCAGTGCTAGAAAAATATGTCCTATTATTATAGTGCTGGAACTTAACCGGCAGTAATTGGACAGCACACGTTGCTGCCTGATTAACACAGGAGTCCTTACCGCCATGTCAATGGGTGGTGGTAAGGGCTCCCCATAGAAATGGCTGTGTGGTAAATGGTTCACTTACCACATGGCCATTTCTTTTTCCCAAAAATGGACAGCCTTTCACTAAAACAAGCATGCACGCAACATGAGGGGAAGAGAAGGGCAGGCAATGTGGCGGAGAGCCGGAGACCAGCGCTGGACAAACGCTTCAGCTGGTGGGGGTTGGGGACCCCCACCAGCCAAACCAGAGGCCCCAGAGCCAATTTGGAGGGCCCTGGCCCCCGTGGCTACACCACTGAATAGGGGGGGGGGGGGTGGGCAGTGTTTGCTGAGGGTTTGCCTGTAAATGATCGTAAGAAATGTGGAAAATGTGCTTTCTGCCCTCAAATGTTGGAGACAGCTCATTTTGTAGATCCGACAACAAACAAGTTATACAGTTTTGAGATCTAATACATCATGTGAGTCAGACCATGTAGTGTATTGTTTAATTTGCCCCTGCAGAAAAGTGTATGTAGGGCAAACAAGCAGAAGTTTTAGAATAAGACTGATTGAATATAAGAGTACTGTAGTTACTCAAAAGACCACTATTTCATTAGTGTGACACTGTGTCAAACAGCCACATCCTTTTGAGATGCTGTAATGTGTTGTGCTTCAGTGGATCAAGCTGGATTTGCAGGTTTAAATTCCATTTGGCTCAAAGAGTGGTGCCATTTTTTTCTAAAACAGTTTCATTTTTTTTTAAATGGCTTCTTTTTACTAAAGCAGTTTAAATACAACATTTTTTTTCAGTACATTTTTTGACGTTTCGTCTTTAAATCCTCCGATGTTCTGATTGGAGGGTTGTTTGATGGTGTCTGACATCACTAATAGTTAAAGACGCGGCCATTTTTGTGTGTCTGCTATGCCGATACTCCAGCAGTTAAGTTCTGTAGCGCTATGTGAGAAGTAGGTACTTTTGATATTAGAGGTCTGTGTAGGTCTAATATTTTTCTTGTTCTTGGCAGAAATTCCAACCATGAGACAGCAGTGTGAAATGCACCCTAGGGGGCACTGCAGTGGACTTCATAAAATGCTCCAAGGTACACTTCTCACCACTGCTCCCTTACCTTGTCTACTGAGCCCCCCAAAACCCACTACCCCCAACTGTACACCTCTACCATAGCCCTTACAGGTGAAGGGGCACCTATATGTGGGTACAGTGGGTTTCTGGTGAGTTTGGGACGGCTCACAGTTTCCACCACAAGTGTAACAGGTAGGAGGAGGTATGGGCTGGGTCTACCTAAGTGAGGTCCACTGCATCCACCACTAGCCTACTCCAGGGACAATGGACCGGAGTATAACATCTGAGGCTGGTAAGTAACAGGGCTGCCGAGAGACAGAGCCAGGCCCAGAACAGGACTACCACTGTCACCACTGTTCCCATTGGGGATGCAGCTACCGAACCCCCACTCAGGGTGCAGTCACAGTTGCTGCCCCTCCCTCGCATGCTCAGGCTGCCCCTGCCTTCCCAGGCGCATAGCCAGACTTCAAAGATTTGGGAGCCGGAGCACAAAGTGTGTGTGTGTGTGTGTGTGTGTGTGTGTGTGTGTGGGGGTGGGTGGGGGGGGGGGAGGGCACATGCCCTACTGCATCTCCACATACCTTGGCTGGCGAGGGTCCCTAAGCTTCGCCAGCAGAAGCCTTCCTCCAGTGCTGTTCTCCGCCGCAGTGCCTGTCCTGCTTCCCTTCACGTCTCGCACTTCGCCAGCAGAAGCCTTCCTCCAGTGCTGTTCTCCGCCGCAGTGCCTGTCCTGCTTCCCTTCACGTCTCGCACGCTCAGTTTGGTAGGTCTGGTAGAATAAATACTTTCTTGCCTTGATACAATAGAGAAGGCTTATCTTTTGCAGCCATTAGGGCCTGTGGTAATCGTAGGATTTTTGCCACCACAGGTCTTGGGTGTGACGCCTTAGCTAACTGGCGGGATGGTGGACCAGTGGGCCCTTTCAATTTCAAGGGCTGGAGTGAAATCAATATTCAAGAATCCAGGTAACCAATCTGTCAAAAAAAATCATATTTTGATTTTTTACTCCCTTTAGAAGGCCTAACATCCTTATATTATTTCTATAGGATCTGTTTGCTAAATCTTACCCTCTCTTAGGGGTCCTTTATTTAGCCACTTAAGCATCTACGCGCACCCAATGTGCGCCAAAATGGAGTTACCGACCGACTACTACGTGGCTCTTGCGGTAATTTCATTTTTGGCGCGTGTCCGCTACACGCGTCTGAAAATTATTTTTTTATTTTCAGTCGCGCATAATGGACGTGCGCCAAGTGGCATTTGACGCGTGTAGGTCATTACCGCCCAGATTCTTTACCGCTAAGTCAATGGCTGGCGGTAAGGTCTCAGACCCAAAATGGTCACACGGCAATTTTGATTTTGCCACATGTCCTTTTTCGGCAAAAAAAGGCCTTTTTTTACAGGTGCTCTAAAAAATAGATTGGCGCATGCCAAAAACCCGCGCCTACACTACCGCAAGCCATTTTTCAGCACGCCTTAGTAAAAGGACTCCTTAATTTTTTTTAATGGCATTAGCGTTGGATTCAATTAGAAGCAATGCAGCTTCCACTTTCGTAGTGTGCTTCTCTAAGGCCTCAGCATACAATTGAGAAGCTGCAAATTTAGCATGTATTTCCTCAATCTCATTTCTCATGTCACAGCCTAGGCTAATTTAATATGTGAGTAAATATAACCCTTGGTTTGTTTAAGAACATGATAGAGTGAGCCCTGGGTAGCAAGTCATTAGGGGAGTGGCTGGAGGACCCGGGAGGAGCTCAGAGGTTATAAAAGGGGAAGCTCAGAGAAAAGGATTTGTCCCTGGTTCTGCCTCTTGATAGAGTAACTAGGTCCTTGGTTGCCTGAGTTCTGAGCTACTTATAGCCCCCTGCCAGGTGACCCATTGAAATTAAAGGGGGGGGGGGGCGTTGTAGTACTGTAACCAGTGGATTGAAACCATAGATAGTGAGCTGTTACATTGCATCAGCCAACTGAATAGCCAGAAACTTGGTTGATTGGGGAGTCCAGCCGTAACTGAGGCTCGGGTGGAGTGTGGTCTACCCCTGGCTAAGGCGAGACCTTCGGGGTGGCAGCCCGTAGGGAGAAGACAGTTGCAATGAGACTGGCCCAGATGGTATTGAAGTACATTGGGAGCGTGAAATCCGTTCTGGGTTCTAATTAGACTGCAGGACAGGCATATGGGTTGGGCACATACGTTAACCCAGAAATGTACTATTGCTTGTGACCATCTTGAAAGCAATTATGATTTACATCTGAGCTGCATGAAGATCAATGCAGTGGAACCATCAGTTAAACAGTTAAATAAGTGTTCCAGTTACTTTTAATCCTTTCGGTGTCGTGTGGTTCCTGAGTCGATGAGCTGACAGGAACTGGACCTAAGTAAGTGACTGCTAGCCTCTCGAACCCCTCTCTAACCCGGGATAGCAGGGCCGGGTTACATAAAGAACGTCTTTAATAGATTTAAGTTCACATATTACCATGTCTTCAGTGTTCCCGGAAGTTCTAGATCTGCCAGTTTTGTCAGGAGAAAGTAAGTCGGATTTGTGGCGTTTAAGACTGGAGGCCAAATTAAATAGATTTTCAGCTTTCATAAACTTCAATATAAAAAAAATATTGAAAAAGAACACCAACTGGGATGACAAGATGATTTGTTGTGACGATAATCTGGGTAGAAAAGAGAGACCTCCATGCTTAAGCTGCCATGCTGTCCATGAGCGGAACCAGAAGCCTTGCTTTGTGAAGCCCTTAAGGTTGTGCTCTTAAGCAAAACTTTCAGTTTACCCACAAGGGAAACCAGTACAGTGGTGGAAATCCCTTGTTCTTGTTTTTTACATCTCTGTGCTGCTTTTAATACATAGTACATAGTAAATGACGTCAGATAAAGACCTGTACGGTCCATCCAGTCTGCCCAACAAGATAAACTCATTTTACATGGTATGTGATACTTTATATGTATACCCGAGTTTGATTTGTCCTTGCCATTCTCAGGGCACAGACCGTAGAAGTCTGCCCATTACTGTTCTTTTATTAAAAGTTCTGAAGATTCTGGAATCCTAAAGAGTTACAAGATTCTGGAATCCCAATTAATAGCAACATTCCATGTAGAACCCCAAAGAGTAACATAGTAACACAATAAATGACGTCAGATAAAGACCTGTACGGTCCATCCAGTCTGCCCAACAAGATAAACTCATTTTACATGGTATGTGATACTTCATATGTATACCTGAGTTTGATTTGCCCTTGCCATTCTCAGGGCACAGACTGTAGCAGTGTGCCCAGCACTCTTCTTGTACTAAGTTCTGAAGTTAATGTTGAAGCCCCTTAAAATTTACACTCCAGCCCATCCCTATCTATTCAGTCAGTAGACCGTCTGCCCAGCACCGGTTTTGATTCCCAATTATCGGCATTGCCGCCTAATCTCCGCTAAGATTCCGTGGATCCATTTTGTGACTTGCACTCAGCAGTTACAAACCAGCCTTTTACTTTTCCCTACAGTTCAGGTGAGTGGGTTCTTTCTCCTCTTACATAGGAAGACACATGTGAACCTCCAGAGACTTGGGCTTGCCTAACACATGGAAGTCCTCGACCAATAATCGAAAAAAGAAGGGCGTCCCTGACAAGCACTTGGACGACTTTACTTGGTCCTTTTTTTGTTACGACCAAGCCATGAAAAGGTGCCTGAAATGACCAGATGACCACCGGAGGGAATCGGGGATGACCTCCCCTTACTCCCCCAGTGGTCACTAACCCCCTCCCACCCTAAAAAAATTCTTTAAAAATATTTTTTGCCAGCCTCAAATGCCATACTCAGGTCCATCGCAGCAGTATGCAGGTCCCTGGAGCAGTTTGGCTCATGCCCCCCTACCTGTTACACTTGTGGTGGTAAATGTGAGCCCTCCAGAAACCCACCAGAAACCCACTGTTCCCACATCTAGGTGCTCCCCTTCACCCATAAGGGCTATGGTAGTGGTGCACCTGGGAGCAATCAATTTCTGAAGTCCACTGCAGTGCCTCCTAGGGTGCCCAGTTGGTGACCTGGCATGTCAGGAGGACCAGTGCACTACGAATGCTGGCTCCTCCCATGACCAAAGAGCTTGGATTTGGTCATTTCTGAGATGGGCATCCTCAGTTTCCATTATCGCCAAAAATCAGAAACGACCAAGTCTAAGGACGACCATCTCTAAGGTCGACCTCAATTTCCAGATTTGGGCGTCCCCGACCGTATTATCGAAACGAAAGATGGATGTCCATCTTGTTTTGATAATATGGGTTTTCCCGCCCGTTCACGGGACATCTTGCGAGGACGTCCTCAGAAAAACTTGGGCGTCCCTTTTGATTATGCCCCTCCATGTGTGGTCCATCTGTAAAAACTCAAAAGCTGTTCCAGTTGGATAGGCAGTGCCTTACAAGGTGGAGGACAAAAGATGTTTCTTTTTTAACTTATTTGAAAGCTTCCCATATGTAGAAATAAATATCACAAAATCAAAACTGAATATTTATTTATTTATTGCATTTGTATCCCACATTTTCCCACCGTATGGCAGGTTCAATGTGGTTTGCATATTGCTAAAAAGGTGGTTACAATATTTAGATTTGTAGAAGTCTAGTATATAATACAGAAGTACAATAAACGCTTAGGTTGATATATTAGCATATTGTGAGAGAGGTTAATATTATTGTTTTCAATTTCTGAACTTTTCGTTATGTATGCTGGTGTGGGATTAGGCAGCTCCAGGGGGGAAAGACTTCTTGAAAAGATGTGTGTTTCAGTTTTTTTCTGAATTGTAGGTAGTTTTCTGTGAGTTTCAGGTCTTTGGGTAGTGAGTTCCAAAGTTGTGTGCCTATAAAGGAGAAGCCGGTGGCATGTGAAGATTTGTATTTTATTCCTTTGCAATTAGGGAAGTGAAAGGTTATGTAGGTTCTTGCTGTTCTCATCACGTTTCTTAATGGTAGATCGATAAGTTCCGTCATGTTATCTGGTGTGAGTCTGTAGATGATTCTGTGGACTATTGTGTATATTTTGAATGTTATGCGAGTGTTAATAGGAAGCCAATGTAAGCTTCTTAGGAGGGGTTTTGCGCTTTCGAAGCAGGTTTTTCCGAAGATGAGTCTGGCAGCCGTGTTTTGTGCTGTCTATAGTTTTCTTATGATTTGGTCTCTGCAGCCTACGTAAATACTATTGCAGTAGTCTACATGGGTTAGAACTATGGCTTGGATCATGTTGCGGAATGAATCCCTGGGAAAGTAAGGTTTTATACGTTTGAGCTTCCACATAGTGTGGAACATTTTCTTGGTCGTGTCCTTAGCTTGACTTTCTAGCATTAGGCCAGTGGAAGTCCCACATTTGTAAGAACTCTTTGCATTCTAGTGTGTCATTTGAGGTTGTGTCCTCTAGGTGAAGGTTTATATCTCTTATTATTATTAAGTTAGGATTTGCGAGGCATGTGTTTGATATACAGTCACTAAAACAGCTTCAAAAATTATTGTAGCTGGGGGAAATAGCACTATAAAGGCTGTATTTTGTGCTCATTTTTCTATGGCCAAATTTCAGTGAGGATACCCTATTTACTGATGGGTTCATCTTAACTGTTGTAATCTGCCTTGGGAAGCCTGGTATTATAAAGATTGGAAGTAAAATTAAACTCTCCTTTCATTGGGGCACATGGAATCACATCTTCACCTCATGACCTTTGTATTCTGTTTTGAGCATGTTTCAGGGACAAGTGGTTTCATAAGTCAATATAATAAAAATAAATATTTTCTTTAATGCAGATCTCTCATTTGTTTAAAGATAACTAAATAGGCTATAAGCCCCTAATGCAATTCATTGGTTTTCTTATATTTTGTCTTTGTAGTGAATTATACTGTGCCAAAACTGGAAATACAGTGAGACAGAATAATATAATTCAGTAACATCCAAAACATATTAATTAACATTATAATTGTGTTCGCATTTGGGTAATAACTGAGACTTGAAGAAAAATGACTTGAAGAAGAAATAAATATATAACACAGAACTGGAAAATGTTGGCACATTTAGACTGACTCTGGACTTCTATATGAAGGTAGCTCTGTCCTCATTATTGAATATCTCTCTTTTAAATAGTAGTAATAAACAATATTAAGTATGTTTTTATAATATACCACTGCATTCCACAAAACAAAAGGAGCAAGTTCCCACAAACCATCTTTCTCTTTTGATCTAAGCACAGGAAAAAAAAAAGATTTTAGATGCTCCCAGGTTTTAACCTAATTCATGTTTAATGTAGGATATAAATGTCATAAATAAGTAAGTAAATACATAGAAACTCTGAATGTTGAGCACCTGATTGTCATAACATGATGTCTGTTTTAGTGGTCTTTTACCAGGAGGAAAAATATCTCTGCACGAATAAAACACATGTTAGGATGTCCCTTTAACCAGCCCCTCCAAATGACACATTGATTACGATTTATAACAAACTACTACTCCACCTATAAAAAATTATTCCATTATTGTACTTTCTCTGTGTACATCCATATGCTGCACAAGCTGGCATGTTTGAAAATATAAGTGAGATTAAATAAAAATGCTACCAACAATAAAGAACGACAACGTGGATACAGCAGCTCATAGGTTTGTTTGCTTTGTTTTGAGTATATGCAGAACAACGGCTGTGAGGGGAAAGGGAAACCTCCTAACCTAAGTGGCTTCAACTTTTTGACAGTCACAAACAGAAGGAAAGAAACCTCCACGGATGGAATCCACCAAGTGTAAAACAGTAGAGGAACGGAAAAAAAGAAGGAACCTCTCTCAGATGGTGTCCTAAGGAATTTATTATAAAAGTCTTAAAAAATAGTAAGAGAGACCCGACATGACTCATGTTTCGACCCTACTGGCTTGCATCAGGGGTCTAGGGAAATACAAAGAATACAATAAAAACATACACAATACATAACAAATATATATGAACACATTTAATAAATGTCTTTCAACTGCTGTACAATGATATAAATTATAAAAATTGATAAATGAAACTGAAAAAAATGTTCTTTTGGAAGGTTTTTGCCAGCTCTATAAATCTGTTGATTTTGAGCTCTTTGAGGCTTTTCCTTTCTTTTTTACAAAAAAATTTTGATATAGTTATTTTTCATTGAGCGGATCACTTTGTGTTTGTTTATCTTTAGCAATTTTGTAATTCCACGCCCTATCTTTTGTTGCTGTAGTTGATTCTAGTTCTTTTCTAATTGCCCCATATTTTTTTTTTAGAAGCGGTAACCAGAATTGCACACAGTATTTGAGGTGCGGTCGCACCATGGAACGATATAAAGGCATTGTTTTCTATCTTTTAAACAGTTTTTAATACACAATAGGACATTACCTCCTATCCCATGACTTTCTAATTTCCTTAGGAGTCTTTCATGAGGTACTTTGTCAAACGTCTTTTGAAAATCCAGACACACAATATCGACCAGCTCACCTTTATCTACATGTCTATTCACTCCTTCAAAGAACTGTAGTTAATGGTTGAAGCAAGATTTCCCAAATCCACTGCTTATTTTACCAAGTACTTGTGACCTGGATTGGCCACTGTTGGAAACAGGATACTGGGTTTGATGGACTTTCAGTCTGTCCCAGTATGGCAAGGCTTAATTTCTTATGTGTATGTGTTATACAAGTATAAATGTTGCAGTTTATATGTGGTGATGCTTCCAAAATAAAGGTCTGCACATGTTTTTTTTCCTTATTTGAGTCTATATTTATTAAAAGCAAACCGCATCAAATACAATCTCAAAACCTACAAGTATAAGCACATTTGAATATCTGACACAAAAATATTGTAGATCTATATTTGTTTATGTGCTTGTTAGCAAAAGCACCCTGTAATAGAAGTTATCTTCCATATATGTAAAAAAACTGAAAGAAATGTGCAATATAGAAATTTATACATACCAAAGCATTTGTCCAAGCAGAAAAGACTGCAAATTCATTTATTAAAATATAAGCAGAAAGGATATGCATTCCTTAAGAACTAGCACTGGAAGTATCTTTGGCACAGAAATACCATTGCAAATAATATTTTATAGCATACAAGGAAAGCCTTTAAGTTGCGGGCAGATTTCCCAATAGGTGGAATTACGTTCACTAGGGCCCCCTAGAGGACAGCCACTCTTTCTCTGTCAGTGCGGTTGGAGACAGGCCTGTGGAGGTTTACTGCTTCTACTGGAACTTCTACTTTCTCTGTCCGTGGCCATGTTTTCACAGGGACCCCCTCTGGCTAGCCAGGACTTTTACAGAGGACACCCCCCACCCTGTTCAGACCATGCCTAAGGCAGCTAGGTGGTATAAACCCTGCTAAGCTAACTGTTTTACCACATTATCTGGCAATGAATTCCAGAGTTTAATTACATGTTGAGTGAAGAAATATTTTCTCCAGTTTGTTTTAAATTTACTACTTAATAGCCTCATTGCATGCCCCCTAGTCCTAGTATTTTTGGAAAAAGTAAACAACCGATTCACCTAACTGCTCCACTCCACTCAATATTTTATAGACCTCTATCATATCTCCTCTCAGTCGTCTCTTCTCCAAGCTGAAGAGCCCTAGCCGCTTTAGCCTTTCCTTATAGGGAAGTCATCCCAACTAAACTTTAACAATGACTCAGAAAATATCTCCTATCAACAGTGGCGTTCCTAGGCTGCCTGACACCTGGGGCGGATCGCTGATGCGCCCCCCCCGGATGCAGCGCAGCCCCCCACACTGGTGAATTCCCCCCCCCCCACCGGCGAAATTACACCCTCCCCCCGGGTGCATTTTTACCTGCTGGGGGGGGGGGGGGTGCCGCGGGCCTGTTGGCCTAGTCCGCTCGTTCCCTCCCTGCTGCTCCCTCGGCCCCGGAACAGGAAGTAACCTGTTCCGCGCAGAGGGAGCAGCAGGGAGGGAACGAGCAGACTCAGCCAACAGGCGCGCGGCACCCCCCCCAGCGGCGTGCACCCGGGGCGGACTGCCCCCCCCGCTCTCCCCCTTGGTACGCCACTGCCTATCAACCTTCTTACCCTCCATGCTCGTCCCAACTTCTCCCTTATCGCCCCACCTCCTTACCTATCCCTATCGTTTCTCTCACACCTCTTCTATCCCGTTTACTCCTTGTTCATTTGTCTTATCACATACCTCCTTTGTTGATTCTGATCCTACAGATTGTATTCTCTTGTTACTATGTAAGCCGCATTGAGCCTGTGATGAGCGGGAAAGCGCGGGGTACAAATGTAATAAATAAATAAATAAATAAATCTGCCACCATTGCTTGAAATAGCCATCACCTTTAATAGCACCTAAGACAGCAAGTAACAACACGGACTAAAGCTCCCAGTGGAGCAGGGATAGTCTGATCTTCCTCTTCAGGGAACAGTGCTTGCAAATGGTGCCCCTTCAATGATTACTTTTCAGTTAACTAACTTACGGGCCCTTTTACTAAAAGGTGTTAAGCCCTAGCACGTGTTTAGCGTGTGGGAAAATGCTCACTGCAAAAAAGCGTTAAAGCATGTTGCGTTAATTCTGCATTTTCCATGTGCTACGGTAAGCGCTCCTGTGTTAATTGTTTAGCAGGTCTCGCTCGCTAATGGAAACATTAGTGTGGGACCTGCAAGTCTGAAAAAAGACAAAAGCCCTATTTTACGGCAGCATTAAAAATGGGCTTAATACACCGGAGATCCTGTATTAAAATGTGCTAAGCCCAGTTTTTAACTTGTTAGTAAAATGGCCTCTTTGACATTTTACTATCTGGGTAAAGCCACAATTGAGAAATGGATCTTGGGAGGAAAAATAAGTTTCTCTCTTGATCATTCTCAGCCTCTCTCTGTCTCTGTCTGTTTGTGTATTTGTGTGCAGAGTGTGTGTTTTCTCTTTCTATCTCACCCCATCTCCGGATCTTGTTTCTTGAGAACAAACAGTAGTATCTGAGCATGAGGTGGAATGCACAGTGCAGAACTCAACTGTCACGATTGTGACTATATTTCCTGTCGGACTTGCTTTGGGGTTCCGCCAGCCAAGCGAAGTCGGTGTGTAAATCCTGAAGCCTGGGTGGAAATCCTGAAATCCGTTCCAGTCCAGGCTAGTCCATTCCGGGATCCTGTTCCAGCCATGCTGTGCTCTGCTGTTGTGTTGCTGAGCCCCACCCTGCTGGTGACCTCACCTGTAGTGCCTTTATTAAGCACCTGGGAACTTTCAGGCTTTGCCTTTGCATTGCTATAGGTCAGTTGGTGTGCTTCTGCACTTCTGCTTCTGTGTTCTGTTTGTGGGCTTTTGCCTTTGGCGCTAGTGTTCTGTCTGTGGGCTTTTGCCTCCTACTTTAGTGTGTCTATTTGTGGGCTTTCTGTTTATTTCCCTGTGTGTTGGTGGCTGCCTGGTGTTCCGCCTTCTGTTGTGTTCTGGTATTAGGTGGTAGTTGTAGCCCAGCTTTGGGTTTAGCCTTGTCTATTTTGTGTTGTTGTTTCCCTCTGCCTTTCTCTCCAGTCCTTGTTTGTGCAAGCTTGTTGCTGAGTCCTGTTGTTACCTGAGGAGGTTTCCCCAGTTCTGTGTCCTGATTCCTGACCCTGTTTGTCAAGCTTGCTCTTGAGTCCTTTCCCCTGTGTATGTTCCTGGATCCTGTAAGTCCTGCCGGCCACCTGCACTTGGGGGCTCAACCCCTGGGGAATGGTGGGCAAGTGTAGGAGAAGTCTGTTCCAGTCTTGTATCTCTGCCTGCTTATCTACGTCTGCAGTTCCCTGCCGTATTGGTGTGTTGCCCAGTACTGGTTGGGGGTTTTGCCTGCCACTGTCGTTCTACAGCAGTGGCCCAAGGGCTCACAAATCCTGTTTCCCCTTGAGAGGCCTGACATCAGTAGGTTTGGTATATATAAGTTAAATATATATGTAACTGTGCTCTGCCCTTCAGTCAGGGTTGCTGGCTGAACTCCCCAGGTCAGGTACCCAAGACCAGGATTCACAAAATAGAGTTTATGGAACATCCTTGATATTTTCAACTTAGGTGCTTAAGAGGACATAAGTCTCATCTAGTCAAATTCCAATACAATTCTGGCCCATCCCAGATCATGGATCCTTCCTGGGCAACTGGCAAACAGTCCTGTTGGGAAGAGAGGCTCCTTCATATCCCCTGCCTCCCAACTGGGGTGTCCTTTCCCACCAGGCACTTCTCCTTTCTCTTACATCCCTCACACTGAGGAATCGATCGTAAATACGTTCTGCCCCCTGTCAGACGTTATCACAGCCAGTCCTCCTGGGATTTCCCTTTTTCAGCTCTGGGACTCCCCCTCAGTTCTCTGGGCTGGAGTTGGGCAACCAAAGACCCTTATCCACTGATCACTCCTTTTATTGATTTCTTGCCCCACCTCTGGAGGCTGGGCTTCCCACATCTCCACCCACCTGGCTAGCTTTACCAGCCCCCAATACCAAAGTGACCCCCAGGAGATCCTCCCACCTCCTGCTTGCAATAGAGGCATTCTCCTGGGGGGGGGGGGGGGGGGTCACATATAAGTTTGCAAAAAATGCTGGTTTGTATACAGTGACAGCACTGCAGAAAAGGGTAGGGATTTTTATGGGGGGATAACGGGGACAAAAGCAGGGCAATTGTTGGAGTCCCATCATTACAAGGGGTCCCTGGTGAAGCCAAATGCTATCATTAGAGCAGAGCTTCGACCTCCTCCTTAGTTTCTGCCCTCTGTGGTGCGTCCAACTTCAACCCTGGAATGGGGTCTCTTGCCTCTCTGTTCACACTTTTCACCGGAAAGAGAAAACATTAAATGTAGAAACCGGGCAAAATGGCCAGGGCATGCCTTTGTGACTTTTGATGTATTGTTTTGGCTTTGAATGAAACCAACAGATGCAAAACCTCTCGGCTGGATATTACTGTACGTGTGCCAGCACCAACAGACTTACCCAGATGCCTGGCATCTGTTTCTCCCACCGTAGTAACCCTGTCATAAGCAAGTGCCATACAGATCCGCAAATGTTCCTTTTCGAGAAAGTGTGGACGAACGCCGTCCGACAAGACCCTAACTGCACGTACAGAGCACCCTATTGATTTCAGCAGAAAACAGGCACCGGAAAGTTCTACTGAAATGCAGGCTCAGGACAGCATTAAAAAAAAAAAGCTTCATTTTCTGTAAAATGCATTAAGTATTTGATATCTACAGAGTGTATTATTTTTCTTATAAGGGGTGGGGGAGTGATTCTTGGCATGGCGTAATTGTACCTGATAAAGGAGCCCTAGAATCTGAATGCTTACACACACCCAGAGTTCGTAAACGCTGAAAGGAAATATATGCTCCCCCACCTAAAGCAATGTGGCTTTATCTGCCAGCAGTAAACAGTTCTGACAGGATATTGCTGCTCGAATTATTAATGTCTTATGCAGCTTTGCTGTTCTCATGGCAGGCTTCCTGGTCCGGCCTTTCTAAACTCAGACAGCATCTGGTGTGTTTTTTCCTTTACTTCCTGTTTAGGCTTCAAGTACTTACTTTGACAGTATTAACAGGGCGAATTGGAATGTGCCTGACTGTAACCTCCAGGACAGAAATGCACTTGCAAATTTATGCTTTGGTACGGTGCCAAGGGCGCTCTCGCCCTCCTTAAGGAGGACTCGATTGGTTTCACCTATCATCTGAAGAAAGTAATTCTGCAATGTACTTTGTTGGTCTAGTGGTAGTTATTTTTTTTAAAAATAACTAGGCCCTCTGTTGTTTTTGTTATATGTAGCACAGATAACATTCAGAATGCTGCATAAGGCAGGCTTACATTAGGCAAATCAATATAGATACAAGGTAAATGATTAACAGAAATCTTACAGGTGAAACACAATCAGAGGCAGCAAAAAGCCTATAACCTGCTTTTATAGATCTACTGGCTGGATGTTACCTACACAATTGTGAAATCTGTTTCCCCCCCCCCCCCTCCATTTACAATGGTGGAGTAAAGGTGTGTCATGTCCCCTACCTCAACGCAAGCAGCGTCCTCGGGCTGCGCAGGGTCCCGTCGACATGCACGCTTGACTGGCACAGCCCTGAGTCATGTGTGTGTATGGGTCTTCTCTGGCTGCAGGCTCTTTGATTGCTTTGCTTCCATGCACCTGGGCCTGCTCTTCCTCTGCCTGGCTTCCCTTGCTTCTCTCCTATTGGTCTTCTGGTTCCTCCTTCCCCTCCTCTTGTCCTATGGCAGTGCCCCTTCTCCCTGCTGATGTCAGACGCCAGCACTTTATCAGCTGAGCTCTCCTTAGACTCCTTGCTTCGGCTTCTACTTTGGTAGGTGTTACTTGCTCAGTAGTGTGCTTCTCCTCTACTTTGTTCTTCGTTACTGACTCTGCCTGTACCTGGATTACTCTTATGTCTGCTGCCTGCCTACTGACTCTGCCTGTACCTGGATTACTCTTGTGTCTGCCGCCTGCCTACTGACCTTGCCTGTACCTGGATTACTCTTGTGTCTGCTGCCTGCCTACTGACTCTGCCTGTACCTGGATCACTCTCTTGCCTGCTGCCTGTCTGGCCGTCACATTCATCACCCCGCTTCCTACTCCATCTTGTAAGCCCTGCAGGCTGCCCGCACCTAGGGGCTCAACCTCTGGGGAATGGCGGTCAGCGCAGGTGAAACCCGGGGTTGTCCGGCTGCCAAGCAGAACCTGGTTCGAGTACCAGGCTTGGCAGCGCTCTACTTGGTACAAGAACTCACAGGTCAGACAGTAAGCCAAAGCCATGAGTTGGCGAATTTGGCCCAGGTTCTTCAGCAACAACAGGCCCAGCTGAATTGTCTGTCTGGAGTCCTGCAGGACGTTTGTTCCCAGTTGTCTACTCTTCAGTCTCAACGGCAAGTTGCTGCTGCACCGTCCAGACCAGTTTTACCCACTCCTTGGTTAAGGCTCCCTGAGCCTCTCTGGTTTGACAGTACCCCTTCCGCTTGTCGAGGGTTCCTCAACCAATGTCTTTCCTCCGATAAACTCAAGATCACTTATATAATCTCCCTGCTCTCCGGACCACCCCTGGCTTGGGCCTCTCCTCTCTGGGAGTAGTGGGATCCTCTACTCATTGATCTTGGGGAATTTCTTCGCCACTTTAGGTTAGTTTTCGACGTGCCTGGACGTCCCTCCTCGGCAGCTGGAGAACTTCTACGGATTCAACAAGGCAATTGCTCTATAGGGGCATATGCTGTACGCTTTCAAACCCTAGCCTCTGAGGTGAGATGGAACCAGGAGGCCCTCACTGCCATCTTCTGGCAGGGGTTAACGGGCCAAATCAAAGATGAGTTGGCAGGCCGGGAACTTCCTACCACATTGGATGCCCTGATTACTCTCTGCGTCCGTATCAACGTTCGGTTTCAAGAGAGGATACAGGAACGTTCTGCTCAGCGTCAATCACAGAGACCATCTCCTTGGGTGTCGCATCCTTCTCCTAAAGGAGCTACTGGTACCACTTCAGGAATCTCCGAAGAGCCAATGGTTATCGGGCGGCATCACCTCTCTGAGAAGGAAAGGGCTCACTGTCGGGACAATCAACTCTGCCTCTTTTGTGGGCAGGCTGGCCATTTCCTGAGATATTGCCCAAATAAACGGGGAAATGCGTTGACCCAGGGGTTCTGAAGGGGGTGGCCCTGGGTCGATTCTCACCTCTTCCGGATAATCTTGTCTCCGTCCCTATTTTCCTGCGCTGGAAGGAACTTTGTATTAGCACCATGGCTTTGATCGATTCAGGGGCCGGAGGGAATTTTATTGACGCCAGTCTCCTAGTCCAGCTTGGAACTCCCTCAATGGCCTGTAAACCTACATTACAAGTGACTTCCATTCAGGGACTGACTCTACCCTACTCCATTACCCGTGTCACTCAGCCATTGCAGATGCAAGTAGGAATTTTACATAAGGAAGAGATTCAGCTTCTGGTTCTTCCCTGGGCCATCCATCCTGTTATTTTAGGCCTGCCTTGGTTATGACAACGCACACCAAGTATCAACTGGACCACTAGTGATATCGACAGTTGGGGTTCCCAATGCTTTGCTTCCTGTCTCACGCTGGTGGTTCCTCCTCCGAGGACTATTTCTGCCTCCCCCGGGGGCCTGCTTCCCTGCGATGCTTCCCTTTCTGTGGAATATCGAGATTTCCAAGATGTTTTCAATGGC
Organism: Microcaecilia unicolor; assembly: GCF_901765095.1. Taxonomy (NCBI): domain Eukaryota; kingdom Metazoa; phylum Chordata; class Amphibia; order Gymnophiona; family Siphonopidae; genus Microcaecilia; species Microcaecilia unicolor. The sequence goes on along the minus strand of NC_044033.1, from coordinate 26,485,313 downwards.
CAGGAGGCTGATTCCCTTCCTCAGCATCGTCCTTTTGACTGCCCTTTCGAATTACTTCTGGGCAAGACACCACCTCGGGGTCGGCTGTATATCCTCTCCTGGGAGGAATCTAAAGTAATGCGGGAATACATTCAAGAAAACCTCAAAAAAGGGCTTCATCAGACCCTCCTCCTCTCCGGCGGGGGCAGGTTTCTTCTTTGTAACCAAGAAGGATGGCTCTCTGCGACCTTGTATAGACTACCGGGGTCTTAATGAAATAACCATTAAGAACCGGTATCCGCTCTCTCTGATTTCAGAACTTTTCGACCGTCTGCAGGGAGCATCTATCTTTACCAAGTTGGATCTCTGAGGTGCCTACTATCTGGTCCGAATCCAACATGGGGACGAATGGAAGACCGCCTTTAATACCCACGAAGGACATTTCGAATATCTAGTCATGCCAATTGGCCTTTGTAACGCACCTGCGATCTTTCAGGAATTCATTAACTTCATTTTTCAAGATCTCCTGTACTCCTTAGTCATGGTTTATCTGGATGATATTTTGTTTTTTTCTGCTTCTGTTCAAGACCACCCTCGTCATGTCCGCACTGTTCTCCAATCAAAGCTATTGTTTAAGCCGCTTTCTGAATTTTGCTTCCTTTTTTCTCAATTCTTAGGAGCTCTTAAATTTTTATCTTGCCTTTATGAAACAATATTATAGACTAGTGTTTTTTTTTTAAAGTGTGTGTGTGAGGTGGGGGAGGGGAACCTACTCAAAGGGGCGGGGCAGGGTGGTGGAGAGGTGATATATCCTTAAAAAACTCATGGTGTGCATTGACAATTTTAGCGCCTTGTCAGTATGGCTTGAGATGAAAAAGGTTGAAAATGTGCCCCCTCACTTTGAGTTCTGGCCCCCTCCCACCTCAAGATCTGGCTACGCCCTTGGATTTAACCGATCATTGGCTGTTTCTGGCTAGTTAAATCATTTTATAGTAAAATAGTAAATGATGGCAGATAAAGACCTGTATGGTTCATCCAGTCTGCCCAACAAGATAAACCCATTACACATGGTATGCGATACTTTGTATGTATACCTGAGTTTGATTTGTCCTCGCCATTTTCAGGGCACAGACCATAGAAGTCTGCCCAGCACTGGAGGGGACCTAGTAGATGGTAGATAGTTTCTTGGAGTTGGCAGGAGTGTGGTAGCCGTGTTAGTCCACTCTTAAGGTTATCAATAGAAATCAAACAAAATAAAACATGGAAAAGAAAATAAGATGATACCTTTTTTATTCCGATTTGGAGTTGGCATGAAGCTCATAGGTAAGTTAACCGAGCTAGGGTAGGAAAGGGGGTATATATGATCTGATGTTTTAAGGGAAGGGTGATTCATGAAATCCTTATTAAACTAAACCAGTATGACTGAAATCATTCCTGGAGTACCCCCTAGCCAGTGTACTGCTCAGGATTTCCCCAATGAATGTGGACATCCTGAAGACCAGACTGGGTAGGGGGTACGCAAGGAACGGCTTGAGGTGCCCTGAACCAAACTAATCCAAATTTCTGTAAGTAGCTATAAGTTCATACCAAGGTGTGGGAGAAATATCTGAAAAGGTCTTTCTATCATCAGTGGGGTTTTTTGTCTGAGTCAATTTAGCTTTTATTCATCACAAAGCTATGTGAGTGGCACACTGCAAACGATTTAAGCAACTTTGGCTGGCTTTGTATTAGAAAACAATATAATGGCTTTTAAAGGACTGCTTGCAGTGATTATAAATAGAATGGAGTCTGCTGTTCTATTTTCATTTTCCTCTGGGGTATAGCAGCAACGATCTGCAGCTTGAAACAACTAATTCAGCTCATCTTCTGCATTTGCTGAGCAGTAATTGAGTTTCTGTTTCAACAGTTTTACAAGTCTTTGCTGCTGCTTTTTTTTTTTACCAGTTCTGCAAGTGTCCTTTCTAGGGTTAGGACTATTGTACTCGTCCAGGAATCTGACTGGCTCAATGTCCAGCCTTAGCCTAGGGGGGTGGGGGTGAAGTAAAGATGACCGAGGAAGGGAATTCTTCCAAAAACCTATCATGCACCTGGCAGCCCCCATATGTCATTTACGTCTTGGCACTTGCATACATGGGAATTACTTTTACCCGTTTACCTAAATTGCTTTACAGTCGTGATTATAAAGGATCAAGTAACATAGTAACATAGTAGATGACGGCAGAAAAAGACCTGCACGGTCCATCCAGTCTGCCCAACAAGACAACTCATGTGTGCTACTTTTGTGTATACCCTACTTTGATTTGTACCTGTGCTCTTCAGGGCACAGACCGGATAAGTCTGCTCAGCACTAGCCCCGCCTCCCAACCACCAGCTCTGGCATAGACCGTATAAGTCTGCCCAGCACTATCCCCGCCTCCCACCACCGTCTCTGGCACAGACCGTATAAGTCTGCCCAGCGCTATCCCTGCCTCCCAACCTCCAGTCCCGCCTCCCACCACTGGCTCTGCTATCCAATCTCGGTTAAGCTCCTGAGGATCCTTTCCTTCTGAACAGGATTCCTTTATGTTTATCCCACGCATGTTTGAATTCCGTTACCGTTTTCCTCTCCACCACCTCCCGCGGGAGGGCATTCCAAGCATCCACCACTCTCTCCGTGAAGAAATACTTCCTGACATTTTTCTTGAGTCTGCCCCCCTTCAATCTCATTTCATGTCCTCTCGTTCTACCGCCTTCGTATCTCCGGAAAAGGTTCGTTTGCGGATTAATACCTTTCAAATATTTGAACATCTGTATCATATCACCCCTGTTTCTCCTTTCCTCCAGGGTATACATGTTCAGGTCAGCAAGTCTCTCCTCATACGTCTTGTTACGCAAATCCCATACCATTCTCGTAGCTTTTCTTTGCACCGCTTCGATTCTTTTTACATCCTTAGCAAGATACGGCCTCCAAAACTGAACACAATACTCTAGATGGGGCCTCACCAACGACTTATACAGAGGCATCAACACCCCCTTTCTTCTGCTGGTCACACCTCTCTCTATACAGCCCAACAACCTTCTAGATACAGCCACCACCTTGTCACACTGTAAATAGATACCTTCATACAGGGGCCCTTTTACTAATCTGCGTAGGCGTGTACGTGCATCCTACGTGCGTCAGTTTTGAACTACTGCCCGGCTACCGTGGGACCAGGGCAGTAATTTCATTTTTTATGGGCGCCCACTAAGTGCACTGGAAATTTTCCAGCGTGTGGCGCTAACCGGGCGGTAATAGGCATTGTACGCGCATAGTCCATTACCACCCGGTTCTAATTAGAATGTAAGCTCTGTCGAGCAGGGACTGTCTCTTCATGTTCAAGTGTACAGCGCTGTGTACGTCTAGTAGCGCTATAGAAATGATAAGTAGTAGTAGTAGTAGTCTTTAGGATTCCGGAATCTTGCTATTCTTTGGGTTCCGGAATGTTGCTACTCTTTAGGATTCCGCACAGAATCTTGCTACTCTTTGGGATTCTGGAATCTTGCTACCCTTTGTCCTTATCCCTTATTTGTCCTGTTTGTCTTTCCTAATTAGATTGTAAGCTCTGTCGAGGAGCAGGGACTGTCTCTTCATGTTCAAGTGTACAGCGCTGTGTACGTCTAGTAGTGCTATAGAAATGATAAGTAGTAGTAGTAGTAGTTAACGCATGAAACTTTACCACTAGGTCAATGGGTGGCAGCAGGGGCGTAGCCAGACACCCAATTTTGGGTGGGCCTGGGCCCAAGATGGGTGGGCAAAAGAACTCCGCCCTGTCCCACAAGTGATTTGGTCTCTCCCTCTCTCGCCTGCATGCCATATGGTCTCTCAAACATCCCCTGCATACCTTATAAATAGCAGATTTTCACCAGCAGTGAGCAACAACTAATACACACTGCTCATGTTGGCTCCACAGCCTTCCCTCTGATGCAACTTCCTGTTTCCGCATAGGCGGGAATACATCAGAGGGAAGGCTGTGGGGCCATTGCAAGCTGTATGTATCAGTTGCTGCTCGCTGCAGGCGAAGATCTGCTACTTACAAGGTATGCAGGAGGGACAGTTGGGAGTTTTTGGCTGGTGGGGCTTGGGGATCCCTGCCAGCCACATCATAGGCGTGCTGATACTAGCTACTAGATGGGCCTGAGCCCAAAGTGGGTAGGCCCACCCTTGGCTATGCCACTGGGTGGCGGTAAGGTCTCGGGCCCCAAATGGACACGTGCCAAATTTTCATTTTGCCGCACGTCCATTTTCGGTGGAAAAAAAAGAGGCCTTTTTTGCAAGCACGCTGAAAAATGGACCTGCACGCATCCAATACACGCGTCTACACCAGCGCAGGCCATTTTTCGGTGCACCTTAGTAAAAAGGACCCCACAGTGTTGCAGACAGCAAAATTATTTTGCTTTCATTCTGTTTCATCAGCTCCTGTTGAGTGCTGGAGACATGGGTTCAATGAAGCATTTTACTCCTTGAAAATGAAAAGCACAAAAAGAAAGTTTTGTAGGAACAATTTGCAGAAAGACAAACACAAATGGTACTTCTGAGCTGGGCTGAGAGACATTCCCTAATAGTGAGGCAGTGGCGTACCAAGGGGGGGGGGCAGTGGGGGTGGTCCGCCCCGGGTGCACGCCGCTGGGGGGGTGCTGTGCGCCTCTTGGCCGAGTCCGCTTGTTCCCTCTCTGCTGCTCCCTCTGCCCCGGAACAGGAGCAGCAGGGAGGGAACGAGCGGACTCGGCCAACAGGCGCACGGCACCCCCCCAGCAGATAAAAATGCACCCGGGGGGGAGGTGTAATTTTGCCGGTGGGGGGGGGGGGTAATTTCGCCGGTGGGTGGGGGGGCCGCGCTGCACCCGTGGGGGGGGGGGGGGCGCATCGGCGATCCGCCCCGGGTGTCAGGCAGCCTAGGAACGCCACTGTAGTGAGGCTCTAGACCCTAATCTGAGAGACAGCCACTATCACCCATGAGAGAAGCCATTGCTAGTACTTAGTGCTGACAGCTGATATGGTAAAGCTGCATTACCCGTTAGGGCAGTGGTTTATATTTGATTTTCTCACACTGATCCTATTCCTTGATGCAAGAGGAATGATTAGTGCAGGAAAATCAGTGCAAAAGTCACTGTGCTAAAGGACAGAGCAGTGGGCATGCAAAACACATGCAGATTGCTGCATGATAAAATACTCCCCAATGTAAAAAAAAACAAACTACATTAAAGTCCAGCACAGTTTTATTTACCCTTTTAATAGAGCTGAATCTTTATGCCATCCCAAGCGTGATGCCCCCCACTCCAAAATTGATGGCAGGCCCACCCCTGAACCCACAAACCCACAGAACTCTGCTGCACGTCTTATCTTCCGCCTAGACCGATATGCTCATATCACCCCTCTCCTCAAGTCACTTCACTGGCTTCCGATCAGGTACCGCATCCAGTTCAAGCTTCTCCTACTAACCTACAAATGCACTCGATCTGCAGCCCCTCCTTACCTCTCTACCCTCATCTCCCCTTACATTCCTACCCGTAACCTCCGCTCTCAAGACAAATCCCTCCTTTCAGTACCCTTCTCCACCACCGCCAACTCCAGGCTCCGCCCTTTCTGCCTCGCCTCACCCCATGCTTGGAATAAACTCCCTGAGCCCATACGCCAGGCCCCCTCCCTGCCCATCTTCAAATCCTTGCTCAAAGCCCACCTCTTCAATGTCACCTTCAGCACCTAACCACTACACCTCTATTCAGGAAATCTTGACTGCCCCAACTTGACATTTCATCCTTTAGATTGTAAGCTCCTTTGAGCAGGGACTGTCCTTCTTTGTTTAAACTGTACAATGCTGCGTAACCCTAGTAGCGCTATAGAAATGAAAAGTAGTAGTAGTTATTAGTGGCCCATGTTCCCCACCCTCCAGATATCTGACACCACAATGCCGGCACCCAAGGCTCCGCCATCAAACTCCCCTGACCTGGGGATCCATGATCCTTTGCTCCACCTACATTCCCATGCACCTTAAAGACTGCCCTTTTGTTCCTGCCTTTGCATCACAACCTTGAAAAATGGTGGCTCCTGACTGTGCGTTGCATCCAGGGTGGCTCATAACCTCCTAGCCTGCAACCATATGTGCAGTCAGGGGTTTAGAGTCCTGGGGGGCCCATGGCCCATGGGCGTTTGTTGGATCAGGGAAGTGGGGGTCTGGTGTGCCATCAGAGGGATGCAAGCAGAGGCGTAGCCAGACACCCAATTTTGTGTGGGCCTGGGCCCAAGATGGACGGGCAGAAGAACACCATCTTGTCCCACAAGTGATTTGGTCTGTCCCCATCTCGCCTGCATGCCATATGGTCTCTCAAACATCCTCCCTCCCCCACATACCTTTTAAATAGCAGATTTTCAGTGGCAGCGAGCAGCAACTAATACACACTACTTATGTTAGCCTCACAGCCTTCCCTCTGATGCAATTTCCTGTATCTGCATAGGCGGGAGTACATCAGAGGGAAGGCTGGGGGCCAGTGTGAAAAGTATGTATCAGTCGCTGCTCACTGCAGGCAAAGATCTGCTATTTACAAGGTATGCAAGAGGGAGAGTAGTTGGGAGTTTTCGGCTGGTGGGGCTTGGGGATCCCTGCCAGTCACATCATAGGTATGCTGCTACTGGGTGGGCCTGAGCCCAAAGTGGGTGGGCCTGGGCCCACCCGGGCCCACCCTTGGCTACGCCACTGGATGCAAGTAGCTCGAATGCAAAAAATAACAGAAACCCTTGTGAGCATACGGTTATTATTATTATTTATTCGGATTTATTTTCCACCTTTTTAAAGGAATTCACTCAAGGCGGTGTCCAGCAAGAGCAACTCAAACATAAGCTACAGACAATTACAGCAGTACAAATATTCAAACAACAATCCGAAGTAAGGAATAGTATACTACTTACAATGTCAACACAATAAAACATTTTAATAGGCAGCATAGGGTATAAGCAAAGATGGAACGTGTAGATCCAGAAATGCTGTGGCTGGCCTCTGATTCCAAGCTGTGAGGCACTGCTCAGAATGCTTACAAAATTCAGATGTTACATGACATATGGCGACGGCGGGAGAGGGTTGGCGGCGGGAGGGGGGTCGAGAGGGTCGGCGGCAGGGGGGGGTCAAAGTTGTTGGTGGTGGTGGTGGCGGGGGAGGGGTCAGCAATAGCGGGAGGGGGGGTCGGCGGTGCCGGGGGGGGGGGGGGCTAAAATGTGCCCCCTCACCTCAGGCTCTGGACCCCTCACCTCGGGCTCTGGACCTCCCTCCCGCTGAAGTCTGGCTACGCCCCTGCTGCTTGGCCATGTATTTTTGCAGCCTTTTTACCCACTGTGGTAAAAATTGTCCCCGCTGCTAGTGCAGGGCCTTTTTTTTTTACCACAGCTTAGTAAAAGGGCGCCTGTGTGCATCATTATATAATACAGGTCCTCTGCGCCTAATTTAAGTGTTGGGATGGAGGAGGCAGCAGGTGAGAGCACTTGGGGGAGAGAAGTGAAAGCACTGGGTGAAAGGTGAACCATTCCAAAGAGTGAGATTTACTACCCCGAACAGTGAGGTCGAAGGCCAAAGAGTGAGTTTTTTCACTCCAGGGTAGACATCTAGAAAAAAAAAGAAAAAGAAAAAAGTAAGTACTGTATTGCTTTGCAAATGAAAAATGAAAGCAGTGTAGAATGACATTTGGTTTTCTTTGGTGCATCTGAAAGGATATAGACAGAGTGAAGGCACAATGAGACAATTTTTGAATTATTATTACAATTACTATTTATACTTCTATCCCACGTGTTTCTTAAAAACAAGAGTTCAATGCGAGGAGTGGCCTAGTGGTTAGGGTGGTGGACTTTGGTCCTGAGGAACTGAGTTCAATTCCCACTTCAGGCACAGGCAGCTCTGGGCAAGTCACTTAACCCTCCATTGCCCCATGTAAGCCACATTGAGCCTGCCATGAGTGGGAAAGCACGGGATACAAATGTAACAAAAAAAAAGATACTGGGCAGCCCCAGGATTTACAGGAATCAAGTTAAAAGGAATAGCAACAGAGAATTCCAATACAAATCTGCATTGTTTATTAAAAAGTCCAGACAGATATGTTTTGAGAGCCTTCCTAACAGGCAAATAACAAGATACCTGCAGTATAGAAAAAAAAAAAGGCAAAGAATTTGGGGGATTGATAGGAGAACATTCCGTTAAATAGAGTCTTTATAGATGACCCCTTTTGGGCTTGGAAACTGCTCATACTGTTCACATTTCTTCCTTACCGATTGGCTTTAGTCCTTGTAGGTTGCATTTCATGAGAGCAGTGATCAAGATCAGTGCATTGGCACTAATGAGGGAGAAAAGGGAGTCTGACAGTGAGGTAGCCTTCAAATGAGTGTGAGTGAGTCAGACTCGGCATCTCTGAGGTTTCCATTCAGGAAGTGGGGCTTGGTAGCTGAGCACGGGCTGGTTCAGTCTCCAGCACCTTGCCTATTGAGCTGGTGCTGCTGTTGCTATAGCTGGTATCAGGACTCTGGTGCCCAGGTTGTTAAAATGAAAAGCCCACGGGGCAGGAGAGGTTGAGGGATAAATGGCAGGAGGGAACGGGGGGGGGGGGGGGGGGAGGATAGGGAATTAGAACATAAGAGTAGCCATACTGGGTCAGGCCTATTGTCCATCTAGCCCAGTATCCTGTTTTCCAAACAGTGGCCAAGCCAGGTCACAAGTACCTGGCAGAAACCCAAATTGTGGCAACATTCTATGTAGAACCCCAAAGAACAGCAAGATTCTGGAATCCCAAAGAGTAGCAAGATTCCTTTCAGAATCTCAGAGTAGCAACATTACATATAGAACCCCAAATAATAGCAAGATTTTGGAATCCTAGAGAGTGACGATTCCATGTAGAATCTCAAAGTGTAGCAACATTCCATTCTACAAATCCCAGGGCAAGCAGTTGCTTCCCATGTCTGTCTCAATAGCAGACTATGGACTTTTCCTCCAGGAATTTGTCCAAACCTTTTTTAAACCCAGATACTTTAACCGCTGTTATCACATCCTCCGACAAAGAGTTCCAGAGTTTAACTATTGGTTGAGTGAAAAATTATTTCCTCCTATTCATTTTAAAAGTATTTCCATCAAACTTCCTCGAGTGTCCCCTAGTGTTTGTACTTTTGGAACGAGTTAAAAAATGATTTACTTCTACTCGTTCTACATCACTCACGATGTTGTAGATCTCAATCATATCTCCCCTCATCCGTCTCTTTTCCAAGCTGAAGAGCCCCAACCTCTTTAGCCTTTCCTCATACGAGAGGAGTTCCATCCCCTTTATCATTTTGGACGCTCTTCTTTGAACCTTTTCTAATTCCACTATGTCGTTTTTGAGATTGGGGATTGTTCATAGATCTAGTTGTTTGTTTTTTTTGGTGTGGTAGTGGTGGTGGTGGTGGTGGAGAGTTAAAACCCTACGGAGAGAGAGGGATATGTATGTGTTTGTGTTGAGGGCAGCCCAGAACGAAAATTTGCACTGGGACTCAAGTAATTTGCTCCCGAACTACCTATGTGGTACTCTTGGCTTGTATTGCCTTCCTTACACTGCTAGGGTTGATGGTACAATAGTATTTTATCTGCTCTACTGGCTCTTTTCATCTTGTGAGAGTTCCACACCTGCATGTAAGAAGGACCACTTTACATGTGAGTAGATTAATTTATTAATTTAGATATATAAGGAAGGTTTAGCTATTTTTGGAGTAGAGAAGTTGCCTAATGGTTAGAGCAGCTAGCCAGGAACCAGAAGGTAGAGAATGACCCAGGGGACAAGGACCTGCAGTAACTGCGGGGATGGGGATGGGGACAGAGCTCACAAGGAAGGGGCAAAGACAGATCCCATGGGGATGGAGCGGGGATGGGGACAGAGCCCACGGGGACGGGGAAAAACTTTGTCCCCGTGCCATTTTCTGCTTTGAAGCCTGTTAATGAACTGGACTGTTATTTAAGTTTGCCCACAATGATATTTAGATTTTTTTGAAAAATGAGTAAACATGTTGGCCACAACTAGCAAAATATGCATGGGGGATCCTGTACATCCTACTACCAGCACATCTTCTAAGAAGACAACTTCTATTGCAGGAAGGACTGTGGAAGACAGGAGCGCTAGACTGAATCCTGAGATTGTTGATGACTTATTTATCCACAGATTAAAAAAAACATAACAGTGCTTCAGAGGGCAAATTTTTCCCCTCTAGGGCATACAGAATGGTTTGTATTTTATACCCCTGGACATTTTAACAGGGTGGATTAGGATTCCTTGGGGCAGTAGAAATCAGCTATTGTTGGGGTTGGAAGGGTAGAGGGTGGTGGTGAGGAGGGTTATAATAGCTGCTCGCTGTTATTATTGTTTTCTATTGTAATTTATACACAACAGTTGCACAGCATATTGTTCCTTTTTATACTTTAATAAAAAGATTTAAATATTAAAATCATAAGTATTCGAGGCTTCTGCAGATGAGGACAGTGCCCGCGGGGACGGGGCAGGGATGGAGAAAGAACCTGTGGGGATGGGGTGGGTACGGAGACAGAACTAACGGGGGACAGGGACAAACTTTGTTCCCGTGTCATTCTCTACCAGAAGGCCCAGGTTTAAACCCCACAGTAGCTCTTTGTGGCATTGGGCAAGTCACTTAACCCTCCATGCTTCAGGAGAAGGCAATGGCAAACCACTCTGGCATCATGCCAAGAAAACTGCAAGGGGTCCTTCATTGTGTGATAGCCGGGAGGCAACCCTGACTCAAGAACTATCTGGATCAGCCATTTTTTTTTGTTACATTTGTACCCCACGCTTTCCCACTCATGGCAGGCTCAATGCGGCTTACATGGGGCAATGGAGGGTTAAGTGACTTGCCCAGAGTCACAAGGAGCTGCCTGTGCCTGAAGTGGGAATCAAACTCAGTTCCCCAGGACCAAAGTCCACCACCCTAACCACTAGGCCACTCCTCCACTGTTGCTACTATTTGAGATTCTACATGGAATGTTGCTATTCCAACATTCCATTCCATGTAGAAGTCAGCCCTTGCAGATCACCAATGTGGCCACGCAGGCTTCTGCTTCTGTGAGTCTGACGTCCTGCACGTACGTACAGGATGTCAGACTCACAGAAGCCTGCGCAGCCTTCTACATGGAATGTTGCTAGTGGAATAGCAACATTCCATGTAGAATCTCCAATAGTATCTATTTTATTTTTGTTACATTTGTACCCTGCGCTTTCCCACTCATGGCAGGCTCAATGCGGCTTACATGGGGCAATAGAGGGATAAGTGACTTGCCCAGAGTCACAAGGAGCTGCTTGTGCCTGAAGTGGGAATTGAACTCAGTTCCTCAGGACCAAAATCCACCACCCTAACCACTAGGCCACTCCTCCACATTCTTCTGTCTCTTTGGCCAGCATTCTTTCATTAAACAGCTACAGGGCAGCATTGAAGGTGTTCAAAATTTGTTTTCTTTCACCAATACTATCAAAGGGAATTCAAAAGGATCCATAATCACATAGTGGCCAGTGGTTTCCCGTAAATTTCACACTCCCTAGAACCCAAACCAGGGAGGGGAAGAAAGGTAAATATGTTAACATTCATTTTGTCTGAGGTGCAGTTTTCTGAAAGGAAAGCTTGCAATTTAGTCTAAGATGTACTTTAAGCTAAGTGTGATATATATATAGCACATTAAATGCATGCCTGTCTTATATTTTGCGAATGGTTTTAGCTTCATTTAAAGATCGACAGTATGCTGGAGAAGAGAAGAATGCTGTTCCAAAGATACTTCCCCTTACAGCAAAATAACATGTTATTATTTTTGGTGATGATTCTTTGTCAATATTGAAATAAAGGATAATGCAAAGAAAACAAAAACATTGAATACAGTATATTATGAAAGGTGGATTGAACAGAGTTGTAATTAGGAGACTAGAACAAATATTTATTGACTCGATCCTGGCTCGTTTAAATTTTTGTCCAGTTGCTCTTTTTGTATTTTGTGCTGTACTACAGGAGTGGCCTAGTGGTTAGGGTGGTGGACTGTGGTCCTGGGGAACTGGGTTCGATTCCCACTTCAGGCACAGGCAGCTCCTTGTGACTCTGGGCAACTCACTTAACCCTCCAATGCCCCATGTAAGCCGCATTGAGCCTGCCATGAGTGGGAAAGTGCAGGGTACAAATGTAACAAAAATAAAATAGATACTATTGGAGATCCTACATGGAATGTTGCTATTCCACTAGCAACATTCCATGTAGAAGGCTGCGCAGGCTTCTGTTTCTGTGAGTCTGACGTCCTGCACATGCAGGACGTCAGACTCACAGAAGCAGAAGCCTGCGTGTGGCCACATTGGTGATCTGCAAGGGCCAACTTCTACATGGAATGTTGCTAGTGGAATAGCAACATTCCATGTAGAATCTCAAATAGTAGCAACAGTGGAGGAGTGGCCTAGTGGTTAGGGTGGTGGACTTTGGTCCTGAGGAACTGAGTTGGATTCCCACTTCAGGCACAGGCAGCTCCTTGTGACTCTGGGCAAGTCACCTAACCCTCCATTGCCCCCAGGTACAAATAAGTACCTGTATACAATATGTAAGCCGCATGGAGCCTGCCATGAGTGGCAAAGCGTGGGGTACAAATGTAACAAAAATAAATAAAAATAAAAAGCATTCATTGGATCTGCTTGATAGATTTGGGGATATGTTTGTATTGGTTTGAACCAAATATTCCTTGTTTTGAACTGGTTTTTAAGGTTATGTTTTACACTAATGATGTATGCAGGACTTCAGCATACATATAAGGTAGGATGACACGGTAAGTTTGTTTTCACTGCATTCACAGCGTTTTCACGAGAGGCTGATCCCAGAATCTGTAAGCATACTGAGCATTTTTAGTGGATTTACCTTCTTTTTAGCCTAGTGAGGCTGTTTTTATCGTCTGTGGTGTTTCTGTTTCCTTTTTTAGCGCTTGCTATGTTTTAACAGCTGTATCAGCCAGGCTGATTTTGGAATTTTACATCAGCTGGGTAAGCCTCTCTGGTTGTTTTTACTGTTTTACCCTTGAACACCGTAAGCACTCAGACATTAGGTTTTGAGAGGCCCTTTTACTAAGTCGCGTAAGGCTCTGTATGCGCCCAATGCGCGCCAAAATGGAGCTATCGCATGGCTACCGCGTGGCTCTTGCGGCAATCTCATTTTTGCCACACGTCCGATATGCACAGCCGAAAAAGTTTGGGCGCGCTTATCGGACGTGCGCCAAGTGGCATTCGGCGCGCGTAGGTCATTACTGCCTGGTTACTGCGTGAGACTTTACCGCTAGGTCAATGGCTGGCGGTAAGGTCGCAAGCCAAAAACGGACGCGCGGCAATTTCGATTTTGCTGCACATCCATTTTCGGCAACATTTTTTTTAAAAGGCCTTTTTTACAGGTGCGCTGAAAACTGATTGTGCGCGCGCCCAAAACCCGCACCTGCACTACTGCTAGCCATTTTTCAGCCAACCTTAGTAAAAGGACCCCCTTAGTATGGTGCTATTGTTCAAGGTCCTCTTGTGCTTTTAAAGTTTATTTATTTATTTAAAATGTTTTTTCAAGGAATTTTATTTTCATTTACAGTGACTTGCTGTCCCCGACGCAGCCATTTGTACTGGTGAAACATGGCCACGTCAGGCGTTTTATGTGGAAATTCTGGGAGCTTTTAATCTATGAAGAAAGACTGTGTTTCTTACTTGGTCTGCCTTGTTGTTTTATCTTCTATACTGCACACAGGCAGCCTAACAACAAACAAAAATATTGCATTTACTTCCTTATTGATGCTGAGTTACTCACTCACAGCGCAAAAGAGCTGTGCCCCAAGTTGAGTGCCAATTTTTCTTTGTAACCTTTTATTTACTTCTTCCAGGTGAAGTGGGACGTTGGGACAGACTTCAGATTTTGAAATTAACCCAGCATCAGCAATGAATTCGCACAAATCACCTGTGTCAGTTACCATATATGTTTACTGAAGGAAAACAACAGCTCAGTTATCTGTTTGTAACAATACTCAGCGGTTCGAAATGCAAAGAACTTGATAGCATGAGGTTTAACAGATCAGTCCAGGCTGAGGTAAACATTTAGCTACAGGAGTTATGAATCCTTGCACAGCAGCTAAGGTGCAGTTCTCTTTCCTACTGTTTCCTGATTTGAACTTCCTGGATGGGAAAAGGGGGAAGCTGTAACTTTTCCTCACAGTTATACATAAGGTTACCATCCAGCTTATTTTCAAAAGAGAAAGACGCCCATATTTCGACCCAAATCGGGAGATGGGCGCCTTTCTCTCATGGGCGTCCAAATCGGTATAATCGAAAACCGATTTTGGGCACCTGCAGTCTGTCGCGGTAACGGACAAAGTTGACGGGGGCGTGTCGGAGGCGTGGTGAAGGCGGGACTGGGGCGTGTTTATCGGCCGAGGAGAGATGGGCGCGCTCAGCCGATAATGGAAAAAAGAAGGGCGTCAGAAGCGAGAATTTGGGTCACTTTTTTTGGACCCTTTTTTTCATGAACAAGTCCCCAAAAAGTGCCCCAACTGCCCAGATGAACACCCGAGGGAATCGGGGATGACCTCCCCTGACTCCCCCAGTGGTCACTAACTCCCTCCCACCAAAAAAAGAGAACTTTAAAACCTTTTTTTTTCCATCCTGTATGCCAGCCTCAAATGTCATACCCAGCTCCATCACCACAGTATGCAGGTCCCTGGAGCAGTTGTTAGTGGGTGCAGTGGACTTCAGGCAGGTGGACCCAGGCCCATCCCCCCCTTACCTGTTACACTTGTGCTGGTAAATGGGAGCGCTCCAAACCGCCCCCAAAACCCACTGTACCCACATCTAGGTGCCCCCCTTCAACCATAAGTGCTATGGTAATGGTGTAGAGTTTGTGGGCAGTGGGTTTTGGGGGGGATTTGGGGGGTTCAGCACCCAAGGTAAGGGAACTATGGACTTGGGAGGTATTTAAAAATTTTTTTTTAATTGTTACAAGTGCCCTCTAGGGTGCCCGGTTGGTGTCCTGGCATGTGAGGGGGACCAGTGCACTACGAATCCTGGCCCCTCCCACGACCAAATGCCTTGGATTTGTTCGTTTTTGAGCTGGGTGCCTTCGGTTTCCATTATCGCTGAAAACCGATACTGCCCAGCTCAAATCCGCCCAAATGCGATGCATTTGCCCGGCACAAACCGTATTATCGAAACAAAAGATGGACGCCCATCTTTTTCGAAAATACGGTCTAGCCCGCCCCTTCGCGTATCCGTCCTCGGAGATAGGCGCCCATGGAGATGGGCGTTCACGTTCGATTATGCCCCTCCATATGTCCAGTTTTACCTGGACATGTCCTCTTTTTGAGGATACTGCGGGGCATCCGGGCGGGCTTTGCCAGCCTGCCTGTTTGTCCAGTTTGAGGATGAACGGGCAGGTTGGCGTGTGGACGGGCAGGCGGGCATCAGGGTGTCCTATCCTCCCCGCCCCTCCTTTACCTTATTATTGTGCCCCGGTGGCCTAGTAGCCTCTTTGGGGCAAGAGGCCACTAGACCACCAGAACACTACAATAAGATGGGGGAGGAAGGGATGTGAATGGAGTTATGTGGGTGGAGGGAGGCTGGAAAAAAAAGATTGAGGAGGGGATATACGTGGGGGAGAGAGACGGAATCTGGCTTTCTTGGGGAGGTCAAGGTGGCAGGGGTGGGGCGGGGTGTGATAGGGGATGGGAGTGAGGTGTGAGAGGGGTGTGACGGGGGGGGGGGGGATGATATTTGATGTCCTCTTTTTTTCTCACGGCAAATATAGTAAACCTAGTTATCCAAGGCTGGATTCTTTCCCGAGAGACTGGACCCCTCTCAAATCAGCAGTGTATCGGCTTGACTACCTTCCACAGCACAAGTCCTTGTTTATAAAACAGATTTAATTAATCTTTTGCCCTATTATTTTTTATTTATTTTATTTCGATTTTGCTCACACCTTTTTCAGTAGTAGCTCAAGGTGAGTTATGTTCAGGTACACTGGATAGTAAAGTAAAATCTCTCTCTGTGACTAACAGAGTTCTTCTCTTTCTCATAGCCTGCTTGAAATCTCTCATATAATACTGTGAGCCCACAATCCTCAGCAGCCCTTAAAAAGACAGTACTCAAATTTTGCAGTTGCACAGTATAGTCAGTATTGTGTATTACACTGACTGTGCTGATGAAGGGAGAAAGGGGAACTGGGTAGAGGGTAAAATCAGAGAGAGAGTGGTATGGGAGATGAAGGTTCAGAGGTTGAATCAAAAGAGTCAGAGAAGAGTAGAGATTTCAATAGTGCTCTGAAGGACTGTTTGTGGGCAGTGGAGCCCTAAGGGCAGAGAGGAGAGAGTTCCAAAGTTTGGGTCCTAAGTAACTGAAAGCAGTGACACAGGAAAGAGAAAGGTAGAGTGCTGAAGGAGATGGAATGAGGAGAAGGTGATCAGTGGATGAATGAAGGCAACAGGATGGTTCATAAGGAATTAGCAACTTAATCAAATAGGCAGGAAAGCGGTCCTTGAAAACCATCATGAGTATCTTAAAGTGAATGCAGGTGGAGATGGGGAGCCAATGTTCAAGGCAGCGGAAGGGGTGACACAATCAATGCGGTGTGCTTGGTGGATGAGTTTGACAGCTGTGGATTGAATCAACTGAAGACGTTTGATAGTGTAAAGTGGGAGACCGACGTAAAGGGAGTTGCAGCAATTTATGTGGGAGATGACCAGGGCTAAGACCAGCGAGCAGATAGCTTGGGAGAAAAAAATGGACGAACAGAGCATATACGATGGAGAGCGAAGAAAGAAGAACAAACTACAGAGTCCACCTGAGCCTTGAAGGCTAGCTTGGAATCGAAGATGACACCCAGAATCTGAAGTGTCCCTGAAAAACAGCTGATGAGAGTCGAGAACAGGGGTAGGTGGTAGGGGAGAAAAGATACTGGAGAAAACAATAGCTTACATTTGGATGAGTTAAGAAAGAGTCTGTTATCCCTAAGCAAAGTGGAGACAGCAGAGAGGCAAGAGTTCAGAGTGGTGAGCAGTGCAAGGGGGTCAGTGACGCAGAAAAGAATCTGGATATCGTCTGCATAGCAAAACGGTAAGCAGCCCTGTTCCTGGATAATGGTAAGAAGTGGCGAGAGAAAAACATTGAAAAGAGCTGGGGAGAGGATGGATCCCTGTGGAACGCCAGACTGCAATGGGAGAGAGGAAGGGCGGGAAGTAAAGTGAGCGAGCTGAAAGGTGCATTCTGTGAGATAGCTAGAAAACCAGGAGAGCACTGTACCAGAAATCCCAATAGAGCGGAGACGGTGAAGCAGGCAAGAGTCATCAATTAAGTCAAAAGCTGAGGAAAGATCACGACAACAGAGGAACAGTGATTGAGAGCCGTGAAGATAGTATCCTAAATTGCCGCAAGGAGAGTTTCAGTGCTATGGTGTGCACGGAAGCCCGACTGAAATGGATGAAGAATGTGGGAACGTTCAATGAAAGAATCTAATTGTGAGAGAACAAGTTTATCAAGGATCTTACTAAAGAAGGGGAGGTTGGAGATCGGACAGAAGGGTCTAGAGGAGACTTTTTTAGAAGCGGGTGGAGTGGTAGGATGTCCCTGGGTGGGAGGAGGCCCAACCCATGGAGAGTGGTTTTGAAATAGAATGCAGGGGAAAAGAGTTGCCCTTGTAAAGGATGACAAGGGGGGGGGGGGGAAGAGTTACAAAGGGGATAAAGGCTAGAATTATGCCCATAAGGGGGTCTTTGGTTGCCTGATAGTCTCCTGCCAAGAGACCGGGAGGAGAAAAGGGGAATACTATGTGAGGAATGTGATCACTGGCTGTAAATGATGGTTGTGGCTCCTAAAAGTGGCAACTGGAAGATTGTGTGAGCTACGGGTGGGCAGAGGAGAGACCCAGCTCAGGAGCAGGGCACTGGAGCCAGGGAGAGCTCAGTCCCAAGACCAGGGTGGATCCAGAGAGGGCTCACTGCTGGCAGAGGATCAGACCAGAGGAGGGTCTGAACCCGCAGAGTTTTGAGTCTGTACAGAAAAGGAGGAGAAGCAACCAGGGAGAAGAACACAGCCCAAGAGATAGTCATGAACTGGAAAACTGTATATATGTAGATATTCCTTATTGGGAACTTGCCCTTGTAAATAAACCTGAGGAAAGAAGCGGTGAAGGAGTTCACCTGAGGAACAACAGAAGAATTGGAACAGAGTTTGTGTTTACCTGGCGTTGGATCACAAAAGACTGTTTGATGTTGCTGCCGTTGCAAAGTTGGAAAATAAAAGTTTGAGTTCTTGCATAGACTGTGGATTACAGTGTATCTTTGGGGACCGAGAGGTGAGCGTGAATCAATCTCCGAGAACGTAAATATGTCCCAAACCCCTGGACCACTGACCCACTCCCAAGCTTAATAGCATGTGTACTGGAATTGATGAGTGAGGGGAGAGTGGCCCTGAATGTGACTGATCTGCTTTGTGGCCCGGGGCCAGATCTTGAACACTGGCGAGACCTGGGTTACACAGGGTTACCAGGGCGTGTTTCCAAGGAGAAGGGACAACATCAAGCGAGAGGCAGGCCTGGAGCAGAGAAAGGAGGAGGGGGATAAGAGAGGAAACAAGGCGAGTCACCAGGAAAGGATGTCAAGAATCAAGTCTGGAGGAACAGTGGTTGAGTGACTGAATAGTCTGGAGCACTGCGTGGACAGAGGGGGGATTAAATGAGGACCAAAAGGAGGAGGGAATGTGACTCAATGAAGAGGCCTGCTGCAGGTAATATGGAGGGGCATAATCGAACGTCGCCGGCCAAATAGATTGCCGGCGATCTATGTTGGCGGCGGCGATACAGCTGGCCGGAACCGTATTATCGAAAAAGATGGCCGTCCATCTTTTTTTTCGATAATACGATTTAGCCCGGCCAAATGCCTTGGCATTCGCCGGGTTTGAGATGGTTGGGTTTGTTTTTCAGTGATAATGGAAAAAAATGCCGACCATCTCCAACCTGGTGAAATCCAAGGCATTTGGTAGTGGGAGGAGCCAGCATTTGTAGCGTACTGGTCCCCCTGACATGCCAGGACACCAGCTGGGCACCCTAGGGGTCAGTACGGTGGACTTCAGAAAAACCTCCCACATGCATAACTCCCTTACTTTGGGTGCTGAGCCCCCCAACCCCCCCCCCCCAAAAAAAACCCACTACCCACAAATGTACAACACTACCAAAGCTCTTAGGGGTGAAGGGGGCAACTACATGTGGGTACAGTGGGTTTTGGAGGGCTTCCATTACCAGCACAAGTGTTACAGGTAGGGGGGGGATGGGCCTGGGTCCGCCTGCCTTAAGTGCACTGCGGTACCCACTAAAAGTGCTCCGGCGACCTGCATACACGCAGGCCTCTAGGACTTGTTGCTGCTGTATAACCTTGGCACACCAGTTGACACCTGAAGACTAATCTCTTTGAAAAAGTCCTTTATTGGAATAAGCACGTTTACTCACAGTTAACTGCAGATCAGAGGTTGTGCCCCACTGGCAAAGAGTCTCCCTGGTACTGAGATTAGCAGTAGGTCAGTGCTGGCAGAATGGTGTACAATGCCCTCTTTCAGCCACATTCAAGGTAATAACGTTCTCTAACGTGAGTGACACATGAAAGGGATCTAAAACTGGCTTACAAAAATGGCCACTACCTCATGGACTACCAGAAACAAAACAGGGCACACTCTGACCCAGTTAGCAGGGGGGAAAAGCACCATGGGAGTACAGCCCAGTACCCTACACCCACCACAATGCATTGCTAATGTGACTCTGCAAGGCACCTAACAGAAAAGGTGTCACACTCACCCGAGAGCCACATCGCAACCAGGGAAAGGCTGTCGGAGGATACAACACATTCTGCTGTCATGGAGGTGGGTACGGCATTTGAGGCTGGCATACAGGCTGGCAAAAAAGGTTTTTAGTTTTATTTTTTTAGTATAGGAGGGGGGTTGGTGATCACTGGGGGAGTATGGGGAGGTCATCCCCCATTCCCTCCAGTGGTCATCTGGTCACCTTTTTGAGGCTTGGTCGTGAAAATAAAAGGACCAAGTAAATCCAGCGATATACTGCTTATCGCCGTTTTTTTTTCCATTATCGGCGAAAGCCGGCCATCTGGTAGCCACGCCCATGCCTGCCCATGTCCCGCCTTCGCTTCGCCCCTGACACGCCCCTTTGAACTTTGGCCGGCGACGCGACGGGAAAGCGGCGATGTTGCCAAAAAAGCGGCTTTCGATTATACCGATTTGGCCGCTTTCCCGAGATTGCCGGCCATCTCCCGATTTGTGTCGGGAAATGGCCGGCGATCACTTTCGAAAATGAGCTGGACGGTCATTCTGAGCAAAACAGGAAGCAGATCAGTGGAGTAGCCTAGTGGTTAGTATAGGGGACTATAACCCAAGGAACCCAGGTTTAAGTCCCACTTCAACTTAAAAATTTTTTTTTTTATAATTCTGAGCCTTCTAGAAACAGAAAGATATCTACTGTACCTAAGTATATAAGACACCTGCAATCCTGAAAGGCTATTGAAGTGGTGGACATTCAGTTACAGTAGGTATTTTTCAGATCCTAGAATGATCACAGTTACAAAAAAAACAAAAAGAGTTACAATGGGGTTTGAACCAGTGTCCCTTGGTTTTATATTTCACTGGACTAATCACTAGGTTATTCTGTGCTACAGGGTCATCTGTGCGGCCGTATTTTTGAAAATGATGCCGGATGGACAGTCATGTCCCTGTTTTTTTGTTATTCAAAAGTTGGATGTTTTACTCTGGAAAATGGCTATGTTTTCAGTGCAAAATATTCATTGCACAGCTGTAATCGAACAGCAGTGGCGTTCCTAGGGGGGCTGACACCCGGGGCGGATCGCCGATGCGCCCCGCCCCCGGGTGCAGTGCCCCCCTGGTGCAGCACGACCCCCCCCCTGGCAAAAGGACACCTCCCCACCCCGGCGAAAGAACCCCCCCTGGGTGCATGCCGCTGGGGGGGTGCCGCGCGCCGGTCAGCTTCGTTCGTTTCCATGCTCCTTCTGCTCCGGAACAGGTTACTTCCTGTTCCGGGGCAGAGGGAGCATGGAAACGAATGAAGCTGACCGGCGCACGGTACTCCCCAGAGGCGTGCACCAGGGGTGAACCGCCCCCACCGCCCCCCCCCCCTTGGTACGCCACTATCGAACAGGAAATCTAGATGTTTTCGTGTTTGATTACGGCTGTGAGATGGATTTTTTTTTTTTTACTTTTTTTGAAAATACCCCTCCACGTGTCTATAAAATACTGCAGGAAGAAATCATCTTGGGTTGACGCTGCGGATTTTATTTATTTATTTATTGCATTTGTATCCCACATTTTCCCACCTCTTTGCAGGCTCAATGTGGCTTACAATACATCAAGAATAGTAGAAATATATTAGAAAATAGACGTTTAGTATTACAGAAGGATCTTAGGTAACATGATAGTGATAAAACATGATATAACACGCAGATATTGTAAGACAGTTCTGAATATATATGGAGGAGTTATGTAGGAGTTTTGCCTACTTGGGAACAGGCGTGAATGTTCATATTGTGTGTGTAGATTATATAATACCTACAGTTATTTGCGTGGCTTAATTAATTAATTATTACATTTGTACCCCGCGCTTTCCCACTCAAAGCAGGTTCAATGCGGCTTACATAATAGTATGGTGACTGGCATTGAATATCCGGTTTATTTTTGGCTGGTTCCAGCTTAACTGGCCAAGCCGATATTCAGTGTTGGCTGCAATTAATGCAGCCAATGCACCGAAAATTGGCGGATAGCCGTTTATATCACACGATATAACTGGCTATCTGCTAGGTGCTAACTGGTGATGTTCAGCAGGAGACAGTTGGCTATCTTCCGGTGAATATCACCAGATATCCCGCTAAGTACCATTTAACCGCCCAGGTGCCGTTCCCGGTATTGAGTATTGGCCGCTTTGTGTTTAGTGTTCAGTATCGCAGTGCCTAACTTTTGCTGACCTGAAGAGAATTATCTCCTATGTGTCCATTCTTTCCTCTGACTCCTTTCTTATTATAGAATATCTTTTTTAGGAAAATGTAAATATAGCTTGTTCACGGTGGCTTCTTGAGGCCTTAGGCAAGTCACTTCATCCTCCTTGCCTTGGGAGACAGCAATGGCAAATCACTTCTGTATCATGCCAGGAAAACCATAAAGGTGTGGGGAGGGGGAGGGAGAGGGGGGAGGTCCGTCATTGAGTGGTCGCCAAGAGTCAACTCTGACTCGAGGGCACATTTGGATCTGGAAATATAGCTTGTGTGTACCGTCTTTCAGTGATAAAGAAATGAATGCGAGTCCCATAGCTTTTGTCCTACAAATATATGAATCAAAATAATGACCTCAGCTCTGAGCCGTCCAGTCCTATAAATGGCGATCTGTATATATTATAACATTTCTATTAGAACTGGAACAAAAGGCCATTCATTTGAAATCAGCAAGAAAGAAGATACATTTCTGTTTATGAATAGGCTTTTTTTTGGGTTGTTCCCTTTTTGGTGACGAGATCTCCCTTGGTAACTAACACTAGCAAGCCCTCGTACATCTTCATCAGCGCAGTGTAAAAATAAAAATCCTCAGCAACGTGCCACGCCCAAAAGACGAACAGGCAGTGCATAAATTGAAGTCAAGAGCTCCTCAAGTGACAGTTGTGGAAGGGGATGGGGAATCCAGGAAAGCCTGCCAATGGATCTGCATCTTGGGTTCTCTCCTGCAGGGGGCGCTTGGGCAGAATTTCGACCACTGCCATCAGGAAATTGGTTCCAGTTTTTGCGATGATCTTCTGCTTGTTTCAGCTTGCCGTATTGGTGGTCCCCTGTGAGGGCCGGCTGCGGTGGCTGACTTTTTCTCCTTGTCTTGTAGTCAACTTGTTTGCAAAATAAAAGCACGGAAAAGCAAAAGTTAATAAGTCAGTACTTTTTACAATTCTCCTCCCAATTATTAAAGGAAAATAAATCATGTTTATGTCTTCCTAGCCACACAACTATCTGTAATTAAAACCGGAGAATAACAAGATGTTTAAAGGTTAATTAGTACAAATCTTCTGGTAGAAGCACATACACAGTTAAAGGCAGATCATGGCGGTTCATAATGAAGCTTGCATTGTCAGCAAGAACATAGTTTTAAAGAGATTGAGGTCAGTTTTCAGAGGGTGGCTGACCGCATAAAGTTAAATGGAACTTATTGTTTTACTTCATGTGGATGGCTTGCAGTGCTAGTTGTTTAAGTGGCAAAAGCAATCTAAGATTGTGTACACGAAATCCTTCACAAATGCATTTGACATTACCAAACTGCTAGACAATCGAACGAGCTCCCACATGTAATTAGAGGTCAGGAAAATTATGGTCAATTTTGAAAATTACCGAAGACATTTTTATTCAGGAAATACTTGGCCGACTAATTGTAACGATATGATTTCTCTTTTTTTGGAACTGATTTTACGTGTTTTTTTTTTTTGTATAATAGTCCTGAGAATGCCCAGTTTTCTTGAATCGTGAGCCACACTGAACTCAGTAGGTATGTGTGGCATATAAATGTCATGTAATATCATGTAATAATATCGTTTTAATTTTATTCCTGCTCGCCATCCATCTAGAGCCAGATTCTATAAATGGCGCTCAAAAGTAGGCGCCGGAATCAGCGTTAAGCACTGTTCTGTCAAAGGCATGTGCCCTTTATAGAATCATTCTTAAGCGCAGATCTTGCGCTTAACTTTGGGTACCAGACTTACACCTGCTGAAACCTGGTATAAATGCTGGCGCCCAAGTTAGGCACACTCCGCTCGTTATTTAAACCCAAATGGCTGCTAAAATGGCACTTAAGCGGCTATCTGGCGATATTCAGTATGGGGTAGCTTAAACATAGCAGGTTATCCGCTGATTTTCAAAATGAAACTGGCCAGGTTTGGCAGCCATATTTGGCCACTATAATAGGTGGAATAATTTTGGCCAGTCTTACTTTAACCCAGAGGCGTAGCCAGACTTCCCCAACCCCCGCCAGCCGAGGTCCTCTTCTCAGGCGTGGCCGCATTGCTGATCTGCAAGGGCAGGCTTCTGTTTCTGTGAGTCTGACGTCCTGCACGTATGTGCAGGATGTAAGACTCACAGAAACAGAAGCCTGAGCGGCCGCATTGCTGATCTGCAAGGGCAGGCTTCTATTTCTGTGAGTCTGACGTCCTGCACATACAATGTGCAGGATGTCAGACTCACAGAAACAGAAGTCTGACCTTGCAGATCAGCAATGCGGCCGCTAACCTGGCTTAAAAATTGGTGACTAGGCTATCCGTGGATATTCAGTGAGGGATAGCTGATTATCTCCTGCTGAATATTGGCGGATAGCTGGTTAAGCGCTATTTAACCGGTCAGCAATCGTTCTGGACAGTCAAATAGCGCTAAATATCAGGTGGAATTTGTTTAATTTTTTAAGTCAATTTTTGGTTTAAATTCAGAGGGATTAGGAAAACTACTTGTTGTTTCATCTTCTAGTAGAAATATGGGTTATGCGAGAACTTTGAAATTAGATTTTCCATCTTTAAAAAAATATTCTTTTTAAAACTGCCATTGAGAAGTCTTTCTCTTTTTTTTGGAACAAGATTATGGAATATGTTACCATCAGAGTTAAGCCATCTACAATCTTTACTTTTCTTTAGGAATGGGTTAAAGACTTGTCTTTTTTATTATTAAGGGCCCTTTTTTCTAAAGGTTTGGTGCGCAGCAACAGGCTTGCTGCATGCCAATCTGGAACTACCGCTGGGCTACTGTAGTAGTTCCCACCCCCAGCGTGCGCCATTTCCAATGGTTACAAAAATATTTTCTATTTTTGTAGCGCCGGTGTTTACCAGGTGATAAATGGGCAGTGTTACCGCCGCGTGGGAGCCCTTACTGCCACCTCAATGGGTGGCAGTAAGTGCTTCCCCCCAAAATGGCTGCCCGGCAAATGGTTCACTTACCGCACAGCAAAAAAGACATCCTTTTATCCGCTGCAGTAAAAGGGAGCCTCAGCGCCCATTAAAAACACGCGCCGACGCTAGCTCCGGCCCCCTTTTACCACAGCTTGGTAAAAGGACCCCTAATTGATTTATGTTTGATGCAGTTGGCTTACCGTATAATTTGTTGATGTTGTCGCTCTCTCATGTAGAGTTTCAACTGTGGAATGCATTACCAAAAGCTGTGAAAACAACGTATGACCACTTCAACTTTCGGAAATCAAAGACCAACCTGTTCAATAAGGCATACCCCTCCCGACCCAACTTAAGTGTCTGAACTCTGCATTACAATGTAACTAAAGCTCGTAATGAACACTATATAACTCTCCTTCTCTACGATTCCCAATGTGTCTGTAACACATGAACCTGATTTGACAACTTCACTTTGTTTCTCTACCGGAGTTGGCAAATGCCTTCACGGTACAATGTAAGCCACATTGAGCCTGCAAATAGGTGGAAAAATGTGGGATACAAATGTAACAAATAAATAAATATGTTAACGTTGTGAATCCTTCCTTTAGGGGGCTATATAACACACCAATAGAATAGAATTCTATAGCTAGGTGTGCAAATTTTTGGTAAGCTCCTGGCGTGCCCATATTCCTCCAACTGTGGAAGTTAGGCACACTGCCTTATAGAATAGCGCGCAGCCAGGTGTGGGTGCAAATATTAATGAGTGCCAATTAACATCAGTAATTGGTTGTTAGCACCCAATCGTTAAGCAGTTCATTTCCACCACCTCCCGCGGGAGGTGGTGGAAATGAAAACGGTAACAGAATTCAAACACGCGTGGGATAAACATAAAGGAATCCTATTCAGAAGGAATGGATCCTAAGGAGCTTAGCCGAGATTGGGTGGCAGAGCCAGCCGGTTGTGGGAGGCGAGGATAGTGCTGGGCATACGGTCTGTGCCAGAGCCAGTGGTGGGAGGCAGGGCTGGTGGTTGGGAGGCGGGGATAGTGCTGGGCAGACTTATACGGTCTGTGCCAGAACCAGTGGTGGGAGGCGGGGCTGGTGGTTGGGGGGGGCGGGGATAGTGCTGGGCAGACTTATACGGTCTGTGCCAGAACCGGTGGTGGGAGGCGGGGCTGGTGGTTGGGGGGGGGGGGGGGCGGGGAGGGCAGACTTATACGGTCTGTGCCCTGAAGAGGACAGGTACAAATCAAAGTAGGGTATACACAAAAAGTAGCACATATGAGTTTGTCTTGTTGGGCAGACTGGATGGACCATGCAGGTCTTTTTCTGCTGTCATTTACTATGTTACTATGTTACTATTTGTGCATGCAAAAATTTGGGTGTATAGAATTCGGAGGCTAGTGGTTTAATAGCATCACTAAAGGGGGGAGGGGGAGTTATCAACATGGGCTACTGTTAAGATAAGTTATTTTTTCAGTGAGTCATAATATTTTAGCACAAGTTCCATTTTATGCAATGAGACTTATTAATAATCCGGGTCAACAGTAAAATAGCCCATCTTAACGGTAGCTCATGTTGATAACTAGCCCCCTTAAATGGAAAGGTTTTTAGCCACCCCTGGGAGGCCCCCTAAACATGCCCCTTAAAAAAAAATGTAAGCCAGCTTGCACATTAATTAGAGACAGGCAAAAAAATTGAATTCTATAAAAAAAAAAAAGTGAGCACTTTTTATTCATAATAAAGGGGAAAAGCTAAGGAAATCTCTTTTGGAAAAAGTAAAGGGGACTTAGAAGAGAGAAATTGTGCTGAGAAACGGGCCTGTTGGTGGAGGTTTAACTTGTTGTAAAGCAAGATAATATAAGATAAACCATGTTTCCTACAACACTTGTGATGGAGTTGGTCTACTGTAGTTGAGATGGTTCAAGTCTTTTCCAAAAAGACCTCTTGGTGCCTTCAGGTGATGGAAGAGCCTGCCAGGCTGAGAGATACTTCCTGCATTATAAATATGACTGCACAGTCCTGTATATAGTATTTCTCAGTGCCAACATGAAATATCACCAGTTAGCCAGCCATTAGCCAAGGATAGGCAGTTGCCTACAGCAGCAGCAGCAGCTTCTGGAGGGTGCCAAAAAACACCTGCAGTCAAAGCAACACAATAGGTTCTGACAACCAGACAAACAACAGAAAGTACTTTTTCCACCAGGAAGGGAAATGGGACTTGCAACTTTAATTTCCTCACTTGTTCTTTTAGATTGTAAGCTCTTTGAGCAGGGACTGTCCTTCTATGTTTAAATTGTACAGCGCTGCGTAACCCTAGTAGTGCTTTAGAAATGTTAGTTAGTAGTAGTAGTAGTAGACTTGATATTTTTGCAACTACATTCAAAGCAGTTTACATATATTCAGGTACTATTTTGTACCAGGGGCAATGGAGGGTTAAGTGACTTGCCCAGAGTCACAAGGAGCTGCAGTGGGAATCGAACTCAGTTCACCAGGATCAAAGTCTGCTGCACTAACCACTAGGCTACTCCTCCACTAGCAACAGTCCATTTAGAAGCCTGCCCTTGCAAATCAGCAATGCGGCCGCGCAGGCTTCTGTTTCTGTGAGTCTGATGTCCTGCGTCAGACTCACAGAAACAGAAGCCTGCGCAGCCGCATTGCTGATCTGCAAGGGCAGGCTTCTACATCGAATGTTGCTAGTGGAATAGCAACATTCCATGTAGAATCTCAAATAGTAGCAACAGAATCTCAATAGTAGCAACATTCCATGTAGAATCTCAAAAAGGGAAATGGGACTTGATATACTGCTTTTCTGAGGTTTTTTGCAACTACATTCAAAGCGATTTACATATATTCAGGTACTATTTTGTACCAGGGGCAATGGAGGGTTAAGTGACTTGCCCAGAGTCACAAGGAGCTGCAGTAGGAATCCAACTCAGTTCCCCAGGATCAAAGTCCACTGCACTAACCACTAGGCTACTCCTCCACTCCAAGGGGATACAGTTTCAAATGCCCATTTACCCAGATTATTTTGGGAAGGGTGTTGTTGGGGTAAGCATGATTGTTGGGGAGGGGAGGTTTAAAAGTTAACTGGAGGGCGGATGGGGAGGAAAAAAAGGCTGAAATTTTGTCTAGGTTGCCTAATACAATTGAACCAACCCTGCCGCCCTTTACCTCCAATTGCTTGAGCTCTCTCTTCATCTCTGCAGCTCTGTACCTCTGTATCTTACTCTACCTTTTTTCTTGCATCATGGAGATAATTCCTGCAAATCTGAGTAAAGTTCACAGTAGCTTTTAACAAGTGAGACTCTTGGCCAGAGAAGTTCCTTTCTTGTGTGAAAGCGGAATCAATAAAAGATAATAAAACAAAGGCAAAATAGTTACCACAGTAAATTTATGTAAAAAAGGCCCGTTTCTATATGAAATGAAACGGGTGCTAGCAAGGTTCCCTCCCCTCCCCCGGTCTCTCCCTGTGTCCCCTCCAAGTTGCATGTGGTCCTCCCTCCCCTCTGTTTGTAGACAGGAGTGGACATAAGGCTATGTAGTGCAGTGTAAGCAAGGAAGGCAATTTGGTTAATCTCTGTTTCCCCTGCCCCGTGCAGCCGTCATCACCATACACTGAAAAGAAAGCAAACCTCTGAGGTGTTGCATCCAAGTTGTCGTTGAGATGTTGGCGGGACGGCGAGCGGCTGCAGCGATGAGCATCGGGGAGGAGGGTGGGTGAGGGAGGGCTCAGGGCGGGGGGCGTAAGCAAGGAAGGCAATTTGGTTAATCTCTGATTCCCGTGGCCCGTGCAGCTGTCATTGCCATACACTGAAAAGAAAGCAAACCTGTGAGGTGTGGAGGAGGGTGTTTGAGGGGGACTGTGGGCAGGGGGAGGGGTGCAGCGGTGACTCAGGAGGGGGGAGGGAGAGAGCACCGGGTCCAGTAGCGACGGGGAGGGTGCGGAGAGACAGGGTGTTTCTGATGGACGTCGTTGTTTTCGTACGTTCATTGTGGGCGCCATTTTTGTTTCGTCGGCGCACTGGCAGGTGATTGTGAGGCAGGGGGAGGAGTAGGGAAACACGCCTTTTCCCTTTCTGTTGGGTTCGTTGCGTTCAGCGATGAGTTGACTGTAATTGTTCCGCCCTCGACGTCATCACGTTTCACGTGAGGGCACGGCAGAGAGATGTGGTCAGTGGGGAAGCTTCACCACCATGAAGTTACAAACCCTTCAGGGAAGTGGGTGGAGGTTGGGGCTTCATTAGAACGTTGGGGTTGCGAATTATGTCTGGATGGGGCGTGGCTGTGGGCGGGTGTACGAGTGAGAGTGAGTGGTGCTGACAGGCTACAACAGTACAGGGCTTCAGTGTTTCCCTGCCACACAGTGAGCTTCAGAATTGGAGGTGAGAATTATTTATATAGATTTTCTATGCACTATATTTTTTTCCTTCTGAGACCCAGCTTGGTTCTGCAGCTGGGTGTAAAATGCTGCTAACTGCCAGACTTCAACTGCAAATGCAGAAATGATCCAGTCCTCAGTGCTTATGGTAGTATATATCCATTCATATGGGAGGTTCTTAGATGCTGGCAAAGACGAGGATCATGTGTTTCACTCCTAGGCATGGCAAAGATGCTTTGGAGTGTGAGATCTGCTGAGCTGAGCTACCGAAATGAGCCAATGAAGATTAGACAAATAGGCAGAGCAAATTGAGAACCACTCCCTGTCCCAATTACTGTAGCTGGAAAAGATATCTTAAGCAACCAGGGTGGGGACAAGGCAACTGACCTGCATTGCAAAGTTCAAAGTAAGCATGTATGACGTGACGCTGGTGGCCTTAACTTTCATTATCTGTTTCATACCTCTTCTTCATAGCACTGGCTCTGGGAGAAAATGTCCGGGGCCATCATGCATGCCAACGACAACCAGGTGTATACAATAGAGGAGAGGCTAACATAGAAACATGACAGCAGATAAAGGCCAAATGACCTATCCAGTCTGCCCATCCTCTGTAACCCCCAATTCTACCTGTTCCTAAGCAATCCTACATGCTTATCCCATGCCTTTTTAAATTCTGAAACAGACCTCGACTCCACCACTTCCACCGGGAGGCCATTCCACACCTCCACCACCCTTTCTGTGAAATACTTCTTCCTTAGATTCCTCCTAAGCCTATTCCCTCTTAACTTTGTCATATGCCCCCTCATTCCAGAGCTCTCCTTCATTTGAAAAAGGCTCTCTTCCTGTACATAAATGCCCTTGAGATATTTAAATGTTTCTATCATGTCTCCTCTCTCCCTCCTCTCTTCCAGCGTATACATGTTGAGGTTCATAAGCCTGTCCCTATAATTTTTGCATTCAAGACCATTTACTAATTTCGAAGCTGCCCTCTGGACTGACTCCATCCTATTTATATCTTTCCGTAGGTGCGGTCTCCAGAACTGCATGCAGTACTCCAAATGGGGCCTCACCAGAGACTTATATAATGGCACTATCACCTCCTTTTTCTTGCTGGTCATGCCTCTCTTTATGCATATGATGCACAAATGTCATACTGGGTCAGACCATTGGTCCATCGAGCCCAGTATCTGCTTCAAGCAGCGGCCAATCCAGGTCACAAGTACCTGGCAGAAACTCAAATTAGTAGCTACATTCTACGCTACCAATCCCAGGGCAAGCATTGGCTTCCCCATGTCCTTTTCAATAACAGACTAGACTTTTTTCCTCCAGGAACTTGTCCAAACCATTTAAAAACCCAGATGTGGTAACCGCTGTTACCTCATCCTCTGGCAGTGAGTTTCAGATCTTTCCATTCTGTGTGTGAAAAAAATATTTTCTCCTATTTTTTTTTTGTTTGTTACATTTGTACCCTGTGCTTTCCCACTCATGGCAGGCTTTATGCAGCGGGCAATGGAGAGTTAAGTGACTTGCCCAGAGTCACAAGGAGCAGCCTGTGCTGGGAATCGAACTCAGTTCCTCAGGACCAAAGTCCACCACCCTAACCACTAGGCCACTCCTCCACTGTTTTAAAAGTGTTTCCATGAAACTTCCTCGAGTGTCCCCTAGTCTTTGTACTTTTTGAAAGAGTGAAATATCAATTCACTTTTACCTGTTCTACTCCACTCAGGATTTTAAAGACCTCAATCATATCCCCCCTCAGCCGTCTCTTTTCTAAGCTGAAGACCCCTAACCTCTTTAGCCTTCCTGATATGGGAGGAGCTCCATCCCCTTTATCATTTTGGTCACTCTTCTTTGAACCTTTTCTAATTCCGCCATATCTTTTTTGAGATATGGCAGCCAGAATTGAATGCGATACTCAAGGTAAGGTCGCACCATGAAGCGATACAGAGGCATTATAATATTCTTGATCTTAAGTTGCATCCTTTTCCTAATAATTCCTAGCATCCTGTTTGCTTTTTTGGCCACCGCAGCACATTGGGCAGAAGATTTCAGGGTATTGTCTATTTCTTTTTCTTGAGTGCTGACTCCTAAGGTGGACACTAACATCAGGTAACTATAATTTGGATTATTCTTCCCAATATACATCACTTTGCATTTGTCCACATTCAATTTCGTCTGCCATTTGGATGCCCAGTCTTCCAGTTTCCAAAGTCTTCCTGCAATTTTTCACGATCAGCATGTGCTTTGACAACTTTGACTAGTTTTGTGTCATCTGTAAATTTAATCACCTCACTTGTCGTTCTGATTTCCAGATCATTTATAAATATGGTAAATATCACTGGTCCCAGTAAAGAGTTTATTATTTTATTTATTATTAGTTAAAAAAAGGCCCGTTTCTGACACAAATGAAACGGGCGCTAGCAAGGTTTTCCTCGGCTCCCCTGATGCCACCCATGTCCAGCGACGCTCCTCTCCCCCTGCAGCCACCCTTGTCCAGCGACCCTCCTCTCTCCCTGTGCCCACTGCAGCCACCCATGTCCAGCGAACCTCCTCTCTCCCCTGCTCCCCCTTCTGCCACCCATGTCCAGCGACCCCCTGCCCCCCTGTAGCCACCCATGTCCAGCGACCCTCCTCTGGACATGGATCAGCTGTGAGGCATGTTTCCCCCCCGGGTTCTGAAGTTGACATCATAATGGCTACGGTGATGTCAGCCTGATCTATGGAGCCTAGCAGACCAACTCGGAATGAGCCACGGTCCCAGGCAAGTCAGAACGTTGCAGGTGAGAATTATTATATAGGATGACATTTGTATCCTGCATTATCCCAATCAATCAGAGTTCAAGTTCAATGTGGTTTACAATCCAATTATAAGCAGGTACTATCTCTGTCCCTAGAGAGCTCACAATCTTGGTTTTTGTACCTGAGGCAATGGAGTCACAAGGAGCTGCAGTGGGAATTGAACCCAGGCTGCTGGGATCAAAGACTGCTACACTAACTGTTAGACCACTCCTCCACTGAGAAAAATGGCCATTTAACCCTACCTTCTGTTTTCAGTACAGCTGCATAAGCTACACTATTGTCTATTTTTTTTATTGAGAAATTTTGCGTTGACCTCCTCAGGCTCAGGTTGTTTTAAATTGATTAAGCGTATATGGAAAACCATCAAAGCAGAGTACAATTAACAATATAAAAAAAAATCAGGACTATTGCCCAAAAGGAACTCCATAAAGAAAAGAAAAAGATATCAATAAAAGCACTGCTGAATTGCCATGTCCCCGGGCCCCAGTGCACAGTCCCATCCATGCTGCCTAAAGCTGCATTATACCTGAGAAGGGCCGGATTCAAAATCCTACTGTTGACCCCCGACACATTGCTGAAGTGGGGAAAACATGGCTACTTTGGGCATATAAAAACTACGCATGACTTGACAACCTTCCGGAAGTTACTGAAGACGTACCTGTTCAAAGAGACTTACAAAGAGAACCCTCCTTAACGACTTGTTTCCTAATCTATACCAGAACCAACCAATATTGATCCCTTCTGATTTGATTATTTTATCATATTATCATTATTGAACATTACATTTTTTCCTACTCTCACTTGTATGTTATGTATTATCATTTTATTTACCCTACCTACCTGTTATTCTTGTACATTAATTGTAACAATATGCTGAACCTCTTACTCTGTTAATGGTGATGCCATTACTATATAAGCCACATTGAGCCTGCAAATAGGTGGGAAAATGTGGGATACAAATGCAGCAAATAAATAAATATTTTATAATAAAATGGCTTTGTTTTTTGTTTTCTTTTTTACTCAAGTATATATTTGGTTAAAAACGCATAGGTCTCACCAGGGGTGTATCTGGAATCCGGCGGTAGGGGGGGCCAGAGCCAGACAGAGGGGGCACATTTTTGCTGCGACGTCAGACTCCGAACTGGATTAAACGAATCAGCAGCGTTACTTACAGCATGGCCACGGAGGAGTCGGAGGAAGACAAAATATGAAGGCTGCGGGTCGGACCTCGGCTGGCGGGGGTTGGGGCCCCCCGCCAGCAAAAGTAAGCAGCGGGGGAGGGATGACGGCGGGGAGGGGGGCCAGGGCGAAATCGGTGGGGGCCCAGGCCCCTGTGGCCCCATGCAGATACGCCCCTGGGTCTCACTGAGTGATCACCAAATGGCGTGATTCAGTATTAAGACACAGGAGGAGAGGGCTTATTCAAGATTGAAGGTTCTAGGCGTCAAAAGAACTAAGGGGGTCTTTTACTAAAACTTAGCTCGTTTTCTGTAGCAGGGTCTGTTTTATTCAAGATAAGGGAAATGTCTCAAGGGGGAATTAGTTGGATGGGAACAGCCGAAAGAAGTAGAACAGCAGTAGGCAAAACTGAAAGGAGCTCTTTTAAAGGCAACAAACCTTGATGTTAGTAAAGTACATAAAAGAGGAAAAGAAGGCCACTTTGATTCTCAAATGTAGTAGCTGAAAAGGTAAGGGGGGAAAGGGTTAGCTTTCATAAATTCCAATAGACTGTCAAAGCAGTGGCGTTCCTAGGGGGGGCAGTGGGTGCGGTCCGCCCCGGGTGCACACCGCTGGGGGGGTGCCGCGCGCGCCTGTCCTCCGTTGTTGCATGCTTCTTCTCTGCCCCAGAACAGGTTACTTCCTGTTCCGGGGCAGAGAAGAAGCATAGAACAACGGAGGACAGGCGCGCGCGGCACCCCGCAGCGGCGTGCACCCGGCGGGGAGGTCCTTCGTGGGGGTGTCCTTTTTGCCAGGGGGGGGTCCGCGCTGCATCGGGGGGGGAGGGGGCGCTGCACTCGGGGGGCTGGGCGCATCGGCGATCCACCCTGGGTGCCAGCCCCCCCAGGAACGCCACTGTGTCAAAGTAATGCTTTGATGTTTCTCTTATATATACTATCTGCTACCACATTTGCTTATTTCCGATCTGACGAAGAAGGGTGACCTTCGAAAGCTAATCAAGAAATGTATTAAGTTATGTCCAATAAAAAAGGTATCATCTTATTTTCTTTTCCATGTTTTATTTCGTTTGATTTCTATTGGTAATTCTTCTTTGTAAAGCAAATTATAGAGCAGCGTTGAACTAGCACCGAGATTAGGGTAAGAGGTAACAAAAGTCGAAAAAAAAACAGATAATGGATGACCCCGATTTTCATGTTAAAGTCAAGGTAGATAATGAAAATCGGGGTCATCCATTATCTGTTTTTTTTCGACTTTTGTTACCTCTTACCCTAATCTCGGTGCTAGTTCAACGCTGCTCTTTAATTTGCTTTACAAAGAAATCAAACAAAATAAAACATGGAAAAGAAAATAAGATGATACCTTTTTTATTTCTATTGATAACCTTAAGAGTGGACTAACAAGGCTACCACACCTCTCTACAAGAGATCGCAGAAAGAGGACGACAGGCAAAAATACCTGGAAAAGTTACAAGAAGCTGGAAAAGCTGTCAGAAAAGCAAAGAGGCAAATGGAAGAAAAGATAGAACAGTAAAACTAGGGGGGGGGGGGAGGGAAACATTTTTTAGATATGTAAGTGACAGGAGGAAGTGCCACAATGGCATCGTGAGGGTAAAGGGTGAAGGGGAGGAATATGTAGAAGCTGATAAAGATTAAGCCGAAGGATAAAGCTGAATTGTTTAATAATTATTTCTGTTCTGTGTTCACAGATGAAGGACTGGGAATAGGACCGCAGAAAACAAATGCTAATAGAAATGGATGTGTGGTACACCAGGACGGATTCGCAGAAGACCGTGTTAATGAGGAGCTAGCTAAACTAAAATTAGACAAAGTGATGGGGCCTGGTGGGATATATCCGAAGGTACTCAATGAACTAGGAGACGTTCTTGTGGCTCTGTTGTCTGACCTTTTCAGTGCTTCTTTAGAGTCTTTGGTGGTCCCAGAGGACTGGAGAGGGGCAGATTTGGTCCCTTTGCACAAGAGCGGAAGTAAGGAGGAGGTTGGGAATTACAGGCCTATTAGGCTGACCTCAGTGGTGAGTAAACTAATAGAAACACTTCTAAAGCAGAGGACTGTGAAGTTTCTAGATTCGAATGGACTGAAGGACCCAAGGAAGCATGATTTTACTAGAGGCAGATCTTGTCAGATAAATCTGATTGATTTCTTTGACTGGATGACTAAACAGTTGGATATGGGAGGGGCGCTAGATGTGGTGTACTTGGATTTTAGAAAAACCTTTGACCCGGTTTTGCATAGGCGACTGATAAATAAACTGAGTGCCCTTGGTATGGGCCCTAAAATGACTGCCTGGGATAAAAACTGGTTAAGTGGGAAGAGACAGAGGGTAGTAGTAAATGGAGTTTGCTCCAAGGAAAAGGATGTTATCAGTGGTGTGCCATAGGGATCTCTCCTTGAGCCAGCTCTTCTTAATGTCTTTGTGAGCGGTATTGCAAAAGGACTGTCTGGTAAGATTTGTCTTTTTGCGGATGATACCAAACTGTGTAATAGGGTAGCCACCCTGGAGGATGTGGATAGCATGAGGAGGGACCTAGTGAAACTTGAAGAATGGTCCAGAAATTGGCAACTAAGATTTAATGCTAAAAATTGCAGGGTCAACTTGGGTTGCAAAAATCCAAGGGAACAGTATCGCTAACTCCAGACTCCGTTCCTTTTGTCTTGCTGCACCTTATGCCTGGAATGGGCTTCCTGAGCCATTACGTCTAGCTCCATCCCTGGCCGCCTTCAAATCCCGGCTAAAGGCCTATCTGTTTGATGCTGCTTTTGACTCCTAACTTGTCACTTGCTCGTAACCTTTATCTTGTCTTCCTCTCTTCAATAGTCCCTTTCCCTATGTGTCCTTCTGCCTGTCCGACTCCTACCCTTATCCTTATTGGTCCTGTCTGTCTGTCCTGATTTAGATTGTAAGCTCTTTTGAGCAGGGACTATCTTTTTCTTCATGTTCAATTGTGAAGCGCTGCATACGACTAGTAGCGCTATAGAAATGATTTATAGTAGTAGTAGTAGTATAGAGGGTGAAGAAAGATCAAAACTTCCTCCTATCAGATATCCATTGGGCCGCCTCTCCCTGGTCTGACCACCACAAAGCTACCCTATCAGTACACTGGCGGAAAAAAGATCAACCCAAACCACAGGAACTCACAACAATTAAAACCAGAGGACGAATCGAAAAGGAACCCTTCTGGAAACTTATCTACAACAACAATTGGTCGATAGACCCAAACTCAAACCTCTTCCTTGTAGATTGGGACCACAGATGCAAACTCATTCTAGATGAAATTGCTCCGCTACACTCTAAAACCCTAAACATAAAGAAAAAACCCTCTCCATGGGTCAATGAAGAACTAAAAAAATTGAAAAAAGAAACCAGGAAACTTGAAAAACCTGGAGCAAATCAAAAGATGATATCACCCTGAAAGCGTGGAAACAAACACAAAAGAAATATAAGACATTAAACGAGCCAAGAGAACATACTACACGAAACAAATCACAGCCACCGGAACAGACATAAAAAAACAATACAAAATCATAAAGAATCTTCTTACTATGAATCCAATAACAACTTCACCATCAAATTGTCCATCTGCCGACCAGATGACCAAATACTTCAATGATAAAATCACCAATTTGTGCAATTCAATCCCCCACGATGACACCAATATTGACACTTTCCTTGGCAAACTGGACCCCGACTCTGAAGAGATCCCAGCAGATCACTATTGGACAAATTTTGCCTCCCTCAACACCAAAGAAGTCGCCTCAGCACTATCCAAACTCTCCAAGTCTCACTGCCACCTAGATCCTTGCCCCAACTATCTTATGAAAAACGCCCCAGAACGATTCGTTACAGATCTCACCACCCACTTAAATTTCCTACTCCAACAAGGCTCTTTCCCCGCCGAACACGGCAATATTCTACTCACACCAATACCGAAAAACCCCAAGAAACCAGCAAATGACATCACCAACTATCAACCTGTAGCCTGCGTACGCCTTGTAGCGCTATAGAAATGCTAAATAGTAGTAGTAGTAGTAGCCTCCATCCCTCTTCTGACCAAATTGACGGAAAACAGAGTGACCTCCCAACTTAATGAATTCATACAAAAGTTCTCCATACTACATGAATCACAATTGGGCTTTTGAACTGCACATAGCACAGAAACAGTATTACTTACCCTGGCATCCAAGTTCAAACAAGAAATTTCAATTGGCAACAAAATACTTCTGCAGTTCGACCTATCCAGTGCATTTGACATGGTAGACCATGATATTCTCACAAAACTACTGGACAAACTAGGAATTGGTGGAAACATCATTAAGTGGATACAACGTTTTATCACCTCCAGATCTTACCAGGTCAAATCAACCTCATCAATATCGCCTGCGTGGCCATCAAAATGCGGAGTCCCCCAAAGCTCACCCCTTTCCCTGATCCTCTTCAACCTCATGATGATCCCTCTAGCCAAATCCCTATCCAAGTCTGGCCTAAATCCCTTCATCTACGCTGATGACGTCACAATATTCCTCCCCTTCCAATCCAACCTTACAGAAATCTCGGCGAAAATAATCACTGCCATGAACATCCTAGCTTCCTGGGCCAATGCCTTCAAGATGAAATTGAACAAAGAAAAAACTCAGTGCCTAATCCTTTCATCACATTCTACTCTGCTCCCAACCACCCTGAACACCCCCGATGTTACAATCCCAATATCTGACAATCTAAAAATCCTAGGAGTAACATTAGACAAACACCTAACTTTAGAAACTCATGCAAAAGCCAAGACAAAGATATTCAACATGATGTGGATTCTGAAAAGAGTTAAACCATTCCTCCCACAGAAAACTTTCCGCAATCTAGTACAATCCACAGTACTTACCCATGCCGACTACTGCAATAGCATCTTCATCGGTTGCAAAGCCCAAATCATGAAAAAACTCCAAACCGCCCAAAACACAGCAGCCAGACTCATTTTCGGCAAATCACGATTCGAAAGCACAACACCGCTTCGTGAAAAACTTCACTGGCTCCCTATCAAGGAAAGAATAAACTTCAAAACCCACACAATGATCCACAAGATCCTCAATGGTGAATCTCCAAGCTACATGTCCAATTTGATCGATCTTCCAGCCAGGAACTGGTCCAAATCTTCTCGAACATATCTCAATCTTCATCTTCCCAACTGCAAAGACCTCAAATACAAAACCTACTACGCATCCAACTTCTCTGTTATAGGCAGCCAACTTTGGAACGCCTTACCTAGACATATCCGAAAAACCAATGAACACCTACCCTTCCGTAAGCTGCTGAAGACTTACCTCTTCAAACAAGCCTACCCAAACGACCCAATTTAATCCTCGAACCTAGACCACACCACCAGTACTACCCACACTCCAATCCTTTCCCCACATCTTTTACTATTGTCCCACGCTATATAACTATGTTTCTCTGTGATACATTGTACCATACTTTGTATTACCTCTGTGATACATTGTAACATACTTTGCACTGTCTCTGTGATAGTTTGTAACATACTTTGAATTGTATCTGTGATACTTTGTACCATACTCTGTAAGCCACACTGAACCCGCTATCCAGTGGGAAAGAGCGGGGTATAAATGCTACAAATAAAATAAAAAAAATAAGAAGAGCAGGACTTGGGGGTGATTGTATCTGATGATCTTAAGGTGGCAAAACAGGTCAAAGCCAGAAAGATGCTTGAGTGCATAGGGAGAGGAATGGCCAGCGGGAAAAAAGAGGTGATAATGCAAAGGCCTAAAATACAAACTAATGCATGCGTCTAGCTTTACTTACCTGAGCACACAGCTATGGAACGCATTACCGCGCAACCTAAAAACGATCTACGAATTAACTAACTTCCGCAAACTACTGAAGAGTAACAAATATGAACATATATAACTCCTCCATATATATTCAGAACTGTCTTACTATATCTGCTTGTAATAGCATAGTAGCATAGTAGCATAGTAAATGACGGCAGATAAAGACCTTACGGTCCATCCAGTCTGCCCAACAAGATAAACTCATTTTACATGGTATGTGATACTTTATATGTATACCCGAGTTTGATTTGTCCTTGCCATTCTCAGGGCACAGACCGTAGAAGTCTGCCCAGCACTGTTCTTGTACTAAAAGCTCTGAAGATTCTGGAATCCTAAAAAGTTACAAGATTCCGATTAGGAATTGCTTATTGGACAGAAAACAGAGGGTAGGTTTAAATGGTCAGAAACTTGTGTGGCCAGAGGGCACCTGATCGGAGCATGTTGTATAAAAGCGAGTAGGCATCTAATTTCTTCTATAGCATAGTAGTGTAACTGGGTATATATGCCTGTATAATTCAGGCCCACTAGTATATATGCATACACTTATATGTGTATGTGCTATCATTCTAAACCTTTACGCACGCAATTGACATGTAAATATTAGCACCTAGTTCATAAAATTGCCATTTTACCCCCTAATTCTATACAAGCCACCAAAAATTACGCTCAGAAATTTGTGCACATGAAATTTAATTGAATAACAAGCCAGTTACCATCAATAATTGACTTTTTAACAAGCAATTATTGCCACTCATTAAATTTAATTAGACTTTAAATGTGATCGGAAAAATGGGCTGTGGAAATGGGAGGGGCATGAGAGGAACGGGGGATGTTCCTATAGCATTTACATGAATTGATAATATCATGTCTCTTATTATGTCACCCAAGATCCTTCTGTACCAGTAATTGTATATTTTCTAACTGTATTTCCACTTATCACGATGTATTGTAAGCCACATTGAGCCTGCAAAGAGGTGGGAAAAGGTGGGATACAAATGCAATAAATAAATAAATCTTTATAAGTGTCTGGTGAGGCCCCACTTAGAATACTGTGCGCATTTCTGGAGACTGCACCTTCAAAAAGATATAAACAAGATGGAGTTGGTCCAGAGGTCTCTGTCATAAAGTGTATGAGGACAGACTTATAGACTTCAATATGTATACTCTGGAAGAAAGTCAGGAGAGAGGGGATATGATAGGGACATTCAAATATCTCTGTGGCATTAATGTCTAGGAAGCCAGTCTTTTTCAAATGAAGGAAAACTCTGGAATGAGAGGTCATAGGATGAAGTAAAGAAGTTATACGCTTAGCAGTAATCTAAGGAAATACTTTGAAAGTATTTGAAAGTGCAACACCACTACGTGAAAAACTTCACTGGCTCCCTATCAAGGAACGCATAAACTTCAAAGCCTACACAATGATCCACAAGATCCTCCATGGTGAATCTCCAAGCTACATGACCGACTTGATCGATCTACCAGCCAGGAACGGGTCCAAATCTTCTCGAACATATCTCAATCTCCATCTTCCCAATTGCAAAGGCCTCAAATACAAAACCTACTACGCATCCAACTTCTCCGTTATAGGCAGCAAACTCTGGAACGCAATAGCTCGCCACATCCGAACAACCAATGAACATCTATCCTTTCGAAAGCTGCTGAAAACTCTCTTCAAACAAGCCTACCCTAACAACCCAACTTAACTCATGAACCTAATCCACACCACTAGCACTACCCATACTCCAATCCTCTCCCCCACATCTCTTCCTATTGTCCTACTCTCTATAACTGGGTTATCTCTGTAATACTTTGTTCCATACCTTGTAAGCTGCACTGAACCTGCTATTGAGTGGGAAAGAGCGGGGTATAAATGCTATAAATAAATAAATAAAAATATATTTTTTTACAGATGCACTGCAAAATGGATCTGTGTGCGTCCAAAACACGTGCCTACACTAGTGCAGGCCACTTTTCAGCACACCTTAGCAGAAGTGGAGCCAGGTTGACGGTGCGGAGTGAGCGAGAGCGGCGTGAGAGCGGACTTCTGCTGGTGCCAGAGCACATTGAAAACAAATAGGCGCCAGCAGTGGCAGAACTCTGTTTGGGGGAGCGGCCGCTCCCCTGGCGCCCCCCCTGGCTACGCCACTGCACCTTAGTAAAAGGACCCCTAAGTTAGTACCTGAGGTAATGGAAAGTTAAGTAACTTCACCACGGTCACAAGGGGCAGCGGTGGGATTGGAACCGCGCAACA
Organism: Microcaecilia unicolor; assembly: GCF_901765095.1. Lineage (NCBI taxonomy): Eukaryota > Metazoa > Chordata > Amphibia > Gymnophiona > Siphonopidae > Microcaecilia > Microcaecilia unicolor. The sequence continues at coordinate 26,443,906 of NC_044033.1, read as the reverse complement.
TAAAAACGATCTATGAACTAACTAACTTCCGCAAACTACTGAATGCCCATCTCTTTGACAAGGCATACCAAAAAGATCAACAAATGTGAACCCTACACATAGATCCAGAACTGCCTCACGGTAACTGCTTGTTATTCTACTATCCTGCTTTATTACTATCATGTAATAAAGATCCTTATGCAATATTAAATGTATAATTTCTTATATATTTCCATTATTCATGTTGTAATGTAAGCCACAGTGAGCCTGCAAAGAGGTGGAAAAATGTGGGATACAAATGCAATAAATAAATAAAATCCTATATAATAAAACGCACCTCCAACATTCTGAAGCTGACTGCATGGCTGAGGCATTCCTGCTCTCTGTATCCATCTCCTGAATTGACATCACGTACTTCCGGGTTCGTCACAAGCAGAAGTGAGCAACCACACGAGGCTTCTCGGCTTCAGAATGTTGGAGGTGCATTCTATTAAATAGGATTGGTCAGTTCCTTGAAGCACAGCCAGAGCTCAGCGTCCTGCACAGTAATGCTCAGACACCAGAGAGAGAGAGGGGGGCCTGACACCAGAGAGAGGGAGGGAGGGAGGGGGGGGGGGCTGACACCAGAGAGGGGGGGGGGGCGGTATCTCTGTCACACACACACACACACTCTCTCTCACACACTCTCTCTCTCACAATGTCTTTCTCACTCTGTCTCACACTGTATCACATTCACTCTCTATGTGTCACACAGTCACTCACACACTGTCTTGGTCTTATACACTCAGTCTCACACTCTCTCTCTCGCACACACTGTATCTGTGTGAAACACACTCTCTCTCTCTCACACTGTGTCTCACATACACACTTGCACACACTCTCATTCGCACACACACACACTCTCTCTCACAAACACACTCGCTCTCAGACTCACTGTCTCTCACACACACACACTCGCACATTCACTCTCTCTCTCACACACAGTCACTCTCACATACACTCACACTCCGAGGAAAACCTTGCTAGCGCCCGTTTCATTTCTGTCAGAAACGGGCCTTTTTTACTAGTAAATAAATAAACCTGCTTCTTTAATAGAAGTGTGCAGGAGGACGTATTCTGGACCCCATCCCCAGTCAATTCTTTCTATCCCCACCCCATCCCCATCATATTGCTACCGTCCCCTCACTATCCCTGCGGATTTCCCATTGTCCCCGTCCTCGTGCACACCTCTATTCTCTAACTGCTGGGCTAATCCATTTTTTAGGAAAATTAAATGAAGGTTTTTCCTGTAGAGGTTTGACTGAATTTGGAGGGACAGACATTGTAGAGGTTGTCATCAACGAAAATCACAGCAACAAAAACAAGGTGTTTTATATTTTGCTTGATTTTTTTTCTGCAGCTTAACGGTGGTGCCACAGTAGGATAGTGAGTCTTCAAGATCTGTTTACAATAACTGCACACACAATGAGATCTTTGTGTCTTCACTGTGCACACAGCTGTAATAATCAAAGTTGTCAAAGTATTATAAATCAATTAATTACATGCGACAGCAACAGGATTGTCTGCTTGAAAGACTGCAGCAATTGTGTGAAGATCACAACAGTCTAGTAAAGGGTTAACAGCGTGACACTCATGGGATAAGAACTCAGCGCTCAATCTGGAGATGCCAACGTCAATAATGTATCCAGTACTCACTGTGACCTTGAACAATGACCTCCTTGTTCTTAAAACTAAGGGGCCCATTTACCAAACAGCGGTAAAAAGTGGCCTTAGCCCCTTACCCTTTTCCCATATAGTAAGGCTATTTTTACTGCTGGGGTAAATGGCCAAATTTTCTATTTTTAAAATTAATGGCCATGTGCTAAATATCCTTGAATCTGCAAAAAAATGCTCTATGGTTCACAAAAATAATCACAACGATACTCTGTAGTGAACCCCGCAAAACAGAAATGGATAATATGCTAAAAAGCAGCAAGAAGATAATGAGGACACCACGACTGCAAGTGACTTGAGAAGGATCCCTTGGAAGAAGCTGTGGTGAAACAGGTGCCACAAGAACAGGCTCCCTATCCATTTCCGCATACAGTTCAAACTCCTCTTATTGACTTACAAGTGCATTCACTCTGCAGCTCCTCAGTACCTCTGCAGTCTGAGCTACATTCACTGGGTAAATCTCTCTTATCCGCACCCTTCTCCTCCACTGCTAACTCCAGACTCTGTTCCTTTTATCTTGCTGCACCATATGCCTGGAGTAGACTTCCTGAGCCGGTACGTCAAGCTCCATCTCTGGCCGCCTTCACATCTAAGCTAAAAGCCCACCTTTTTGATGCTGTTTTTAACTCCTAACCATTATTCACTTGTTCAGTATCCATATTTTATCATTCCCACCTTAGTAATTCCCTTATCTCTTATTTGTCCTGTTTGTCTGTCCTAATTAGATTGTAAGTTCTGTCAAGCAGAGACTGTCTCTCTATGTCCAGTGTACAGCGCTTCGTACGTCTAGTAGCGCTATAGAAATGATAAGTAGTAGTAATAGTAGTAGTAATCTGGGTTCACAAGATAAGTGTTATTTATTATGCAGTACTGTTTGTTCCTGCATAGATATTGCTGCTGAAGGGACTATCAATTTATGGATAGATATTTTTGAATGACAGACAATACCTTTGAAGAGTTATGGTGCACAGGTTTTTCTAATTAATGAAACAGAAAAGTTAAAAATATTAATGAATAAAATGTTTTCACTGTTTGGCAAGGAGTTTTTTGACCAATGATTATTACAGTCGCTTAAAAGCTAAATACCGTGTTCCGCCATTGTTTGGGACGGTAGGAATCCTTGGCAACATCTGAGGTGTTTTTCTCCTGCCATTTTTTTTCCTTTTTAGCTTATTATCCATTTCTGTTTTGGGGGTTCACTATAGAGTATCCATGTGCTAAATATGCCATGAGCGCATAGCAATTATCACATTAGCCCCTACGGCCACCCATTATGCGCCGTTAGCGTGTGGCAATGTAGCTGCACTAACTGATTAGCTCAGAACACACCCACTCTCCGCCCCCGGACCTGCCCCCAGCCTAGAAAATAAATTGTATTTTTTAGCATGTGGGTAGTGCACGCACATCTCAGTCCTAGGCCCCATTCTTGTAAATATCTTTTTAGCACCTCTTGCACTGTTTATTCATTCTTTAAGTATTCGTTTTTTTCTTTTACGATGACATTCAGTTGCTGTTTCCCATTTGCTCAGGATCATCTCATGTTATTGTGGGGATTACTTCCACACTCGACAAAATTGCCGGTTGGTTGTCTTCTCATGGTCTTAAATTAAATGCCTTCAAAACTACTGCGGTTCTCTTTTCTCTTAAGTCTTCTCCTACGCTTCTTGCCCTCCTCCTGACCATTTTGGGTGAACAAATTATTCTTGCTCAATCTGTAAAGATTTTAGGAGTCACTTTAGACAGCGAACTATTGTTCTCTCTCTTCAGGTCTCATCGTTGGTTAAGAAATCTTTTTTTGTTCTGAGGCAAATTCGTTCCGCCCGTTATTTTTTTGATAGGTCTTCTCTTCGTTTGCTCATTCACTCCCCCTTTGATTAATTTAACTCGGTTCTCTCAGGCATTCCACAATACCAATGGCATCCACTCCATGTTATTCGGAACACTGCTCTTAAACTTCTCTGTGGGGCTAAGAACTTTGATAGTGTAACACCCTTCTTTCTTGCGGAACACTGGTTGCCTATTCGTTTTTGTTTACTGTTTAAGCTATTAACTATGTCATTTCTTATTTTTCACTCTGGTTCTCTGCCTTTCTTACACAGTTTTCTTCTCCCTCACCAATTGACACGTACTTTGTTTTCTGCTAATCAGCACCTTCTTCTTGTTCCCTCTCACCTTCAGATTGTCTCTGCTTGGTGTCGTTCCAGCTGCTTTAGTGTTCTTGCTCCTACCTTATCGAAGTCTTTACCTCTGTATCTTCGCTCTGAACTATCCTTTCTGAAATTCAGAACTCTGTGGAAAGCTTATTATTTTCGCTGTGCTTTTTCCTATACCACAGCTTGATCTCTTCTTGCCCTGTAGTAGCTTCTCTTTCTAGGTTGCGCAGCAGTTTTTCCCTCAACCCTGTTTCACTGTGTCATGTTGTTTTTGCACTTCCTCCCTTTCCTATCCTTACTTAGGATATTTGTTTCCCTGTTCCTTATTATTATTATTATTATTTACTTGTAACCTAGCTCCTCTTGACCCCAATATATTATTTTTTGTAAGCTGCTTAGATGTACCCACTATTTGAAGTTTATTTATTTATTTAGGTTTTGCTCACACCTTTTTCAGTAGAAGCTCAAGGTGAGTTACATTCAGGTACTCTGGATATTTCTCTGTCCCAGGAGGGCTCACAATCTAAGTTTGTACCTGAGGCAATGGAGGATTAAGTGACTTTCCCAAGATCAGAAGGAGCAGCAGTGGGATTTGGACCAGCCACCTCTGGATTGCAAGACCAGTGCTCTAACCACTAGGCCACTCCTCCACTATAGCAACATTCCATCTAGAATCCCAAATAGTAGCAACATTCCAGAATCTCAAAAAGTGGCAACATTCCATGTAGCATCTTCAATAGTAGCAACATTCCATATATGTATTTATTTAGATTTTGCTCACATCTTTTTCAGTAGTAGCTCAAGGTGAGTTACATTCAGGTACTCTGGATATTTCTCTGTTGGGGGAGGGCTCACAATCTAAGTTTGTACCTGAGGCAATGGAGGGTTAAGTGACTTGCCCAAGATCACAAGGAGCAGCAGCAGTGGGATTTGAACCGGCCACCTCTGGATTGCAAGACGGGTGCTCTAACCACTTTATTAAATAAAGATGGAATGTGAAAATTACCACGTGATGCCTCAACGTACTTCACGGTAAGCCATTTTATGCTGCAGTAAGCAGGCTTTAGTTCTTATTCTTATCACAGCTTTGTCCCTAAGACCCCCTTTTACTAAGGTGCGCTCTCATTTTTAGCACGCGCTAAACGTTAGAGGCACCAATGCATTCCTATGGGCTTCTCTAACATTTAGCATGCAACCAATTTTAGCGTGCGCTACAAAACTGAGCACGCCTTAGTAAAAGACCCACTTAGATTGTAAACTTATTGTGGTAGAGATGTTGTAACCGTGTGAATTATCATATACAGCACTGTGACGGTACAGACAGAAACGAGCGTTATTATTCAGATAGTAAAATCCGGAATAGAGCCCACCAAAGTAATTTACTTCTTCTTAGCTTCAGAAAGTTTTGTCCTTGTAAGATCTTCGGAGATTGGAGGAAACAGTTAAATAACTATCAGAAACTTTGTGTTCCCCTTGTCAGATTATGGCTGATCAAAATATTCAGTGGTGTCAGTCACTGGACTTCAGGTACAAATATACATTTTTTGATGTAAAAAATCTCTCTCTCCAGTTATGGCTCTGTGTGTTCTGCTCTTCTCCTTAATTGTAATCTTACCATTTTTCATTGAAAACTTGCTATCATTCTTGCCTTACATCTGTCTTTTGTATATAACTTTTCTTAGAGAGACAGATGTACTAAGCATTTTGCCTTTAGACACAGAGGGCCAGATTCAGTAAATAATACTCCGAAAATGATGCACTGGGAAAAATCCACACTCGGCACTATTCTATAAAGGATGCTTTGGGATGAGCACACTTAGGGGCTGATGATCAGAATCAAACACGGGCGCTAGAGGCCAATAGCACTGTGCTAGCACCCGCCCAATGCCAAACTTGAGGCATTTTGCTCCTCCATCGCTGTTTCGGTCACCGTGGTTGACATAGCTCCCGCATGATCTAATCTCGCCTCTCGTCTTCCTACCTCTGTAACCACTCCTGGACTCAGGTTCGGAGACGCCGTCTTTAGTGAGCTAGATCCACAAGACTGGGGAGGAGGGGGAGGTGCTCGGTCATCAGGGCTTAGCGAAACTTCCAGCCCAAGAGCTTCCTGCAGGCCTTCAACTACTGCGGAGTTCATCTGCGGGCTGATCACTGACGCATTAGAATCTGGAGCCCTCTGCAAAAAAGTGTTGATTGGGCCACTTAGAGTGGGGGTATTCAGCCGCTGGGAGCTGAGGCAGCAGCTTTCCCCCTTCTCTTAGGCATTGTTTCAAGTAAAGGTAAATTTTGCAGGAGCTCGAAGAACACATCCGCTTTACTCGGCGGCCATTTTGAACTCCCGATATACCGCCTTTTTGAGGTTTTTGCAACTACATTCAAAGCGGTTTACATATATTCAAGTACTTATTTTGTACCAGGGGCAATGGAGAAGAGTTCGTAGACTGAAGGAGTTGATAACTACTTCTAACTTTCAAACAGTAATTCAGAGTTTGATTATTTTCCATTTTGATTATTGTAACGGAATGAATAGGTTCACCAAAACATACTTTGAAGGCTTTACAAGTTACTCAAAATTCAGTAGCTAAAGTACTTTCGGGTTGCTTGTAATATGATCATATCTCACCGATCCTGCGGCAACTTCAGTGGTTACCCTTTGAACAAAGGATTAAGTATAAGGTGTTATTATTGGTGTTTAAGGCTGTTGCCAATTTTGTTTCACCACAGATATCTGCTTTGTTGAGAATTTATAAACCATCAAGGAATTTAAGATCATCTCAATTTTTGTTGGAAATTCCTTCTGTATAAGGCTGGAGGAATAGCGTAAAACAATTTTGTAGGGTTGTGGGTCCAACTTGGTGAAATTGCTTACCAGTGTTTTTAAGAACAGCTCTGAGTGTGGCTTTATTAAAGAAAGGACTTAAGACTTTTTAATTTTAGCAAGCATACAGTGCAAAATCGGAGATCTTGATGTGTTAAACTGTTTTGTTAAGTAAGAGCTCAGTATATGCTTATGTTTAAGTAAGGATTTAAAACCGCTCAACATATATATTTATTAAAGAATGGAGAAAGGGCTGGTGAAGCTTGGGCATTATTTTTTAATATGTTTGCATTTTTAATGTTTTATGTATGATTTAATTACGTATGTTACTATTCTAAGCCACCAAGAACATTTTGTAAATAAATAAATAATTGGTGCCAATTAAAGCCAATTATTGCTCATTAACACCAATTCTAAGCTAATTATTCAATGAAACGCATATAACTGCTTTTATTCTATAATTTGTGTGTGCGAATTTGCATGCTAGTTGCAACTTTCAAGAATTAGGGGGCATGTGTTCTAATTCATGAAATATTCAAACTCTTAAATTCTGATATTTATGACGGGCATTATTCCAATCCAGAGCTATTATAAACCTCCCAAAGGAAATAAAAACTTAGCTAAATAGCTTTTTAACATAATTTTAGATGGGCTATGATGACGTTCAGGATTATTTCAGGGAGTCTTGGTTAGTGAGCTGCTGGATCAGAGACGAACAATAAAATAAAATGTTGATTATCAAGCAGTTACAACTCAGAGTTCACATCCCAGTGTTTTAGGTTAGTCTTGTCAGCTATATAGTGAATTACAGTCATCAAGGATTTGTAGTTTTAGGTTGCTAATGCGTGCTTTTTGACGGCCTAAGTTAAATTTTTCCAGAGGATTTACTAGGTAACACTCTGAAGTATGAAAATAGTATGTTTTCTGTTAATAATGGTTAGGCTGGAAACATGAGCACGGCATTGCAAAATATGCATTACATTTTTGCATGTCTAGCAAAATCCTTCTCACCAAAATGGAAAGCTCAACTCTGATGGAAAATCAAACATCAATTATTTTCTACCACAAAAAAATAAAAAGGAGATGCTTGCAAAAGATAAAAGCAATGGCACGTATTATTCAACAGGGGCACAAGTCAATCTTGTTTGTCCTGTGCAAACTCTACTTTCTGCAGGGAGGGATCTGGCTTTAGAATGACAGTAGGAAAAAGTATCCTCAAACTACAATTCTTCTAGTAGGACTGTGTATGACTATCCAGGGCCGGTGCTAGGGTATTGGCTAGACCAGTGGTTTTCACCCCAGTCCTCAGGGACCACCTGGCTAGTCGCATTTTCAGGATACACAGAATGAGTATGTATGGGATTGTACTGGCATGCACTTATCTCTCATTCATATTCATTGCGGGTATCCTGAAAACTCGACTGGCCAAATGGTCCCTGAGGACTGGGCTGAAAACCACTGGACTAAACTAGGCAAATCAGCCTCGGCGCTTTCTCATGTCGCACTCAAGCCTTCATTATCTATCAAACATATAAATGGCAAGTGACCGTACTCACTTGCAAATGCGCAGTACAGACTTCCCTCTCTGTCCCGCCCTCGCGTCATGACGTCAGAGGGCGGAACAGAGAGGGAAATGGAGTTGAATTGTCGGACGCCACCGCTGCCGCCTGGAAAGGAACATCGCGCGAAACAACCTCCACCCTCTCCCCCATCCCCGCCGCCGTTCCCGCCCCCCTCCCTATCAGGCCCCCTGCACTGACCCGACAGTACCTCTCACCTCCATGTGGAAGCGCTGCAGGCAGCAGCAGAGCGATCTGCTGCTGCCTGTAGCGCTTTCACACGGAGGTGAGAGGCGCTGTCAGGTTAGTGCAGGGGGCCCGGCACGGAGGGGGGAGGGAGCGGCGGCGATGAGGGTAGCTGGACATGGGGGGAGGGCAGGGGGAGAGGCCATGGTTGCTGGACTTGGGGTGAGAGCAGGGCACAGAGGAGGGTTGCTGGACGTGGGGGAGGGGGGAGGCCAAGGGAAAGAGGAGGGTCGCTGGATATGGGGGGGGGGAGGATCAGTGGACGGGGTGAGGCCAGGGGAGAGAGGAGGGCTGCAATACTCGCCTGTTTTTAAGGGCTTAACGGCTAGTATCTATAGATATAGCCAGACCCTCAATGTGGCTTCCTCTTTTCTAAAGGGAAGAACATTTTGGGTCCTTGCTCCAGAAAGGTCTCTTCTTTGAAATGATGCAGTAAAATGTTGTAATTTGTCAACCCCTTGGAGTTTCCCTTTAGTTGAGGAGGGAAGTATGAAAACCTCTGTCAGAATGGGCCTGGAGTTGGGAGAGTCTGAGAGAAGACTGGAAGCATTTAAGAGGGAAAGGAGAGCTTCCTGCACTGAGGAGCAGGCTAGTGAGTGGCCTTCTCCACAAGAGCAACCAAGGAGGAAAAGGGGTCTCCATTACTGGAGTGCACCAAAGAGAAAAGGAGGGCGAGAGACTGTTGGAGAGGAAGGGACAGGAGACCAAGGTCGGTGCTTTCAGGAGCAGCACCTCTAAACCTACCGGACTGATTACTCAGATGCCAAGGAAGATATTTTGCAGCATTTTGTATTAATCTTTTGAGCATTGATTTAAAATTGCACTAAACAGGAGCGAGGACAGAAGAGAGTAGTTTGAGTACTGATGTGATAGTATTTTGTGGACAGTACTGCAGAGGAAGGATAGGCTCCAAGACAAGGATAAGACATTGCCAACAGAGCTCTAGGACTGAGAGCTATAATCAATGCATACAGCAAGTATGTAAAAGTCTAGAATAGGTTGTTTGCAATGTGTAATTTCAGTATCATTGGATCTAGATAAATATATTTGAAACAAAGTTTAGTAGTAAATGTATGATGTCCAATTATACATTTTTACAGAATTGTTCTGGTAGGGATGATGTTAGGGGTGATAATGATTGTTGAGTTTTATATTTTATTTTTGTTACATTTGTACCCCACGCTTTCCCACTCACGGCAGGCTCAATGCGGCTTACATGGGGCAATGGAGGGTTAAGTGACTTGCCCAGAGTCACAAGGAGCTGCCTGTGCCTGAAGTGGGAATTGAACTCAGTTCCTCAGGACCAAAGTCCACCACCCTAACCTCTAGGCTACTCCTCTACTGTTGCTACTATTTGAGATTCTACATGGAATGTTGCTATTCCACTAGCAACATTCCATGTAGAAGTCGGCCCTTGCAGATCACCAATGTGGCCGCGCAGGCTTCTGCTTCTGTGAGTCTGACGTCCTGCACGTATGTGCAGGACGTCAGACTCACAGAAACAGAAGCCTGCGCAGCCTTCTACATGGAATGTTGCTAGTGGAATAGCAACATTCCATGTAGAATGTCCAATAGTAGCAACATTGCATGTAGAATCTCCAATAGTATCTATTTTATTTTTGTTACATTTGTACCCCGCGCTTTCCCACTCATGGCAGGCTCAATGCGGCAGGCAATGGAGGGTTAAGTGACTTGCCCAGCCTGTGCTGGGAATCGAACTCAGTTCCTCAGGACCAAAGTCCACCACCCTAACCACTAGGCCACTCCTCAACATATGAATATCGTGGAAACCAAACCAACCACCCGGACAATATCACTTTACAGTGGGTCTATCATGAACCTTCAGCGAACATGTTAGATGAGGTATAAAGTGATAATGTCCAGGTAGTTCATTTGTTTTCCTTGATATTGTTACTGCTATTATTTGTGTATTTCTGGATTTGGTGTCTCCCTTTTCTTTTGATTGTGGGCTAAGAGGCCTTGTCTAATGTTATATTTTTGTTGCTCCCTCCTTTTTCTTCTTTACTATTCTTGGTATTACTTTCATCTTGCTGTATGGATGATTATACATTGTAATTGAATTATAAATATCTTAGGATGTGGGCCAGATCTTTGGAAAGATGAAAGACAGAAGGTTTGCCTGGGGTACCTAATGCTCTTTTAAGGGCTCTGATTAGGGTGCAAGAGAGGCTTGCTGACCTGAACATGTACACCCTGGAGGAAAGGAGGAACAGGGGTGATATGATACAGACGTTCAAATATTTGAAAGGTATTAATCCGCAAACGAATCTTTTCCGGAGATGGGAAGGCGGTAGAACGAGAGGACATGAAATGAGATTGGAGGGGGGCAGACTCAGGAAAGATATCAGGAAGTATTTTTTCACGGAGAGGGTGGTAGATGCTTGGAATGCCCTCCCGCGGGAGGTGGTGGAGATGAAAACGGTAACGGAGTTCAAACATGCGTGGGATATGCATAAAGGAATCCTGTGCAGAAGGAATGGATCCTCAGAAGCTTAGCTGAAATTGGGTGGCGGAGCAGGTGGGGGGAAGAGGGGGTGGTGGTTGGGAGGCGAGGATAGGGGAGGGCAGACTTATACGGTCTGTACCAGAGCAGGTGATGGGAGGCGGGACTGGTGGTTGGGAGGCGGGAAATACTGCTGGGCAGACTTGTACGGTCTGTGCCCTGAAAAAGACAGGTACAAATTCAAGGTAAGGTATACACACATGAGTTTATCTTGGGCAGACTGGATGGACCATGCAGGTCTTTTTCTGCCGTCATCTACTATGTTACTATGTAAGAGAAGAAGCTTTGCCAAGGAAGACTGTAAGACCATTCTTCATGGGGAAGTTGATGGATGCCCAGAACAGTATCCCAGGAAAGACAGAGGAAGCAAAAACAGAGAAAGAGAGTAAGAAACAAAATGAGTATAAAGTGCCTCTGTGGTATTGCAATTGGGAGGGAAATAGGCAGTTTAGATGGACCATGTGGTCCATATATCATATTTAATATTTTTACACGTGTGTCTGCAAACTCACACTCTGCACCTCAGTTGCGAGGATCGCAACGAAGAAAAAAAACCTCATTCATAGCAAATGCAAAAGCAGAATTTAGCATTATCCAGATGAACCAAAAAGCTGGGCTTTTTTCTTTAAACAAAAAACAGCTGGTATAGGATTTAAAGAATTCTTGAATAAACAAAGCAGTTAAAAGGGTCTGCAACTACTCCATGCAGAGACGAGATTCATATATACATCAAGACCTAGGATAGAAGAGTCAATTGAACAGTGGAACAGATTATGCCATTAGCTGGCTTTGACAGATTTGTTTCGATTTAGGGGATGTTACTGCCAAAATAGAAATCAGAATGTTAGCGTGACTACTCAGAGTTCTGGATGGCCTGGATGCTAGATAGCGTGAAAACACACGGTCGTTGGCGTACACATTAAATGCATTGACTGTTTTTGGTCGAATGACTGCCATGCTTTATAACACTGTATACAATATCACAGTGGTACATTTATGCTGCAGAAATCCTTGGCTACACGAGCGTTAAGGCTGAATAAGTTTGCCCTTTGCTGCACAGGCTCTATTTAGAATGAGACACTGAAGATGGACAAAGTCTTTTCATAGGGTAATAGCCCCTTGACATTTATCAGAGATGGTGGTGTCCATGGTTGGATGTTATGAAACAAGAAGGCAGCAGAATATGTGTTCATTCCGCTCATCAAAAAGCTGACGCTTTAGAATTTGCCAATGTGGTCGTACTGCAAGTTTGACTGATATAGAAACATATATCCAATGCTAGGAGGAATTAAAAATGAATATTCAACTCCATGTCCTTAACAAGAATAGCATACTTAAAAGTTTTAATTAGAAATCAAATTAAGTGATCTTCTTAATAAAAGAGATTTGCTCTAGGCACAGAATAAGTGCTTTTTGAATAAAATCTTTAATAAGGTAGATAGACTATAAACACAGTAGAATTGGTTTCCGAAGAATTTGATTGGATGGTAAGTTTGTGAAGTGTATACTTCCCTTTCACTTCCAATCATCTTCTCACCTTCCTCTGATGGTCTGCAAACTCACACTTTGCACCTCAGTTGCGAGGATCGCAACAACAAAAAAAAAAAACCTCATTCATAGCAAATGGTTTCCGGATAGGTCTAGGAATGCCCTCCCTAAACCTATCCGATCAATCTATGACCATCTACCATTCAGGAAAGCACTAAAAACCCATTTATTCAGGCAAGCCTACCCAAATGACCCTGACTAATCTTTTTGCATTAACAATCTTATGAACCCATCTACCTAACATATACCAAAGAGAAAACGACATTGACCCAGACCATATCTCCCACTTGACCCACCTCTCCATTGCCTATCTCTACCTACCTAACTGTTCTATTACTATGTACACTTCATTTTTTACTTTATCTAACAATATTCTGTATTCCCTATTACTGTGTAAGCTGCATTGAACCTGCTTTTAGTGGGAAAGTGCGGGATACAAATGTAATAAATAAATAAATATTGGCCATCGGAGATCGTCAACTGATTGAAATCTAGAAAAGGAACCTCTTATGAGATTACTGCTCTCCTGTAGCGAGGAGCATGCACGAAATATGCAGCCAGCAGCATTTAACTTGAAGCTTTAATGGATTTCCTTCTTGCTATAGCTAATCAACAATACCTAGAGGACCTCATTCTGGGTCTCCTGAACTGCAGTGTGCAGTGCTGTCAGTAACCTGCAGGGCTGGCCATAATTAAGTGGGCTTTATAACGCACTAAACTGCTTCCCCAAATCTCTCTGTAAATTTGCACAGATGCCTTTGCCCTAACTTTTAATGAAGGAAGCACACCTCTTGAAAACTAGACAAACAGGTGTTAAGTTAGTCCAATAAAACAGTCTCACTTCCCATTCTTGTGTAGACATTTACATTGACGTTATCTCAGGGGGGGCTAATGTTCTAATGAACTCTAATTTATTTGAAATGGTTCAGCAGAAAGTCAGATGTTGCTTTCTTCACCTGTGTAACTATGCTTCTATTGTCAGCATATCTTGCAACTCAAGGCATTTGTTCCTCAGACAAACCCGCTCTCCACTCCCTGGCAGCCAAGCCCTGCACTAAAGAAAACCCCCTGTTCTATGCTAATCATGCATTCAATCTTTATTGTTGGCAGAGCTTTCCAACTAATCATGGAACTGCAAGTGTTTGCCTACATGGGTTAAATGAAACTAAGGGAAGGAAGTTACTGAAATCTTATCTGCTTGTTTTTCAGTTGTAAGGTTTCAATTGTTTTATTCCTACTGCTGACTGAATTTTATGTATTTATCTGGCTGTTTCGTTATCAGGTACCTGTTTCTTAAGTAAGGCTTGATAGAGTGACTGGAGTATGCGTGTGCTTGGTTTGCTTGATAAAATTATTTATTTATTTATTAGGATTAATTTACCGCTTTTTTTTAATTTTTTTTTTGTTCAATCATTTTTATTAATTTTGAAATAACAAAAAGAAAGGAAATTAAGTACCAGAGACTTAATAATAGTTTTAACAAGTTTGATTATGTACACTGACTTGTAGAAGAATTATAGACAGTGTTTACGTCAACTCTAGGATCCCTGATTCTGTTTCATTACAGGTATTGTATATCTATAGGAATAAGCATATTACTAAATGTTAGAAGTGGAGATAAGAAATTATACATATATATGTAATTAGTACCCATTTATATTTGCATAGATTATAATAATTAATTGAGTATAGGAGACCAGGTTTTATTGAATGCTAAAAGGGATATTAACTCATTAAAGGACGAAACTCCAAGTTGTCTAACATTATGTCATCAGTTGTCTAATGGGAAGAAAACGGCATCTAAATGGTACAAAATCTTCCAAGAACACTCTTCTCACTCTCCTTCAGCCTTACAAAACATTTGGAACAAAGAACTCAATTCTCAAATAACTGCAGAACAATGGGAAAAAATTTGGACATTACTATATAAATCCTCAAAATCATCTGCTCTTACCCAATCATCATTCTACATCTTGCATAGAGCTATGTGGACACCTTACAAACTTTCCAAAATATCTAAAGAAGTCTCAAATAGATGCTGGTCTTGTAACAACCATGTAGGTACTTTAGACCACTTAATTTACAATTGTCCTATACTGGATGAGTAATTGAGTATAGGAGACCAGGTTTTATTGAATGCTAAAAGGGAGCCCGCATTTCTCTGCAGCAGCTTTTTCATATTTAGCGTAAAGACATACTGTATTCCACCACATATCATAAGATACCGCCTTTTTGAAGGAATTCACTCAAGGCGGTGTACAGTAAGAATAGGTCAAACATGAGCAGGAGGCAATTAGAGCAGCAAAAATATTCGAACAACAATACAAAGTATGGCATGGTATCCCTACGAGGGTGTTTGAGAGAGATATAGAAGGCAGCCGGGAGAGAATGCAAAAGGCTACCCGAGCTAAGTACCTTGCAATGTTTACTTAAATAGTAACGAAGTAGATAATAAAAGTACAGCAGTTATATAAGAATAAAAAAAAAAAAAAATTAAAAAATAAACCACTACAGCAGAGGTTTTTTCGGCCTATGATGATGAAGTCCAGCCCGTAAAGCTAAAAGTAACAGAAGCAGGGGGCTTCTCGAGGCCTTTTCCTCTGTATAATCCAGTACGCTCTATTAAAAGGTAAGAGTTTGAATGGTTTTGATCCAAAGATTTGCATTTGTAAAAATCTCCCTTTCTTGCTTAAATATTGATGTACTACACATTGAAAAAAAAAGGGAAGATTACCTCCGGATTTGTATTTAGTTATGGTATACTATTTGCAATGACAACACAATATGTATTAGAACATTATAGACAACAAAAATGGAGTGGAGAGGACCAAATATCAAGAGATCAGTCGCCACACACAAGGGTAAGATGCTCCAGAATAACCTTTATTAGGACCCAACACGGTCCGTGTTTCGGCTATATCAGCCTTCTTCAGGGGTCTACAAAATTGTAAACATATAAGCAGATAAAGGCCATATGACCCATCCAGTCTGCCCATCCTCTGTAACCCCTAATTCTTCCTGTTCCTAAGCGATCCCACATGCTTATCCCATGCCTTTTAAAATTCTGGAACAGTCCTCAACTGCACCACCTCCACCGGGAGGCCATTCCACGCCTCCACTACCCTTTCTTTGAAATAATACTTCCTTAGGTTACTCCGAAGCCTATTCCTTCTTAACTTTGTCATATGCCCCCTCATTCCAGAGCTCTCCTTCATTTGAAAAAAGGCTCTCTTCCTGTTCATAAATGCCCTTGAGATATTTAAACGGCTCTATCATGTCTCCTCTCTCCCTCCTCTCTTCCAGCGTATACATGTTGAGGCTCATAAGCCTGTCCCTATAATTTTTGTATTCAAGACCGCTTACTAATTTCGTAGCCGCTCTCTGGACCGACTCCATCCTGTTTATATCTTTCTTTAGGTGCGGTCTCCAGAACTGCACGCAGTACTCCAAATGAGTCCTCACCAGAGACTTACACAACGGCACTATCACCTCCTTTTTCCTGCTGGTCATGCCTCTCTTTATGCACCCAAGCATCCTTCTGGCTTTGGCCGCTGCTTTTTCTACCTGTTTGAAAGCTTTAAGGCCGTCAGACACAATCACCCCCAAGTCCTGCTCTTCCTTCGCACACTGAAGCACTACACCCCCTATACTGTACCATTTTCTTGGATTTTTGTGACCCAAGTGCATGACCCTGCATTTTTTGGGATTAAACCTTAGTTGCCAAATATCGGTCCATTCCTCTAGCTTCGCTAGGTCCTTCCTCATGTCATCCACACCCTCCAGGGTGTCCACCCTGTTGCAGAGTTTAGTATCATCCACAAAGAGACAAACGTTACCAGACAGCCCTTCGCAATATCGCTCACAAAGACGTTAAAAAGAGCCAGCCCTAGGACCGATCCCTGTGGTACTCCACTGACGATCTCCTTTTCTTCAGAGCAAGCTTCATTTACCACCACCCTCTGTCTCCTACCATTGAACCAATTTTTTACCCACTGAGTTACTCTAGGTCCCACACCGAGGGCACTCAATTTATTTATCAATCGCCTGTGCGGAACCTTGTCAAAGGCTTTGCTGAAATCCAAGTATACCACATCAAGTGCCCCTCCCACATCCAACTGTTTGGTCACCCAGTCGAAGAAGACAGTCAGATTCGTCTGACACGACCTGCCACTAGTGAAGCCATGCTGCCTCGGGTCCCGCATTCCATGTAGTTCAAGAAATGTCACAATCCTCTTCTTTAGAAGCGTTTCCATTAGCTTACGCACCACCGAGGTCAGACTGACAGGTCTGTAATTCCCCATAATTCCCTATAATTATAATTGATAGTGAAGGGTAAGGCAAAGTTGTAACATATAGATGAGTAAGAAAGTAGGAAGAATTAGAAAATAAGGTGATTGATTTGAAGAAAGCTGCACGTGAGGTCAAAGAGATGGTTAAATATTATCTCAGCTAGGGTAGGAGTGGATAAACATGTCCCGCTGCAGTATGTGCAGCCCGAGTCAATCCTTGTGTGTGTGAGTGAGACTAACAAGTTAGTTACTTCTTCCGTTAAAGGCTTGGTTGAAAAGCCAAGCTTTCACCTGCTTCCTGAAGTAGAGGTAGTCTTGTGTTAAGCGGAGCCTTTCAGGCAATGCATTCCAGAGTGTTGGGGCTACTCCGGAGAAGGCTCGCTTGCGGGTATCACATCAATGTTTCCTTTCCATACTCTCAGAAGGGTTTGTTTTATTTTAAAGTGAAATGAATCTTTCTACCTAGTCCTTCTCAAAGCTCTTTCATTCTGTTTCGTTTTCTGTTTGTTGGGTTTTGAGTTTATCATGTGTTTCCCATACATGTTTGAATATTTATTTATTTGTTGCATTTGTATCCCACATTTTCCCACCTATTTGCAGGCTCAATGTGGCTTACATTGTACCGTGATGGCGATTGCCAATTCCGGTATGACAGATACAGAGTGGCATTGTGTTAAAGTTCATGAGTGATAGAACACATTAGGTAATCAAGGAGGAAGAGTTAAGTTCTGTCCAGTTCTAGTATTAGTTTCATTGTGTTGCATGGTTCAGGTGTTTAAGTTGGCTCGTTAGGGTATGCCTTCTTGAACAAGTTGGTTTTTAATGATTTCCGGAAGTTTGTTAGGTCGTGCATTGTTTTCATGTCGTTTGGTAGTGCGTTCCATAGTTGCGTGCTTATGTAGGTGAAGCTGGATGCATAGGTTGATTTATATTTTAGACCTTTGCAGCTTGAGTAATGGAGATTTAGGTATGTGCGTGTTGATCTTTTCGTGTTTCTGGTTGGTAAGTCTATGAGGTCTACCATGTATACCGGGGCCTCGCCGTGAATAATTTTATGAACCAGGGTGCAGATTTTGAACGCAATTCGTTCTTTGATTGGGAGCCAATGCAATTTTTCTCGTAAGGGTTAAGCAAGAAGGGTTGAACATCTGTCATTTAATCATTAAGGCCCATAAGATTTTTTTAATAGGCTTCAAATGAATTTCAAGAAGATATATGGAGATAATAAACAGGCAGTAGTTTTGTGATGCTCACAGCTGACATATATATTTCTCTGCAGCTGAATTGAAAACAGTGGTAAGAGCCTCTAAATTATTGTCCAAATGAGCTTATAGTGAAACCTGGAATAGATCAAACTGCTAAACCTTTGGAGATGAATTATTCCTTATGTAGTATTTAAAAGATATTGGGGGTAATTCTATAAACTGGATCCCAAATTTAGGTACCCCAATGCCGTGCACTTACCCTCTAATTCTAAGTGGGTTTATGCTCAATTTGCGCATTCAGTTTAATTGAATAATGAACCATTTAGTGCAAATAATTGGCTTTTTAACAAGAAATTATTGGCACTGATTGAAATCAATTAATATGTATGCATATAAGTGTAGGTGTGTGATCCATGCTTAAATTTTACATACACCCTGGAAAAGAAGGTGTGGAAATGGGAGGGTCATGGGTGTTTTGGGGCGGTTCATGGGTGTGGATTCAAATTATCTGCTATTATAGAATAAGGAGGTTCTGATGTGTTTTTGTTGGTGCAAATGGACATGCCTAAATTTACGCGCAACCTCTGTGCTTAATTGCTATTCTTTAAACTATGCCTAACTTTAGGTCTGGCTTATAGACTAGTACTTAAGCGTTTTTTTCTGTGCCGATTTTTTAGACTCGATTTATAGAAATCAGTCCTTAGCGCCAATACCGTAATGGCATCTGGGTGGCAAAATTTTGTTTTAGAATTTTAGCATAAGTCAGCATTGCATGCCCCAAGTTAGGCACCAAAAGTTATGCCAAGTCAATGGCGCCAAAGTAACGTGAAGGGGCATAATCGAACAGGGCGCCCATCTCTAAGGACGGCCATGTCCGGGGACGGCCCCAGGAAGGGGCAGAGCCAACCGTATTATCGAACAAGATGGGCGGCCATCTTTCGTTTCGATAATACGGTCGGGGGCGGCCAAATCTCAACATTTAGGTCAACCTTAGAGATGGTCGACCTAAATGTTGAGATTGCTGGACTTAGAGATGTCCGGCCTCGGTTTTCGCCGATAATGGAAACCGAGGCTGGCCATCTCAAATCTGGCCAAATCCAAGCCATTTGGTCATGGGAGGAGCCAGTATTTGTAGAGCACTGGTCCCCCTCACATGCCAGCACACCAACCGGGCACCCTAGGGGGCACTGCAGTGGACTTCATTAATAGCTCCCAGGTACATAGCTCCCTTCCCTTGGGTACTGAGCCCCCCAAATCCCCCCCACAGCTCACTCCCCACAACTGTACACCACTACCATAGCCCTTATGGGTGAAGGGGGCACCTACATGTGGGTACAGTGGGTTTTGGGTGGGTTTTGGAGGGCTCCCATTTACCACCACAAGTGTAACAGGTAAGGGGGGATGGGCCTGGGTCCACCTACCTGAAGTGCACTGCAGTACCCACTAAAACTGCTCCATGGACCTGCATACTGCTGTCATGGAGCTGGGTATGACATTTCAGGCTGGCATAGGGGCTGGCAAAAAATGTTTTTAATTTTTTTGTTGGGTGGTAGGGGGTTGGTGATCACTGGGGGAGTACAGGGAGGTCATCCCTGATTCTCTCCAATGGTCATCTGGTCAGTTTGGGCACCTTTTTGAGGCTTGGTCCTGAAAATAAATGGACCAAGCAAAGTCGGCCAAATGCTCGTCAGGGCTGGCCTTCTTTTTTCCATTATTGGCCGAGGGCGCCCATGTGTTAACCATGCCCTCGTCCTGCCTTTGCTACGCCTCCAACATGCTCCCTTAAACTTTGGCTGCTCCTGAAATGGACTGCAGCTGAGGGCGGCCAAAATCGACTTTCGATTATGCCGATTTGGCCGCACCTGAGAGAAGGGTGCCCATCTCCTGATTTGTGTCGGAAGATGGGCACCCTTCTCGTTCAAAAATAAGCAGGATAGTAACATAGTAAATGACATCAGATAAAGACCTGTACGGTCCATCCAGACTGTCCAACAAGATAAACTCATTTTACATGGTATGTGATACTTTATATGTATACCCGAATTTGATTTGTCCTTGCCATTCTCAAGGCACAGACTGTAGAAGTCTGCCGAGCACTGTTCTTGTACTAAGTTCTGAAGCTAACATTGAAGCCCCTTAATATTTACACTCCAGCCCATCCCTATTCAGTGATGATCAGGGCGTAGACCGTAGAAGTCTGCCCAGCTCCCGTTTTGTTTCCAATTACCGGCGTCGCCACCCAATCTCCGCTAAGATTCCATGGAACCATTCCTTCTAAACAGGATTCCTTTGTGTTTATCCCATGCACGTTTGAATTCCATTACCGTTTTTATCTCCACCACCTCCCGCGGGAGGGCATTCCACATATCCACCAGTCTCCCAGTCTCATTAGGTCCTCTTGTAATTTTTCACAATCCTCCAGCGATTTAACGACTTTGAATAACTTTGTGTCATTAGCCAATTTAATTACCTCACTACTTACTCTGATCTCTAGGTCATTTATAAATATGTTACAGCAGTGAAATGGCTGGGCCACCGTCGGGTGCAAGTTAAGAGCCCTGTTTACTAAGATGTGCTAGCGTTTTTAGCACATGCTAAATGCTAGAGACAACCATATATTACTACTACTTATCATTTCTAAAGCGCCGCTAGACATATGCAGCGCTGTACACTTGAACATGAAGAGACAGTGCCTGCTCGACAGAGCTTACAATCTAATTAGGACAAACAGGACAAATAAGGGATAAGGACAAAGGCTAGCAAGATTCCGGAATCCCAAAGAGTAGCAAGATTCTGTGCGGAATCCTAAAGAGTAGCAACATTCTGGAACCCAAAGAATAGCAAGATTCCGGAATCCTAAAGACTACTACTACTACTACTACTTATCATTTCTATAGCGCTACTAGACGTACGCAGCGCTCTACACTTGAACATGAAGAGGCAGTCCCTGCTCGACAGAGCTTACAATGTAATCATGACAGACAAACAGGACAAATAAGGGATAAGAACAAAGAGTAGCAAGATTCCAGAATCCCAAAGAGTAGCAAGATTCTGTGCGGAATCCTAAAGAGTAACAACATTCTGGAACCCAAAGAATAGCAAGATTCCGGAATCCTAAAGACTACTACTACTACTACTCATCATTTCTATAGCGTGCTACTAGACGTACGCAGCGCTGTATACCTGAACATGAAGAGACAGTCCCTGCTTGACAGAGCTTACAATCTAATTAGGACAGACAAACAGGACAAACAAGAGATAAGGGAATATTAAAGTGAGGATGATAAAATAAGGGTTCATATTCCTATGGGTGTCTCTAGCATTTTGCGCATGCTAAAAAAGCTAGTGTGCCAATAGCGCAGCTTAGTAAATGGGGCCCTAAGTGTTTTACACTTTATGATTTAACTATTAAGCAGTTGCAATATAAAAAGAAAATGAAAAAGTTTTAAAAATTAATTAAAAAGTGTAAAGTGTGAAACAATTACGAGGATTTTTGATCTATGGTAATATTTAGAACCCCAGTAAAGACAGAGTGTTGTTAGCGTCTGGGTGTTTGAGGTCTTTTTCCTTGTGTTTTTGATGTTTTAACACGCAATTTACTTCAGTTTTTTTTTAAATTTTTTATTTATAACCATTTAAATTTTTACAAGCGATAAAACAACTTGCTGGAAATACAGAGAAAGTAATATGTAGGAATTATTTCAGTCAGGTAATTCTATTCTCTTCCTTAGACCACTAAATAGGGAGAGTGAAACAAGATAAGGAGATCAATTAAACAGTAAATAGAAAAAAAAACGTGGTATTAACCTGATTATCCCCAGATATTACTCGTCTAATGCTGACCTGAACATGTATACCCTGGAGGAAAGGAGAAACAGGGGTGATATGATACAGACGTTCAAATATTTGAAAGGTATTAATCCGCAAACGAACCTTTTCCGGAGATACGAAGGTGGTAGAACGAGAGGACATGAAATGAGATTGAAGGGGGGCAGACTCAAGAAAAATGTCAGGAAGTATTTCTTCACGGAGAGAGTGGTGGATGCTTGGAATGCCCTCCCGCGGGAGATGGTGGAGTTGAAAACGGTAACAGAATTCAAACATGCGTGGGATAAACATAAAGGAATCCTATTCAGAAGGAATGGATCCTCAGGAGCTTAACCGAGATTGGATAGCAGAGCTGGTAGTGGGAGGCGGGGCTGGAGGTTGGGAGGCGGGGATAGTGCGGGGCAGATTTATACGGTCTGTGCCAGAGCCAGTGGTGGGAGGCGGGACTGGAGGTTGAGAGGCAGGGATAGTGCTGGGCAGACTTATACAGTCTGTGCCAGAGCCGGTGGTTGGGAGGCGGGGCTGGTGGTTGGGAGGCGGGGATAGTGCTGGGCAGACTTATACGGTCTGTGCCAGAGCCGGTGGTGGGAGGCGGGGATAGTGCTGGGCAGACTTATACGGTCTGTGCCAGAGCCGGTGGTGGGAGGCGGGGATAGTGCTGGGCAGACTTATACGGTTTGTGCCCTGAAGAGTACAGGTACAAATCAAAGTAGGGTATACACAAAAAGTAGCACACATGAGTTGTCTTGTTGGGCAGACTGGATGGACCGTGCAGGTCTTTTTCTGCCGTCATCTACTATGTTACTATGTTACTATTCTACATTGATCATCTGGTTGGCTTCTTCAAGGCCAATACTGTGTATAGTCAAGTCATTTCATTGAAAAACATACTTATTGTCCAGTATTAGTTAGAAATAATACATCTGATTACATTATTTCTCTTTTAAAAACCAGAAGTAATTTAACAATACATATACTTGTCTCTAATTCAAATCCCACTGATTAAAGTAATCCCAGTTTTCACAGGCTTCACTCCTTTTAAAGTAATAATTTGAGGAAATATTTCTGAGGAAAACTTTAGGAGTCATACCCGGAACTCTGGGAAAAACAATAATCTCGATATTAATCATCTATAATAATATTCATTTTATTATTCAAAATTTCTGGTCTATTATCATAACCACTTCTTGCTCATGTAGAATCATTTGTTATATCAATTTTTTATTCTCAAAGGGTTCAGTTGAATTGTCCATGTAACTCTCTAATAAAATTATATCTGAAACAAAATTATTTACTGCCACCGTTAGGTCCCGAAGTGCCTTTCAGATGGTATTCAATGTAACCTCCACGGGAGCCAAAAACTCCAAGTTGATTTCTCATAGGTTTTAGGAGTGGTTCCGCCGATTCGGATTCTACTACTACTACTACTATTTAGCATTTCTATAGCGCTACAAGGCATACGCAGCGCTGCACAAACATAGAAGAAAGACAGTCCCTGCTCAAAGAGCTTACAATCTAATAGACAAAAAAATAAATAAAGTAAGCAAATCAAATCAATTAATGTCCTCCGTTTCAGCATATACCTCTAACTCACTCCTCCACTCCTTTGGACATGGTGGTTGAATAATTCGGGAGCGATGGAGTTGTTTTTTCCATGTCTAAGAGCTTCGACACTCCTTCGCCGGTGCTAATCAAAGGACTCGCCAACCCTTTCATCTGTGGGCAGTTCGTCGCGCAGCGGTCCCGCACTTGCTGCTCAGGGGATAAAACGCTGGCCATCAGCGTCTGACCGCCAGTTGTCCCCTTCCTCTCAGTTAAGGTAACTGCAATTGCAGAGAGGAAATTTACGTAAAGAAGACGAAACTTCAGAGGGCAGCTGGGCCGTTGGGCATACGAACTTCAGGTCACCATCTTACCACTCTCCCCGTTTGGGACACTCTTTGTCTGGTTTCTCCTCAGAGGCCTGTCTGATATGGGTAACCCTTCAGCATAGCCCTCTGAGTCATTGAAACACACAAGCCCCTCCACCCCTACAAGGTGGTGTCCCTTCGGAGGGTAATTTACTTCAGTTTAACACCACAGGGTCTTATCTTTCGTACCTTTGTTTACTGCCGCACAATAAGCTTTTCCAGATGTATAACAGGCTTTATCTGTAGAAAATCTTTTATGAAATTACTCCCCACACATATCAGAGTCAAGGGGGGGGGGAGAGCAAAGGGTAAGGAAGAAACATTGATAGCATAGGCTGGTGATCAATTCAGTATTAAACCCACAACAGTTCGGGAGTGCCTCTCCGTACCCGCCACAAACTATGCCCATGTAAACTGTGCTACTTACACATGCCAAGCTCCAAGAATGTTTTCTTGTGTAAAATGGCTTCTTCTCATTCGTATGCCACAAAACACATGTGGCTTTTTCTTTCATATTTTTTTTGCAGTAGGATATGTATTTTACAAAAGGCTCTGCATCTAAACACTCAGATTTAAAAAAAAAATCAACACACAGACCTAAACTTAAAATGGTAATGGAATTTCAAACATGCGTGGGATAAACACAAAAGGAATCCTGTTTAGAAAGAATGGTTCCATGGAATCTTAGCGGCGATTGGATGGCGACGCCGGTAATTGGGAAACAAAATGGGAGCAGGGCAGATTTCTATGGTCTACGCCCTGATCGTGACTGAATAGATAGGGATGGGCTGGAATGTAAATTTTAAGGGGCTTCGACCTTAGCTTCAGAACTTAGTATAAGAACAGTGCTGGGCAGACTTCTATGGTCTGTGCCCTGAGAAAGGCAGGGACAAATCGAACTCGGGTATACATATAAAGTATCACAAACCATGTAAAATGAGTGCAGGACTTCAGACTCACAGAAACAGAATGAAGCCTTGCGCCAGAAGAAGAGGACCTCGGCTGGTGGGGGTTGGGGTCCCCCCCCCAGCAAAGGTAGGCGATGGTGGCGGCAGGAGGGGGGGGTCGAGAGGGTCATTGGCAGGGGGGTCCAGGGCCAAATCTATGAGGGCCCAGGCCCCCATGGCCCCACATAGCTACGTCACTGGTATTAAGTATTTGTGTACTTTACATGCAAACATTTATGCCTGCTCCCAAGCGGACAAAACTAACTGTAGCTTCAATCTTGGCATAATTTCTGCCGGTTTACCCCTAGTATTTTATAAAGTTGCATATACACCTTTATTAAATAGGTTGGAATTGGTCTTCACACATAGGGGGCCTGTCCTGCCCCCATTTGCATGGAGGCAGGCTGTTTGTTGATTACTTGAATATGTTACTCACTGTGTAACAAATTACAGTGCCTGTATCTTTAAAATGGATAAGACTACAAATCCCTTAATCCTGTAGTTCCCTGAGGTAGTCTCTTTCAGAGCACATGTCCCATGTCTTTCTACTGACTTGCCTGATTTTCTAAGCATGCAGGGCTAGTAGTCCCCCTCTTCCCCCTCCATCAGATCTGTTAAGCTGTCTGCAGCATGCTCCTTGTATGATCTAGCTGTTAATTTGTGTCTGTTGCAAGAGCCCTACAAGTCTTTGTAACTCTATCAAGTTTTCCACCACAGTGTAAAGTACATACAACATCTCTCTCAGTGTTTTGCTGAATTGCTCCCAGCTTCTCTCTTGTATGGAGAGAGAGAGCTGGTTGAAAACAAACTCTCAGTTTGCAAGTCAAAAACTCTAATCCAGTGCATCTGAACTAGTGCATTCTAATGAGAGCAGAACAGGGCCTATAATAATATTACCCTCCATGGGGCAATTCTGTAACCTATGCACTAGCATTTATCTACCTATTAAGCTTTTAATATTGTTTAATATTTAAAAAGGCTTGACATACCCCCTTTCTTAATATAAACCAAAGAGTTGTACAGTTCTAATATGGAAAAACGGGAAAAGAACTGCAATGTCAAATGGAAAGGACCGAGGAGAGAAAAGAAGAGGAAGGAAAATAAACCCAGCGCCTTTCTGCCACCAGACAGGGCCTCGGCCTGACGGCCTAACTGCTAGGAGGGAAGGCGAGAGAAAATAAATGCATCTTTAAGATGGAACAAAACTTTAAGTACGATTACTCAGCTTTAATGTCAGAGGGTAACATAAGAACATGCGTGTTGCCATACTGGGGCAGACAGAAGGTTCATCAAGCCCAGCTTCCTGTTTCCTACAGTGGCCAATCTAGGTTACAAGTATCTGGCAAGATCCCAAAACAGTACAATACATTTTATGCTGCTTATCCCAGAAATAATCAGTGGATTTTTCCCCAAGTCCATCTTATTAATGGCTTATAGACTTTTCTTTTAGGAAGCTATCCAAACCTTTTTTTTTTTTAAACCCGGTAAGCTAACTGCTTTTACTATATTCTCTGGCAACAAATTCCAGAATTTAATTACACGTTGAGCGAAGAAATATTTTCTCCAATTTGTTTTAAATTTAGTACTTTGTAGCTTCATTTCGTGACCCCTAGTCAGGGGCTGCCCAAAACAGGCTGCTGCCTGAGGCGAGGAGATGGTCTGCCTCTCAGGCTCTGCTGCATTCCACCTCCCCCCGCCCCTGGCTACGTCAGACAGGTAGGCCGTAAGAGAGAAGGTGTCGGAGACAGGGCAGCATAGGGTAACCGCTGCCGCCCTGACTTTTGGAAAGCAAAAAAAGAAGGTAAATTCGGTGAAGGAAGGGCGGGGGACGATGCCAGAGTGTGGCGGGCATGGGGGTGGATTCTGCTCCAAAAAGTGTGATGCCTGAGACCCCCACCTCAGGTGGCCTAATGGTAGGGTATCTTTAAGTAAAACATCTTTATTGGGGATGCCCAAATAAAGCACATATAATCCAAAATAAAATAAAAGCAAATAAGAAAAATGAATAAGTTTAAGTTCAAATCTGATTAAACGCTTAAGTGGTGAAGTCATTCAGATCTCAAGAGAAATGTTCTTTCAGTGCCCCTAACACTCGAAGCACTCCTTTGATATTTCTTCTCTTCTTTCTCCCTTCTTCTTGGGCCCTGTACAAGGTACCTCAGTCTTATTCTCTTCCTTGACTTCTATTTCTGCTAAATAGTTGAAAAAATTACCGACTTCACCTTCCAAGTAGCTCAAACAGGTGCAATAAAAGCCTAGTGCAGGGATTCCCAAACTTTTTCGTTCACGGCCCCCCACCCCTGGCCACATGGGTCTCTGTGGCCCCCCTCTCCGGCCCCATGGGTCTCCGCACCCCCCCAGGCCAAATGGGTCTTCGCACCCCCCCCATGGGTCTTCCTTTCCCTGCAGCCCCCAACCTCTCACACCAGCACACCTCTGCCTTCCCTGAATCCAGCATCGCTCGCTGTCTTCCTTCCTGCAGGTCCAGGATCGTTTCCTTCTCCTTCCCCCGCTGCCACTGCAGTGCTTGCAGCTTACATTTTCGGGCCACCCGCAATTCACAAAGGCACTCTGGGTCCTTCCCAGTCTGCTGCGTCCGGCCCTCTCTGATTCAAATTCTTGTTGCAAGGGCTGGGCACGGCAGAGGGAAGTCCCTGCTGTGCCTGTGTGAATCACGAACAGCCCGAAAATGTAAGCTGGAAGCACTGCAGCCACGGCGGCAGGGGAAGGAGCAGGAAGCGGCAGATACTGGACCTGCAGGAGGGAAAAGTAGGGAGCGATGTGCTGCGGCACTCCTGAGTGTTCGCTGCAGCGCACAGTTTGGAAAAAACTCCCTCTCCTTCTCTGCCCATATTCAACAGATTGCTAAAACCTGTTGTTTCTTCCTTTTCTAACATCGCCAGAATTCGCCCTTTCCTTTCTGAGCACGCTACCAGAACCCTCATCCACACTCTCATCACCTCTCGCTTTGACTACTGCAACTTGCTTCTCTCAGGTCTTGCACTCAGCCATCTGTCTCCTCTTCAATCTGTTCAAAACTCTGCCGCACGACTAATATTTCGCCAAAGTCGTTATGCCCATATCAGCCCTCTCCTGAAATCACTTCACTGGCTCCCTATCCGTTTCCATATACAATTCAAGCTCCTCTTGTTGACCTATAAGTGCATTCACTCTGCAGCCCCTCACTACCTCTCCACCCTCATCTCTCTCTACACTCCTTCCCTAGAACTCCGTTCACTAGGCAAATCTCTCCTAATTGCACCCTTCTCCTCCATCGCTAACTCCAGACTCCACTCCTTCTATCTCGCCGCACCTTATGCCTGGAATAGGCTTCCTGAGCCACTACGTCTAGCTCCATCCCTGGCTGCCTTCAAATCCGGGCTAAAGGCCTACCTGTTTGATGCTGCTTTCGACTCCTGACTTGTAACTTTTATCTTATCCTTATGTGTCCTTTTGTCTGTCCTTCCTTTATCCTTTTTGGTCCTGTCTGTTTGTCCTGATTTAGATTGTAAGCTCTTTTGAGCAGGGTCTGTCTTCTTCATGTTCAATTGTAAAGCACTGCGTACGACTGGTAGCGCTATAGAAGTGATTTATAGTAAAAACTGGCCTATTGGTATGGTAAATTCAGTAAACTGTAACTGTAGTTAATAACGCAAAAATCCTAAACTCCTGTTCAGCATCAGAAAATATTTTCCAAGTAGAGACAAATGCTTGGGAAATGTTTATTCTGTTCCGCATGAAATCAAAAAGAAAAACATTTCCGCAAAGGTCACCCATAGTCTGAGTGTGAGGAAGGAACCTGGGAGACAGGGCCCCTGAATCTCAGTGCTGTGGCTTCTCAGATGTGAAGCTGGAATGCACTTGCGATCCAGGTCCCACTCACTCTTCTGAATTATACTTTATTATTTAATTTCCAGTGGTAATTCAAGGTGAGTGACCTTCAGATACATTGGGTATTTCCTCATTCACAGAGGATTTTTATTTTATTTTATTTTATTTATTGCATTTGTATCCTATATTCCCCCACCTATTTGCAGGCTCAATGTGGCTTATAAAGATTTGTTAACATTGTCATTTCAGGATATCAGATACAGTTAGTAATGTGTAGCGATCAAGGAAGGGAATAGAAAAGAAGGAGGAAAGTGATTAGGGTATTATAAAGTTGGGCATTCATGACTGAGTGGATTGGTGAGGTGACTTAGAGGGGCATAATCGAAAGAAAACGTCTATCTCCATGGGCGTTTATCTCCGAGACTGGGTCCGTGAAGGGGCGGACCGAACCGTATTTTCGCAAAAAAATAGACGTCCATGTTTTATTCGACAATGTGTGAGCTGGGCGTTTTTGTTTTTCAGCGATAATGGAAAATGAAAGCGCCCAGCTCAAAAACGAATAAATCCAAGGCATTTGTTCGTGGGAGGGGCCAGGATTCGTAGTGCACTGGTCCCCCTCACATGCCAGGACACCAACCGGGCACCCTAGGGGGCACTTTTACAAAAACAAAAAAAAAGGTAAAAGAGCTCCCAGGTGCATAGCACCCTTCCCTTGTGTGTTGAGCCCCCCAAATCCCCCTCAAAACCCACTGCCCACAAGTCTACACCATTACTATAGCCCTAAGAGGTGAAGGGGGGCACCTACATGTGGGTACAGTGGGTTTGGGGGGGTTGGACGACTAAGCATTAAGCAGCACAATTGTAACAGGTAGGGGGGGATGGGCCTGGGTCCACCTGCCTGACGTCCACTGCACCCCCTAACAACTGCTCCAGGGACCTGCATACTGCTGCCTGGGAGGAGGGTATGACATTTGAGGGTGAAAATAAAAAGTTGTGAAACATAATTTTTTTGTGGTGGGAGGGGGTTAGTGACCACTGGGGGAGTCAGGGGAGGTCATCCCCGACTCCCTCTGGTGGTAATCTGGTCATTTAGGGCACTTTTTGGGGCCTTATTCGTGAAAAAACAGGGTCCAGGAAAAGT
Source organism: Microcaecilia unicolor (assembly GCF_901765095.1). Lineage (NCBI taxonomy): Eukaryota > Metazoa > Chordata > Amphibia > Gymnophiona > Siphonopidae > Microcaecilia > Microcaecilia unicolor. The sequence continues at coordinate 26,414,215 of NC_044033.1, read as the reverse complement.
GCCCTAAATTCTACCTACAAATGCATACTTATTTTCCATTATCGGCGAAAGGCGCCCATCTCTGTTCGGGTGATAACCACGCCCCAGTTCCGCCTTCACCACGCCTCCGACACGCCCCCGTCAACTTTGTCCGCATCCGCGACGGAGTGCAGTTGAAAACGTCCAAGTTCGGCTTTCGATTATACCGCTTTATTCGTTTTTGTGAGATAAACGTCCATCTCCCGATTTAGGTCGGAACTTGGGCGTTTTTCTCGTTCGATTATAAGCAGGTTAGTGAGGCTATGGGTTCTCATTGTAGGCCTTGTTGAAGAAGAATGTTTTCAGAGATTTTCGAAAGATAGTTGTTTCGTTGATTGCTTTCAAGTCTGTAGGTAATGCATTCCATAACTGAGTGCTCATGTAAGAGAAGGTAGTGGCATGCATCAGCTTGTATTTAAGTCCTTTGCAGCTGGGGTAATGCAGGTTGAGAAATTTGCGGGATGATCTTTTGGCGTTTCTGGGAGGTAGGTCCACGAGGTTTAGCATGTAGATTGGGGCGTCTGCGTGAATGATTTTGATTACAATCGTGCAGATCTTGAACGCAATGCGTTCCTTAAGTGGGAGCCAGTGAAGTTTTTCTCTTAGGGGTTTGCGTTTTCATATTTAGTTTTTCCAAATATGAGTCTGGCAGCCGTATTCTGGGCAGTTTGGAGTTTTTTGATTGTCTGTTCTTTGCACCCGGTGTACAGTGCATTGCAGTAGTCCAGATTACTTTTTACCATTGACTGTACCAGGGTACGGAAGATGTATCTCGGGAAGAAAGGTTTTACTCTTTTAAGTTTCCACATGGTGTAGAACATCTTTTTCGTCGTGTTTTCCACGTGGGTATCAAGAGTGAGGTTTCGATCAATGGTGACTCCAAGAATTTTCAAGTTTTGTGTGACAGGAAGGGAACAGTATGGTTTGATTATGGTGGTGAAGTTTTTTGTGTTATGTTGTGAGGTGAGTACAAGACGTGACTGTGTTTTGTCTGCGTTCAGTTTTAGTTGGAATGCATTTGCCCACGTGTGCATTATTTGGAGACTTTGGTTGATCTCATTGGTGATTTCATTTAGATCATGTTTGAATGGGATGTAAATTGTGATGTCATCTGCATAAATGTAGGGGTTGAGGTTTTGATTGGCTAGTAACTTGGCTAGAGGTATCATCATTAGGTTGAACAATGTTAGTGAGAAAGGGGATCTCTGGGGGACTCCACACTCAGGTATCCATGGGGGTGATCTGTCCGCGTTCGTTGTTACTTGGTATGATCTTGTGGTCAGGAATCCTTTGAACCATTTGAGAACTGTGCCTCCTACTCCGAAGTATTCTAGTATATGTATTAGTATATCATGGTTAACCATGTCAAATGCACTGGACATGTCAAATTGCAGGAGGAGGATGTTGTTACCAGTCTCAATTGCCTGTTTGAATGAGTTCATTGCGGACACTAGTATAGTTCCGGTGCTAGGATTCTTCTGAAATCCTGATTGGGACTCGTGCAGAATTGAATGTTTGTTTAGGTATTCAGTAAGTTGTTTCGTCACTATACCTTCCATGAGTTTGGTCATGAGTGGAATAGATGCTACTGGTCGATAGTTGGTTAGGTCCATTGTGCTTTTTTTAGCATCTTTCGGTAACGGAGTGAGTAGGATGTTTCCTTTATCCGTAGGAAAGAGTCCATTTTGAAGCCTGTAATTTATGTGGTTCGTGAGGTCTGTTTTGAATTGTTTGGGTGCGGATCTTATTAGACTGTTAGGGCAAATGTCAAATTTGCATTGCGATTTGGCATATTTTCCGAGCCAATATGAGATTTCTTTTGATGAGAGTGTGTCAAAGTCGGTCCATGATCTATCTGCTGGGCATTCTCCGGGTTTTGGGTCTAGACATTCAAGGATGTTTGTGTAATCCGTTGTGTTGGTGGGTATCATGAGTCTGAGCTTTATGATTTTTTTCATTGAAGTAGCTTGCAAGGTTGGTTGCTGATGGGGTATCTGAGTTGTTGGAGGTGACCTTGGTAGTATTTAAAAGATTGTTTACGAGTGAGAAGAGTTTGTGTGTATCCTTGTAGTTTGGTCCTATTTTGGTTTTGTAATAGGTCCTTTTGGTTTGTCTGATCGTGTATTTGTATTTTCTTTGTAGTTGTTTCCAGTCTTTGTGTGTGTTTTCGTCTTTTTTTCTTGCTCCATGCTCTTTCTAATCTTCTGACTTGTGTTTTTAGTTCTTTCAATTCTTCGTTAAAGCATGGAATTGAGTTTTTTCTATGTGAGGTTCTGGTTTGAAGTGGTGCTATGTTGTCTAGTGTTCTTCTGCATCTGTTATCCCAATCTTGGAGAAATTGGGGTGAGTCTATAGGTATTGTCCATTCGTCAGTGTAGAATTGTTGCCAGAATATTATTGGATCTATTTTGCCTCTCGCAGTATATGTTTGTTGTTTTTGTTTTTGTTGTGCCTTTTTTGTTCTCCAGTGGAGGGAAAGATTTGCACTGAAGTGGTCGGACCATGGCCTGGCTGTCCTTTTTGTGACTATTAGTGTGATATTTGGTTCTGGTGAGAATTTGTGGGTGATGATGTCTAGTGTATGTCCTAGATTCACAATCTAGGGTTTAAAACCTGAGGCAATGGAGTGTTAGGCAACTTGACCAAGACCACAAGTGAGATTTGAACCCTTATTTCTCTGATTCACACAACCTTCTGGAATTGTAAGAATATATTTCAGAGAGGGTGGGAGGGAATGACAAGTTGGACTGCTTTTGATCTAAGGAGTCTTTGGTGTTGGAGCAGTAGGGAATCTGACTGGGCTTTTCAAGGCCTGCATCAATTAGGGAGGATTGGAGCACTCATGATAGGCCAGATTAGGCAACCGTAGTAGCTCAAGGTGAGTTACATTCAGGGACAGGATATTTCTCTGTCCCAGGAGGGCTCACAATCTAAGTTTGTACCTGAGGCAACAGAGGGTTAAGTGACTTGGCCAAGATCACAAGGAGCAGCCGGGGGATTTGAACCAGCCACCTCTGGTTTGCAAAACTGGTGATTTGAACCGGCCACCTCTGGATTACAAGACTGGTGCTCTAACCACTAGGCCACTCCTCCACTAGCAACATTCCATGTAGAATCTCAAATGGTAGCAACATTCCAGAATCTCAAAAAGTGGCAACATTCCATGTAGAATCTTCAATAGTAGCAACATTCCATATATTTATTTATTTAGATTTTGCTCACACCTTTTTCAGTACTAGCTCAAGGTGAGTTACATTCAGGTACTCTGGATATTTCTCTGTCCCAGGAGGGCTCACAATCTAAGTTTGTACCTGAGGCAATGGAGGGTTAAGTGACTTGCCCAAGATCACAAGGAGCAGCAGTGGGATTTGAACCAGCCACCTCTGGATTGCAAGACTGGTGCCTTAACCACTAGGCCACTCCTCCACTTAATTTTCACTTTTGGCAGTTAGCTAGGGAACTTTGTGAGCTGCTGCACGTACACTAACCTTTTATGGGTTAACATGTACTCCAATGGCAGGTATGTGCTATGGGGACAATTTTTATGCAGGTGCATGCAAACATTTTGATTTAGCTTGTGAATTTAATGCTCTGGCACACCCCCACAAAAAACACGTTTAGCACACATTTCAGTGACTAAGTCCCGAGAGTGTTAATCATCAGGCCGTCACACAAACCTCAGAAACTGTAGTTGTCCAACCTGGGAAGTGGCATTGAACTAGCAAATTCATGGTATTATTGTTGCAAGAAAGCTAAACCTTTTGCTATCAGCAGGAGTCTGGCACTCTGGTATCTGAATTAGCCATGCAAAGCAGAAGGGAAGTACAGGCAGTGACATTAGGGCAGCTTCCTTTTCTTTAGTTAATGGTCAGTTATGGTTGCTATGGACAGGACAGCAGTGCCTGTATTTAGGAGAGAAGGAGCAGATACAGAAAGTGCCTGGCTTGCAAATCAGCAATCCAGCCAAAACCAGAGCACAATTAAGAGCAGCATTTGAATGCTGGATTGAATGTTAGTTTAGCAGGGCCTTTTCTGTTTAATGTACCGAATGAACTGATTGCTTTTTTTTCAGACACAAGAAATGCCAAGGAGCCAAAAAAAAAAAAAAACAGGTCATCCCAGAAATATTATATAAAAACAGTTTAATCTCACTCACAGACAAAAGTGGCCTAGTGGTTAGGGTGGTGGACTCTGGACCTGAGTTCAATTCCCACTTCAGGCACAGCTCCTTGTGACTCTGGGCAAGTCACTTAACTTAACCCTCCATTGCCCCAGGTACAAATAAGTACTTGTATATGTAAGCTGCATTGAGCCTGCCATGAGTGGGAAAGCACGGAGTACAAATGTAAGAAAAAAAAATCTAGATAGACTTTTCATCCAGGAGACGGCAAAGAAAAGTAGCCATTTCAGCCAGTTGTTTTGTTCTGTTTCCAGAAGTGCGTAAAGATGCCTCATTTACTAAGACCAGTTGTCTCCTTTTTGTTGCCTCTGGGCAAAAGCTTATTAAAGCAGACCCTGGATGGTTTATTATGACGCCTTTTTTACATGCCGAATAGACCAAGATATGATTCAAACCAGCTTTAACCAATTTCAAAAGAAAATGACACTGTTTACTGTGGGGTTAATGCCCTTTTGCTGCAAAGTTGTTTTCTTTCCTCCTGAATACATAGTTATTTGGATGTTTGGAGACAAGAAATGGAAAGCTGGCAGAATCTTTGCTGCCAGAGAGCCTGCATTCTTTACGAGAGCGCTGTCATTACCAAGACCACAGATCCAGCGCTGTCATGGCCGTTGCCCACAGAACTGCAGGGTGGTGCTCACTCTCGCAGAGCTGACAGCTGAAAATACTACTCCCACATCTCAACCCTTAATCTGTGCATGCAGGAGGACTCATTCTCCTCTTTGCTAGGGAATGTCATGATGCAATATACAGCTCGTAGCTTTCTCATAAAAAATAAACAACAATGGCTAATAACAGGCTAAATGAATTCCTAATGGAATTTGCATTATACGGGTCTTGGAAATTCCCTGTTTTGGTTTATAGATGATAGTATTCTATAAATTTAACTGCATGGAAGGTGCTTAATTTTAGTTGACCTGTTATAGAATAAGAATGAAAGTGTCATGTGAGAGAAACAAGAAAGAGAGCCTGGAGGGAAGGAAAATGAAAAAGTGTGAGATAAAATAGAGAAAGTGCTGGGGGGGGGGGGGGGCAGGAGGAAAGCAGGAACAGGAGTGTAGCTAGGGGGAAGAGAAGCGGGTGGAGTGGGAAAAATGAATACATATAGACTGGGTTAATGTAACATCTGTACACGCAAGGGACATAGGATTTCTTGATGAAATCAAGGACAGCTTCATGGAACAGCTAGTTCAGGAGCCGACAAGAGAAGGAAAAATACTAGACTTAGTCCTTAGTGGTGCTCATGATCTAGTGCAGGGGGTAACGATACGAGGGCCGCTTGATAACAGTGATCATAATATGATCGGTTTTGATATTGGCATTGAAGGAAGTGAAACTAGGAAATCAAGTACGCTAGCGTTTAACTATAGAAAAGGTGATTACGACAAAATGAGAAAAATGGTGAAAAAAAGACTGAAAGGAGCAGCTCGCAGAGTAAAAAACTTGCATCAGGCGTGGATGCTGTTTAAAAACACCATCCTGGAGGTTCAGGACAAATATATTCCACGTATTAGAAAAAAGGGAAAAAAGACTAAACGTCAGCCGGCGTGGCTAAACAGTAAGATAAAGGAAATCATTAGAGCCAAAAAACAATCCTTCAGAAAGTGGAGAAGAGAACCAACTGAAAGTAACAGGATAGATCATAAGGAATGCCAAGCCAAATGCAAAGCGGAGATAAGGAGGGCAAAAAAGGACTTTGAGAAGAAATTAGCGTTGGAAGCAAAAATACATAGTAAAAATTTTTTTAGATACATTAAAAGCAGGAAACCGGCCAAAGAGTCGGTTGGGCCGCTGGACGAAAATGGTGTTAAAGGGGCGATCAAGGAGGACAAAGCCGTAGCGGAGAAATTAAATGAATTCTTTGCTTCGGTCTTCACCGAGAAGGATTTGGGGGGGACACCGGTGCCGGAAAGAATATTTGAAGCGGGGGAGTCGGAGAAACTAAACAAATTCTCTGTAACCTTGGAGGATGTAATGGGTCAGTTCAGCAAGCTGAAGAGTAGTAAATCACCGGGACCTGATGGTATTCATCCCAGAGTATTAATAGAACTAAAAAATGAACTTGCGGAGCTACTGTTAGAAATATGCAATCTGTCCCTAAAATCGAGTGTAGTACCGGAAGACTGGAGGGTAGCCAATGTTACTCCGATTTTTAAGAAGGGTTCCAGAGGAGATCCGGGAAATTATAGACCGGTGAGTCTGACGTCGGTGCCGGGCAAGATGGTGGAGGCTATTATTAAGAATAAAATTGCAGAGCATATACAAAAACATGGACTGATGAGACAAAGTCAGCACGGATTTAGTGAAGGGAAGTCTTGCCTCACCAATCTAATGCATTTTTTTGAGGGGGTAAGCAAACATGTGGACAATGGGGAGCCGGTTGATATTGTATATCTGGATTTTCAGAAGGCGTTTGACAAAGTGCCGCACGAAAGACTCCTGAAGAAATTGCAGAGTCATGGAATCGGAGGTAGGGTATTATTATGGATTAAGAACTGGTTGAAAGATAGGAAGCAGAGAGTAGGATTGCGTGGCCAGTATTCTCAGTGGAGGAGGGTAGTTAGTGGGGTCCCGCAGGGGTCTGTGCTGGGTCCGTTGCTTTTTAATGTATTTATAAATGACCTAGAGATGGGAATAACTAGTGAGGTAATTAAATTCGCCGATGACACAAAATTATTCAGGGTCGTCAAGTCGCAGGAGGAATGTGAACAATTACAGGAGGACCTTGCGAGACTGGGAGAATGGGCGTGCAAGTGGCAGATGAAGTTCAATGTTGACAAGTGCAAAGTGATGCATGTGGGTAAGAGGAACCCGAATTATAGCTACGTCTTGCAAGGTTCCGCGTTAGGAGTTACGGATCAAGAAAGGGATCTGGGTGTCGTCGTCGATGATACGCTGAAACCTTCTGCTCAGTGTGCTGCTGCGGCTAGGAAAGCGAATAGAATGTTGGGTGTTATTAGGAAGGGTATGGAGTCCAGGTGTGCGGATGTTATAATGCCGTTGTATCGCTCCATGGTGCGACCGCACCTGGAGTATTGTGTTCAGTACTGGTCTCCGTATCTCAAAAAAGATATAGTAGAATTGGAAAAGGTACAGCGAAGGGCGACGAAAATGATAGTGGGGATGGGACGACTTTCCTATGAAGAGAGGCTGAGAAGGCTAGGGCTTTTCAGCTTGGAGAAGAGACGGCTGAGGGGAGATATGATAGAAGTGTATAAAATAATGAGTGGAATGGATCGGGTGGATGTGAAGCGACTGTTCACGCTATCCAAAAATACTAGGACTAGAGGGCATGAGTTGAAGCTACAGTGTGGTAAATTTAAAACGAATCGGAGAAAATTTTTCTTCACCCAACGTGTAATTAGACTCTGGAATTCGTTGCCGGAGAACGTGGTACGGGCGGTTAGCTTGACGGAGTTTAAAAAGGGGTTAGATAGATTCCTAAAGGACAAGTCCATAGACCGCTATTAAATGGACTTGGAAAAATTCCGCATTTTTAGGTATAACTTGTCTGGAATGTTTTTACGTTTGGGGAGTGTGCCAGGTGCCCTTGACCTGGATTGGCCACTGTCGGTGACAGGATGCTGGGCTAGATGGACCTTTGGTCTTTCCCAGTATGGCACTACTTATGTACTTATAATGTCATGAAATGCCCCGATGAGCACAGAAACTATTTTAAACTTCTCCCAATTTTTCCATTCCCTTCCCAAGTAACATAGAGGGGCATAATCGAACAGAAACGCCTATCTCCATGAGCGTTTATCTCCGAGAACGGGTCCGTGAAGGGGCGGACCGAATTGTATTTTCGAGAAAACATGGACGTTTATCTTTTTTTGAGCTGGGCGTTTTTGTTTTTCAGCGATAATGGAAACCGAAAATGCCCAGCTCAAAAACGAATAACTCCAAGACATTTATTCGTGGGAGGGGCCAGGATTCGTACTGCACCGGTCCACCTCGCATGCCAGGACACCAACAAGGCACCCTAGGGGGCACTTTTACAAAAAAAAAAAAAAAAGGTAAAACAGCTCCCAGGTGCATAGCACCCTTCCCTTGGGTGTTGAGCCCCCAAAATCCCCCTCAAAACCCACTGCCCACAAGTCTACACCATTACTATAGCCCTAAGGGGTGAAGGGGGGCACCTACACGTGGGTACAGTGGGTTTGGGGGGCGGTTTGGAGGGCTCCCATTTACCAGCACAAGTGTAACAGGTGGGGGGGGGGGATGAGCCTGGGTCCACCTGCCTGAAGTCCACTGCTCCAGTGACCTGCATACTGCTGCCAGGGAGGTGGGTATGACATTTGAGGGTGAAAATAAAAAGTTGTGAAACGGCATATTTTGTGGTGGGAGGGGGTTCGTGACCACTGGGGGAGTCAGGGGAGGTCATCCCCGATTCCCTCCAGTGGTCATCTGGTCATTTAGGGCACTTTTTGGGGCCTTATTCGTGGAAAAACAGGGTCCAGGAAAAGTGCCCTAAATTCTCGCTAAAAACGCATATTTTTTTTCCATTATCGGCGAAAGGCGCCCATCTCTGATCGGCAGATAACCACGCCCCAGTTCCGCCTTCACCACGCCTTCGACACGCCCCATCAACGTTGTCCGCATCCGCGACGGAGTGCAGTTGAAAACGTCCAAATTCGGCTTTTGATTATACCGCGTTATTCGTTTTTGTGAGATAAACGTCCATCTCCCGATTTAGGTCGGAACTTGGGCGTTTTTCTCGTTCGATTATAAGCAGGATAGTAACATAGTAGATGACGGCAGAAAAAGACCTGCATGGTCCATCCAGTCTGCCCAACAAGATAAACTCATATGTGCCACTTTTTGTGTAAACCTTACCTTGATTTGTACCTGTCTTTTTCAGGGCACAGACCGTATAAATCTGCCCAGCACTATCCCCGCCCCCCAACCACCAGCCCCGCCTCCCACCACCGGTTCTGGCACAGACCGTATAAGTCTGCCCAGCACTATCCCTGCCTCCCAACCACCAGTCCCGCATCCCACCAACGGCTCTGGCACAGACTGTATAAGTCTGCCCAGCACTATCCCCACCTCCCAACCTCCAGTCCCGCCTCTTGTATTTGTGCCTCTTGCATTTGTATGTCAATGGTTCTTCTTAGATTACTAGCCTGAGTACATACTCCTGTTTCCACTTAGCCATGAGCATTTACTCCATGCATAGAGTTGGTGTACATAAGTACATAAGTATTGCCATACTGGGAAAGACCAAAGGTCCATCAGGCCCAGCATCCTGTTTCCAACAGCGGCCAATCCAGGTCACAAATACCCGGCAAGATCCCCAAAATGTACAAAACATTTTATACTGCTTATCCCAGAAATAGCGGACTTTCCCCAAGTCCATTTAATAACGGTCTATGGACTTTTCCTTTAGGAAGCCGTCCAAACCTTTTTAAAACTCCATTAAGCTAACCGCCTTTACCACATTCTCTGGCAACAAATTCCAGAGTTTAATTACACGTTGAGTGAAGAAAACTTTTCTCCGATTCGTTTTAAATTTACTACATTGTAGCTTCATCGCATGCCCCCTAGTCCTAGTATTCTTGAATATAAATCTAAATTAAATATAAGAAATGATACAAAATAATGTTTCAAAACAGTGTAACAGATATGATTTACCTATTTATTAATCTGATTTAGATCTCTGCATCCATTTCTGAGTGTTAAGCTATCAAGCAAAATCCTGAAATGTTCCTGTGATCCTGTGCAGTCATAATAGATGTGATTCTGTTCCACATTCCTCCAAAAGCAGCTGGTCAACTCTATGAAATATTTCAGTGTGCTTCTCGATCCTCAGCTGACCTTCACAGCCCATATTTTTTCGCCAGTTATTTCCTGTCTTTATGGCTTATCCATTCTCTTTGGCACTATCTCGATGACACTGTGCTACTCTACTCTTATGATTTGTTACGTCATGTCTTGACTATTGCAACATTATTTTTTCCGGTCTTCCATTTTCTTCACTGAAGAGACTCCAGACAGTTCAAAACACTGCATTAGACTCCTAACCGGCACTCATTGCTTTGATCCTGTTTCCCCTCTGCTGGCAAAGCACCACTGGTTCCCTATCCAATATCGCATTCAACATAAGACTCATACTATGGCCCATAAAGTTCTTTACCTGAATATTTCTGCATATCTCTCTTCTTTTCTTACAACCACTTCGATCATCTTATTCTAATCGTTTATGTCTTCCACCCCTTTATTGCTGTCATCTTGAGTCTACAAGACAGTTGGCATTCTTTTGTCAGGCTCTGCCCCTTTGGAATGAATTACTGTGTGCAATTCCGGTCACCACATCTCAAAACAGATATAGTGGAATTAGAAAAAGTACAGAGAAAGGCAATAAAAATGCCAAAGGGGATGGGACGACTTCCTTATGAGGAAAGGTTAAAGCATCTAGGGCTCTTCAGCTTGGAGAAAAGATAGTTGAGGGGAGATATTTATTTATTTATTATTTATTTATTACATTTGTACCCCGCGCTTTCCCACTCAAAGCAGGTTCAATGCGGCTTACATAGTAATTGGGATTACAAAGTATTGGTGGAGAGAAATAAGTTGAGTATTATCGGAGTAATAAAAGAAATAGGAATGTAGGAATGCAGGGATGAGGGGAGTAGGAGAAGTATGAGCAAGGGTAAGTGAGCAATTGGAGGGGTTGATGAGATAGAGATCTATAATGAGTGGAGTAGACGTGAATCGCTTGTTTACTCTTTCCAAAAATACTAGGACTAGGGGCAATGGCGGCCCTACCATTAGGCCAGGGGCCTCAGGTGGCACTATTCCTGGAGCGGCATCTCCCCCTTCCTTCCTGTACTCCGAGTTTACCTTCTTTGTTCATTTTCCAAAAGGTGGCAGCGGCGGCAGCAATTCCCATACACTGCCCTGCTCCCAGCACTGGCCTCTTCTCTTTACTGGGGCCTGCCTCTCTGATGTAACTTCCTGTTTCCTCAGAGGCGGGTTGCAGTAGAGAAGAGGCTGATGCTGGTGGCAGGGCGACACATGGGAATTGCTGCTGCCACTGCCTTTTGGAAGATGGGAAAAGAAGGTAAACTCTGGTGAGAGGGTGGAGGAAGGAAGGGGGAGATGCCAGACCATGGCCTGGTGATGGTGGTGGGGGGAGGGGTTGACAACCTCTTGCCTTAGGCTGCCCTGGGTTGAGAGACTTTTTCAATTGGTCCATCAGCATGGTGAAGATAGATGCTGTTTGCGCTAAACTGGAAGTTCTAAGACTGACTGCAGGTGAGGTTTTTTTTTGTTTTTTGTTACATTTGTACCCTGGGCTTTCCCACTCATGGCAGGCTCAATGCAGCTTACATGGGGCAATGGAGGGTTAAGTGACTTGCCCAGAGTCACAAGGAGCTGCCTGTGCCTGAAGTGGGAATCGAACTCAGTTCCTCAGTTCCCCAGGACCAAAGTCCACCACCCTAACCACTAGGCCACTCCTCCTTGGTTGGTTATCATGAAACCTGATACTCAATCTTTGAGTATTACACAGTCAGAAAAGAAGATTTTCATGGCCTACTTGCTGCCAACCATTACCACCAGGCTTCATCAGACACTCATTGACAAGAAAGCATCAACAACAACTTGCAAGCCTCTTGTGACTGCCCTCATAAATACAATTGATCAACAATCCTGCACCCAAAGATTAACACAGGGTGGACTGATAGTCAGAGCACTTTGGACAAGGGTCTTCAAAATATCAGACACCTCCTTGATATGGTTCCTCACAAATATTCACATGATTCGATTACTTCTAAAGCAGATAATAGTGACAACGATGATGATAAAGCAGTCTTTGCTATAAGGAAGTCGTGTATCAGACAAAGATTCCCTTGATCCTTACTTGCAGACCCAGTCAGACAACATCAGTAGTATTGCAGCCTGGCCTGATTTGAAAGAACTTTTTCTCAGACTGAACACTCCACTTCCAGGCAGTACAGTTGTTGAATGCCTTTTTAGCTGTGCTGGTTTAATAATGACTCACAAATGCACCTGCATGAGTAACAGTCATTTTCAGACATTAGTGTTACTAAAAGCAAACAAGTGGATTGAATCATAGAAGATGTTAACATTAGTTAGGCCATTGTCTTAAATTCCAGCGTGTATTGTTGCCTGGTGGAATACGGAATGTTTGTATAGGCCTTTTCTTTCTCCTTCCATTAGAGGGGTTGCAACTGTTTTGGTAGACACTTTTAATTAGTATGTGTGTGTCCAGACAGACAATCAATTGTCTTTTTCAAAAGAAGTTTCAGCCATTGTCAAAACATGTTCTTGATTGGCCAGTTTTTACTCTTGTGGACAAGTAGGCATTGCTCTGGCACGGAGTGGGCAAGCTTCACAAGGTAATAATCCTGTTCCAGGCTGCAAGTGGCTCTAAGTTCATTGGCTATCATTTGGATATTTCCACTGGCAACTCACGCCACACATTCTCGATCAAAGAGAGTACCAACCACAAATCTCAAGATGAGATATTTTTTTTTGACCATCAGAAGGTGGGTATATATGGTTCAGACACCAACATTGATAAGATGTTATCTCACCAGCACCTATGTTCTTCATCGGTCCATATTGTGATTTTCTATATTTTTATAATAATTTTTAAAAATGTTTTGAAAACTATTTAAACAGTTCATAATCTTCTTTACATGCCAAGTACTTCATTTAAAAAGGATTTCGAGTCTCACACTTACCTGAGAAATCAGTTTCCATGCAGTCACTGAACAAGCGCTGTTTTCCTCAAGAGTTCACCGACAAAATGCAATCCGACATAGCGCCATGTTTCGCTTAATGCTGCATCAGGGAAATTAGTTCTGATAGTAAACACCCCATTCTTTTATTTCTAGAGCTAGAACTGGAAAGGCTTCTTTTTCTAGTGCTTGGGTATTGGCAAATTAAATCACTTCAGGTTTTGTTTTCTTGCCAATGTTGGTGTTTGAACCATATATATATTTTTTTTGTTATATTTGTACCCCGCGCTTTCCCACTCATGGCAGGCTCAATGCGGCTTACATGGGGAAATGGAGGGTTAAGTGACTTGCCCAGAGTCACAAGGAGCTGCCTGTGCCTGAAGTGGGAATCGAACTCAGCTCCCCAGGACCAAAGTCCACCACCCCAACCACTAGGCCACTCCTCCACTGTTGCTACTATTTGAGATTCTACATGGAATGTTGCTATTCCAACATTCCATGTAGAAGTCGGCCCTTACAGATCGCGCAGGCTTCTGCTTCTGTGAGTCTGACGTCCTGCACGTGCAGGACGTCAGACTCACAGAAACTTCTACATGGAATGTTGCTAGTGGAATAGCAACATTCCATGTAGAATTTCCAATAGTATCTATTTTATTTTTGTTACATTTGTACCCTGCGCTTTTCCACTCATGGCAGGCTCAATGCAGCTTACGTGGGGCAATGGAGGGTTAAGTGACTTGCCCAGAGTCACAAGGAGCTGCCTGTGCCTGAAGTGGGAATCGAACTCAGTTCCTCAGGACCAAAATCCACCACCCTAACCACTAGGCCACTCCTCCACTATATACCCACCTTCTGAAGATCCAAAAGCTTATCTAATCTTGAGACTTTGTTGTTGGTACTAGCTTTGTCTATGGGACTTTCAAGATTATAATTGTTGAGACCGCTTTTGATTAGTTGAACAAATTCTCGATCAACATTCCTTTTATTTTGTCAAGTGTTTGATTTTACTTTTAATTGATGCTAGTTTTCTGTGTTCACTGCTGTGGTACAACTGCCATTAGCGGTATAGCAAGTTTAATAAATACACACACAAAACATAAATATTTGTAGTCGCAGTAGTTTTTACTTTACTCAAAAAACATCATGTTAGGCACTTACCTTTTTACTTTTACTTGAGTAAATATATAGTAACATAGAAAATGATGGCAGATAAAGACCTAAATGGTCCATCCAGTCTGCCCAACAAGATAAACTCATTTTGCATGGTATGTGATACTTTATATCACATACAAGATTCCAGAATCCCAATTAATAGCAACATTCCATGTAGAACTCCAAAGAGTAACTTAGTAACACAGTAAATGATGGCAGATAAAGACCTGAACAGTCCATCCAGTCTGCCCAACAAGATAAACTCATTTTGCATGGTATGTGATACTTTATATCACATACAAGATTCCGGAATCCCAATTAATAGCAACATTCCATGTTTTACTCCAAAGAGTAACTTAGTAACACAGTAAATGATGGCAGATAAAGACCTGAACGGTCCATCCAGTCTGCCCAACAAGATAAACTCATTTTACATGGTATGTGATACTTTATATGTATACCCGAGTTTGATTTGTCCCTGCCATTCTCAGGGCACAGACCATAGAAGTCTGCCCAGTACTGTTCTTTTATTAAAAGTTCTGAAGATTCTGGAATCCTAAAGAGTTACAAGATTCCGGAATCCCAATTAATAGCAACATTCCATGTAGAACCCCAAAGAGTAACATAGTAACACAGTAAATGATGGCAGATAAAGATCTGAATGGTCCATCCAGTCTGCCCAACATGATAAACTCATTTTACATGGTATGTGATACTTTATATGTATACCCGAGTTTGATTTGTCCTTGCCATTCTCAGGGCACAGACCGTAGAAGTCTGCCCAGCACTGTTCTTGTACTAAGTTGTGAAGCTAACGTCGAAGCCCCTTAAAATTTACACTCAAAATGTTTATTTTTTTAATTGTAGTTTTTAGTTTTACTTAAGTATCAAAATATGCATTTATCTTTACTTTTACTTAAGTACTTTGACCTAGTACTTTAAACAACATTGCGCATGCGTGAAAACTGAATATGTGCAGAGGGAAGGAGAGTGGGCGGAGTCTGTTGAACTGGCCATTGGTTAATCTAGAGGGTTAGGTAACCGACAGTCGGTTAGCCGAGCCTCTTCTGTACTTTGGAAGAAAGGTAAGAGAAGGGAGATATGATTGAGGCATTTAAATACCTCTATGGCCTAAATGCACTGGAGGTGAGTCACTTTCAATTAAAAGGAAGCTCTGGAACGAGGGGGCATAGGATGAAGGTGAAAGGGTACAGACTCAGGAGTAACCTGAGGAAATACTTCTTCACAGAAACACTGGTGAATTTGTGGAACGGTCTCCCAGTGGAGGTGGTGGAGATGAATATTATATCTGAATTTAAACAAACTTGGGATAAGTAGATGGCATGAATGGATAGTCTGGATAGGCCATATGGTCTTTATTTGCCTTCATTTTTCTATGTTTCTGTTTAGACAATTGCTTGCTGCATTGGGGCGGTTATGTGGCAAGGGTTGGCAATATTTATTTATTTATTGCATTTGTATCCCACATTTTCCCACCTCTTTGCAGGCTCAATATGGCTTACAATACATCATGAATAGTGGAAATACATTAGGAAATAGTGTTACAGAAGGATCTTGGGCAACATGATAATAATAGACATGATAGAGGTATAACATCAGGTATTGTCGGGCAGTTCTGAATATATATGGAGGAGTTGTGTATATTTACATTGGTTGATCTTTGGGGTATGCTTTGTTAAAGAGATGGGTCTTCAGTAGTCTGCAAAAGTTCGCTAATTCGTAGATCGATTTTAGATTGCGCGGCAATGCGTTCCACAACTGTGTGCTCAAGTAGGTAAAGTTTGACGCGTGCATTAGTGCATTGTAGGAAGCTTTTCTCTTTGGAGATGTTTATGTGTGATCCACGTTCCAGAGATGATCTGTGAGCCTGACATTGGTGCCAGGCAAAATGGTAAAGACAATCATAAAGAACAACATTACAGAGCATATTCAAAAGCATGGATTAATGAAACAAAGCCAACATGGATTTAGTGAAGGGAAATCTTGCATCACCAATCTATTACATTTCTTTGAAGGGGTGAAGAAACATGTGGATAAAGGTAAGCCAGTCGATATTGTATATCTGGATTTTCAAAAGGCGTTTGACAAAGTACCTCATGAAAGACTCCAGAGGAAATTGGAGAGTCGTGGGTTAGGGGGTAGTGTACTATTGTGGATTAAAAACTGGTTAAAAGATAGAAAACAGAGAGTAGGGTTAAATGGTCAGTATTCTCAACGGAGAAGGGTAGATAGTGGGGTTCCCCAGGGGTCTGTGCTGGGACCGTTGGTTTTTAACATATTTATAAATGATCTAGAGATGGGAGTAACTGGTTGTTTAAAATTGTACTTTTGGCCTGGCATTTTTCTTCTGCATCTTTGATCTTCTAGCTCAGTCTGAATTGGTCTCTGTTGCCCATCAGCACCATAAGCCTCCATTTCCAACTACCCAGGGGTATTTCCTGAATTTTGGTAGCCTTCCATATTCCCGCCATTGCAGTGGTGGTCTTTGACGACCAGCCGGAGACCATAATTACCTCCAGAACCTGATATGCCTCTAGGTGTCACCGTAGTGCAACATCTGGATCTCTGTCCCCCTCAGGGCCTCTGTAGCATCCATAGCTTTCAAAGGCTGGGCCTAGGAACTGAACCTATGTCTTCCTCAAAGTAACCTACAGTACAAGTCTGGCCTCTTCAATCAGATGTTGACCAGTCTTCGATTGATTTCTTTAAAAATTTGCTTACACGTGATTTCTAAAATATCCCTAACTTTTTAGAAAGGTTTTTGTGAGAGTAATAAATTACCAACACTAAGATTATTTTCTTTCAACACCTGGGTTATTATTATTTCAGTTTACAACAAAGGAGAATGCCTCATATTAATGTTTTAAATTCCAAAATGTAGCATTCATATGAACTTCTGAATATAGATATAAAAAGCTAATTAATAAGCAAACCCAATGCAACCAGCTTATTGTTGAGTTGAGTGTAATCAATAATATCTTGAATTGTGAAGGTACTCAAAAAATATATATTACTTCAAGCAAGTACTCTTTATCTTAAAGAGGAAAAGGCCTCGAGAAACCCCTTGACAGCTAAACAAGTCAAACTGGGGTTGGACTTCCTCATCATTGGCCCAAAAACCTCTATATACAGACTTTAAATTGGCTAAAGAGTATTTAAACGAAAATTAGGATCGAGCGGAAGTAAGTACACTGTCTTGAAGATCAATAGATCATCTCTCCCTACACTCCTCCCTGTGAACTCCGTTCGCTGGGTAAATGTCTCCTGCCGTCCCCCTTCTCCCCCACTGCTAACTCCCAGCTCCGTTCCTTCTATCTCGCTGCTCCCTATGCCTGGAATACACTCCCTGAGCCAGTACGTCAGGCTCAGTCTCTGGCTGTCTTCAAGTCTAGGCTTAAAGCCCACCTCTTTGCTACTGCTTTCGACTCCTAACCATGACTCTCTTACTCAACACCCTCACTTATCACCCCTACCACTGCAATTTCCCCACCCCTAGCTGTCTGTTCATCTGTCCAATTTAGATTGTAAGCTCTGTTGAGCAGGGACTGTCTTTTCATGCTAATTTGTACAGCGCTGTGTAAGTCTAGTAGCGCTATAGAAATGTTTAATAGTAGTAGTAGTAAACACGACTAAACAGTTTCATTTTGATTTGCTCTTTTCCAGATTTGTCCAGTGATCCTGAAAAACCCGCAAATTCGAAACACTGGCCGCCGTTGATCATGATCTTAATCAACAAGGGAGCACAGAGACTGACTTATCTTTGAGCTAAGTTTCGTTTACTCTTTAGCTAATTTAAAGTCTGTATATAGAGGTTTTTGGGCCAATGATGAGGAAGTCCAACCCCAGTTTGACTTGTTTAGCTGTCAAGGGGTTTCTCGAGGCCTTTTCCTCTTTAAGATAAAGAGTACTTGCTTGAAGTAATATATATATTTTTGAGTACCTTCACAATTCTTGACTTTCAACCAACTGATCTAGGTTACTCACCCCTATTTTCATTCATTTGGTTTAGGTCTAATCAATAATATCTTTACATTGCATCTATTGCCAACATAGAAGCCAACTTTTCAAAATTATTGTTATTGCTGGCAGTGTATACTATTAAAGGCAGTGCAAATGCCATTAGTTTACAGAATTTCTTGAAGCTCTATGAGGGTTTCAGATGAAACGTTTTTACAAGGCTTTAGTGACAACCCAGCACAGTACAAAAGCTGCTAATTATAGCAAACTGCCTTAGCCAGAAGAGGCTTCTATCATTATCGACATGCACATTACACTTTGGGGTCTGATAACTAGCTGATATGTACTTCACACTGTGCTGCTGGTTGTCATAAAAGTTAGAGGACAGGAGAGCAAGCCAGCTTTCACATCATCAAGCTCCCTTTGAGGTCAGACAAATTTCTTTCCAAAACTTTTGATCCCTGCAGTGCCCTGCCGATGCAATTGACTGTGGCTGAGGGGCTGTCTGGGAGTCAGGACATGAGAAGCTGAGCCCTGTTGGAGGCTCATCCTGGTGACCATCAATAAAGCAATATTGAAATCCTTGACTGATACTTCCACCAAATTGCAGACATCTGGTTCACCTTAAATTCTTCCTTCAGTTGCTTCTCCACCCCCCCCCCCCATCCCTCTCAGCTCTTTGAAGTACTGCAGGATACAGAATTCCTGACAGAGAGGTTTTCCTGTCTAATTTACTGAAAGATGTGTGTGTGTGTGTGTGTGTGTGTGTGTGTGTGTGTTTGACCTCTGGATAGGGTGTGGGTTGACTTAAGGCTGCACAATATACAACTTATCTTTGGTCTTAGGTAAAAACCATGAGGTGGAACAGAGGGCAACATGTTTTACACAACTCTAGGCAATGCTAATTATAAGGGTTTGTGTTTTTCCAATAGCAGACCATTTGGAAGAATGACATGGAAGTCTGCAGGACTTGGTTGTTTTTTTTAAAAATCATTTATTTATAATTTTTCATTTTACAAGGGTCACTTGCAAACAGTAATACAGAGATGACTGTACATTAATACAATATTGGAGGAAAACAATCTCAACTAGATAAATGGATTATATACAATCTTTCTCTTTCTTAGACCACAAAATAAATATGGAGAGTGAAACAAGACAAGGAGATCAATTAAACAACAGTAAATCAAGAAAACGTGTATTAACCTGATTATCCCCAGTTATTTTTTTTTCTGAATCATTATTCCACATTGATCATCTGGTTGGCTTCTTCAAACCCAAGATGGTGTATAGTCAATTAATTTCGTTGGAAACATACTTATTGTCCAATATTAGTGGAAATAATACACCTGATTTCATTTTTTTCTCTTTTAAAACCAGAAATTATTTAACAATACAAACACTTGAATCTCTAATCTAATTCCCACTAATTAAGGTAATCCCAGTTTCACAGGCTTCGCTCCTTTTGAATTAATATGCTAAGAGGAATCAGCAGGACTTGTTTTTATAACTATTTGTGGCTTTATCATTTAAGTTTTTCATAAAGTTGAACTAGTTGTTAATTTTATGTAATTCATTTTGCGTGGCAGATGAAATCTGCAAGAGGAGATTAGAACAATAAAATTAAACCAGCAATCTAGATGACAATAATGTTAATTTGCTGTGGCAAAACCTTTTTAATAATGTTCATGAGTTCACCAGAATCTAATTTAAAGTTTATACAATTTTGGAGCAAGGTTATGGGGGTCACAGATTTCATTACTTTTGAAAGGGAAGAGATTTTGGGTTAGCTCAGGCCTTTTTTTCAGTTGTAACTCAAAGTTAATTACATTCAGGTATAGCAGTTATTTTTCCTGTTCCCAGAGGGTTTACAAAGTCTCAGTTTGTATCCGAGGCAATGGAGGATCAAGAGGTTGTCTCCCAAACCGCAACTCATTTGATTTATGGTCTATCTAAATACGAGCATGTGACTCCAATTTTTTCTGAAACTCCACTGGTTACCAGTGGTGGCTCGTTCTATTTTGAATTATGTGTTAACGTATCATATTTTGTATGGTTAATCTCTGAGGGCTAGATGCACTAACCCCACGTAAAGAGCCCTTTCCTTACCGATCCCTTAGCGAATCAGTAAGGAAAGGGCATGGATGAAGGAAATCGTATGCAAATGAGCTGCTCGCTGTTAGCTCATTTGTACGCGATTTCCTTCCTAAGGAGGGGAAGCCAATCAACCAGCTGAGCATGCGCAGAGCAGCCAATCGTTATGCCGGCTGCTCTGCGCATGCCAAAGACGTCCTTCAACAAAAAAAAGGGCGTCCCTGACGAGCACCTGGACGCTTTCTTTCAGCTTTTGTGATGGGCGTTCTTCTCGGACGTGTTTTTCTTACGTGCCTGAAATGACCAAGGTTCTCTCAACATTCTCTGTCCCCTCCAAGGTTGTTTTCAGCTTGCGTCCCCCTCCAGGATCGGGACGTGCCAGGACGTCCTAATCAAAACTATTTTGACGTCCTTCCCTCCAGGTCTCTCTCAGCCAATCACAGCACGTTTAGCTGATACCGGTGACAGCTAAACGTGCTGTGATTGGCTGAGAGAGACCTGGAGGGAGGGACGTCCAAATAATTGTTTTGAAGTACTGAAAAAAATTATGCCTAAAGGAGAATTATAGCAATTGGAAGCAAAAGAACAAGAATACAGATATTGAAAGGGCAGGAGGATCTGTAACTAAAGGGGTAATCAAAGTAACTTCAAAATGATTATTTGGACGTCCCTCCCTCCAGGTCTCTCTCAGCCAATCACAGCACATTTAGCTGTCACCGGTATCAGCTAAACGTCCCTGTGTATGCTGGGCTGTAGTCCTCCCATTCTCTCTCCACTGAGTGAAAGGAATCTGTCTGCAGTATACTTGTTATAAGCTGTATCTAACACTGTACCTGCTTTAAGCCTTTTTCAAAAGCCTTGTAACATCATCAATTTTTCACCATTTAAAAGTATTTACAGCATCCACTCTTCGGGCAGTGCTGAGATCTCCTTGCTTCCCTGGTATAGATGTGAACTGGTAGAGAACAGACTCTCAATTTTGCAAGGCACAAGAGACTCTTGTCAAGCACATCGAACTGTATGTTATTTTCCTTTGTTTCAATTAGCATTAAAGAAGATTTTGGTTCAAGAGTTCTCAGTCTTCACAGTGATGTTCTATACTCTGGTTTAGCTGACAATCTAATTGAGTGTATGAGACAGCACTTTTGCAAGGAGTGTACAACAACTGTAGAATAATAATATGATCCTAAATGAACTTTCTTATACCTAATACCCTTAACGGGTGGAAAAGATAACATCAAGTGTTCATGAATATGGGTTCTAGACTGACCACTCAACAAACTAACCAAAGAAGGAAAGTTATCAGGAGTATCACCAATTACCCCCCCCCCCCCGTTTACTAAGCCACGCGGCAATGCCGACACAGCCTATTCAAAGTGAATAGGTTGTGTTGGCATTACCGCACCGACAGCCACTAGCACGGCTTAGTAAATGGGGGAGGGGGGATAATGTTTTAAAGATCATACAGCAGACTTTAAATTTAACCTGTGCCTCGACTGGTAGCCAATGCAAATCCAAGAGTAGGTGAGACACATGATCAGACCTAGATTTTTGGTAAATTAATCTTGCTGTCGTATTCTGAACTAGACATAACTTCTTCATGCTTATATATAGGCACCTTTTATAGAATTGCCCTCGAAATGGGCATGGATGGGGTAATGCTATATATCCTCAGTTATTCAAAACTATTCAACTGGCCAGGAATGACTACTGGCAGATTAAGTATTTGTTTGGATTTTGCTCACACCTTTTTCAGTAGCTCAAGGTGAGTTACATTCAGGTACTCTGGATATTTCTCTGTCCCAGAAGGGCTCACAATCTAAGTTTATACCTGAGGCAATGGAGGGTTAAATGACTTGCCCAAGATCACAAGGAGCAGCAGCAAGATTTGAACTGGCCACCTCTGGATTGCAAGACTGGTGCTCTAACCACTAGGCCACTCCTCCACTAGCAACATTCCGTGTAGAATCTCAAATAGTAGCAACATTCCAGAATCTCAAAAAATGGCAACATTCCATGTAGAATCTTCAATAGTAGCAACATTCCATATATTTATTTAGTTAGATTTTGCTCATACCTTTTTCAGGAGTAGCTCAAGGTGAGTTACATTCAGGTACTCTGGATATTTCTCTGTCCCAGGAGGGCTCACAATCTAAGTTTGTACCTGAGGCAATGGAGGGTTAAGTGACTTGCCCAAGATCACAAGGAGCAGCAGTGGGATTTGAACTGGCCACCTCTGGATTGTAAGACTGGTGCCCTAACCACTAAGCCACTCCTCCACCCTGCTAAATGGTGTTTAAGTGCCTAACTGTGGATGTTTAGTAGGAGATAACCAGTTATAGCCACTAATCAGCTATATCGCTTGACATAGCCGGCTAGGCATGGATATTCAGTGCCAAACTGGATGTGTTTAGTGGTCAAAATAGGCTGCTTAAATAGCAGGCCTATCTTTGACCACTAAAAAGTTAACCAGTTAGCACTGAATATTGGCACAGCCAGTTAACTTTTTAGTGGCCAAAATAAACCCAAATAGTCAATGCCGGTCGCCAGATACGGCCCAGCATTGAATATCTGGGTTTAATGCCTGCAGCGGACAGCAAGCACCCTGCCTACTGCTGGCTGAATATTGGGCCCTTGGTGTGCCATAAGTTTAGGGGCAAATAATGGTAGATAACGGTAGTTAAGCACCAAAATGGGAGTGAAACGGCAGTTAGGTGTGAAAGTGGACAGGCGCTATTCTATAATTGGGCACCTAAGTGTCCTTGTGTGTAACTGTTAAAATGGTGTTCACCTGGTGGGGGGGGGGGGGGGGCATGGGCAGGACATGAGTGTCACTGTTCTCTCTAAGCTGAGTGGGAGTCCTCCAACTGCATTGCTGCCAGTGGGGGTGGGGGGGGGGGGGTGCAGGTTCCCTGGACTCTTGCAGAGCTTGCCTGTCCCTCCCTATTGAAAATGTGATAGTGAAACAGCTCCCCCTACTGTCAGGACTGTAGGTGGAGGACTCCCGCTCAGCTCAGAGGAAACAGAGAAGGGTGTTCCTACTATTCTTGCATGCGCTCTATAGAATTCCTGCGTTTACGCGCATAACTGCTGCATTTAGGCATGACCATTTTACACTAGAAAACCAAGCAAAAAATACAACAAAGAAAATGTTCCACTCAGTGTGGAAACTCAAAAGAGTAAAAACCTTTCTTCCCAGGGGAAATATTCCGCAGCCTGGTACAATCAATGGTGCTAAGCCACCTTGATTATTGCAATGCCATTTATGCCGGATGCAAAGACCAAATCATTAAGAAACTCCAAACGGCCCAAAACACAGCAGCCAGACTCAAATTTGGAAAAACGAAATACGAAAGCGCAAAACCCCTAGGAGAAAAACTACACTGGCTCCCACTAAAAGAACGAATAGTGTTTAAAAGTTGCACCCTGGTCCATAAAATCATTCACGGAGAGGCCCCGTCCTATATGTCAGACCTTATAGCAGGGGCGTAGCCAGACCTCGCTGGGAGGGAGGGCCAGAGCCCGAGGTGGGAGGGCACTGTTTAGCCGCCTCCCCCTGCCGCCGACCCCCTCCCCCCACGCGCCCGCTACTGCCGCCAGTTTTGGACCCCCCGACGATGACGACGACCCTCTTGAACCCCCCCTCCTGCCACCAACTCTCCCTCGCCATCGCCACCCGCTCCGCCGCCGCATGAGGTACCTTGTTTGCTGGCGGGGGTCCCCAAACCCCGCCAGCCGAAGAGTCTGCTTCAGCGCCGGAGTTAGTAGACTCCGGCGCCGTCATTCAACGAAGTTCGTGTGAAGATCAGCTGGTTTTGACGCCTTACGTCCTGCACCGTGCATGTAGCCCCGTGCAGGACGTAAGGCGTCAAAACCAGCTGATCTTCTCACACGAACTTCGTTGAATGAAGGCGCTGGAATCTACTAACTCCGGTGCTGAAGCAGACTCTTCGGTTGGCGGGATTGGGGACCCCCGCCAGCAAACAAGGTACGTCATGCGGCGGCGGGGCGGGTGGTGACGGCGGGGGAGAGTTGGTGACAGGAGGGGGGTTCAAGAGGGTCACGGTACTACTACTACTACTTAACATTTCTAAAGCGCTACTAGGGTTACGCAGCGCTGTACAAATTAACATAGAGGGACGGTCCCTGCTCAAGGAGCTTACAATCTAAGAGACAAGTGAACGGACAGTCCGATAGGGGCGGTCAAATTGGGGCAGTCTGAATTTACTGAACGGTAAGAGTTAGGTGCCGAATGCAGCATTGAAGAGGTGGGTTTTAAGCAAAGACTTGAAGATGGGCAGGGAGGGGGCTTGGCATAAGGGCTCAGGAAGGTTGTTCCAAGCATAGGGTGAGGTGAGGCAGAATGAGCGGAGCCTGGAGTTGGCAGTGTTGGAGAAGGGTACAGAGAGGAGGGATTTGTCCTGTGAACGGAGGTTACGGTAGGGGGCCAGGGCCGAATCTGGCTATGCCACTGCCTTATAGACTTACCAGCCAGGAACACAAAAAGGACAGCACGCACATTTTTAAATTTCCACTACCCCAGTCGCAAAGGACTTAAATTTAAATCAGCATATGCATCCAGCTTTTCCTACATAAGCACGCAACTATGGAACGCACTACCAAATGCCATAAAAACAATGCACGACCTAACAATTTTCTGAAAATTACTGAAAACCAACTGTTCAAAAAGGCATACCACAATAACCCATCCTAAATATTAGACAACGAAACCTTTACCAAAACTAGACAAAACCAAACTCTTTACACTTGACTGCTTCATATACTCTGTTATAAATGAACGCTAACGCACTACCACTTCATTTCTCTTGCCGAAATGAACTTCTATATTTGACTGTCTAACTTACTCTATACTTTATTAGATATGAACTTTAATACAACAACACTCTGTATTTCTCATCCCGGAAATGGCGATCGCCACAACGTCATAATGTAAGCCAAATTGAGCCTGCAAATAGGTGGGAAAATGTGGGATACAAATGCAACAAAAAAAATAAATAAACACCAGGCCATAGATACGGCATCAGTGATCACGCCTAAAGCTTGGTGCATAACTGAATACTTTATGCTACTATAACAGATTTGCTATCCAAAAATACTAGGACTAGAGGGCATGAGTTGAAGCTACAGTGTGGTAAATTTAAAACGAATCGGAGAAAATTTTTCTTCACCCAACGTGTAATTAGACTCTGGAATTCGTTGCCGGAGAACGTGGTACGGGCGGTTAGCTTGACGGAGTTTAAAAAGGGGTTAGATAGATTCCTAAAGGACAAGTCCATAGACCGCTATTAAATGGACTTGGAAAAATTCCGCATTTTTAGGTATAACTTGTCTGGAATGTTTTTACGTTTGGGGAGCGTGCCAGGTGCCCTTGACCTGGATTGGCCACTGTCAGTGACAGGATGCTGGGCTAGATGGACCTTTGGTCTTTCCCAGTATGGCACTACTTATGTACTTATTATAGAATTACTAGCTTAGCACTCAAATTTTTGGTACCTTAGCGCGCTTTATTGAATTGACCGTGGAAAGTACAAGGACTGCACATTACCGTTAGCATGCAAATTGTTATCGTATATTAACTGTTAATGCAACAGATCATGCAGAACAGCTAACGCCTCCTCAAGAGGTCTAGCTAACCACATTGCATTACCTGCAGAGCAGTTAACAGAAGTTAGAAAACTTTTCTCTGCATGAACTGCATGGCAAAATACTGGGAATTCTCCCAACGTTCAATGCAAAGATTTTGTAATAATTGCTGGGCAAAACTACAAAACTTTATTGCAGCTTAGTAAACAAAAGCCACCAGTATTCGTTCTATTACAACCCCTACAGTGTGGAAACTCGGAGCCTCCTTAGCTCTGCTGTTTGTTCACAGCACATTACTCTGACATAAGCTGCATTTAGTTTAACTGAGCTGGCAGTCTGACCTGTAATTATCTTTGCTTAGCAGGCCTGTGATGTGACATTGTTAAGAGCAAAGCACAGCACATGTATAGGTTAGAATGGAGAAGTATGTACTTACACAACTGTGGTCAGGACTTGTGGTCAGGGACCGCCAGTGCTGCTCTGTGTGAGATTTAAGTAGAGTACAGCCTTTATCCTCCCTGTATTCACCAATTTAATTTAATGTTGACAACATATAGGGCTTTTGATAGATTAAAAGACCCATTTTGGATAGGTTGTGGAGAGGGGAATTGAGACATTCAAGTCTGAACATATTCCATTCTCCTTATATTTTACAAAGGCTCCAAGTGCAGAGCCTTTTGTAAAATACCTACAATGACTTGCAGAGCTGCACATGTACAGCGTGTTTTCGCTATTCGTGAGGGTATGCTTCCGAAAAATCTGCGGAAACTGTGAAAATGCAAAAGGTGATGCATTGTTCCTATGAGAAATTCGAGGTTAGGTTCTGCCAAACTCTGGATCCGTGACAACGTGAAAAGTGAAGCGTTGGTCCTATGAGAAACACAGGTTTAGGTTCCAGCTTGCAGTTTTGTCAGGCAATTAAAAGAAATACTGCATACTGAACCAAACACTGTGTGCTGAATGCAAATTATGTATTTGCAGTGACATTAAAGCAGTTGCTAAAAGAAACATGACAGAAAAGAGTGCAGGAAAATAAATCAACATTATACATCAAAAATAAGCATTTTTATACATTAAAAGCATTAGCTAGAATCCTACATTTGATGTAGCTGCAAGACAGGGAGACATTTGCACTTCTGAACAGTAGGCGGTGATGAAGATGTCAGCGCTGGCAGATCAACTCGGAAGAGGCTCCCGCCTCCTGCAAAATAGGAGATGATAAAGATGGCGAAGCTGGCAGATCAACATCTGGAGCCTGGCTCTTGAGACTTGCTGACTGGAAGACCTGTGTCAGCTTTGTCTACTTGTTTTTGCTCCTCAAGTCCTTAAGCATCTTGGTGTAAAGGGAAAACACAGTTTGTGCGATTTTAGACTGCGCTTTAGTTTGGAATCACATTTCTCCATGTTGCTGAGCATTTTATCCAACGTTGATGTCCACTCTGTTATTTTTTACCGCCGTGAGAGGCACAATTTCTGGAACCTTAGGCTGATCTTCCTCTTTGTCGGCATTATCATTGCCTCTATCTGATGCCTTGTTGCGCCATCTTGTTAAGGTCTTCATTGCTGGTCTCTGTTGCAGCCAAAATTTCCTCCACATCTTCTTGTGTCGTATCCTCAAAGCCCACTCCACTGATTCTTTGTGCGAAGTGCATTACATCTTCCACACTTTTTTTTCACGTTTTCTGCAATACCCTCGAAGCCCTCGAAGTTTGTTACATACTGTAATATCTGTAATCCCGGTAGCAAACCTTCAGGGGGTGGTAGGCTCCCTTCAGCAGTCCACAAACAAAGTCCTTCCAGACAACACAGCTTTTAGTTCCAAACAGTTTATTTCCCCTCCTCCACAAATCTCAGTTCAAGGGGGTTAAAGTCCCATTCAGTTTCCAAAACAAAGCAACAAGAAAAAC
This sequence comes from Microcaecilia unicolor, assembly GCF_901765095.1. Lineage (NCBI taxonomy): Eukaryota > Metazoa > Chordata > Amphibia > Gymnophiona > Siphonopidae > Microcaecilia > Microcaecilia unicolor. The sequence goes on along the minus strand of NC_044033.1, from coordinate 26,386,574 downwards.
TTCCCTTTAAATCCAAGTTCTCCCCCAGTTCAACAGCCTGGGTTTCAGTTTTAAAAGTCTTTCTGCTTGGGTGGTTGCAGAATGGCAGTACACCGCCCACAACACAGCTAATTGACTCCTGTGACCACCCACCGCCTTCAGTCCCTGCAACTCTGCCCCAAAGTACAATTACAGTCCATGTCAACCGGCTCCTCCAAACCTGGTGTGCTGGTCCCTCCAGATTCTCCTTCCTCCAAGCACTCCATTAACTCTGCTTCTCTGCTAGGCTGTGGGTTGGAGACCTCCTCCCCCACCCAGGTGGAAGGAATCTTGTACTAATTTCTAACCCAAGGGAATTGAGCTTTGTCATCCCTGCTCCCCCTTCTGGCCCTCGTCTGCCATAGCAGCTGCTCTTTCCAGTCCTTTCCCCCTCCCTTCCACGTGGGGGCCATACCAGGTTTTGGGACCTACCCCCTGATCCCTTCTCTCAGGGCCTTGTGGGGAATGTAGTCTGACCCCATACCTCCTCCTGAGCTGCTTAGACCCTCCCACCTCCTTACAATACTCAGGTCAAGTGTTTTTCCAACTATTTTTCATAATAGCCTGTGTGATGCTGTCTTAGCTATGCCACCATAGTCAATTACATTGCGTATCATCATTGTCTTCCAGTAATCAAGCATGGTGATTTCATTGTTGAGAACTAAAGCTTCCAGGCTTTGCTGTAAAGCTCCCGCCTATAGTAGCACTTAAAGCCTTTATTATTCCCCGATCCAGGAGCTGGACAACAGAAGTAGTGTTTGAGGGCATAAAAAGGACTTCAACTTCTGGGTGAGCATTTTCAAGCGCTTCCTGACAGTGTACTGGGGCATTATCCAAAACCAGCAAAACCTTGAAGGTGAGGTATTTGCGATGGATATAGCTTTCAACTTCTGGGATGAAACAGTTGTTGAACCAATCTGAGAATATTCCGGAGGACGCCATCCAAGTTTTGCATTTCCATCGCCAATGGAGTGGCATGCAGTTCAGGTTCTTTCCTTTAAGTGTGCAAGGATTTTGTGCTCTACAGACCCTAAGAGGCTTGCGTTTGAAATCACCCTTGGCACTGGCACACAAAAGAAGGGTGCTGCGGCCTTTAAATAATTTAAAGCCAGGGGCTTTGGCTGCCATTTTCGTTATATATGTCCATTTCTCAGTCTGCTTGTAAAACAAGCCAATCTCATCAACACTGAAGACCTATTCTGATGCTTATTCCTTTTCTTCTATCACACTTGACAGTATTTTAAAAATTCTTCAGCAGCTTTATTGTCAGTTGAACCCACCTCGCTATTTTTAAGCACGTATCGCCTTTTCAAATGCGCAAGCCTGCCAGAACAAGCAGAAAAGGGTTTCATGTTTTCCTGGCCCTGGGTGGTGTGTTTGTAAATTTCTTTGGCTTTAATCTTCGCAACAGTGCTATCCACTGTGCTTTTTTTTATTTTATTTTGTTATCGTCCCCCATTTGCATAATCCACAAATTTTAGCCACTTATCCATCTTTTCCATTGACTAATCACGAACCACAGATGTTGTTTTAGCACTTTCTGGCACGGCTTCACGAACAAATCGGCAAATATCTTCTTCCTTTAGACAGATGTATCGAATTGTTGATTCATTTAGCTTGAACTCATGGCCAACAGAAGTAACACCAAAGAGATGAAGAGGATTCCAGTAAAACTTATATGGAAATATAATGTTTAATTTTTACAAAATAATTCTAAAAAGCAAGGAAAAGACCTCAAAATTAAACATTATATTTCCATATAAGTTTTACTGGATTCCTCTTCATCTGTTTGGTGACCTTATTTTTCGGAGTCCTTTATGGTGATCCTCCTACCATTGTCTACAACAGAAGTAACAGACATGCCAGAACAAAGCTTATCTAACACACATATTTGATAACTATGGCACATCACAAATTTCTTGCACTTATGAACGTTTAGCTTGAAACTCACTTGCAAGACGCTTTGATGCCATTTTTCGGTAGCAAAGATGACCTCCTCACCAGCAAACTAGTGCCACCAGTGACTCCGCAGCTTTCAGTTCTGATGTATAAATACCAGTAAAGCGAAAGAAAGAACTTGTTTTAAAATGCGCTTGACTGTGACTAACTGGAAACATGGCACGAAAGATGAAAGCGAAAGAACTAGTTTTAAAATGCATATGTCCACGAATAGCCAGAAACGCAGCATGAAAGGCGGTTTGTTGGTTACATATACATCTCCGTGAATGCGCAAATCGACGTCCTGAAGTCATTGGTCCACTTCCCACTTCTTTTTGTGCATCTATAACCCCATGGGATTTAGTGTTCATCCACTCAGTGGAGAGTCTGCCCGATTTGTAGGGCTTTATAAGCCACCACCATGTTGGCAATTCAAACAGAAGAGCAAAGGCCGGTAGTGAATGTGAGGATAAACTAGTAAAAAAGTAAAAAGTAGAGAGAGGTCGAAGGTTTAGAACAAAGTGGTGTACTCTTTTAATTCTCTTACAGGAGACAGTCGAGGGGCACCACGGACCCTGGCGCAGGTATTGAAACTTGGGCCGAAGTTGGGCTGTGGACGGTGACAACTGACTGAACAGCTGGAGGAATAAGGAGATAAGTGGACCTTAACCCACTATACCTGAACCTTAAAACACTAGCTAGAAGCATTAGTAAAAAGTGGTTCACGGACTTTATGTTAGCTCTTAGGGGTTTTTTGAGCCGATGATGAATGGGTGGAACTCCCTTAGGTTGAAGAAACGATCAGCAAAGGAGCATCCCATCATTATTTGAGGCCTTTTCCCCTACAAGAACTCTACACCATTGTTATTACACACATATAGATATCTTTTTTTTAGATATTGAGACATAAAAACAGTGTCAGAATTCAATAGGCATGGAATAAACCCAGGAAATCCCTATTTAGCAAGAGGTTGGAATCAAAGCAAAACTTAAATGACTTCAAAAATGGCATAGAAGCATGGAGCAGGAGGTACAATCCTAGATGTAGGCACAGAGGGGTGTCATTACCTGCACGGAGCAGCAGGTACAATTCTAGCCACCTTAGTGGGTAGCATAGATGGACCATACTGGTCTTTATCTGTCATTAGTTCATTTACTATGAATTTGTGGTCAGCTGCTAGATTAAACGTGACTTTTCTAGAACTTTCTGATCGGAGTCAGTGTTGAGGTGGTATTTCAGAGTCAGACAGAAGTTGTTTTGTAATTTAAAAATGTGGGTCTTTCTTGGTGTAGCCAGAGCAATGCAGACTTGCCACCACCAATTTTTACTGCTTAGGCCTACTACTACTACTACTACTAATCATTTCTTTAGTGCTACTAGACGTACGCAGCATTGTGCGCTTGAACATGAAGAGACAGTCCCTGCTCGACAGAGCTTACAATCTAATCAGGACAGACTGGACAAATAAGGGATAAGGGAATTAGTAAGGTGGGAATGATAAAACAGACATGTTTACTGTACAAGTGAATAGGAGTTAGGAGTTACTAACTAACTAACTAACATTTCTAAAGCGCTACTAGGGTTACGCAGCGCTGTACAATTTAAACATAGAAGGACAGTCCCTGCTCAAAGAGCTTACAATCTAAAAGACAAGAGAACAATCTAAAGACAAGTGTACAATCTAGAGGACGAGTGAACAGTTAATCCGATAGGGTGGATAGATTGGGGCATTCTATATTTCTCAAGTGGTTAGGCGCCGAAGGCAGCATTGAAGAGGTGAGTTAAAAGCAGAATCAAAAAGGTGGGCTGTTAGCCTAGATTTGAAGATGGCCAGAGATGGAGCTTGACGTACTAACTCAGGAAGTCTATTCTTGAAGTACTCAAGCAATAAGGTATCAACACCTGACTCCCGCGCCCCTAGGCCAGACCTCTCCCCACCTCCAGAATCCCTCAGCACTTACCAGGGGCTCTCCCTGGTGGTCTAGCGGTACTACTGCTATTGATCACTTAGGGAAAGGAGAAGATAGTGGATGCTGAGGATGAGCAGACTGGATGGGCTATTTGGCCTTTATCTGCTTTCATTTTTCTATGTTCTATGATCAAGTTGCCTCTTCTCCTCTACAGAATAGACTTCAGAATAGACAGTTGCATGGGGACAGAAATTTCGCCCGTCCCTGCCCGTCCCCACTGGAATCTCCTCCTGTCCCCAGTACTAAAACAACCTGATGTGGTAAAATAACCCTACTTAACAGTAGCCCATCTTGATAACTTCCCATCTTAGTGCTTATGGGGATTTTAATGGTATCAACCATATCCATTAATTGTTTTTAGTGCTATCATATTTGCTAAGCTAGCTTCGAAACAGAAGGAAAGGATAGCTAGGCTGGCCTGGCACTACACTTCTGTGGGAACCCCGCAGGACCTTGGAGGGGATCCTTGCAGGATTCCTGCTAACCCCGTTCTTTTGCAGCTCTCTACTTCACATAGGGTCAATGTTCAAAAGGAGTTGTATGTTCACTTGCTGTTGATATCCAGCTAAATGTCCTCTTTATGAGTGGCCCCATTAGTACATAAGTACATAAGTAGTGCCATACTGGGAAAGACCAAAGGTCCATCTAGCCCAGCATCCTGTCACCGACAGTGGCCAATCCAGGTCAAGGGCACCTGGCACGCTCCCCAAACGTAAAAACATTCCAGACAAGTTATACCTAAAAATGCGGAATTTTTCCAAGTCCATTTAATAGCGGTCTATGGACTTGTCCTTTAGGAATCTATCTAACCCCTTTTTAAACTCCGTCAAGCTAACCGCCCGTACCACGTTCTCCGGCAACGAATTCCAGAGTCTAATTACACGTTAGGTGAAGAAAAATTTTCTCCGATTCGTTTTAAATTTACCACACTGTAGCTTCAACTCATGCCCTCTAGTCCTAGTATTTTTGGATAGCGTGAACAGTCGCTTCACATCCACCCGATCCATTCCACTCATTATTTTATACACTTCTATCATATCTCCCCTCAGCCGTCTCTTCTCCAAGCTGAAAAGCCCTAGCCTTCTCAGCCTCTCTTCGTAGGAAAGTCGTCCCATCCCCACTATCATTTTCGTCGCCCTTCGCTGTACCTTTTCCAATTCTACTATATCTTTTTTGAGATACGGAGACCAGTACTGAACACAATACTCCAGGTGCGGTCGCACCATGGAGCGATACAACGGCATTATAACATCCGCACACCTGGACTCCATACCCTTCCTAATAACACCCAACATTCTATTCGCTTTCCTAGCCGCAGCAGCACACTGAGCAGAAGGTTTCAGCGTATCATCGACGACGACACCCAGATCCCTTTCTTGATCCGTAACTCCTAACGCGGAACCTTGCAAGACGTAGCTATAATTCGGGTTCCTCTTACCCACATGCATCACTTTGCACTTGTCAACATTGAACTTCATCTGCCACTTGCACGCCCATTCTCCCAGTCTCGCAAGGTCCTCCTGTAATCGTTCACATTCCTCCTGCGACTTGACGACCCTGAATAATTTTGTGTCATCGGCGAATTTAATTACCTCACTAGTTATTCCCATCTCTAGGGGCAAAGTCCATGGCACAGTGACGACAGCATGAAAAATGATCCCTTGGTCACATTATGAGTGTAATTCTATAGCAGGGTGCTTACTGAAAGCACAGGTTATAAGAATGAACATGCACTCATATTTAAGATACAAGTGCTTATACCAGCCCTATAGCTAGTATAAATGCCTGCACCTATAGTATTGTATCATATATGCCCAAACTCCATGCATGCTCACCACCAAAGTAAACACCTTCAGACCATGGCGTGTAGTTTTCCGCCAGTCAGTGTTCTATAAAAAGTCAGTAGCATAGTGGAGTGGAGTGGAGGAGTGGCCTAGTGGTTAGAACACCTGTGTGGCTAGCTCAAATCCCACCACTGCTCCTTGTGATCTTGGGCAAATCACTTAACCCTCCATTTCCTCAGGTACAAAATTAGATTGTGAGCCTTCCAGCAACAGAGAAATACCCAGTGTACCTGAATGTAACTCACCTTGAGCTACCACTGAAAAAGGTGTGAGAAAAATCTAAATAAGATTAAAAAAAAGACGAATATCACCATATAACATGTCTTCTTACCATCTAAAATTAGGCAGCTCCCATAGGTGCCAACATTTCAAAATGATTTGGGGGAGGGGCCCAAACACAACACAAATTATTTATTTCAAAAATTTACATTCTGCAATGCTCAGCAGATAACAAAATAAAACATACATAATAAAATAGGAGTGGAGGAGTGGCCTAGTGGTTAGGGTGGTGGACTTTGGTCCTGAGGAACTGAGTTCAATTCCCAGCACAGGCAGCTCCTTGTGACTCTGGGTAAGTCACTTAACTCTCCATTGCCCCATGTAAGCTGCATTGAACCTGCCATGAGTGGGAAAGTGCGGGGTACAAATGTAACAAAAAAAAAATCAACACAAAAAAAACATACAAAATCATACTTAAAAATACATCAATCAAACAGTTACATGAGGCTCTACTTCTCCCTAATATAAACATTAGTCTTTGTGCAAGTCACTTAACCTTCCATTGGCCCAGGAACAAAATAAGTACTTATACATAATATGTAAACTGGTTTGATTGTAACCACAGCAAGACAGTATGTCATATCCCATTTCCTTTCCCTTTCTTAATATCCAAATTAAAGTGTTCAGGTCTCCTTCAAGCAATGGAGGAGTCTGATATTACTTGAAGGAGACCTGAACACTTTAATTTCGATATTAAGAAAGGGAATGGGACTTCATATACTGCCTTCCTGTGGCTGGGGGGCTGGTAGGTGTGGGCAAAGCTTTGAGGAGGTGAGATACAGGAGGCAAGGTATGAAATGTGAGGGTCTAAAGCAGTGATTCCCAAACATTTTTGGCCTGCCGCCCCCTTGGTTCCATAAATTTATTACAACACCCCTCTCACCCACTGGGGCTATTACGCAAAACAAATAATTCAAAATTTTGATACAAGTTTTTATTTAATTAATAACAAAAATGGTATTGTTTAATAATATTAATGATGGAGTCAAAATGTTTATTTAATTTACAATATAAAAGCGACTCACATTTTTTAAAAAACAATTTTAATACTTACTAAATGATGGCAGATAAAGACCTAAACAGTCTGCCAACATGATAAACTCATTTTACATGGTATGTAATACTTTATATGTACATCTGAGTTTGATTTGTCCCTGCCTTTCTCAGGGCACAGACCGTAGAAGTCTGCCCTGCACCAGTTTTATTCTCCAAAACCAGCGTTGCCACCCAATGTCCGCTAAGATGCCATAGATCCATTCCTTCTAAACAGGATTCCTTTGTGTTTATCCCACGCATGTTTGAATTCCATTACCGTTTTCATCTCCACCACCTCCCGTGGGAGGGCATTCCACGTATCCACCACCCTTTCCGTGAAAAAATACTTCCTGACATTACTCCTGAGTCTGCCCCCCTGCAACCTCAATTCATGTCCTCTAGTTCTACAACTAACCCATCTTAAATAAAAAATTAAAGCAAAAACAAAGACATTTGGATTTCTCAATGCAAACAGAAGATGCATTAGAATTTAGGATTAATGGACTTGTCTGCAGAAGGCAGTCAACTAGAGACAATATATAATAACTAGTAAAAGAGGCCCATTTCAGAGCAAATTAAATGGGCGCTAGCAAGGTTTTCGTCGCCAACACCCCCCTCCCTCCCTGGCCAACCCCTTCGTTGTTCTGCCATTGCTCCGCCCCCAATGTCATGATGTTTGATGCGAGGGCGGGGCCCGGAGCAATTTCCCACCCCCCCGCCTCCCTGCCTCCCTCCCTGCCAACCCCTTCGTTGTTCTGCCATTGCTCCGCCCTCGAGGGTGGGGCCCAGAGCGATTTTGGTGGCTTCACCACCACGAACCTTCAAACCTTTTTGAAGGAAGTCAGGGCTTGGCTTCACTGACGTCAGTGTCCTCAAAACGTTGAGGGTGAGTTTTATTATAGTAGATTGTAAAGATTAATTTAAAGGAACAGCCAGAACTAAACCTTCTTGGAGCAACTGGTCGAAGAACCAACAAGATGAGGAGCTATTTTAGATCTAGTCCTAAGTATTTTATTTATTTATTTATTGCATTTGTATCCCACATTTTCCCACCTTTTTGCGGGTTCAGTGTGGCTTACAATATGAGTTGGATGTTGGAAATACAATTTGTTACAGATAGTTAGGGATTATATTATGCAGGGTTAAGCGAAACAATTGAGGTGTCGTTAAGGGATGTAATAATGGAACATAGGCATTGCAACTTTGGAAGGAAACAATGGTAGCTTAGGGGCGATAAAAAGACATGAAGTCATATGGTATATAACTTTCTGTGAGTAAAGGTATGAGTGATGTGATAATATGTGAGTGGGAATAGAATAGTAGAATACAATAGTGTACGTACTTGATCTATTAAATATATTTAATGGGCTTGATGGGCTTGATGAAGCAACGCAAAGGCCTCAAATACAAAACCTGCTATGCATCCAACTTCTCTGTTATAGGCAGCCAACTCTGGAACGCCTTACCTAGACATATCCAAAAAACCAGTGAACGCCTACCCTTCCGTAAGCTGCTGAAGACTTACCTCTTCAAACAAGCCTACCCAAACGCCCCAATTTAATCCTCGAACCTAGACCACACCACCAGTACTACCCACACTCCAATCCTTTCCCCACATCTTTTACTATTGCCCCACTCTATATAATTATGTTTCTCTGTGATACATTGTACCATACTTTGTATTACCTCTGTGATACATTGTAACATACTTTGCACTGTCTCTGTGATACTTTGTAACATACTTTGTATTGTATCTGTGATACTTTGTAAGCCGCACTGAACCTGCTATCGAGCGGGAAAGAGCGGGGTATAAATGCTACAAATAAATAAATAAAACAACATTTGTTCGGAGAGTTCAAGCATTCACACCAGGGGCATAGCCAGACACCCAATTTTGGGTGGGCCTGGGCCCAAGATGGGTGGGCAGAAGAACCCTGCCCCATTCCACAGGTGATTTGGTCTCTCCTGCATGCCATATGGTCTCTCAAACATCCCCCCCCCTCACATCTTTTAAATAGCAGATTTTCACCAGCGGTGAGCAGCAATTAATGCACACTGCTCATGTTCCCACAGCCTTCCCAGTGATGCAACTTCCTGTTTCCGCATAGGCGGGCGTACGTCAGAAGGAAGGCTGTGGGGGCGGTGCGAGCAGTATGTATCAGTCACTGCTTGCTGCAGGCGAAGATCTGCTATTTACAAGGTATGCAGGAGGAAGGGTTGTAGGGAGTTTTCAGCTGGTGGGACTCGGGAATCTCTGCCAGCCACATCATAAGTGTGCTAATACTGGGTGGGCCTGGGCCCACCTAGGCCCACCTTTGGCTACGCCACTGATCCACACACCTTTTTTGTCGGGAGAAAGCAGCAAGGTTTAGACAATACGTGTATTTCATTAAGGCTAGCTAAGAATCATCACACATCCAATAGAAGATTCCTGAGGAAGGCCTTTTTAGGCCGAAACATGACTCATGTTGAGTCTCGGATGTTACAATAAAGCCAATTGTTTGGATATCTTCTGCTCTTTCCTTTGTCGTCCTCGCTGTGTTTGACTTGCTTGATGAAGCAATACCAGTTTCTCAATGTCTGGTTTAAAGTTGCTGAATAGGAGTCTGAAATCCCCACATTTGGAGTCATATTTGGGCCACCACACCAAAACCACATTCTATCAAATATGATGTTGGAAATGCGATGAGCAGTTTTTAAACTATGATCCATAGTGCAGGATAGCGATCTGAAATTTCTTTCTGTAACCAAAACTGTTGATAACTATTCTTAAATTTTGGTTTTAGTTCCAAATGATTTTGTCATTCAATTAGGTAGTTCTTCTTTCAATTGGGATAGTGCTGGGCAGACTTACACGGTCTGTGCCCTGAAAAGGACAGGTACAAATCAAGGTAAGGTATACACAAAAAGTAGCACATGTGAGTTTATCTTATAGGGCAGACTGGATGGACCATGCAGGTCTTTTTCTGCCATCATTTACTATGTTATGTTACTATGTTATTACTCCAACTTCCTCAGTTCTTGAAATTGGATTCATAACCCAATCTGGAATATAACTAACCATAACTGCAAGAAACAAACACATCACAGTTGGTGATAACTATGATTGTGTTCTTACAATGAATGTGTAAGCAGTTAAATAGTGTTTTAGGTGGGGCTATCCACCAAGCTACCATGTTGATAAAATGGTAAAAAAAAGTACATAAGCATTGCCATGCTGGGACAGACCAAGGGTCTATCGAGCCCAGCACCCTGTCACCGACAGCGGCCAAAAGAACAAGCAATTTGTCCCGCCCATCCTAGAAATACTGTATTCCCTCGTCCATTCAATAACATTCTATGGCTTTTTCCTCCAGGAAGCCGTCCAACCCTTTTTTGAAGTCCGCTAAGTTAACCGCCTTAACCACCTTTTCCGGCAGCGAATTCCAGAGTTTAACTACGCGTTGAGTGAAGAAAAATTTCCTCCGATTCGTTTTAAATTTACCACACTGCAGCTTCATCGCATGCCCCCTTGTCCTAGTATTTTTGGAAAGCGTAAAACAGACGCTCCACATCAACCCGTTCCATTCCACTCATTATCTTATAGACCTCTATCATATCTCCCCTCAGCCGCCTTTTCTCCAGGCTGAAGAGCCCCAGCCTCTTCAGCCTATCCTGATAGGGAAGCCGTCCCATCCCCTGTATCATCTTTGTTGCCCTTCTCTGCACCTTTTCCAATTCCACTATGTCTTTTTTGAGGTGCGGCGACCAGAATTGAACACAATACTCGAGGTTCGGTCGCACCATGGAACGATACAACGGCAGAATAATATCCTTATTTTTGTTTTCTGTCCCTTTCCTAATGATACCCAACATTCTATTTGCTTTCCTAGCCGCAGTAGTTTTAATCTTTTTCTGTGGCAAGTACGGGTCGTCTGCTTGCGGTTATGCATCAATACTTAACCAAGCTAAGCAGCTAAAAATACAAAAATAAAGGGCTTCTGCTTGTAGTAATGCTTTTAACACTTACCCAAGTGGCGGCTTGTAATACTGACTTTTCATGACTCATGCAACGCTTTGCATGTTTTATTTGTGGTGATGCAAACGTATGCACTGTTGGTGTAATTGTTGTGTAATTAAACTCTGGAATTCATTGCCGGAAAATGTGGTGAAGACGGTTAGCTTAGCAGAGTTTAAAAAGGGCTTGGACGGTTTCCTAAAGGACAAGTCCATAAACCGCTACTAAACGGACTTGGAAAAATCCCAGGAATAACATGTATAGAATGTTTGTACTTGGGAAGCTCGCCAGGTGCCCTTGGCCTGGATTGGCCGCTGTCGTGGACAGGATGCTGGGCTCGATGGACCCTTGGTCTTTTCCCAGTGTGGCATTACTTATGTACTTATGTCCTCTACTTGGCTCACTTTTATTACATAGAGCAGTGATTTAACCTATTGTGATGTCATAGTGGCTCATTCCACCAATAAGAGCCAACCTCATTAGTGATGTCACAATGGCTTGATTGTATAGAATGTTTGTACGTTTGGGAAGCTCGCCAGGTGCCCTTGGCCTGGATTGGCCGCTATCGTGGACAAGATGCTGGGCTCGATGGACCCTTGGTCTTTTCCCAGTATGGCATTACTTATGTACTTATGGCGCAAAGATATGCTCATAAGCGTAAGCAGCTAAATAGTGTTGTACTGATACCATAACAGTGTTATAGGTGAGGCCTATTCACCAAGCTACCACATTGATAAAATGGTAAAGAAAGAAATACCTTTCATACTTCTTCAGAGCCGTAGCGAGGGGAGCTGACACCCGGGGCGGGTCGCCGCTGCGCACCCCCTCCAGGTGCAGCACGGCGCACCCTCCTCACTCTGGAGCACACCCCCCCAGAGCGCATACCTGCGGCGAGAGACGGGCAGGAGGGCCGATCCGCCCCGACTGCACGTTGCTGGGGTGTGTCGACTCCGCGCTGGTTCACTGCTCTCTCTGTCCCGGAACAGGAAGTAACCTGTTCCGGGGCAGAGAGGGCAGTGCACCAGCGCGGAGCCGACACCCCCCTGCGGCGTGCACCCGGGGCAGACCGCCTCCCCGCCCCCCTTCCTACGCCACTGTACTTCTTAGTTGCGTTTATGGAGGGTTAGGTGACTTGCCTAGAGTCATAGGGAGCTGCAGTGGGAATCAAACCCCAAGTCACTTAACCCTCCATTGTACCAGGTACAAACAAGTACCTGTATATATTATGTAAACTGCTTTGAATTAGTTGCAAAAACCACAGAAAGGCAGTATAGCAAGTCCCATTTTTCCCTTTCCTTATTTGAGATTCTACACATAATGTTGTTGGCGGAGGAGTAGCCTAGTGGTTAGCACAGCAGACCTTGATCCTGGGGAACTAGGTTTGATTCCCACTGCAGCTCCTTGTGACTCTGGGCAAGTCACTTACCCTCTATTGCCCCAGATACAAATAAGCACCTGTATATACTATGAGACTGCTTTTCCTTTGGACCCATTTGTGATTTTACTGAGAGCCAGATGCACTAAAGTCGTCGGTAATTCCCGTTCCCTACCGATTCCATAGCTATTTTCCTCGGTTGCCAGTCGGAGAATCAGGACATCCCTTTCGATTATGCACCTCTTCCTGGTCTCTTCAGCCAATCAAAGTGGGTTTAGCTGGCTGTTGTCAGCGAAACGCGCTCTGATTGGCTGAAGAGACCAGGAAGAGGTGCATAATCGAAAAGGGACGTCCTGATTCTCTGGCAACCAGGAAAATAGAAAAATTTTGCTGTGGAGGGGTAAGTGGCGCGGCGAAGACAAAATAGAAGGGGAAAAAAAACGGCAGAGCGAAAAATGGCAAAAAAAAAAGACGTCTCTCACAAGTGCAGGGAGAGTACTTCCATAAAGGACGCCCCTCACATGCGCTCCCTGCTTTTTTTTTTCTTTTTTACCTTTTTTGGGGGGCCCTTTTCCTTTCCGATTCCCTCACAGGCGCCCTAATGAGAGGTGCAGACCTCCCGTTAGGGTTCCTACGGTAAGGGAATCGGAAAAACGGTAGTGCAGCTCATTATAATAGCTTTTGAATAATTTGCATTCTGTTTTCGTTGCCTGCTACTGTGGCAGGGAAAATGCCCTTAGTGCATGCCCCCGGTAAACTGGAACCAGTTTAAAACGCAAGTTGTGGGCTCGTTAGGTTTAGTGCATCTGGCCCTGAGTTGGAGAGTGGAGATTTGGAATTGTTGGTTTGCGAAAAAGAGTGGAGAGTTGTTGAGTGGTCTATAAACTTTGTTTCTTTGTCTCTGTCTGAAACTTTAGACTAGTGATTGACAAATTGGGTGGTACTGACCCCCTGGGGGCACTGGACTAGTCTAGGGGCATACAGAAATGATAAGTAGTAGAAGGCAAGTTTGGTCTTGAGCTAGTTGCTTTTAAAGCAGGTGTAATTCATAACCTTATTTAAGAAGCTTAGCCGAAATTGGGTGGCGGAACAGGTGGGGGGAAGAGGGGTGGGTGGTTGGGAGGCGAGGATAGTGGAGGGCAGACTTATACAGTCTGTGCCAGACCCGGTGATGGGAGGCGGGACTGGTGGTTGGGAGGCGGGAAGTACTGCTGGGCAGACTTGTACGGTCTGTGCCCTGAATAAGGTAGGTACAAATCAAGGTAAGGTTTACACATATGTTGTTTTGTTGGGCAGACTGGATGGACCGTGCAGGTCTTTTTCTGCCGTCATCTACTATGTTACTATGTAAGAAAACGTATTTATTTAAGAAAGCATACAATAACAATTCATCCTAAATGCAAATTAATAAAACGTATCTATACAACATGTATTATTTATATCTTAACTGTTTTTTTGCTAAATTATCTTGATTTGTAGTTTAATGTTCCTAATTGTTCTAGTTAATTTTTGTCATGAATGAAGTTTAACCTATTACCTTCAGCTCTTATCTTACGTCAAACTTTCCTCCTGTAACCTAATCCACTCTGTCCCTCTACCTCAACTACGTATTTCTGCTATCCAGAACTGGTAATCACCACTTACGGAACTATGTGAGCCACATTGAGCCTGCAAATAGGTGGGAAAATGTGGGATACAAATGTTATAAATAAATAAATAAATAACATTTTTCTTTCTGGTACAAGGAAATTTGTTTTGCTATCCATTATCGCAGAAAAACATACACCACGTAAGACCACCCATGACACGCCTCCGAAGTACCCACTCTCAAAATGTTTTTCTTTCGATGAATATCGGACTTAAAACATTTTTTTTTGTTTGATTATATGGCTTAAATGTTTTTGTGCTAGAAGCACATCCATCTGCCCCTTTTTGCATGTCCTTTTCTTTTGAAAATGAGCCCCTTGATGTACCTAGAAATGTGTATTCCACTTTTGCATGGTGACAAACCAAGTTCCAGGCAGTTCACATACATATAAGCAATAAGATACAGCAATAGTTAATAGCCTTACAATAAAAAGTACAATTTGATACAAAGCAAATGCAATATATATAATTTAATGAAATGTTCCATCAGTGAAATCATCCCACGGTTAAAAAAAAAGAATAACCTTCGCAGACATAAAATATTACAGAAAAGAACAAAATGACATCTCAGTTCTCAAGGGAAGATCAAGGTTTTTTTTTACTACCTCACAATCATGGTATTTAAAGGAAAGTTTTAGAACTACCCAAGAATGCAAAACATTTGAAATTAGGATAATCAAATACTTTGAAACCAGCACAAAAGGACACTATGTTGACACTGTTTTTTCTGCCATTATCAGATATTTGCTGTTAAGTTGCTATCAGGTTTTATTGTCTCTGGCAAGCACCCCCATCCTCCCTTCTGCTCAGCTCTAATGGCAATATAACTTACAGCTTTCTGTCATCTACAGGCAGCCTCACACCTGGCTGATTCTCTATTCCTTGCTTGCACTGTCTCCTCACTGAGGCCCAGATGATCAAAAGCCCTGCGTTGTTCCAAACAGCGCCCTAAAAATAGCGCTGGGACAGCGCAGGGCTTTTCTGCATCGATGATCAAAGATAATACATGCAAATCGCTCCCTTACATGGTCTGTAGCCCCGCCCACCGCCCACCGCATCCCAGGCTGCATCCCTCCTCCAACAAAAGGTAGGGGGGGCCAGCCGGGGGGGCCGGCAGGGAGGGTGGGTGACCACGGACCACCAGGGAATCAGAACGCTGGGGGGGGGGGAGGAGTTGGGGTGGGCTGGAGACCCACCGAACCTCCAGCCCCCCCCCTCCGTCGTTGAGTGGGAAGGAGGGTGGGATAGTGTTTGGCCGGAGGCAGCCACCACGAGTTATGGGGGTTCAGGGGGGGCTGGAGACCCACCGGATCTCCAGCCCTCCCTGGGCATGGAGGGGCTCGGATCATCGGGGGGACCGGAGGTCCTCCGGACCTCCAGTCCCCTGTTTGCGTTTGCTTTGGGGGGAAACGGGGGCCTGCCAGCATGCAACTGCATGCTGGACAGGGCTCACTGTTCCTCCCCAATGATCCACAAAGTCTAACGCCAGCTCAGAGCTGGCGTTGATTTTGCCGCGGCCAGCAACCCAATCTTTGGTGCGCTGGTCGCTGATCATTGGGGATGAATGCTGGAAGCCCTGTTTAGCATGCATTTGCATGCTACTTGCGTTAAGAGCCCTTGTGTGCGTTGTTGCAGGCGCTCGAGGGCTCTGATCATGGGTGGTTTGCAAACTCCGGCGCTAGTATGGCGTTAACAGCCTCTAGCACCGGAGTTTGCTTTTGATCATGAGGGCCTGAGCTGATGAAGGCAGTGTGGCTTTCTCAAGTGAGGCATTAAGGGATCCTTTTACTAAGGTACACCGAAAAATGTCCTGCGCTGGTGTAAATGCGTGTTTTAGATGCGTGCAGGTCCATTTTTCAGCGCACCTGCAAAAAAGGCGCTTTCTTTGGTCGAAAATGGAGATGCGGCAAAATGAAAATTGGTGCGTGTCCATTTTGGGCCTGAGACCTTACCACCTCCCATTCATTTAGCGGTAAAGTCTCACGCATTAAACTGAGTGGTAATTGTCAGTGTGTGTACAATGCCGATTACTGCCTGGTTAGCACCGTGCGCCGGAAAAGAAACAATATTTTCTGGGGCATGTAGCGGACGCGCATATAAAATGAAATTACCGCCCGGGCCATGCAGTAGCCAGATGGTAGTTGAAAATTGACATGCGTAGGTGCCTATGCAGCTTACTAAAAGGGCCCCTAAGCTTTAAACTCCAGCGCGGTACAAAACAACACCAGAAAAGACTGGCCAAAGAGCGCTGCAAAAGAATTTCCCAATGCTCAATGGCATGCAAATTTTATGCACGCTGTTAGCGCTGAGCGTTGAGACGTAAGGAGGGAGGGAACGTGCCCGGCACATGTGCAAAAGAGGGAGCCCTGCATGGCCAGGGGGAGGAGCCATCAGCTCGGCTAGTTTGTTTCCCGTTCTGCGCAGGTAAAGTTGCCGCTTATCATTTATCATTAAAAAAAAGGGGGGGTTAACTTTCTAGTTAACAAAGATGATACAGGGGATGGGACGGCTTCCCTATCAGGATAGGCTGAAGAGGCTGGGGCTCTTCAGCTTGGAGAAAAGGCGGCTGAGGGGAGATATGATAGAGGTCTATAAGATAATGAGTGGAATGGAACGGGTTGATGTGGACCGTCCGTTTACGCTTTCCAAGAATACTAGGAGAAGGGGGCATGCGATGAAGCTGCAGTGTGGTAAATTTCAAAACGAATCGGAGGAAAGTTTTCTTCACTCAACGCGTAGTTAAACTCTGGAATTCGCTGCCGGAAAAGGTGGTTAGCGGACTTCAAAAAAGGGTTGGACGGCTTCCTGGAGAAGAAAGCCATAGAATGTTATTGAATGGACGAGGGAATACAGTATTTCTAGGATGGGCGGGACAAATTGCTTGTTCTTTTGGCCGCTGTCGGTGACAGGGTGCTGAGCTCGATGGACTCTTGGTCTGTCCCAGCATGGTGATGCTTATGTACTTAATGTACTGAGTCACAGCAAATTCCTCTGAACCAGCCTCATAACTTTTTTTGTTTGCTTTTTGCTGTGGCGTTCTGTTGAGCCTCCATGATACATTTTGGCTTTTTCAGCCCCATTTTGTCTTACCATTCCCTGAGAGCAGCGTCCGCCTACATTTATATATGGTACTCGGTCCAGGTTATTTGACTGTACTGATCTGCAACAGCCATCAGTGTCTCTACGACCCCCTGAGGCAGGCAGGTTTGCACCGCCGAAACACGGTGTCGTGTTGGGTCCATACTGGTGCAAATAAAGGTTTTCTCCTGGACAATTACCTTTGTGGGATTTCTTCATATATACTCTTGTTGTCTCCTCTACTTTGTGGTATTGCCTTTGTGTTCCCCTAGAGGTGGTTTCCTGTTCTCCTTGCTTCATTTCCAGTCTCATAATTGTCACAAGATACAGGAACCTCAGTTGCTGGAATATCAGTAAACTGGCTTCAATATACACTGCAGTTTTCCTGGCTTTCCTGCTTCTCGGTTTAATGGAAACGCTGCTGAGCGGGATGGAAGAAAGGTGCAGACACTTCTCGGCCTCTTCAGACACCTACCGCCAGCTCCAAGCTGGCATAAGGTTCACGGCGGTAAGGGTGCCCATGTTCAGGGCGCTCTTCTTTGAGCATCGGCGTGAACCAAAAATGACCTAATTTAAGTGCAAAAGATATAGTGGAATTAGAAAAGTTGCAGAGAAGGGCGACGGAAATGATAAAGGGGATGGAACGACTTCCCTATGAGGAAAGGCTAAAGCGGCCAGGACTCTTCAGCTTGGAGAAAAGGCGGCTGAGGGGAGATATGATAGAGGTCTATAAAATAATGAGTGGAGTGGAACGGGTAGATGTGAAGCGTCTGTTTACGCTTTCCAAAAATACTAGGACTAGGGGGCATGCGATGAAGCTACAATGTAGTAAATTTAAAATGAATCGGAGAAATTTTTTCTTCACTCAACGTGTAATTAAACTCTGGAATTCGTTGTCAGAGAATGTGGTAAAGGCGGTTAGCGTAGCAGAGTTTTAAAAAGGTTTGGACGGCTTCCTAAAGGAAAAGTCCATAGACCGTTATTAAATGGACTGGGGAAAATCCACTATTTCTGGGGTAAGCAGGATAAAATGTTTTGTACTTTTTTGGGATCTTGCCAGGTATCTGTGATCTGGATTGGCCACTGTTGGAAACAGGATGCTGGGCCTGATGGACCTTTGGTCTTTCCTAGTATGGCAATACTTATGTACTTATATGTACTTATGCTACCTGTGCTATCCTTTGGCGCAGTCATAGTTCCTTGCACTAGAGCCCTCCGAGCATTCAGTGCTAGCAAATATCAGCGCTAGACTGGCGCTAATGGCCTCTAGCGCCTGTGTTTGCTTCTGAGCATCAGAGCCAGAGGTATTGACTTACTTCAATAAAAACAGGTATCGTCTACCACTTATCCTTCCTTATTGCAGCTAAAAGTCTGCAGTTGTTCCACAAAATGCCCAGTGTTGTTCAAAATACAAGGTCAAAGTACTTAAGTAAAAGTAAAAGTAAAAATAAATGTATATTTTAACACAAGTAAAAGTACAATGAAGAACACATTAAATAATTTACTTAAGAGAAAGTAAAAATATTATTGCCTAACTAAGGGCCCTGTTTACTAAGCTGCGCTGCAGGCGTGCTAACTTTTTAGCGCATGCTAAAAATTAGAACATGCTAACGATGGAGACACTAAAACGTTTGCTCGCCTACAGCACGGCTTAGTAAGCAGGGCCCATAATTTTGAATAAAAAGTAAAAGTATTGCGACTACATTGAGGGGTCCTTTTACCAAGCTGCGCTGAAAAATGGCCTGTGCTAGTGTATGCACAGTTTTGGACGTGCGCAGATCCATTTTTCAGCGCGCCTGTAAAAAAAATGGCTTTTGGTTTTGACTGAAAATGGATGTTTAGCAAAATAAAAATTGGCGTGTGTCCATTTTGGGTCTGAGACCTTACCGCCACCCATTCACTTAGTGGTAAGGTCTCACATGTTAACCACGCGGTAACTGTCTACATGCATACAATGCCAATTACTGCCCGGTTAGCGCCACGCACCAGAAAATAACATATATTTTCTGGCGCACGTAGCAGACGCGCATATAAAATGAAATGACCACTCGGGCCATGTGGCAGTTTCAAATTGACACGTGTTGTACGCGCGTAGGCGCCAATGCCGCTTAGTAAAAGGGCCCCTGAATGCACCAATTGTTAATGTTTTTACCCCAACAACCTTATTGCTCTATATTTCAATCCACTTTTCTTTTAGTAAAACTAAATTTTGAAAACGACAGTCATTCATGTGAATGTGCTTGGGTGAGTCGGAGCACTGCTAAAAAGATTTCAGCAACTGCACTGGCAGGAAGTGGATTGTTCAGTCTGATTAAAAGTTCTTTCAAATCAGATCAGGTTGTAAAATTACTGATGTTTTCTCACTGGGTCTGCAGGTTTTGATCAAGGGAATCCCTGAAACAATTGACTTCTGTATAGCAAAGAATACTTTATCATCATTGTCATTATCATCTGCATTCAGGTCTTTATCTGCTCTCACTTACTAGCCTGCTTATTTTCGAAAGAGATCGCCGGCCATCTTCTGACACAAATCTCCTGAACCCGGCCAAATCGGTATAATGTAAAGCCGATTTTAGCTGTCTCCAACTGCTTTCCATCGCAGAGCCGGCCAAAGTTAAAGGGGGCGTTTTGGAAGGGTATGGAAGGCGGGACGGGGGCATGGTTATGAGATGGCCGGCTTTGGCCGATAATGGAAAAAAGATGGCCGGCTCTGACGAGCATTTTGCCGGCTTCACTTGGTCCATTTATTTTTAGGACCAAGCCTCAAAAAAGTGCTCCAATTGACCAGATGACCACCGGAGGGAATCGGGGATCACCTCCCCTTACTCCTCCAGTGGTCACCAACCTCCTCCCACCCAAAAAACCCCCCACTTTTTTGCCAGCCTCTATGCCAGCCTGAAATGTCATACTCAGCTCCCTGACAGCAGTATGCAGGTCCCTGGAACAGTTTTTAGTGGGTGCAGTGCACTTCAGGCAGGTGGACCCAGGCCCATCCTCCCCCTACCTGTTACACTTGTGGTAGTAAATGGGAGCCCTCCAACCCCCCCCCCCAAAAAAAACCCCACTGTACCCACATGTAGGTGCCCCCCTTCACCCATAAGGGCTATGGTAATGGTGTAGAATTGTGGGGAGTGGGTTTTGGGGAGGGGATTTGGGGGGCTCAGCACCCAAGGTAAGGGAGGTATGCACCTGGGAGCAATTTTTGAAGTCCACTGCAGAGCCCCCTAGGGTGCCCCGTTGGTGTCCTGGCATGTGAGGGGGACCAGTGCCCTACAAATGCTGGCTCCTCCCACGACCAAATACCTTGGATTTGGCCGGGTTTGAGATCGCCGGCATTAGTTTCCATTATCGCCGGAAACCGATGCCGGCCATCTCTAAAGCCGGCCCAAATGCTGACATTTGGCCGGCTCCAACCATATTATCGAAACAAAAGATAGGATTCCTTTGTGTTTCTCCCATGCATGTTTAAATTCCGTTACCGTTTTTTTTTTTTTTATCTCCACCACCAACCACCACCACCACAGGAGGGCATTCCATGTATCCACCACTCTTTTTGTGAAAAAGAAATACTGCCTACATTACTCCTGAGTCTGCCCCCCTTCCACCTCAATTCATGTCCTCTAGTTCTACCGCCTGCTCGGAATTTCCTTGCTCAGATTTTCCTATAAGTGATTGTACTGATATATTTTTTTGCTATACACTTACTTAGTCGAAATGGAGTGAGCATGAAAAACGATGCCAGATATAATTAAGGGTTGCACTTGTACTTGTTCTAGTTGACCTAGGTTCAAGAACAGACTTGTATTCTGTGGATCTGTGCCAGGAGATAAAATGATGCACTGTGTACATGCTGTTCTTAACTTGGAGGGCAGGAGTGTTGAACAGCTTGTGGCCTGTTAGCAAGAGAGTAATATGCATACTGATTGTAAAGGCAAGCCACATTCCCTCCCAGTCACATCTATGGAAGGCTGCTAATGAGATGATTTTTAAGGAGTAAGGAATACAAAAGTGTTGCTAGTATTCTGTTGGCAAAATCAAAGTGTGGGTATGTGCAGCCAGTCCAGCTAGCTAGTTTTGCCAACATTCCTACTGAAGGAATGGCCTTTGAAACAACAGATGGGGGTCGGAAATGGGTGACCTTATGGATGACCTTAGGGA
Source organism: Microcaecilia unicolor (assembly GCF_901765095.1). Classification (NCBI taxonomy): domain Eukaryota; kingdom Metazoa; phylum Chordata; class Amphibia; order Gymnophiona; family Siphonopidae; genus Microcaecilia; species Microcaecilia unicolor. The sequence continues at coordinate 26,365,234 of NC_044033.1, read as the reverse complement.
TGGGACGACTTCCCTATGAGGAAAGGCTAAAGTGGCTAGGGCTCTTTAACTTGGAGAAAAGGCGGCTGAGGGAAGATATGATAGAGGTCTATAAAATAATGAGTGGAGTTGAACGGGTAGATGTGAAGCGTCTGTTTACGCTTTCCAAAAATACTAGGAGTAGGGGGCGTGTGGTGAAGCTACAATGTAGTAAATTTAAAACGAATCAGAGAAAATGTTTCTTCATCCAACGTGTAATTAAGCTCTGGAATTCGTTGCCAGAGAATGTGGTAAAGGCGATTAGCTTAGCGGAGTTTAAAAAAGGTTTGGACGGCTTCCTAAAGAAAAAGTCCATAGACCGTTATTAAATGGACTTGGGGAAAATCCACTAGTTCTGGGATAAGCAGTATAAAATGTTTTGTACATTTTTGGGATCTTGCCGGGTATTTGTGACCTGGATTGGCTACTGTTTAAAACAGGATGCTGGGCTCGATGGACCTTTGGTCTTTCCCAGTATGGCAGTACTTATGTACTTATGATCAGCTCAGCCTGCACTGAGGGGCCCTTTTACTAAGCCGTGTAGGGGGTTACGTGCACCCAACGCCTGTCAATTTTGAGTTACCGCCCGGCTACTGCGTGGCCCTTGCAGTAATTTCATTTTTGACGCGTGTTCTCTACGCAAGCTGGAAAATATGGTTACAATCTGGAGCACGGGCAGTAATCAGCATTTTATGCACGTAGACCATTACCGCCGGGTTACCGTGTGTGACCTTACCGTTAGGTCAATGGCTGGCGGTAAGGTCCGAGACCTAAAATGGATGCATGGCAATTTTTACTTTGCTGCACGTCCATTTTCGGCAAGAATTTTAAAAAGGCATTTTTTTACAGGTGCGCTAAAAAAAATGATTCTGCACGTGCCCCAAAACATACGTCTACACTACCGCAGGCCATTTTTCAGTGTGTCTTTGTGAAAGGGCCCCTGAATTTTCTGTGCTGTATACAAGGGCAGTAGGTCTCAATCAGTGTTATATGTACCGTTGGGTACACATGGAAGCCTGTTTTGGGGGGGAGGGTAAACAGCCAAGCCATCACTACCACATGGAAGAAGGCTGCCCAAACTGCAGGAGACAATTTCCTGGCAATGCCAAAGTAAGCATTGTGAACTTGGGTTCATCCTTCTTTTTTTATTTATTTTGTTAAATTTGTACCCCGCACTTTCCCACTCATGGTAGGCTCAATGCGGCTTACATGGGGCAATGGAGGGTTAAGTGACTTGCCCAGAGTCACAAGGAGCTGCCTGTGCCTGAAGTGGGAATTGAACTCAGTTCCTCAGGACCAAAGTCAACCACCCTAACCACTAGGCCACTCCTCCACTAGCAACATTCCATGTAGAAGTCGGCCCTTGCAGATCACCAATGTGGCCGCGCAGGCTTCTGCTTCTGGGAGTCTGACCGTCAGACTCACAGAAACAGAAGCCTGCGCAGCCTTCTACATGGAATGTTGCTAGTGGAATAGCAACATTCCATGTAGAATCTCCAATAGTAGCAACATTCCATGTAGAATCTCCAGTAGTATCTATTTTATTTTTGTTACATTTGAACCCTGCGCTTTCCCACTCATGGCAGGCTCAATGCGGCTTACATGGGGCAATGGAGGGTTAAGTGACTTGCTCAGAGTCACAAGGAGCTGCCTGTGCCTGAAGTGGGAATCGACCTCAGTTCCTCAGGACCAAAGTCCACCACCCTAACCACTAGGCCACTCCTCCTCATAGAATGCGGGCCTAACGCAGCAAAAAAAAAAAAATAAAGGCGTAACGCGGGATGCACTAAAGCATCCTGCAACAGTTTTGGCACGTGTGTGTGCTAACTGCACATTAATTATTTGGGGGGAATTTTTTTGAGGGGGCCTGTCAGGAACGGAGAGTGCCAACCATTTCTATGCTAACCAGTTCGTGCATCTATATTACTGCCCGCTAACTGGTTAGCGCATGGTTAACATGGGAGCCCGTATCGCCACTTAAATAGGAAATGTTCATGTGATCATTTTTAAAATGGCTGCACACTAATGGTAGCATTAGCGCACAGCCATTAATGAAAATAATAGGGAAAAAGACTTTTTGCCAACCGTGATAAAATTGACCTTATTGTGCAGGAAAGACCTACATAAGGACATGCTAAGGGCAGTTCTTACTACAGCTCAGTACAAGGATCCCATAATCCCTTAAAACAGATAGAGGGCAATTCTATTACTGGGCCCTCCATTTTGGCACCTTGAGGAAGGGTGATATATATTGATTTTAGATTGTAAGCTCCTTTGAGCAGGGACTGTCCTTCTTTGTTAATTTGTACAGTGCTGCGTAACCCTAGTAGCACTCTAGAAATGTTAAGTAGTAGTAGTAATTTACCGCCTTTTTGAAGGAATTCACTCAAGGCGGTGTAGAGTAAGGATAAATCAAACCAAACATAAGCAACACACACTTACAGCAGTAAAAATATTCAAATAACAATGCAAAGTATAGCTTACCAGCTCATTTTCGAAAGAGATCCCCGGCCATCTTCCAACACAAATTGGGAGATGGCCGGCGATCTCCTGAAACCGGCCAAATCGGTATATTCGAAAGCCGATTTTGGCCGGGTTCAACTGCTTTCCGTCGCAGAGCCGGTGAAATCTCAAGGGGGCGTGTCGGTAGGGTAGTGAAGGCAGGATGGGGGCGTGCTCACGAGATGGCCGGCTTCGCCCGATAATGGAAAAAAAAAAGCCAGGCTTGACAAGCATTTCGCCGGCTTTACTTGGTCCCTTTTTTTCACGCCCAAACTTCCAAAAGGAGCCCCAACTGACCAAACGACCACTGGAAGGAATCGGGGATCACCTCCCCTTACTCCCCCAGTGGTCACCAACCCCCTCCCACCCAAAAAAAACAAAAAACAAAAAAAAAACCCTTTTTTGCCAGCCTCTATGCCAGCCTGAAATGTCATACCCAGCTCCCTGACAGCAGTATGCAGGTCACTGGAGCAGTTTTTAGTGGGTGCTGTGCACTTCAGGCAGGTGGACCCAGGCCCATCCCCCCCTAAAACCCACTGTACCCACATGTAGGTGCCCCCTTCATCCCTAAGGGCTATGGTAGTGGTGTACAGTTGTGGGGAAAGGGTTTTGGGGGGGATTTGGGGGGCTCAGTACCCAAGGTAAGGGAGCTACTTTTATTTTATTTTTTAATTTTTAGAAGTGCCCCCCAGGGTGCCCGGTTGGTGTCCTGGCATGTGAGGGGGGCCAGTGCACTACAAATGCTGGCTCCTCCCATGACCAATTGCCTTGCATTTCGCCAGGTTTGAGATGGAGGGGCCCGGTTTCCATTATGGCTGAAAAACAAAGCTGGTCATCTCCTCTACACCTGGCGATTGATTTAGCTGGCCCCAACCGTGGCAGGTTCAATGCAGCTTACATATTAGATACAGGTACTTATTTGTACTTGGGGCAATGGAAGGTTAAGTGACTTGCCCAGAGTCACAAAGAGCTGCCTGTGCCTGCAGTGGGAATTGAACCCAGTTCCCCAGGACCAAAGTCCACCATACTAACCACTAGGCCACTCCTCTTTACATATGTAAATGGGATCCCTGCCTATGTCCTGTCCATGTGTACACCCCTTTTAAATAGCGCTTAGGTGGAATTTTGACAGACACACACATTTGTGCACGCAAATTTGTGTACATGCCATTATTCTAAACATTTAGGCACGTAAAACACACATAAATGTGAGCACCTAGCTTATAGACTTGTTCTTCAAGAACCCAGAATTGTGGTATGGGCCACAAGGTTGCGGCAAAACTTTACTCTGATGTGAGAGGAGCTTGAGAAAGCACGGATGCACCACAAATATTTTCACGAGTTCCATTTGTCGCGTTCTGTCTTGTTTAGGAGTGCAATTTAGATTCTATGTGGACGATTTGCAGTTTCTTCCCAATCACTGGTAACGCGGATGTTTCTTTATAGTGCCTGGCTATGGGTTTGTGGGTGGTGAAATCAGGGATGAATGCGAATAGATTCAAACTGAGCATGTCTAAGATGCCAATTTTATTTCTATCTGGTTATCAATAGAAATCAAACAAAATAAAACATGGAAAAGAAAATAAGATGATACCTTTTTTATTGGACATAACTTAATACATTTCTATCTGGGACTTCTTCTTTCACTACAATTCCCGCTACAGTATGTGCGATGATGTTGAAATCCCTGATGTTTTTGAAATCAGCTATCTCAGAATTTTGGAAGACTCCTCATTACCACTTTCGCTGCAAGTTAAAAGCACAATTTTTTGTGAAGATGAAGGTAAATAGGAAGCTTAAAGGTTTATGATCTATTGACAATTTTAGAACAGTAGACAGTGTTAGTAACCCCTATATCAGATTATTATACAACTCTGTTTACTTAGGGATTTCTGCTTACGGGCTACACGCTCTACAGGTGGTGCAAATATTACTCCCCACCTGCTTACTGGCTTATCAACTTTCAATCCCATTACTCCGGCACTTCAATTCAATTCAAATCAATTCCTGTTTACTGCTGATATGCCCTTTCCAGGGCTCAGTGCAGTTTACATTCTGGGTGAGACAAAAGCAGATCGTGTTAGCGTGAGGTTTAAGAAACATTAGAGACCATTGGATTAATATATGAGACTAAAAAGTTTAAGGAAAGGATAATGGATGGTACTTGGAGGTAGAAGTCACGATGGATTGTTATGAAGCAGGCTTTGGGAACAAAAAGGTTTTTAGCCTCTTCCTTATCAATAGAAATCAAACAAAATAAAACATGGAAAAGAAAATAAGATGATACCTTTTTTATTGGACATAACTTAATACGTTTCTTGATTAGCTTTCGAAGGTTGCCCTTCTTCCTCAGATCGGAAAGAAGCAAATGTGCTAGCTGACAGTGTATATAAGTGAAAACATTCAAGCATTACTATGACAGTAAAATAGATACCATTGGAGATTCTACATGGAATGTTGCTACTATTGGAGATTCTACATGGAATGTTGCTATTCCACTAGCAACATTCCATGTAGAAGCCTGCGCGGCCACATTGGTGATCCGCAAGGGCCGACTTCTACATGGAATGTTGCTAGTGGAATAGCAACATTCCATGTAGAATCTATAGAAATCAAACAAAATAAAACATGGAAAAGAAAATAAGATGATACCTTTTTTATTGGACATAACTTAATACATTTCTTGATTAGCTTTCGAAGGTCGCCCTTCTTCGTCAGATCGGAAATAAGCAAATGTGCTAGCTGACAGTGTATATAAGTGAAAACATTCAAGCATTACTATGACAGTCTGACAGGGTGGGAGGATGGGTGTGGGTCGGAGGTATGCATGGGGACATCAAAGCACACCCCACTCCTCACCTATCCACACCCATCCTGTTAGAATATCAATGATATGCTTTGATGTCCCCATGCATACCTCCTACCCACCCCCACCCCGTCAGACTGTCATAGTAATGCTTGAATGTTTTCACTTATATACACTGTCAGCTAGCACATTTGCTTATTTCCGATCTGACGAAGAAGGGCGACCTTCGAAAGCTAATCAAGAAATGTATTAAGTTATGTCCAATAAAAAAGGTATCATCTTATTTTCTTTTCCATGTTTTATTTTGTTTGATTTCTATTGATAACCTTAAGAGTGGACTAACACGGCTACCACACTCCTCTAGCCTCTTCCTGAAGTTGAGGTAACTGTTTTCTGTTCTGATGGGACTAGGTAGAGAGTTCCATATTTTGACTCAAAGTACTGGGAATAGAGAGCTGAGAATCTTCTGATTTCGAATTGTCTTTTGGAACGGTGATGCTAGCATCAGCTGTCGTTTCAGTCTGTTAGACTGGACCAGACATAGCGAAGCGGTCTTAGTCAGCAGTTCAGAGGTGAAGCCCTGTAGGCTCTGAAAAACCTGAGTCTTTCTGCTATGGGAAGCCAGTGCAGTTTGTTAAGATGAGTTGAAACACTAGTATATCTGTTTATAAGTCTTGCCGCTGTGTTCTACATGATTTGCAGTTTTTTTCTGATATTGACATTTAATACCAAGAAATAAACCATTACGATAATCCAAGTGAGGTAGGACTAACATTTGGGCTAGTAATGTGAAGGCTTTTTGATCGAAGAATGATTTGACTAGACGTAGCTGTCTCATTTTGAATTAGTGTTTTCTTCCATAGCTGGTTCATATGGGAAGAGAAGGTGAGTGAAGAATCAAGCAAGATCCCTAGTACTCTGGTTTCAGATTCGACTGTCAATATTTGACCATTGGTCAAAGATATTGATGATGGGACCTCAATTACATAGTAACATAGTAAATGACGGCAGAAAAAGACCTGCATGGTCCATCCAGTCTGCCCTACAAGATAAACTCATATGTGCTACTTTTTGTGTATACCTTACATTGATTTGTACCTGTCCTTTTCAGGGCACAGACCGTATAAGTCTGCCCAGCACTATCCCTGCCTCCCAACCACCAGCCCCGCCTCCCAACGGCTCTGGCACAGACCGTATAAGTCTGCCCAGCACTATCCCCGCCTCCCAACCACCTGCCCCGCCTCCCAACCACCAGCTCTGGCACAGACCGTATAAGTCTGCCCAGCACTATTCCCGCCTCCCAACCACCTGCCCCGCCTCCCAACCACCGGCTCTGGCACAGACCGTATAAGTCTGCCCAGCACTATCCCCGCCTCCCAACCACCTGCCCCGCCTCCCAACCACCGGCTCTGGCACAGACCGTATAAGTCTGCCCAGCACTATCCCCACCTCCTGCCACCGGCTCTGCCACCCAATCTCGGCTAAGCTCCTTAGGATCCATTCCTTCTGAACAATTCCCTGATTTCAGAACCACGGGACCTTGTTTTTATACGCATTCAATTTCAGTTTATTGGTCAGGGTGGCTACAGACTGAGTTGGATCTATGTTTGATGCTGTCACTGGTAAGAGAAGAAGAATTATATTGGCTTCCCTACAATGGTGTGTGAAGTGTAAAGTTTTGACATCAATACACAAAGCTCTGAATAATGGCGCTCCTCTTGTCATTGCTACCTCACTGAGAATTTACCGAGCAGCTCGCTGTCTTCAGCCTGCTGATAAATTCTTGGTCAATGTTCTCTCCTTTTATCACAGCAGTACAGATACTACTACTACTACTTAACATTTCTAGAGTGCTACTAGGGTTACGCAGCGCTGTACAAAATAAACAAAAAGGATGGTCCCTGCTCAAATGAGCTTACAATCTAAAGAACGAAATGTCAAGTTGGGGCAGTGTAGATTTCCTGGGCAGAGGTGAAAAGGTTAGGTGCCGAAGGCGACATTGAAGAGGTGGGCTTTAAGCAGTGATTTGAAGATGGGCAGGGAGGGGGCCTGGCGTATGGGCTCGGGGAGTTTGTTCCACGCATGGGGTGAGGCGAGGCAGAAAGGGCAGAGCCTGGAGTTGGCGGTGGTGGAGAAGGGTACTGAAAGGAGGGATTTGTCTTGAGAGCGGAGGTTACGGGTAGGAACGTAAGGGGAGATGAGGGTTGAGAGGTAAGGAGGGGCTGCAGATCGAGTACATTTGTAGGTTAGTAGCAGAAGCTTGAATTGAATGCGGTACCTGATCGGAAGCCAATGAAGTGACTTGAGGAGAGGGGTGATATGAGTGGATCGGTTCAGGCGGAAGATAAGACGTGCAGCAGAGTTCTGAACGGATATGGTCTAAGTACACAATTCAGAGGCAATATAGCACCAGGGACCTTCAAGATTGAGACCACTGGGGGAGTAAGGGGAGGTCATCCCTGATTCCCTCCAGTGGTCATCTGGTCAGTTCGGGCACTTTTTTGATGCTTGGTCGTGAAACAAAATGGACCAAGTAAAGTCGCCCAAGTGTTCGTCAGGGACCCCCTTCTTTTTTCCATTATCGGCCGAGGAGGCCCATCTCCTAAGCACGCCCCAGTCCCGCCTTCGCTATACTGCCGACACGCCCCCGTGAACTTTGGTCGTCCCCACAACGGAAAGCAGTTGAGGGCGCCCAAAATTGGCTTTCGATTATGCCGATTTAGCCGACCTTGCGAAAAGGACGCCCATCTCCCGATTTGTGTCGGAAGATGGGCGCCCTTCTCTTTCGAAAATTCACCTGATAGACAACAAATACTTGTGCCACCCAAATATGCAATTAAAAAATTTAAACCTAACAATGAATATGAGCTGTGTTACAAGAACATAGGTGCAGTATCCAAAGGAGAGTGTGCAAGGTCTGTGAAACAAAAGAAAGGCAGTGAACAACGTGCATTAATCACAGAAATGATGATTACAACAAACAAAACAAAACTTTCTAAAGAAAGGTTTTTTTTTTTTTTGTGTGCTGTAATCAGCATTTTATAGATCCCTGATGCAGGTGTTTAGTGCCAAAATACAGCCCGTGTTGGGTCCATGAATAAAGGATTACTTCTATCTGAGGCCCAGATGCACAAAACCTAACGAGCCCACAACTTGTGTTTTAAACTGGTTCCAGCCAGTTTAAAACGCAAGTAGTTCACCCCGGGCATGCACTAAGGGCATTTTCCCTGCCACGGTAGCAGGCAACGAAAACGGAATGCAAATGTTTGAAAAGCTATTATAATGAGCTGCAGTACCGTTGCAGCCCATTATAATCAGATGCACTACCGTTTTTCCGATTCCCTTACCGTAGGAACCCTAACGAGATGTCTGACCTCTTGTTAGGGCTCCTGTGAGGGAATCGGAAAGGAAAAGGGCCCCCAAAAAAGGTTAAAAAGAAAAAAAAAAAAAGCAGGGAGCGCATGTGAGGGGCATCCTTTAAGGACGTACTCTCCCTGCACTTCTGAGAGACGTCTTTTTTTTTTTTTGCAGTTTTTTGTTCTGCCGGCGCTCGTGTTTTTTTCCCCCCTTCTTGAGAGTCTTCGCCGCGCCACTTACCCCTCCACAGCGAAAGTTTTCTATTTTCCTGGTTGCTGGAGAATCAGGATGTCCCTTTAGATTAGGCTCCTCTTCCTGGTCTCTTCAGCCAATCAGAGCGCGTTTCGCTGACAACAGCCAGCTAAGCCCGCTTTGATTGGCTGAAGAGACCAGGAAGAGGAGCCTAATCTAAAGGGACGTCCCGATTCTCCGACTCAGGTACCGAAGGACTAGAAAATGCAAGTGAGCTACAACGAGTAGCTCATTTGCATTCCCTATCATTGATGCATTCCCGTTCCCTACCGATTCGCTATGGAATCGGTAGGGAACGGGAATTACCAATGTCTTTCATGCATCTGGGCCTGAATCCTGAAGGCCCTGGGTGCTGTTTTCTTGTTGTTCCCTCCTTTTATCACATCAGGACTTGATGAGCATTGCTGCTCAATATTTGATGTAGAAGGAGCCGCATTCCTCTGGATGTTCGTCAACCTACTTCTGTTGTAAAATTTAGAAAGCAGCTTAAGGCACATTTTCATCCTGTTGATATGCTGTTTTCATGATTGCTTCTCACATTTATTTATTGCATTTGTACCCCACATTATCCCACCTTTTTGCAGGCTCAATGTGGCTTACAGAGTAGGTTATGATAAAGACAGTGCCTAATTTAAATACAATTGATCAAAAGCAGAGGTAAGAGAGGTGGTAGTTGGGCAGAAGCTTGTGTTTAGGTGTGTTTGGGTGAATTGGGGGAAGAGTTGTATCATTGATGGAGACTTTTGTAAGCTTTGTTAAAGAGATGCGTTTTCAAAGCTTTGCGGAAGCTGGTTAGATTATTCGTGGTTTTCAGGGTTTTGGGTAGTGCATTCCAGCACTGTGTACTTTTGTATGCAAAGGTCGTGGCGTATGCTTGTTTGTACTTCACTCCTTTGCAACTGGGAAGGTTCAGGTTTAAGAATTTGCAGGCCGATCTTTTGGCGTTTCTGGGCGGCAGGTCTACTAGGTTTAGCATGGGGCATCTGCGTGGATGATTTTGTGCACGGTTGTACATAACTTGAATTCAATTCGTTCCTTGAGCGGAAGCCAATGCAGTTTCTCTCTCAAGGGCTTCGCGCTCTCATATTTAGGTTTTCCAAAGATGAGTCTGGCTGCTGTGTTTTGAGTTGTCTGGAGTTTTTTTATGGTCTGTTCTTTACATCCTGCGTACAAGGCATTGCAGTAGTCCAGGTGGCTTATAACTAGTGACTGGACTAGGGTGCGAAAGATATTGCCTGATTTGTCTTGTTTATTATGTGCTTATTTATGGATTTATTGTAACCTGCCTAGAATGGTAGGATAATGCAGGATATAAAAAACTTCAATGAAGAAAAAGGCCACTAACCATTAGTTTCTGCTCAATATAGAAAAAAACTGTGATAAAAAACAACCAAAAATACCAGGACTAGGGGGCATTGTAAATTTAATACGAATCAGAGAAATTTGTTCTTCATTTAACATGTAATTAAACTCTGGGATTCATTGCCAGAGAAAATGGTAAAGGCGGTTAGCTTAGCGGGCTTTAAAAAAGGTCTGGACAGCTTCCTAAAGGAAAAGTCCATAGGGATAAGCAGCATAAAATTTATTGAACTTTTTCCCAGATCTTGCCAGGTATTTGTGACCTGGATTGGCCACTGTTGGAAACAGGATGCTGGGCTTGATGGACCTTTAGTCTGTCCCAGTGTGACAATACTTACGTACTGCCAGCATGTTCAGGAAATGAGAGTCAACACTAAATATCTTTTGGGGTGGCGGTAAAAGAGCCTCAGTAAATGCCGAAACCAAGATAATGTTCCAAAAGAACTATACACAGCGAACATCCTTGGTTCGGCTACGTTCAATCATCGGCTTGACCAAAAAACCTCCAATTGTTTAGTTGTATAATTTTTCTTTAATAATCTCTTTTTATTGTTATTTTTGATTTTAGTTTTATTCATTTTTTTCTCCTGTCAACCTGAGCAAAATTATCAGGTACGGTTAACATCTGCATCTGTACCAGTCATTTTTACTGCATGAAGCGAGCATAAGAGAGACTGAGGGAGACTTATCTTATTTTCAGACCATCCCAACAGGGAACCCGTTTCACGTCCGCTTCTTCAGGAGAAGTCCTGGAGCAGTCTCATACTCAGTGACACCGCTCTCATTATTTGAAGCTCGGCAGCTTATAAAATTTCTATCCTGCAATATCCTCGGCCGGATAATCTGCACTTCCCCAGCTGTAAAGGCCTAAAATACAAGCTGACACATGCCACCACCTTCTCTTACGTGAGCACGCAGTTGTGGAATGAACTACCTACAGCCCTGAAAACCATTGACGAAATAAGTAACTTTCGCAAATCTCTGAAGACACATCTCTTCAACAAGGCCTACAAAGAGAATCCATAGCCTTACAAAACTACCTCACCAACCCACCCAGTTATGAAAGTCCACCTTCTATATTATCCTGCCCTACATCTTCCTTCTCTCTTCCCTTACCTAATCTTTGCACATTACTAATTGTATCTGATATCCTGGTATGACTATGTCATAACAAAACTCTGTAAGCCACATTGAGCCTGCAAATAGGTGGGAAAATGTGGGATACAAATGCAATAAATAAGTAGTGGAGGAGTGGCCTAGTGGTTAGGGTGGTGGACTTTGGTCCTGAGGAACTGAGTTCGATTCCTGGCACAGGCAGCTCCTTGTGACTCACATGGAATGTTGCTACTATTGGAGATTCTACATGGAATGTTGCTATTCCACTAGCAACATTCCATGTAGAAGCCTGCGCGGCCACATTGGTGATCTGCAAGGGCCGACTTCTACATGGAATGTTGCTAGTGGAATCTCAAATAGTAGCAACAGTGGAGGAGTGGCCTAGTGGTTAGGGTGGTTGACTTTGGTCCTGAGGAACTGAGTTCCATTCCCACTTCAGGCACAGGCAGCTCCTTGTGACTCTGGGCAAGTCACTTAACCCTCCATTGCCTGCTGCATTGAGCCTGCCATGAGTGGGAAAAGCGCGGGGTACAAATGTAACAAAAAATAATAATAAACCAATAAAATACAAATAAGAGTTCCAGCGATACTACCGTGGGAACGCTGCCGGATTGGCGCAATATGTGAATGAAAATTCCGTATGATAGATTTCATAATTGATGATGACATCTGGTAAGTTATAGGGGGAAGGATATAACCAGGGTTCCGAGGGAAAATATCTCCTCACAAGAAGAGGAGAAGCCAATAGGAACCTTTTGAAACACAGCCGTTAATTAAAGATATTGAAAATGCTATTATAATTATTCAAACAATTACAGACCCATGGGGGAAAAATACGATAATCTACAGAGCATGTATCCCCCTTTTTCCTTCTTTTATTCCTCCTTAGAAAGCAGAGATAGACAATATTTATTTATTTATTTATTTACTAGCCATTCAGCCCGTAAAAACGGGCTAGTATAGGAGGGGGGGGGGTTGAAAGGCCCCCCACCCCGCCGCCGAGTTCTCCGCTGCCGCTCCCCCTCCCCCTCCGAGTTCATCCCCCCCCCGGAGCTGTCGCCACCCACCTTCCACCCGGTCGGGCCCTCGCTGCGCTATTGAAACAGTGAGGGCACGCAGCACACAGCTCTACTGCTGAGCTGCCGTGGCCTTCCTTCTTCTCTGCCTGTGTCCCGCCCTCGTGTGACGTAACGTCGTCGAGGGCGGGACACAGGCAGAGAAGAATGAAGGCCGATGGCAGCTCAGCAGAGCTGTGTGCTGCGTGCCCTCGCTGTTTCAATAGCGGAGCGAGGGCCTGACCGGGTGGAAGGTGGGTGGCGGTGGCGACTCCGGGTGGGGGGAGCGTTAGCGATGGCGGTGTCCCTCGCAAATGCGCAGTAGAGACCCTCTCTGTTCCACCCTCGTCATCACGTATCGACGCGGGGGCAGGGCAGAGAGGGTCTCTACTGCACATTTGCGAGTGAGTACGACACTCGCCATTTATATATACTGATTTGTAGCATTTGTACCCTACATTTTCCCACCAATTTGCAGGCTCAATGTGGCTTACATTTGTCGTAATGGCGACTGTCATTTCCGGGTAACAGTTACAAATGATATAGCGTTAAGATGCATACATACATGGTAACATACATGGAACAGATCATGGTATATTTAAATACCATGTTCATACATACATGGTAAAGAAGAATACAATATGGTATTGCATAAAGGTTCCTGAGTAATAAATTGGATTGGAACATACATTAGGTCTTCGACTATAGAGACAATATTCTAAGGTTTTCTCAAATTAGTTTCATTTATTTTTCTATAGTAGCTAACATTTAAGGACAGGGGGGGAGGGGATTCTGAGGCATAAAATGCATGCTGGACAAGCAAAGTGACAGGCTAACAGTTTAAGTATTCCTGTGGGTGTTAATTCTGGCAGGATCCTGCCTCACTAGTACCCACCTTAATGACTAGGCAAATGGGCCTGTTTGGTTAATCACGCTGCTCCTTCTGCTCTATCCAGTAAATGAGTCATGGATCCATGACCCCAGGAGGATGACGACTGGCTGAGTGTATGGGAATCACCAGCACAGAAATACACATGTGTAAACAAGATTTTTTGTAAATGCACCCAGCTGCTGGTCTTCACAACTTGACACAATGAAGTCATTTGTAATCTGCATAAAGAACAGAATGTACATTTCAATAGCTCTGTGACCTACGTTTTGACTTGCAATAGCCCCATTGTTTACCTCGGAGCTGTGCATTTTCTGGCTGTCTTTCATTCGGAAGATTTTCACTGTTTATATTATTGTTTTTGTCTAATTTGATATTCTTTCAAATGTGTAAATATTTTGGACCTACGGAGACCAAATAATGGAAAAGAGCACTGAAAGATAAGACGGGGGTTTTTAGGTGCAGATGATCAGTTTCCTCATGCTGTTCTTTCCTCCTTAGGGAAAATTTAAGAACGAAATTAACGTTGATCATAGTGGGACTTCTGTGGGAGGATTGTGCTTGGGCATGTTGTGCTCATGGCACAATCCTCCTGCACCCCACCAAACTGATCCACCCCACCAAGCACAGAGGGGCCTGGAGGTCCAGTGGATCCCCAGGCCCCTCAACCCCCGAGCACATACTCCCTCCCACACACTGAATGCCCTGCTGGTCCAGTGGGAGCCGTGACAGGGGGCCTGATGTGACAACCCCCACGAAGGCTAGCCCTTGTGGTCTAGCGGTGGGGGATCCCCCCAACCCCCTCTCCTCTGCAGGCAGCACCTGGGATGCACTGGGTGGGGCTTAACTTCCATATAAGGGAAGTTAAGCTCCACCCAGTGCATCCCAGGATGCCACCATTTTGAGGTGGCGTCCACAGAGAGGAGGGAGTACTAATCTCCTCCTCCAACTTAAGGGTACCAGGGGAGGGGGTAGCAGGTCCACCGGACCTCCAGGCCCTCTTGTGCTTGATGGGGTTGGGGGACCTGGAAGAATGCAAACCAGGGTCTCCGCATTGCTCCCCAATGCCCTGGCGAACACTAATGTCAGCTCCGAGCTAGGATAGGGATTGCCACGAAAGCTGCGCTCTTGTTTGGCTCGCTGCCCACTGAGCATTGGGGAGGAATAGTTATTATTATTATTATTAGCATTTGTATAGCGCTACCAGACGCACGCAGATCTGAACACCTGATACAAAGAGACAGTCCCTGCTCAAAAGAGCTTACAATCTAAATAAGACAGACAGACAAGGCAGTTACGGGTGAGGGAATTAATGGGAGCTAAAAAGCAGCAGTGAAAAGGTGGGTTTTCAGCATAGATTTGAAAACAGGTAGAGATGGAGCTAGACGTACAGGTCCAGGAAGTCTATTCTAGGCATATGGTGCTGCGAGAGAAAAGGAGCGAAGCCTGGAGTTAGCGGTGGAGGAGAAGGAGGACGACAAGAGAGATTTGTCAAGCGAGCGGAGTTCACGGGGAGGAATGTAGGGAGAGATGAGAGTGAAGAGGTAATGGGGGGCTGTAATGACCCTGTTTAGCGTGCATTTGCATGCAATTTGCATTCAGAGCCGGCGAGCTTGTTGTTTCACAAGCTCGGTGGCTCTGTTCATCGTGTGCCAGCAAACGTGGATGCTAGTCCGGTGCTAATGGCCTCTGGTGGCCGCGTTTGCTTTTGATCATCTGGCTGTTAGTCTTCATGGTTGTTTACTGAGGCTTTTGGGGACTAGGCCCCTTCTGGCTTTGGACTGGGAAGGGGAGGGTTAGAACTTGTTTTGGAAGACCACTCTAAATCACGTTGTGGAATCACAACTAAACAAATATGTGTAACTAAATGACATGATTATGTCTCTGCCCTCTCAGGCTTTGAGTGATCTAATTTAATGCATTTGTTTGATATATTTTACATATTATGGTTTTATTGTGTATATGTTTTCAATTTTTGTAAACTGCTTCCAGTATCCTTTGCTCAGGGAAGTGGCTGGTACAGGGCGATTTAAGGAACAGCTGTGGCAGGCCCAGATCAACGAATGGCATCTATCAAAATTTTGGTGCTGAAGGTAGTTGCCTATGTCTAAATCTGAACCTGTTTGGAAAGTCAACACTTCACATACCCTCTAATTTTTCTTTTGAGAATTTAAAATACTTCTACACAGGGGTGGACTGAGAGTGTTCTGGGCCCCGGGGCACCGAGAGTGGTCAGGGCCATGGGGCAATGAAGGATGTCTAGGCCTCCCTGCCCAGCCTGACAACCCTCCTACCAACGCATTGCCCCCCCCCCCCCCATCACCACAGACAATACCCCCACTGCCCTGGTCCTACCT
Source organism: Microcaecilia unicolor (assembly GCF_901765095.1). NCBI lineage: Eukaryota > Metazoa > Chordata > Amphibia > Gymnophiona > Siphonopidae > Microcaecilia > Microcaecilia unicolor. The sequence continues at coordinate 26,349,523 of NC_044033.1, read as the reverse complement.
GAAGGGTCCTGGTGGTCTCTGCGGAGGTGGTGGTGGTGGTGGTGGGGAAACATGCTCTTTCCTGCCCGATGCACTGCTACTATTCCCCGTCCTGCCGGCGCCGCCATGTTTTCAAAATGGCGGCTGAGACTTCCTGCAGTAGTCTTGCGAGACGTCCGCAGGGAGTCTAGGCTGCCATTTTTAAAATACGGTGGTGCTGTGCAGGGGGAATAGTGTCAGCACAATGGGCAGGAAAGAACATGTCCGTCCGCCCCCCCCCCCGCAGAGGCCACTAGATCACTAGCAGCACTTTTTAAGGTGGGACCGGGGAGGGTGTAGTGTGCAGTGGGCATCTGGGCAGAGCCTCTGGGCCCTCGGGCACTGCTCGGTTGCCCGAATGGTCAGTCCGCCCCTGCTTCTAGAGTTTAAATAATGAAAATAACTGTTCATCATTACTTCTTTCATGGCTTCTTTCTTCTGGATGCTGAACTGAAGTAGACTCTTGCTTTCTCTACAGCGTCGTTGGCCTTCACTAGTGGGTAAAGATGTAAGCCAATCTAGAAACAGCTTAGGGCAGTGATGTTGAACCTTTTTCATCTCGCAACACTGACAAGGTGCATAAATTGTCAAGGCACACCATCAATTTTTAAAGGATATATAATTATATATTTCAATGACAGGCAGTTCTCAGGACACACCTAAGCCAGTTAACTTTTCAGGATATCCACAATGAATGTGCATGGACTGTCTCCATTTTATGTAAATACAGCATCTCACTGCACGACATCAAGGCACTTAAATGGAGGTACCCACTTATAGATTTGTCTCCAATGTACCCAAATTGTGTGCACAGTTGTACGATAGTGCATGTAAGACCACTTTCTTAGACAGTGTGTACTATTGAGTAACTAGTAAAAGAAGCCCGTTTCCAACAGAAAGGAAACGGGCGCTAGCAAGGTTCCAGGGCCCCCTCCCCCCTAACCCTCCCCCTCCTCCTCCTCCCCCCGACCCCTTCCCCCTCCCCCCAGGACCCCCCACCCTCTCTCATCTGAGGACCCCCACCCCCTCCCCCCTCTTGTCTCAGGACCCCCTCCCCCTCTCAGGACCTCCACCCCCTCCCCCTCCCCCCTCTCTCTTGTCTCAGGACCCCTCTCGTCTCAGGACCCCCCCCTCTCCGATTTCCACCGCCCAGCGCCTCCCTCCCTCTGTCTCTGTGGCCTCCAAGTGCAAGGAGGACGTGTGCGAGTGCCCCAGCCCTTCGTACATGGCAGCTGCTGTTTAAAAAGTTTTACCTCCTGCTCGGCCGGCAACACTCTAGTCCACCAAGTACAGACCCCACTTCAGACAGGCTGTGGTTCGCTGTTCCTCTGGTCCCGCCCTCATTTCCTGTTTATGGAAGGGCTGAAGCGGCTCCCGCGTTCCGTGTGCAGGAAGGGCTGAAGGTGCTCCCGCGGTAAGTTTCTGTGAGAGACTGACAGAAGCGTCCTCGAGATCAACGTCTCAGCCCTCTCTCGGTTCTTTTGGTCGGGCGCTTCCCGCCTCCCTGCTTCAAGTAGTAATGTCTCCTGACGTCAGGCAAGCAGGCTTCTATTGCGGGAGAGTGACGTCAGGAGATGGTTACAAACGCAGTGAGAGACATTGGAACGTTGCAGGAGCAAATTATTATATTAGATATTATGCATTATTTAATTATTTATTGGGATTTACTTACTGCCTTTTTGAAGGAATTCACTCAAGGTGGTGTACAGTAAGCATAAATCATACATAAGCAATAGACATTTACAGCAGTAAAAGTATTCAAATAATAATATCTATCTATCTATATGTTAACCATCTCTCTGACCGCATGTGTAACTTTCTTTAAATTAGTCACCATATTTTCTAACTCCTCTTACTCTCTTGCCTATCTATATGTTCCATCTTTGCTTATACCCTACCCTGTCAATTAAAATGTTCTATTACGTATTGTGTTGACATTGTAAGTAGTAGCGAGGTTTAAAAAAAGGTTTGGATGGCTTTCTAAAGGAAAGGTCCATAGACCATTATTAAAATGGACTTGGGAAAAATCCACTGCTTGTTTCTAGGATAAGCAGCATAAAATGTATTGTACTGTTTTGGGATCTTGCCAGGTACTTGTGACCTGGATTGGCCACTGTTGGGAACAGGATGCTGGGCTTGAAGGACCTTTGATCTGTCCCAGTACGGCAGTACTTATGCCATACTTTGTATTGTTATTTGAATATTTTTACTGTATTTGAATATTTTTACTGCTGTAATTGTCTATTGCTCATGTTTGGTTTATTCTTACTGTACACCGCCTTGAGTGAATTCCTTCAAAAAGGTGGTAAGTAAATCCAAATCCTATATAATAAAACGCACCTCCAACATTCTGAAGCTGACTGCATGGCTGAGGCATTCCTGCTCTCTGTATCCATCTCCTGAATTGACATCACGTACTTCCGGGTTCGTCACAAGCAGAAGTGACCAACCACACGAGGTTTCTCGGCTTCAGAATGTTGGAGGTACATTCTATTAAATAGGATTGGTCAGTTACTTGAAGCACAGCCAGAGCTCAGCATCCTGCACAGTAATGCTCAGACACCAGAGAGAGAGGGGGGGGGGGGGGGGCTGACACCAGAGAGAGGGAGGGAGGGAGAGGGGGCCTGACACCAGGGGGGGGGTATCTCTGTCACACACACACTCTCTCACACACTCTCTCTCTCACAGTCAATGTCTTTCTCTCACACTCACACACTGTCTCTCACACACTCAATGTCTCACACTGTATCACGTTCACTCTCTATGTGTCACACAGTCACTCACACACTCTCTTGGTCTCATACACTCAGTCTCAGAGTCTGTGTTTCACACACACTCTCTCTCACATATACTATATCTGTGTGAAACACACTCTCTCTCTCTCACACTGTTTCACATACACACTTGCACACACTCTCATTCTCACACACACACTCTCTCTCACAGACACACTCGCACCCAGACTCACTCTCTCTCTCACACACACACACACACTCGCACATTCACTCTCTCTCTCACACACAGTCACTCTCACATACACTCTCTCAAACATACACACTCCGAGGAAAACCTTGCTAGCGCCCGTTTCATTTGTGTCAGAAACTGGCCTTTTTTTTTTACTAGCAATAAATAAATAAATAAATACAAAGTACGTATACTTACAATCTCAACACAATCTGTAATAAAACATTTTAACATTAACATTTAACGAAATTGCCCCCAAAATGAAAAATCAGAATAAATCAAAAGAAAATCTCATAAATATGGGAATCTACACAAAACAAAATCTTTTGCTCTGCACACCCCTGCTTGCAGTTTCATTTACTCACATGCATGAGTGCTGTCACTCACACCATAAATGGGCGTGGCTAGCAGCATCGGCTAAAGTTAAGACATATTATTTTACTACCAACTTGTGCTACTTTAGCACGGGCCCCACTTTATGCAATGAGATCTAGGGCTTCTTTTACCAAGCGGCAGTATAAGGGGCCCTGCGTTGGCGTCAGCATGTGGGTTTGCCACACGTCGAGGCCCACTTTTACCGCTGCCGGTAAAAGGCTTTTTTTTTTAAGGAAGGAAACGGCCACGCTATAAGTTAAACACTTGCTGTGCGGTCATTTTCTGGGGGGAGCCCTTACCGCCTCCTGTGGTAGCCCGGTGGTAACTGGGCAGTGTGCAGTCCTGCCCGATTACTGCTGTGTGCCTCCGCCGCTCAAAGAAAAAACTTTTGACGCACTGGAAATAGTGTGCGGTGAGGGGGGGGGGGAGGAACTACTATTGGGCTCCCTGTGAGCCCGGTGGTAGAGCTGAATTCCCGCGCGGCAAGCCCGCGGTTGGCTTGCTGCATTTTCATCAACGGGCCTCCTAGTTACCAATAATCTGGATTAATGTGTGACAAGGCGGTGGCCCTAGCCAGAAGGTTGCTAGGCTGTATCGAGAGAGGTGTGACCAGCAGAAGAAAGGAGGTGTTGACGCCCCTGTATAAGTCGTTGGTGAGGCCCCATCTGGCGTATTGTGTTCAGTTTTGGAGATTTGGAAACGCAGACGGATCCTTAACAGGACCTTTGTGCATCTGGCTCTGAGTTTTTCCGTATTTCATGAATGCCAACTCTTTTGCCTTTATTTTCTCAGCCACTTGCTTGGATTTTCTCTTGCTTTTATTTACTCTTCTCACATAAAGGTCAGTAGCCATATTTATAGCTCCTTTCAGCCTGGACCACTGCCTTTCCAATTCTTGTATGTCCTCCCTGCCCATCAGCTCTTTCTTGAGGTACTCCCCTACTTTATTAAAGTCAGCATGTTTGCAATCCAGGACTTTGAGATTCGAGTGACTGCCCTCCATGTAGATGCCCATAGGAATATTATGGGCATCTACATGGATAACACACGCTAAAATCGCTAGTGTGCCTTTGTAAACAGGGCCCATAAATACATATGTATTGCCATACTGGGACAGACCAAAGACCCATCAAGCCCAGCATAGTGTTTTTCCAACATTGGCCAACCCAGGTCGCAAGTATCTGGCAGAAACCCAAACAATAGCAACATTCCATGTAGAACCCCAAAGAGTACCAAGATTCTAGAATTCTAAAGAATAACAAGATTCCATGCAGAATTTCAAAGCATATAGCAACATTCCATTTAGAACCCTAAAGAGTAGCAAGATTCCATTCAGAATCCTAAGTATATAAGTGTTGCCATACTGGGACAGACCAAAGGTCCATCAAGCCCAGCATCCTGTTTCCAACAGTGGCCACTCCAGGTCACAAATACCTGGCAAGATCCAAAAAAAAGTACAAAACATTTTATGCTGCTTATCCCAGAAATAAGCAGTGGACTTTTCCCCAAGTCAATTTTAATAATGATCTATGGACTTTTACTTTAGGAAGCCGTCCAAACCTTTTTTAAACTCTGCTAAGCTAACCACCTTTACCACATTCTCTGGCAACGAATTCCAGAGTTTAATTACACATTGAGTGAAGAAAATTTTTCATTTTAAATTTATTACTTTGTAGTTTCATTGCATGCCCCCTAGTCCTAGTATTTTTGGAAAGCGTAAACAGACGCTTCACATCTACCCGTTCAACTCCACTCATTATTTTATAGACCTCTATCATATCTCCCCTCGGCCGTCTTTTCTCCAAGCTGAAGAGCCCCAGATGCTTTAGCCTTTCCTCATAGGGAAGTCATCCCATCCCCTTTATTTATTTATTTATTGCATTTGTATCCCACATTTTCCCACCTATTTGCAGGCTCAATGTGGCTTACAGAGACCTGTTATGGCATCACCATTCCAGGATAACAGATACGGTTGGTGATACAAGAAGATTAGGGATGGGAAGGAAGATCTGAGCAGATAGGTATAGAAAGATGACTTTCAGGTTTGGGGTGGTGTTAGCGAGGTGGCATAGTTAAGTTATGGGTTCTCTTTGTAGGCCTTGTTGAAGAGATCATTTCCGTCACCCTTCTCTGTACCTTTTCTAATTCCTCTATATCTGATTGACCTTAGGACATTTTAAAGGGCTGCCCTGGAATCTGAGGTCATGCTACTACTACTAACTAGCATTTCTAAAGTGCTACTAGGGTTACGCAGCGCTGTACAATTTAAACATAGAAGGACAGTCCCTGCTCAAAGAGCTTACAATCTAAAAGACAAGAGAACAATCTAAAGACAAGTGAACAATGCTGCAGGATGAAGGCTGTGGGAACATAATATATAGAGATCTATGTTTATATTTATTACAATTTTCTGAATCGCTTTTTTTAATGAGTAATTAGTAACACAGTATATGATGTCAGTAAAAGATCCTTTGTTCTATCCAGTTTATCCAGTTGCACCACATTTATGTATTTATTTGATATTATTTAACTGCCTTTTTGAAGACATTTACCCAAAGGCAGTGTGCAGAAGATGTGGGTGGACGTGGGCAGCTTACATTATAGTAACAGTTCGCATTAATAAAAGTGGCCAGATGTCACTGTAACACACAATTAAAACAGTGCGGTAAACTTGGGACTTGGTAAATTAAATGATAATAATAATAAGCATCAGTTCTGTATACATAAAAACAGCACCTAAGCACATTCATCCTCCGGAAATATGATACTCACTATGTCAGCACAATACAAATGAAACATCTTAATAGGCAGAAAGGTTAAGAGCATTCGGAACAAGATGGGTAAGACTAAGGCATGAGCAGAAATATGAGTGGCGAGATTGAGGGTCAGTAATGTGTAACTTAAAGAAGATCAGTGGCGTTCCTAGGGGGGGGCGGTGGGTGCGGTCCGCCCTGGGTGCACGTCGCTGGGGGGTGCCACGCGCCTGTCGGCTCCGCTCGTTCCGTGCTCCCTCTGCCCCGGAACAGGTTATTTCCTGTTCCGGGGCAGAGGGAGCATGGAACGAGCGAAGCCGACAGGCGCGCGGCACCCCCCCAGCAGGTAAAAATGCACCGGGGGGGGGGGGGGGCATCAGCGATCCGCCCAGGGTGTCAGCCGCCCTAGGAACGCCACTGAATAAGATATGAAACGGGTTTCAGATGGTGTTCAGCAAGGTAGCCATGATGTGGCAGGAGTGACTGAGCAGTCAGTTGCTATTAACGGCTTGGGAGAAGATCCAGGCTTTCACCTGCTTCCTAAGCGAAGGGCAATCTTGGGTTTGGCGTAGCCCTTCTGAGGCTGCTCTCGAGGAGTTTTGCAGTAGATCCCAGCTGCCAATCATAAAAACTGGATAAAAAGGTAGATATCACTGCTTACCAATGCCAGGTTTTGCTTTCTTCCTCATTGGTTCACCACCATCCTAGGCAGATAAGTGGTCATTTTCTGTACCCCCTAATCTGCCTAGGATGGTGGGCAGTTTTCTGGAACTGCCATCACTGTACTTGTCACCTCTTTTGGATTTGACAAAGTTTCAAAATAAAAGTAAAAGCTGATATATATTTTTTTTATTTAAATTCTCAAAGTACCTGCATACAGGGCCATTCTGAGGTCTGTGTGGGTGCACAAGGAACAAGGGATATGAGGCACAGAAATCTCTTCTCATCCTTTGTCTCCTCTGCAGCGGCCATAGCAGAGTGGGGCATGGGGGCATGCGATGAAGCTACAATGTAGTAATTTTAAAACGAATCGGAGAAAATGTTTCTTCACTCAACGTGGACAAGAAATGGAAAAAGAGGTGGCGGAATAGCCATAATTTACAAATCCGAATTCACCATCACAACCACTGGTGAATCCACCTCACCACTACTCGAAATCGCCTCGACAAGAATCAATCACCCGAACCTACAAGGACACCTCAACACAATTTTATTCTACAGACCACCAGGAAAATGGAAAGACACCCAAGCGCAACTCATGGACTTCATCTCGAACACATGTGTCTCGGCATCCAATATCTTCATTATAGGAGACATCAACCTACATCTTGAAGACGACACTTCAAAAAACACACTAGAATGTAAAGAATTCCTGAAACTCTGGGACCTACATGCTCCAAACACCCAACCAACACACGAAAAAGGACACACACTAGACATCATCACGCACAAATTCGACCTAGACTCAACCATCCTACTTACAGACACAAGATGGATACCCACACCTTGGACAGACCACTATAAAGCACATGTTTCCCTTCTCTGGCGAAAAACACACGGAAACGCAATCAACAAAAACGAACGAACAACATACACTACGAGAGGAAAAATAGACCCTACAACATTCTGGCAACAGGTCTACCAAAATGAATGGCCAGCAAACACAGACACCGTACAATTCCTCCAAGATTGGGACAACATATGCAAAACAATATTAGACACAATTGCCCCAATCCAAACCAGAACATCGCACAGGAAAAAATCAAATCCATGGTTCACTGAAGAGCTGAAAGAACTCAAAACACAAGTTAGAAAACTAGAACGCGCTTGGAGCAAGAAGAAAGATGAACACACACTGAATGCATGGAAATCACTTCGGAGGAAATACAAATACACCATAAAACAGACTAAAAGACTACACTATAAAACTATGATTGGACTAAACTACAAAGACACGCACAAACTCTTCCACCTTGTAAATAAGCTGCTAGACACTACACCTGTTACAAACAATAACAAAGAAACACCAGGGGTCGACGACCTCGCGAAATACTTCAAAGAGAAAATCATACAACTAAGACTTAGAATACCTGCCAGCCCTACCGAATACACCACTTTCCTGAATTATCTAGACCCTGAAGACGGAATATACCCAGCAGACAGGATCTGGACCGATTTCGAAGTACTGCCAGAAGACCTTATCTTTAAAACGCTCAAAAGATACGCCAAATCCCAATGCAAATTAGATATCTGCCCAAGCAACCTCATGAAAACAGCTCCTCAACAATTCATATCAGACTTAACGAACCACCTAAATTTCATGCTACAAAACGGACTTTTCCCAAAGGAAAAAGGAAAAATCTTACTAACCCCAATACCCAGACACAAAGAAAAATGCTAGCGAAATAACTAACTACAGACCAGTTGCATCCATACCACTAATAACCAAAATAACAGAAGGAGTGGTAACCAAACAATTCACAAGTTACCTCGACAAGTTCTCAATACTACATGACGCCCAATCAGGATTCCGTTCGAATCACAGTACAGAAACAGTACTAACTACCCTACTGACCAAATTTAAGCAACGGATCGCAACAGGCTCCAATATACTCCTCCTACAATTTGACATGTCAAGTGCCTTTGACATGGTTGACCACGGAATTCTATTACACATTCTTGAATATTTCGGCATCGGAGGCAATGTCCTAAAATGGTTTAAGGGGTTCTTAACCTCACGCTCATACCAAGTCACATCAAACTCAACCACATCTGCTGCATGGACACCTGAGTGCGGAGTACCACAGGGATCTCCCCTCTCACCAACAATTTTCAACCTACTGATGACCCCACTAGCAAAACTTCTATCAAATCACAACCTTAACCCTTACATATATGCCGATGATGTAACGATATATATTCCTTTCAAACAAAACATCAACGAAATCTCCAACGAAATCAACCAAAGTCTACACATCATGAACACCTGGGCTGATGCATTCCGACTGAAATTGAACGCAGAAAAAACTCAATGCCTCATACTAACCTCCCAATACAACACATCAAAATTTACCGCCATCAATACACCCAAACTAAACCTGCCAATCTCAGAAAATTTAAAAATCCTTGGAGTGACAATCGACCGCCACCTTACACTTGAGACTCACGCGAACAACACAACAAAAAAGATGTTCTTCTCCATGTGGAAGCTGAAAAGAATAAAACCATTCTTTCCAAGATCTGTCTTCCGCAACTTGGTACAATCACTCGTACTAAGCCATCTGGATTATTGCAACTCACTGTACGCAGGCTGCAAAGAACAAATCATGAGAAAACTTCAGACAGCCCAGAATACAGCAGCCAGACTCATCTTCGGAAAACCAAAATACGAAAGCGCAGCACCACTACGTGAAAAACTACACTGGCTCCCACTCAAGGAACGTGTCACCTTTAAAATATGCACGTTAGTGCACAAAATCATTCATGGTGAAGCCCCTGCATACATGTCTGACTTAGTAGACCTGCCACCCAGAAACGCCAGAAAATCATCCAGAACGTTCCTCAACCTCCACTTCCCTAAGTGCAAAGGCATAAAGTATAAAGGATTACATGCATCAACCTTCTCCTACAAAAGCACGCATCTCTGGAACGCACTGCCACGCGGCCTGAGAGCGGTCTACGAGTTGACAGACTTCCGCAAACGATTGAAGACCTATCTCTTCGAAAAAGCATACCGCAAGGATCAAAACATATAAATCCCATATACATCACAACAATGCCTCAAGACATTACCTCACGAACTCCACTTCCACGTACTCTCTCCTTTCCAACAATCTACCCATAGATAAAAACTGTTTACCCCATCGCTCTCCTGCTATTATTCCATCACCGTAGCAATTCCCCAACGTCTTATCCTATAGTTTCTACGTACCAAAGGTGATTGATCTGACTCTATCTTCTTAACTTTTCACAATGTAACCCATAATCGCAATGTAACAAACTGTATTTCCATTATTTACAATGTATTGTAAGCCACACTGAGCCCGCAAATAGGTGGGAAAATGTGGGATACAAATGCAATTAAATAAATAAAATAAATAATTAAACTCTGGAATTCGTTGCCAGAGAATGCAGTAAAGGCAGTTAGCTTAGTGGAGTTTAAAAAAGGTTTGGACGGCTTCCTAAAGGAAAAGTCCATAGACCATTATTAAATTATCTTGGGGAAAATCCACTATTTCTGGGATAAGCAGTATAAAATGTTTTTGTACTTTTTTGTGATCTTGCCAGGTATTTGTGACCTGGATTGGCCACTGGTGGAAACAGGATGCTGGGCTTGATCAAGGGCTTTCTTACCACCAGAATGTACCAAGTAAAATCAAACTCAACTATATCACCTCCTTGGAAAGCAACCTGCGGAGCACCTCAAGGATCACCATTATCACCAATACTCTTCAAGGTGATGATGATTCAACATGTTTACAAAACAATGTAAGCCACATTGAGCCTGCAAATAGTGGGATAATGTGGGACACAAATGCAATAAAATAAATAAATAAATAAATGATCCCACTGGCAAAGTCCTTGTCCAATCGAGGTCTCAACCCATTCATCTATGCAGATGACGTTGCAATCTACATTCCCTTCAGACAGGACCTGACAAAAATAACCAATGAAATTAATGATGGCCTCAACATCATGGATTCCTGGACAAACTCAGTCCAACTGACACGGAACACTGAAAAAACACACTGCCTCATCCTCTCATCACAACACAACAAGTACATTTAGCACAAAACACCCATAATCCAACTTAGATGTCATATCGAAAATGCCTCTCCAAGTGCCATCTCATTTCTTTTGGGTCAGAACGCCCACCATTTGGTAGCCTCTTTCTGAATGTTGATTTCTCTGCATATGTTCATGAAGAGATAAGGCCTCCAGAATTGGACAGAAGTCTCACCCCTGACCTAGGCATTATCACCTCCCTTTGACTGCTGGATATGTATGCCCTGGCTGTGGCTACCAGTGGCGTAACTATGGGGGGGGGGGCATGGGGTCCTGGGGTATGCCTTTTTAAACAGGTTATAGTGATTTCCGGAAGGTTTTTTTTTTTTGTTACATTTGTACCCTGCGCTTTCCCACTCATGGCAGGCTCAATGCGGCTTACATGGGGCAATGGAGGGTTAAGTGACTTGCCCAGAATCACAAGGAGCTGCCTGTGCCTGAAGTGGGAATCGAAATCAGTTACTCAGGACCAAAGTCCACCACCCTAAGCACTAGGCCACTCCTCCACTGTTGCTACTATTGGAGATTCTACATGGAATGTTGCTATTCCAACATTCCATGTAGAAGTCGGCCTTGCAGATCACCAATGTGGCCGCGCAGGCTTCTGCTTCTGTGAGTCTGACGTCCCGCACGTACGTGCAGGACGTCATACTCACAGAAACAGAAGCCTGCGCAGCCTTCTACATGGAATGTTGCTAGTGGAATAGCAACATTCCATGTAGAATCTCCAATAGTATCTATTTTATTTTTGTTACATTTGTACCCTGCGCTTTCCCACTCATGGCAGGCTCAATGCAGCTTACATGGGGCAATGGAGGGTTAAGTGACTTGCCCAGAGTCACAAGGAGCTGCCTGTGCCTGAAGTGGGAATCCAACTCAGTTCCTCAGTTCCCCAGGACCAAAGTCCACCACCCTAACCACTGGGCCACTCCCCCTAGTGGGCTCCCTGCAAATTTTGTCCGGGCCCCTGGTTTGGCTGGCGGGGGTCCCCAACCCCCGCCAGCCAAAGCTTTCTTCAGCAGGACGTCAGACTCAGAAACCAAACGAAGGAAGAAGACTTCGGCTGGCAGGGGTTGGGGTCCCCCGCCAGCAAAGGTAGCAGACGGCGATGGCGGGTTGACGGCGGGAGGGGGGGGTTGAGAGGGTCATCGGCAGGGGGGTCCAGGGCCAAATCTATGGGAGCCCAGGCCCCTGTGACCCCATAGTAGCTACGCCCCTGCCCCAAAATAGGCAGTTTTGTGTTAGGTGCTAACAGGCCATTGTCAGTGGCACTAACCAGTTAAGTTGAACAAGCAATATAACCGTCCAGGAGCTGTTTCTGGCCAGTTACATCGTTTTGAATATTGACCCCACTGTATCTATGTTAGCAGGATTTACTGCTGGTTTCTTTTTTATGCGTTCAAGGCTTAGAGTATGGCTCAGTGTTTAGAAGATAGGGTTTAAGCATGTTTCTCTTTCGTGGTAAATAATTAGAAATGCCAAGTCAAATATTTCGAAAGTTTCAAGTTTTATTTCATGCTTTATTTAAATTTACTAATCCGCCAGTTGGAAATACTATCTAGGCGGCTTACAATAAAGTCAAAATTAAAAGCAGAATATAGCAAGATGTACATACAGACAGACAGCGACTGTAAGGAAAGGGGGAGGAATTCCATTTTGTTAAGAGAAAGCAGGGGAGGGGGAGAAGGATAGGGAAGCTCTTAATAACTCAGCCGGGGATCTTGTGCTTAAAGATTAGTTAAAAGCATCTCGAAAAAGAAACGTTTTGAGGTCCGATTTAAAAGTGGAGAGTGAGGTCTGAAGCCGCAAAGAGGTGGGCAGGAGATTCCAGAGATGTGGCCCTTGAACTGAAAACATTGAAACTCAGATATGTTCGTTGCGGATTTGTTTATAAGTGGGAATGATAAGTAAATTTTGATCCTGAGAACGAAAAGAGCACGATGGAGAATATGTAAGCAGTAGGCAGAAAAGGTACAGGGGCTCTTTAGAAGTTAAGACCTTAAATTCGGTAAGTAGTAACTTATTATGAATCAGGGGCGTAGCTACGGGTGGGCCTGGATGGGCCCAGGCCCACCCAGTTTAGCCTCAGGCCCGCCCGCCCAGAAGCAGATCCTTATTGTGACCGTCTCCCGCCCCTGCTGCAGCGCTTCATTTAATGTTGTCGGCGCTGCCGTTACAGTTTCCCACCCCCGCGGCGGCGCTTTACACTTTACCTAACAGCAACGCTACAGATGCAGCGCTGATGACTGAGTCCGACGTCCTGCTCCGGGGCCTTCCACGCTGATGTAACTTCCTGTTACGGAGGCGGGACGCAGAAGGCCCCGGAGCAGGACGTCGGACTCGGACGTCAGAGCTGCATCTGTAGCGTTGCTGTTAGGTAAAGTGTAAAGCGCCGCCGCGGGGGTGGGAAACTGTAACGGCAGCGCCGACAACATTAAATGAGGTGCTGCGGCAGGGGTGGGAGAGGGTGAGGAAGTCAGTGGGGTACTGCGTGCTGGCCCAGAAGTAAGGGGAGGCAGGGAGGGGAGAGAACAGAAGGGTGCTGGACTTGCCAGGGGCAGAGGGTTGGAGGGAAGGGAGAGAGGTTTTGGGATTTGCAGAGGGGAGGTTGGAGGGAAGGGAAGAGGTTTTGGATTTGCAGAGGGGAGTTTGGAGGGAAGGGGAGAGATTTTGGATTTGCAGAGGGGAGTTTGGAGGGAAGGGAAGAGGTTTTGGATTTGCAGAGGGGAGTTTGGAGGGAAGGGGAGAGATTTTGGATTTGCAGAGGGGAGTTTGGAGGGAAGGGGAGAGATTTTGGATTTGCAGAGGGGAGGTTGGAAGGAAGGAGAGAGGTTTTGGGATTTGCAGAGGGGAGGTTGGAAGGAAGGGGAGAGGTTTTGGGATTTGCAGAGGGGAGGTTGGAGGGAAGGGAAGAGGTTTTGGATTTGCAGAGGGGAGTTTGGAGGGAAGGGGAGAGATTTTGGATTTGCAGAGGGGAGGTTGGAAGGAAGGGGAGAGGTTTTGGGATTTGCAGAGGGGAAGTTGGAGGGAAGGGAAGAGGTTTTGGATTTGCAGAGGGGAAGTTGGAAGGAAGGAAAGAGGTTTTGGATATATAGGGGGGGTGGAAGGAAGGGGAGATGCTGGATATGCAGGGGGGGGGTGGAGGGAAAGGGGAGAAGTGCTGGATATGCAGAGGGTTAAAGTGAAGGGGAGAGGTGCTGGACATGTATGGGGGCTGGATGAAAGGGAAGGAGGTGCTGAACATGTAGGGGGCTGGATGAAAGGGAGAGAGATGCTGGACGTGTGGGGGGGGGGGGGGGCGGAAGGAGAGGTGCTGGATATGCAGATGATGATATGCAGAGGGAAGGGAGAGAGATGCAGGGAGAAAGAGCCAGATGCATAAGGGGAAGGAAAGAGAGGAAGAGAAGCTGGTTGGGGGGTGGGTTCAGAGAGGAGAGGGACACATTGGTGTGGAGGAGGGAGAAAGGGGACATAGGGAAGTATACAGATACAGAAGGGAGATGATGGGCATTAGGTTGGAGCATGGGGACAGGGACACAAATGTGAGATGCTGTATGGGGATAGCACATGGGCACGGAGGGGTAATGCCTGACCAAGGGGGGGGAAGGGGACGGGGATATGGAATAGAGATAAAATGCTGGACACTGGCGAGGGGGGTATATGGACACGGGGGGGGGGGGGAAGATACTAGACAAGGGAGAGAATAGGAACGCAGAAGGGATATGCTGGGCATGGGGTGCATAGATGCACAGAGGAATGATGATGGATGAGGGGATATGAACACAGGGGAGATAATGAACAAGGAAATATAGGAAAACAGAGATGGGAGATGGATGATGGACATGAAGAAAGTAGAAATGTCAAATAGGAGACCCTGGCAAGTGAGTTAAGAGAAGACAGAGGGAAGCAGAAACCAGAGACTGGGACCAATATGATTTGAGAAAAAATGACCAGACAACAAAAAGGTATAAAAAAAAATATTTTATTTTCAATGTTGTGAATATAATATGTTGGATTTGGAATGTACATCTTGCCAAAGTTGATGGTAAACATGGCTGGGGTCCAGGACAGAAATCTAGGAAAGGACCCCAAAGTCCATTACCAGGCTGCGCCTTCAGCTTCCAGCATGCAGGCTTTCTCTGGCCAAGGAACCAACCCCTAACACCATCCCTGGCATGTGCCATCTTTATATTTTGCACAGGAGCAAATGCCTTTCTTTCTTGTTTCTCTGGTGTTGTACTACATGCAAGGTCTAGTTTCTTGGGGTTTCCGTTTAATTTATATTTCTAGAGTTTGTGGTCACTTATTCTGTATTTGGCATTTGTGTCTTGTGTGTGTGACTGAGGTATTCTGTTAGCATGAAGTTTCCATGTAGCATTCTGTAGTAATTTGGTTTGTTCAGCTTTCCTGATAAATGTATTTGTATTTTAGGGCCCTACTATAATATTTAAGGCACTTCTTTTTCATAGGTAGGATCTTTGTTTTTGGAAGTTAGTGTTGGCATGGTAGATTTGCTCAAGGGTCTGAGTGACTTTTGTTTTATAGATTTTTTTAAAGTTAATTTATAATATGTCTGTAATTGAGATTACACTAGAAAACAAAATTTCTTTATATGATGAGTTTTATGGAGAATTGTCCTTGCTGTGCTCTGTATCCATTGTTGGTGGAGGGCCAGGAGGTTCTCTGGATGCAGAATGTGTTTGGCTTCAATACCATATATGTGTTGGAGGACCATGGCTCAGTGGGGCTGAATAGTGCAGTCTATTGTACTTCCCTTAGCTCTAAATTGGCCTGCAGCCACTGAAGCCTGCACTGCAACCCTCATTGAAGTTATGGGGAGTGGGGTAGGGACAGAGCATGGGTGCATCAGGTTTGCTGTTTTTTTTCTTTTTCAAAAACGTTGGCAACTCTAGTGCCCACCCATCCAACCTGTTGGCCCACCCAAAAATTGCCTTCTGGCTATGCCACTGTTATGAATAATTCGATGGGAGATAGGGAGCCAATGAGATGTCTTTAATAAACGTGTGATATGATCAAATTTTTGAGCTTTGTGAATAATTCAAATGACATTAAAGTGTGAGGAACATTTAAGGAGCATCCATATTTGACAGGACTTCCTCTTTAACAGACTGGCAATAACAAGAGGCAAAATAGAAAAAAAATATGCCTTGCTAAGAGAAAGTAAAAAGGCATCATATATAACTAATTTGTCATTAAGCTCTTGAAACTAAAACATATTCTTATTTTCAACCAGAAGTCCGTGGAGCCAATATTCAGCCGGCAACGGCCAGCGTGGTTAAAGGCCGCTGTCAATACTGAACTCGGAAATGTAATGCCACGTCATATCCGGCAAGCTGCATTGAATTTCTGGGTTCATTTTTGGCTGTCGGAACTTAAACCAGTTAAGCCAACATTCAGCGCTAACCAGTTAAGGATCCCTTTTACTAAGCCGCATAGGCGTGTACGCCTGTCTTACATGCACCAATTTAGAGTTACCACCCGGCTACTGCGGCTCGGGCAGTAACTTCAATTTTTATGCGCATCTGCTTCGCGCACTGGAAAACAATTGTAACAAGGTTACCGCGTGAGACCTTACCGCTAAATCAATGTGTGGCGGTAAGGTCTCAGACCCAAAATGGACGCGCGCCAATTTTTATTTTGCCACACGTCCATGTTTGACAAAAATTTTAAAAAGGCCCTTTTTTTACAGGCACGCTGAAAAATGAATCTGCGCACACCCAAAACATGCACCGACACTAGCGCAGCCCATTTTTCGGCGCACATTAGTAAAAGGGTCCTTAAATTCCTAGGGGTCCAGAGGGCGGCTACGAATCTGGGATAGGCATAAAGGAATCCTGTGCAGAAGGAATGGATCCACAGAAGCTTAGCTGAAATTGGGTGGCGGGGGGGTTGGTGGTTGAGAGGCTAGGATAGGGGAGGGCAGACTTATACGGGGTCTGTGCCGGAGCCGGTGATGGGAGGCGGGACTGGTGGTTGGGAGGCGGGAAATACTGCTGGACAGACTTATACGGTCTGTGCCCTGAAAAAGACAGGTACAAATCAAGGTAAGGTATACACATATGAGTTTATCGTGGGCAGACTAGATGGACCGTGCAGGTCTTTTTCTGCCGTCATCTACTATGTTACTATATGTTACTATGTTACTATGAAATTGGTAAACGGTCTTGAATGCAAAAATTATAGGGACAGGCTTATGAACCTCAACATGTATACGCTGGAAGAGAGAAGGGAGAGAGGAGACATGATAGAAATGTTTAACTATCTCAACGGCATTTATGTACAGGAAGAGAGCCTTTTCCAAATGAAGGAGAGCTCTGGAATGAGGGGGCACATGACAAAGTTAAGAGGGAATAGGCTTAGGAGGAATCTAAGGAAGTATTATTTCACAGAAAGGGTGGCGGAGGCATGGAATGGCCTCACGGTGGAGGTGGTGGAGTCGAGGACTGTTCCAGAGTTTAAAAAGGCATGGGATAAGCACGTGGGATCGCTTAGGAACAGGAAGAATTAGGGGTTACAGAGGATGGGCAGACTGGATGGGTCATATGGCCTTTATCTGCCGTCATGTTTCTAAGGATAGGACTGCTATTTATGCAGTCCTATTTAACCGCTAAATCCAGCGCTGAATATCGGCGCTATCCGTCAAGATTCAGCGGAGATAACTGGGGACCTCCCCCTGAATATTCACGGTTAGCCAGCTAAACGCTATTTAAGTGGTCAGCGGCCATTGCTGACTGGTTACATAGCGCTGAATGTCGAAGAGCAATGCTTTTGTTCCTTCAGTACAACATGAAGGCTTTGCAGAATTCGCACAGTGTGCCAGGTTCATTTTTAATTCCCTCTTAACTATTAACTTCATTAGGTCTAGCCATTTTAGCCCGAGAAGTGTGTGCTAATAATTTCCTGCAGACAGCGTGTGATTATTTTAAAGTGCACTGGGTAAAGTCAGCAAATGTTTATGATTAAAAGTGCTGCTTCATCGCAGTCTAGAGCTGCCCACACACTATTTCCATTTGCAAATGGGTTAAAAATCTAGAAAAATAAGATATGTTGGTAGGTAAGGGATGAGGAGTCAATTCAATCACATGTCCCACTGTCCTCCTGCATTGTTTAATTCATTTTTCAAGTCAGGATCTCAAAATAAACTCAGTCCATTTCCACCTTAGTATAGTTGCTGCGTACCATCAGCGTATGTACAAGGTGAATTGACTTCTTCACACCCCCGAGGCCCAAGATGTATGAAAGATCTTTCCACCTCTGTACTCTATACTCTATACTTACCTGCCCAACACTTTACTTCTCTCTCCCCTTACTTAATCCTTGTATATTACTAATTGTATCTGATATCCTGGTATGACTATGTCATAACAAAAGTCTGTAAGCCACATTGAGCCTGCAAATAGGTGGGAAAATGTGGGATACAAATGCAATAAATAAATAAATAAATAAATAAAAAATTACCTCCCTTCTGTTTTCCAGTTTTAGCCTGTGATCTCAGTGTTATCCCTGTGAAGCCTTTATCTGAGACATCTGGAAGGTGTGCTGGTCTGAGAGGAGGGGGCTACAGGGAAAGGGAGACCTATGTGGCAGGGGAGGGGTGCGGAGACCCAGGTGGCCGGGGGGAGGGGGGTGCTGAGAACCAAAAAAGTTTGGGAACCCCTGGCTTAACGCATTTTAATGCGCGGTAAGCCCAAAACTAACGCTGTATCAAGAAGGGGTGTTCCCAATATTTCTCATTGTAGGTTGTATGCTAATGTTCCCATTAGCATGTGGTACCTGCTGAGAGTTAATATGGGACAACTTAGCACTTTCTATTTAGGAGGTGTGAGCAGGGGCGGCCTGACCATTAGGCCACCTGAGGCGGGGACCTCAGATGGCACTCTTCGGGGGGGGGCATCTCTTCACTCTTTGGGGAGTGGCCACCCTGTTCACAGCATTTACCTGTTTCGTCACCTTCCAAACCTGGCAGCGATTCCCATATGCTGCCCCGCTGATTCCCTTTACTGCGGCCGCCTCTCTGATGCAACTTCCTGTTTCGTCAGAGGCTCAGGCAGCTGCAGTAAAGGGAAGAGGTGGGTGCTGGTGGAAGGGCGGCGTATAGGAAATCGCTGCCAGGTTTAGAATGTTACTAAACAGGTAAATGATGCGATTTGGGGGGGGGGGGGGCAGCATCTTAACTCTGTCTCAGGCAGCATCTTGCCTTGAGTCCTGGCGGGGGTATAGGCAGCCAAAGACCTCATATACCTCACTTCAGACTCTTTTTATGACTTCCCAAGCTCCACATCTGCTGTCACTCTCCACAGCTTCACAAATTATTTCAACACCACTCCTTTGGGCTGGGCTTCTTCCCACTGGCGGGGACCTCCCTCCCCCAAGTGTCTCTGGAATCAACTAGCATTACTGATTCATTAATACCCATACCATGGAGTATTACACGAATATTGGCCCTTATGGACCTGATATGCAGTCAGCCTGGCCGGCTTGTACAGTGTAGGGTTACCATATGTCCAGATTTACCTTGACATGTCCTCTTTTTGACGTGACCTCTTCCACCTTCAGGGCAGGAAAAAGCCCTCTCTATCCTGCCCGGAGCGCTGCCCTGCATGCATCCTTCCTGTTCCTGATCTCGGCGCCGATTCAAAATGGCCACTGAGAGTTGACGTGACCTTGCGAGACTTCAACTCTCGGCGGCCATTTTGAATCGGCACCGAGATCAGGAACAGGAGGGATGCATGCAGGGCAGTGCTCCGGGCAGGAAAGAGGGGGATCTTTCCTGCTCCGAAGAGGTCACTAGACCACCAGGGCAGTAGTAAGGGAAGGGGAGGGGGGTGACGGGGAGGGGGACTGACAGGGTGTGTGACAGGGAGGGGGAGTGACAGGGTGTGTGACAGGGGGGAGTGGAAAATGTGACATGGGGCGGAACGAGGGCATGAAAGGGGACGGGGCGGGGTGTGAAAGGTGGTGGGGGTGGGGCTTGTGTCCTCCTTTTTGGGGGACAAAATATGGTAACCTTACTACAGTGCCGACATCATCAACCTTCCTTCTCCACCACTTACATTTTCTCTGCTCAGGGTAAACATCTCTCTAACTATCCAGTTAATTTTTGTATCTGAGAATATTGCCTTCTCACATTTCAGCTTTACATAAACCGTCTTATCAAACACTTCTGTGCACTATTTTCATTAGTAACTTGGGTAGAACTTGGTGCACTGCTACCGCCTGAGTTGTGTATGTGTTTTGTTTGCTTTGGGAAGACAAATTTGCTATACAGCTCAACACCATGAAGCTGCCTTTGATTTCAGTTATTGGTCTAATCTGAAACTAAAACCTTTTTTTCCCTAAGGAATAAGAAGAGTGCATTATGTACAACTAATGGCCTCCTTTTTGTCATTCCTAACCTCACACACCTTTCTCCTCCTGGAGGCAAAGTCTGGTGGGTAGGTTATAAAGGCACCAGCTGTTTTCCTGCACACACCTGTGAATTCCCATGGGCAGAGAGACTACTACTACTACTACTACTACTTAACATTTCTAGAGCGCTACTAGGGTTACGCAGCGCTGTACAAATTAACAATTAAGGACGGTCCCTGCTCGGAAGAGCTTACAATCTAAAGGACGAAATGTCAAGTTGGGGTAGATAAGTTTTCCTGAGAAGAGGTGTAGTGATTAGGTGCCGAAGGCGACATTGAAGAGGTGGGCTTTGAGCATTGATTTGAAGATGGGTAGGGAGGGGGCACGGCGTATGGGCTCAGGGAGTTTGTTCCAGGCATGGGGTGAGGCGAGACAGAAGGGGCGGAGCCTGGAGTTGGAGGTGGTGGAGAAGGGTACTGAAAGGAGGGATTTGTCTTGAGAGAGGAGGTTACGGGTAGGGACGTAAGGGGAGATGAGGGTAGAGAGGTACGGAGGAGCCGCAGATCGACTAGGATAAAGGTAACATTAAAAGGATTATAGGGACAAGCCACAGCAATCACCTCTCTGGCTCCATGCAGCACGGTAAGAATCATTCACCATAAACTGGAGAATAAGGTGAATAAAGTAGCTGCTCATTTTAATAATCATGGTAATCGTGGACATAGGTCGATTTTCAAAAGATTTTTCTAGCTAACTTTGGGGCTTAACAAAAGAGGGGAACTGAAACCTCAAAGATTTATCCAGCTAGTTAAGTACATTTTATCAAAGAAACTTGATGCTCACATATAATGTTCATGCATAGAGAGGCAGGACTGTAAGCATTCCCAGGACCCAGTGAAACTTTACTGGTCAACACTGATATTTAGCACTAGCTGACTGAATTTATGCTGGTAATTCCAGTCAGGGGGAAGGACTAAAGTTATCTGGCGTGACCAGGCTAAATAGCCCACAACAAGAGTCCTGACAAAATGACCCTGACAAAAAAAAAAAGGCCCAATACCTTATCCAGGGGTGTCCCAAGCAAAATGAAAAAGAAAATATGGAGGAAGGACTACTTAGCCATAAAGGACCATGAAGGGGAGGGTAATTAGCATTTCAGGAGGTATTTCCTGTGACTCTGAGGGGAAGGGCAGTAAATTCATTGCCAATTGGGTGTCAGCAATTCACATTTTCAGGAGTGCTGTTATTGAAAAAGAATCCCAGCTAAGCCTATATTTAGGGGCCCTTTTTAGGGTTACTGGGCGGGTAGCACACGCCAAATCGGCCCTACTGCCGGGGTAGCCCAGGAGCCTGGTGGCAAGTTCCAAAATTGGCGCATACAGTTTCCCGCGGAAGAAAGTAAATTTTCTATTTTCTGCCGCTGGGGCGTTCCCAGCAGTAATTGGCAGTGCAGCCACATTGCTGTACGCTGCCCAATTACCGCGGGGTTAGCGCATGAGCCCTTACCACCGAGTACATAGGAGGCGGTAAGGGCTCACGTAGCAAATGACCAGGCACTAATTTTAGACCGTGCCTGGCCATTATTGCCAAAACTAGAAATTTGGCTTTTTGGCAGATGCTCTCAGAGGCGGCCTGAGCGCTTGGGAAAATCACCTGCTAAAAAGTAGCGCAGTCTACTTTTTAGTGCGCCTTTGTAAACGGGCCCCTTAGTGAGGTACATAGATACCATTATGAAGGCACACAAAAAGTATGGTGGGAGGGCCTGGATGAACTAGATATTAAATTATTATCTGATCTCTGACCATCTTCAAATCTAGGCTAAAAACCCACCTCTTCGATGCTGCTTTTAACTCCTAAACCTAAACCTTCAACTGTCTCCTGTCCCTGATAGGTCCTGTCTGTCCTAACCCTTATCCCTTACTTGTCCTGTCTGTCTGTCATAATTAGATTGTAAGCTCTATTGAGCAGGGACTGTCTCTCAATGTTCAAGTGTGAAGCGCTGCGTACGTCCGGTAGCGCTATAGAAATGATAAGTAGTAGTAGTAGTATTTACCATTAACTTTCTCTTTTTCTTCATGTACGATTTCTCATTCATAATAGTTTTTCTAAATGTTAAACATCCATAGCTATCCCAGTATGTTTATGATACTGTATTGTAAAATTGGATTCTTACAACAAATTACTTTCTTATGCATTATTCTTTGTTATGCATCCTATACTGTTTATTGTAAGCCACGTTGAACTCAAACTTGGTTGGGATAACGTGGGATATAAATGTCACAAATAAAATAATAAAAATTCAGGAAAAGTATGGCTGAGGCCTAGTCAATCACAGAGTTGTGGACCTGTGGTTGGGTGGGATGTCCCATAACGGGCCCGTTCAAGCTGTTAGGTTTTCCCATATCTGCCAACAATAGGGGACTATTAGCCAGGGGTAATGTACAATTTGCCAGGAGATGGTTTTGCAAGCAATGTAATTCAGGTCAATACACATGGTGCCCAAGTAGCTTTAGGCATGTATGTTCAATACATTATTTATTTGTTACATTTGTACCCCACATTTTCCCACCTATTTGCAGGCTCATTGTGGCTTACGTGGTACCGTAGAGGCGCTTGCCAATTCGGTTGATAACAGATACAAAGTTATATTGTGGTCAGATGAGGTAGGTGTGGATCAGGCATCAACGGGTCGAAGGAAATGAAGATTATAGATTGTCCAGTACGATCATTAGTTATGCTGTGTTGCTGGGTGCTGGGATTTATGTTGGATCGGTGAGATAGGCCTTTTTGAAGTGCATATGGCTCCCCACATGCACTGCAAGATCACTAGGATCTGGTGCCCCCCCCTCCCAGTTTTTCAACAACAATAACCTCCTAAGGACCACAGTACCCAGACCAAGTAAGCTTCATGCCATGGCGCCTTGGCTCCACAGATACCTATTTAAGGAACAGATTGATTTTGTATATGCTGTTTATTTATTTATTGCATTTGTATCCCACATTTGCCCACCTATTTGCGGGCTCAGTGTGGCTTACAATACATTGTGAATGATGGAAATACAATTTGTTACAGTACGATTATGGGTTACATTGTGAAGATTTCTGAGAAGACAAAGTCAAAGTGAAAACATCATTTGGGGAATAGAACAATGGAATGTAACAATGGGGAAATGATAGGGTGATAAACAATGGCAAGAGAACATTAGGGTATAACAATTTTATCTGTGGGTAGAGTTTTAAGTGTGGTGAAAATACGGGGGAAGAGAATTCAGAAGAGAGTGTATTTTGCATGCTTCCCCCTTTCGTTGCAGAGCGGATTCGAGTTGTCATTAAAGCTGCTTCTGTATACCAATTTGAAGCTGTAACATAAGAAAAAATTGCAGAAAGCATAGCCTTTGGCGGAAAGGCAGGTCTGTTCACCCAGCCACCCTTCCAGGACATGATTAGCTTGCCTTTGGGCATGGTCTCCAAGAAGGACCTGGCAAATTCAGAATGAATTACAATCTGTCTTACCCTGAGGATGGCTTGGTCAACACTCTCATTATCTATACACTCCTGCAAAGTACAATATTCATCTTCAGACAATGCTATTGCAGTACTGTGTGCCCTAGACACTAACGCTATAATATCCCTTTAGTGTCCAATGTTCCCGTAATAAGCCATACGGGAACAGATTGACAGGAACATCGGACACTAAAGGGTTATCAAAGGTGGACATGGATTCTCGGTTTTGCTTATTGTCAATTCACGTTCCTTTCACCTATTGAGTTTCACAATTATGGTTGCTTATTATTTTGATGTGTCCCAATGGGCTGTGCAATATCTTGCCCATATTTTGAGAAGTTCTGCTCTTTCATTCTTTGGGTGACAGAACAAATAGCTGGGAAAGGCAGATTCATATGTTATTTACTTATTTTGCTGCATTTGTATCCCACATTTTCCCACCTCTTTGTCATTATGCCGCAATGACAATTGTCATTAACGGAATGAGAGGAACAGAGTATTGTTACAATTAAAGGTACATGAAATATCAAGAAAATTAGAGGTAGAGAAATAGCTAATATATATCAGGTGTGCAAAATGTAGGATACAGTATAGCGTTAAACAGTGCCGTAGCGAGGGCGGTTGACACCCAGGGCGGGTCGCCGCTGCGCACCCCCCCGGGTGCAGCACGGTGCCCTTCCCCTCGGCGCCCCCCCGGAGCACACCCTCCCCCCCCCAGAGCACATTCTTAATTGATGAAGAAGCGAAGAAGCGAGGGGCGGGCGAGAGCGCCGATCCGCCCCCGAGTCCATGTCGCTGGGAGCTGCGTCGGCTCCGTTGGTTCCTTGCTCTCTCTGCCCCGGAACAGGAAGTAACCTGTTCCAGGGCAGAGGGAGCAAGGAACCAACGGAGCCGACACCCCCCCAGCGGCATGCACCTGGGGCGGACCGCCCCACCGCCCCCCCCTCCTATGCCACTGGCGTTAAATAATAGCCAAATAAAGTAACCAAATTAAGGAGTTCAATGTTGATTGGTTCTAATACAGATATGGTAGTGAGTCTTTTATGAAGGATTCTTATTATAAGTCTCGTTGAATAAGCTAGTTTTCAGTGACCTCCTGAAGGCTGTCAGATTGTGTGTTGTTTTTAAGGCAATCGGCAGTGCATTCCAAAGTTGCGCGCAGATGTAGGAGAAGCTGGATGCATATAATGATTTGTATTTAAGTCCCTTACAGTTAGGGTAATGGAGGTTTAGAAAAGTACGTGAGGAACTGGATGACTTCCTATTCATTGGAAAAGATTATGCAGAGTGCTTCCATCTATTACTTGAAACACCGAACATGGTCAAATTCTGTCAAAAGAGTCCCAAAACTCAAATGAGCCTGCAAGTAGGTGGGAAAATATGGGATACAAATCAAACAAACAAACAAATAAATAAATAAAATCCACACACAAGTATGAAGGGTCCCAATACAAAATAAATATTTTTATAGGACCATCAAAAAGGTGGACTTATTCTCTCTCTCCAGTTTCTCCTGTGTATGCAAATGGAAACATACATAGGCTGCCATACCATTTGCCCTCATCGGTCCAACGTTTTAAACAGTGTGTTGTTTTTAAAAAAATGTTCTAATATTCGTCAACTTCAATATTCAGTAATCGCTTGTACTCTCTTCAATTTTCAATCAAAAAAGTACTTATCTTCCAATTATTTCTTCAGCTTCAGCTGCATAGCAAGTAGCTGCAAATCACCTTCACAGAAACTATTCCGACAAAGCGCCATGTTTCGCCATTCCGGCTGCATCAGGGAATTATTAGTTTCTCTTGAACTAGCTTATCGGCACCTCTCAACATAATCTGTGATGGCATATGGGACACCATCAAGATGCTGGATCTCTCCCTACAGCAAACTGTGAAGATATCTTCAGAGACGTCTGAGGTTATCCGGGTTAAGGTGAAAATACAGGGTGTTTAGATCTATTCTGTTAGTAACCTTTTTCCCTGGAACTGTTTCTGTTTACTAACCTGCGCTGTAGGCATGAAAATGTTTTAATGCTTGCTAACAATAGAGACACCCATAGGAATATAATGGGTGTTTCTATCGTTAGCACACGCTAATTTAACTTCAGATATATGTATAATAATTACTTCAGATATATGTATGAACAATTTCTACATAGTAACATAGTAAATGATGACAGATAAAGACCCGAATGGTCCATCCAGTCTGCCCAACAAGATAAACTCATTTTCTGGGTTCTAATGTTCATATATTTTCCTAGTTTTTCTTTTGTGACCACAAGGTGCCATAAGGACTTTTTGGGGGATTTTGCCCAAAGGTCTTGGTGATGGGGCATCATACTTGTTGAAATTTCCTGTTATATGTATTGTTAGCGCTCAAGAAAAAGATCTGGGTGTCATTGTAGATAATATGCTGAAATCTGCTCAGTAGGTGGCTGCAGCCAAAAAAGCAAACAGGATACTAGGAATTATTTGAATAAGACTAAAAATATTATTATGCCTTTGTATCGCTCCATGGTGCTTCCGCACCTTGAGTACTGCATTCAGTTCTGGTCGCCGTATCTAAAAAAAGATATAGCGGAATTAGAAAAGGTTCCAAGAAGAGTGACCAAAATGATAAAGGGGATGGAACTCCTCTCGTATCAGGAAAGGCTAAAGAGGTTAGGGCTCGTCAGCTTAGAAAAGAGACGGACGAGGGGAGATATGATTGAGGACTACGAAATTCTGAGTGGTGTAGAACGAGGAGAAGTAAATCGCTTTTTTTACTCATTCCAAAAGTACAAAGACTAGGGGACAGTCAAGGAAGTTACATGGAAATACTTTTAAAACAAATAGGAGGAAATATATTTTTTTCACTCAACAAATAGTTAAGCTCTGGAACTCTTTGCCAGAGGAGGTGGTAACAGCGGTTAGTGTATCTGGGTTTAAAAAAGGTTTGGACAAATTCCTGGAGGAAAAGTCCATAGTCTGCTATTGAGACAGACATGGGAAGCAACTACTTGCCCTGGGATTTGCAGTATGGAATCTTTCTACTCTTTGAGATTCTGAATGGAATGTTGCCACGATTTGGGTTTCTGCCAGGTACTTGTGGCCTGGCTTGACCACTGTTTGGAAAACAGGATACTGGGCTAGATGGACATTGGTCTGACCCAGTATATCTATTCTTATGTTCTTATGTAATGGTGGTGATTTCTTTCTTGAATGTAAGCAATTGTTGGAATCTCTGGTGGCTTGGAAGGGTGGTCCGAATGCGATGGTAGTCCCCTTTGGTTAACACATAATGTGGCTGTCACTTTATAGGATTCATCTGCCTTGTTGTTATGGTTTTATTTCTTTTTCTATATGTATATTTCCTGCTCGACTCCAGCAATATTGTGGACTAATGAATGATGTTTATTTTATTTCCTCTATTAAGTGGGTTTTCTGTATCTCTGTCTTTTTCTGATTTCTTTTTCAAGTGTATCCTTGAATGTTATATTGAAATTCTAAAATAGAAATGAAAAAAAAAAAAATAGAAGCCTTTTTCTGTTCTTCAAGCTTAATAGTTTTGTCTGAAATCCATTTCTGTTGCTGCTTTATAGGGAAGGGAACTGGAATTTGATATTCTGCCTTTCTGTGGTTACAATAGAAGCTGTTTACATATTATATACAGGTACTTACTTTGTACCTGGGGCAATAGAGAGGGCTAGGGGCCCTGTTTACTAACCTGCTTATTTTCGAAGGAGATCGCCGGCCATCTTCCGACACAACGGGAGATGGCTGGCCATCTCCTGAAGCCGGCGAAATCGGTATAATCGAAAGCCGACTTTGGCCGGCTCCAACTGCGTTTCGTTGCAGAGCCGGACAAAGTTAAAGGGGGCGTTTCCGCAGGGTATGGAAGGCGGGACAGAGGCATGACAGGGGCGTTGTTAAGACATGGCTGGCTTCAGCTGATAATGAAAAAAAGAAGGCCGGATCTGAGGAGCATTTCGCCGGCTTCACTTGGTCCATTTATTTTTAGGACCAAGTCTCAAAAAAGTGTCCCAATTGACCAGATGACCACCGGAGGGAATCAGGGATCACCTCCCCTTACTCCCCTAGTGGTCACCAACCCCCTCCCACCCAAAAAACCCCCCCAAAAAACCTTTTTTGCCAGCCTCAAATGTCATACCCAGCTCCCTGACAGCAGTATGCAGCTCCCTGGAGCAGTTTTTGTGGGTGCAGTGCACTTCAGACAGGTGGACCCAGGCCCATCCCCCCCTACCTGTTACACTTGTGGTGGTAAATGGGAGCCCTCCAAACCCCCCCAAAACCCACTGTACCCACATGTAGGTGCCCCCTTCACCCATAAGGGCTATGGTAATGGTGTAGAGTTGTGGGGAGTGGGTTTTGGGGGGGGATTTGGGGGGCTCAGCACCCAAGGTAAGAGAGCTATGCACCTGGGAGCTATTTTTATTTTTAATTTTTAGAAGTGCCCCCTAGGGTGCCCGGTTGGTGTCCTGGTATGTCAGGGGGACCAGTGCAGTATGAATGCTGGCCCCTCCCATGACCAAATGCCTTGGATTTGGCCGGGTTTGAGAAGGCTGGCCTTGGTTTCCATTATCAGCGAAAACCGAGGCCAGCCATCTCAAACCCGGCCATCTCTGACATTTGGCCGGCCCCAACCATATTATCGAAACGAAAGATGGCTGGCCATCTTTTTCGATAATATGGTTCGGGACCGCTGTTTGTGGCGCCGGCCATATAGATGGCCGGCGCTGTTTGATTATGCCCCTCTATGCCACGCTAACTTTTTAGTGCATGCTAAATCTAGAAATACCCATAGGAATATATGGGTGTCTAGTGTTAGCGTGTGCTAATTTCTTGCGCACACTAAAAGGTTAGCGTGTTTACAGCACGGCTTAGCAAACAGGACCCTAAGTGACTTGCCCAGAGTCACAAGGAGCTGCAATGGGAATTGAACTGGGTTCTCTTGGTTCTCAGGCTGTTGCACTAACCACTAGGCTACTCTTCCACTAGCAACATTCCATGTAGAAGCCTGCCCTTGCAGATCAGCAACGCGCAGGCTTCTGTTTCTGTGAGTCTGACGTCCTGCACGTACAGAAGCCTGCACGGCCGCATTGCTGATCTGCAAGGGCAGGCTTCTACATGGAATGTTGCTAATGGAATAGCAACATTAACATTCCATGTAGAATCTCGAATAGTAGCAACATTCCATGCAGAATCTCCAGTAGTGGCAACAGAATCTCAACATTCCATGTAGAATCATAAATAGGGAAAGGGAAATGGGACTTGATATACCACCTTTCTGAAGTTTTTGCAACTACATTCAAAGTGGTTTACATATATTCAGGTGCTTATTTTGTACCAGGGGCAATGGAGGGTTAAGTGACTTGCCCAGAGTCACAAGGAGCTGCAGTGGGAATTGAACTCAGTTCCCCAAGATCAAAGTCCACTGCACTAACCACTAGGCTACTCCTCCACTCATTCCACCAATAAGAGCCAACCCCATCAGTGATGTCACAATGGCTTGATTGCCCAATACTTGGCTCACTTCTGATATTGTGATGTCATAAGGGAAAGGGGTTTTTTGCAACTACATTCAAAGCGGTTTACATATATTCAGGTACTTATTTTGTACCAGGGGCAATGGAGGGTTAAGTGACTTGCCCAGAGTCACAAGGAGCTGCAATGGGAATTGAACCAGGTTCCCTTAGTTCTCAGGCTGTTGCACTTAACCATTAGACTCCTCCTCCAAATACTCCAGATAGTTGAAAACATAAATGGAAATATGTGTATACAATTCCCTTTAATACTTACCATAGATGAATATTTGAATAAACAATTTATTGTTGTGGCTTTACATCATTGCTTTAATCTTTTCACTTATAATGTAATTTACCAAGTGGCCCCATGAATATGTGGTTCATTTTCTTTCTCTTTTGTTGTATTCTTATCGATCGTATTTCCTGAATGTCCCGATGGAAAATTAACAATATTAAATTGTAATTTAAGACAACTGCCATCATTGGAGTTCAGCTTACTTTTCATTTGTTTTATAACAAAAATATTCTATCTATATATATACATATATAAAACGGAATAGAAACCATAGTTTTGAGTAAAAGTTGTCTTGTTTCACGCAGTAGAGTCCTTCTGATATAATCGTATGCAGAGAAAGTAAAATGTATAATAAAGAGATATGGGGTGGTGGGGAAGGGAACACCCTAGGGTGCTTGCTATCAGATGATTGTGTGAGGAGCAAGTAAATCATCCCCTATATAAACCCTGCAGGTAAAAGAGCTGTCTCTTCTAAATATGTAGCCTAAGAGATAACTGCAATGGCCAGTTGTAAATCAAGCACAGAGTCAAAAAGTCTACACAGGACCCCAGATCACCACAGAAAATGGCAGTTGGCAAGGAAACAGAAACTGA
This sequence comes from Microcaecilia unicolor, assembly GCF_901765095.1. Taxonomy (NCBI): domain Eukaryota; kingdom Metazoa; phylum Chordata; class Amphibia; order Gymnophiona; family Siphonopidae; genus Microcaecilia; species Microcaecilia unicolor. Next base: position 26,319,342 of record NC_044033.1, on the reverse strand, counting down.
AATCTCCTTTTCCATGAATATCATCTTTATGCTGACGACACCCAGCTTTATCTCTCCACACCAGACATCACTGCGGAAACCCAGGCCAAAGTATCAGACTGTTTATCCAACATTGCTGCCTGGATGTCCAACCGCCACCTGAAACTGAACATGGCCAAGACCGAGCTCATTGTCTTTCCACCCAAACCCACTTCTTCTCTCCCTCCACTCTCTATTTCAGTCGACAACACCCTCATCCTCCCTGACTCATCTGCCCGCAACCTCGGAGTCATCTTCGACTCCTCCCTCTCCTTCTCTGCCCATATCCAGCAGATAGCCAAGACCTGTCGCTTCTTTCTCTATAACATCAGCAAAATTCGCCCCTTCCTTTCTGAACACACCACCCGAACTCTCATCCACTCTCTCATCACCTCTCGCCTTGACTACTGCAACCTACTCTTCACTGGCCTCCCACTTAACCATCTATCCCCCCTTCAAACCGTTCAGAACTCTGCTGCCCGTCTTATCTTCTGCCTAGACCGATATTCTCATATCACCCCTCTCCTCAAGTCACTTCACTGGCTTCCGATCAGGTACTGCATACAGTTCAAGCTTCTCCTACTAACCTACAAATGCACTCAATCTGCATCCCCTCTTTACCTCTCTACCCTCATCTCCCCTTATGCTCCTACCTGTAACCTCCACTCACAGGACAAATCCCTCCTCTCAGTACCCTTCTCCACCACCGCCAACTCCAGGCTCCACCCTTTCTGCCTCGCCTCACCCCATGCTTGGAATAAACTCCCTGAGCCCATACGCCAGGCCCCCTCCCTGCCCATCTTCAAATCCTTACTCAAAGCCCACTTCTTCAATGTTGCCTTTGGCACCTAACCACTAAACCTCTATTCAAGAAATCTAGACTGCCATAAGTAAGTACATAAGTAGTGCCATACTGGGAAAGACCAAAGGTCCATCTAGCCCAGCATCCTGTCACCGACAGTGGCCAATCCAGGTCAAGGGCACCTGGCACGCTCCCCAAACGTAAAAACATTCCAGACAAGTTATACCTAAAAATGCGGAATTTTTCCAAGTCCATTTAATAGCGGTCTATGGACTTGTCCTTTAGGAATCTATCTAACCCCTTTTTAAACTCCGTCAAGCTAACCGCCCGTACCACGTTCTCCGGCAATGAATTCCAGAGTCTAATTACACGTTGGGTGAAGAAAAATTTTCTCCGATTCGTTTTAAATTTACCACACTGTAGCTTCAACTCATGCCCTCTAGTCCTAGTATTTTTGGATAGCGTGAACAGTCGCTTCACATCCACCCGATCCATTCCACTCATTATTTTATACACTTCTATCATATCTCCCCTCAGCCGTCTCTTCTCCAAGCTGAAAAGCCCTAGCCTTCTCAGCCTCTCTTCATAGGAAAGTCGTCCCATCCCCACTATCATTTTCGTCGCCCTTCGCTGTACCTTTTCCAATTCTACTATATCTTTTTTGAGATACGGAGACCAGTACTGAACACAATACTCCAGGTGCGGTCGCACCCTGGAGCGATACAACGGCATTATAACATCCGCACACCTGGACTCCATACCCTTCCTAATAACACCCAACATTCTATTCGCTTTCCTAGCCGCAGCAGCACACTGAGCAGAAGGTTTCAGCGTATCATCGACGACGACACCCAGATCCCTTTCTTGATCCGTAACTCCTAACGCGGAACCTTGCAAGACGTAGCTATAATTCGGGTTCCTCTTACCCACATGCATCACTTTGCACTTGTCAACATTGAACTTCATCTGCCACTTGCACGCCCATTCTCCCAGTCTCGCAAGGTCCTCCTGTAATCGTTCACATTCCTCCTGCGACTTGACGACCCTGAATAATTTTGTGTCATCGGCGAATTTAATTACCTCACTAGTTATTCCCATCTCTAGGTCATTTATAAATACATTAAAAAGCAACGGACCCAGCACAGACCCCTGCGGGACCCCACTAACTACCCTCCTCCACTGAGAATACTGGCCACGCAATCCTACTCTCTGCTTCCTATCTTTCAACCAGTTCTTAATCCATAATAATACCCTACCTCCGATTCCATGACTCTGCAATTTCTTCAGGAGTCTTTCGTGCGGCACTTTGTCAAACGCCTTCTGAAATTCCAGATATACAATATCAACCGGCTCCCCATTGTCCACATGTTTGCTTACCCCCTCAAAAAAATGCATTAGATTGGTGAGGCAAGACTTCCCTTTACTAAATCCGTGCTGACTTTGTCTCATCAGTCCATGTTTTTGTATATGCTCTGCAATTTTATTCTTAATAATAGCCTCCACCATCTTGCCCGGCACCGACGTCAGACTCACCGGTCTATAATTTCCCGGATCTCCTCTGGAACCTTTCTTAAAAATCGGAGTAACATTGGCTACCCTCCAGTCTTCCGGTATTACACTCGATTTTAGGGACAGATTGCATATTTCTAACAGTAGCTCCGCAAGTTCATTTTTTAGTTCTATTAATACTCTGGGATGAATACCATCAGGTCCCGGTGATTTACTACTCTTCAGCTTGCTGAACTGACCCATTACATCCTCCAAGGTTACAGAGAATTTGTTTAGTTTCTCCAACTTGACATTTCGTCCTTTAGATTGTAAGCTCCTTTGAGCAGGGACTGTCCTTCTTTGTTAAATTGTACAGCACTGCGTAACCCTGGTAGCGCTTTAGAAATGTTAAGTAGTAGTAGTAGTAGTAGTAGTTGTAGTAACCTGGAATATGCAAATTTATCTCATGCATTTTTAATGTGGATATCCTGAAAGTCCATCTGGCTCTGGGGTCCCCAGGATGGGGTTGGAAGCCCTGCTCTAAGGAATCCCTTGGTCAAATTTGTGCTTCTTTCTACAAGAGATACCAGTAACCATCTTCTACATGAAGCCATCATAAAATCCTCAAGAGTAGTCACATGTATGAAGATTACGTAAATATGCTGCAGAAATCTAAAGCTTATAATAAAGATATAGGACATCGACAGAAGTGCCATAAACTAGTCAACATACAAAATACTTGAACAGAATTTAGGTTCTCTGCTGCTACTGGAAGCCTTACAATATTGTGTGATGAGATACTCCGAATACTCTGAAGCTTTACTCTCCATCACGTGCTTTTTCTTCCTCCAGAATTACAAAAATACAAACTCTAGTTGTGGATTTATATATAGTCCCTTTATTCAAAAATAAGGGATATTTATGTCTTATTTATGTTTGCAACTTGTCCTCACATTAGTGTGGATTTAGCGTTATCAAAAACATAGAACGTGACGCTTTTGGGAACCAAATGTACTCAATTTATCTATTTTTTTTTCTGCTAGTGTAACAGTACACAGTCTATTTTCCAAAGCCCCCCCCCCCCCCAATGCTTCCAACTCGTCTTACAAGCTGCTTTGTGTAGCCATCCATCACTGCTACAGATGAGCATTACACAGGCAACCACAGAGCATCTAAGTTGCAAAACTATTTATTTTACAAGCAAGGGGGAAAAAAAACCTGCAAGGGAGCTAATGATGCCTCCCTTGAAAAAGAGTTTCCAGTGACTCTGCAGTTTTCACAGGGAATTGTAATAGGAGAAGGGGAAGAGAAATGAGAGGCAGAAAGGGGTGGGATAGCAATGGAGGGGAGCCAAATTAGGTTGAGAAGTGGAATTAATCCATGTTGGTTAGTAGCTTATGTGTTCTCATTCAAAGGGTGGCTGCCTGTCTTATTCTTCCTATATTGGTTGCCAGTGAAAATGAACAGCAAATAAGCATAAGAATTTACATTTATCAAGTACCAGACTGAATTCCTTTGTGGTAAAAGCAGTTAGTATATCTGGGTTTAAAAAAAAAGGGTTGAACAAGTTTTTGGAGGAAATGTCCATAGTCGGTTATTGATTTTGCTCATACCTTTTTCAGTAGTAGCTCAAGGTGAGTTATATTGGGTATTTTTCTGTCCCTGTAGGGTTTATAATCTAATTTTGTACCTAAGGAAATAGGGAGTTGAGTGACTTGCCCAAGATCACAAGGAGCAGCAGTGGGATTTGAACTGGCCACCTTGGAATGTCAAGACTGGTGCTCTAACCCAGTGCCATAGCGAGGGCTAATGACACCCGGGGCGGGTTGCCGCTGCGCACCCCCCCCCGGGTGCAGCACGGCATGACCCCCCCTCTGCGGCGCACCCCCTCTCTGGAGCGAACCCCCCCTCCCCCGGACCGCATTCTTACCTGCGGGAGGGCCGATCCGCCCCGAGTGTACGTCACTCGGAGCTGCGTCGGCCCCGCTGGTTCCCTGCTCTCTCTGCCCCGGAACAGGAAGTAAACTGTTCCGGGGCAGAGGGAGCAGGGAACCAGCGGGGCCGGCACCCCCGAGCGCGTGCACCCGGGGCGGACCGCCCCTCCCGCTCCCCCCTTCCTACGCCACTGTTCTAACCACTAGGCCACTCCTATTCTATGGAAATGAGATAGAAATGAGGAAAGACACTGTTGTCCCTAGGATCGGTAGCATGGAAGCTTGTTACTGTTTGGGATTCTGCGAGCTACTTGTGGCCTGGATTGGCTACCGTTGGAAGCAGGATACTGGGCTGGATGAACCATCAGTCTGCCCCAGTATGGCTATTCTTATGCCCTTTATAGCTTTGCATGCCCTAGCTGGTTATTTTTTTTTGGGGGGGGGGGGGGGGGCAGAGCATGGTGCAGAGCTTGGATGTGGCAGCTGATGGGTTTTTGTCTTTCCAAAAAATTGGCAACCCCCTAGGCAACCTGTTTTCCAAGAAACAGCAGGAGGCAGCATTTTCCTTATAGGTTTCTGTCTCTCTTCCCTACTCGACCCTACAGCTGCAACATCTACACAGGTCACTGAAGGGAAAAAAAAAGAGAGAGAGAGGTTGGTTCATCATCGTCATGATGGTAGGAGGAGAAGGGATCTACTAGGTCCAATGCCTTTTTTTGGCCTGGTACGATGTAAGGGAGAGAAAGGGGAGATTAAGGAGCAAGAGCGGGGGGCAAAAAGAAGCAAGTATGGGGTGGGGTTGGGTATTGGAATGGTAAGAGAAAAGGTAAGAGAAAATGGTGCCCTACATGACCAGATGACCACTGGAAGGAATCAGGAGTGACCTCCAATACCCCCCTAGTGGTCACCAACCCCCTCCCACCCCCCATAAATGTGAATAAAAATATGACTTACCAGCCTCTATGACAGTTGCAGATGTTAAACTCAGATTTATTAGAGCAGAATGCAAGTCCCTGGAGTAGTGTAGTGGTCAGTGCAGTACACAGTGGGGGACCCAGGTCCCTATCTCCCTCTACCTGTCACACTTGTGGTGGAAACTGTAACCCCTCCTAAACTCACCAAAACCCTACTGTACCTACATATAAGTGCCCCCTTCACCCATTAGGGCTATTATATTGGGGGACAGTGAGGCACAGAGGGTTTTGGAGGGCTCAGGGGACACGATAAGGGAGCAAAGGAGTGTACTTGGGAGCATTTTTATGAAGTGCCCTCTAGGGTTCCCCATTGCTCTCCTGGGATGTCTGGGGAACCAGTCTACTAAAACTACTGGCTCCTTCTACATTCCAATTGCATGGGTCTCTACGTTTTGCACCTATTCGTTTTTTTTTTTTCCCCCAAAAATGGACCAAAAAACAAAACATCCAAATCACAAAACCTTGTTCAAAAACAGTATTTTCGAAAAAAAAAAAAAAAAAAGACATTTTTCTTTTTTTGGAAAGACCTTCTTTCCTATTCAGATTTTGGACGTTTTGTGCAAAACGTCCAAAATCGGACTAAGACGTCATATCGAAAATGCCCCTCAATATCAGTGATCCTAAAAGGTGCAAATAAATCAGCAAAAGCCAAATCCAGTACATTCTCACTCAAATGAGTCGGTATATGCATCCATTGGAACCATAATATACTACTAAGACTCCTAGATTACTTCGGGATTGGTGGAAATATACTTAGTTGGATCAAGAGTTTCCTAACCACTAGAACATATCAAGTGAAATCAACTACAAACATATCATCACTGTGGAAAGCAGACTGCGGAGTACCTCAAGTATCAACACTATCACCGATCCTTTTCAACCTAATGATGAACCCACTAACCAAGTCCTTATCCAACCAAGGCCATAACCCTTTCATCTATGCAGATGATGTCATAATATACATTCCTTACAAACATGATCCAACAGAAATCACCAACGAAATCAAGCTCAGCTTGAACATCATGGACTCATGGGTAAATGCATTTCAACTAAAACTCAATACAGAAAAAACACACTGTCTCATCCTCTCATCCCAATACAATGCGAACAAACCCACAAATATAAACACCCCAGATTACACCCTCCCTATCTCAGACAGCCTGAAAATCCTTGGCGTTACAATCGACCGTAACCTTACACTAGAGAGCCAAGTGAAATCTACAACAAAGAAAATGTTCCACTCAATGTGGAAACTCAAACACTTGAAATCATTCTTCCTGAGGGAAACATTTTGCAACTTGATACAATCAATGGTACTAAGCCATTTAGACTACTGCAATAGAATTTATGCGGGATGCAACGAACAAATCATAAAGAAGCTTCAGACCACTCAAAACACGGCAGCCAGGCTTATATTTGGAAAAACGCGATTCGAAAGCGCCAAATCTCTCTGAGAAAAACTGCACTGGCTCCCAATCAGAGAACGTATTGCTTTCAAAATCTGCACCCTGGTTCACAAAATTATCTACGGCAAAGCCCCGGGATACACGACAGACCTCAAAGACCTACCAACCAGAAACACAATTGCATCAACACGAACATACTTAAATCTCCACTACCCAAGCTGCAAAGGACTCAAATACAAATCAACTTATTCATCCAGCTTTTCCTACATAAGCACACAACTATGGAACGCATTACCAAAAGCCGTGAAAACAACGTATAACCACCTAAACTTCCGGAAATCACTAAAAACCAACCTGTTCAAAAAGGCATACCCTACGGACACAACTTAAATGCCTGAACCCTGCAACACAACAAAACCAAAGCTCGTAATGGACATAACATAACTCTTCCTCTCGACGGTTCCCTAATGTGTCTGTATCACATGAACCTTATTCTAACATATATCACTTTGTATTTGTTCTTTACCGGAGTTGGCGAATGCCTTTACGGTACTATGTAAGCCACATTGAGCTTGCAAATAGGTGGGAAAATGTGGGCTACAAATGTAACAAACAAACAAATAAATATTTAAATTATGTGCAAAAGAATGAAACTGAGCCACCTGAGGTGCCTCCAGGTTATTCATATGTACATTAAAGTCTCCCCCCCCCATCTAAAAAAACCATATATATATTTGGGCCCTTCTGAATATCCCTTTGAAAGCTGGAAAGTATACTACATAGCTGCTGAATATCCCTTTTTACTACAGTAGTTGACAAAGCCCCATGTCCAGTCTCCATTTGTCTCCTGGGGATGAATTAACCCTATTGTGCTTCTTCCCTTTGTACCCTGTTTACTAAGCAACGTTATAGGCGCATTAATATTTTTAACGCATGTTAACCACGTACACATGTTAACCATGTATGTGCCTACAATATCCCTAAAGGCGCCTACATGGTTAGCGCCAAGTGTAGGCACACTAAAAACACTAAAGCACCTTATTAAACAGGGCCCTTAATGTGGGTAAAGGGAAGTACCTGGTAGCTACCGGAATTTCTGACGAAAAGATCTCACAAATGAATGCCAGAGGGGTTGAAAATACATTAGAAAAAGAGAAAGTGAGAGTTTGCTGTGGTAGCAGGAATTCCCCCAAGTGAGACCAAGTGCTCTGAAGCTAGACCGAGTCCTGACAGGCAGCACTGTGCTGAGTGAGGCTTTCAAACAACCCCATACATACAGGATCAAGGTAATTTATGAAATCTGCTGAGTGGCTTTCTTATATGAGGAGTGGTTAGCATGCGGTTGCCTGCAGGAGAGGTAGGGATTCTTAAAATCTCCTACGTTTCCAGCAGTGGTAGTGAATATGGGAATTCTGCCAGTGTGTGGCCACTGATACCTGTCAGATCCTATGCCAGATGTTACAGGCAAAAAGTAGGGGGAAAAATATCAAAAGGCAAAAAACCTGCAAGTCAGTTTACATAAGTATTGCCATACTGGGAAAGACCAAAGGTCCATCGAGCCCAGCATCCTGTTTCAGACAGTGGCCAATCCAGGTCACAAATACCTGGCAAGATCTGCTTGCACAGTTATGAAATAACACACTTTGCTTAAGGATTTGTTATTTTCTGATATGCGGCAGCCTCGTGCATCAAGTGGAATTTGACAGGAGTATTTTTTTTATCTATTTATTTTTGTTACATTTGTACCCCGCGCTTTCCCACTCATGGCAGGCTCAATGCGGCTTACATGGGGCAATGGAGGGTTAAGTGACTTGTCCAGAGTCACAAGGAGCTGCCTGTGCCTGAAGTGGGAATCGAACTCAGTTCCTCAGGACCAATGTCCACCACTCTAACCACTAGGCCACTCCTCCACTGTTGCTACTATTTGAGATTCTACATGGAATGTTGCTATTCTTCCATGTAGAAGTCGGTGGCCCTTGCAGATCACCAATGTGGCCGCGCAGGCTTCTGCTTCTGTGAGTCTGACGTCCTGCGCGTACGTGCAGGACGTCAGACTCACAGAAACAGAAGCCTGCGCAGCCTTCTACATGGAATGTTGCTAGTGGAATAGCAGAATCTCCAATAGTAGCAACATTCCATGTAGAATCACCAATAGTATCTATTTTATTTTTGTTACATTTGTACCCCGCATTTTCCCACTCATGGCAGGCTCAATGTGGCTTACATGGGGCAATGGAGGGTTAAGTGACTTGCCCAGAGTCACAAGGAGCTGCCTGTGCCTGAAGTGGGAATCGAGCTCAGTTCCTCAGGACCAAAGTCCACCACCCTAACCACTAGGCCACTCCTCCACTCATTACTGCCCGGTTACTGTGTGAGTCTGTGTGAGACCTTACCACGAGGTCAATGGCTTGCAGTAAGACCCAAAATGGACACGTGGCAATTTTCATTTTGACACATGTCCATTTTCGGCAAAAAAAAAGGCATTTTTTTATAGGTGCGCTGAAAACAATTCTACACAAGCCCAAAACACGCGTCTACACTACCGCAGGCCATTTTTCAGCGCACCTTAGTAAAAGGACACCCTAAGGGGGGGGGGGACTACTTTCAGAAAAGCAGCTGGACAGCAATCAAGCGGAGACAAAGATTTTGTCACTTTAAACCTTTGATCATATTCCTGCTGACAGGCTATGGTCTAGGTTTGATGATGTTTATTTTTCTTTGGTAAGATCTCAGTCAACAAGGCACCTTGGATATTTGCAAGATCTAATTTTATCAATTTTAACAGAGGAAAAAAAATCTGCCGGTGTCTGAGCAGTAGGTTGTTTGGAGAAAGCTTCCTCTCCAAGAAGGGGGCAGGAAGGCCAAATGACGGCCAAACGACGGCCGACATGGTTAAAAAGTGAGGTGAAGGAAGCTATTAGAGCTAAAAGAACATCCTTCAGAAAATGGAAGAAGGATCCGACTGAAAATAATAGGAAACAGCAAAAGGAATGTCAAGTCAAATGCAAAGTGCTGATAAAGAAGACAAAGAGAAACTTTGAAAAGAAGATGGCGTTGGAGGCAATAATATATAGTAACATAGTAGATGACGGCAGAAAAAGACCTGCACGGTCCATCCAGTCTGCCCAAGAAGATAAATTCATATGTGCTACTTTTTTTATTTGTACTGTCCTCTTCAGTGCACAGACCGTATAAGTCTGGCCAGCCCAACCACCAACCTCGCCTCCCAACCACCAGCTCTGGCACAGACCCTATGTCTGCCCAGCACTATCCCTGCCTCCCACCACCGGCTCTGGCACAGACCGTATAAGTCTGCCCAGCACTATCCCCGCCTCCCAACCACCAACCCCGCCTCCCACCACCAGCTCTGGCACAGACCGTATAAGTCAGCCCAGCACTATCCCCGCCGCCCAACCACCAGCCCCGGCACAGACCATATAAGTCTGCCCAGCAATAGCCCCGCCTCCCAACCACCAGCTCTGGCACAGACTGTATAAGTCTGCCCAGCACTAGCCCCACCGCCCAACCACCAGCCCCGGCACAGACCGTATAAGTCTGCCCAGCACTAGCCCCGCCTCCCAACCACCAGCTCTGCCACCCATTCTAGGCTAAGCTGGTGGTTGGGAGGCAGGGCTATAATACAAACAAGAAGCTAGTAAAATAATCAGTTGAACTGATAGATGACTGCCGGAGAACATGGTGAAGGCGGTTAGCTTAGCAGAGTTTAAAAAGGGGTTAGAGGGTTTCCTAAAGGACAAGTCCATAAACCACTACTAAATGGACTTGGGAATAATCCACAATTCCAGGAATAACATGTATAGAATATTTGCACATTTGGGAAGCTTGCCAGGTGCCCTTGGCCTGGATTGGCCGCTGTCGTGGACAGGATGCTGGGCTCGATGGACCCTTGGTCTTTTCCCAGCGTGGAATTACTTATGTACTTATATGCCTTGGATTTGTTCGTTTTTGAGCTGGGCGCCTTCGGTTTCCATTATCGCTGAAAAACGAAACCGCCCAGCTCAAATCCGCACACATCCGATGCATTTGCCCGGCACAAACCGTATTATCGAAAAAAAAAGTCAGGCGCCCATGTTTTTTCGAAAATACGGTCTGTCCCGCCCCTTCACGTACCCGTTCTCGGACATAGACGCCCATGGAGATGGGCGTTCGCGTTCGATTATGCTCCTCTATGCCATACTTTGTATTGCTGTTCGAATATTTTTACTGCTCTAATTGCCTCCTGCCCAAGAAGATAAATTCATATGTGCTACTTTTTTTATTTGTACTGTCCTCTTCAGTGCACAGACCGTATAAGTCTGGCCAGCCCAACCACCAACCTCGCCTCCCAACCACCAGCTCTGGCACAGACCCTATGTCTGCCCAGCACTATCCCTGCCTCCCACCACCGGCTCTGGCACAGACCGTATAAGTCTGCCCAGCACTATCCCCGCCTCCCAACCACCAACCCCGCCTCCCACCACCAGCTCTGGCACAGACCGTATAAGTCAGCCCAGCACTATCCCCGCCGCCCAACCACCAGCCCCGGCACAGACCATATAAGTCTGCCCAGCAATAGCCCCGCCTCCCAACCACCAGCTCTGGCACAGACTGTATAAGTCTGCCCAGCACTAGCCCCACCGCCCAACCACCAGCCCCGGCACAGACCGTATAAGTCTGCCCAGCACTAGCCCCGCCTCCCAACCACCAGCTCTGCCACCCATTCTAGGCTAAGCTGGTGGTTGGGAGGCAGGGCTATAATACAAACAAGAAGCTAGTAAAATAATCAGTTGAACTGATAGATGACTGCCGGAGAACATGGTGAAGGCGGTTAGCTTAGCAGAGTTTAAAAAGGGGTTAGAGGGTTTCCTAAAGGACAAGTCCATAAACCACTACTAAATGGACTTGGGAATAATCCACAATTCCAGGAATAACATGTATAGAATATTTGCACATTTGGGAAGCTTGCCAGGTGCCCTTGGCCTGGATTGGCCGCTGTCGTGGACAGGATGCTGGGCTCGATGGACCCTTGGTCTTTTCCCAGCGTGGAATTACTTATGTACTTATATGCCTTGGATTTGTTCGTTTTTGAGCTGGGCGCCTTCGGTTTCCATTATCGCTGAAAAACGAAACCGCCCAGCTCAAATCCGCACACATCCGATGCATTTGCCCGGCACAAACCGTATTATCGAAAAAAAAAGTCAGGCGCCCATGTTTTTTCGAAAATACGGTCTGTCCCGCCCCTTCACGTACCCGTTCTCGGACATAGACGCCCATGGAGATGGGCGTTCGCGTTCGATTATGCTCCTCTATGCCATACTTTGTATTGCTGTTCGAATATTTTTACTGCTCTAATTGCCTCCTGCTCATGTTTGATCTATTCTTACTGTACACCGCCTTGAGTGAATTTCTTCAAAAATGTGGTAAATAAATCCTAATGTATAAATGAAAGGAGTGTGCTGAAATCAGTTGTTCTTTTATCATAACTAGGATCACCAGCTTCACATCATAGCTACCAAGCGACCTAGTTCAAAGATGCAGATTTTAGGTCTGTCCAGGATTTCTGGAATTTCCACCTCATTCCAGGTTGACATACATACAGTATATAGGGGGAAAACCAAACCAGTGCTATTCAGTTGACCTAAGGTGAATTGGAAGTGACAACCCCTTGCTAATATATTCAGATAGATGCAGGAAATATCAGTACTATAGTACTCTAAAGTACTGCTCTCAGAACTGTGTCACTAGGCAATTTTGTCATACACTGTAAGCAAACAGGGGAAAAGGGGGGGGGGGGGTCACTGAATTCAGGTTCACAGGATCATGAGTCCCTTGCGGGCTAATTTTCAAAAGAGAAGGACGCCCATTTTTCGACATAAAACGGAAGATGGACATCCTTCTCCCAGGGACGTCCAAATCGGTATAATCGAAACCCGATTTTGGACGTCTCTAGCCGAAGTCTGTCGCAACACTGCTCTAAGCACTCTGGCACTATCTGTATAATGCCAGGGCAGAGGGAGGGCATTTTGCCCAGGCAGACAGATGGGGGATAATTCTATAAAGGCAGCTCTAATATTTGTGTCCAGTTACACATACTGGCATATATGCACATATCTGTGCATACATATCTGCGCACATAAACATGTAAACGCCAGAACTCTGGCTGTGCACTAATCTGTAACTATGCACATGTCTTCGATAGCATGTAGTTTGCAGATCGGCATTCAAATGGGTGGAGTTTGGGAAGCATGTGGGTGTGGTTTATACCCCTCTCCCCCGTAACATATAAAATACTATAAGTAATTCATGTTTCTCTGGAATCTAGGCGCAAGCATTTACACAAATTCTATGGCTGGCATAAGAGCAGAAATGCCAAGCTACCCAGTTCCGGGCTGGAGATTTTGCTACAGTCCTGGATTTCTGACTGTCCTATTCTGGTGCATTATGGGACTTGTAGAATCAGGCGCTATAATTTCCACATGGAAACCAGGACTGACTAAAAAGTCTCCAGTCTGGAACTGGGTAACTTGGCATCTCTGTAAGTGCTTGCGTCTAACTGCGTAAGCATGTATCTACCTAGTTATGCTATTCTATAAAGGAAAGTAGGCACCCAAAACTACTACTACTACTACTTAGCATTTCTATAGCGCTGCCAGGGTTACGCAGCGCTGTACAAGTTTAGCATGGGGAAGGACCGTCCCTGCTCAAAAGAGCTTACAATCTAAAGGGATGCCTAAATCTAGGTTCCCCTTTATAGAATTGTCCTCATAGTGGTAATATTCAGCCACGTGAAGGGCAGGTCTATAATTGGGCAGCCTCATTTACTCACCCTCTTGTGCACATAAAGGTACAGAATGCTAGTGCTTCCACGTGTAAATGCACACTCACTCGTGAAACTGCAGTAGCATGCCTAACACTGCTCCCTCTTAGAGAATGACACGGGGACGGGGACCCACGATAACTACAGGGATGGGGATGGGGACAGAGCCCGCAGGGACAAGGCGGGGACAAACTTTGTCCCCGTGTCATTCTCTACTTTGAAGGCGGTTAATGAACAGTTATTTATGTTTGAGTGACACCGGCAATGATGTTTTCATTTTTTGGAAAAATAAGCAAAAGTGATGGCCACAACTGGCAAAATTTGCGCGGGGGATCTGTAGATCCTTGCCATCAGCACATCTTCGGAGAAGACATTATCTATTGCAGGAAGGATATTTTAGGCCGCCTCCCCCAGCCGCTGCCCCCCCCTGCTGCAATGTACCTTTGCTGGTGGGCGTCCCCAACCCCCGCCAGTTGAAGCGTTTATCTGTCCCACGCTGGTCTCGCACTTGCTTCTTCTCCGTGCACGGCACATTCATTAAAATGAGAGCATTTATGGCACGACTGGAAACTGGAGAGGAGGCAAGTGTGAGACCAGCGTGGGACAGATAAACGCTTCAACTGGCGAGGGTTGGGGTTAGGGACTCCCGCCAGCCAAACCGAGGGCCCCAGAGCCAATTTTGGGGGGGCCCAGGCCCCCATAGCCCCCCATAGCTATGCCACTGTCTCCTAGATAAATGGAGCATCTAGAACTTTCCTTCGTTAGACAAAGCATTACCATGCCCCCCTCAGAATGGAACTGACCTGTGATGACCATGTGAAAAACATTTTTTTTTGGCAGTTGGTGAAGAAATACACTGACATGGCACACACACACAAAAAAAACCTTGGTTACCTTTTGTCATGACTCTTGGAGCTTGGTAATTAGAAGCCCCAATATCATGGAGCATAACCCTGGCACAGCAATCACCTGAAGTCTCTATTATTTTATAAAGTCTCTTTTATTGAATAAATCACAGATAATTTACTCACAGATAGATGTTCAGGATACAGAGACTTCTTAATCTGGAGGCTGTGGGAGGTGGAGATCTGAAGAGAGGTAGTTGTATTGCAGGGGGAGGGGAAAGTAGTTGAACAGGTAGAAATAGTCCAAAGCTGGGTGACTGCGATGTGCAATATCTCATTTGGAAGAAGATATTTACAGGGTAAAAAATCCAGGTTTGTTACAGGGATTTTCCGCAGGACAGAGCTGTCTGGAGCGAGATGGGGTCATCTCCATGCCCCTGGCTGGATGGTGTTAGCATACCTCATGGCTGAAAGGACAAAGAGGTGATGGGGCTTTTTACAGGCTCGGGGGGGGGGGGGGGGGTGCAAATAGAGGTTAATGGGAACAGAGCTTGCCATCAGGTGGCAAGGGGTGGTCCTAGAGATATGAAGGAAAGGTCATACCTGGCTGACCTCTTAGGACAGAGATAGTAAGGCTGAACAGGAAATGGTAGCAGGGAGACAGAGGAGCCAAGTTTGGCAGAGAGAGAGAGGGGAGGTCCAGGCAGCCTTACAACCAGTGGTAACAACTCTTGCACAACCAAGCAAGTGTGGCTGCACTGCCTGTGAACTACATTAACCACAGTGCCTTGCTCATATATCTTTACAATGAGAGACTGCAGCAGTGAAAGTTCTTAGAAATGAGAATAACAGTAAAGACATTACACACATTTTAGGATCATGTTATGAACTAGTGCAAGGCTGTCAGGGAACAGAACACCTTTCATACCATTAATTAACAGAGCAGTAAGGCAAATGGCAGTGCTAGCGAAGTTAAAATTATACTCTGTCAAGAAACCGTTTCAGAGGAAAATTCTAAATTACAACATGTCCATGACAAGTACAAATATGACTCATCTAAACTAAGCCTTAGAATTGCCTCACCTCCCATCCTCACTCAAGTCGATTTGGTGACAGAGAGGCTCTCCTTAGAATACAAATAACTCGACCACCTTTGTAGTTCTTGAATACTGATTCCTGCAATGTCTGGAGAACATCGTACTCTTGGTTTATGACTGTGTTGTCACAATCAGTTAAAGAACATGAGCTAGAACTCAAACATACGTGGGATAAACACAAAGGAATCCTGTTTGGAAAGAATGGATCCACGGAATCTTACCGGCGATTGGGTGGTGACGCCGGTAATTGGGAAGCAAAACTGGTGCTGGGCAGACTTCTACGGTCTACGCTCTAATCATGACTGAATAGATATGGATGGGCTCGAGTGTAAATTTTAAGGGGCTTCTACATTAGCTTCAGAACTTTTAGTAGAAGAACAATGCTGGGCAGACTACTACGGTCTGTGCCCTGAGAATGGCAAGGACAAATTAAACTCAGGTATGCATATAAAGTGTCACATACCATGTAAATTGAGTTTATCCCATTTTTGACAATATTTCAAACCATGTGTCCCAGCTCATAGTGGGTTGCAAATTTCACAGCTGTAGGACACTTCACGGCAGAGGTAAGACCTAAAAGGTGCCCAAACTTTGTCGCCCACAAACTGTGCCCCCCCCCCCCCGAGATATCTCAATAACTGTTTAAGCTAGAAGTCTGAATGTTTGCTGTTTTTCATCTTTTATATATTGGTCTCCATTCTGGTAGATGATATCAATTTCTGAAATGGTGAGGTAGGGAGGCTTCCAAAGTTTGGTTGAATTGACATGGAATGACACAGTGAGCATGTGCAAGTGGGATAAATGTCATATAATAATAATAATAATAATAATCTGCACTATCCACAATTTCTAAATGAAGAACAATTTCACATACATAATAAAAAAATATAAAAATCGCCAATATCCAACTTGATATGCTCATCACTTTTCCAACCTCTACACCTGATAAAAAATTGAATTCCTTTCATAAATTGTTCCTAAATTTTGTAATGCATGAAGCCTTGCTGGTAAAGTATTTCATAATTTTGGACCAAAAATAGAAAAAATGAAAGGATGGTTCAGAGTAACAGTTTTTGAGAGGATCTTAGCAGATGCATTAGCCGATAAAATCACAGAACGGAACAGAGTGTGGGAGAAACGTAACTATGGGCTTTAAAAACAAGTAATAAAATCTTAAACTTCGCTCTGTACTGAATAGGCAACCAATGCAGAGACTTAAGTTGAGAACACGTGATTAAACTAGGAAGTGATAGTAATCACTCTGGTTATCGAATTTTGAGTAAAAGACTCCCTAGGAGTAGTAACACGCCTCACCAATCTCAATTTATAAAACAACTTTCTGAATTATGTTCAGAATTTGATTGTTTTTTTTAATAGTAAGAGCCGAAGAATCCAGCTGCACTCCTAAGTTCCTAATCTCCATTTTAAATGGAGCATCATCACAAATAGAACCAAAACTTGAGTTTTAGAAATGTTTAAACATAGTCGATTGCCCCCTTCGAAGGGACACCACCTTGTAGTGGTGGAGGGGCTTCTGTGTTTAATTGATCTCCTTGTCTTGTTTCACTCTCCCTATTTAGTGGTCTAAGGAAGAGAATAACTGACTGAAATATTTCCTATATATTACTTTCTCTGTATTTCCGGCAAGTTGTTTTATCGCTTGTAAAAATTTAAATGGTTATAAATAAATTTTTTTTTAAATAAACATAGTCGATTGCCCTTCATCCGTTGGTAAATACTGGTAAGGTGTAATTGCAACATTTCAAAGCTATTATCAAATGATTTGTCCACTGGTACCAAAAACTGTATATCATTAGCATAAATTGTCTATTGTAATGCAACAATAAACAGAGAGAAAGAAGAAAAAGATTAAATAGCACTGTGGAGAGGCAGGAGCCCTGAGGGACTCCAGTAAAACAAGGCATAATTTCAGACTTCTTATGACCATCATGGACCCAAATTGTCTTTTGGATAAATAAGAACGGAGCCAACTCAATACAGTTCAACCCAGTCCAAAGTGTCCTATTTCTGCAAATGATCCTCTAATTGCATTAATATAACTTGCTCAATTTATTTTTGCAAAAAAAAAGGTAATGAAGAGATGCCGAACGTTAACTACAGAATGATCCAACGTGGCATTTTTAATCAATAGTCTAACAGCAGTAGTTTTAAGACTCAAAGCATTACTCCCTCACTAAGCGATGTATTGATGAACTGTGTGTGAAACTCAGATAAGAGCTCTTGAGAGCCTTAATAACTGGTGGGTGAATAATATCCCGATGACTAAAAGAATTATTGATTCTACCTAAAACTTTCTCCAAATTGGCCCGTAGTAACAGAAGAAAACGGAGCAAGGATATATTTATTTATTTATTTATTGCATTTGTATCCCACATTTTCCCACCTTTTTGCGGGTTCAGTGTGGCTTACAATAAGAAATGGTTATGGATTACATTGTGCAGAATTATGCAAGACAATCGAAGTGTCGTTAAGGAATGTAACAATGGAACACAAACATTGAAACATTGGAAGGAGACAATGAGGGGCATTTTCGAACAGGGACACCCATCTCTAAGGGCGCCCATCTCTGAGGATGTCCCCGCGAAGGGGCGGGGTATCCCGTATTATCGAAACAAGATGGGCGTCCATCTTTCGTTTTGATAATACGGTCGGGGATGCCCAAATCTCAGAATTTAGGTCGACCTAAGAGATGGTCGACCTAAATGTTGAGATGGTCAACCTTAGAGATGGACGACCTCAGTTTTCGCTGATAATGGAAACCGACGACGCCCATCTCAAAAACGACCAAATACAAGCCCTTTGGTCATGGGAGGAGCCAGCATTCGTAGTGCACTGGTCCCCCTCACATGCCAGGACACCAACCGGGCACCCTAGGGGGCACTTTTACAAAAACAAAAAACAGGTAAAAGAGCTCCCAGGTGCACAGCACCCTTCACTTGGGTGTTGAGCCCCCCAAATCCCCCTCAAAACCCACTGCCCACAAGTCTACACCATTACTATAGCCCTAAGGGGTGAAGGGGGGCACCTACATGTGGGTACAGTGGGTTTGGGGGGGTTGGACGACTAAGCATTAAGCAGCACAATTGTAACAGGTAGGGGGGGGGATGGGCCTGGGTCCACCTGCCTGACGTCCACTGCACCCCCTAACAACTGCTCCAGGGACCTGCATACTGCTGCTTGGGAGGAGGGTATGACATTTGAGGGTGAAAATAAAAAGTTGTGAAACATCATTTTTTGTGGTGGGAGGGGGTTAGTGACCACTGGGGGAGTCAGGGGAGGTCATCCCCGACTACCTCTGGGGGTCATCTGGTCATTTAGGGCACTTTTTGGGGCCTTATTCGTGAAAAAACAGGGTCCAGGAAAAGTGCCCTAAATTCTAGCTACAAACGCATCCATTATCGGCGAAAGGCGCCCATCTCTGTTCGGGTGATAACCACGCCCCAGTTCCGCCTTCACCACGCCTCCGACACGCCCCCGTCCACTTTGTCCGCATCCGCGACGGAGTGCAGTTGAAAGCGTCCAAAGTTCGGCTTTCGATTATACCGCTTTATTTGTTTTTGTGAGAAAGACGCCCATCTCCCGATTTAGGTCGGAACTTGGGCATTTTTCTCGTTCGATTATAAGCTGGAATGGGAGCTTAAAGGGCAATACTAAGGCATAAAGACATATGGTATACATATTTCTGTGAGTAAAGGTATGAGTGATGTGAGATTACGGGGGATGAGAGTTCAGAAGTGGATGTATGGTGCATTAATGAACAGTAAGTGTGGACTTTATGTGTTTTGGCTCTTTCCGTAAATTTTTTCAAAAAGATGGTCTTCAATAATCTGCGGAAGGAAGCTTGCTCGTGGATCGTTCTTAAGTTGTGCGGCAGTGTATTCCAAAACTGCGTGCTCATGTGAGAAAAGGTTGACGCGTGTAGCGTCTTGTGTTTCAGGCCCTTGCAATTGGGGAAGTGGAGGTTGAGGAAAGTTCGGGATGATCTTTTGGCGTTTCTGGGTGGTAAGTCTATTAACTCAGACATGTAGGCTGGGGCTTTGCCGTGAATGATTTTGTGGACTAATGTGCATACTTTAAAAGTGATGCGTTCCTTGAGTGGAAGCCAGTGCAGTTTCTCTCGTAATGGTTTTGCACTTTCATATTTTGGCTTTCCAAAGCCAAAATATGAAATCTACTCTATAAAGAGCCTGAAACACTTCTTCCAGCTTAGATAACATGGGTCAAGACAAAACCAAAAAATGCAGGGAGTAACTATGAACCAGAATTACCATCCCTCACCAATCCAAGCTTTAGGAGGTCTTTTACTAAAGCTTAGCTGGAGTTATCTACAGCAAGGCCCATTTAATTCATATGGGCCCTGCTGCGGACAACTTGAGCTAAGCTCCCTTAGTGAATGTAAAAATATCTAATTTGTAATCACCAACCACCATTATTTAGCCTTTGTTCCTCCAACAGAAATTAAAGGTACATTTATTTCCGAAGGCATTTCCAGTTGTCGGATGATATGCTATATCTGGCAGCTCACTTTGAAGATTATTATTGTTAGAATTTATTTACCGCCTGTTTGAAGAAATTCACTCAGGGGCTATTTTACAAAGCTGTGGTGAAAGGGGCCTGCACTAACATCAGCACGTGTTTCTGATGCATGCTGTGGCCCTTTTTTTCCAGCAGCGCGAAAAAAGTTGTCTTTTTTGAGGAAAAGAAACGGCCATGTGGGGTTACCGCCAGTTAAGTTCCAGCAGTGCAAAAATATATCATATTTTGAAATGCCTGAAATGGCGCGTGCTAGGGGGTGAGAACTATTACTGGGCTCCTAAGGTGGCCCAGTGGTAGTTCTGGATTGACGCGTCGTAAGCCGGCAGCGGGCTCACCACTGCTTAGTAAAAGGGCCCCTCAAGGCAGTGCACAGCAAGAATGTACTACAGACTGGTTTGTGATCATCTCTGGGAAAAAAGTGATTAACGTAGTGGATCCAAAATGTTGAGAACGGCCGATTTTTCATGTCATAGGTCCATAAACGACCTGCAATAGTTACATGTTTGAACTTCTGTAACTTTTTAATCTTTTTCCACATAAAAGTATGGGGTTTGGAGTGTTACAAATTGTGTCCTCTAAGAGAATTCATTAAAAACTCATTTTTTGCTTCAGGTGGCTTTAGTCACTTTTTCCCAGAGACGGCCACGTATATGTTTATATATGTCCTTTGATGTTTGTTTATTATTTTATCATTTTTTTTATTTATTAGGATTTATTTACCACCTTTTTGAAGGAATTCACTCAAGGCAATATACAGTAAGAATAAATTAAGCACGAGCAATAGACAATTACAGCAGTAAAAATATGGGCTTCCATACACTCCTCTATCTGCATGGATGAGTTTAGAAGAGCAAAAGAAAAATCTCTGCCGATTGTCCATAGTATTACTGATATTCTATTTCTGCTTCCTTTCATTGGTGGACACTCACACTATATACACCATCAATCAAGATGATGGGAAATCTGCAGAGAGTAATGGTTAAACTCTACCAGCCTTCATGGAGTGGCACCTACAACATTAAATGATTGTGGTGCAACTTTCAGAGTTTGGGTAACAAATATGGAAGAAAGAAGATGTAGGAATTCTATGTGGGAATTTGTATGAGCATCTACCTAAATTGGATACATGTCTACTAGGAAGGCTAACATAGTAACATAGTAGATGACGGCAGAAAAAGACCTGCACGATCCATCCAGTCTGCCCAACAAGATAACTCATATTTGCTGCTTTTTGTGTATACCCTACTTTGATTTGTACCTGTGCTCTTCAGGGCACAGACCGTATAAGTCTGCCCAGCACTATCCCCGCCTCCCAACCACCAGCCCCTCCTCCCAGCCACCGGCTCTGGCACAGACCGTATAAATCTGCCCAGCACTATCCCTACCTCCCAACACCGGCTCTGGCACAGACCATATAAATCTGCCCAGCACTATCCCTGCCTCCCAACCACCGGCTCTGGCACAGACCGTATAAATCTGCCCAGCGTTATCCCTGCCTCCCACCACCAGCTCTGGCACAGACCATATAAGTCTGCCCAGCGCTATCCCTGCCTCCCAACCTCCAGTCCCGCCTCCCACCACTGGCTCTGGCACAGACCGTATAAGTCTGCCCAGCACTATCCCTGCCTCCCACCACCGGCTCTGGCACAGACCATATAAATCTGCCCAGCACTATCCCTGCCTCCCAACCACCGGCTCTGGCACAGACCGTATAAATCTGCCCAGCGTTATCCCTGCCTCCCACCACCGGCTCTGGCACAGACCGTATAAGTCTGCCCAGCACTATCCCTGCCTCCCAACCTCCAGTCCCGCCTCCCACCACTGGCTCTGGCACAGACCGTATAAGTCTGCCCAGCACTATCCCTGCCTCCCACCACCGGCTCTGGCACAGACCGTATAAGTCTGCCCAGCACTATCCCCGCCTCCCAACCACCAGCCCCGCCTCCCAACCACCGGCTCTGGCACAGACTGTATAAGTCTGCCCAGCGCTATCCCTGCCTCCCAACCTCCAGTCCCGCCTCCCACCACTGGCTCTGGCACAGACCGTATAAGTCTGCCCCGCACTATCCCCGCCTCCCAACCTCCAGCCCCGCCTCCCACTACTGGCTCTGCTATCCAATCTCGGTTAAGCTCCTGAGGATCCTTTCTAATGGCTAGATGGGCCTTCTTTGCTCTTTATCTGCTGTCATTTATTATGTCACTATGGAGCCCTTTAAGAGAGCGTCAGTAAGCCCATATCTTCCGATATGAATTATATCATACAATAGAGAGTAAGAATAGTGTTAACAGTGGGAATTTCTCTCTGTATTTTGCTGGGAAGTTATGAAATTTCACTTTAGATCCTTAGTTATTCAGAGTTAAGAGTATGATAGAGTGTATGAGTTGATGTGTGGGTTTGAGTGTATGAGTATTAGTGCTTTATTAGGAAGGACATGAGTAAGGTTCAATTACTTTGTGATAATTTGTTTGATTATAATTGTCATTTAATTTGTAATTTGTGCTGGGTTTGGCCCCACAATCGGGAGCAGTGGATGTGCTTGTATTCACAGTTGGAGATGTTCAGTGATTGAGAAACTTATCCACCCTCTAGGAAGTGCCTTTGACCTTAGGGTGGCACTCTACTTGGGTGAGTTATTGCTCTGAGAATTTCTCCTATCTCTCTAATTATAATCGCTCTTCAGGGACTATCGCCAGACCAACACTACACTATAACCCAGTGATAATCGGGCATTGCGGGTTAGCGCAAGAGCCCTTATTTTATCATCCTCACTTTAATATTCCCTTATTTTATTTTTATTACATTTGTACCCTGCGCTTTCCCAGTCATGGCAGGCTCAATGCGGCAGGCAACAGAGGGTTAAGTGACTTGCCCAGAGTCACAAGGAGCTGCCTGTGCCTGAAGTGGGAATTGAACTCAGTTCCTCAGTTCCCCAGGACCAAAGTCCACCACCCTAACCACTAGGCCACTCCCCACTGTTGCTACTATTGGAGATTCTACATTGAATGTTGCTATTCCACTAGCAACATTCCATGTAGAATTCGGCCCTTGCAGATCACCAATGTGACCAATGTGGCCGCGAAGGCTTCTGGTTCTGTGAGTCTGACGTCCTGCACGTATGTGCAGGACGTCAGACTCACAGAAACAAAAGCCTATGCAGCCTTCTACATGGAATGTTGCTAGTGGAATAGCAACATTCCATGTAGAATCTCCAATAGTAGCAACATTCCATGTAGAATCTCCAATAGTATCTATTTTATTTTTGTTACATTTGTACCCCGCGCTTTCCCACTCATGGCAGGCTCAATGCGGCAGGCAACGGAGGGTTCAGAGTCACAAGGAGCTGCCTGTGCCGGGAATTGAACTCAGTTCCTCAGTTCCCCATGACCAAAGTCCACCACCCTAACCACTAGGCCACTCCTCCACTCTTGCTTGTTCTGTTTGTCTGTCCTAATTAGATTGTAAGCTCTGTCGAGCAGGGACTGTCTCTTCATGTTCAGGTGTACAGCGCTGTGTATGTCTAGTAGCGCTATAGAAATGATAAGTAGTAGTAGTCTTTAGGATTCCAGAATCTTGCTATTCTCTGGGTTCCGGAATGTTGCTACTCTTTAGGATTCCGCACAGAATCTTGCTACTCTTTGGGATTCCGGAATCTTGCTACCCTTTGTCTTTATCCCTTGTTTGTCCTGTTTGTCTGTCCTAATTAGATTGTAAGCTCTGTCGAGCAGGGACTGTCTCTTCATGTTCAAGTGTACAGCGCTGCGTATTTTTTATTTTATTTTATTTATTGCATTTGTATCCCACATTTTCCCACCTATTTGCGGGCTCAGTGTGGCTTACAATAAGACATGAATAATAGAAATACATTTGTTACGACTAAGTTATGGATTACATTGAACAGAGTTAAGCGAGACATTCGAATATCAATGGGAGTATAACAATGGGACATCAACATAGAAACATTAGAAGGAGACAATGGGAAAAAAGGGCATTGAAAGTATCACGGTACATTGTTCCGTAGGTAGGTGAAAGATTGACTGGATAAAGGGATGTGGGATCAGAAGAGGATGTGTATTGAGTTGGTGAACAGTGAGTGTGGTTTCTAAGTGTTTTGGCTTTTTCCGTAAGTTTGTTCAAACAGGTGAGTCTTTAGTAGTTTACGGAAGGAGGCTTGTTCGTTAGTCGTTCTTAGGTTGCGCGGTAGTGTATTCCAAGACTTCGTGCTCATGTAGGAAAAGGTTGATGCGTATATCGTCTTGTATTTCAACCCCTTGCAAGTTGGGTAGTGAAGGTTGAGGTGAGTTCGGGATGATCTTTTGGCGTTTCTGGGTGGTAGGTCTATTAAATCAGTCATGTACGTTGGGGCTTCACCGTAAATGATCTTATGGACTAGTGTGCAAATTTTAAAAGTAACGCGGTCTTTGAGTGGAAGCCAATGTAGTCTCTCGCGCAGTGGTTTTGCCCTTTCATATTTAGGTTTTCCGAGGATGAGCCTGGCTGCTGTGTTCTGGGCTGTTTGAAGTTTCTTCAGTATTTGCTCTTTGCAGCCTGCGTATAATGAGTTGCAGTAATCCAAGTGGCTGAGGACGAGGGATTGCACTAGGCTGCGGAAGACGAATCTTGGGAAGAATGGTCTTATCCTTTTCAATTTCCACATGCTGAAGAACATCTTCTTGGTTATGTTGTTTGCGTGAGTTTCAAGTGTTAGGTGGCGGTCGATAGTCACACCGAGGATTTTTAGCGTTTCTGAGATTGGAAGTTTTAGGTTTGGTGTGTTTATCACGTTGTATTCGGTTGTGTTGTATTGGGAGGTGAGTATCAGACATTGGGTCTTTTCTGCGTTTAGTTTCAGGCGGAATGCATCTGCCCATGTGTTCATGATATGTAGACTTTGATTGATTTCGTTGGAGATTTCTTTGGTGTCTTGTTTGAATGGGATGTATATTGTCACATCATCGGCGTATATATATGGGTTGAGGTTATGGCTTGATAGGAGTTTCGCTAGAGGGATCATCATTAGGTTAAATATGGTTGGTGAAAGAGGTGATCCTTGTGGGACTCCACATTCAGGTATCCATGCTTTGGACGTGGTTGAGTTTGATGTCACTTGATACGAACGCAGGGTTAAGAACCCCTTGAACCAGTTCAGGACACTTCCTCCGATGCCAAAGTATTCAAGTATGTGTAGTAGGATTTCATGGTCAACCATGTCAAAGGCGCTTGACATGTCAAATTGTAGGAGGAGTATATTGTTGCCGGTTGCAATTATTTGTTTGAATTTGGTCACAAGGGTGACTAGTACTGTTTCTGTACTGTGATTCGAACGGAATCCTGATTGGGCATCATGCAGTATCGAATGTTTGTCTAGATAGTTTGTGAGTTGTTTAGTTACCATGCCTTCGGTTATCTTGGTTATTAGTGGTATGGATGCTATTGGTCTGTAGTTCGTTATTTCGTTCGTGTTTTTCTTTGTATCTTTAGGAATTGGTGTGAGTAAGATTTTTCCTTTTTCTTTTGAGAAGAGTCCATTTTGTAACATGTAGTTTATGTGGTTTGTTAGGTTTACTATGAATTTTTGAGGAGCAGATTTCATGAGGCTATTCGGACATATGTCTAGTTTGCAGTTGGATTTGGCATATCTTTTGAGAGTTTTAGAGATGAGGTCTTCTGATAATAGTTCAAATTCGGTCCAGGTTCTGTCTGCTGGGTGTGTTCCTTCTTCTGGATCTAGGCAGTCTAGGAGAGTGGTGTATTCTATAGGGCTGGCAGGTATTTTGTGTCGCAATAGTGTAATTTTCTCCTTGAAGTATTTCGCAAGGTTGTCGACACTTGGTATATCTTTGCTGTTGTTTGTAACAGGTGTGGTGTCTAACAGTTTGTTCACGAGGTAGAAGAGTTTATGTGTGTCTTTGTAGTTTGGTCCTATTAGTGTTTTATAGTGTAGTATTTTTGTCTGTTTGATGGTGTATTTATATTTTCTCCGAAGTTGTTTCCAGTCGTTTAGTGTTTGTTCGTCTTTCTTTTTGTTCCATGTTCGTTCAAGTCTCCTGACTTGTGTTTTCAGTTTTTTCAGTTCTTCGGTGAACCATGGATTTGCATTTTTCCTGTGTGATGTTCTGGTTTGGACTGGGGCGATTTTGTTTAGTGTTGTTGTGCTTATATCGTCCCATTCTTGGAGGAATTGGGTGGTGTTGGCGTTTATGGTCCATTCGCTCTGGTAAATCTGTTGCCAGAATGTTGTGGGGTCTATTTTTCCTCTTGTTGTGTAGGTTTTTCGTTCATGTTTGTTGATTGTGTTTAGTTGTGTTTTTCGCCAGTAAAGAGTGACATTTGCTTTATGGTGGTCTGACCATAGTGTAGGTGTCCATCTTGTGTTAGTGAGTGTGATAGTTGAGTCCGGTTCGAATCTGTTTGTTATGATATCTATCGTGTGTCCTTTTTCGTGGGTTGGTTGTAAGTTGGGTGTTTGCAGGTCCCAGAGTTTTAAGAATTCTTTGAGTTCCCGTGTACTTGGTAGTGTGTCGTTTTCTAGGTGTAGGTTGATGTCGCCTAGTATGAGGATGTTTGAGGCTGATACGCAGGTATTCGAGATGAAATCCATGAGTTGTGTTTGGGTGTCTTGCCATTTTCCTGGTGGCCTGTAGAATAGGATTGTGTTAAGGTGTCCTATTAGGCTTGGATGGCTGATTCTAGTCGATGCAATTTCAAGTTGTGGTGAGGTAGATTCGCCTGTGATTGTGATGGTGAATTCAGGTTTGTATATTATCGCTATTCCGCCTCCTCTTTTTGTTCCATTTCTTGTCCAGTGCGTGATTTTGTATTCTGGTGGGCACGCTTGTAAGATGGCTGGGTCTGTGGGACTGTGGAACCAGGTTTCTGTGATAAATAAGAGGTCTAATTTGTCTGTGATGATCCAATCTAGTATGTCTACTGAGTTTCTTACTGCTGATCTTGCATTGATGTATCCTAGTTGGATTGGGTGATGTGGTTCCATGGTGGGGTTTGATGTGTTTATTTTTATTAATTGTCTGTTTCTTCGGTGGTTGAGATTACTGTTGTCATTATTTTCCTTGTTTTGCCGGTGGTGTGCATATCTGGGGTTTATTCCAGTTGGTTGGTTATTGTGTCTTTGATTTGGTAGGTTGTTTAAATATTGTGCGTAGGATTGGTGATATGTAGTTGGGTTGTGATGATTGTTGTTTTGGGCGTGCATTGTGTGTGTGTGAGTGTTGTGCGTATTGTGGGTGGTGGGGTTGTTGCTGTCGAGGTTGTGGGTTGTGTTAGCGTGTAAGAATATAGTGAGTATGATGAGACTCTGGATGGTTATGAGTGTGTTGCTGGTGTTCATGTCTATGTGTTGGGCGCTGTGATAGTTAGGCGTCTGGTTTACATTTGAGCGATTCAGTTTACAATTGCATTTGAGCTTGGCTACAATTCAAGCAAGTTAGTGCTAACATTGTCAGTTGAGCTTAGCAATAATTAGGTTAAAGCTAACATTTGAGCGATTCAAAGTTTACAATTGTATTTGAGCTTGGCTACAATTCAAGCGAGATAGTGCTAACGTTTTCAGTTAGGCTTAGCAGCAGTTTAGTTTAAAGCCGGCAGCGGTTCAGTGCTAGGCATGCGCAGTAGTGCTTATAATTGTATTTAATTATAGCAACAATTTAATTTAATTTAGAGCTTGGCAACGGCAATTTAGAGCTATGTCTAGTAGCACTATAGAAATGATCAGTAGTAGTAGTGTTTGGGATTCCGGAATCTTGTTACTCTTTGGGATTCTGCACAGAATCTTGCTACTCTTTGGGATTCCGGAATCTTGCTACTCTTTGTCCTTATCCCTTATTTGTCCTGTTTGTCTGTCCTGATTACATTGTAAGCTCTGTCGAGCAGGGACTGTCTCTTCATGTTCAAGTGTACAGCGCTGCGTACGTCTAGTGGCGCTTTAGAAATGATAAGTAGTAGTATTGTCACCTGAATGGGTGGCAGTAAGGGCTCCCTGCCACATGGCCATGCCATTAGAGTTTTCTTACTGCATGGCCATGTGTGCTGGGGGCTTTTTTTTTTATCCTCCTGCAGCTTGGTAAAATGACTCCTATGTTCTCCGAATTTCTGATATCAAACCAGCTCATTTATACTGGAGATAAAAGAGTCAAAGGAAAAACAGAACAGTCTGGAGTAAATGACACAAACAAACAGTGAAAAATCTGGCAAAACGAAAGGGAAAGCCAAACACAGAGAGCACTGTTGCATCATAGTTGCCAACCTTCCTATCAAAGAAAGCTCTTGAAGAAGATAATGAGAACCTGCAGATCCAGAGTATTTCATAATCTAATGTGATACATTAAGGTGTATCAATAATATTATGCTAACATTGTGTTATATCTCTGGCATTTGAATTCCAGTGCTGTTCAATGTGTATATTTTTGATACTGTTTCACGGTAGTTCTATTATTAGGTTTCAGTTTACTGTTTTCAAATGTGCCTCATTAATTGTATTTGTTTATTCTTGGTTATTTTACTATTGCTACGCAGTTAACAAAGTTGTAAGTTTTATGTTAAACTGTACCTGCTGTACACCGCCTTGGTTGAATCTCTTTATAAAGGCAGTTAATAAATCCCAATAAATAAATACAATAATCACAATAATCCGAGCTGAATTCTTTCTAATGGGCTCAGCAGTGGCGTACCAAGGGGGGGGGGGCAGTGGGGGCGGTCCCCCAGGGTGCACGCCGCTAGGGGGTGCCGCGGCGCGCGCCTGCCGTCTCCGAGTTCGCTAACTTCACTCGTTCGCTGCAGCTCCCTCTGCCCCGGAACAGGTTACTTCCTGTTCCAGGGCAGAGGGAGCTGCAGCGAACGAGCGAAGTTAGCGAACCCGGAGCCGACAGGTGCGCACCGCAGCACCCCCCCTCAGCGGCGTGCACCCGTGGGGTGTCATTTTGTCGGGGGGGGGGGGGGGTGTCATTTTGCAGGGGGGGGGGGGCGCTGCACCCGGGGGGGGGGGGGGGCGCATCGGCGATCCGCCCAGGGTGTCATCCAGGCTAGGAACGCCACTGGGGCTCAGATCAATTTTTTTTTTTTAGTAGAACACCACTTTGGACATGGGTGCTTTAATTTCAGATACAAGAACTTCAGTGCAAGCAAGCAGGCAGATGGAGCCAAACAACATTGTAAAGATGTATATCTTGAACTGAATGGCAAACAGGATGAGCCGAAAATACTTCACACTGTGCTTTATCTCTGGAAATCTCTTCTGAAACTATTTGCAAGATCCTAGAACAGGCAAAATGAAGTGCCTGCTGAAAGCCCAGAGAATCTATCTTCATTCACACCGAGGGCATCAGGTGAAGGAAAACATGTTTAAACAGCAAAGGCTTGCTGCTTTGTCTCACTTGGAGAGGGAGCAACCATTAGGGAAAGAAATGTTTTGCTGCTCTCAGTCTGGCACCTCCCTTAGTGTTTACTGAAAAATATTGTCTTTGTGGGGCTAAGGGCATTTCTTCCATTTATACATCTAAATGGAAAACAGGTTAGACTGGAATAAGGTCATAGCACTGCAAAGCAAGAAGTCAACTGCCAAACCAGAAAGACATGAAGAATGAAGCTGTCTGAAAAGTATTAAGTGTCCTTCCCTTTGTTTCCTTTCTTTGGTGCCTTGATGGGAAACTTGCCCTAGAGAAAAGATGCTTTGCAAGTTGTGTATCTGT
This sequence comes from Microcaecilia unicolor, assembly GCF_901765095.1. Classification (NCBI taxonomy): domain Eukaryota; kingdom Metazoa; phylum Chordata; class Amphibia; order Gymnophiona; family Siphonopidae; genus Microcaecilia; species Microcaecilia unicolor. The sequence goes on along the minus strand of NC_044033.1, from coordinate 26,289,702 downwards.
CTTGCATAATCTTTCACTCAATTACTATACTTCCTGAATTCTAATCTTCAAGCTGTCAAAAAACCTGAAACATAGAATGTGATGGGAAATAAGGACTATGAGGCTTGCGTTATCAGCCCACTTACCCTTCCTGTTGTGTTTCCAAAGTCTTATTATTGATGTCATAGACGAGTTTTGCCGCCACGGCGTTTTGCAGCCCGGAGTTTTCACCTTACGGAAGCCACACAGCTGCACCTCTCTTGGTTAAGCCCCACAACACAAGGGATTCAATTGACCCCTGATGCAGGCATTTGTGCCGAAACACGGCCGTGTAGGGTCGTTTTTAAGCTATTTATATTAAAGACTTCCTGATATCCTCTTTGAGCTGTCCTCAATTTTTTGTCCATTGTATTTCCAAAGTCTACCTGTACTCTGGCTTTCTCTTGGCTTCCCTGTCTATGTTTGGGGGGGGGGGGGGCACAATTCTATAACTGGGCACCTCCCGCTAGGCATCCCGGTGGTGAGCATATGTGCACCAAGATACTGTCATACAATACTTGCAGGCAACACACAGCGAAGGTGACACCAAAGATAACGTCAAAGCAAAATGTCCAAAGAACACAAGTAGTTCACATCAGCACTTTTATTGAAAGCACACCCAAAGCTAAACTAAAATGGGCCGAAATGCTCCTAAATAATGATTCAATACCGATGCAAAAATTCTTATAAGGCGCACTTATCTTAAGCTGTCGGGTGCGTGCACTAAACCCGGCAGCCATTATAATCCTCACGCAGCGTTTGTTGAACTTCTTCCAAACGTAGTCCTGTAATGCTGGCAGAATCCGTTTGATGTCCGACTCTGCCGGGTTTCGAAGGAATCTTCGTCAGGGACCCGGATTCGATCTGACGCCATCTGCAACACAAGTAACTGCGCCTTATATGAATTTTTGCATCAGTATTGAATCAGTATTTAGGAGCATTTTAGCCCATTTTAGTTTAGTTCAGTGGTATTTTTCCACACTAGTACAGCATCATGATTTAGTGATATACTTTCATAACTATTGAGCATATAGATGTGTAACCAATTAACACTGATGTTTGTGAGAATTATATCATACAATAGAGAGTAAGAATAATGTTAACAGTGGGAATTTCTTTCTGTATTTTGCTGGGAGGTTAAGAAATTTCACTTTAGATCCTTAGTTATTCAGAGTTAGTGTATGATAGAGTGTATGAGTTGATGTATGGGTTTGAGTGTATGAGTATTAGTGCTTCATTAGGAAGGACATGAGTAAGGTTCAAGTACTTTGTGATAATTTGTTTGATTATAATCGTCATTTAATTTGTAATTTGTGCTGCGTTTGGCACCACAATTGGTTTGGGGAGCAGTGGATGTGCTTGTATTCACAGTTTGTGAAATCTGTACATGTGTTGACTTTTTGTAGTGCTTTCCTATCACAAATGGATTTCAGAGTATGTTTATCTACTGTTTTTAGTGTTATTTTATATTGTAAACCGTTCTGATTTACTTTTGTAATAAGTGACGGTCTAGTAAATGAATAAACGATATGGAGATTTTCAGTGATTGAGAAACTTATCCACCCTCTAGGAAGTGCCTTGGACCATAGGGCGGCACACCACTTGGGTGAGTTATTGCTCTGAGAATTTCTCCTATCTCACTAATTATTAATTGCCTACATTATTTCATTTGGTTTGTTGTATTTCTTGTGTTTGACCATTTACCAGTGGTATTTATTGGGATCATATATAATTTATTTGTTATAAAAACAGGTCTAACTCAAAACAACTTAGTTTTAGTCCTGGACGGTTTTGTTTTGTTCCGTTATGGTTGAAAAATGTCCAAGTCTTAGGAATGCTCAAATCCCGCCCTTAACATGTCCCCTTGAGATTTGAATTCACTGCAGATGAACATAGAAAAACATCTGAAAAATAGGTTTCAAAAATACCGATTTGGACGTTTTTGCGAGAAAAATGTCCAAATGGTGTTTTATGCCACTTTTTAGGCATTTTTCTCTTTCGAAAATGAGCCCTTGGTGTACTAACCTCCGGATTCTATATTTCGGCACAGATCCAAGATGTAAATAAATCAGTTAACGAGCCATTAACTATGAATTAATTGGCCTTACTATTGAAGATAATTGACACTCATTTGGATTTGTGTGTGCATCTGCCTATGTGCTGCTCTATAATACCGGGCTCCTACATCCCATAGTATGCAACAAAAGAGGGTGTGGCCAGAGGAGGGACATGGACAGGCCGGGGGCATTCTGAAAATTTGCTTGCAGTGTTACAGAATAGGCCATTTACAAGCCAAAATGCCATGAGTCGGGCGCCGGCATTTACACCAGTTTTCAGCTGGTGTAAATACTGGCGCTAAAATGTAGGCATGGGAATTAGCTCTAAGCGCTGTTCTATAAAAAGCACTCATCCTAGAGTCCCCTTTACAGAATAGTTCTAAGTGCTGATTTTTTCGGGTGCCGATTTTTGAGCGCCATGTATAGAGCTCCTCCAGAAGCGTAAATGTGCCAGTTTATAGAATTAGGGGGATTGTGAATTAATGTTTCCTTATGGCTGCTTGTTCTACAACTGCTTTTCCAGTGAAAACTAGTTGCTTCTTGTTCGCTATATATTTTTAACTTTGTTGGTAATTTATCAGATGCGCTGGTGTAAATGCTGATGTCCAACTGATGAACAAACCAACCTTAATTGACACAACAAAGAAAATTCTGGTTTACAAAGCACGGTTTGTAAGAGACTAGATTCAAGAAATAGAGACTAGAGTCAAGAAACACTCCTAGATAATGAAAACTAGGAACCGGAACAATGACGGTATCAAAGAACAATAAAGAATCAGTAGCAGTGGCGTAGCCAGGGGTGGGCTTGGGTGGGCCCAGGCCCATCCACTTTGGGTTCAGGCCCACCCTGTAGCAGCACATCTATAATGTGGCTGACAGGGATTCCCAAGCCCCACCAGCCGAAAACTCCCAAGTGTCCCTCCTGCATACCTTTTAAATAGCAGCAAGCAGCGATTGATACATACTGTTTGCACCGGCCCTGCAGCCTTCCCTCTGATGTATTTTCACCTTTACAGAAACAGGAAGTTACATCAGAGGAAAGGCTGTGGGGCCAACATGAGCAGTGTGTATTAGTTGCTGCTCGCTGCCGGTGAAAATCTGCTATTTAAAAGGTATTCAGGGAAGGGTGGATGTCTGAGAGACCATATGGATGCAGGCAAGAGAGGGAGAGACGAAATCACTTGTGGGACAACAAGGCGGAGTACTTCTGCCCACCCATCTTGACCCCAGGCCCACCCAAATTTGGGTGTCTGGCTACACCCCTGATCAGTAGGTGGTGTAAGATGACCAGAGAGACAACCAACCACCATCTTGGCAGGAAAGAGAACAGATGTGCAACCCTATACATTTTATCCCCCTTTCCCAACCTTGACCCCCACCCCAAAAAGACCCCTTCTTATTCCCTTTCTCTGCAGATGTTCTCTCTCTATCAAAGAATTACATCCTTATGGCCTCCTGCGACACTGAGTCTAATTCCCCTCTCCCCTTTCCTCCATCCCAAAAAAGGTATCTAGGTACAGCCTATTAATCCATGTCAAGGCAATGGTAATCAAAAGGTGTTTAAAATTAAACTTCTCCCAAGTTGGGTGAGAGATTTTATTCTTATTCTAAAGCACTTGAAATAGTATTTCTTGTTTCTCTCTTACCTGCCTCGTGTCCTTTTCGGCTTTAGCATTCCATGTTACCTTTCCCTCTCTTTTTCTCCCTTCAAGGTTTATTAATGGTTTGCTATCCTGTCCATTGTAAAGATGTCTGAGTGGCTTACAGTCCAAAATACGGCGGGGGGAAGGGTAAATTAAATCAAAATTCACTGTTTGGATAATGTAGGATATAAGAATGAATAAATAAATAAATTAAAAATTAACCCCATAATCGAGGCAAGGTAGGTAGAACTACAGTTCAAGATAAGAATGAAAAAAGGGTAAAAGGCAAACCTAAACTATCTGGTCAAATAGGCCCACCTGCTGCATACACCGGATGCAGCCATATCAAAACCTATCAGCCTTATTTTCGAAAGTGATGGGCGCCCATATTTCGACCCAAATCGGGAGATGGGCACCCATCTCGCAAAGGCGCCCAAATCGGTATAATCGAAAGCCAATTTTGGGCGTCTTCAACTGCAATCTGTCGTGAAAACGGTGAAAGTTGATGGGGGTGTGTTGGAGGCGCGGTGAAGGCGGGACTGGGGCGTGTTTATTGGCCGAGAAGAGATGGGCGCCCTCGGCCGATAATCGAAAAAAGAAAGGCGTTTTTAGCGCGAATTTGGGTCACTTTTTTTTGGACCCTTTTTTTTCCACGAACAAGTCCCCTGACTCCCCCAGTGGACACTAACCTCCTCCCAGCATAAAAAAAAACAACTTTAAAAACTTTTTTTTCCAGCCTGTATGCCAGCCTCAAATGCCATACCCAGCTCCATCACAGCAGTATGCAGGTCCCTGGAGCAGTTGTTAGTGGGTGCAGTGGACTTCACCCAGGTGGACCCAGGCCCATCCCCCCCTACCTGTTAAACTTGTAGTGGTAAATGGGAGCCCTCCAAAATGCCCCCAAAACCCACTGTACCCACATGTAGGTGCCCCCCTTCAGCCATAAGGACTATGGTAATGGTGTAGAGTTGTGGGCAGTTGGTTTTGGGGGGGATTTGAGGGGCTCAGCACCCAAGGGATGGGAGCTATGGACTTGGGAGGTATTTATTTATTTTTTTTTAATTGTTACAAGTGCCCCCTAGGGTGCCCGGTTGGTGTCCTGGCATGTGAGGGGGACCAGTGCACTATGAATCCTGGCCCCTCCCACGACCCAATGCCTTGGATTTGTTCGTTTTTGAGCTGGGCGCCTTCGGTTTCCATTATCGCTGAAAAACGAAACCGCCCAGCTCAAATCCGCACAAATCCAATGCATTTGGCTGGCACAAACCGTATTATCGAATAAAAAGATGGGCGCCCATTTTTTCGAAAATACGGTCTGTCCCGCCCCTTCACGTACCCGTTCTCGAACATAGACGCGCATGGAGATGGGCGTTCGCGTTCGATTATGCCCCTCTATGTGTCTAAAAATAAAAAAACGTTTTAATTTCTGATTTGAACATTTGCAGGGTCGTTTGAGAGCGAAGTAACATAGTAACATAGTAGATGATGGCAGAAAAAGACCTGCACGGTCCATCCAGTCTGCCCAACAAGATAAACTCACATGTGCTACTTTTTGTGTATACCTTACCTTGATTTGTACCTGTCCTTTTCCAGGCACAGACCGTATAAGTCTGCCCAGCACTATCCCCGCCTCCCAACCACCAGCCCCGCCTCCCACCACCTGTTCTGGCACAGACCGTATAAGTCTGCCCAGCACTATCCCCGCCTCCAAACCACCAGCCCCGCCTCCCACCACCTGTTCTGGCACAGACCGTATAAGTCTGCCCAGCACTATCCCCGCCTCCCAACCACCAGCCCCGCCTCCCACCACCTGTTCTGGCACAGACCGTATAAGTCTGCCCAGCACCATCTCCGTCTCCCGCCACCGGCTTTGCCACCCAATCTCGTCTAAGCTCCTTAGGATCCATTCCTTCTGAGCAGAATTCCTTTATGTTTATCCCACGCATGTTTGAATTCCGTTACCGTTTTAGTTTCCACCACCTCCCGCAGGAGGGCATTCCAAGCATCCACTACTCTCTCCGTGAAAAAATACGGATTGCGGTAAATGATTCCAATGTTCTGGAGCTTGAACTGAAACAATTCCTCTCCCTGGCGTGCACATGGACAATTTCCCGAAACGACGGGTATCACTAATCTGTTTTAAAAGGATGAGTGTAAAGTTTGGGACCTAGAGTGAGGTATAGTGGCTTGCCTGAATAATGAACCATAAAAACTAAAAGAAGGAGCTTAAAAATGATCACATTTTTCTTCCTGTTGTTGCCAGTCTCCTATCAGGATTTTCAAGCAATTTTGGGTTAAAGCTAAATGCAAAAGATGACTGGAAAATGCTTGAATTAAGATGACATTTGTTACAGAATTTTATAGACATCATAAAAGTGGATGAGGATGGAGAAACGATTTAATATGAGTTATGATATTTCACTTGGATGACAATTCTTTTCTTGCTCAAAGAGCAGCCAATGGAACAACAATAGTCAGTTAATTAATGCCAAAGTGCTTATTAACAAAGGAAATATATACTTTGCTAAAATCAGGGGTAAGGTTTTTCACATAAAAACAGTGGTGTGCTGGAGCGGGCTCTCACGGGCTCACGAGAGCCGTTTGTTGTTAAGAATTTTGGGAGCCGGTTGTTAAGTTTTTAAGAATTTTGGGAGCCGGTTGTTAAAGTAGGCCTCCCCATGGCTACTTTAACAACTGACTCCCAAAATGTCGGCTTTGGCCCCCTCCTGAATTCTCTTTTACTTTGCTGGCAGTGATGCTGGCCCCACCAGCCAAGTAAATAGACTGCTGCTGCTCCCTGTTTCTGACTCTGAGCATCAGGCTGGGGCTTTTCATGCAAGAGCAAGAAGCTTCCATCATGCTGCTCAGAGCCAGAAACAAGCAGCAGAGAATGGTGGCAGTCCATTTATTGGCTGGTGGGGCTCGGCAAAGGTATGCCTAGCGTGCCCGCACAAGGGAAGGGAGAGAGAGGCATGTATTCCCACTCCTCAAATTTCAGGGCCGGCTGTGCTCGGAGAGAGAGCCCGTTGTTAAAATTTTACCAGCACACCCCTGCATAAAAGGGATGGAGGGATCTCACTCAGGCTTTAGTGCTCTGTAGCCTGGTGCAAGTGGTTCAAATTTGTGAACCTTTAGTCCAACTGGAGGTGCCACACTTGATCCTGGGGAAAGCGATGACGCTTAGGGTTACGTCCCAGAGAAGATGCATCTGCTGCCCTCCTTACCTGTGAAGGCCTAGGTATCTCCAGAGCCCAAGGTGGGGGGGGGGGGGCACATTTTAGCCCTCCTCCCCCAGCCGCAGACACCCCCCCCGCCAATCCTCCCCACCACCTTCGGACCCCCCTGCCGCCGCTGACCCTACCCCGTCACTTTCGACCCCTCCCCCGCCACCACTGCCGCCACCGCTGCACGATACCTTTGCTGCTTTGAATGTAGTTGCAAAAGTCACAGAAAGGTCCCATTCCCTTTGTCCCCTTTCACCTTCATTCTATGCCCCTCATTCTAGAGCTTCATTTCAATTGAAAGAAACTCGCCTCCTGTGCAAAATATGTGAATACATTACAACCCTGTCTTTGCCCCACTCCATCTACAGCCCCAGAACACCTAAACACAAGATTACATAAAACGTTCAGTGCTTGTGTTACTGGGATTCGCATATGCTATCACACAAATTTTATAAAAGCCCTTTTACTGCATGTAAAGCCCATTTAATACATGTAAAAATGTTATAACACGTTACCTCGTCACCTTAAAGCTCAAGTGGACCATGCCCTTTTTAAGAAGTTGTTAAAGACATTCCTCTTTGCTAAGACTTACCCCTCAACTTACCATGTTGATTGATGCATCCCTTGGCCCCTTACCCTGCCTAGTTCACGCTGTTAGTTTCTCCCCTCCTATTTGCTTCTTTTATGCTTGCCTAAGCTTTTAACTTTGTACTCTTATTTAATTCTCTGTAAGCCACATTGCGCCTGCATGAGTGGGAAAATGTGGGATATAAGTAACAACTAAATAAATAAATAAATAAATAAAAGTACCCCTTTATTGCCTAGTTTTACAAGGGACAAAGGGAATGGGACCTTTCTGTGATTTTTGCAACTATATTCAAAGCAGTTTACGTGGAGGGGCATAATTGAACGAAAACGTCTATCTCCATGGGCGTTTATCTCCGAGAACGGGTCCGTGAAGGGGCGGACCGAACCGTATTTTCGAAAAAAAAATAGATGTCCATGTTTTATTCAACAATTTGTGAGCTGGGCGTTTTTGTTTTTCAGCGATAATGGAAAATGAAAGCGCCCAGCTCAAAAACGAATAAATCCAAGGCATTTGTTCATGGGAGGGGCCAGGATTCGTAGTGCACTGGTCCCCCTCACATGCCAGGACACCAACCGGGCACCCTAGGGGGCACTTTTACAAAAACAAAAAAAAAGGTAAAAGAGCTCCCAGGTGCATAGCACCCTTCCCTTGTGTGTTGAGCCCCCCAAATCCCCCTCAAAACCCACTGCCCACATGTCTACACCATTACTATAGCCCTAAGGGATGAAGGGGGGCACCTACATGTGGGTACAGTGGGTTTGGGGGGGTTGGACGACTAAGCATTAAGCAGCACAATTGTAACAGGTAGGGGGGGGATGGGCCTGGGTCCACCTGCCTGAAGTCCACTGCACCCCCTAACAACTGCTCCAGGGACCTGCATACTGCTGCCAGGGAGGTGGGTATGACATTTGAGGGTGAAAATAAAAAGTTGTGAAACATCATTTTTTGTGGTGGGAGGGGGTTAGTGACCACTGGGGGAGTCAGGGGAGGTCATCCCCGATTCCCTCTGGGGGTAATCTGGTCATTTAGGGCACTTTTTGGGGCCTTATTCGTGAAAAAACAGGGTCCAGGAAAAGTGCCCTAAATTCTAGCTACAAACGCATACTTTTTTTCCATTATAGGCAAAAGGCGCCCATCTCTCCTCGGCCGATAACCACGCCCCAGTTCCACCTTCACCACGCTTCCGACACGCCCCCGTCAACTTTGTACACTTCCGCGATGGAGTGCAGTTGAAAACGTCCAAAATCGGCTTTCCATTATACCGATGTATTCGTTTTTGTGAGATAAACGTCTATCTCCCGATATGGGTCGAAATCTAGGCGTTTTTCTCTTTCAATTATAAGGTGGATAGTATATACAGGCACTTATTTGTACCTGGGGCAGTGGAGGGTTAAGTGACTTGCCCAGGGTCACCGGGAACTGCAGGGGGGTAATTGAACCCAGTTCTGTAGGATCAAAGTGTGCTACACTAACCACTAGGCTACTCTGCCACTTGAAGCCTTTCGCCCCCTCTTCTCTGGGAATGCTGAATGACTAGCGAGCTACAAGTGATCATCTCAAACAAAATATTTATGGGCAAATTGGAAAAGGTTGTTCTTTTTGATATAGGGCTATTGCACATCTTGCCTGCCAACCTGATGACATGGTAGAAATTCAATGTCCACCTGAGCCTTGACGAAAATGACTGGCTTAAAATTTGGTTCTAGGGCCAGACCATAAGCCAAAAGGAATCCAGAGCTTCTCATGGCCAAGAGAGGCCTAACCCTTTGGTACTGGGACAAGGGGACTTCCCAATAAGTGAGACACATTTGCATACCAGGGATAATAGGGCCAGTCCAAAGCCACTAAAGTCAGGGCCAGTCTTAGCCTGGGGCAAAGGGGGCGACCGCACGGGGCCTTATGCTTATAGGGCCAGTCCAAAGCCACTAAAGTCAGGGCCGGTCTTAGGCAGGGGCAACAGGGGCGACTGCACAGGGCCTAATGCTTCCAGGGGCCCTGCGGTGCAGCGTGGCTGGTGGCTTTGGTAGTCTGTCTTGCCTTGGAATCCAGCCCCGCCTCCGCCTCACAAATTGTTCCCCTTGGTTTTACCTTAAAGTTGGTGCTCCGTGCGCAGCAACCAGCAGTCCTCTCCTAGTTACTCCTGGGAGTCCCGGCCAATCAGGAGTGCGCTTTTAGGCACCAGATAGGTTCCCTGACCAATCACAGACAGCTGCACTGCACTTCTGTAGCTCAGCCGTGTGAAAAACTGTGGCTGAGTCAGAGAAGCACAGACAAGCTGTGAATGTGATTGTGAATGAACGAATCCAGTGCTCCTCAGCCCAGCTGCTCTTGGGTGACTCGGGTCACTTCCTCTTTCTCTGTAATCTCAGCCCAGCTGCTCTCAGGCCGCTTCCTTGTCCAGTTGGTGCTCAGCCGCTGCCTCCGGCCTTGTTGTGGATAACCCAGCGGCAGCAGTTAAGGCGAGTCATCTGATGTCAGAGAAGTCTTAGTTATGTTTTGACTGTAGGGTGTGAATAAGATAATTTATATTTGCTTTTGAGTTCCCTAATGTGTTCTATTCCAGGCATTAGAGGTTGGTTAAGTTCTCTTATAATGTAGCTGTTGGCGTTGGTGAGTATGAGATGGAAGAGCATGGGGGTGGCAGAGTCTTCACTAAAGGTTTTGGCCTGAAATCTAATAAACCCACATTTTTGTTCTTAGTATTCTTTACGTGGCATGGCAGTTTAGAAGAAGGACCCCCCCCCCCGAAATGAGAGAAACTGACTCCCTGTCTGTACGTGGCTACCCTGTCTTTGTGTTCCTCTCTACAGAGAAGTCTTTGATATTGAATATTAAACTTCTAAAAGAAAAAGTTGTTAAAATTCCTGAACTGCTGGGCAGACTTATACCCTTCTCCACCACCGCCAACTCCAGGCTCCGCCCTTTCTGCCTCGCCTCACCCCATGCTTGGAATAATCTCCCTGAGCCCATACGCCAGGCCCCCCTCCCTGCCCATCTTCAAATCCTTGCTCAAAGCCCACCTCTTCAATGTCGCCTTCGGCACCTAACCACTACACCTCTACTCAGGAAATCTAGACTGCCTCAACTTGACATTTCGTCCTTTAGATTATCAATAGAAATCAAACAAAATAAAACATGGAAAAGAAAATAAGATGATATTTTTTTTATTGGACATAACTTAATACCCATATCCTGTTAGAATATCAATGATATGCTTTGATGTCCCCATGCATACCTCCGACCCACCCCCCTCCTCCCACCCTGTCAGACTGTCATAGTAATGCTTGAATGTTTTCACTTATATACATTGTCAGCTAGCACTTTTGCTTATTTCCGATCTGAGGAAGAAGGGCAACCTTCGAAAGCGAATCAAGAAATGTATTAAGTTATGTCCAATAAAAAAGGTATCATCTTATTTTCTTTTCCATGTTTTATTTTGTTTAATTTCTATTGATAACCTTAAGAGTGGACTAACACGGCTACCACAGTCCTTTAGATTGTAAACTCCTTGAGCAGGGGCTGTCCTTCTTTGCTAAATTGTACAGCGCTGCGTAACCCTAGTAGCGCTCTAGAAATGTTAAGTAGTAGTAGTAGTAGTAAAATTCCTGAACTGCTCTTCATCCCTATAGAGCTCCTCGTCTTTCCTCCTAAACCCACTTCTCCTCTTCCTCCACTCTCTATCTCAGTTGATAACACCCTCATCCTCCCCATCCCATCTGCCCGCAACCTCGGAGTCATCTTCGACTCCTCCCTCTCCTTCGCTGCGCATATCCAACAGACAGCCAAGACCTGTCGCTTCTTCCTCTTCAACATCAGCAAAATTCGCCCTTTCCTCTCTGAGCACACCACCAGAACTCTCGTCCACGCTCTCATTACCTCTCGCCTTGATTACTGCAACTTACTCCTCACCGGCCTCCCACTCAGCCATCTATCCCCCCTTCAATCCGTTCAGAACGCTGCTGCACGTCTTATATTCTGCCAGAACCGATATACTCATATCACCCCTCTCCTCAAATCACTTCATTGGCTTCCGATCAGATATCGCATACAATTCAAGCTCCTCCTCCTTACCTACAAATGCACTCAGTCTGCGGCTCCTCACTACCTCTCCATCCTCATCTCCCCCTATGTTCCCGCCCGTAACCTCCGCTCACAGGACAAAGCCCTTCTCTCAGTACCCTTCTCCACCACTGCCAACTCCAGGCTCCGCTCATTCTGCCTTGCCTCCCCCTATGCCTGGAACAATCTTCCTCAACCCCTACGCCAAGCCCCCTCCCTACCCATCTTAAAATCTCTGCTTAAAACTCACCTCTTCAATGCTGCCTTCAGCGCCTAACCGCTTGAGAAATATAGAATGCCCCAATCTATCCACCCTATCAGATTAACTCGTCCTCTAGATTGTACACTTGTCTTTAGATTGTTCTCTTGTCTTTTAGATTGTAAGCTCTTTGAGCAGGGACTGTCCTTCTATGTTTAAATTGTACAGCGCTGCGTAACCCTAGTAGCGCTTTAGAAATGTTAGTTAGTAGTAGTAGTAGTAGTGCTGGGCAGGCTTATATGGTCTGTGCCCTGAAAAAGACAGATACAAATCAAGGTAAGGTATACACAAAAAGTAACACATATGAGTTTATCTTGCTGGGCAGACTGGATGGACCATGCAGGTCTTTTTCTGCTGTCATCTACTATGTTACTATCGTTACCCCTAATTCTTGAAGGGCTATGTTCTCAGAATTCAGGCTGCCATTCCCAAACATTTTTTTTTTCACAGACACCCAGAAAAAAATTCTATGCACTGTAACATCCAAACTTTCTCAGAGAAAATAAAAACTTTTTTTTTTTTTCAAACCCCAGCAAGCTGTCACACTCTCTAAGCCAGTAATTTTGGCTTGGTTAGAGCAAAGGGCCCTTTCTTCAGCTTAGTAGTTGTTTAATTAGTATTATGCAGTTGGTGGCAGTATATAAAAACTCAGATTATTGCATTTGACTTTAAACTATAACAGGAGGAGAGAAAAAGATTTAATATGATGCAGGTCACTGCAAACTATTAAAGAAAAAAAAAACCCCCGTTAAAGTGCAAATTTAAAAAAAAATTGCACCTGATTTTGGATTTTTGTTATGGACGTAATTCATAGGAAATGATGTCTTTCTGATTGTGGCAATGAATATTCCTGAAAGAGACTTGCATGCACTGTCTCCACTGCATGCAAAGTTCTCTCAGGAATATTTACTGTGGATATCCTGAAAACCCGAATGGCTGGGGGTTCCTCCAGCACCAGGTTTGGAAACCACTGGAGCAGAGTGTTCTCATAATTTATTTATTTATTTATTTTATTTATTTATAAACCTTTTGAGATACATAATATTCAAAACAGAATAATATTACAGATTTGTAAACTTTCTTTCAATAGTAAATACAGATAAAGAAAATTGACAATATACCCATCGTCCACAATAATTAAGAAATGATCCAAGATTCATAGGGAAAAAAAAAAATTTTTTTTAGTTGAGCTATCAAAATCAAGCTCAAAAATTCAAATTAAAGCAAGAACCGCGCTGGGCCCCATAGATTCACTCCTAAGTGCTATACAGTGTTCATTCGGGTCTAAACTTTCACAATTATACTCTCTTTACTTTTCAAAAAAATATCCAACTGATTAGGTTCAAAAAATTGGTATTGTTTAGTGTGGAATAAAATCCTACACACACATGGAAATTTCAAAAGAAAATTAGCCCCCAGGGCTGTAGCCCTTGGGCGCAAAGCAAGAAATAATTTACGACGTTTTTGAGTTTCCCTGGACAAATCCGGGAAAACTCTTATTTTTGAACCTAAAAATAAAGAATTCAAGTGCCTTAAGGATAACCTAAGTACTGCATCTCGATCCAACTCTAGTGCAAAAGTCACTAACAAAGTAGTTCTTTGAGTGACCACCTCCAAAGAAGATTCCAGAAAATCCGTTAATTTCATTGCATTCTGAGGGTCTAAGTTTCCTGGGACTTGCCCAGCAATTTGAATATAATATGCCCTTGTAATTGGTGGCAGTGAATTTTCGGTCATTCCCAGAATATCAACAAGATATTTCTTAACCATCTGTACAGGAGAAAGAATGGGCGATTTTGGAAAATTAATCATACGTAGGTTAAGTCTTTTGGATTGATTTTCCAGGTATTCCATGCGTCTGGAAGCAAAGTTCCTTTCTTTAATTAATGTTTGGTCCACAAGTTGCATTTTTTCAACTTTTTGAGAGAGAATTTTTACTTCAGTTGCATGAGACTCATTAATTTGAAATTGTTTGAGAGCAGACTGTGCTCTTTGAAATAACTGATTGTAAGGTGAAGAGGGTTGTGGAGTTCAGTTCCCAAAGTGACTCTAAGGTCACTACAGCTGGTTTCTCAAACTGCCCTACATTAAATACCAGGGGAGCCGCTTGAACTACTTGTTCCAGGATACTCACTGTCGCAGAATCCACAACAGTCTGCTCTGGAATCGCTAGTTGTTCAGGAGATGACCTTTGTGCTGCCGTCGAGTTCCCTCCCTGCTCGCTCCCTTCACCGCTTTGGGCAGAGGCTGCAGGACTCGGATGGAAGCGCTCACTTCCTGGTTGAGGGGGCGCTGCACGAAAGACAGGGCTTAGGGAAGCCCCATCGACACTGTCGGTTAGCGCCGAGAGGCTAGTACCAGCAACAGGGGTAGAAGTCGATGGAGTTCCGGGCGTTATTCCAAAGCGCTCAAGTGTCGGCTGGGAGAGCGGGGGCTTTGCGCCAGGGTCTGAGGGGAAATCCCTGACTTTCCCACGTCGCTTGCCCATCGCAGCAACGGGCAAGGTAACTCCCTCCAGCTCTGCTCTAGCGCCACTAGAAACTTGTCCGTAGCGTGGATTCAGACCATCGCCATCTTGGATCTCTCCTGTTCTCATAATTTATTATTTATTTATCTGGATTTGTTTACCGCCTTTTTGAAGGAATTCACTCAAGGCGCTGTACAGTAAGAATAAATCAAACATGAGCAATAGACAATTACAGTAGTAAAATTGTATTCAAATAATAATACAAAGTATATATACTACTTATGTCAACATTGGTTGTTATAATTTATCATTTTTAGGCTCAATATGGGAAGGTGTGCTTTGTCTGGATATTGTTATTTCATGGTTATCCTGTCAGGTATGGAAGAGTTCTTTTTATTCTGTCATTGGATTATTTGCTTGTGTGTCTAGTACTTCCCACTGGTTTTTGCTACTACCCTGTGCTTTGTGGGTTTGCTTTTGGTTTTCTATTCTTGTTGATTTTAGACCTCCAAGTGGACCCATTGACTCTTTTCTTCTCCAGAGCGGTGCACATAAATAAAAAGAATGCCATCTTGTCAAAAGGGGGCAATGTTAGGTAGGCATGGGCACTGGCGTAGCTACGTGGGGCCACAGGGGCCTGGGCCCCCTCCGGGCCACTGCGCTGCCGCATTGCCTGTCCTGCTCTCTCTTCCCCCTCACATCCTGCACGCTCCTTTTAGTGAAATTGAGCATGCTCACTTTCATTTAAAGGAGTGTGCAGGACATGAGGAGGAAGAGAGCGCAGGGCAGGCAACATGGCGGCACTGGAGAAGGCTTCAGCTGGCGGGGGTTCCTCCACAAATGTATCAGGTGGGGGGGGGGGGGGGGTATGGGCCTGGGTCTGCCTGTCTGAAGTGCACTGCAGTAACCACTAAAACTGCTCCAGGGACCTCCATGCGCTGTCATGGACCTGAGTATGATATCTGAGGCTGGCATAGAGGCTGGAACGACATATTTTTAAAGATGTTTTTGAGGGTGGGAGGGGGCTGGTGACCACTGGGGGAGTAATGGGAGGTCATCCCCGATTCTCTCCGGTGGTCATGTGGTCATTTTGGGCACCTTTTGTGCCTTATTCATAATAAAAACACGTCCGGGTGAAAACGTCCAAGTGTTCGTCAGGGACGTCCTTCTTTTTTTCGATTATGGGTCAAAGACATCCAAGTGTTAGGCACGCCCAAATCCCGCCTTTGCTATACCTCCGACATGCCCCCTTGATCTTTGGACATCCTTGTGACGCACTGCAGTTGGAGACGTCCAAAATCGGGTTTCGATTATACCGATTTGGACATCCTTGGGAGAAGGACATCCATCTTCTGATTTATGTCGAAAGATGGACGTCCTTCTCTTTCAAAAATGAGTCCAATAGTGTTTCAGGTGGGACCAGAATTAACTTGGTTAGGCCTTGTCCCCCAATAAATGTATAAAATACAGGTGTTTCTTAAAACTTTCACCTCAGCCCCTCCATCCAACATCTCTTCCTCTCTCCCCAGTGGTCCACCAGTAGACCAGCAACTCACCCTCTCTCTCTGACCCCTCCTCCTCTCCCTCCCTGGTGTACCTTAGAGGCTATTCCTACTGGCGTTCCGCCAGTGAGGAAACAGGAAGTGGTGTCAGTGAGGTCCAGATGTGGCAGAGGGAAGCCTGCGGGGCTGGCACAGGCAGTAAAAATGAATCACTGCAGCCAGCGGAAATGACTCTAAGGTACACTGAGGCGGGAGTTCAGAGGCAGGGGTAGATACCAGGCTGCCAGTGATGGAGAGGGAGAGAGGGGAGTGCTTCTGGGTGAGCCTAAGCCAAGAATGAGGTATGCCACTGGTACCTAATTTTACCTCCCTGCAACTCTTTTCATGATCTCCAGTTTTACAACATCCCCATCTCTGAAAAAGATTTCTTCATTAATACCCTTTGAGTAATGATAAGTAGTAGTAGTAGTAGTATTTAAATGCCTCCCCATCCCTCCTTTCTGAGTCTAGAGTAAACATATTCAGGAAAAAGGAGGTTATTGTGCCTCTGTTTAAGGCTCTGGTGAGGCCTCAATAATTCTGGAGACCACACCTTCCAAAAAGATAAAAACAGGATGTAGTCAGTCCAGAGGGTAACTACTAAAATGGTCAGTGAATTTTTTCATAAAGTGTATGGGGACAGACTTAAAGATCTCAATATGAAAGGCAGGCCTTTAATGTTCCAAGCATGGCCTCACCCCATGCTTGGAACAAACTCCCTGAGCACATACGCCAGACCCCCTCCCTACCCATCTTCAAATCATTGCTCAAAGCCCACCTCTTCAATGTCGCTTTCGGCACCTAATCACAACACCTCTACTCAGGAAATCTAGACTAACCCAACTTGACATTGCGTCCTTTAGATTGTAAGCTCTTCTGAGCAGGGACCGTCCTTAGTTATTAATTTGTACAGCGCTGCGTAACCCTAGTAGCGCTCTAGAAATGTTAAGTAGTAGTAGTATATGATAGAGAGGTTTAAATGCCTCTGTAGCTTAAACACATGGCAGACGAGTCTCTTTCAACTGAAAGGAAGCTCTGGAATGAGAGGGCATAGGATTAAAGTGAAAAGGGAGTAATCTAAGGAAATCCTTAGCCATCAATGTCCATTTTGATCACTATTCACAAACCATCATATAAATCCCAACCGCAATACAATCCGCACTTGTATAATCACTATAAGATAAACCTAAACTGTAAATGTAAACAAATACCGTTAACTGCTACAAAGAATGTAATCTGTAAGCCACTTTGTACCGAAACTTGTTTTTGGATAACAGCGGGATACAAGAACGCATAAATAAATAAATAAATAGAAAGGCAGTGAACGCATGGAACAACCTCCTGGTGGAAGTGGTGGAGACAAGATTGTATCTGATTTCAGGAAAACATGTGAGAAGTGCAGGAGCTCTAGGACAGGAAGGAATAACAAATGGCATGGATGGGCAAACTGGAATAGGCCATGCGTGTTTCTGATCCAAAATGTTGTAAGCAAAGACTACAGAATTTGCTCCAGGCTATTGTGATATAGAATCTGATTGCAAAATGGCTGTACCTTCAGCTTCCACAATTAAACTTAATCATGTAAGAACACTTTTTATAAGTGTGGGATATTACCTGCCCATTTTGAAATCTTTAAATTGGCTGCCTGTCCCCTACATTCATTTTTTTTTATTGAGGCATATAATTTACAGTGATATAAATCTACTAAGCACTCTCTACAGTATTAGTGCCTGGCTATAGATAACATCTTTGAATGTAAAGTCTCATAAAAAGATCAGAGATTACAGTTATGTGTCAAAAACCATACATGGAAATAAGATCAAAACGAGTGCAAAGCCAAGGAATGCCAAACGTTACCAAAGCTAATATTTTTGAGGTGTTCTTCTTGCACAATAAATTCATGTTACAATTTTCTTTTTCTAGAAGAATCTAGCAAAAATGAAGAGAAAATGGGTCAGAGTGTATGGCAGTTGATCTTAAAATCCAGCATCCTGCCTTCACCATTTGTATCCCACATTTTCCCACCTCTTTGCAGGCTCGATATGGCTTACAGTACAACATGGATGTTGAAAATATATTAGAAAATATACATTTAGTGTAACAGAAGGATCTTAAGCAGCGTGATAATGATAAAACATAATAGTAGGATAACAAGCAGGTAGTGTAAGACATTTAGAGGGGCATAATCGAACGCGAACGCCTATCTCCATGGGAACAAAAGTTTGTAAAGTGGGTTTTTTTGGTGGGAGGGGGTTAGTGACCACTGGGGGAGTCAGGAGAGGTGATCCCCGATTCCCTCCGGTGGTCATCTGGTCAGTTGGGGCACTTTTGTGGGACTTGGACCTGAAAAGAAAGGGTCCAAATAAAGCGGACCAAATTCTCGTCAAAAACGCCCTTCTTGTTTCGATTATCAGCTAAAGACACCCATCTCTCCTCGGCTGATAACCACGCCCCAGTCCCGCCTTCACCACGCCTCTGACATGCCCCCTGCCCACTTTGTTCGTTCCTGCGATGGAGTCCAGTTGAAGACGACCAAAATCGGCTTTCGATTATACCGATTTGTTCGCCCACGGGAGAAAGACGCCCATCTCCCGATTTGGGTCGAAATATGGGCGTCTTTCTCTTTCGAAAATAAGCTGGTTAGTGTTACAGAAGAATCTTGGGCAACATTATAATGATCAAACCTAATGGTAGTATAACAAGCAGATACTGTAAGACAGTTCTGAATAAATGTGGAGGAGTTGTGTATATTCACATTGGTTGATCTTTGTGGTAAGCCTTGTTAAACGGATGGGTCTTCAGTAGTTTGCGGAAGTTAGTTAATTCGTAAATTGTTTTTAATTTGCTCGGCAATGCGTTCCATAACTGTGTGCTCAAGTAGGTAAAGTTTGACGCGTGCATTAGTTTGTATTTCAGACCTTTCCAGTTAGGGAAGTGCAGATTGAGGAATGTGCGGGATGATCTTTTGGCATTCCTTGGTTGTAAGTCTATCAGGTCTGACATGTAGGCTGGTGCATCTCCGTGAATGATTTTGTGAACTAGGGTGCAGACTTTGAACGTTTTCCCCATTAGAATTCAGGACCTCCACTAGGATCCACTGTTGTTTAGGGTGGGTGGGGTAGCAAGAGCTGGTTGTTGGGGCTAAGGCTGAGGACAATACCAGAGTTACTGCCCCTCACCCCTAGTGGTTATTCCTTGCTCATCCAACACCATTTATTCTCTGTGTGTGTTTTCTTTCACAGTAGATGGGTGTACTCAAGCCAGAATTGGTAATTTTGGGTATTTCACATTTTGCACCAGAAGTGGTCATAGCCAGGGCAGGATAATCTCAGTACACATGTGACATGACCTGGCTTTAGCTATGCCTTTTGGTGGGAAACCTGACTTTATGGCAGGGGCCTTGATAAGAGCAGGGATGACGGCAGCCTATGGAGCCTTGCCCGTCCCACAAACAAGTGAATAATACATAGCCCCCCTAATTCACGTTAAGGTTATAGAATTCTAGAGCTTATGAGCATGAATGCTATATTCTCGCATGTAAGTGCCGATAGGGCATTAAGGGTCATTGCACAGTCTTAGCATGTAACCTTCATAGCACACAACTGCAGGGCAGGAACTCATATGGAGTGGAGGAGTGGTCTAGTGGTTGGAGCACTGCTCTTGCAATCCAGAGGTGGCTGGTTCAAATCCCACTGCTGTTCCTTGTGATCTTGGGCAACTCACTTAACCCTCCATTGCATCAGGTACAAACTTAGATTGTGAGCCCTCTTGGGACAGAGAAATATCCAGTGTATCTGAATGTAACTCACCTTGAGCTACTACTAAAAAAGGTGTGAGCAAAATCCAAGTAAATTATTTGAGATTCTGTTGCTACTATCTGAGATTTTACATGGAAAGTTGCTACTATTTGAGATTCTATATGAAATGTTGATATTATCTGAGATTCTACGTGGAATGTTGGTCCACATGGAATGTTGCTACTATTTGAGATTCTATATAGAATGTTGCTATAGTGGAGGAGTGGCCTAGTGGTTAGAGCACTGGTCTTGTAATCCAGAGGTGGCTGGTTAAAATCCTGCTGCTGCTCCTTGTGATCTTGGGCAAGTCACTTAACCCTCCATTGCCTCAGGTACAAACTTAGATTGTGAGCCCTCCTGGGACAGAGAAATATCCAGAGTACCTGAATGTAACTCACCTTGAGCTACCACTGAAAAAGGTGTGAGCAAAATCTCAATAAATAAAAATAAGTAGCTACTCAGACTTAGCTGGTTATCTTTAAACTGGCTAAAGATGTCCCACATTTTCACACTGCCCAATATGGCCGCTAATCTGGCTTTACAAATCAGTGGATAGACAGTTATATCGGCCGATATAACTGTCTATGTGCTAGCCGCTAACCGGAGATATTAGTGGGGGATAGCCGGTTATCCCCCTCTGATTATCGGTGTATAGACGGTTAAGCGCTATTTAACTGGTCTGTTAAATAGCGCTGAATATCAGAGGTAAGTAGTATTAACTGGCTATCTTGCGCTGAATATTAGTTCATAGCCAGTTAAATGCTAGTTAACCAGCCAGAAGACATTCTTGGCCAGTTAAATAACGCTGAATATCGGTCAGTGTATATCTAATAAGTACTCTACCTCTGCTAATTTATGCTGATTTGATTTACTTTAGGAACAAGTGAGAGGAATTAAATGTGTTAGGTTTATTGCAGGGAGAGAACCTTTCACGTTCTAAGTCGTCAAAAGCAACATTCAAACTGACACTCTTTAAAGTTAAGTTGATCACCCTCCCCTCACCTATCCACACCCACCCTGTTAGAATATCAATGATATGCTTTGATGTCCCCATGCATACCTCCTACCCACCCCCATCCTCCCACCCTGTCAGACTGTCATAGTAATGCTTGAATGTTTTCACTTATATACACTGTCAGCTAGCACATTTGCTTATTTCCGATCTGAGGAAGAAGGGCAACCTTCGAAAGCTAATCAAGAAATGTATTAAGTTATGTCCAATAAAAGAGGTATCATCTTATTTTCTTTTCCATGTTTTCTTTTGTTTGATTTCTATAGATTCTACATGGAATGTTGCTATTCCACTAGCAACATTCCATGTAGAAGTCGGCCCTTGCGGATCACCAATGTGGCCGCGCAGGCTTCTGCTTCTGTGAGTCTGACGTCCTGCACGTACGTGCAGGACGTCAGACTCACAGAAACAGAAGCCTGCGCAGCCTTCTACATGGAATGTTGCTAGTGGAATAGCAACATTCCATGTAGAATCTCCAATAGTAGCAACATTCCATGTAGAATCTCCAATGGTATCTATTTTACTGTCATAGTAATGCTTGAATGTTTGCACTTATATACACTGTCAGCTAGCACATTTGCTTATTTCCGATCTGACGAAGAAGGGCAACCTTCGAAAGCTAATCAAGAAATGTATTAAGTTATGTCCAATAAAAAAGGTATCATCTTATTTTCTTTTCCATGTTTTATTTTGTTTGATTTCTATAGATTCTACATGGAATGTTGCTATTCCACTAGCAACATTCCATGTAGAAGTCGGCCCTTGCGGATCACCAATGTGGCCGCGCAGGCTTCTGCTTCTGTGAGTCTGACGTCCTGCACGTACGTGCAGGACGTCAGACTCACAGAAACAGAAGCCTGCGCAGCCTTCTACATGGAATGTTGCTAGTGGAATAGCAACATTCCATGTAGAATCTCCAATAGTAGCAACATTCCATGTAGAATCTCCAATAGTATCTATTTTACTGTCATAGTTATGCTTGAATGTTTTCACTTATATACACTGTCAGCTAGCACATTTGCTTATTTCCGATCTGACGAAGAAGGGCAACCTTCGAAAGCTAATCAAGAAATGTATTAAGTTATGTCCAATAAAAAAGGGATCATCTTATTTTCTTTTCCATGTTTTATTTTGTTTGATTTCTATTGATAACCTTAAGAGTGGACTAACACGGCTACCACACTCCTCTACTTAAAGTTAAGTAGGAAAGTTCTTCTGCAATTTCTAGGGTGGAGCGAGTGAAGAAATTCACTCAAGAGAAATGTAAAGGTAGGGGAAACTTCTAATCCTACTAATTAACTCCTTTGACTTTGACATATGAGTTGCTTTATCTGTCTGTGCAAGAATATCAGAACTCAGTAAGAACTGCTAAAATTAGAATAAGCAGTTGAAACCCCGTGTCCCTTTTTTCTCCGCAGCCAACCCACATACCCCCTTCCTGTCATGGGTGAGGATATCAAAGCAATAGTTCACAGTGCAAGTGCAGATGGAGTAAAAAGGTTGGCCGCATCCTTTATTAACAACTTCATATTCAAAGTAGCAAACTTGAGCCATCAACTCCTCAAAATAGCAATGGGGCCCCTAAGTAATGTGAGTAAATACGGGACCCACCCAAATGTCTTTCCCCTGTCCATGCCTCCTTATATTTATGCTCTAAGCAAGTTGTGCACTAAGGCATAGAATACTGCTTAGCGTCCACCTAGCACTTATCCACGTAACCAGTGGCGTACCAAGGGGGGGCGGTCCGCCCCGGGTGCACGCCGCTGGGGGGGGGGGGTGCTGCACGCCTGTTGGCCGAGTCCGCTCGTTCCCTCCCTGCTGCTCCCTCTGTGCGGAACAGGTTACTTCCTGTTCCGGGGCAGAGGGAGCAGCAGGGAACAAGTGGACTCGGAGCCGACAGGCTTCTGCTTCTGTGAGTCTGACGTCCTAGTGGAATAGCAACATTCCATGTAGAATCTCCAATAGTATCTATTTTATTTTTGTTACATTTGTACCCTGCGCTTTCCCACTCATGGCAAGCTCAATGCAGCAGGCAATAGAGGGTTAAGTGACTTGCCCAGAGTCACAAGGAGCTGCCTGTGCTGGGAATCAAACTCAGTTCCTCAGTTCCCCAGGACCAAAGTCCACCACCCTAACCACTAGGCCACTCCTTCCTCGAGTCTGATTTGTTTTCCCATCACCAGGGATTGTATGTGTCCCTTTGAATTCCGACACCAGTTCTGTTCCTATAACTCCTGCTGGAATGTTGTATTGTGTTTTATTGTATGTGATGTGATACATAGCTGACATCTATTTATGATATAAAACAGGTGAAGATTCTGGAAATCTACACATAGAATTTCTTATTTCAGCTGGTAAGAAACAATGCTTATCACGGGAAAAAAAAAACCCCTCCTTTCCTCTCCTGTTATCTTACACGAACATGAATGTCTCCATAGAAATATTTTGTGAGCCTGGGATGCCCAGCAAATGTCATAATGGCCTCACGGATTACCTTTCATCCTAATCCTTAAGCATTTGCTTGAGTCATGGATTTCTAGTGGGCTTGTTAACTGTGTTGTTATTTTAAATGAAGACCATGTGATAAAGAAATCCATCACTGAGAGTCACTCATTGTGGATTATCCAGCCATAGATTGAACAACTTACTCATGCCCCTAGGGACTGACCTTTACCCTTTGGGTCAGATGGTGCCTCATCTTGGGGCTCCTAACTAAAGCAAGCTGAGGCCTCCAACTCAGCGTCTCCTCTGTCATGCTAACTTGCCGTGCAGTGACGGAGCCAGCATAAAAGATGGGCCTGACTGACATTTTATTGTGACAGCTGTTATCCCACAAAATTAAGAGAGAGAATAAAGTGGATGGAATATCAAAGGCCGCGGTGACTAAGGAAAAGGGAATCAAATCACAGTCCTCTGAAAAGTGATCCATCTGCTCTTGTGATGTCGGGGGGAGCTCATTTAGACTATGGGAATTCACCCCGAGAAGTAATATTCACCACTCAAGAGGATAATATAATTGGGGGGGGGGGGGGGGGAGGATTCCATGTCATTAGCCACTTGTTGTTTCTTTGACTGCATCAGCATTTGCCAGCTTTCGGGGGGGGGGGGGGCTTTCTTTATAATTTTCCTTACTGATAAAATAATGATTAAAAATCCATGGAATTTGGGATTGACTCTTCCTTACTTGTGCTAAGGGTCACCCTGGACCCTTACATAGTAACATAGTAGATGACGGCAGAAAAAGACTTGCACGGTCCATCTAGATAAACTCATATGTGCTACTTCTTGTGTATACCTTACCTTGATTTGTATCTGCCATTTTCAGGGCACAGACCCTTATCTAACAATGAAAGATCACATAAATAAACTGATCAAGGAGTCTTCTATAAATCTATAAATTAAAAGTGATTAGGCATGTTAAACATTATTTTCTAATTGATCACTTAAAACTGCTAGTTCAAGCTATTGTGTTGTCCTTTTTAGACTATTGCAATCTTTCGCATGTTGGCTGCACTGAAAATTCTCTTGATGCCCCAAGCACCTGCTTATTTTACTTAATAGGAGGCGGAGCTAGTGCTGGGCAGACTTCTACTGTCTGTGCCCTGAACATGTTATTCCTGGAATTGTAGATTTTTCCCCAAGTCCATTTAATAGTGGTTTATGGACTTGTCCTTTAGGAAACCGTCTAACCCCTCTTTAAACTCTGCCAAGCTAACCACCTTCACCACGTTCTCTGGCAACGAACTCCAGAGTTTAATTATGCGTTGGGTGAAGAAATATTTTCTCAGATTTGTTTTAAATTTACTACACTGTAGTTTCATCGCATGCCCCCTAGTCCTAGTATTTTTGGAAAGCGTGAACAGACGCTTCACATCCACCTGTTCCACTCCACTAGAAATACGTGTTCAGAGGGTGCGTGGAAGGAGCTTATTATATAAAAAAACGGCACCCAAAAAGGCGTAGTCATGGGAGGATCATGGGCAGGTCAAGGGCATTCCAAAAAGTTAAGCGTAGTGTTATAAAATTTGGGGGGAATGTAAGCTCAATTTGCGTGCCAAGAATTACACCTGGTTTCAGCAGGCGTAAGTCCTGGCACCCCCAAATTCAGCTGTGGCAATTGTCACTGGGCTTTATAGGATGGCACTGAGCACCAATGTTTTCCCGGCAGCCAAATATGGACGCCATTTACTGAATCTGGCCCATAAAGGGCCAGATTCTATATATGGAGCCTGAAAAATCTGCACAGAATAAATTTCTGCCTAATCGTATTCTATAAGATGGGCCTAAATTTAGGCACGGTAGATAGAATATGCTTATTTGCCATCCCAGCACCTAGAACTGCATGGCATAAATACCAGTGCTGTAAATACTGGCACATAGATTTAAGCTCGCAGGGCCGTATTCTATACTGTGTGCATAAATTTTGGAAGGGAAAGACATATATGGTCTGTGCCAGAGCTGGTGGTGGGAGGCGGGGCTGGTGGTTGGGAGGCGGGGATAGTGCTGGGCAGACTTATACGGTTTGTGCCCTGAAGAGCACAGGTACATATCAAAGTAGGGTATACACAAAAAGTAGCACATATGAGTTATCTTGTTGGGCAGACTGGATGGACTGTGCAGGTCTTTTTCTGCCGTCATCTACTATGTTACTATGTATGAAAGGGAAATGGGACTTAATATACCACCTTTCTGAGGTTTTTGCAACTACATTCAAAGCAGTTTACATATATTCAGGTACTTATTTTGTACCAGGGGCAATGGAGGGTTAAGTGACTTGCTCAGAGTCATAAGGAGCTGCAGTGGGAATTGAACTCAGTTCCCCAGGATCAAGGTCCACTGCACTAACCACTAGGCTACTCCTCCAATAGCAACATTCCATGTAGACTCTCAAATAGTAGCAACAGAATCTTGAACAGTAGCAACATTCCATATAGAATCTTCAAATAGTAGCAACATTCTAGAATCTCAAATAGTAGCAACAGCAACATTCCATGTAGAATCTCAATTAGGGAAAGGGAAATGGGATTTGATATACCACTTTTCTGAGGTTTTTGCAATTACATTCAAAGTGGTTTACATATATTCAGGTACTTAATTTGTACCAGGGGCAATGGAGGGTTAAGTGACCTGCCCAGGGTCACAAGGAGCTGCAGTGGGAATTGAACCCAGTTCCCCAGGATCAGAGTCCACTGCACTAACCACTAGGCTACTCCTCCACTAGCAACATTCCATATAGAAGCCTGCCCTTGCAGATCAGTAACACGGCCGCGCAGGCTTCTGTTTCTGTGAGTCTGACGTCCTGCACGTATGTGCAGGACGTCAGACCAGTGGCATTCCTAGGGTGGCTGACACCCGGGGCGGATCGCCGATGCGCCCCCCCCGGGTGAGGTGCGATCCCCTTCCCGGTGAAAGGACACCTCCCCCCAGCGAAAGGTCCCCCAGGGAGCATTTTTACCTGCTGGGGGGGGGGGGGGGGGGGGAAACCGCGCGCCTGTTGGCTTCGCTCATTCCATGCTCCCTCTGCCCTGGAAGTAACCTGTTCCGGGGCAGAGGGAACACGGAACGAGCAGAGCCGACAGGCGCGTGGCACCCCCCCCAGCGGCGTGCACCTGGGGCGGACCGCCCCCACCGCCCCCCCTTGGTACGCCACTGTGTCAGACTCACAGAAACAGAAGCCTGCGTGACAGCATTGCTGATCTGCAAGGGCAGGCTTCTACATGGAATATTGCTAGTGGAATAGCAACATTAACATTCCATGTAGAATCTCAAATAGTAGCAACAGAATCTCAATAGTAGCAACATTCCATCTAGAATCTCCAATAGTAGCAACATTCCATCTAGAATCTCAAATAGGGAAAGGGAAATGGGACTTGATATGCTGCCTTTCTGAGGTTTTTGCAACTACATTCAAAGCGGTTTATATATATTCAGGTACTTATTTTGTACCAGAGGCAATGGAGGGTGAAGTGACTTGCCCACAGTCACAAGTAGCTGCAGTGGGAATCAAACTCAGTTCCCCAAGATCAAAGTCTACTGCACTAACCACTAGCTACTCCTCCACTCCACTAGGCCACTCCTCCACTCTTAGCGCTTCTTAGCGCACATTTTGCACTTAACTTTGGGTGAGAGCATTTATGCCTGCCAAAGGTTGTTGTTAATGCTGGTGCCCGATTTTTGGAAGTTTGGTGCTCAAATGGGAATGCCTGTGACCTGCCAATGCCCCTCCCATGGCCACACCCCCTTTGGAATTCCATGCTATGAAATTTAGGCGTGCATATTATAGAATAGAGTGTAGGGCAGATCCATGCGTAACTCCTAATTACTGCCAATGATGTACTTGTTAACTCCAATAACTGATTGTTAGCGTCTAATTGGCCAATTAGTTTACACATAGATCTGGGATCTGCGCCCAAATTTGGATGACCTTTAAAGAGTCCTGGGGATAGATTCCAAGTATGATTCCATTTGACCAATTAATTTGGTTTCCGTAAAGCACCAAAAACTTGAATTTTTGAAACCCATTTCATTGGGTTTAGTGGCTTGACCTTGATTCAGCTTTGAAAAATATTGCATCTGGACTTTTGTTTTTTTGTGTGTGTTTTATATATTTTTATTGCAAAATTGTGATTATTTTTGACATTTTATTGTACACCGCTGTATTACTCTGGTAAAAAAGCGGTATATCAAGCCAATAAATCCAATTCAATCCAATTTAATATGGGGCTTCCAGGGAATATATATTTATATGAATGTGAATTATACCTCCAGTCTTTCCAGTTAGGATGGAAGATTCTGACGTTTGGATCTATAAGTCACTGGATCCTTTATATTTGGAGAAGGGGGTAATTAACATGTGAATGTTTTCAAGTTTGGGATTAAATAAAGCAGGCTTGGCTTCTGCAGTCGATTTGACGGTATTCATTTTCTTTCTATAAACTGCCTGCACTGCGCTGCTGCTTTCATAATTTAGGGGATTAACTCAGGAGAGTTTAAAAAAAAAATGACAATTACACAGCTTGCTATTGAAATGCATTCTGCCAGGAGGGAAGATTGTTCACTTTGCAATTGAAAAACTAGTTTAGCTGTCCTGAGAAAAGAGTTAACTGCATACATGCATACCTACAGGGCTCTGGCTAAGTGCTCAGTGGGATGGTTTTAGCTCTGGGGCGATACCCTGCTGCTTTGGCCTGTTTGGCATATGGCAGTGGGAATGGGCAGACCCTTGTCCTACTTCAAGTTCACAGGAGGAATCTGACATTGGGGTTTTCACAGGGGAGATGTCTGAAGACGCTTTCTTCAGATGAAAGCAGGGCCATAAAACTTCTGTTTGTTCTCAAGATGGATTGCTTTATTTTAACCCATAGGCTTTGTTCCAGGAAGTGAATTCGATGAATTCCTGACTCCAAGGAAACTTGTCTCTTTTGCCCAGCTGAACCCCCCCCCCCCCCCTGTTCTCTTGCCCTGGTATTAATGTGAAACTGCCCTGAGCAGGATCCCATTACCACTGTAATATGGCTTCCGCAGATGTGCCAGCGCTATGACCCCTGAAGGGATAAGTGGTAAGATTCCCTCTTTGGCCTTATATAAAATGACTGAGTATCAGGAGATATTTGACCATGACATTTCTTTAAACTGCAAAATAAGCAAAAAAGGTTTTGTTAAAGAGACATGGCCATGAAAGTAATGTGCACTGCCTAGCAGCTGGTCAAGTGGTAACATAGTAAATGACGGCAGATAAAGACCTGAATGGTCCATCCAGTCTGCCCAACAAGATTCGACTCCCACTTCAGGCACAGGCAGCTCTTTGTGACTCTGGGCAAGTCACTTAACCCTCCATTGCCCCATGTAAGCCGCATTGAGCCTGCCATGAGTGGGAAAGCGCAGGGTACAAATGTAACAAAAATAAAATAGATACTATTGGAGATTCTACATGGAATGTTGCTATTCCACTAGCAACATTCCATGTAGAAGGCTGTGCAGGCTTCTGTTTCTGTGAGTCTGACGTCCTGCACATACGTGCAGGACGTCAGACTCACAGAAGCAGAAGCCTAGGCGGCCACATTGGTGATCTGCAAGGGCCGACTTCTACATGGAATGTTGCTAGTGGAATAGCAACATTCCATGTAGAATCTCAAATAGTAGCAACAGTGGAGGAGTGGCCTAGTGGTTAGGGTGGTGAACTTTGGTCCTGGGGAAGTGAGTTCAATTCCCTTTCCCACTTCAGGCATAGGCAGCTCCTTGTGACTCTGGGCAAGTCACTTAACCCTCCATTGCCCCATATAAGCCACATTGAGCCTGCCATGAGTGGGAAAGCGCAGGGTACAAATGTAACAAAAAAAAAAAAGATAAACTCATTTTACATGGTATGCGATACTTTATACCCGAGTTTGATTTGTCCTTGCCATTCTCAGGGCACAGACTGTAAACTCTGCCCAGCACTGTTCTTGTACTAAAAGTTCTGAAGCTAACGACAAAGCCCCTTAAAATTTACACTCCAGCCCATCCCTATCTATTCAGTCACGATCAGGGCGTAGACCGTAGAAGTCTGCCCAGCACCGGTTTTGCTTCCCAATTACCGGCGTCGTCAGCCAATCTCCGCTGAGATTCCGTGGAGCCATTCCTTCTAACCAGGATTTCTTTGTGTTTATCCCACCCATGTCTGAATTCCATTACCGTTTTCATCTCCACCACCTCCCGTGGGAGGGCATTCCAGGTATCCACCACCCTCTCCCTGAAAAGATACTTCCTGACATTACTCCTGCATGCCAGGAGTTTTGCTGCTCTCAGACAAACTTGAAAGAAATGGAAGTTAAAGAATAGCTTTCTTTATCAGGAAAGGCACCCTAACAAACAGTGCTGGTGATTGCATGTTTGGATTGTCTCAATTAAGTCCTATTTACTAAAATCTACCCCAGATGAATTTGGGAGCAGGTTTCCTAATCCTTCAATTGTTTTGTCTTGGGATGGTAGTCAGAGAAGAATTCCATACAGTAAAACTCCTCTGAAACAACCTGCAAAGGGGAGGTTCAAATGGAAACGTTCCCAGGACTTTGCAGGTTGGCCAATCCACTAAATCAATGCTAAACAATTGCTATTCATTTGCAGCCTTCTGTCAGCAAAGCTTTTCAGGGGGCAAGTCATGATAACAGTCAAAACCCCCTTGGATTTAGGAGCGAAAATTTCCTTTCTAAACAGCAGAGCATTACCATCTCCTTATATGCAAATGCATGAATCTTATATGTAAATGGATGTATTGGGAGATAGAAAGCATGCATAAAGCTCCTTCCCAGGGCTGAATGATTTTATTGGTGTAGATGAACTTGTAAATTGGCATTAAAAAGGGACCTACCAATAGGGGAACCCAGACAGATACAGTGGCAACAGACAGGATTAAATCAAGCCCCCAGGAGTCATAGGGCTCCTGAAACTGGTTTGTTTCATCCTTATGGTGGGGTAGTTAGAAAAACAACACACAACTGACAGGTAGATAAGTACATAAGTAATGCCACACTGGGAAAAGACCAAGGGTCCATGGAGCCCAGCATCCTGTCCAGGACAGCGGCCAATCCAGGCCAAGGGCACCTGGCGAGCTTCCCAAACGTACAAACATTCTGTACATGTTATTCCTGGAATTGTGGATTTTTCCCAAGTCCATTTAGTAGTGGTTTATGGACTTGTCCTTTAGGAAACCTTCTAACCCCTTTTTAAACTCTGCTAAGCTAACCGCCTTCACCATGTTCTCCGGCAACGAATTCCTGAGTGTATAATTTGTCTATAATTTGTCTTCCAGCTTTGCACTTTCGGCTCACGTGAAGGAAGGAAGAGGAAATTAACTTTTTTTTTTTTTTTAGCTCTGATGGGACCTGCACCACAAGAACACCAGCGAGGACCTGGCGTTATTCTGCGGCCCTGTTTTTCGGCATAGTGCTGTTCAACACCTCTGTTCACGAGGCGCTAGTTTTCGATCATCCAGGATGAACGCGAAATGACCTTATTTACGTGAGACTGACTACATTTAAATGTCATGTGCACAAGTGCCTGGCGCGCTTGCAGTTTATGGCATTAGCCACGTTGATCATCCCACGTTGTTAAAAGCATGCGCAAAAATGGCGCTAATGGGCTTGCGTTGACTTTTGATCATCTGATTGTGAGATTGCTGGCTCCTATTGAGAGGCTGATGCAGCAAGCAGCAGGGTAGGGCCCTGCCCAGATGGTTGACCCTCTCCAAAGGTTGCCCAAATTTGGGTGCAGATCCCAGATCCCTGCATACAATAATCAGTCAGTTAGGTGCTAGCAATCAGTTATTGGTATGAACAAGCACTTAATTGGCAGTAATTAGGAGATTTGCCCAGATCTGCCCTACACCTACACCTATTCTATAATATGGACTCCTAAGGGGCGTGGCCAAGGGAGGGGCATGGGAGGGTCAGGGGCATTCCCAGAAATTAGGCACAATGTTTGTTTGTTTTTTTCAGTTCAAAATTTGCAGACAACTTTCAAATAATAGTTTACTTGTCTATGTCTCAAGGAGATACAATTCGTAATTTTAATGACTGTTTGGAATTGGTGGTGAAGTGGTTACAATGTCATGCTGTATTTATTTATATTCTGCCTAGAACCTAGACAGATTAGAAAAATAATCATAAAAAATAGACCACAGAACACAAACAAAATTATAAAACATGATTCAACTAACAAGATCATAGAAGGAACGTTCAACCACCTGCATTCAATTGCCAATGTCAATAGCCCCCAGACCTAACTGAAACAGGGTAAGTAGCTCAATCTGCACTAGCCTGGTTAGAATGCCTGTGAGACCAATAAAGTTTTCAACTGTTTCTTGAAATCTGTTGAGTCTGTAGGTACTCTTAAAGAAACAGGGAGATTATTCCATTCCTCTAGATCTGGTAATGGAAAAAGAACAGGAGCATTGCTCTGCAAAATGGATCTTTGTGAGTGTTGAAGGTAAACCCGGATACGAAGCAGCATGTACTTAAGTTTAGACCTGTGTTAGCAAGTGTGTCATTACAGGAATCAGATGCCATTACTACTTTGGGGGGGTCCGGTTGGATGACGTTATTTCAATCAAAACAGATCTCTACCATTGTACATTCCTACTTTTATGGATTACACATGATTCATAGATTGCATAAATATTTGGATAAGGTGAACTGGTTAAACTCTCTATTGTTTTAGTACTTGATAAACTGGATTACTGTAACACACTTTCCCCCGGATTTTATAAAGGTCATCCAAGTTTGGGTGCTATCCTGAGTTGAACGTGCAACTAAATTAGTTAATGAGTCATTAACACACAATAATTGGCTGCTAGCAATCAATTACTGGTGTTAATTGGCATTAATTTGAAGTTGTGGATAAAGATGAGCCAGTCGATAGTATGTATCTGGATTTTCAAAAGGCGTTTGACAAAGTACCTCATGAAAGACTCCAGAGGGAGTTGGAGAGTGATGGGATAGGAGGTAGGGTTCTATTGTGGGTTAAAAACTGGTTAAAAGATAGAAAACAGAGAGTAGGGTTAAATGGTCAGTATTCTCAATGGAGAAGGGTGTCCTCTCCGAGCACACCACCCGAACTCTCATCCACTCTCTCATCACCTCTCGCCTTGACTACTGCAACCTACTCCTCACTGGCCTCCCACTTAACCATCTATCCCCCCTTCAATCCGTTCAGAACTCTGTTGCCTGTCTTATCTTCCGCCTAGACCGATATGCTCATATCACCCCTCTCCTTAAGTCACTTCACTGGCTTCCAAACAGGTACCGCATACAGTTCAAGCTTCTCCTACTAACCTACAAATGCACTCAATCTGCAGCCCCTCATTACCTCTCTACCCTCATCTCCCCTTACGCTCCTACCCGTAACCTCATCTCAGTACCCTTCTCCACCACCGCCAACTCCAGGCTCCACCCTTTCTACCTCGCCTCACCCTATGCTTGGAATAAACTCCCTGAGCCCGTACGCCAAGCCCCCTCCCTGCCCATCTTCAAATCCTTGCTCAAAGCCCACCTCTTCAGTGTCGCTTTCGGCACCTAACCATTGTACCTCTAGCCAGGAAATCTAGACTTGATTGACTGCACTTTTTGTCCTTTAGATTGTAAGCTCCTTTGAGCAGGGACTGTCCTTCTTTGTTAAATTGTACAGCGCTGCGTAACCCTGGTAGTGCTTTAGAAATGTTAAATAGTAGTAGTATAGTGGGGTTCCCCAGGGGTCTCTGCTGAGACCACTGCTTTTGAACATATTTTATAAATGATCTTAACTAGTGAAGCAATGAGGAGTGGCCTAGTGGTTAGGGTGGTGGACTTTGGTCCTGGGGAACTGAAGAACTGAGTTCAATTCCCACTGCAGGCACAGGCAGCTCCTTGGGACTCTGGGCAAGTCACTTAACCCTCCATTGCCCCATGTAAGCCGCATTGAGCCTGCCATGAGTGGGAAAGCGCAGGGTACAAATGTAACAAAAAAAAAAAAAAAAAGTTTGCTGATGACACAAAGTTATTTAAAGTTGTTAAATTACACATTGGTGATCTGCAGGCTTCTACATGGAATGTTGCTAGTGGAATAGCAGAAACATTCCATGTAGAATCTCAAATAGTAGCAACAGTGGAGGAGTGGCCTAGTGGTTAGGGTGGTGGACTTTGGTCCTGAGGAACTGAGTTTGATTCCCCCACTTCAGGCACAGGCAGCTCCTTGTGACTCTGGGCAAGTCACTTAATCCTCCATTGCCCCATGTAAGCCGCATTGAGCCTGCCATGAGTGGGAAAGCATGGGGTACAAATGTAACAAAAAAAAAAAAAAAAGTTTGCTGATGACACAAAGTTATTTAAAGTTGTTAAATTACATGAAGATTGTGAAAAATTGCTAGAGTTTCTTACGAGAATGGGCATCCAACAGAAGACATTTAATTTGAGCAAGTGCAAAGTGATGCATGTAGGAAAGAGGAACCCGAACTGGGACTTGACATACTGTTTTTCTGAGGTTTTTGCAACTACATTCAAAGTGGTTTACATATATTCAGGTACTTATTTTGTACCAGGGGTAATGGAGGGTTAAGTAACTTGCCCAGAGTCACAAGGAGCTGCAGTGGGAATCAAACTCAGTTCCCCAGGATCAAAGTCTACTGCACTAACCACTAGGCTACTCCTCCACTAGCAACATTCCATGTAGAAGCCTGCCCTTGCAGATCAGCAATGCGGCTGCGCAGGCTTCTGTTTCTGTGAGTCTGACGTCCTGCACGTATGTGCAGGACGTCAGACTCACAGAAACAGAAGCCTGCTCAGCCGCGTTGCTGATCTGCAAGGGCAGGCTTCTACATGGAATGTTACTAGTGGAATAGCAAAATTAACATTCCATCTAGAATCTCCAATAGCGAAAGGGAACTGGGACTTGATATACCGCCTTTCTGAGGTTTTTGCAACTACATTCAAAGTGGTTTACATATATTCAGGTACTTATTTTGTACCTGGAGCAATGGAAGGTTGAGTTACTTCCCCAGAGTCACAAGGAGCTGCAGTGGGAATTGAACCCAGTTCTCTAGGATCAAAGGCTGCTGTACTATCCACTAGGCTACTCCTCCACAAAGAGAACAGATACCCCCAAATCACTAATGTTGAAACTCAAACCAGGAAACTGTTGCTACTAGGGGATTCCATTATCAGAGGCATTAACTTTGAAACACAGTTCAAGGGGCCATGACACAAGGTTCCACATTAGGAGTCATCACCCAGGAAAAGGATCTAGGTGTCATCAATGGTGATCATTGAAACCCTCTGCTCAGTGTGCAGTGGCAGCTAAGAAAGCAAATATAATGTTAGGAATTATTAGGAAAGGAATGGAAAACAAAAATGAGAATATTTTAATGCCTTTGTATCACTCCATGGTGTAATCTCACCTCAAATATTGTTTGCTATTCTGGTCACCACATCTCAAAAAAGATAGAATGGAATTAGAAAAGGTACAGAAAAGGGTGATGAAAATGATAAAGGAGATGAGACGACTTCCCTGTGAGGAAAAGCTAAAGATGCTAGGGCTCTTCAGCTTGAAGAAGAGATGGCTGAGGGGAGATATGATAAAGGTCTATAAGATAGTAAGTGGAATGCAGGGCCGGTCTTAGCAAGTGCGGGGCCCTGTGCAGACCAATTTGGTGGGGCCCTATCCTAGCTCCGCCCCCACCCTGGCTCCACCCCATTGATAAGATTATTCCATTTTTAGAATTTTTTTTTCTTTATTAAATTTCAAATAAAGACAAATGAAGCTAAACTTGTACAAAAAACTGATTGAAATAATAAGCACAATGCTATCATCATGAAACCTCCCCTCCCCAGAAATTATTCAGTTCAAGTCCACTACAATTAGTAGTTCCAATTCTCATAACAAAGGAGAAAATAAGGAAAAATATTAAGAAAAGATCCAGCACAGTGCTACAGTGTACAAGGTATGCCAGGAATGCTTTATCTGCCTATGGCTGGAGAGAGGTTGAGTGACTCGATGCGGTCCCGGGTCGGAGTGGAGGCACGAGGCAGAGTTGAGGCACGCTGAGCGGGGCCCCCTTAGGCGCGGGGCCCTGGTGGAATGGAACGGGTAGACGTCAATCGCTTGTTTACTCTTTCCAACAATAGAAGACTAGAAGGCATGCAATGAAGCTGCTAAGTAATACTACTACTACTACTACTTATCATATCTATAGCGCTACTAGACGTACGCAGCACTGTACACTTGAACATGAAGAGACAGTCCCTGCTCGACAGAGCTTACAATCTAATTAGGACAGACAAACAGGACAAACAAGAGATTAAGGGAATATTAAAGTGAGGATGATAAAATAAGGGCTCTTGCGCTAACCCGCAATGCCCGATTACCACTGGGTTATAGTGTTGGTCTGGCGGTAGTCCCTGAAGAGTGATTATAATTAGTGAGATAGGAGAAATTCTCAGAGCAATAACTCACCCAAGTGGAATACATTTGAAACATGTCAGAGAAAATATTTCTTCACTCAATGTGCATTTAATCTCTGGAGTTTGTTGCCTGAGAATGTGGTAAAAGCAGTTAGCTTAGCAGGGTTTAAAAAAAGATTTGGATAATTTCCTAAAAGAAAAGTTCATCCACTGCTTATTTCTAAATATGCAGCATAAAATCTGTTTTACCCTTTTGGGATCTTGCCAGGTACTAGAGACCTGGATTGGTCACTGCTGGAAACATGATACCTTCGATCTGTCCCAATGTGGCGATGCTTATGTTCTTATGTAACTGTCTATCCACGATTCCATAAAGAACTACACCTAAATTCTGTCCCGCACTGCCCAAACTGGGGCATGACCATGGGAGGGGTACGGGTGGGTCACTAGTGTTCCCAGAAGTTACGCGCAGTGTTGCAGAATTGGAGGGATGTGCCCAACTTGCATGCTAGGCTTTACAGCTGGTTTCATCAGGCATAAGTCCTGGCGCCTAATTTTGTTCGCAGGAATTGGTGCTACGCTCCCTTCTATAAGGGGCTCACCTCCCAGAGTGCCCCTTATAGAATAGCATTGAGTGCCTATTTTTCCAAGCACCCAAATTTGAGTGCCATTTACTGAATCTGATCCTTTATGTTGGTCTGCTCAAATCAGTCTGCAGAGGTTGCAGTTGTTCAAAATACTGTAACTTG
Organism: Microcaecilia unicolor; assembly: GCF_901765095.1. Classification (NCBI taxonomy): domain Eukaryota; kingdom Metazoa; phylum Chordata; class Amphibia; order Gymnophiona; family Siphonopidae; genus Microcaecilia; species Microcaecilia unicolor. The sequence goes on along the minus strand of NC_044033.1, from coordinate 26,253,378 downwards.
TCTTCTTACTGATTTGAGGAGCCGGGATCCTAATAAGCCATGTTTGGTAACTTTACATTGGCTCCTGGTAGAGGCATGAAAACAAGATGGCTTTAGTGGTAGATAAATGTATTCATAGAGGGTCTCCATGCTACTTGGCTAACATATGAAGACATATGAGCCAGTCTGTAGACTGTGTTCATCTCAAAAGCACTTTTTAGCACTAGGTTGCTCTCACAGATTAAGCCAAGTGCAACATGGGAAAGGGCCTTCACATATGGAACCCCTTTCTTTTAGAATAAGCTTCCACAGGAGCTGGAAAAGAGACTTAAGGTATATTTTATTTAGGAAGCATTAAGATGTTTTTTTATTTTCAAGCTTGCTATGCTTTATGAATAATTGATTGTTTATTTGCTTTATTGTTTCTGTTTTTATGATTACGTGATGTTTTATTTTTAATTATCTTTGATGCATTGTGAATGGCGGAATAACAAATTAATCAAACCGAATCAAATCAAATGTTACATCCTGTTACAGCTTGAGACAGAGTAAATAACACATTCTTTGAAAGGATCAGTAAGAAAAGGAACTAACCAGAAAGAAATTAATATACTTCAACCCCTAAAATAGAATAGTGCTATCTGCTCACCTTATAATAGACTTCAGCCTCTAAGGCTTTGACTTACGGTTGAGGTATATCTAAACAGTCTGATGGCTTTGATGAGGTGTTGTGGGTCTAGACAAACTCTCAGCTCAGGCAGGTTGTTTACGCAGTCTGTTGGTGTGGTTATCCTGTCTGTTTTCCATCTTTCTTCTACTGTCTAAGGGTTCATTGTAGTTTCGTAAGAACTACAAAATGAACATTCCTGTAATCTTGAATTACTGGAACCACCATGAGAATCTGTGTACTGTATATAAGGTAAGGGTTATTAAAACTGCCTTTGACCTATAAATAGACCCAAATATGTTTCCAGTGGGTTTTGTCTCTGTGGTACCAAGGCTGTGTTCTCTCAATACAAGGTTCAGATGTATGCATCCTCTTTCTAAGAATGGGAGTTGCATTATTCTTCATTAGAATAAACTCTACTTTGTGTTGTTTGCTCTCCATGAGCAGTCTAGGTTGATTGATCCTTCAGGGTGGATTCTCATTCCTCCAAACCCTACAGCCATTTGCATTGTGGGCCTTTTCTTATCTACAGAATTGAGTTGCTTGAGTTAGCTCAAAGCAAGACACTAACCTCCACCCCAGTGTCTAACTTTAATGCGCGACCTAACCAACTTTCGGAAATCACTGAAGACCTGCCTCTTCAACAAGGCATACCACAATGATCCATCCTATGAACATTAACGCTATACCACATCATCCCTTATTCCGAATATGATCTCTTTATACTTGATTGCTTAATCTACTTTGCTACTCTCGATCTTTATGTAATATCACTTGTATCTCTCACTCTGGAATGGCGATTGCCATGACGGAACAATGTAAGCCACGTTGCGCCTGCAAATAGGTGGGAAAATGTGGGCTACAAATGCAGCAAATAAATAAATAAATAAATAAACTTTGCTTGAATATCTTCAAGAAGTGATGCAAGAAAGTCAAATGTGTGGGAATCCTTCAGTCTTAAGGCTAGACGAGTAGACTTCCTTTCCAAAGATTCTATCAATCCAGCAGACAGTCACCCCAATGTGAAATTTTCCATTGGGATGACCAGCAGTCTGTTGTGGTAAAGACGTATGTCTGTTCACCAAAAATTGCAACCAGCTTCAGCTTCACTTTAAAGTGACCCAACTCATCACTGTTATGTTAACCAGTTCAAGAACCACAGGCAACTCCATTGTTCATATAGTTTATATTAACTGAGCAGAAAATTATAAGATGAGATGGTCCACTGTTTGCATGACAAGGTTTGCAATAGCAAAATCCTGCTCCTAGTTTTGCTGTTTCATTTGATTTACTGAAGAATCATCACTTACAGTTTGTTTTACTTTTAATTGCAAACATCAGATGTAATTGAGTAAAAGTAGTAAAAACTGGTGAAATTATTACTTCAGTAAAAGTAACAAATGTAGCCCTGTACTTCTTTACAAGTAAAAGTGACAAAACCTTTACTTAAGTACAGTAACTTGTTACATTTACTACTTTACAACACTGCATATTGTCCCCTTTGTATATAATAATAATAATAATTAAAAAAAAACTTTATTTATAACCCACTATCCACCTTATAATCGAAAGAGAAAAATGCCTAGATTTCGACCCAAATCGGGAGATAGACGTTTATCTCACAAAAACGAATAAATCGGTATAATGGAAAGCCGATTTTGGATGTTTTCAACTGCACTCCATCGCGGATGCGGACAAAGTTGATGGGGGCGTGTCAGAGGTGTGGCGAAGGTGGAACTGGGGCGTGGTTATCGGCCGAGGAGAGATGTACGCATTAGGGCGATAATCGAAAAAATAAAGGCGTTTTTAGCAAACATTTAGGACACTTTTGTTGGACCCTTTTTTCACACGAACAGGTCCCAAAAAAGTGCTCCAAATGACCAGATGACCATCGGAGGGAATCGGGGATGACCTCCCCTGACTCCCCCAGTGGTCACTAACCCCATCCCACCACAAAAAAAATGATGTTTCACAACTTTTTATTTTCACCATCAAATGTCATACCCACCTCCCTGGCAGCAGTATGCAGGTCCCTGGAGCAGTTGTTAGGGGGTGCAGTGGACTTCAGGCAGGTGGACCCAGGCCCATCCCCCCCCTACCTGTTACAATTGTGCTGCTTAATGCTTATTAGTCGTCCAACCCCCCCAAACCCACTGTACCCACATGTAGGTGCCCCCCTTCACTCCTTAGAGCTATAATAATGGTGTAGACTTGTGGGCAGTGGGTTTTGAGGGGGATTTGGGGGGCTCAACACACAAGGGAAGGGTGCTGTGCACCTGGGAGCTCTTTTACCTTTTTTTTTGTTTTTGTAAAAGTGCCCCCTAGGGTGCCCGGTTGATGTCCTGGCATGTGAGGGGGACCAGTAGACTACGAATCCTGGCCCCTCCCATGAACAAATGCCTTGGATTTATTCGTTTTTGAGCTGGGCGCTTTCATTTTCCATTATCACTGAAAAACAAAAACGCCCAGCTCACAAATTGTCGAACAAAACATGGACGTCTATTTTTTTGCGAAAATACGGTTTGGTCCGCCCCTTCACGGACCCGTTCTCGGAGATAAACGCCCATGGAGATAGATGTTTTCGTTCGATTATGCCCCTCCACATCTATAAAAGTCTAAGTGGGGAACAAGCTACATACAAAATATAAAAGGACAAAACAATAACAATTACTCTTACAATAAAACATCCAGCAAATGAAATTTACATGGTATTAAAATAATATCATACATCAAAGGAACCAAAAGCCTGAAGAAATAAAAGAGTTTTTAGAGCTTTTTTTAAACTGATCCTTATTCTGTATTAAACGAAGTTCAATGGGCAATGCATTCCATAATTTTGGACCTTTGATGTAAAAAGTAGACGGTCTGCATTCTTCCAAAATAAACCTGATGAAATGAAGGCACATCAAGTAGCTGTTTCTGAGATTTATTTTCAGAGAGCGAGCAGGTTGATAGCATCTTAGAGCGGCACTAAGAGTTTGTGAAATATTACCAATCAATATTTTAAAAACTAACAATAACATTTTAAATTCAATACGAGATTTTACAGGGAGCCAGTGCAGCGATTTCAAGATTGGAGCAACATCTGTGATCCTGTTATATGTACAATACAAGAAGGTAAGGCCTGGAGTGGAGAGACAGCCTAGTTGTTAGAGCACCAGGTTTGATATCCATGGGTACCTTGTTCAAATCCTACTGCTACTCCTTTGGTAAGTCACTTAAGCCTCCATTACCTCAGGAATAAAAACAAACTACGCAGTATATTTTATTGATTTTTATTACATTTGTAACCCGCGCTTTCCCACTCATGGCAGGCTCAATGTGGCAGGTAATGGAGGGTGAAGTGACTTGCTCAGAGTCACAAGGTGCTGTCTGTGCTGGGAATCAAACTCAGTTCCTCAGGACCAAAGTCCACCACCCCAACCACTAGGCCACTCCTCCACTGTTGCTACTATTTGAGATTCTACATGGAATGTTGCTATTCCACTAGCAACATTCCATGTAGAAGTCAGCCCTTGCAGATCACCAATGTGGCCGCGCAGGCTTCTGCTTCTGTGAGTCTGACGTCCTGCACGTACGTGCAGGACGTCAGACTCACAGAAACAGATGCCTGCGCAGCCTTCTACATGGAATGTTGCTAGTGGAATAGCAACATTCCATGTAGAATGTCCAATAGTAGCAACATTCCATGTAGAATCTCCAATAGTATCTATTTTATTTTTGTTACATTTGTACCCTGCACTTTCCCACTCATGGCAGGCTCAATGCGGCTTACATGGGGCAATGGAGGGTTAAGTGACTTGCCCAGAGTCACAAGGAGCTGCCTGTGCCTGAAGTGGGAATCGAACTCGGTTCCTCAGGACCAAAGTTCACCATCCTAACCACTAGGCCACTCCTCCACTCAATATAATTCACTTTGAGCTACTACAGAAAAGGTAGGAGCAAATCTAAATAAACACTGTGCTGTGGCTGGAGGGGGGAGATACTGCTGCTTGAGCTAATGCAGTTGTACATGTGCTTTTAATGTCCCGGACCTAAAAGCACCCCTGGGAACTCTTTTTTTGACTCAGTCTGAAGACATGCTGTAGTGAAAACCTATAAATCAGAACAAATGACCTCATGACTGGAGCGGGCTTCCATGGCAATTCCAGTAGTTACCAGGCTGTGTCCTGAAAACGGCAAAGACAGATCTGGTTCAAGTCTGTGTATTTTACATCACATTCCTATAAATATGCTACGATTGCCAGCGTTTTGTATCTTAATAGGGGAGGGTACACATCTTAAAGTCCAAAGGGGTCTTTGACTTAGGCACGCTGGCGTTTTTAGTGTGCGTTAAAAATAGGCACACGCTAAACCAGGGACGTAGCCAGACTTCGATGGGATGGGGGTCCAGCGCCCGAAGTGAGGGGCACATTTTAGCCCCCCCACCATTGCCGACACCCCCGTCACCAACTTTGACACCCCCCTGCCGACAACCCTCTCAACCCCCTCCCGCCGCCGCTCTCGACCCCCCTCCCGCCACCAACCCTTTGTCATCGTCGCCTACCTTTGCTGGCGGAGAACCCCAGCCCCCGCCAGCCGAGGTCCTCTTTTTCCTTCGTTCTGTTTCTGAGTCTGACATCCTGCACGTTGTACGTGCAGGACGTCAGACTCACAGAAACAGAACGAAGCCTTGCAGATCAGCCAGCGGCCGCATTGCTGGATGCATGTGAGTCCTGAGGGGATTCCATGGCTATTTAGTTGAAGTGCTATGCATGTGAATGCAAATTTTTCTCAAAGGAGGGAGTACCCGAGACGGTGGTGATTGCCTTGGCGAAAGAGGACACCTCGGGGCTGGAGATCAGATGGGAATTTTGTTCAGTCCAGTCAAACCCGGGCTTACTCCCTTGAGTGTGGAAGCGGAGTTGGTCTGGGGGATGAGCAAGTTGTTAAGGGCCCCATCCGAGTCCAGGAGTTCGAGGAGCAGTGAGAAACCTGTAATGACTGCCCCAAGCAATGTGGGGACTGCACCAAGGGGACCTCAGAGTCAAGGCTGAGGGACCAAGGATCAGGTGGCATCGTTGTACCCAAGACCATCACTGCCCAGTCCCGTGGAACTGGAGCCTCACCAAAGGCAGGCGAGATGGGGTGTTGAAGCTTCCTGTGGTGGCACAGAAGCTACTGACTGTCCAGCTCAGGTGGCTGCCGAGAAAGGAGAGTCAAGGTGGATGCGAGCTCCTCTCCCAGGGGAGTATCTGAAAGACCCGTGGACTGAGCCTGGGAGAGTGAATGATGAGAAGTTGCCCAAATTGAGTTGGGCAGATCGTTACTTCTGTTGCTTGGTGTGGGACCTGTGGTGACTCTGGTATCCATATGTCTCCCTCCAGGTGATGAGTTTATTATTTATTTATTTTATTTAGTTGCATTTATATCCCACATTTTCCCACCTATTTGCGGGCTCAGTGTGGCTTACAATACATTGTAAATAATAAATAATGGAAATACAGTTACGATTATGGTTACATTGTGAATAGTTAAGGAAGACAGAGTTGTATCGGTCACCTTTGGGGCGTAGAAACTATAGGATATGACGTTGGGGAATTACTACGGTGATCGAATAATAGCAAGAGAGTGATGGGTAGACAGTTTTTATCTGTGGGTAGATTGTTGAGTGGGAGAGAGTACGGGGAGGTGGAGTACGTGAGGTAATGTCTTGAGGCATTATTATGATGTGTATGGGATTTATATGTTTCAATCCTTGCGGTATGTTTTTTCAAAGAGATAGGTCTTTAATCGTTTGCGGAAGTCTGTCAACTCATAGACCGCTCTCAGGCCGCGTGGCAGTGCGTGTGGTGTGGTGGATGCCCAACAAGAAGCTTGGTTTTACAAGAGATTTTTTAACAGGATGAGACCAGATACAAACCTGAAAGGCATGTAGCCTGGAGAACCCTAGATACCGAGAACTAGTGCGGCAGCAGTGGCTGGACTGGCATTCTGTAGAAGTGGTTGACAAGTACCATACCAGGAAATACTACAGTGTTACCCACACCTTACCAGGAGATATTACTGTAAAAAAGCCTAATCCTAAGTGGTATGAGTGAGGGTGGATTGAGGACATGAGGGAATTGGGGAGGAAAATCTGTGTCAAACAAGAACAAAAAAGGGGTCGTTGTGATGACAGGGGGGAGTGAGGTAACTGCCTCCAACAAATGAAGAAATACTGAGGAAAAATGAGTAAGGAGATAAGGAAATTGTGAGAATATATGAATATTCTGTTGGGATGATTATGCAAAAGTGTGGGGATATGGGTGAGAATGTTAGCCCATTTGTTGATTGTTCAAAATGTATCATGTTTGGATAACTAAATAGAAGACATTAAAGTGACCCTCTGAGGACAGAGGAAAAAAATATTCCTTGGGAGAAGGTGGAGAAATAATTTGTTTTCCTTAACTGAGGGGAGAGTGTGCCCCCCACCCCGAAAAACGCTTCTGCTGTAGGCAGGGGGTGAGAGGATTTTCTGGCTGTCACTATGGTAATGGGGGCTGGTAAATCTGGCCTGGTGGGGAAAAGAAGAGATAAAAGAGACTGTGAATAGTGACTCAGGGTCTTTGGTTGCCTTAACCCTGCTGAGACCCTGAGTACCAAAGGGGAGTCCTGGAACTGAGCAGGTGGACTTTGGCATGGCTGGTTGCTGAAACCTCTGTCAGGGGACAGAGAGGGTCTGATGTTGGGTGTCTATCAAGGGGAACCATGAGAAGAAAGGACTGCCTGGTGAAAAAAGACACCCCAGGCAGGAGGGACATGGGTGTGAAGGAGATCCACTCTCAGCAGGACTTTGCTAGCCAGCCAGAGGATCCCTAATCTGGGATGGGAGAGACGTATAATGGACATTGATCAGATTTCACTTTGACCTCTTTTGCACTTGACGAAATGAGAGCTGGTTTATGAACTGTTTGTTACTTTGATGTTGATCCAGTAAAAGAAAGTTTGAAGTTTACCTTTTGAGACTGCTGGTCATTAAGTGAAGTCTTGCACCCAGCCCATCTGAAGTTCAATCTGTTTCATTTATTTAAAAAAACTTATATTCTGCTCAGTCCCAGGGTCCTTGACAGATTACAAATGTACATACATAATTAGCTTTACTGGACATTTAACAGAGAACAGGTTATCTGGCAATATTCAGTCCCAGCACCCGCATAGCTAAGCGGCTTCATTTAGGACAGCTCAAGACCTGCCCTAAATAAGGCCAGCACCCGCATAACTTTTTTTAAAATTTCATTTTATTTTTAAACTAAAGCCCCTGAGCCCCCTCAAGCCCCCTGCCAATGTTCCCTTCTTTCCCTCCCCCTCCCAGCCCACATCAAGACCCCCCAGCCACGCAGACAGGCCCTCCCTTTGGTGGGAATGCAGCCCTCTCGCTCCTGCCCCTTGCAGCACCGGTCTAAAATCGCTGTCGTGACCTCTCACGGCAGCTCGCAGTAGTACCGTGAGCTGCTGTGAGATGTCATGGCATCCATTTTAGACCAGCACCGCAAGGGGCAGGAGCGAGGTGGCTGCACTCCTGCCCCCAATGACTCCGCTGGACCACCAGGGATAGAGGTAGGCCCGAGGGAGGCTGTCTGCATGGCTGGAGAGCGGGGGAACTTGATGTGGGTTGGGGGGGAGGGAAAGAAGGGGACATTTATGGGGTCAGGGCTTTAATTAAAGAAACTAAAAAGAAGAAAAAAAAAAAAGCTAAGTTGACCGGCCAGCCCGATATTCAGCCAAGGCCACATAACTTTTATGCGGCCCTGGCTGAATATTGGCCAAGCCCGTATAATTGCTAGGCGCCCGGCCTGCCCCCCAAATATCCCAGATATTCAGTGGTGCCCGGCCATGGCTCGACACTGAATATTGGGGGATAAGTTAGCTGGCGACGATCAGCATTTTAAAAAACGCTGATCGCCGCTGGCTGAATATTGGAGGGTGACTGCCTATGCTCGTCCAATCTCACTACATGGAATGATGGAACATCCAACAGAAATTGGTCAGCAGATCTTAATGACCAATTTGGTTCATAAATTTGAAGCCTAGAAGCTAGGATCTTAGAGGTTTGGCCTTTTATGATTTTAAAGACAATACAGGCACTCTTAAATTGAATTCTATATTCAATAGGGAGCCAGTGTAATCCTTTCAACACCGGAGTGATATGACCAAATCTGCTCCCATCACTATGAACTCTTGCCACTGCATTCTGGACTACTTGTAAGGTCTTCATATGAATCTTCCAAATCCCTAAACATGGACAGATTAAACTGTGAACTACAGTCCTAAAATTACTTGCGGGCTCATTTTCAAAAGAGAAAAACGGCCAAAAAATGGCAGAAGTCTGCATTTGGATGTTTTTCTCACAAAAACGTCCAAATCAGTATTTTCGAAACCTATTTTTAGACGTTTTTCTCTGAAGTCCGCCAGAAGTGTATCCAAATCTCAAGGGGGAGTGCCAGGGGCGTGTTCAAGGCAGAATTTGGGCGTTCCTAAGACTTAGAAATTTTTCGGCCATAATGGAACAAAACAAAACCAGGACTAAAACTTAGACATTTTAAGCTAGACCTGTTTTTATTATGAATAAGGCACAAAAAGGTGCCCTAAATAACCAGCCAGCTTATTTTCGAAGGAGTAGGGCGCCCATCTTCCAACACAAATTGGGAGATGGGTGTCCTTCTCCTAAGGTATAATCGAAAGCCGATTTTGGCCGTCCTCAACTGCTTTCCATCGCAAGGATGGCCAAAGTTCAAGGGGGCGTGTTGGCAGTGTACCGAAGGTGGGACGGGGGGTATGGTTAAGAGATGGCCATCCTCGGCTGATAATGGAAAAAAAGAAGGGCGTCCCTGATGAGCATTTGGCCGACTTTACTTGGTCCCTTTTTGTTCACGACCAAGCCTTGAAAAGGTGCCCGAACTTACCAGATGACCACCAGAGGGAATCGGGGATCACCTTCCCATACTCCCCCAGTGGTCAACAACCCCCTCCCACCCAAAAAAACAAATTAAAAAACATTTATTTGCCAGCCTCTATACCAGCCTCAAATGTCATAACCAGCTCCATCACAGCAATATGCAGGTCACTGGAGCAGTTTTTAGTGGGTACTGCAGTGCACTTCAGGCAGGCGGACCCAGGCCCATCTCCCCCCCCCCCCCCCCGACCTGTTACACTTGTGGTGGTAAATGGGAGCCCTCCATAACCCACCCGAAACCCACTGTACCCATATCTAGGTGCCCCCCATTACCCTTTAAGGGCTATGGTAGTGTTGTACAGTTGTGGGTTTTGGGGGCTCAGCACACAAGGTAAGGGAGCTATGCACCTAGGAGCAATTTCTGAAGTCCACTGCAGTGCCCCCTAGGGGCGTCCATATTTCGTTTCAATAATATTTATTTATTTATTTATTTTATTGCATTTGTATCCCACATTTTCCCACCTATTTGTGGGCTCAGTGTGGCTTACACTACATTGTATTAATGGAAGTACAATTTGTTACACTCGATTGTGGTTACATTGTTAGGCATTGATTTTAAAATAGAGTCTACGTATCGTTAAGAGAATAGTACAATGGAACAAAACAATGGAACAAAGGAAGAACAACGGATACTAATAGGACTATAGAACAATAGCGCGAAAAACATTCGGGTATAGCATTTTTACCTGTAGATTAAGGTTTAAGTATGTTAAAATGAGAGTACAGATGAGAATGTATTGATGTATTGCTAACAGTGTGCGTAGACTTCATGTGTTTTGATCCTTTCGATAGATTTTTTCAAAGAGATGAATCTTCAATAGTTTACGGAAGTCGGTCAGCTCGTTGGTCGCCTTCAGGTTATGGGGACGCCCAAATCTCAACATTTAGGTTGACCTTAGAGATGGTCGTCCTTAGAGATGGTCGTCCCCGGTTTTCAACGATAATGGAAACCGAGGATGCCCATCTCAGAAACTACCAAATCTAAGCCATTTGGTCATGGTAGAAGCCAGCATTCGTAGTGCACTGGTCTCTCTCACATGCCAGGACACCAACTGGGCACCCTAGGGGGCACTGCAATGGACTTCACAAATTGCTCTCAGGTACATAGCTCCCTTACCTTGGGTGCTGAGCCCCCCAACCCCCAAAACCCACTACCCACAACTGTACAACACTACCATAACCCTAAGGGGTGAAGGGAGGCACCTACATGTGGGTACAGTGGGTTTGTGGTGGGTTTTGAAGGGCTCACATTTACCACTACAAGTGTAACAGGTAGGGGGGGGATGGGCCTGGTTCCGCCTGCCTGAAGTGCACTGCACCCACTAAAACTGCTCCAGGGACCTGCATACTTCTGTCAGGGAGCTGGGCATGACATTTGAGGCTGGCATAGAGGCTGGAAAAAATATTTTTAAAGTTTTTTTTTTTTTTAGGGTGGTAGGGGGTTAGTGACCACTGGGGGAGTATGGGGAGGTCATCCCCAATTCCCTCTGGTGGTCATCTGGTCAGTTTGGGCACCTTTTTGAGGCTTGGTTGCAAGAAAAAATGGACCAAGTAAAGTTGGTCAAGTGCTCGTCAGGGACGCCCTTGTGTTTTCCCATTATCGGCCGAGGACGTCCATGTGTTAAGCACGCCCAGTCCCACCTTCGCTATGCTTCTGACATGACCCCATGAACTTTGGTTGTCCCTGCGACGGAAAGCAGTTGAGGACACCCAAAATCGGCTTTCGATTATGTCGATTTGGGCGACCCTGGGAGAAGGACGCCCATCTTGCGATTTGTGTCGAAAGATGAGCGCCCTTCTCTTTCGAAAATAAGCCTGAAAACGTTGTTCGGAACAGCATTTTCTAAAACAAAAGATAGACATTTTTCTTTTTTGAAAATGACCTTCTTTCTTATTCGGATTTTGGACTAATTTTGCAAAACATCCAAAGTCGGACTTAGACGTCATATCGAAAATGCCCCCTCTTGGTTTCAGTAATGGTTTAATTGCCGTACCAACTTCAGCTTGAAAAAAGGCATCCTTAATGATTTTCTGTATATGATCTTTCATAGTCAACTAATATCAACAAGAACTCCTAAATTACATAGTTCCTGCAGTATAGGAATACTCTCATCTCCAAAAGTAAGCCTGATCCAGGGCACCTGACCCAGGGAGCTTAGCCGGCGACCCTGGCTGAGGGGTAAACCAGGGTTACAAGTAGAATAGCTCGTTTTACCTAAGTCCAACCATGAGGGCAGCCAGTTGTTAAAACATATTTTGCAGCTCTGGCATGTGCTACAAGAAGTCAACAAGGCCTGCTGGTGCTGTGTTTATCTTTCCATTGAACCTTTCCCAAGTTGAAGAGCAGCTTCTTGTGCCTTTCAGAGGCTTTGCAGATCTGCTTCCCTTCCCTGGAGGACTGGCAGTTGGTTTCTGTGTCCAGATATTTATGATCTGACAAAGTGAGAAAAAAGTCAAACAGTTCTGTCATCTAGAAAGACTCCAGCTTGATGCAAGCCAGGTATCAGACCTCTGCCTTCTGCTGATAAGCTCTTCCATCTCCTTCAGTCTTCTTGCTTTTATTGTCCATGATTTATCACAATATGGTAGGGTTTTATTGCTCATAATGGCCCTGTAAGACCTGATGAAATTTTATTTGCTTAACCTTAACTCTCAAGAAAGCGAGGGGGCTGCTTGGAACCTTTTAGCCTTCTGCTCCCTCCTTGCTTTTAAGTGTTGAAAGAAGGGACTTTAAATTAGGATTTTATTGCATTTCTAAAACATACAAATAGATGCCTCTATTCTTATGCAGTTGACTTCAAAGGGTTAAAGGGGCCTGGGCTATATCAACTTTTTCCATCTGTCATTAATCATTTTATGAATCGAAACAGTTGGTCAGCTCTTTGCTTTGGCTGGTACTATCAGGCAAATATGTGATTTAGGATTAAGTCTTGCTGTTCTGCAATGTGTTGATGTACGGTATGTAAATTTACAACTAGTTTGATACGCAATGTGCAGGCATTTTACGTAGGCCATTTTGTTTTGCCTTTGTTCAAGAAGGCTTACAATAACCATCCATCCTAAGTACTAAATAGTACGAATGTACATGAACTAAACAAAACCGAACTTTTATTACCTGACTGATTAACCTCATTGCTATTAATGAACAAGCACTACCACTTTAACCCTTATGTTGAACATGGTCTCTCTATAGTCGATGACCTAACTTATGTTACATTCAATCCATCAATCAGGAACCTCTATGCAATACCATTTGTAATTCTGTGCCCGGAAATGGCAATCGCCATTACGACATAATGTAAGCCACATTGAGCCTGCAAATTGGTGGGAAAATATGGGATACAAATGCTACAAATAAATAAATAAATGAACATATTAATAATCTGTACAAAAGAGGATCCCACTTGTGGAAGAAGGCTGTCTCATTACATAATATTTGTACATATTCTGTAAGTACATATGGTTCATAATACGCCCAGCCCAGAATAACCCCAAAAAAGAGAGTAATCCAGTGAAGCAGGGGTGGACTAAGAGGATTGAAATGAAAAACATTGATTCGTTGTTTTGAATTTCTCCTGAAGAAGCAGTGGAACAGATGGGTCCCCATACTGTCGAGAAATCGACAGATATATTTTGAGAATCGTACTTTGAGAGAAGATACATAAACCCGGTTGGGGATCATAGTAAATTGAAGACCACAAGGATCAACCAATGTGAATATACATAACTCCTCCACACATAGTTAGAACTGCCTTATAATATCTGCTTGTTATACTACTATCAGGACTGTTCATTATCATATTGCCAAAGATTCTTCTTTAACACTAAATGTCTATTTTTATTATATTTCCACTACTCATGATGTATTGTAAGCCACATTGAGCCTGCAAAGAGATGGGAAAATGTGGGATGCAAATGCAATAAATAAATAAATAAATTAGAACAGTTTTGGACTGTTCACCACTCACAACAACAGTGGAAACAACACAGTTTTCATCTCCACTTAAAGCTAAGTCAAAAAGAAGTCGTGGGTCTTGCTCCGTGAGAAACTGTGAGATGTAGATTAAGAAATGACAGATCTATGTGGTTGATGATTGAAGCAAATTAAAGTTCTAGATAGGTCTAAACACTATACTTCTCACCCATTACTTCCCTCACCCGTAACTGTCTTGTCTGTCTGTATTATTTAGATTGTAAGCTCTTTTGAGCAGGGACTGTCTCTTTGTATCAGGTGTTCAGCGCTGCGTGCGTCTGGTAGCGCTATACAAATGCTAATAATAATAATATATGAGTAAAATAATAGGTGTTTATACTCCCACTGAAAAGTTGAATATAAAAAAAGGTGTGGTTCTTGTTTTGAGATCTTCTTAACATAGTAACATAGTAGATGACGGCAGAAAAAGACCTGCACGGTCCATCCAGTCTGCCCAACAAGATAAACTCACATGTGCTACTTTTTGTGTATACCTTACCTTGATTTGTACCTGTCCTTTTCCGGGCACAGACCGTATAAGTCTGCCCAGCACTATCCCCGCCTCCCAACCACCAGCCCCGCTTCCCACCTGATATGGATTTTTCAATTTCAAAACTAATATATATGGTTGATATTTTGAGCACTTAAATTTGTTATAGTTACTACCCCTCCTTCCGTTTTTTACTACAGACTTTTTCTTCCTACATTAAAATACTTAGGGAGTTTTTATTCTGTAGCTGTTTTCGGGAGATGGAGGAGCCTATGATGTTAGCCATTACAGTTGGTGTCCTAATTTAAAGGTACCCTGGGCTTTTGAGGCTATTTTTTATATATAAAGAAATATAAAGAATTGATATAAGTGCCAAATTAACAAATGAAATTCAGGGTATTAGTTTACAATTGATAGTTTCTAATTTAAATACTCTGTGCAGTTTTTTTTGAATATTTTGATGGTATACTACTTGCAATGTCAACACAATATGTAATAGAACATTATAGTTGATAGCGAAGGGTAAGGCAAAGTTGTAACATATAGATATGAAATCTGAATTTGCCTGACACGTCTAGATTTTAAGTTATACATGCAAAGCCTATTCACTTATAATAGTCATACATTATATATTGGAAATATTCCAATGGACATGCCCGGACCTGTCCGGACGCGCTCAGACAGGTCTATTGGCTGATGTCAGCAGTAAGTATATAAGGCAAGATGGATAGACGCAAATGTGTTAATGATCCGGACAATTTCTGCTACATATGTGGCAAATACACTGATCAGCGCAAGAATCTGACAAAGCGAGTGCGCCTTGCTTAAAAGTATTACTTTGACTGTCAAATTGGAGATCAAGATAAAAGCTGGGCACCTCATGGTTGTTGCACTGTGTGTTACTCTGGGCTAACGCAGTGGTTGAATGGTAAAAGGAAAGGAATGGCTTTTGCAGTGCCGATGGTTTGACATGAGCAGAAAACAAAAAAGAAAAAAGTGGAAAAACACAACTTCAAGAGATCAATCCGAGACAAGGGGTGAGATGCTCCAGGAAAGCTTTATTAGGGACCCTACACGGTCCGTGTTTCGGCTTTTAAAAAAGCCTTCATCAGGGGTCTATAAAATAACATAACACATATATAATTAAATTAAAATCAAATCAAATCAAATATATAACACCAAATATAAAAACTTAATATAAAAACACGTAATATAAAAAATTCCTAATATAAAACATTCTTAATATAAATCAAATCCTCTGACTTAGAATTTAATATATTAACTAAATCAATACAAGTACTATTACTATATCATCTTGACATGAGCAGAAAAATCACCATTCAGACTGTTATTTTTGCATGACTAAAATCGCCAGATATTCAAAGAGAAACAAGTCACAAATTGTGTATCCTGACTGTGAGTCTGCTCTTAAACCAGTACCACACGATGTAGAGAATCCAGTGCCTGTCCCTCCCGCAGCAGGAACGGCAATTGAAACGTACGCTTCTGATCCTGATGAAGAAGAAGATGTTGATTGGCATGATGTATTTCCTGATCTAGAACAACTGGATGGTCAGCTGCACTTGCTGAGCCAATCAGATTAAATGATCTGGTAAGAGATCTGTCATTATCTAAAGAAAAGTCAGAACTGCTAGCTTCTAGACTTCGGGAATGGAATTTGCTACAACGAAGCACCACAACTTCGCACTTTCGTCTTCGACACACCAAGTTAGCTGCATACTATGCAATGGAAAGCGATGTCTGTTTCTGTATTGATGTAAATGGTCTTATAGTAACATAGTAGATGACTGCAGAAAAAGACCTGCACGGTCCACCCAGTCTGCCCAACAAGATAAACTCACATGTGTGGATTTGCGTTACAAGACGTATGAGGAGAGACTTGCTGACCTGAACATGTATACCCTGGAGGAAAGGAGAAACAGGGGTGATATGATACAGACATTCAAATATTTGAAAGTATTAATCTGCAAACGAACCTTTTCCGGAGATGAGAAGGTGGTAGAACGAGAGGACATGAAATGAGATTGAAGGGGGGCAGACTCAAGAAAAATGTCAGGAAGTATTTCTTCACGGAGAGAGTGGTGGATGCTTGGAATGCCCTCCCCCGGGAGGTGGTGGAGATGAAAATGGTAATGGAATTCAAACATGCATGGGATAAACATAAAGGAATCTTGTTCAGAAGGAAGGGATCCTCAGGAGCTTAACCGAGATTGGATAGCAGAGCCGGTAGTGGGAGGTGGGGCTGGAGGTTGGGAGGCGGGGATAGTGCTGGGCAGACTTATACAGTCTGTGCCAGAGCCGGTGGTGGGAGGCAGGACTGGAGGTTGGGAGGCAGGGATAGTGCTGGGCAGACTTATACGGTCTGTGCCAGAGCTGGTGGTTGGGAGGCAGGGCTGGTGGTTGGGAGGCGGGGATAGTGCTGGGCAGACTTATACGGTCTGTGCCCTGAAGAGCACAGGTACAAATCAAAGTAGGGTATACACAAAAAGTAGCACACATGAGTTGTCTTGTTGGGCAGACTGGATGGACCGTGCAGGTCTTTTTTCTGCCGTCATCTACTGTGTTACTATGTATCATTTTTTGTGTATACCTTACCTTGATTTGTCTATCAGGGCACAGACTGTATAAGTCGTCCCAGCACTATCCCCACCTCCTAACCACCCGCCCCGCCACCCACCACCGGCTCTGGCACAGACCGTATAAGTCTGCCCAGCACTATCCCCACCTCCCAACCACCAGCCCTGCCTCCCACTGCCAGCTAAGCTTCTGGGGATCCCTATGGTCTTATGATGGAGTTAGATGGTACACATGTTCCCGATGAATGGAGGCTATTCATAGACTCTAGCAAAACGAGTTTGAAAGCTGTCTTGTTGCACAATGGTAACGAAAACCATCTGTTCCATTGGCTCATGGGGTTGGAATGAAAGAGACCCATGCTTCTATGGAGTTAATTTTGAAAATGATCAAATACTCTGAACATAAATGGAATATTTGTGCTGACCTGAAAGTGGTAGCACTGCTGCTTGGCCTACAGTTAGGGTACACGAAACATATGTGTTTCTTGTGCCTATGGAACAGTCGTGATGACAAAAATCATTACAAAATGAGACGGTGGCCTCTCAGAGTCGAGCACACAGTTGGTTGGTACAATGTACAACGCAAATCACTGGCCGATCCACTTCAAGTTTGTCTTCCACCACTTCACATTAAACTTGGTTTAATAAAAAATTTTGTAATTGTACTTGATTGTGATGGAAATGGTTTCCAATATTTGAAGGAGATGTTTAGCACACTGAAAACTGAGGCTAAAATAAAGGCCGGAATTTTTATCGACCCCGAAATCAACAAACTAATGCATGATGACACATTCAGAACAAAACTCAACCCTCTGGAACTTACAGCTTGGGATGCATTTGTGCTAGTAGTGCAGAACTTCCTTGGGAACAGACGAGCTGAAAACTATGCTGAACTAGTAGACAACATGCTTAAAGCATATGAACAACTTGGCTGCCGAATGTCATTGAAAATGCAATTCTTACATTCCCATCTTGACTTTTTCCCACCCAATTTGGGACACGTAAGTGACAAACATGGAGAGAGGTTCTAGATATCAAGGCCGCTGGAATCCCAACACGATGGGGGACTACTGCTGGTTCTTCCAACGGGAAAATATGGCCGGTCACAAACGCAAAAGCAGATGCCTGACGCACTTTTAACAGTACTGGGCCTTGCTGAAGTAAGACTTTTAAACTGGAATACGAGACTTTTTTTTTGAAATTTTGTTATTCCATTACATTTTCATATACTGTTTACTACTACAACTTTGATGTAGATCAGGTAATTGTTGGAGTAAAACTCGTTCTGTAAAAAATTATTCAATTCTTTCCAAGTGCTTAATTCATTTGGGCAAACTTATGCATAACAAAATTTCCTGAGGTGTTACAACAATTCTGACTTCAGATTTGGAATACGCACACTGAATTTAGGATAGGACAAATGGTTTTTGCCCAGTAGCACAAGGAAAATTTTTTGTTTTGTTGTGCTGTGACAGAACAACCGTTTGTAAAAGAACACTTCTCTAACTTGCCTCTCCTGCCTGGTTAAACCCGCTTGAATATCGGGCGGTATATACCTAATTTGAACTTTGTTACTAATTTTGAAAGCTAGATCTAAACTTGCTATCTCTGGGAAGGTTAATTGTCCAACAGTCTATCTGTATCCAATGACTGCCAACGTTTTGCCTAGCTTCCTCGGGGGAAAAATGGACTAAAATAGGACCTTTCCAATCCTACAACATCTCTAGGGCATATCCCGGTTCTGCTACCATGACTTTAATGAACCTCACTCCTAAGCCAGGGTATGTCTCCTCCAGCAGAACTGCCAGGCTCTTGTGTGAAAGTGCCAAAAGCAAACTCAGCCCTTTCCATGCAAACAGAAGGAAGCTTTGTTTTGCTATCAGCAGATAATATATATATATTTTTTTCAAACCGCCTCCCTCCCCCTTGTTTTATCAGTGTCCTTTTCCTTTGAAGAGCCTGTTGTTAGGAAACACTCTCTGGAGGACCAGGACAGCTGCTAATTGTCTTCACGGTTATTTCTTTGTATTCAAGGAGCTGGTGTGGGAAATCAGTGATCTTCTTCCCGAACAGGAAGTAGGTTGTACTGCAGCCTTCCTGACTGGCTATTGTTAATGAGACCATCAGGACAATACTCACTGCTTTCCAAGCCAAAGGGGAGCCTGTTGTATCCTTCTCAAGGTTGCTGCTATTTATCTGCAAAAGCAAAATGGGAAAGAGTGTTGTTTTAGGATGTTGGTGCTGAGCAATAGAATTTATCAATGAGGGGAGCCACTGGATACAGGGCTGGCAGCAGTGGTGCTAACCCTAGTCATATATTCAACAGAGCCAACTGTTGAAATTATTTATTATTAATTATTGCATTTGTAGCCCACCTTTTCCCACCTATTTGCAGGCTCAAAGTGGCTTATATAATGTTGTTAACGATGTCATTGCAAGATATCAGATACACTTACCTGCTTATAATCGAAATAGAAAAACGCCTATATTGTGACCCAAATCGGGAGATAGACGTTTATCTCACAAAAACGAATAAAGCGGTATAATCGAAAGCCGAATTTGGACGTTTTCAACTGCACTCCGTCGCGGATGCGGACAAAGTTGATGGGGGCATGTCGAAGGCGTGGTGAAGGCGGAACTGGGGCGTGGTTATCTGCCGATCAGAGATGGGCGCCTTTCACCGATAATGGAAAAAAAAATGCGTTTTTAGCGAGAATTTAGGGCACTTTTCCTGGACCCTGTTTTTCCACGAATAAGGCCCCAAAAAGTGCCCTAAATGACCAGATGACCACTGGAGGGACTCGGGGATGACCTCCCCTGACTCCCCCAGTGGTCACAAACCCCCTCCCACCACAAAATATGCCGCTTCACAACTTTTTATTTTCACCCTCAAATGTCATACCCACCTCTCTGGCAGCAGTATGCAGGTCCCTGGAGCAGTTGTTAGGGGGTGCAGTGGACTTCAGGCAGGTGGGCCCAGGCCCATCCCCCCCTACCTGTTACAATTGTGCTGCTTAATGCAACCCCCCCCCAAACCCACTGTACCCACATGTAGGTGCCCCCCTTCACCCCTTAGGGCTATAGTAATAGTGTAGACTTGTGGGCAGTGGGTTTTGAGGGGGATTTGGGGAGGCTCAGCACCCAAGGGATGGGAGCTATGCACCTGGGAGCTGTTTTACCTTTTTTTTTTTTTGTAAAAGTGCCCCCTAGGGTGCCCGGTTGGTGTCCTGGCATGTGAGGCGGACCAGTGCACTACGACTCCTGGCCCCTCCCACGAATAAATGTCTTGGAGTTATTCGTTTTTGAGCTGGGCGCTTTCGGTTTCCATTATCGCTGAAAAACAAAAACGCCCAGCTCAAAAAAAGATAAACGTCCATGTTTTTCGAAAATACGGTTCGGTCCGCCCCTTCACGGACCCGTTCTCGGAGATAAACGCCCATGGAGATAGACGCTTCCGTTCGATTATGCCCCTTTTTGTATTGTGCATAGATTACGTAGGGAAGATAGAGGAAGGGAGAGAGTGATCGGGAGTTATGTAGTTGGATTTTCATAACTGATTGGGTTGGTGAGGTGAATTGATGAGTTGTCAATTATCGGTGTTCATTGTAGGCTTTGTTGAAGAAGTATGTCTTCAGGGCTTTGCGAAAGATAGTTATATCATTGATTGTTTTCAGGTCTGTAGGTAGTGCATTCCATAATTGCGTGCTCATGTAAGAGAAGGAAGTGGCATGACATGGCATGTTAAATATTTATTTATTTATTTACTGCATTTGTATCCCACATTTTCCCACCGTATGGCAGGTTCAATGTGGCTTACATGTTTCTAAAAAGGCAGTTACAAAATTTAGATTTGTAGAAGTCTAGTACATAATACTAGTGAAAGTTACGCAATACGCACTACCACTTTATTTCTCATGTCGGAAATGAACTTTCTATAGTTGATTATCTAACTTATGTTATAACTTACTCTATCACTCAGGAACCTCTATGCAACACCATATTGCATTCTACTTTACCATGTATGCGCCTTAATGCAATACCATTTGTAATTCTCTACCCGGAAATGGCGATCGCCATTACGGCATAATGTAAGCCACGTTGAGCCTGCAAATTGGTGGGAAAATGTGGGATACAAATGCTACAAATAATAATAATAATCACAATACTAATACAGAAGTACAATAAACGCTTAGGTTGATAAATTAGTATATATACTGTATATATATAATCAACTTTTTATTATTATTATTATTAGCATATATATATAATCAACTTTCGCAAATCCTTGAAGACACATCTCTTCAACAAAGCCTACAAAAAGAACCCTTAACGACACAAATCACCACCCAACCCACTCAAGCATCAAAATACCTCTTACACCACCCTATCTAACACCTCCTTCTCTAATTCCTCATACATCTTCTGCTTAATACCGATTGTATACAAGATCCTGTCATGACTATGTCATAACAACACTCTGTAAGCCACATTGAGCCTGCAAATAGGTGGGATAATGTGGGGTACAAATGCAATCAAACATATAAATGGCGAGTGACCGTACTCACTCGCAAATGCGCAGTAGAGACTTCCCTCTCTGTCCCGCCCCCGCGTCAATACGTGATGACGGGGGTGGGACAGAGAGGGAAACTGCGCGAAGCTGCCGACGTCGCTACCGCTCCCCCCCCCGAGGTTGCCGCCGCTGCCGCCCCCCCTCCTCCACCCGGCCCGAGCCCTCTCTTCGGTATTGAACTTACATCGGCGAAATGCAGCATGCAGAACAGCTAAGCTCCCGTTGCCCTTTCTTCCCTGCCTGTGTCCCGCCCTCGCCGATGTTACGTCACACCAGGGCGGGACACAGGCAGAGAAGGAAGGCCGACGGGAGCTCAGCTGATCTGCGTGCTGCCTGCGTTTCGCCGATGTAAGTTCAATACCGAAGAGAGGGCCCGGGCCGGGTGCAGGGGTGGTGGCGGCGAATCCGGGGGGGGGGGGGGGCAGCGCCAAGGGGAGGGGGCCTTGGCAAAACCCCATACTAGCCCGTTTTAACGGGCTCAACGGCTAGTAAATAAATATTGTGAGAGAGGCTAATATTATTGTTTTCCATTTCTGAACTTTTCATGATGTATGGTGGTATGGGATTAGGCAGATCCAGGGGGGAAAGACTTCTTGAAAAGATGTGTTTTCCGGTTTTTTTTTCTGAATTGTAGGTCGTTTTCTGTGCGTTTCAGGTCTTTGGGTAGTGAGTTCCAAAGTTGTGTGCCTATAAAGGAGAGGCTGGCGGCATGTGAAGATTTGTATTTTATACCTTTGCAATTGGGGTAGTGAAGGGTTATGTAGGTTCTTGCTGTTCTCTTATATCTGTGTGTACATAACACACATATGTGCCCAGCGCTCAACAGAAAAAAAAAATGGGGACCTTTTACAAAGGTGGTTAAGGCCCTACGCGTGTCCAGCGTGCTCCAAATCAGCATTACTGCCCGGCTACCGCGTGCCCAGGGTGGTAATTCTGAATTTGGCGTACGTTGAAAATATTTTTCTATTTTCTACCACGTGGCACTTACCCAGCGGTAAACGTCAGTGTGCGCACGCTGCATGCCTGCCGCCTGGGTAGTGCACGAGACCTTACTGCTAAGTGATGGGTGGCGGTAAGGTCTCAGGCCGAAAATGGATGCGCGCTGGTTTTTATTTTGCCAAACGTCCATTTACTGGCCCCTTTAAAAAAGGCCCTTTTTCCAGGATGTGGCAAAAACTGGCCCGGTGTGTGCCCAAAAGACACACTCGCACTGCCGCAGGCCACTTTTTTTCGCAGCTTAGTGAAAAAAGCCCCTATGTACTTAACTCAAGCTTCATAGCTCATAGGACCATTCGTTGGTATGTGGCATATTTCGCTTAAGCTGCGTCAGAGTTAGGTCCTCTGAAAGACACAGCTTAAGCTTAACCAGGGGCATAGCTAGGTGGGGCCACGGGGACATGGGCCCCACAGATTTAGCTCTGGCCCCTCTACTTTCGACCCCCCCCCCCACTGCCGACCCTCCCCCGCCACTTTCGATCCCTCCTCCTGTCACCACAGACCCTCCCCCGTCACCACTAGGTACCTTTGCTGGCGGGGAGTGGAGGAGTGGCCTAGTGGTTAGGGTGGTAGACTTTGGTCCTGGGGAACTGAGGAACTGAGTTTGATTCCCACTTCAAGCACAGGCAGCTCCTTGTGACTCTGGGCAAGTCACTTAACCCTCCATTGCCCCATGTAAGCCGCATTGAGCCTGCCATGAGTGGGAAAGTGCGGGGTACAAATGTAACAAAAATAAAATAGATACTATAGGAGATTCTACATGGAATGTTGCTACTGTTGGAGATTCTACATGGAATGTTGCTATTCCACTAGCAACATTCCATGTAGAAGGCTGCGCAGGCTTCTGTTTCTGTGAGTCTGACGTCCTGCACATACGTGCAGGACGTCAGACTCACAGAAGCAGAAGCCTGTGCGGCCACATTGCTGATCTGCAAGGGCCGACTTCTACATGGAATGTTGCTAGTGGAATAGCAACATTCCATGTAGAATCTCCAATAGTAGCAACAGTGGAGGGAGTGGCCTAGTGGTTAGGGTGGTGGACTTTGGTCCTGAGGAACTGAGTTCAATTCCTGGCACAGACAGCTCCTTGTGACTCTGGGCAAGTCACTTAACCCTCCATTGCCTGCCGCATTGAGCCTGCCATGAGTGGGAAAGTGTGGGGTACAAATGTAACAAAAAAAAAAAAAAAACCCTATCAGCTGAAGTCTTCTTTCGCTTCAGTCTCGGGCACCTTCGCTGATCTGGTTCTATCAGTCCTGACTCCTGACGTCTTGCGTGCATGTCATGTATGTAGCCCCACGCAGGACGTTAGGAGTCAGGACTGACAGAAATAGATCAGCAAAGGCGCCAGAGACCTGCGCTGAAGATGACTTTGACTGGCGGGGGTTGGGGGAGCAGTTTTAGTGGGTACTGCAGTGCACTTCAGACAGGCAGACCCAGGCCCATACCCCCCCTACCTGTTACATTTGTGGAGGAAATAGTGAGCCCTCCAAACACACCACAAACCCACTGTACTCACATCTAGGTGCCCCCATCACCCGTAAGGGCTATGGTAGTGGTGTACAGTTATGAGTAGTGGGTTTTGGGGGGATTTGGGGGGGGGGCTCAGCACACAAGGTAAGGGAGCTATGTACCTGGGAGCAATTTCTGAAGTGCACTGCAGTGTCCCCTAGGGTGCCTGGTTGGTGTCCTGGCTCCTCCCATGCTGTTTTTGACATGGACGTCTTTGGTTTCGAAGATCGCCGAAAGTCAGAAACGTCCATGTCTAGGGATGACCAAATCTAGGGACGTCCAAATTTAAGGATTTGGATGTCTCTGATGGTATTTTTGAAATGAAAGATGGCCGTCCATCTTGTTTCGAAAATACAGGTTTCCCCGCCCCTGGATTTTGCCGTTTTGCAAGGACGTCCAAATCGCTAAACATCAATTGGAAAGTAGCTTTGTCTGCATGGCCTGAGTTTTATTTGATGTGCTGGCAAAGCTGAACAATGCAAATTGTTGCCAGTGCTATAAATTGCTGGAACAACAGACTGTGGTAAGATAAAATTCAGAACTGCTGAGGAGAGGGTATAAACTGCAAAGTGAAACATAAGCTGCATGGTATCAAAACCCGAGGAATTCTACACATTTAAGCAAACTGATGTTATAATTAAGATAGCGAAGCTGGTGCGAGATATAAAAAAAAGGTTTGGGTCAATATTTAAATCTTGTGGTCAGTGTTTTTTTTTTTTTTTTTTTGTAACATTGGCTGCATCATTTAAATAGTTTACATATATTCAGTGCCGCTAACCAGGGGCATAGCCAGACCTCGAAGTGGGAGGGGGGCCAGATCCCAAAGTGGAGGGGGCACATTTTGGTCCGCTGCCCCCCCCCCTCCGCTGCCCTGCTGCTCCTCACCCACTGCTGCCGCTGTACATATCTCAGCTGGCGGGAGTCCCCAACCCCCACCAGCTGAAGCCTTAGTCCAGGGCTGGTCTCCGGCGCTGCCGCGTTGCTTGCCCTGCTCTCTCTTTCTCTCACGTCCGGCACGCTCCTTTTAATGAAACTGAGCATGCGCACATGCAAAGTGTCATTAAATGGAGCACGCCGGACCATGAGGGGAAGAGTGAGCAGGGCAGGTAATGCTGCGGTACCGGAAACCAATGCTGGATGAAGGCTTCAGCTGGCAAAGGTTGGGGACCCCCACCAGCCAAACCAGAGGCCCAGAGCAAATTTGGGTGGGGGGGTCCAGGCCCCCATGGCCCAACGTAGCTATGCCACTGCCCCTAATTGTAGAAGTGGTGCAACTGAATTTACACATGGAGGGGGATAATCGAACAGGGATGACCATCTCTAAGGGCGCCCATCTCTGAGGACATCCCCGGAAAGGGGCGGGGCATCCCGTGTTATCGAAACAAGATGGGCGTCCATCTTTCATTTCGATAATACGGTCGGGGACGCCCAAATCTCAACATTTAGGTTTGACCTAAGAGATGGTCGACCTAAATGTTGAGCTCGTCAACCTTAGAGATGGGCAACTTCAGTTTTCGCCAATAATGGAAACCGAGGACGCCCATCTAAAAAAAGACCAAATCCAAGGCATTTGGTCATGGGAGGAGTCAGCATTCATAGTGCACTGGTCCCCCTCACATGCCAGGACACCAACCGGGCACCCTAGGGGGCACTGCAGTGGACTTCAGAAATTGCTCCCAGGTGCATAGCTACCTTGGGTGCTGAGCCCCCCAAACCTCCCCCAAAACCCACTCCCCACAACTGTACACCACTACCATAGCCATAAGGGGTGAAGGGGGCACCTAGATGTGGGTACAGTGGGCTTCTGGTGGGTTTTGGAGGGCTCATATTTACCACCACAAGTGTAACAGGTGGGGTATGGGCCTGGGTCTGCCTGCCTGAAGAAGTGCACTGCACCCACTAAAAACTGCTCCAGGGACCTGCATACTGCTGTGATGGAGCTGGGTATGACATTTGAGGCTTCCATAGAGGGTGGAAAAATGTTTTTTTTTTGGGTGAGAGGGGGTTGGTGACCACTGGGGGAGTAAGGGGAGGTCATCCCCGATTCCCTTTGGTGGTCATCTGGTCAGTTCGGGCACCTTTTCAAGGCTTGGTCGTGAAAAAAAAGGGAGCAAGTAAAATCGGCCAAATGCTCGTCAGGGACGCACTTCTTTTTTCCATTATCGGCCGAGGATGCCCATCTCTTAACTACGTCCCTGCCCCGCCTTCACTACGCTGCCAACACGCCTCCGTGAACTTTGGTCATCCCCGCGACAGAAAGCAGTTGAGGATGCCCAAAATCGGCTTTCGATTATGCGATTTGGGCGACCCTGAGAGAAGGACGTCCATCTCCCGATTTGTGTCGAAAGATGGACGCTCTTCTCTTTCGATTATGCCCCTGATAGAGGGGGAGATTCTATATATGGCGCCTAAAATAATCGGCATGGAAATCAATGCCAACTAAGCATATTCGATAAGCGGTGCCTAGACTTAGGTGTGGTCTATAGAATACACTTATTTGATATCTCAACGCCTAAAACTACGCGCATCCATTTACACCAATGAAAATGTGGCATAAATCCTGGTGCTTAGATTTTGGCACACTGGGCCACGTTCTAAAATTACGCATATAAATTTTGGCATGCCCACGATATGCCCATTTCCCCGCCCATAACCATGCCCCTTTTTGCCTGCATGTTAGAAGTTAGCCACACTGCATTACAGATTGCGCATAGCGAGTTGTGCACATAAATTCTAATTATTGCCCCCATCTCCATCCCATCCCCGTGGGTTCCGTCCCCATCCCCGCCCTGCCCCCGCAGATTCTGTCCCCGCCCCCGCGGGCTCTGTCCTCATCTGAAGAAGCCTCGAACATGATTTTATATTTAAATCTTTTTATTAAAGTATAAAAAGGAACAATATCACAAAATCACAAATCGAAAATAATAATAACAATGAGCAACTATAATAACCTCCCCACCTTCTAACCTTCCAACCCTAACAACAGCTGACTTCTACTACCCCAATGAATCCTAATCCACCCTTTTAAAATGTTCAGGGGTACAAAATACAATCCATTAGTGGGGGAGAAATATGCCCTTATGGCGAACTGTTATAATTTTTTAATCTGCGGATGAATAAGTCATCAATAGTCTTAGGATTCAGTCTAGCTCTCCTGTCTTCCACAGTCCTTCCTGAAATAGAAAATGTCTTCTCAGAAGATGTGCTGGTAGCAGGAATGTACAGGATCCCACATGCAAGTTTTGCCAATTGTGGCCAGCACTTTTGCTTGTTTTTCCAAAAAAATGAAAACATCGTCACTTGCATCACTCGGACATAAATAACTGTCCAGTTCATTAACAGCCTTTAAAGTAGAGAATGACACAAAGATAGGGTTACCATTTATTGTCCTTAAAAAAAGAGGACACTTGCCCCGCCCGTGCCCCACCCCATTTCACGCCCTCACCCCGCCCATTTCACACCATCTCCCCGCCCCTTGTTGCACCTCGCCCCGCCCCGCCACCCTGTCGCATTTTCCCCTCCCCCTGGTCACCCCCTCACCGGCCCCACCTCTCCCCTTACTCACTATCTTCCCTGGTGGTCTAGTGACTTCTTCGGGGCAGGAAAGAGCCCCCTCTTTCCTGCCTGGAGCGCTGCTCTGCATCCTGTATGCTGCCTGTGACGGTCTCGGCGAGATTCAAAATGGCCGCCGAGAATTGAAACGGCCTCGCAAGACTTCAATTCTCGGCAGCCATTTTGAATCTCGCCAAGACCGTCACAAGCAGCATACAGGATGCAGAGCAGTGCGCCGGGCAGTAAAGAGGGGGCTCTTTCCTGCCCCAAAGAAGTCACTAGACCACCAGGGAAGATCGTGAGTAAGGGGAGGGGAGGTCCGCCGCACGCACGTCAGCGTCAGCCCGCCCATTTGTCCAGAAATCCGGACAAATTGGCAGGCTGGCCAAAACCCGTCCGGACACCCGGACATGTCCTCAAAAAGAGGACATGTCCAGGTAAATCCGGACGTATGGTAACCCTACACAAAGACAAAGTTTGTCCCCGTCCCAACGGGCTCTGTCTCCATCTCCGCTCTGTCCCCGCGGTCTCTGTCCCCATCCTCATCCCCACGGTTACTGCGGGTCCCCGTCGCCATGTCATTCTCTACTAAGCAACTACATTTCTACAGTTTGTAGGCAACTTGCTCCCAATCCCTTAAATAAACTGCTGAAACTTAAAAGTGCAGATAGAAGAATAGTTACACACTTTTGATCCTTCTCCTTGCAGCCTTCCAGACCTCAAAATATTTCCTTCACTCGATTGTTGAGAAATAGAGAAAAACAGTTGAATTTGCATAAATCTTAAAATACATAAGTAACATAGTATCATAGTAACATAGTAGATGACGGCAGAAAAAGACCTGCACGGTCCATCCAGTCTGCCCAAGAAGATACATTCATATGTGCTACTTTTTTATTTGTACTGTCCTCTTCAGTGCACAGACTGTATAAGTCTGGCCAGCCCTATCCCCGCCTCCCAACCACCAACCCCGCCTCCCAACCACCAGCTCTGGCACAGACCGTATAAGTCTGCCCAGCACTATCCCCGCCTCCCAACCACCAACCCCGCCTCCCAACCACCAACTCTGGCACAGACCGTATAAGTCTGCCCAGCACTATCCCCGCCTCCCAACCACCAGCCCCAGCACAGACCGTATAAGTCTGCCCAGCACTAGCCCCGCCTCCCAACCACCAGCCCCAGCACAGACCGTATAAGTCTGCCCATCACTAGCCCCGCCTCCCAACCACCAGCTCTGCCACCCATTCTAGGCTAAGCTCCTGAGGATCCCTTCCTTCTGCACAGGATTCCTTTATGTTTATCCCAGTACATAAGTAATGCCACACTGGGAAAAGACCAAAGGTCCATCGAGCCCAGCATCCTGTCCATTTAGTAGTTGTTTATGGACTTGTCCTTTAGGAAACCGTCCAACCCCTTTTAAAACTCTGCTAAGCTAACCGCCTTCACCACGTTCTCCGGCAATGAATTCCAGAGTTTAATTATGCGTTGGGTGAAGAAAACTTGTGATCATTTTCGGTACTAGTTCAAGCTTTGTTATTGAGTTCTTTGGATTACTGTAATATTATTTATTTATTTGTACCCCACATTTTCCCACCTATTTGCAGGCTCAATGTGGCTTACATATTACCAAGAGGCGTAAGTCGCCTCCGGTGATGAAACAAATACAGAGGGATGTGGTAGAGAATGAGATGTATATGTTACAAACACATAAACACCAATTCCTTTCCCCACATCTCTTACTATTGACCTACTCTATGTAACAATGTCATTTCTGATACTTTGTCTCTTGCATTGTATTAATTCTGTGATACTTTGTACCACACCCTATGTAACTATGTCATCTCGGATACTTTGTTCCACACTTTGTATTAACTCTGTGCTACTTTGTACCATACCACGTAAGCCGCACTGAACCTGCTATCGAGCGGGAAAGAGTGGGGTATAAATGCTACAAATAAATAAATAAATCATAGAATCGAGATAAGAAGAGTTATATAATGTTTGTTGCAGGTTATTTACCTAGGCTGTTCTCAGTTATGTCATTGCACCATAATCAGAATTCAAGTTACTGTCCTGATGTTTATTTTCCCATAAAATGTACACAAACACACACAAAAATTAGGGGAAAAAACTTAATTTAAAGAAGACATGATGAGTATTTTTACCAGAGATTTGTAAAAGTTTTCATTGGTTGCCAATCGAACAAAGAATAAAGTTTAAGATTATTTGTTTAGGGCGCTGTTTACTAAGCAGCGTTATAGGCGCGTTAACATTTTTAACGCGCGCTAACCATGTACGTACGTTAACCATGCACGTGCCTACAATATCCCTTTAGGCGTCTACAAGATAATGAGTGGAGTGGAGCGGACAGATGTGAAACGCTTGTTTACACTTTCTAATAATAATAATAGGACCAGGGGACACAAGATGAAGCTAGAATGTGGTAGATTTAAAACAAATAGGAGAAATTTTTTCTATAGTCAGCGCGTAGTTGGACTCTGGAACTCGTTGCCGGAGAATGTAGTGACAGCAGTTGGCCTTGCCGAGTTTAAAGGGGGTTTGGACAGATTCCTGAAGGAAAAGTCCATTGAACATTATTAATTTTGGGGGGGTTTTGCCGGGTTCTTGAAGCCTGGATTGGTCGCTGTCAGAGACAGGATGCTGGGCTTGATGGACCCTTGATCTTTTCCCAGTATGGCGGTGCTTATGTGCTTATATGGTTTGCGTGCATGTGCTAAGTTTAGGCACACTAAAAATACTAATGCACCGTAGTACACAGGGTCATGTTTACTAAGCCATGCAGGTGCCTACGAGTCCTCAATACATGCTAAAATGGAGTTACCACCCAGCTACTGCGTGGTCCTTGTGGTCATTTCATTTTTGACATGCGTCCACTACGCGCATATGAAAAATATTTTGTTTTCTGTCACGTGTAGTGGACGCGCATCAAGTGGCTTTCTATGTCATCACCGCCCGGTTAACACGTGAGACGTTACCGCTAAGTTAATAGATGGCAGTAAGGTCTCAGATCCAAAATGGATGCACCAATTTTGATTTTGCCGCACATCCATTTTCGGCGAAAATGTAAAAAAAGGCATTTTTTACAGGCACGCTGAAAAATGAATCTGCGCATGTCCAAAACCCGTGTCTACGCTAGCGCATGCCATTTTTCAGCGCATCTTAGTAAAAGGACCCCTTACTTTTTAAAGCGCTTCATAAATTGATTTCACCTACTCAGTGGCATTCCTAGGTCGGCTGCCACCCGGGGTGGATCGCCGCTGCGCACCCCCCCCAGGTGCAGCGGCGTCCATCCCCCCAGGGTGCAACACTACACCCCCCTCCCTGGTGCAATGAAACCCCTCCCGTGGCATCAACCCCCCCCCCCCAGGTGCATTCCTAGCTGCTGGGAGCAGCCGTGCGGCTGTCGGCTCCGTTGGCTCCCTCTGCCCCGGAACAGGAAGCAACCTGTTCCGGGGCAGAGGGAACAGGGAACCAGCGGAGCCGACAGGTGCACGGCTTCTCTCTGCACTCCTCCAGCAGCGTGCACCCAGGGCGGACCGCCCCCACCATCCCGCCCTTCCTACGGCACTGCACCTACTCTTGTTTCGAGCTTGTGACTTTATCAACCTGTCAGAGCTCTTCGTTCTTGTAATCAGGACTTGCTTGAGGTTCCCTCTTTTCATCTAATTAAATTGAATGTATATAGGAGATTAAAGAAAAGCTACGAGAATGGTAAGGGATTTGCGTTACAAGACGTATGAGGAGAGACTTGATGACCTGAACATGTATACTCTGGAAGAAAGGAGAAACAGGGGTATAATGATACAGACGTTCAAATATTTGAAAAGTATTAATCCGCAAACGAACCTTTTCCGGAGATGGGAAGGCGGTAGAACGAGAGGACATGAAATGAGATTGAAGGGGGGCAGACTCAAAAACGATGTCAGGAAGTATTTTTTCACGGAGAGAGTAGTGGATGCTTGGAATGCCCTCCCGCAGGAGGTGGTGGATATGAAAATGGTAACAGAATTCAAGCACGCGTGGGATAAACATAAAGGAATCCTGTTCAGAAGGAATAGATCCTAAGGAGCTTAGCCGAGATTGGGTGGCACAGCCAGTGGCGGGAGGCGGGATGGTGCTGGGCAAACTTATACGGTCTGTGCCCTGAAAAAGGCAGGTACAAATCAAGGTAAGGTATACACATATGAGTTTATCTTGTTGGGCAGACTGGATGGACCGTGCAGGTCTTTTTCTGCCGTCATCTACTATGTTACTATGTTACTATATGTTTAGAGTAATAGGTCCCAAGTTTTGGAATGAGCTACCTGCATTTTGTTGTAAGATTGTCTCCCTCTCTCAATTTAAGAAGAAGCTTAAGATAGTGTCATTTCAAGAAGCATATGGGTAGGTGCAATCTAATAACCCGTATGTGTTATGTAATCAGTACGTTTTTTTTTTTTGTCTGGCTGTTAGTTTGTGAGTAAATCTGATTTTAGGGGTCCTTTTACAAAGGCGCACTGAAAAATGGCTTGCGGTAGTGTAGGCGCGGGTTTTGAGTGTGCGCCAATCCAGTTTTTAGCGCGCCTATATAAAAGGCCTCTTTTCTTTTGCCAAAAAATAGACGCGCGGCAAAATCAAAATTGCCGCACGCCCATTTTGGGTCTGAGACCTTGCTGCCAGCCATTGACCTAGCGGTAAAAATCTGGGCGGTAATGATCTATGCCCGTCAAATGCCGCTCGGTGCATGTCCGTTACGAGCACCAGAAAAATAAAAAATAGTTTTCAGACGCTCATGGCGGATGCGCGCCAAAATTGAAATTACCGCAAGGCCCACGCTGCTTATTTAAAGGGCCCTTTAGTCCGGATTATGATATGTAGTATTTTTGTATGTGGGTGGGAGCATGGAAAAATGTATTTATTTTTATTTCTCTGCTGTTTAATTATTATGTATGTTTTTTTGGAACCCACCTAGAACTTTGGAGCGGGGTATAAATTTCTAGCCAAGGGGTACACTGATGTGCTTGCAAAACTTTGATGATATCATTTTCACAGGCTGCAAAGGGTGATGAGTTATCTGTTGCTTGGCTGATGGTAAGTAGTTTTAAATACTTCAGCTGCCTCTGGTGAAATACTGCAGAGCTGTCCTGTCCCTCCACATTTCCCAGAACTGCGCTCTCGTTAAAGGACCAAAACCAGATGAGTCACCGTAGTATATCACCGAGGTATATTAACACGGACAGCTGCATATAAGTTTGCTATAAGGAACCCTTCTGAAGTGAAAGAGAGAAAACTATTTTCAACAACAATTATAAGAAACATTGACAAGAAAACTGACTTTTATTTCACAGTTAACATACAGTATTAATCCAATAAATGACTGGGCCTCTCTGTGAAACCATAACCGTGCGTGTGTATAATGCTCTCTGTTGTTGGATTAAAACAATAAACAAACCAAAGCTTGTAGAGTGGGGCTAACAGTTATTAACATGGGCAGGCAGCACGCACTCTCGCCCCCCTCCTCCCTCATCATTATCCCGTTGCCCCATAGACCATGCATGAGATAGGTTTTATCTTTTGGAAAAATTTTGCCACAGCTTTATTGCAAACACGTTAACAACCACACCTCTAGGAAGCACCCGAGCCTTGGGCATGATGTTATAGATGCTTTGGCCCTCCGCCATGCTTTCCAGCTAGAGGGCCCACGTCTCCATTCAGCATTGCGGCCAGCCATGTCTCTGCCTCCAGCGTGGCCGCACCTCCATCGGATTTTGGAACTGCGCTCCAGACCAGTGTTCCACCTGCCATGTAAGCCAGCGAGGTGAATAGTCTGCCGGCGGTGAGTGCCCCCGCCTCTTGCTAGAAGCTCCAATCTTCCTTCTGCCCGTTGTTCTGACACCTCCCCAAATTCCCAGGCTCGGGTGCCTCCGCTGCTGTGACAGCATACATAATTGGTAACGACAGTCATAATGGGTAACAAAGGTAAGCATATCAATGCATATAAGTGACAAACCATATTCACAATGGATACTCAGACTTACATGGTAAAAGTTGCTAACAATCCATAACCTATTGCTACACCATAACAAACTAACCGTTCCCCCCTCACATTGTTTATTACAACATAACAGGAAACTTCTCCTAGTGGCCTCCCCTCTGCCCGTCTTGGCTACAAAACATGCATGGGGAGGGTGGGGAGGGAAAGCCCGTGTACCGACCGCTTCCAGAAAAGACTCGTTCAGTCCCTCTGGTTGTCTTTTATCCCACACCCAGGGTCCCCCCCCCCCCGCTGTGGTCCCGCCCCCTTCCGGCCTCCCCGCCAATGACGCGGCGGGTCACCCGCTACGTCACCTGGGATGGCGGGGAAGCCGGAAGCGCAGGACGATTCGGGCCAGGGGGCCAGCATGCGGCAGCCGCCATGTTAGATCCGGCTGCTCCGCATTCGCTTTGCTTGCCTCCTTGAAAGTTATATGAAGCAAGTTTTCAAAGGGAATTCTCTAGGAGTAAACCAGTGTTTACTCACAGTGAAAGTTCCTTAAGCCTCTCCTGCCCACTTAAGTCACTTTGAATTGTGCTCTGCAGGACGGTCACTGATAATCAGTGGTGCAAAAAACATTCTTTCTTATGCAAAAATTACGTTGCATTTGTACATTTTTTCATATCCATCATTTTCGGCTACTGGTTCAAACTTTGTTACTGAGTTCTTTGGATTATTGTAATGTTATTTACCTAGGCTGTTGTCAAGTCTTAGGGGCCCTAAGCCGTGTAAGTGTCTCTGCGCACCCAACGCGCGCCAAAATGGAGTTACCGCCCGGCTACAGTGTGGTTCTTTTGGCAATTTCATTTTTGGAGTGCGTCCGATACGCACGTCCGAAAAAGAAGTTTTATTTTCGGACGCGCGCCAAGTGGCATTTGATGCACGTAGGTCATTACCGCCCGGTCATCACGTGAGACTTTACCGCTACGTCAGTGGCTGGCGGTAAGGTCTCAGACCCAAAATGGACATGCGCCAATTTGGCTTTTGCCGCACATCCATTTTTGGCAAAAATTTTAAAAAGGCATTTTTTTGCAGGCACGCTGAAAAATGAATCTGCGCGTGACCACAACCCGCACCTACACTACCGCAGGCCAATTTTCAGTGCACCTTAGTAAAAGGACTCCCAAGTTTTCAAAGGGAATTCTCTGGGAGTAAACCAGTGTTTACTCACACTCAAAGTTCCTTAAGCCTCTCCTGCCCAATTAAATTAATTTTAATTGTGCTCTGCAGGACGGTCACTGATAATCAGTGGTGCAAAAAACGTTCTTTCTTATGCAACAATTACGTTGCATTTGTAAATTTTTTCATATCCATCATTTTCGGTACTAGTTCAAGCTTTGTTATTGAGTTCTTTGAATTACTGTAATGGTATTTACCTAGTCTGTTCTCGAGTCTTAATGAGTAAGTAACAGACAATTCAAAATTCTGCACTAAGGGGTCCTTTTACTAAGGTATGCTGAAATGCGCTAGTGTAGGCTTGTGTTTTTGCTGCGTGCAGATCCATTTTTCAGCACACCTGTAAAAAAGGCCTTTAAAATTTTTTTTTGCCAAAATTGAACGTGCTGCGAAATATAAATTTGATTTAATAGACCTTTTGCTTCTAGTGTGGGGATTAATTCAATATTTATTTCTACAAATATCCCAAACACTGTCTAATCTAATAAATTCATAGATAGTATGTTATCACAGCGTGACCACCATTCTCATTCACACACTAATCCACAAGATTATCCACGGTGACTCTCCAGGCTATATGCTCGACCTGATCGACCTCCCCACCAGGAACATGTCTACCACCTCACGAACTTACCTCAACCTACACTACCCCAATTGCAAAGGACTCAAGTACAAAACCTATTATGGATCCAACTTCTCCTTCTTAGGCAGCCAACTCTGGAATGCCCTCCCCAGACCAATCCGATCACTCAGTGACCATCTGCCCTTTCGGAAATCACTAAAAACCCATCTGTTCAGGCAAGCCTACCCAAACGATCCAGATTAATTCCTACAAACCCATCTATTCATCACATATCCAGGAGACAATGACAACGACCTAGACTACATCTCCCACCTCATTTTCCCCTGCTTATCCCCTGCTCTATCCCCTTTCACCTTATCAACCCCTCCCCCAATGCTCACCTACCCTTACTCACGGCTCTCCTATTCCCTTCACTCTTGCCCACTCCTCTCCGCCTCATCTACCCTCCAATTGCTCACTTATCCTTGCTCATCCTTCTCCTACTCCCCTCATCCCTGCATTTCTACATTCCTATTTCTTTTATTACTCCGATAATACTCAACTTATTTCTCTCCACCAATACTTTGTAATCCCAATTACTATGTAAGCTGCATTGAACCTGCTTTGAGTGGGAAAGCGCGGGGTACAAATGTAATAAATAAATAAATACATAAATTAACATTGTTTATTAGACGGGGATCCTCAGATTTTTTTAACCGCCTCCACCTTCAGGGAACTGTGATAGAGGAAGGAACACGGGTCGATTGATGACGATATGAGCAACACCATTAATACATTGGGGCACAGTTCCCGGATGGTGGAGGCGGTTAAAAAATCTGAGGATCCCCGTCTAATAAACAATACTTTGTAATCCCAATTACTATGTAAGCCGCATTGAACCTGCTTTGAGTGGGAAAGCGCGGGGTACAAATGTAATAAATAAATAAATTAACATTGTTTATTAGACGGGGATCCTCAGATTTTTTTAACCGCCTCCACCATCTGGGAACTGTGATAGAGGAAGGAACACGGGTCGATCGATGATGATGTGAGCAACACCATTAATACATTGGGGCACAGTTCCCGGATGGTGGAGGCGGTTAAAAAATCTGAGGATCCCCGTCTAATAAACAATACTTTGTAATCCCAATTACTATGTAAGCCGCATTGAACCTGCTTTGAGTGGGAAAGCGCGGGGTACAAATGTAATAAATAAATAAATTAACATTGTTTATTAGACGGGGATCCTCAGATTTTTTTAACCGCCTCCACCATCTGGGAACTGTGATAGAGGAAGGAACACGGGTCGATCGATGATGATGTGAGCAACACCATTAATACATTGGGGCACAGTTCCCGGATGGTGGAGGCGGTTAAAAAATCTGAGGATCCCCGTCTAATAAACAATACTTTGTAATCCCAATTACTATGTAAGCCGCATTGAACCTGCTTTGAGTGGGAAAGCGCGGGGTACAAATGTAATAAATAAATAAATTAACATTGTTTATTAGACGGGGATCCTCAGATTTTTTTAACCGCCTCCACCATCTGGGAACTGTGATAGAGGAAGGAACACGGGTCGATCGATGATGATGTGAGCAACACCATTAATACATTGGGGCACAGTTCCCGGATGGTGGAGGCGGTTAAAAAATCTGAGGATCCCCGTCTAATAAACAATACTTTGTAATCCCAATTACTATGTAAGCCGCATTGAACCTGCTTTGAGTGGGAAAGCGCGGGGTACAAATGTAATAAATAAATAAATTAACATTGTTTATTAGACGGGGATCCTCAGATTTTTTTAACCGCCTCCACCATCTGGGAACTGTGATAGAGGAAGGAACACGGGTCGATCGATGATGATGTGAGCAACACCATTAATACATTGGGGCACAGTTCCCGGATGGTGGAGGCAGTTAAAAAATCTGAGGATCCCCGTCTAATAAACAATTTTAGTTTATGAATGAGAATGGTGGTCATGCTGTGATAACATACTATCTATGAATTTATTAGGACAGTGTTCGGGATATTTTTAGAAATAAATAGCGAAATAAAAATTGGCACATGCCCATTTTGGGTCTGAAACCTTACCGCCACCCATCGACTTAGTGGTAAGGTCTCACGCGGTAACCGTGCAGTAATCATCTACGCATGTAGAATGATGGTTACCGCCTGGTTTCCACCGTGCACCAGAAAATAAAAATTATTTTCCCGCACGCAGAGTGGATGCTCATAAAAAACAAAATTACTGCCTGGGCCACAAGGTAGCCAGGCTGTAACTCAGAATTGATGATTATTATTATTACATTTGTACCCCGCGCTTTCCCACATAATGCAGGCTCAATGCGGCTTACATAGTAATTTGAAATACAAAGTTAATAGAATTTTAATAAAACAGTAGTAAAACAATGTAAAGTTGGGCTTAGTAGTGTATGATAAGTTGAGCTACATAATATATGACTAGGATAAAAGAGGGTAGACAGGATTGGATAGTGTAATTTGGGAGAAAGGGTAAGATAAGGAGGGATAAAATTAAGGAGAGATGGAAAGAGAAAGATGGGAGGTTGGTATTTAAGTCAGAACAGAATTGGGGATGGAAGTTGGTGAGATAATTATTGATGCGCATCGGGTGCGCGTAGGAGCCTACGCAGCTTAGTAAAAGGGCCCCTAAGTTTGATGTTTTCTTTAAAATGTTCTGATCGTTTGTCAGAGTATTATTCTAAAGATCACTGGTTGCCAGTAGCTGCAAGAGTCATGTTCAACTTATCTTGCTTGATGTATAAGGTTTCTTATGGTCTAGCTCCAGTTCATCTGATTCAATGTTTCGCTTTGTCAAACCCTGTTCGTGCTTCCAGGTCTATAAATTTATTTTCCTTTCCATCAGTGAAGGGTAAAGTTAGAAAGAAATGTATAGATTCTCCGCTTTATTTTATTTAGTACATTTGTATCCCACATTTCTCCAGCTATTTGCAGGCTCATTGTGCCTTGCATAGTACCGTAAATGGCGTTAGCCAATTCCGGTATGAACTAATACAAGTATGAAGAATTACAAGGTGATGTTGTGGTAGAAAGAGGTACATGTGTAGTAAATACAATTGGGGGGAACATTAGAGAGAGAGAGGAAGAGTTAGGATATGTCCATTACGGTCTTTGGTTTCGTTATGTCGCAGGTATCCAGGTTTGTATATGTTGGGTCGGTGGGATATGCTTTTCTGAACAGGTCTGTTTTTAGTGCTTTCCGGAAGTTTAGGTGGTCGACCGTAGCTTTTACTGCTTTGGGTAGTGCGTTCCATAGTTGTGCGCTTAAGTAGGAAAAGCTGGACGCATAAGTGGATTTGTATTTGAGTCCTTTGCTGCTTGGGTAGTGGAGGTTTAGGTATGATCGTGCTGATTTCCTAGTGTTTCCGGTTGGCAGGTCGATGAGGTCTGTCACGTATCCCGGTGCCTCGCCGTAAATAATTTTATGAACGTTCTTATCAGGCAGCTAAATTAGGAAGAGAAGTTTCCCCTTTGATAATTCAGGAGTCGAATTACGTACATTTTCAATGATTGCTTAAGACTTATTTATTTAGGACTATGGAAGGAGATGAATGTACTAGACTTTTTTGATTAATTACTTTTGTTACCGTATTTCCTGGGATGTCTCTTTATCTATAATCCACATTGAACTGCATATATTGCGGCCTATAAGAATAAAATGTTATGTTATGTTACCTAGGGGTCCTTTTACAAAGGCGAACTAGCGTTTGTATCGCATGCTAAAAATAAGCTCGCTCTAAACGTTAGAGTAGCCCATATATTTATTTATTTATTTGTTACATTTGTACCCCACATTTCCCCACCTATTTGCAGGCTCTATGTGGCTTACATGGTACCGGAGAGGTGTTGGTAGACTCCGGAGTAAAACAAATACAGATAATGGTTAAGTTGGGGTAGGAAGGGTAGGGACCACATGAAGGAACATGTGGTGGGACCATAAAGAGGGTAGCAAGAACAGATGAGATTGTTTGGTGATCGGTACGGACTGTGGTGTTATAGTGTCGCGGAGTTCAGGTATTTAAGTTGGGTCGGTGGGGTAAGCCTTTTGAAACAGGTGGGTTTTTACTTTTTTCCTGAATTGGAGGTGGTCGTAGGTGGTTTTCCACGGTTTTTGGTAGTGCGTTCCATAGTTGTGTGCTGACGTAGGAAAAACTGGATGCGTAGGTTGATTTGTATTTTAGTCCTTTCTATGGGCATGGCTAGTGTTTAGCGTGCGGTAATGATTAAAACCGCTAGTGTGCATTTGTAAGAGGACCCCTTAATCGGGCAGTGCTGCTTAATATCGGCTCTGACCAGCCATTTTTGCAGTAGAGAGGGCCATTCTGAGGCAGGGCTGCCGAGAGAGGGCCCGAGGCAAGGCTGCCCCTGGGCCCCCCCACCACCCCCGAGGTCACCGCCTCCGCCGCTTACCCCCTCCACCCTCCTCCGAGGTTGCCGCCACCGCCCCTCCCCCCTCCATCCGCCCCTCTGTCCGCTACCGGGCCGGGCCCCCTGCATTGATATCACAGTGCCTCTCACCTCCGTGTGAAAGTGCTGCAGGCAGCAGGGCAGCAGATCGCCTCCCTTCGGGCCTCCTTCCCTCCCTGTGTCCCGCCCTCGTCTGACGTAACTTCCGCGAGGGCGGGACACAAGGAGGGAAGGAGGGCCGTTACCTGCAGCGCTTTCACACGGAGGTGAGAGGCGCTGTGATTTCAATGCAGGGGGCCCGGTCCGGTGGCAGACAGTCGACGATGGAGGGTGGGTGGGACTGCGGCCCGGGGAATTTTGTCCCCCTGCCCCCCCTCTCGGCGGCCCTGTTCTGAGGGCATAGTTGGGCACCTATGTGGATGCTGGCAATATTTAGCATTGGTGTCCTGCATAGATAAGTGACCAATTAGGAATCCATAAAAAAACAGTGTTAACTGTGGTTGATTAGCATCGAGTATCACTTGGCACCCGCATGGCTTCCGGGAAGCAATTGACGTTCTTTGATGAGCTCTTCTCCTGAACTCCTCTGGTTCATTTCATTATCTTTGAAGTGTATTGTTACCCTTTTGTCAACTTGAGTCTTCAGTCAAAAATTATCAGCTGTAAAGATAACACAATGATTACAAGCTTAATTATTGAACTTTAAACACAATCTCAATACTCATTTATTTATTTATTAGGATTTATTTACCGCCTTTTGGGAAGAATTCACTCATGTGGTGAACAGTAAGAATAAATCAAACATAAGCAATAGACAATTACAGCAGTAAAAATATTCAAATAGCAATACAAAGTATGGCATAGTATACTACTTACAATGTCAACACAATACATAATAGAACATTTTAATAGGCAGCGTAGGGTATAAGCAAAGATGGAACTTATAGATAGGTAAGAGATTAAGAGGAGTTAGAAAATAAGGGGACTAATTTTAAAGGAAGTTGCACATGAGGTCAGAGAGATGATAAAATGTTAGCTTGGGTAGCAGTTGATAAACCTGTCCTGCTGCAATATGTGCATCCCGTGTCACTCCTTGTGCATGTGAGTGAAACTAACAAGTTAGTAACTTCTTCCATTAAAGGCCGGGTTGAAGAGCCAAGCTTTCACCATCTCCTCCACAGCTAACTACCCTTCTCCTCCACCGCTAACTCCAGACTCCGTTCCTTTTATCTTGCTGCACCATATGCCTGGAATAGACTTACTGAGCCGGTACGTCAAGCTCCATCTCTGGCTGTCTTCAAATCTAAGCTAAAAGCCCACCTTTTTGATGCTGCTTTTAACTCCTAACCCTTATTCACTAGTTCAGAACCCTTATTTTATCATCGTCACTTAATATTTCCTTATTTCTTGTTTGTCCTGTTTGTCTGTCCTAATCAGATTGTAAGCTCTGTCGAGCAGGGACTGTCTCTTCATGTTCAAGTGTACAGCGCTGCATACGTCTAGTAGTGCTATAGAAATGATAAGTAGTAGTAGTGTTTGGGATTCTGGAATCTTGCTATTCTTTGGGATTCCAGATTCTTGCTACTCTTTGGGATTCTGGAATCTTGCTACCCTTTGTCCTTATCCCTTATTTGTCCTGTTTGTCTGTCCTAATTAGATTGTAAGCTCTGTCGAGCAGGGACTGTCTCTTCATGTTCAAGTGTACAGCGCTGCATACGTCTAGTAGTGCTATAGAAATGATAAGTAGTAGTAGTGTTTGGGATTCTGGAATCTTGCTATTCTTTGGGATTCCAGATTCTTGCTACTCTTTGGGATTCTGGAATCTTGCTACCCTTTGTCCTTATCCCTTATTTGTCCTGTTTGTCTGTCCTAATTAGATTGTAAGTTCTGTCGAGCAGGGACTGTCTCTTCATGTTCAAGTGTACAGCGCTGCATACGTCTAGTAGTGCTATAGGAATGATAAGTAGTAGTAGTGTTTGGGATTCTGGAATCTTGCTATTCTTTGGGATTCCAGATTCTTGCTACTCTTTGGGATTCTGGAATCTTGCTACCCTTTGTCCTTATCCCTTATTTGTCCTGTTTGTCTGTCCTAATTAGATTGTAAGTTCTGTCGAGCAGGGACTGTCTCTTCATGTTCAAGTGTACAGCGCTGCATACGTCTAGTAGTGCTATAGAAATGATAAGTAGTAGTAGTGTTTGGGATTCTGGAATCTTGCTATTCTTTGGGATTCCAGATTCTTGCTACTCTTTGGGATTCTGGAATCTTGCTACCCTTTGTCCTTATCCCTTATTTGTCCTGTTTGTCTGTCCTAATTAGATTGTAAGCTCTGTCGAGCAGGGACTGTCTCTTCATATTCAAGTGTACAGCGCTGCATACGTCTAGTAGTGCTATAGGAATGATAAGTAGTAGTAGTGTTTGGGATTCTGGAATCTTGCTATTCTTTGGGATTCCAGATTCTTGCTACTCTTTGGGATTCTGGAATCTTGCTACCCTTTGTCCTTATCCCTTATTTGTCCTGTTTGTCTGTCCTAATTAGATTGTAAGCTCTGTCAAGCAGGGACTGTCTCTTCATGTTCAAGTGTACAGCGCTGCATACGTCTAGTAGTGCTATAGGAATGATAAGTAGTAGTAGTGTTTGGGATTCTGGAATCTTGCTATTCTTTGGGATTCCAGATTCTTGCTACTCTTTGGGATTCTGGAATCTTGCTACCCTTTGTCCTTATCCCTTATTTGTCCTGTTTGTCTGTCCTAATTAGATTGTAAGCTCTGTCAAGCAGGGACTGTCTCTTCATGTTCAAGTGTACAGCGCTGCATACGTCTAGTAGTGCTATAGGAATGATAAGTAGTAGTAGTGTTTGGGATTCTGGAATCTTGCTATTCTTTGGGTTCCAGAATGTTGCTACTCTTTAGGATTCCGCACAGAATCTTGCTACTCTTTGGGATTCTGGAATCTTGCTACCCTTTGTCCTTATCCCTTATTTGTCCTGTTTGTCTGTCCTAATTAGATTGTAAGCTCTGTCAAGCAGGGACTGTCTCTTCATATTCAAGTGTACAGCGCTGCGTACGTCTAGTAGCACTATAGAAATGATAAGTAGTAGTAGTAGTCTTCACTTGTTTGTCTGCTGTGTCCTTTTCGTGGGGATTGATTATCCTCCTTCTTTTTTGATTTTGAGACATATGCCATAAACCTTAACATGCGTGAGAAAGTTCTCTTGCTGTGCAATGAGGCCTTATTATGCAAAACAGCTGTCCTAATTTTACGCTGTGAGTTAACCGGGCACTAGTTTGAATATCAGGCAGTGCCCGGTTAACTCCGGCATTGACTATCCCGGGCTAGTGCAGCCTGTGGCTGGAAGTGGCTTACCAGCCACTTACTTTGTGACCCTGGCCAAGTCACTTAACCGTCCATTGCCCCAGGTACAAATAAGTACATGTATATACTATGTAAACTGCTTTGATTGTAGTTGCAAAAAACCATAGAAAGGCGGTATATCAAGTCCCATTCCCTTTCCCCCTTACCACCATGGGCTGAATATCAACGCCTAAGTTACGTATATGCTCATGTAGCCCTGGCCTAAAGATACTGAGACTGATATTGAGACCACAGGAGATAGACTGACTAACTCCTGTGGTTGCCGGCGAACTCAGAAATTCAATGCCAGGGCTGTATCCAGCCACTAGCTTTGAATTTCTGGATTTTATTGGGGTGCCGCAAACATAGCCGGTTAAGCTGATATTTATCGGCTGACCGGCCAAGCTATAGCGGATAGACCTGGTACTTATATGGGTCTATCTGGCTGCTATACTTAACAAGTCAGCCAATGAAAATCAGCGGTAACCGGCTTTGCCAGACAACAAAAACCTCAGAAAGGCAGTATATCAAGTCCCATTTCCTTATTTGAGGTTCTACATGGAATGTTGATACTATTTGAGATTCTGGAATGTTGCTACTATTTGAGATTCTACATGGAATGTTGCTATTCCACTAGTAGCATTCCATATTCCATGTAGAAGCCTGTCCTTGCAGATCAGCAACACAGCCGCGCAGGCTTCTGTTTCTGCAGGACGTCAGACTCACAGAAACAGAAGCCTGTGCGGCCGCATTGCTGATCTGCAAGGGCAGGCTTCTACATGGAATGTTGCTAGTGGAGGAATAGCCTAGTGGTTAGTGCAGTGGACTTTGATCCTGGGGAACTGAGTTCCATTCCCACTGTAGCTCCTTGTGACTCTGGGCAAGTCACTTAACCCTCCATTGCCCCAGGTACAAATAAGTACCTGTATACAATATGTAAGCCGCATTGAGCCTGCCCCCACTGCCACCCCCAGGTTTTCGTCGCCCCCCCCTGAGGGGGGCCCGGCGCCACAGTCCCACCTGCCTCTGCCACCGGGCCGGGC
Source organism: Microcaecilia unicolor (assembly GCF_901765095.1). Taxonomy (NCBI): domain Eukaryota; kingdom Metazoa; phylum Chordata; class Amphibia; order Gymnophiona; family Siphonopidae; genus Microcaecilia; species Microcaecilia unicolor. Next base: position 26,209,451 of record NC_044033.1, on the reverse strand, counting down.
CCCTTCCACCCAAACCCCCGCCAGCAGAAGTGCTGTCTTCTGACTCCGGCGTGCGCGGCCCACACAGACGCGCTCCTCTCAGCTGTTCAGACGCACAGACACACAGAAGCCCTGCAGAGTACAGCGAAGAACAGCTGAGAGGAGCGCGTCTGTGTGGGCCGCGCACGCCGGAGTCAGAACAGAAGACAGCACTTCTGCTGCTGATTTCTTTTTTCTTTGCATTTGCTATACTGTCTTTGCGAACATGAATATGATCAGTTATCTCCAAATAAGCGATTTAAGCAGTCAGGAGCCATTTCTGGCTGGTTAAATTTCTTTTGACTATGGACCCCCTTCGATTTTAGCCCTGCCCAAAAGCGCAGCTCTTTGAAGTCTCTGTGTAAGGTGGATCTCCCCATGCAAATTGTGTATTTACACATCTATACAATATACATATGTAAATTTTCCTGCTGCATGTTGTGATCTTGGGCTGAGTCAGGGAGGGGCCCTTTTTCCTAAGCTGTGGTGAAAGGGGGCCTGCACCAGCATCTGCCTGTGTTTTTGACACTCGCTGAAACCCCCTTTTACCAGAGCGGGTAAAAAGCTGTCTTTTTTTGGGAGGGGGGGAAGAAATGATCGTTTGGTAAGTGAACCACTTGCCGCGCGGCCATTTTGGGGAATAACTTGTATAAAATGTTTGTACGTTTGGGTGGCTTGTCAGGTGCCCCTTCACCTGGATTGGCCGCTGTCGGGGACAGGATGCTGGGCTCGATGGACCTTTGGTATTTTTCCCAGTATGGCAGATGACGCTTAATGTGAGCAAGTGCAAGGTGATGCATGTGGGAAAAAAGAACCCGAATTATAGCTACGTCATGCAAGGTTCCACGTTAGGTGTTACGGACCAAGAAAGGGATCTGGGTGTCGTCGTCGATAATACACTGAAACCTTCTGCTCAGTGTGCTGCTGCGGCTAGGAAAACTAATAAAATGTTGGGTATTATTAGGAAAGGTACGGAAAACAGGTGTGAGGATGTTATAATGCCGTTGTATCGCTCCATGGTGCTACCGCACCTTGAGTATTGTGTCCAATTCTGGTCGCTGCATCTCAAGAAAGATATAGTTGAATTGGAAAAGGTGCAGCGAAGGGCGACGAAAATGATAGCGGGGATGGGACGACTTCCCTATGAAGAAAGACTAAGGAGGCTAGGGCTTTTCAGCTTGGAGAAGAGACGGCTGAGGGGAGACATGATAGAGGTATATAAAATAATGAGTGGAGTGGAACGGGTGGATGTGAAGCGTCTGTTCACGCTTTCCAAAAATACTAGGACTAGGGGGCATGCGATGAAACTACAGTGTAGTACATTTAAAACAAATAGGAGAAAATGTTTCTTCACCCAATGCATAATTAAACTCTGGAATTCGTTGCCAGAGAACGTGGTGAAGGTGGTTAGCTTGGCAGAGTTTGAAAAGGGTTTGGACGGTTTCCTAGAGGACAAGTCCATAGACCGCTACTAAATGGACTTGGAAAAATCCACAATTTCGGGAATAACATGTATAGAATGTTTGTACATTTGGGAAGCTGCCAGGTGCCCTTGACCTGGATTGGCTGCTGTTGGGGACAGGATGACCTGTTCCGGGGCAGAGGGAGCTGCAGCAAACGAGCGATGAAGTTTAGCGAACTGGGAGCAGGCGCGCGCTGCGGCACCCCCCAGCGGCGTGCACCCGGGGCGGACCGCCCCCACCGCCTCCCCCTTGGTACGCCACTGAGTCTGAGCTCTTTTATTAAAACTTGGGGTCCATGGGTCAATTTTAGCAGACAATGGAAAAGGTGCCGGTACTCAGTACCCCCAAGTACCCCTCAAAAAAAAAGCCCAAGTTTATCTGAGGTCTAGTCTACTTGTTGAGGCCTGGGTTGTTCTCATAGTAAGGCTACTCCATTAGTCTAGTCCCTCTGCCCGGAACAGGTTACTTCCTGTTCCGGGGCAGAGGGAGCTGCAGCGAAGCGATGTTTAGCGAACTCGGAGCAGGCGCGCGCCGCGGCACCCCCCCCAGCGGCGTGCACCCGGGGGGGGGGTCATTTCGCCAGGGGGGGGAAGGTGTCATTTAGTGGGGGGGGGGGGGGGGGGCGCGCTCTGCGCTCCGCCCCGGGTGCCATCCAGGCCAGGAACGCCACTGGACTAGAGATAGTTCTGTCCAGATGGCTCCAGTTCTTTTTCTTTTTTTTCTTGGCTATTAATTACTTTTCATTTAATCCTTGCGAACAAAACCAGGCTCCCTCATAAGCGGTCGCAAAATAATCAAATAAAGAAAACAAAAAGGTAAAATAGATATCTTTATGCTCTGTCCACTAGCATCCCTGCAGTTTAACTTATTCTTATGTTAAAAATAAAGGAAAACATATGTACCTCACCTGGTAGTGGGTTCCCTCCTCATGATCTCTTCCTGGGTCAGTTCCAGTGTAGCAGTTTTGCAATTTACCACTTCAATTTGATTCTGTTTACTGAAAACAGGTACTCCACATTTCAAGGGTACTGTTGACTATTTACAGTATGCTAATTCCTTCAGTCCCTGCTGGGCAGCTATTGTCTTAAACCATTAGCTTCTGGATTAGCATTTAAATGGCGTACAATCACTGGCAAAAAAAAAAAAAAGTAAAGGCTTCCAGACACAGGTCCTGAGGCTCAAACCTAAGGGTGGCCTTAGAGCCCATCAACGCTGGACTAGCAGCGGCGCTATTCTGCGCAAAATGATCATAGGACTTTAGCGCAGGAAACAGCGTGGTGGACTTTGGTCCTGGGGAACTGGGTTAAATTCTTACTGCAGGCACAGGCAGCTCCTTGTGACTCTGGGCAAGTCACTTAACCCTCCACTGCCCTGTGTAAGCCGCATTGAGCCTGCCATGAGTGGGAAAAAGCGGGGTACAAATGTAACAAAAATAAAATAGATACTATTGGAGATTCTACATGGAATGTTGCTACTATTGGAGATTCTACATGGAATGTTGCTACTATTGGACATTCTACATGGAATGTTGCTAATCCACTAGCAACATTCCATGTAGAAGCCTGCGCGGCCACATTGGTGATCTGCAAGGGCCGACTTCTACATGGAATGTTGCTAGTGGGACTCTGGGCAAGTCACTTAACACTCCATTGCCCCATGTAAGCCGCATTGAGCCTGCCATGAGTGGGAAAGCGCAGGGTACAAATGTAACAAAAATAAAATAGATACTATTGGAGATTCTACATGGAATGTTACTATTCCACTACCATGTAGAAGGCTGCGCAGGCTTCTGTTTCTGTGAGTCTGACGTCCTGCACATAGGTGCAGGACATCAGACTCACAGAAGCAGAAGCCTGTGCGGCCACATTGGTGATCTGCAAGGGCCGACTTCTACATGGAATGTTGGAATAGCAACATTCCATGTAGAATCTCCAATAGTAGCAACAGTGGAGGGAGTGGCCTAGTGGTTAGGGTAGTGGACTTTGGTCCTGAGGAACTGAGTTTGATTCCCACTGCAGGCACAGGCAGCTCCTTGTGACTCTGGGCAAGTCACTTAACCCTCCATTGCCCCAGGTACAAATAAGTACCTAAGCCGCATTGAGCCTGCCATGAGTGGGAAAGCGCGGGGTACAAATAAAAAAAAAATGGCTGTAAATTGTATTTAAACATAGTCAAACGGATGTAAATGAGGTCATTTGCTATTCCCTCCCAATGCTCAGAGAGCAGCGCACAAACAAACCCTGCTCTTAATGCTGGAAATCTACCGCCAGCTTGGAGCTAGCGTTGGGGTGTTTGAAGAAAAGATTTCTTATCATTTTCTGTTTAAAACCTGCTAGTTTTGATTTGTTTTGGAAGCGGAAGGAAGCCAGTGCAAGCCTCTAAGCGCTGGTACTAAGAAACAATGGAATGTTGCTACTATTTGGGTTTCTGCCAGGAACTCCTGACCTGGATTAGCCACTGTTGGAAACAGGATGCTGAGCTAGATGGACCATTGGTCTGACCCAGTATGGCTGTTCTTATGTTCTTAAAAAGGTACGAATCTGAGCAAACCCAAAAGTAAAAGCACACATTGGTGCTTGCTTTCTGTGCTTTAATATAAGCCTTTCAAGTGAAAGAAAATTCAAAAAAATTATCTTCAAAGGCACAGAAGAATGGCACCAATAGGAATATAAGAACTTAAGCATTGCCATACTGAGACAGACCAAGGGTCCATCAAGCCCAGTATCCTGTTTCCAAGGGTGGCCAATCCAGGTCACAAGTACCTGGCAAGATCCCCTAGAAATAAGCAGTGGATTTTCCAAAGTCCATCTTAATTATAGCTTACGGATTTTTTTTTTTAGGAAATTATTCAAACCTTCTTTAAACTCTGCCTGGCTAACTGCTTTTACCACATTCTCTGGCAACAAATTCCAGAGTTTAATTCCTCGTTGAGTGAAGAAATATTTTCTCCAATTCGTTTTAAATTTACTACTTGGTAGCTTCTTTGCGTGCCCCCTACTCCTAATATTGTTTGAATGAATAAACAAGTGATTCATATCAACCTGTTCCACTCCACTCAGTATTTTATAAACCTCTATCATACCTCCTCTCAGCTGAAGAGCCCTAGCCGCTTTGGTCTTTCCTCATAGGGAAGTCGTCCCATCCCATTTATCATTTCGTCTCCCTTCTCTGTACCTTTTCTAATTCCGCTATATCTTTTTTGAGATGCAGTGACCAGAACTACACACAGTATTCGAGATGCGATCCCACCAAAGAGCGATAAAAAGGCATTATAACATTCTCAGTTTTGGTTTCCATTCCTTTCCTAATAATTCCTAACATTCTATTTGCTTTCTTAGCCACCACTGCACATTGAGCAGAGGGTTTCAAAGTATAATCAAGGATGACACCTATATCCTTTTTCTGGATGGTGACTCCTAATATGGAACCTTACATCACGTAACAATGTGTGCTTCACTTCCGGGTTTGCCTGTGCTTATGCACAAGAGCTGTGCTTACCGCGAAACTCTGGTGCACTTGCGTAGCCCTGGTGGTAATTCCATTTTTTACATACGTCCACCACACACGTCGGAAAATATTTTTTATTTTATGGTGCGCGATGCTAACCGGGTGGTAATCAGCAGTGTACGTGAGCTGACGATTGCCACCCGGTTATTGCGTGAGACCTTACTGTTAAGTCAATGGGGTTGCGGTAAAGTCTCAAGCCCTAAATGGACACGCGCCAATTTTTATTTTGCCGCATGTCCATTTTCAGCCCCAAAAAAGGCCTTTTTTTTTACTGGCACGCTGAAAAAACGGACCTGCGTGCGTCCAAAACACGCGCCTACACTAGCGCAGGCCATTTTTCGGCACGCCTTAGTAAAAGGACCCCAGCGTGCATAACATTTGAATGCAATTAGCACCAAGCATTGGAGTTTCTGCGCTGTTCCTGCGGTATGGGGGTGGGCGCTATTTCCTTTAGCACAGGTGTTTTGAGCATCAGGGCCAAAGAGTGCAGGTAAACATGTTTACTTACTAGACAAGGCAAATAATTAGATTTTTTTTTAATTTGAATATCACACGATGACAAATTTGTGTCCATATTAATTAACTCAGATGGGAAAAAAGCTACACTATGCATGGAAGCTCTGAGTATTCCTTTTCGAATTTCTATTCAAATTAGATTTTCATATTACGTATACACAGAGAGGGTCCCTGTGGGGTCTGTTGTGGGCAGGGCCAGAGAAGTGTGGTGTGGGAGGAAAACATTAGAAAAGGTTCAAAAAAGAGCAACTAAAATGATAAAGGGGTGGAACTCCTCCCATATGAGGAAAGGCTGAAGAGGTTAGGGTTCTTCCCTTTGGAAAAGAGATGGCTGAGGTGGGATGTGATTGAGGTCTACAAAATCCTGAGTGGTGTAGAACGGGTAAAAGTGAATCGATTTTTTTTTTTTACTCTTTCAAAAAGTGCAAAGAGCAGGGGACACTCAATACAATTACATGAAAATACTTTTAAAACAAATAGGAGGAAATATTTTTTTTCACTCAAAGAATAGTTAAGCTCTGGAACTCATTGCTGGAGGACGTGGTAACAGTGGTTAGCGTATCTGGGTTTAAAAAAACCTTTGGATAAGTTCCTGGAGGAAAAGTCCATAGTCTGCTATTGAGATAGCCATTTATTATTATTTATTTATTTATTTATTTGCATTTGTATCCCACATTTTCCCACCTATTTGCGGGCTCAGTGTGGCTTAAAATACATTATGAGTGATGGTAATACAATTAGTTGCAGTAAGATTATGGGTTACATTGTGAAGAGTTATGGGAAGACAGAGTAAATTCAGGATGTCATATGGGGATAGAACAGCGGAAAGTAACGGTAGGGGAATTGAGAGGGGGAAAGACAATATCAAGGGAATATAAAGGTCTAACAATTTTATCTGTGGATAGAGTTTTAAGAGTGGTGATGATGCGGGGGAAGAGAGTTCAGAAGATATTGTATTGATGCGTATCTGTAATTGTGTATAGACTTCATGTGTTTTGATCCTTGCAGTAGATTTTCTCAAATAGATAAGTCTTCAGTAGTTTGCAGAAGTCGGTCAGCTCGTAGGTCGTTTTCAGGTTGCGTGGCAGTGCATGCCTTGTGATTGGTAGCATGGAATGCTGCTACTCTTTGGGTTTCTGCCAGGTACTTGTGACCTGGATTGGCCACTGTTGGAAGCAGGATTCTCAGCTAGATAGACCATTGATCTGACCCAGTATGGCTACCCACATAACTGCCAGCTTCTCCCTGAATCCACCCCCATAGAGCCCCTCTGCTTCCAGGAATTAACTTAGTCAGTGCTTTGCACATGCCCACTGAGCATGATTGAAGGAAGCAGGATAGTTTTTTCAGTACAGTGCAAGTGTTGAAATAAGCATTAGCAAGACATCTAAGGTACTGAGATGTTCTCCAGCACAGCCTGGGTCAGGAGTGAGGCTCACGGTTTGCACCAAACCAATCCCGAGAACAGTTTAAGACGCACGAATTTTCTTTTGCAAAGACTGAATATGACAAAACGACTATGACTGAAACATTAAAATATTTAATAGGTTACAAAAGAAGGTACAACTTTCCAGGAATAAAGGAAATAAAAAATCTTTAGTTAACATTTCTTGGCGGAAAGATGTACATTCAGAAGCTGTGAAAACAGCACTAAAAAAAGTTGAAAAACATGAGTTACACATTCAGGGCGTATTTCAGACAATGGTGCAGGACATTTGAATTTGTAACCCTAGCAGTTTACATAGGCATAAATTCATTCCTAACAAAGTCTACAAAGACAGCAAATCATCTGAGTTTAACCCAGGAAGGGGTCGTCTAAAAATAGCTTTCACACAAGGAGTCTGTTTTTTTTCAGGGATGCATCACAATGTATTTTTAAAAAGTTCAACTAGGTTTGCAAAGCACCTTCCCATACAAATGCATAGTGATGCCATTACCTGGGTATTTGTCTAGCCTTTTAATTCTAAGAAGACCTGTCTTTATTGATTACATACTGGTGAAAATGTGAACTTCCCTACAGATTTCACTTTTGCATATCAAAATCAACACACAAAAGGAAGAATCCCCCCAATCATTCATGAAGCTATTTACTACTACTACTACTACTACTACTACTACTATTAAACATTTCTATAGCGCTACTAGACTTACGCAGCGCTGTACAAATGAACATGAAAAGACAGTCCCTGCTCAACAGAGCTTACAATCTAAATTGGACAGACGAACAGACAGCTAGGGGTGGGGAAATTGCAGTGGTAGGGGTGATAAGTGAGGGTGTTGAGTAAGAGAGTCATGGTTAGAAGTCGAAAGCAGTAGCAAAGAGGTGGGCTTTAAGCCTAGACTTGAAGACAGCCAGAGACTGAGCCTGACGTACTGGCTCAGGGAATCTATTCCAGGCATAGGGAGCAGCGAGATAGAAGGAACGGAGCCGGGAGTTAGCAGTGGGGGAGAAGGGGGACAACAGGAGACATTTACCCAGCGAACGGAGTTCACGGGGAGGAGTGTAGGGAGAGATGAGAGCGGAAAGGTACTGAGGAGCTGCGGTGATTTAACCAGAGCTGACATTGTGATGTCATAATGCCTCAGTCCACCAATGCCTAAGAGCCAACCTCATCAGTGATGTCACAATGGCTTGACTGTCCTATACTTGGCTCATACTACTACTATTAAACATTTCTATAGCGCTACTAGACTTACGCAGCGCTGTACAAATGAACATGAAAAGACAGTCCCTGCTCAACAGAGCTTACAATCTAAATTGGACAGACGAACAGACAGCTAGGGGTGGGGAAATTGCAGTGGTAGGGGTGATAAGTGAGGGTGTTGAGTAAGAGAGTCATGGTTAGGAGTCGAAAGCAGTAGCAAAGAGGTGGGCTTTAAGCCTAGACTTGAAGACTGAATGAAAATTATATAAAAAAAATACATAACAGAAGTACTGAAAAATACGACTGCACCAAATCGCAGATGAAATAAGACGGACTGTTTTAACAGTATCTTGCAGTGTCGCAGGAACCCCTGGTGCAATGGCTGCCATCACTTTGGATTATGGCTTTGATATACATTTCCATCTGGTGCACAGCGTGGCTCTTAACTTGTCTGTTATTGACTTTTGTTTTCTGTAGCAGTTCATCCTGCCTTGTATACCATTCCTCTAACTCCTTTTTAGCTTTTTCTTTCCATTCGGATTCGAGCTGCAAGTGGCCCATACAGAAACTTTGTGTTAAAGCCATGCACTGATTTCCTGTCACTAGAGGGACATCAAAGATGTGCTCCTGAATGTAGTAACCAAGAACTGAATTCTATATATGCCCCCCCAAAAAATTTATTCTATAACTGGTGCTCCGAATTGGGTGCCTAGCGGCAGAATCCATGCCTAACATTTAGGCGAGAGCATTTACACCAGCTGAAACCTGGTGTAAATCTCCATGCCTAAACTAGGCGTGGATTTGCCAAATTCTGTAACACTGGGCACAGATTCTTGGAATGCCCCTGACCTGCCCATGGCCACGCCTCCTTTTCAGATCCACGTGCAAGAATTTGCATGCACATCTTTATACAATGTCAATAGTACCAATAATATTCATCAAAGGAGGAGGCAAAAATATATATATATAAAAAAAACACCCAGCTCCTATAATAATCATTAATTTACCAAAAATACAAATTTTTAGTAGAAGTATCGGATCTATCAGATGCGCACGGCTCCACCACACTGGCTCAGTAACTTAAGCCAAATACAATTTAGGGTGGGCCTTTTGGTCTTCTGTGCACTTCTCTGCATTTGTGCTGAATAGCTAATAGCTTCATTAGCATGGATTTAAATGTGCTGTGCATTGGTGTTTGCTCAAGGCTTTGCACATGGTTAGCTCTTGTACAATACTTGTTTGCATTGTGCACTCACAAAATTGTGTGCTAAAACCAAGCTAACCAGTATGCAAAGAAGAGTGCATTTACAAGCAGATGATCAAAAGCAAATGCGGATGCCAGAGGTCAAAAGCGCTCCACTAGCGCCCACGTTTGCTTCTGCCCAATGATCAGAGCTGGTCCAAGAAAACGGCAGGGTAATCGATCTGCAAAATCCAAGATGGAAACCAAACGAAGCAGATACGTATGTGGAAAACAATATTTAATAAATATCTACTATAATAAAACTCACCCTCAACGTTCTGAAGACAACATTCTGAAGTCACTCAGTCACTCCCTGAACGGTTCGTCAGTTCATGGTGGTGAAGCCACAACACTGACCATGTCTCTCTGCCCCGCCCTCGCATGACGGACCAATCAGAACAAACACCCTCAAAGTTCTGAAACACAAAGGACCATCACAAACCGTTCCCAGGCAACGCTAGGCGACAAAACCCCCCCCCCCGGAAAAAACAATCCACCACTCAGCAAAGGCTGACCCCCCTACAACCACATTCACATTTCACCAACAGAAAGACCCCCCTCCACAAACCTCCTTGACATACAAAACCACACACACACAATACAACAGAAACACACCCTCAAAGCCACACACCAATCCATCCCACTTTGCCAGCGCAGCACAGCACATCCCCCAACCCCCCACCCAAAAAACAAACAAAAAAAAAGACACACATCAACAACCTGCACACACACCCCACCCTCACACCCTCACACACACACACAGACACACACACAGACACACACACACAAAAAGCCACATGCTAGCGCCCGTTTCATTGGTTTCGGAAACGGGCCTTTTTTACTAGTAGATCAATAAGAAATTGGCAAACCCGACACAGGCCGTGTGTTTGCCCAACTGGGCTGCATCAGGGGCTAATAAAAATCTGTATGATCATATAATCACCACTTGAATATCTATTTGTTGAACCCATGACCCTGAAAAATATGGACAATCTAACCAGCTTTCGCAAATCTTTGAAGACACACCTCTTCAACAACGCCTACGAAAGACATCCTTAATAATTTATTCCTCAAATCACTCAGATGCATCAAAAACGCCTCGCACAACACCTTTCTAGCACCTTGTATCTAATTCATCTACTTCCAGCTTATGTATTTAAAATCATGTAATGACTGCATCATAACAACACTCTGTAAGCCACATTGAGCCTGCAAAAAGGTGGGATAATGTGGGGTACAAATGCAATAAATAAATAAATAAACTCACAGTTGAACTGCACACCTTGACAGATGGCACTTCACGAAAAAGAATCTTTCAAAAGCCGTGAATCGACGTATGTAACATAGTAGATGACGGCAGGAAAAGACCTGCATGGTCCATCCAGTCTGCCCAAGACAAACTCATATGTGTATACCTTACCTTGAATTTGTACCTGTCCTTTTCAGGGCACAGACCATATAAGTCTGCCCAGCAGTATTTCCCGCCTCCCAACCACCAGTCCCGCCTCCCATCACCGGCTCTGGCACAGACCGTATAAGTCTGCCCTCCGCTATCCTCGCCTCCCAACCACCACCCCCTCTTCCCCCCACCTGCTCCGCCACCCAATTTCAGCTAAGCTTCTGAGGATCCATTCCTTCTGCACAGGATTCCTCTATGCATATCCCACGCATGTTTGAACTCCGTTACCGTTTTCATCTCCATCACCTCCCGCGGGAGGGCATTCCAAGCGTCCACCACCCTCTCCGTGAAAAAATACTTCCTGACATCTTTCCTGAGTCTGCCCCCCTTCAATCTCATTTCATGTCCTCTCGTTCTACCGCCTTCCCATCTCCGGAAAAGATTTGTTTGCGGATTAATACCCTTCAAATATTTGAACGTCTGTATCATATCACCCCTATGCCACCATAAAAATCAGTTCAATTGTGAGCTCAACAATTAGATATTCAAGTGGAGATTATATGATCATATAGATATTCATTAGCCCCTGATGCAGCCCAGTTGGGCGAAACACGGCCTGTGTCGGGCTTGCTAATGTTTTATTGATCTATATTTATTAAATATTGTTTTCCACATACGTGTCTGCTTCGTTTGGTTTCCATCCAATGATCAGAGCTGGCCAGTGCGTGAAGCAATGCGCTTGCCAGCTCTGATCACTAATTGCATGCAAATGCATGCAAACGAGGGTCTCCCACATTCCTTTCTAATGGTCAGGGGGCAGCTCGCTACACAAGGGTGCTGATCCCGCTGCAAACTCTATGCCAGCTCGGAGCTGGTGTTAGGGTTTACCGGCAAGGGAGGAATGGGGAGACCCACTGAAGAGGTTTGACAGGTCCTAGATTATCTCCAGGTCCAGTGGCTAGGAAAGCAGGAGATGACAGGAAGGTGAGGAAGGAAGGAATGGAAGATGGGCGCGAGAGAAGGCAAGGAAGAAAGGAAGCTGGAAAATACCACCATTAATTTAATATTTTAAAACGTTTTATAACATGCCTTACTGCAATCAGTACTCAGGGTGTGGACCAAAAGTAATAATTAATAGGCCAAGTCTAAACGTGTTGTTAGCATAAAGAACAATAAATTTCATAGGGTATAGTTACAGTTAAGCAACGGGTATGATATATTATGCATCTATTCCTAGCAGTCAATTAATTCCAATAAATTACATTTTGGCATCTGTTCCTAATGGACAGATTAGTACAGTGTGTTTATAACTAAAAAGCATAAATCAGATATAATATTAGCCCACAGATTGGAGCAGGCACAGGTGACGTGCATTGTTCCGGGGCGCACAGAAACGGAGAAACATGACGGCAGGTAAAGGCCAAATGGCCCATCCAATCTGCTCATCCTCTGTAACCAGGGCCGTGCCGATGCGGTAAGCGGGGTAAGCACCACAGGAGGGCGCCCACCTCTGGAGGGCGCCGCCGCAGTGCTTACCCTCGCCCCGCGACGCCGAGGCCTTTAAATCTTTTACTTGCAGTCGCAGCAGCGTCTGTGAAAATGGAGCGCTGCCGACGTCTCCCTTCCCTTGCACTCGTTGGTTCCCTCAGTGTCCCGCCTTCTTCTGACGTCAGAAGAAGACGGACACTGAGGGAACCAAGAGCGCGAAGGGAAGGGAGACGTCGGCAGCGCTCCATTTTCACAGACGCTGCTGTGACTGCAAGTAAAAGATTTAAAGGCCCCCAGGGCGCGCAGCGATCATCTTCACGGGGGGGGGGGGGGAGGGGCGCGCGCGCCAACTGTTCTTCTGCGGGGGGGGGGGGGGGGGGGGGGTGCCAACAGTTCGTCTGCGGAGGGCGGCATAGACCCTTGGCACGGGCCTGTCTGTAACCCCTAACTCTTCCTTTTCCTGAGTGATCCCATGTGCTGATCCCATGCCTTTTTAAATTCTGAAACCGTCCTCCACCAGGAGGCCATTCTACGCTTCCACCACCCTTCCGTGAAATAATGCTTTCTTAGATTCCTCCTAAGCCTATTCCCTCTTAACTTCATCGTATGCCCCCTCGTTCCAGAGTTTTCCTTCAGTTGAAAAAGGCTCACTTCCTGTACATTAATTCTAAACCACTTGTTCATAACATCCAAACCACTGGCTTATGTCTACCTCTGTTCAGGCTTTAAATAACATATACACCTACCAGAACCCTCTCTCCAGTCAACAAAGGCTTTTGGTTGCCCCTTCTTTTCATCATGTAGTATTTTATATGACCTGAACTACAATTTTTAGTGGAATGGGCCCTGTTCTATGGAGCTCATTGCCACTCTATTTGTGTTCAGAAGCCTCCTCCTACTACTACTACTACTTAACATTTCTAGAGCGCTACTAGGGTTACACAGCGCTGTACAATTTAACAAGGAAGGACGGTCCCTGCTCAGATGAGCTTACAATCTAAAGGACAAAATGTCAAGTTGGTGTAGTCCAGATTTCTGAGTATAGGTGTGGTGGTTAGGTGCCGAAGGCGACATTGAAGAGGTGGGCTTTGAGCAGTGATTTGAACATGGGCAGGGAGGGGGCTTGGCGTATGGGCTCAGGGAGTTTGTTCCACGCATGAGGTGAGGTGAGGCAGAAAGGGTGGAGCCTGGAGTTGGCGGTGGCGGAGAAGGGTACTGAAAGGAGGGATTTGTCTTGAGAGCGGAGGTTACGGGTAGGAACGTAAGGGGAGATGAGGGTAGAGAGGTAAGGAGGGGCTGCAGATCGAGTGCATTTGTAGGTTAGTAGGAGAAGCTTGAACTGTATGCGGTACCTGATCGGAAGCCAGTGAAGTGACTTGAGGAGAGGGGTGATATGAGTATATCGGTTCAGGCGGAAGATAAGACGTGCAGCCGAGTTCTGAATGGACTCCTACCAACAATTTAAGATTGGCCTTAAGACACTTTTATTTGAAAATGTTTTCGACCACTAGATGCTTATCGGAAGCAAAGAGTGTAAATGGTGACAGATTCTGGAGGCACAGTTGACGCAGATGCTTTCCTTTTTGTACCCTGTGCTTTCCAACTCATGGCAGGCTCAATGCGGCTTACATATTGTATACAGGTACTTATTTGTACCTGGGGCAATGGAGGGTTAAGTGACTTGCCCAGAGTCACAAGGAGCTGCAGTGGGAATTGAACCCAGTTCCCCAGGAGCAAGGTCCACTGCACTAACCACTAGGCTACTCCTCCACTAGCAACATTCTATCTAGAATCTGAAATAGTAGCAACATTCCAGAATCTGAAATAGTAGCAACAGCAACATTCCATGTAGAATCTCCAATAGTAGCAACATTCTATCTAGAATCTGAAATAGTAACAACATTCCAGAATCTCAAATAGTAGCAACATAATCTCAATAGTAACAACATTCCATGTAGAATCTCAAATAGGGAAAGGGAACTGGGACTTGATATACCGCCTTTCTGAGGTTTTTGCAACTACATTCAAAGTGGTTTACATATATTCAGGTACTTCTTTTGTACCAGGGGCAATGGAGGGTTAAATGACTTGCCCAGAGTCACAAGGAGCTGCAGTAGGAATTGAACCCAGTTCCCCAGAATCAGAGTCCGCTGCACTAGCCACTAGGCTACTCCTCCACTAGCAACATTCCATGTAGAAGCCTGCCCTTGCCGTGCAGGCTTCTGTTTCTGTGAGTCTGACGTCCTGCACGTATGTGCAGGACGTCAGACTCACAGAAACAGAAGCCTGCACAGCTGCGTTGCTGATCTGCAAGGGCAGGCTTCTACATGGAATGTTGCTAGTGGAATAGCAACATTAACATTCCATGTAGAATCTCCAATAGTAGCAACATTCCATCTAGAATGTCAAATAGTAGCAACAAAATCACAATAGTAGCAACATTCCATCTAGAATCGCCAGTATTTATTTTTCTTACATTTGTACCCTGCACTTTCCCACTCATAGCAGGTTCCATGCGGCTTACATATCATATACAGGTACTTATTTGTACCTGGGACAATGGAGGGTTAAGTGACTTGCCCAGAGTCACAAGGAGCTGCCTGTGCCTGTAGTGGGAATTGAACCCAGTTCCCCAGGACCAAAGTCCACCACTCTAACCACTAGGCCACTCCTCCAGCTGCTAGACTACGTAACTTTTCTTTCTGTATCATTTGAACTACTACTACTTAACACTTCTATAGCGCTACAAGGCATACGCAGCGCTGTACACCATACACGCAAAGAAAGTCCCTGCTCAAAGAGCTTACAATCTAAATAGGACAGACAGAACAATTAAG
Source organism: Microcaecilia unicolor (assembly GCF_901765095.1). Taxonomy (NCBI): domain Eukaryota; kingdom Metazoa; phylum Chordata; class Amphibia; order Gymnophiona; family Siphonopidae; genus Microcaecilia; species Microcaecilia unicolor. The sequence goes on along the minus strand of NC_044033.1, from coordinate 26,194,335 downwards.
AGGTAAGGGAATTAAAGAGGTGGGGATAAAAAGGTACAGGCAAGCGAGCAGTGAACTCTGATTTTAATATTGTAATTATGACCTATAAACTGCTTAGATATGGCCTCTTTTTATAGGTGGTATTTCAAGAAATAAGGAACTTAAACCAGATTTGAAATAGGGAGGTGCATTCATTTGAAACCACATTCCCCGTGTCATTTTTAAACTACCACGACGGGGAAAAAAATCCCGTAAAAAGTGCACATTTTTGGTTCTAAACTGGGAGCCAATATAGTACGTTTAACTGTAGGGCCAGGTGCGCAGGAATGCCGCAGTCAGCAAGGAGTCACGCTGCCCTGTTTTAATTCAGCGAGGGGGGTCTTTTACTAAGGCGCGCTCACGTTTTTAGCACGCGCTAAAACTGGGCACTCGCTAAACGCTAGAGACACCCATAGGAATGCATTGGCGTCTCTAACGTTTAGCGCGCGCCAAAAATGTGAACACCCCCTTAGTAAAAGGGGGTTCTACTGCCTTAGAAATCACCTATATGTAAAGTAAGTATGGCGTGTAGCAGCGTGATTAGAACCTTGTTAATAAATAGGACGGTTATGACTGTACATTTATATCGCCAGTTACAGAGACTTTTATGTTTTGCTCTGCTCGGTGCTGTAGTAATTGAGCATAGGACAAGCCAAATGAAGAAACACACAAACAAATCCAGGTCTGAGCTTCCAAATCAAGCATGACTGGAAGAATGTAGTGCTGAGCCCCTTTGCAAAGTGAGAGCAAGGCTTTGAAGTAGCTTTTAAATGGACAGCCAGATTTTCCACGTCTTTAGTAAGCAGGGGGACAATGTAAGCAGGGAGAAGTGGCTGGTAGATAAGGGTGATGGCTGCTGGGATTAAATCTAGTGGTCTGCTCAGGTCTGTTTACCAAGGCAGACCAAGGTTTTGCAGCCCACACATTTAAACATCAAAATTAAGGGGTGTTAAGTTCATAAACATCACCTTAAGTGCCAGGGACATTCACAGCACTTTGGAGATATGTCAGCTTTGAAAATGTGAGTTTTATTCTGCTCGGGAGGAATGCATTTCTGTTTATTTCTTCAGTGTTCTGCAGCTCTCATGGGCCCATGATCAGAAGCAAAGGCAGGCGCTAGAGGCTGTTAGCACCATACTAGCGCCTGTGTTTGCTACCACCCCTCGAGGGCATAAAACAACGTGCTCACAGGCTCTGAATACAACTATCATGTAAATGCATGCTAAACCCATTCATCCCCAATGATCAGCGACCAGTGCGCTGGCCGCGGCAAACCCTATGCCACCTTGTAGCTGGTGTTAGGGTTTGCAGGACGTTGAGGAGGAATGGTGAGCCCTGTCCAGCATGCATTTGCATGCTAGCAGGCCCCCATTCCCCCCAATGCAGCAGCCTTCTGCAGGAACCCCCGACCCAACCCACTCCCAGCAACAGGGGGCTGGAGGTTCGGCGGACCTCCGGTCCCCCGACCCCCCCCGACAGGTTCAGGGGGGCTGGAGATCCAGTGGGTTTCCAGCCCCCCTAACCCCTCTCAGCATTCCTCAGATGTCCCTGGTGGCCCAGTGGGCCGTGGGTCAATACCCCCCCACCTAGTGGTCTAGCGGCCCTTCCCCACCCCCTCCCCCCTCTTCCATCAGTGCGGCCTGGAAAATGGTAGCGCCCAGCCCTGCCCAGAGCATCCTGAGATGTGCTAGGCAGGGCTTCACACCAAATAAGGGAGTAAATTCTAAACCAGGGACATCTGAGGGGATTCGGTGTGTGTGTGTGTGTGTATGTGGGGGGGGGGGGGGGGGTTAGGGGAGGCTGGAGACCCACAATCCTCTTGCACTTCTACCCTATGATCAGACCTTCAGCGCAGGTCTCCGAGTCTGGCGCGTTCGCTGATCTGGATTCTGTGTCTGTGAATCCTGGCGTCCTGCATGTTCCTTTGTGCAGGATGTCAGGACTCACAGAAACAGAATCCAAATCAGCAACACGCCGGAGACCAGCGCTGAAGAGGACTTCGGCTGGCAGGGTTGGAGACCCCCACCAGCAAAGGTACCTGACGGCAGTGGCGGCGGAGGGTTGGTGGCGGAGGGAGGGGGGTTGAATGTGGCGGGGGAGGGTCAGTGGGGGGGGGGTGAAAGCAGGGGGGCCAGGGCTAAATCTGCGGGACCCATGCCCCCGTGACCCCACCTAGCTATGCCCCTGTGTCCAGCGGTATAAAATACAACCTGTTCTATATGCCCTAGAGAGGAAAAATATGCCCTATGAAGCACTGTTATGGTTTAATAATCTGTGGATAAATAAGTCATCAACAATCTCAGGATTCAATCTAGCTCTCCTGTCTTCCACAGTCCTTCCTGGAATAGAAGTTGTCTTCTTAGAAGATGTGTTGGTAGCAGGATGTACAGGATCCCCCATGCAAATTTTGCTAGTTGTGCCAGTATGTGTGCTTGTTTTTCCCACTCAAACTTAAATAACAATCCAGTTCATTAACAGGCTTCAAAGTAGAAAATGACACGGCGACAAGGTTTGTCCCCGTCCCTGTGGGCTCTGTCCCCATCCCTGCCCCGTCTCTGTGGGATCTGTCCCCGTCCCCACCCCGTCCCCATAGGATCTGTCCCCGCGAGCTCTGTCCCCATCCCCATCCCCGCGGTTACTGTGGTACCCCGTCCCCGTGTCATTCTCTAATGTGGCATTACACTGAAGAAAGAAACGTAGCTGTTGAAAGTGAGTCACAAATGCATCCAGTCCAGTGAAAAGGTACAACTTGTTTCTTGACCTTTATTTCTATGTATCCCAATTACGAAGTGAAATGGGACGTGGAAGCATATCCTCCCTTGCTACAGGGATAGGGCACTACAGAATGGAAACCACACGGCTCCCAAATCTCTGTTCTTGGCCTCCTGAAAGGAAACTTTATGGATAATTTATCTGCAATGATGGACTCACTGCTCTCCTTTCTAAAAACAACTCCTGACAACAGAACTGCAGCACTAGAAACATAGAAACATGACGGCAGATAAAGGCCATATGACCCATCTAGTCTGCCCATCCTCTGTAACCCCTAATTCTTCCTATTCCTAAGCGATCTCACATGCTTATCCCATGCCTTTTGAAATTCTGGAACGGTCCTCGACTGCACCATCTCCACAGGGAGACCATTCCACGCCTCCACCACCCTTTCTGTGAAATAATACTTCCTTAGGTTATTCCTAAGCCTATTCCCATTATGACATCACAATATGAGCTCTGGTTACCAGAGACTGAAACTCTTCACACTAAGGGAGGAAAGTAAGCCAAGAATAGGACAATTGAGCCATTGTGACATCACTGATGAGGTTGGCTCTTAGGCATTGGTGGAATAGAAACATAGAAACATGACGGCAGATAAAGGCCAAATGACCCATCCAGTCTGCCCATCCTCTGTAACCCCCAATTCTACCTGTTCCTAAGCGATCCCACATGCTTATCCCATGCCTTTTTAAACTCTGGAACAGTCCTCGACTCCACCACCTCCACCGTGAGGCCTTTCCACGCCTCCACCACCCTTTCTGTGAAATAATACTTCCTTAGGTTACTCCTAAGCCTATTCCCATTATGACATCACAATATGAGCTCTGGTTACCAGAGACTGAAACTCTTCACACTAAGGGGGGAAAGTAAGCCAAGAATAGGACAATTGAGCCATTGTGACATCACTGATGAGGTTGGCTCTTAGGCATTGGTGGAATAGAAACACAGAAACATGACGGCAGATAAAGGCCATATGACCCATCCAGTCTGCCTATCCTCTGTAACCCCTAATTCTTCCTATTCCTAAGCGATCTCACATGCTTATCCCATGCCTTTTGAAATTCTGGAACGGTCCTCGACTGCACCATCTCCACCGGGAGGCCATTCCACGCCTCCACCACCCTTTCTGTGAAATAATACTTCCTTAGGTTACTCCTAAGCCTATTCCCTCTTATCTTTGTCATATCCCCCCTCATTCCAGAGCTCTCCTTCATTTGGAAAAGGCTCTCTTCCTGTACATAAATGCCCTTGAGATATTTAAACGTCTCTACCATGTCTCCTCTCTCCCTCCTCTCTTCCAGCGTATACATGTTGAGGTTCATAAGCCTGTCCCTGTAATTTTTGCAGTCAAGACCGCTTACTAATTTTGTAGCTGCCCTCTGGACCGACTCCGTCCTGTTTATATCTTTCCGTAGGTGCAGTCTCCAGAACTGCACGCAGTACTCCAAATGAGGCCTCACCAGAGACTTATACAACGGCACTATCACCTCCTTTTTCCTGCTGGTCATTCCTCTCTTTATGCATCCAAGCATCCTTCTGGCTTTGGCCATCGCTTTTTCTACCTGTTTGAAAGCTTTAAGGTCGTCAGACACAATCACCCCCAAGTCCCGCTCTTCCTTCACACACTGAAGCACTACACCCCCCATACTACTACTACTACTACTTAACATTTCTAGAGCGCTACTAGGGTTACGCAGCGCTGTACAATTTAACAAAGAAGGACAGTCCCTGCTCAAAGGAGCTTACAATCTAAAGGATGAAATGTCAAGTTGGGGCAGTCTAGATTTCCTGAATAGAGGTATAATGGTTAGATGCCAAATGCAACATTGAAGAGGTGGGCTTTGAGCAAGGATTTGAAGATGGGCAGGGAGGGGGCTTAGCGTATGGGCTCGGGGAGTTTATTCCATGCGTGGGGTGAGGCGAGGCAGAATGAGCGGAGCCTGGAGTTGGCAATGGTGGAGAAGGGTACTGAGAGGAGGGATTTGTCGTGTGAGCGGAGGTTACGGGTAGGAACGTAAGGGGAGATGAGGGCAGAGAGGTAAGGAGGGGCTGCAGATCGAGTGCATTTGTAGGTTAGTAGGAGAAGCTTGAACTGTATGCGGTACCTGATTGGGAACCAGTGAAGTGACTTGAGGAGAGGGGTGATATGAGCATAACGGTCCAGATGGAAGATAAGACGTGCAGTAGAGTTCTGAACGGGATTGAAGGGGGGATAGATGGCTAAGTGGGAGGCCAGTGAGGAGTAGGTTGCAGCAGTGGCGTTCCTTGCCTGGATGGCACCCGGGGCGGAGCGCCGATGCGCCCCCCCCCCTGGGTGCAGCGCACCCCCCCACTAAATTACACCTCCCCCCCTCCGGCGAAATGACACCCCCCCGGGTGCACGCCATTGGGGGGGGGGTGCCGCAGCGCGCGCCTGCTCCGAGTTCGCTAAACTTCTTTGCTCGTTCGCTGCAGCTCCCTCTGCCCTGGAACAGGAAGTAACCTGTTCCTACTACTACTACTACTTAACATTTCTAAAGCGCTACTAGGGTTACGCAGCGCTGTACAATTTAACATGGAAGGACAGTCCCTGCTCAAGGAGCTTACAATCTAAGAGACAAATGTAAAGTCAATCTGATAGGCCAGGCAGATTAGGGCAGTCTATATGTTCGAAAGGTTAGGTTCTGAAAGCAGCATTGAAGAGGTGAGCTTTAAGCAAGGATTTGAAGATGGGTAGGGAGGGGGCTTGGCGTAGGGGTTCAGGAAGATTGTTCCAGGCATAGGGTGAGGCAAGGTAAAATGGGTGGAGCCTGGAGTTGGCAGTGGTGGAGAAGGGTACTGAGAGGAGGGATTTGTCATGTGAGCGGAGGTTACGGGCAGGAACGTAGGGGGAGATGAGGGTAGAGAGGTAGTGAGGAGCAGCAGATTGAGTGCATTTGTAAGTAAGGAGGAGAAGCTTGAATTCTACGCGGTATCTGATCGGAAGCCAGTGAAGTGACCTGAGGAGAGGGGTGATATGAGAATAACGGTTTTGGTGGAATATAAGACGTGCGGCAGAGTTCTGAATGGATTGAAGGGGGGATAGATGGCTGAGTGGGAGGCCAGTGAGCAGTAGGTTGCAGTAGTCGAGGCGAGAGGTAATGAGGGTGTGGACGAGGGTTCGGGTGGTGTGTTCAGTGAGGAAAGGGCGAATTTTGTTGATGTTGAAGAGGAAGAAGCAACAGGTTTTGGCAGTCTGCTGGATATGTTCCGGGGCAGAGGGAGCTGCAGCGAACGAGCAAAGAAGTTTAGTGAACTCGGAGCAGGCGCGCGCCGCGGCACCCCCCAGCGGCGTGCACCCAGGGCGGACCGCACCCACCACCCCCCCCCTTGGTACGCCACTGGGTTGCAGTAGTCAAGGCAAGAAGTAATGAGAGAGTGGATGAGAGTTCTGTACCGTTCCCTCGGATTTTTGCGACCCAAGTGCATGACCCTGCATATTTTGGGATTTTATGGATATAGTTGAATCACAAAATGCCACTTGAAAGCTTGTAGCTGTTCTGGCTTTTGCATCAAATGTAATCCAAAGTTTCCTTGGTTTTTAGTGCAACAAACTTTTGAACATATATAACAAGCTTCTCCGCTAGAACTCATTGGTAGGGGAGTCAGTATATTTCTCCTTTCTAATGCAGATTCAGGGGTCCAACAACCCCTGGCAGGAATCAGTATATATAAATGGCGAGTTTCGTACTCACTCGCAAATGCACAGTAGAGACCCTCTCTGCTCCGCCCCCGCGTCAATATGTGATGACGGGGCGGAACAGAGAGGGTCTCTACTGCGCATTTGCGAGGGACACCGCTGTTGCTAACGCTCCCCCCACCCAGAGTTGCCACCGCCACCCACCTTCCACCCGGTCGGGCCCTCGCTCCGCTATTGAAACAGCGAGGGCACGCAGCACACAGCTCTACTGCTGAGCTGCTGTGGCCTTCCTTCTTCTCTGCCTGTGTCCCGCCCTCGTGTGACGTAACATCGTCGAGGGCGGGACACAGGCAGAGAAGAAGAAGGAAGGCCGACGGCAGCTCAGCAGAGCTGTGTGCTGCGTGCCCTCGCTGTTTCAATAGCGGAGCGAGGGCCCGACCAGGTGGAAGGTGGGTGGCGGTGGCGACTCCGGGTGGGGGGAGCGTTAGCAACGGCGGTGTCCCTCGCAAATGCGCAGTAGAGACCCTCTCTGTTCTGCCCCCGTCATCACATATTGATGCGGGGGCGGAGCAGAGAGGGTCTCTACTGCGCATTTGCGAGTGAGTACGACACTTGCCATTTATATATACTGATTTCTGCCAGGGGTGGAAGGTGGGTGGCGACGGCTCCGGGGGGGGGGGAACTCGGAGGGGGAGCGGCAGCGGCGAACTCGGCAGCGGGGTGGGGGACCTTTCAACCCCCCCTTCCTATACTAGCCCGTTTTTACGGCTAGTTTATATATAACGCAAGGTATATGTTGTGATGGTACCATCTGTAGAAGAGGTGTCAAAGCAGGAGTTTGTGGTTCTAATTCTTTTTCTTAGGATTTATTTACTTCCTTTTTTGAAGAAATTCACCCAGGGCAGGGATTCTCAACCCAGTCCTCAGGACCCACCTAGCCAATCAGGTTTTCAGGATATCCCCAATGAAGATGCATGATATACATTTGTAGAGAATGGAGGTAACACTTGCAAATTTATCTCATGCATATTCATTGGAGGTATCCTGAGAACTTGACTGGATAGGTGTGTCCTAAGCACCGGATGAGAACTCCTGCCCTACCGCCATGGAGGTCTAGGTTTTGAGAGAGGGGAACCACCTGGAAGAAATGTGTTGAAGTTGGAATTTCCATGTAGAAAGTCTGGAGCAGTGTTTCAAAGAGACACACAGGCAGAACATAACATACATGGTAACGTAGTAGATGTATGCGCAAATCTACATGCAGGAATTTACGCCATGTTTTCATTGGTATAAATGGACGTGCGTAGTTGTAGGCACTGGGATGTCAACTAAGTGTATTCTATACACTCCCAATCAAAGAATGCATTACTTTCAAAATCTGCACCCCAGTCCACAAGATTATCTATGGCGAAGCACCGGGTTATATGTCTGACCTTATAGACCTACCAAAAAGAAACACAATTGGATCATCACGATCATACCTAAATCTTCACCACCTCAGCTGCAAAGGACTCAAGTATAAATCAATCCACGGATCCAGCTTATCCTATATAAGCACGCAACTATGGAACGCATTACCAAAAGCCATAAAGACAACGCACGACCACCTCAAATTCCGGAAATCACTAAAGACCGACCTGTTCGAGAAGGCATACCTTACTGATCCAACGTAAGTGCCTGGACTCAGCAACACAACGAAACCAACGAACGTTACAGTATATAACTCTTCTTCTCTCGATTCTATTATGTGTCTGTAACATACATCTCATTCTCTACCACATCACTCTGTATTTGTTTCATCACTGGAGGCGGCTTACGCCTCACGGTAATATGTAAGCCACATTGAGCCTGCAAGTAGGTGGGAAAATGTGGGTTACAAATGCAACAAATAAATAAATAAATAAAATATACAGCGCCTAAATCTAGGCACCACTTACAGAATACGCTTAGGTGGAAATGTTTACCGCATGGATTTTTTAGGCGCCATATATAGATTCCAGCCCTAAGTGTCAAATTGTGCACACAAGTTTATAAATTAGGGGGATTTTGTGCAGTCTGAACCAGGGGCGTAGCTACGTGGGGCCATGGTGGCCTGGGCCCCCATAGATTTGGCCCTGGCCCCCCCTGCCGACGACCCTCTCGACCCCCCCTCCAGCCGCCAACCCTCTGTCGCCATCGGCTACCTTTGCTGGCGGGGGACCCCAACCCCCGCCAGCCGAGGTCCTCTTCTTCCGGCGTGGCCGCGTTGCTGGTTGATCTGCAAGGCTTCTTTCTGGTTGCAGATCAGCCAGCGGCCGTGTTGCTGGCTGATGTGCAAGGCTTCGTTTTGGTTCTGTGAGTCTGACGTCCTGCACGTACAACGTGCAGGACGTCAGACTCACAGAACCAGAACGAAGCCTTGCACATCAGCCAGCAACGCGGCTGCGCTGGAAGAAGAGGATTTCGGCTGGCGGGGGTTGGGGTCCCCCACCAGCAAAGGTACCCGATGGTGACGGCGCCGGGGGGAAGGGGGGTCCAAAGGGTTGGCGCGGGGGGGGGGGTCAAAGTTGGTGGCATTGTCATCGGGAATCAAAAATGGTGGGGGGGGGGGGGGGGGGACTTGGCGGCGCCAGGTGGGAGGGGGGGGGGATAAAATGTGCCTCCTCACTTCGGGCTCTGGACCCCCCTCCCGCAGAAGTCTGGCTACACCCCTGGTCTGAACTATCTCCTTTGCCATAACTTTTGTCATCACTGGACATAAACTGAAATGATTTAAGCTGAAGTACCCTCTTCAAGCACTGTGCTCGCTGAATTAACATAGTAACAAAGTAGATGACGGCAGAAAAAAGACCTGCGCGGTCCATCCAGTCTGCCCAACAAGATAAACTCACATGTGCTACTTTTTGTGTATACCTTACCTTGATTTGTACCTGTCCTTTTCCGGGCACAGACCGTATAAGTCTGCCCAGCACTATCCCCGCCTCCAAGCCACCAGTTCCGCCTCCCACCACTGGCTCTGGCACAGACCGTATAAATCTGCCCAGCACCATCTCTGTTTCCCGCCACCGGCTTTGCCACCCAATCTCGTCTAAGCTCCTTAGGATCCATTCCTTCTGAACAGGATTCCTTTATGTTTATCCCACACATGTTTGAATTCCGTTACCGTTTTTGTTTCCACCACCTCCTGTGGGAGGGCATTCCAAGCATCTACTACTCTCTCTGTGAAAAAATTAACTCCATTCCTTAATGAAGGTAAAGGTGCAAAAGCCTAATGAGAGTCTGGGGACTGTGACGCTCATTTTCTGTAAAGTGCATTTTGGGTTGAACCAGAGAAGTGCAAATAAACCAGAGCTGCTTGGAACTGATTTGAATGGCCAAGTCTGGAGCATCAGAGAGCACTATAAGAATATGTTTCTGATTGAGCGACCGAGGCAGAAAGCAACAATGGGCTTAGCCATGGGGCTACCGTGAGTTGAATGCAGGTTGTACACACCCAGCAATGCAGAGTGGAACTGTGAATGGGTGTCAGTTCTTCACATTTAAGTACATAAGTACATAAGTGTTGCCTTACTGGGGTAGACCAAAGGTCCATCAAGCCTAGTATCCTGTTTCCAACAGTGGCCAATCCAGGTCACAAGAACCTGGCCAAAATCCTAGAACAGTAAAACAGATATTATGATGCTTATCCTAGAAATAAGCAGTGGATTTTCCCAAGTCCATCTTAATAATGGCTTATGGACTTTTCTTTTCGGAAATTATTCAAACTTTTTTTTAAACCCTGCTAGATTAACTGCTTTTACCACATTTTCTGGCAACGAATGCCAGAGTTTAATTACACATAGAGTGAAGTAATATTTTCTCCAGTTTGTTTTAAATGTACTACTTAATAGCTTCATTGCGTGCCCCCTAGTTCTAGTATTTTTGGAAACAGTAAACAAGCGATTCACGTCTACCCGTTCCACTCCACTCATTATTTTATAGATCTTTATCATATCTCCCCTCAGTCATCTCTTCTCCAAGCTGAAGAACCCTAGTCACTTTAGCCTTTCCTCATAGGGAAGTCGTCCCATCCCCTTTATCAGTTACATCATCTTTCTCTGTACTTTTTAAAAATTCTGCTATATCTTTTTTGAGATGCGGTGACCAGATTTGCACACAGTATTCAAGGCCCAGCTCTGGTTTTTCAAGAGGAAGGAAACCCCCGCAAGTTTTCAATGCAGATGGTAAGCAACCAACACGTGCACACGTCCGAACAAAACCGAAAGTGTTGCTGCACTTCGGCACCTGTTCTTCTGCACCTAAGTATGGGTCTTTAAAAAAAACGTAAAGTACAAACAATTTTTGAAAAGCTCATAATTTAGCACTGAAGAAACAGGGTCTGATGTGCGGTGACACTTTTGGTTTTGTTTCAGACATGCGCATCAGAAGTGGCGTGTACTGTGAAACCTTGGGCATTCTGCCTCCCCCCATTTGCCGCAGGATTTCCAGGCGCAAAAATTGCCTATAATTAACTTAAAAAACAACAAGGCAAATGATCTGCAAAATCCAATATGGGAAAGAAAGCCAGCAGATCAATGTCACAACAAAAAGATTTTATTGAAGATACCGTGTATGAACAAATCGCCCGACACAGGCCGTGTTTCGCCCACCTAGGGCTGCGTCAGGGGCTACAATGAACAAATATATAATAATTATCATAGATCATAATAAATAAAATATAACACACATACGAGCATAATATATCAAATATTTAGATTGACAAAAAACAATTAATAAAATATGGAATATTACTAGGTATACATAGAGAGTATACTAGAATAATTACATGAATAAATGTATCGCTACGCACTGTCCAATATAAATAATATATATATACATGTACATAAAAGAGCATATATAAGAAAATATATATATAAAAGAAGTATATATAATGCAACAATTGTATGACAGTGCATATAAACATATATATAAAAGCATAATAAAATCTGACATCACGTAACAGCAAAGCAAGGGCACTGGTATAGGTTACGAACTTCAATACAAATATGTATAAAAAAAAATATTATAAATGAGATAATAAAAGGCACATACCTAATTTGAAACCTTCGTAAAGGGGCAAATATGGTGCATAAAAGTCAAGTTTTCAATGCAGATGGTAAACAACCAACACGTACCACACGCCCGAACAAAACCGAAAGTGTTGCTGCACTTCGGCACCTGTTCTTCTGCACCTAAGTATGGGTCTTTAAAAAAAAACGTAAAGTACAAACAATTTTTGAAAAGCTCATATTTTAGCACTGACGAAACAGGGACTGATGTGCGGTGACACTTTTGGTTTTGTTTCAGACATGCGCACCAGAAGTGGCCTGTACTGTGAAACCTTGGGCACTCTGCCTCCCCCCATTTGCCGCAGGATTTCCAGGCGCAAAATTTGCCTATAATTAACTTATGCATTCCACGGTGTTAGGCTCATGGAAGAAGCTACAGGCTCAGACGTCCATATGCAGCTCCATCGCAAGCCTTCTCTTTATTTATTTATTTATTTGTAGCATTTGTATCCCACATTTTCCCACCGATTTGCAGGCTCAATGTGGCTTACATTTGCCGTAATGGCGGTTGCCATTTCCGGGTAACAGAATTACAAATGGTAATGTGTTAAGTTGCATACATACATGGTAACATACATGTAACGTAACATACGTGAACAGATAAGCAAGGCGCAGTGCCCCCACGGGTGCCCGGAGCCGCCTATAATAGGGCGCCGTGCCCCGATGGGCATGCGCACCGGGCCAGCGGGGTGCAAGCGAGGCGTGATGGGCACGTCCCCGCCGCCCAAAGTGCACTCCGCTGAAAAGGGGGAAGAGCTACAAAGGGGTTTAAAAGCCCCTGGGCGGAGCCCGGACAGCCTCTTCAGGCGTCCGGGCACCAGCATACACCTGGTCTCTGCGCTCGGCAATTTCCGATCGGTTGCACAATTCGTCGGTGTCCCGCACGTGAGGCCTAGACGCGAGAAAGTGGCGCCCCCCCCCGCGAATGCCGGTTCCTGCCCAGCCGATCGCCAAGTGGAGTCTTATGGCCCAGAGGTGATCGGGCGCCCGGGGCGCTGGAAAAGAAAACGCGATCTGCAGGAACGTGTCCTCGTGCCCAGTTGATCTGAGGAGAGCAATCGATGCGCGGTGAGTATAGAGATATATCATGTGCATATATATGTTAAGGAAGAATAAATTATGGTAATACATGAAAGGACTACTGAGGTCCATTTGAAAGAACTGCTGACCTGAAAATCAGGGATCCCTCCCCCCACCCATTCCTCCCAGTAGTCTGGGCTAGCTCTGAAGGACAGACAATGACTAAAGCAAAGAAAGAAAACCCAGGCAAACAGAGGAACACAAAAGACAATGAGATGGTGGGTGGGGGTGTGTGGGGAGTGTGTGTGTGGGAGGTGAACCTTCACACCTTATTCAATGTCCTTAACAACTGGGCTATATATAGTGCATTTAAAATGCAGATAGCCAGGTTGTCAGATGAGTGTAAGATCAAAACAGAGGAGACAATGGTGGGACAGGAGATAGGGCTTATTTGCATATCCAGAAAAGCTTTGGGTACTGCATGCTGATTGCTGGACAAATATAGTAAACTGGAAAGCAGGACTGTGAGAAAGTGAGACACAGCTTCAACTGGCTGCTCCAGCTTCTATTTACAAAGGAAGCAGTTTTAGATAAGATGAGGAGAATTTTTTTTTTAAGTAGTATAAGGATTTCCATTTAATAACTTGGCAGATTCCTCCTGCCCCTTTAGGCTTGAAATTGAGAGGGAACTAGGGCAGACCTCTTTTTTTTCACAGCTAGCCAGGGCCCCTCTTTCCTCACCATTTTATTTCTCTTCCCAGCTTACTGTAGTATAATCGCTGGAGCATCTGCCTTTGCCAAGGGCCATGGAGCAAGGCTACTTTTGGCACCGCACCATCATGGGACGGAAGTCTGGCTACTAGATGTCAGTACTGCTGAATAAGTATTTGTCTTTGCCCTCAGAAACTGTAAATGTTGACTGTGCAGGGTCCCACAACCCTTGCTGATCTAGAGCCTGGAAGAACTGGGGGGTCTTAAAGTAACATAGTAGATGACAGCAGAAAAAGACCTGCACGGTCCATCCAGTCTGCCCAACAAGATAAACTCATATGTGCTACTTTTTGTGTATACCTGACCTTGATTTGTATCTGCCATTTTCAGGGCACAGACCGTAGAAGTCTGCCCAGCACTAGCCCCACCTCCCAACCACCGGCTCCACCACCCAATCTCCGCTAAGCTTCTGAGGGTCCATTCCTTCTGAACAGGATTCCTTTATGTTTATCCCACGCATTTTTGAATTCCGTTACCGTTTTCATCTCCACCACCTCCCGCGGGACGGCATTCCAAGTATCCACCACTCTCTCTGTGAAAAAATACTTCCTGACATTTTTCTTGAGTCTGCCCCCCTTCAATCTCATTTCATGCCCTCTCGTTCTACCGCCTTCCCATCTCCGGAAAAGGTTTGTTTGCGGATTAATACCTTTCAAATATTTGAACGTCTGTATCATATCACCCCTGTTTCTCCTTTCCTCCAGGGTATACGTGTTCAGGTCAGCAAGTCTCTCCTCATACTGTACGTCTTGTAACGCAAATCCCATACCATCCTCGTAGCTTTTCTTTGCACCGCTTCAATTCTTTTTACATCCTTAGCAAGACACGTCCTCCAAAACATAGTAACATAGTAGATGACGGCAGAAAAAGACCTACACGGTCCATCCAGTCTGCCCAAGATAAACTCATATGTGTATACCTTACCTTGATTTGTACCTGCCTTTTTCAGGGCACAGACCGTATAAGTCTGCCCTCCACTATCCTCGCCTCCCAACCACCAACCCCTCTTCCCCCCACCTGCTCCGCCACCCAATTTTAGCTAAGGTTCTGAGGATCCATTCCTTCTGCACAGGATTCCTTTATGCATATCCCACGCATGTTTGAATTCCGTTACCGTTTTCATCTCCACCACCACCCGCGGGAGGGCATTCCAAGCATCCACCACCCTCTCCGTGAAAAAATACTTCCTGACATCTTTCCTGAGTCTGCCCCCCTTCAATCTCATTTCATGTCCTCTCGTTTTACCGCCTTCCCATCTCCGGAAAAGATTCGTTTGCGGATTAATACCTTTCAAATATTTGAACGTCTGTATCATATCACCCCTGTTCCTCCTTTCCTCCAGGGTATACGTGTTCAGGTCAGCAAGTCTCTCTTCATACGTCTTGGAACGCAAATCCCATACCATTCTCGTAGCTTTTCTTTACACCGCTTCCATTTTTTTAACATCCTTCGCAAGGTACGGCCTCCAAAACTGAACACAATACTCCAGGTGGAGTATTGTGCAGAGAGCCACACACTGATGGCTGTGCACACCACTTCTAATGCAAACGTAACAAGAAAGTTTTGCCCATGGATGCAGTAAGCTAACATATGAAAATCTGAAGCACGAAGAACTTGTGCACTAATCAGGTTAAGCCTATTGCATGCATGTGTACTATTTATTTATTTATTACATTTGTATCCCGCGCTTTCCCACTCATCACAGGCTCAATGCGGCTTACATAGTAACAAGAGAGTGGAGGAGTGGCCTAGTGGTTAGGGTTAGGGTGGTGGACTGTGGTCCTGGGGAACTGAGGAACTGAGTTCAATTCCCACTTCAGGCACAGGCAGCTCCTTGTGACTCTGGGCAAGTCACTTAAACCTCCATTGCCCCATGTAAGCCGCATTGAGCCTGCCATGAGTTGGAAAGCGCAGGGTACAAATGTAACCAAAATAAAATAGATACTATTGGAGATTCTAATGTTGCTACTATTGGAGATTCTACATGGAATGTTGCTAGTGGAATCTCAAATAGTAGCAACAGTGGAGGAGTGGCCTAGTGGTTAGGGTGGTGGACTTTGGTCCTGAGGAACTGAGTTCGATTCCCACTTCAGGCACAGGCAGCTCCTTGTGACTCTGGGCAAGTCACTTAACCCTCCATTGCCTCATGTAAGCCGCATTGAGCCTGCCATGAGTGGGAAAGCGCAGGGTACAAATGGAACCAAAATAAAATAGATACTATTGGAGATTCTAATGTTGCTACTATTGGAGATTCTACATGGAATGTTGCTAGTGGAATCTCAAATAGTAGCAACAGTGGAGGAGTGGCCTAGTGGTTAGGGTGGTGGACTTTGGTCCTGAGGAACTGAGTTCGATTCCCACTTCAGGCACAGGCAGCTCCTTGTGACTCTGGGCAAGTCACTTAACCCTCCATTGCCTCATGTAAGCCGCATTGAGCCTGCCATGAGTGGGAAAGCGCAGGGTACAAATGGAACAAAAATAAAATAGATACTATTGGAGATTCTACATGGAGATTCTACATGGAATGTTGCTACTATTGGAGATTCCACATGGAATGTTGCTATTCCACTAGCAACATTCCATGTAGAAGGCTGCGCAGGCTTCTGCTTCTGTGAGTCTGACGTCCTGCACGTACGTACGTGCAGGACGTCAGACTCACAGAAGCAGAAGCCTGCGTGGCCACATTGGTGATCTGCAAGGGTCGACTTCTACATGGAATGTTGGAATAGCAACATTCCATGTAGAATCTCAAATAGTAGCAACAGTGGAGGAGGAGTGGCCTGGTGGTGGACTTTGGTCCTGAGGAACTGAGTTCGATTCCCACTTCAGGCACAGGCAGCTCCTTGTGACTCTGGGCAAGTCACTTAACCCTCCGTTGCCTCATGTAAGCCGCATTGAGCCTGCCATGAGTGGGAAAGCGCAGGGTACAAATAAAATGAATACAATCTATAATATCAGAATCAACAAAGGAGGTATGTGGTAGGATAGGGATAGGTAAGGAAGTGGAGCGATGAAGAAGAGGTAGGGGAAGAGCAAGGAGGGTAAGAAGATTGGTAGGAGGTACTTTCTGAGTCATTATTGTTAATGATTAGATGAACCAGTAAAAGGATGGGTCGCCTAGGTTTGCCTATGGTAGGTCAAGTTGTTCGGGTAAATCTGTTTGGATAGAAGGGGCAGATGCAGAAAGGCTTATGCTAGAACTGCTTGCGGATGTTTGAGTGTGTGGTTTCTACTGTGAGCGAAATACCATGGCATGCAAGAAGCTAATTGCATGCAAATTTTATGCGTGGCAAACCTGCAGCAAATGTGGAGGGAGTTTGCCAGATGCCTACACACAAGGTTTCATTTTTTTTTTTTGTTACATTTGTAGCCTGCGCTTTCCCACTCATGGCAGGCTCAATGCGGCTTACATGGGGCAATGGAGGGTTAAGTGACTTGCCCAGAGTCACAAGGAGCTGCCTGTGCCTGAAGTGGGAATCGAACTCAGTTCTTCAGTTCCCCAGGACCAAAGTCCACCACCACCCTAACCACTAGGCCACTCCTCCACTGTTGCTACTATTTGAGATTCTACATGGAATGTTGCTATTCCACTAGCAACATTCCATGTAGAAGTCGGCCCTTGCAGATCACCAATGTGGCCGCGCAGGCTTCTGTGAGTCTGACGTCCTGCACAGAAACAGAAGCCTTCTACATGGAATGTTGCTAGTGGACATGTGGAATCTCCAATAGTATCTATTTTATTTTTGTTACATTTGTACCCTGTGCTTTCCCACTCATGGCAGGCTCAGTGCGGCTCTAGATTCAATCAGCTGGGTTGATTCGGTCCTTGGCTTACTCCGTTGCATAAAGGGACTTGTAATCTTGCTTTACTAGGAAATACAAATGAGAATTCAGAGTTACAAGTTCCTGTAACTTCCTCCAGCAACCTTTGGCAGTGGTTGGAATGACTGCAAATGCTTTGTGTCACTTCTCTATGCCTCTGTCTTTGGCAGGTTTTCCTTTCACGGTAGCAGTGATCTTGGCAGCACGTTCTGAGTTGGATCATTGCACGAGGCAAAATTAAATGACCTTCACACTTTAAACAGGGTGTAAAGAAGTGTAACCTGCACTGAGTGGCAGATACAATGATGACTGCCTTGTCGGGCAGACTGGATGGACTATACAGGTCTTTATCTGCCATCATAGTTTATAGTAGGTGACGGCAGAAAAAGACCTGTATGGTCCATCCAGTCTGCCCAACAAGATAAACTCATATGTGCTACTTTATATGTATACCTGACCTAGATTTAGGCATGGTTTATAGAAGATGCGTAGCAACCATGCCTGCGCCGAACTCTATGCGAATCCATTTACGCCAAGTAAAATGGTGTAAATATGGGTGCCTGTGTTAGGTGTGGAGCAGGTGCATTCTATAACCGTCTGCATAGATTTTCAGAACGCCCGCGGTCCGACCATTTCACGCCCATGGCCATGTCCCCTTTTTGGCAGCAGACATTATGCACACCGCTTTACGGAATACACTTAGGGCCCTGTTTACTAAGCCGTGCTACAAGCGCACCAGCATTTTTAGCGTGCGCTAATGCTAGAGACACCCATAAGAAATGGGTGTCTCTAACATTAGTGCATGCTAATTGCTAGCGCATGCTAAAAACACTAGCACACCTTAGTAAATAGGGGCCCTAGTAAGCTGTGCATGCAAATTCTAATTAAGGCTAATTAGTATCAATAATTGCTTGTTAAGAGGCAATTAACTGCACTGATTCACTTGTGAATCAAATTGTGCATGCAAATTCGGAATATGACTGGATTTGCGCACGCAAGTTTGGTCACGCTACATAGATTCCAGGGGAATGTGCAGTTAGCGCACCTAAAAAGGCTTACTGCAAAATGTGTTAAAGTGTTTTGCGGTAATTTGCCTGTTTGTGCGTGGCTAACTGTGTGGGATTTTTTTGTATTTTTTTCAGGGGGGGGGGGGGGGTGTATGCTTAACCAGTTTGGCATGCTTTCTGGGTACTAATAGTCTTAAACCTCACACTGTACCCAGGCCATTCGATTATCAAATTCATTACACAAGAGCATCATCTACTGACTGGATTAAGTACCAACATGGGGCACATCCCTTTGCTGTGATAAGAGGGCTGTATGGGAGGGGAAGAAGATTCAACTGGAAAATATCCCAGAGGCTGAAAATGAATGTGTTTGATTCAGATCTCCCTGACATAAGTACATAAGTATTGCCATACTGGGAAAGACAAAGGTCCATCAAGCCCAGCATCCTGTTTCCAACAGTGGCCAATCTAGGTCACAAATACCTGGCAAGATCCCCAAAAAATACAAAACATTTTATACTGCTTATCCCAGAAATAGTGGATTTTCCCCAAGTCCACTTAATAATGGTCTATAGACTTTTCCTTTAGGAAGCCGGCCAAACCTTTTTTAAACTCCGCTAAGCTAACCGCCTTTACCACATTCTCTGGCAACGAATTCCAGAGTTTAATTACATGTTGCGTGAAGAAATATTTTCTCCAATTCGTTTTAAATTTACTACACTGTAGCTTTATTGCATGCTTTTTGGAAAGCGTAAACAGATGCTTCACATCTACCCCTTCAACTCAATTCATTATTTTATAGAACTCTATCATATCTCCCCTCAGCCACCTTTTCTCCAAGCTGAAGAGCCCTTTTCTAATTCCACTATATCTTTTTTGAGATGCGGCGACCAGAATTGAACACAATATTCGAGGTGCAGTCGCACCATGGAGCGATACAAAGGCATTATAACATCCTCATTTTTGTTTTCCATTCCTTTCCTAATAATACCTAACATTCTATTTGCTTTCTTAGCCGCAGCAGCACACTGAGAAGAAGGTTTCAATGTATCATCAACGACGACACCTAGATCCCTTTCTTGGTCCGTGACTCCTAATGTGGAACCTTGCATGACGTAGCTATAATTCGGGTTCCTCTTTCCCACATGCATCACTTTGCACTTGCTCATATTAAATGTCATCTGCCATTTAGACGCCCAGTCTCCCAGTCTCGTAAGGTCCTCTTGTAATTTTTCACAATCCTCCTGCGATTTAACGTCTTTGAATAACTTTGTGTCATCAGCAAATTTAATTACCTCACTAGTTACTCCCATATCTAGGTCATTTATAAATATGTTAAAAAGCAGCAGTCCCAGCACAGACCCCTGGGGAACCCCACTAACTACCCTTCTCCATTGAGGATACTGACCATTTAACCCTACTCTCTGTTTTCCATCTTTTAACCAGTTTTTAATGCACAATAGAACACTACCTCCTATCCCATGACTCTCCAATTTCCTCTGGAGTCTTTCATGAGGTGCTTTGTCAAACGCCTTCTGAAAATCCAGATACACAATATCAACCGGCTCACCTTTATCCACATGTTTGTTCACTCCTTCAAAGAAATGTAGTAGATTGGTGAGGCAATATTTCCCTTCACTAAATCCATGTTGACTTTGTCTCATTAATCCATGCTTTTGAATATGCTCTGTAATTTTGTTCTTAATAATGGTCTCTACCATTTTGCCTGGCACCAACGTCAGACTCACCGGTCTATAATTTCCCGGATCTCCTCTGGAACCTTTTTTAAAAATCGGCGTTACATTGGCCACCCTCCAATCTTCCGGTATCACGCTTGATTTTAAGGATAAATTACATATTACTGTACCCTGGAAGAGAGGAGGGAGAGAGGAGACATGATAGAAAGTTTATCTTAAGGGCATTTATGTACAGGAAGAGAGCCTTTTTCAGCTGAAGGAGAGCTCTGGAATGAGGGGGCATATGACAAAGTTAAGAGGGAATAGGCTTAGGAGTAATTTTAAGGAAGCACTATTTCACAGAAAGGGTGGTGGAGGCAAGGAATGGCCTCCCGGTGGAAGTTGTGGAGTCAAGGACTGTTCCAGAATTTAAAAAGGCATGGGATAAGCATGTGGGATCGCTAAGGAAAAGGAAGAGTTAGGGGTTACAGAGGATGGGCAGATTGGATGGGTAATATGGCCTTTATCTGCCGTCATGTTTCTTTGTTTTTATGTTTCTAAGCTCCACAAGCTCAATTTTCAGTTCAATCAGTACTCTGGGATGAATACCATCCAGTCCAGGAGATTTGCTACTCTTCAGTTTGTAAAACTGCCCCATTACATCCTCCAGGTTTACAGAGAATTCATTAAGTTTGTCTGACTCGTCAGCTTTGAATACCATTTCCAGCACCGGTATCCCACCCAAATTTTCCTCGGTGAATGGACGGTGAAATGACAGTGAAGGGACTTTTCAGAGGCAAATTCCACTGAAGTTGGAAATTCAAAGCTATGAAGACAGGTATGCAAAAGCAAACAAAAAATTCAGCTTTTAATCTTTGCTTTACTGTCATTTCAGCTGTCTCTGTTGAAATTTCAGTAAGGCCAGAGTATAGGGGGTGGGGAGGGGGGAGGGTGAGCCTGAGGTCTGGTATTCTTAAACCTGACTTGACGCTGATGGATTCGTCATGATGTGTTCACTAAGCAGAATGAGATTTTGACGCACACATATTCACGGAGAAGTTAATTTTCAAAAGCAATTTCTATGAGGCAAACGATCTTTTTGCCGTAAAAAACTAAAACTGTTTACAAAGCTGCGCTAGTGTTTGCCGGTGCGGTAATGCCGACACAGTCCATTCACTTTGGGGCCCTTTTACTAAGCTGCAGTAAAAGGGACCCAGTGCAAGTGGCGGTGGCCATTTTTGCCACACGGAAAGACAACAAAGCAGATCAGTAGAGGAAACCCATAAATTTATTGAACAAAAAACCAAATATTCAAATCGGCCCGACACAGGCCGTGTTTCGCCCAGCAGAGCTGCATCAGGGGCTACACAGTTTTCTTTTATTGTCAGGGTTAATGAGACATGTATACCGATGTAAAAAATGTACAGAGAGGTCTTCTAAAATGTAATTAAAAAACAGCCAAATAATAAAAAAAAGTGATGATGTGCAATCCGTCAGATACACTAGCAACTCTGACATTAACCCTGACATTTCCATCTTGGAGTTTGCAGATCATCTGCCTTGTTGTTTTCTTGGACCCTCATTTTTGCCACACGCCAGGACCCCTTTTACCGCAGTGGATGAAAATAACCAAAAAGGGGGGGGGGGGAGCACTTACTGCCACCCATTGAAGTGGCGGTAAGGGCTCTCGCGCTAACCCGGTGGTTACTGGTCAGTGCGCAATGCTGCCCCATTACTGCCAGGTAACCCCCTGCGGAAATATTTTTTTCAATATTTCTGCTAGCGTGACCAGCTACTGAGGTTGTAGCGCATCATGGGACCGCATAAAAGTCTGCCTATCATTATACGCTAACCCATGGCCGACGTAAGTGGCTTATGTGTTAGCCGGCTCAAAAATAACTGGATATTCAAAGCCGAAGCCTAGACAAGGTCCAGCTTTGAATATCCAAGAATAACTCTTATCAGTGTTGAGAAAAACGCTCACCACAGCTGGCTGAATATTAGCCCTTAAGTTTTTAGTAAGTTCTTAAATTTAGGAAAGGGTTGTTTTGCAGGGGCGGGAGCAGGCTGTTCCAGAGTTTTGGTGCTAAAAAATAAAAAGTCGATTGTCTCGTAGACTCATAGTAACATAGTAAATGACGGCAGATAAAGACCTGTATGGTTCATCCAGTCTGCCCAAGAAGATAAACTTATTTTACATGGTTTGTGATACTTTATATGTATACCCGAGTTTGATTTGTCCTTGCCTTTCTCAGGGCACAGTCCATAGAAGTCTGTCCAGCACTCTTCTTGTACTAAGTTCTGAAGCTAACGTCGAAGCCCCTCACAATTTACACTCCAGCCCATCCCTATCTATTCAGTGACGATCAGGGTGTAGACCGTAGAAGTCTGCTCAGCTCCCATTTTGTTTCCCAATTACCGGCGTCGCCACCCAATCTCTGCTAAGATTCCGCGGAACCATTCCTTCTAAACAGGATTCCTTTGTGTTTATCCCATGCATGTTTGAATTTCATTACCGTTTTCATCTCCACCACCTCCCGTGGGAGGCATTCCACATATCCACCACCATCTCCGTGAAAAAATACTTCCTGACATTAGTCCTGAGTCTGCCCCCCCTTCAACCTCAATTCATATCCTCTAGTTCTACCGTCTTCCCGCCTCCGAAAAAGGTTCATTTGCGGATTAATACCTTTCAAATAGTGGGCTTGTTTTGGGCCTGGTAGTACAAGGCAGTTGGAATCAAGGGCAGTGGCGTTCCTAGGGGGGCTGACACCCGGGGCTGATCGCCGATGCGCCCCGCCCCCCCCCCGTGTGCAGCGCCCCCCCCGGATGCAGCGCGACACCCCCCCGGTGAAAGGACACCCCCCCCACAAAAGAACACCCCCCCCCGGGTGCACACTGCTGGGGGGGGGGGTGCCGCGCACGCCTGTCCTTCCTTCGTTCCATGCTCCCTCTGCCCCGGAACAGGAAGTAACCTGTTCCGGGGCAGAGGGTGCATGGAACGAAGGAAGGACAGGCGCGCGTGCGGCACCCCCCCCAGCAGCGTGCACCCGGGGCGGACCGCCCCCACCGCCCCCCCCTAGGAACGCTACTGATCAAGGGTTTTCAAGCTCCTAGGACCATGACTTCCAAGTCGCTCAGTGAAGGACTTCCTCACTAAATAGAACCCAGGGATGTGCACTCATTTGTCCGGTTTTTGTTGACTGTTGGCGCTTTTGTCAATGTAAGAGTGTTTTCGTACTCATGTGCTGGAAGATCCTTGGTCCACCTCTACTTTGCCTTTTTTTCTGGCTTCCACTAATTTGAAGTGACGTTAGTATCTGTCAATAGCTATGTCGAATCATGTCATTTTCTGATTCTAAAGGAATGATAGAGAAAGCACTGACATTATTTCTATTGCCAACAGTGCACTATTCTTACTTGGGGGGCTGTTCTATGGAAGGGTGTTAAGCTATAACGCATGCTTAGTGTGGAACAGTGGCGTAGCTATGTGGGGCCGGGGAGGCCTGGGCTCCCGTAGATTTGGCCCTGGACCATCCTGCCGATGACCCTCTCGACCCCCTCTCCTGCCGCCAACCCTCCCCCGTTGTCGCCGTGGGCTACGTTTGCTGGCGGGGGACCCCAATCCCCTCCAGCCGAGGAGGTCCTACGCTTTAGTAAAAGGGCTCCTTTGTGTGTTAAAATTGAAAAGCAATGAAACAAACATTAAAAAGTGCATAAGTCAAAAGGGGGCGTGGCCATGGGAGGGGAATGGGCGGGTCACGAGCATTCCCAAAATTTGGGCGTAGTGTTATAGAATTGGGTCATTTACAGGCCCAACTGCCATTGGTTGCATGCCTTTGATAGAATAGTGCTTAGAATGGATTCTTCCCGGCACCTAACTTTCGGCACCATTTACTGAATCTGGTCCCATGAAGCCTTCGGTTGTAGCTACCCAGACCTTTCCCCTCTATTTCACTCCCCATCCCATCTAGCTCAGCCATCGCAGTGCAGTGACAGTTCTTGGCCACCACATCCTGCTGTGCAAGCACCCAAGTCTGGCCACCAACTATGACAGTGTATGATGACTCTTCCTGTCCCTCAGGGGCTGTGAAAGCTGATTCTACAGCTCTAGGTCGAAACCTCAAACACTGGAACCCCCTGTTATTTTCTTTTCTATCTCTTCTTGTTTTTAAAAAAATATTTTTGCTTACAGACAAAAGAATGCATTGCATCACCTTCCTCAGAATGACAGAAATATAGAGAGTCATGGCTTCCCTCAGACATAGACACAAGAGCAACCAGTCATAGTTTCACCCAATTACAGCCTCCCTCACCTATTTATTTAGATTTTGTTCACGCCTTTTTTACTAGTAGCTCAAGGTGAGTCACATTCAGGTACTCTGGATATTTCTCTGTCCAAGGAGAACTCACAATCTAAGTTTGTACTTGAGGCAATGGAGAGTTAAGTGATTTGCCCAAGGTCACAAGGAGCAGCAGTGGGATTTGAACCAACCACCTCTGGATTGCAAGACCAGGCCACTCCTCCACACCTAGACACAAGAAGTAGAGTTATGGCCTTCCTCGTGAATGCATACATACACTTTGCTGCATCCTTGCTTGCTATGGGGTCCTTTTACAAAGGCGCACTGAAAAGTGGCTTGCAATAGTGTAGGCGCGGGTTTTGGACACGCGCAGAATCATTTTTCAGCGTGCCTGTAAAACAGGCCTCTTCCCCCCCCCCCCCCCGAAAATGGACATGTGGCAAAAAAGCAAAATTGCCACGCGTCCATTTTGGGTTTCTGACCTTACCGCCAGCCATAGACCTAGCGGTAAAGAATTTGGGCAGCAAGGACCTACACGCGTCAGATGCCACTTGGCGCGCGTCCGCTGTGCCACATCCGAAAATAAAAATTAGTTTTCAGACGCGTGTAGCGGATGCGCGCCGAAAATGAAATTACCGCAAGAGCCATGCAGTAGTTGGGCGATAAGTCCATTTTGGCGTGCGCTGGGTGCGCGTAGGTGCCTATGCTGCTTAGTAAAAGGGGCCCTAGGGCTCTTAACCAAGCAGGCTGATCTAGTTCTGATTTGACCCAGCGCATACATTGAAAATCAGTGGGAAGGTCTAATCTACAAATTTGTGCATGCAATGGGGGAAGTCCTGGACTGGACCAACCTGTTTAGTGTTCTGAGGTGCAATGGCACCTACCTAAACCTACACTACCCAAATTGCAAAGAACTGAAATACAAAAGAACTTACGCAGCCGGCTTCTCCTACCTAAGCGCACAACTATGGAATGGGCTCCCAAAAGCTGTGAAAACAATCCACGACCACTTGAACTTAAGGAAATCACTAAAGGCCTACCCCAACGACCCCACGTAACCCTCTTCACCTACCAACACAGCATGACTGTGATCGAACAGGACAACACACAATCTTCATCCATTCCGACCCTCCACTTATACCTCATATGATCACTGTACAACTTTGTATTTGTTATCCACCGACTGGGCAAATGCCTTTGACGGTACTATGTAAGCCACATTGAGCCTGCAAATAGGTGGGAACAAGTGGGGTACAAATGCAATAAATAAATAAATAAATGGCAACCCAATCAATCACAGAAACACTAGCAAAAGCAATCACTTCTTTACTCATACAGATACAAGCACATTAGCAGAGCCAGTTACAGCCTCTGCTCACATAGACACACTCAGTGGCAGCTTCCCTCAGAGGGACCCAAGTTAGGTGAGTCACACACTCTCCCTCACAGACACCAACTCAGGCAGTCACAGCCCTTTTTTCACAGGGAAGCGGAGCTTATGTGGTTTCATGATCTGGTCCTCAGAGTGCCTTCACCCACCAGCTGCAGGGTTACAGAAAGCGGGGAAGGTGGAAGTTACAGCCACCCCCGCCTCAGCAAAATAATGCTGAACATAGCATTTCCTAAACGTATCTGTACACACTGAGAGGCTGATTCACTAAATGTGACTAATATTATACACATCAAACTGTTTTAGCCTGCCTGATCAATGAAATATCATCCCATTTACTAAAGCCTTCCCATGCATGTAAGGTGTCCACTTACAGATTAGCAAGCAGACAGCAAGCTGTCATGTCTAGACGCGTGCTAAGGAGAACAATTGAATGAAAATGATTGTATAATAAGCTTGCCCAACTTATCACAATATTCACTAAGCCATGGGTTATTAGCGACTGCAATCTATTGCCCAAAATTTGAGGTTTAATTTAGGCCAAAATCTACATGTGCATTACTTAAACACGCATTCAGTTTGCTTATGTACCTTAAAAGATCTGATGCACACTAAATCTACGTAATGCATATTGACTTACCAATTAACATATTCTGCTCGATATAGAAAACGATTTAACCGGCCAGAAAAGGCCGCTGACTGACTAAATGGCTTGTTCAGGCCTGTTCACTAATTTTCAGCGGCACTTAACTGTCTATCAGTGTTGAAAATTAGTGGTTTAGTGCTTAAGTGAAAGCTGGCTGCTTTGGGGGCGGGGGACCCCAACCCCCGCCAGCCGAGGTCCTCTTCTTCCCGCGCAAGGCTTTGTTCTGTTTCTGAGTCTGACGCCCTGCACGTACGTGCAGGGCCTCAGACTCAGAAACAGAACGAAGCCTTGCGCGGGAAGAAGAGGACCTCAGCTGCCGGGGGTTGGGGTCCCCCGCCAGCAAAGGTAGGCCACAGCGACAGCGGGGGAGGGTTGGCGGCGGGAGGGGGGTCGAGAGGGTCGTCGGCAGGGGGGTCCAGGACCAAATCTACGGGGACCCAGGCCCCCGTGGCCCCACATAGCTACACCACTGGCGCCTACACTTAGCATGCACGCTAACCATGTAGGTGCCTATAGGGATATTATAGGCACGTACACGGTTAACATGCATTAAAAACTTTAATGCACCTATAACGCTGCTTAGTAAACATGTATTAGCCAGTGTCACATAAATCAGATATTAAATTTTGAAATCCGGATGTGGCCCGGCATTGAATATTCGGGAATAACACTGGCAGCGGTCAGCAAAATGCTCACTGCTGCCGGCTGAATATTGACCCCATTGTCTTTTTGCATGTGTGTTTTTTTTTAATTTTTTTTTTTTTTTGCATCTTCAAATCCTTGCTCAAAGCCCACCTCTTCAATGTCGCTTACATAAGTACATAAGTACATAAGTAGTGCCATACTGGGAAAGACCAAAGGTCCATCTAGCCCAGCATCCTGTCACCGACAGTGGCCAATCCAGGTCAAGGGCACCTGGCACGCTCCTCAAACGTAAAAACATTCCAGACAAGTTATACCTAAAAATGCGGAATTTTTCCAAGTCCATTTAATAGCGGTCTATGGACTTGTCCTTTAGGAATCTATCTAACCCCTTTTTAAACTCCGTCAAGCTAACCGCCCGTACCACGTTCTCCGGCAACGAATTCCAGAGTCTAATTACACGTTGGGTGAAGAAAAATTTTCTCCGATTCGTTTTAAATTTACCACACTGTAGCTTCAACTCATGCCCTCTAGTCCTAGTATTTTTGGATAGCGTGAACAGTCGCTTCACATCCACCCGATCCATTCCACTCATTATTTTATACACTTCTATCATATCTCCCCTCAGCCGTCGCTTTCGGCACCTAACCATTGTACCTCTACCCAAGTAACCTAGACTGCCCCGATTTCTGATTGACTACACTTTTTGTCCTTTTGATTGTAAGCTCCTTTGAGCAGGGACTGTCCTTCTTTGTTATTTGTACAGCGCTGCGTAACCCTGGTAGCGCTCTAGAAATGTTAAATAGTAGTAGTAGTAGTAGTTATAAAATGTTTGTGAAGATGAATGCGTGAAATGAACTGAAAAACAAATTTCAGAAAATCAGGGGAAACAAAAAACCCCTAAATGAACTGAAAGTGAACCAAAAGCTTTTGACCTGTAGACATCACTAAGAGGCAGTTTAGTGAGAAATTTGGTTGCTGTTGCATACAGAGAGAAAGGCATGAATAATAAAGAGTAGAGAAAGAGATGATGATGATGAGAGAGACAACAGTGGAAAGTAAGCGAGAGGTCAGCTGTGCCCCGAGAATTTGGGAGTTAGCCTGAGCACAGGTACCGCATACAGTTTAAGCTTCTCCTTTTAACCTACAAATGTACTCGATCTCGAGCCCCTCCCTACCTCTCTACCCTCATCTCCCCTTACATTCCTACCCGTAACCTCCGCTCTCAAGATAAATCCCTCCTGTCGGTATCCTTCTCCACCACCGCCAACTCCAGGCTCCGCCCTTTCTGCCTCGCTTCACCCCATGCCTGGAACAAACTCCCTGAGCCCATAAGCCAGGCCCCCTCCCTGCCCATCTTCAAAGCCTTGCTAAAAGCCCACCTCTTCAATGTCGCCTTCGGCACCTAACCACCTTACCTCTATTCTGGAAATCTGGCCTGCCCCTACTTGACATTTCGCCCATTAGATTGTAAGCTCCTTGGAGCAGGGACTGTCCTTTTCTTAATCTGTACAGCGCTGCGTAACCCTTGTAGCGCTCTAGAAATGTTAAGTAGTAGTAGTAGTAGTAGTAGTAGTAGCACCCAACCCAAAGCCAAGGGAATACTTGAGATAATTGAAAAAAATTGACTAACTGTGTGAGGAGTTAGAAATGGAAGTATGTTGGATCCAACATGGCTGCTGAATGGATGTGAGAGAATAAGCTCTCTACTGAAGGAATGGAACTGACCTGATCCAAACCTGGTTGTTTCAGCTTGAGGAAGAAGAGGACGGTTAAATCCAATACTGTGCCCTCGATGACTGGTCAGCATTCTCTTCATGGCCAGACTATTCTAGAAGCTTTTGGGCTTGCTCCTGGTCTGTACTATAAAATTTGACTCCTTCCTCTAGCTTTGCCAGAGGTAATAGAAGCTGGAACACCACCAAAATTCGCCCTTTCCTTTCTGAGTATGCAACCAGAACCCTCATCCACACTCTTATCACCTCCCGCTTAGACTACTGCAACTTGCTTCTCACAGGTCTCCCACTGAGCCATCTCTCTCCTCTTCAATCTGTTCAAAATTCTGCTGCACGACTAATATTCCGCCAGTGTCGTTATGCTCATATTAGCCCTCTCCTCAAGTCACTTCACTGGCTTCCTATCCGTTTCCACATTCAGTTCAAACTCCTCTTATTGACTTATAAGTGCATTCACTCTGCAGCTCCTCAGTACCTCTCCACTCTCATCTCTCCCTACACTCCTCCCCGGGAACTCCGCTCACTGGGCAAATCTCTCTTATCTGCACCCTTGTCCTCCACCGCTAACTCCAGACTCCGTTCCTTCTATCTTGCTGTCAGGCCTATTCCACGATCAGTGAGCCCCTGTGCCAAACGCGTCTGGCAGCCAGACAGTTCTGATCTTACCTGGAGAATCAGGACAGGAACCTCCCCAGGAAAGAGGGACTGGAACCCAGGAGGGACAGCAGACAGATGGCCAGAGCCCAGTACCAGGTCAAAACAGAACTTCAAGGCAGACGGCAGGCAACAGCAAAGTCCAGGTCCAATCCAAGGTTCAGTGCAGGCGGCAGGCGAAAGCAAAGTCCAGGTCCAATCCAAGGTTCAGGGCAAGCGGCAGGCAAAAGCAAAGTCCAGGTCCAATCCAAGGTTCAGGGCAAGCGGCAGGCAAAAGCAAAGTCCAGGTCCAATCCAAGGTTCAGGGCAAGCGGCAGGCAAAAGCAAAGTCCAGGTCCAATCCAAGGTTCAGGGCAAGCGGCAGGCAAAAGCAAAGTCCAGGTCCAATCCAAGGTTCAGTGCAGGCGGCAGGCGAAAGCAAAGTCCAGGTCCAATCCAAGGTTCAGGGCAAGCGGCAGGCAAAAGCAAAGTCCAGGTCCAATCCAAGGTTCAGGGCAAGCGGCAGGCAAAAGCAAAGTCCAGGTCCAATCCAAGGTTCAGGGCAAGCGGCAGGCAAAAGCAAAGTCCAGGTCCAATCCAAGGTTCAGGGCAAGCGGCAGGCAAAAGCAAAGTCCAGGTCCAATCCAAGGTTCAAAGCAGGTAATCCACAAAACACAGAACTCAGGAACCACACAAGCAGAAGCCGAAGCAAAGAGTTCTGCCAGCCTCTGTCCTTAAGTAGCCCCCTCCATCAGGAAGACAATTCTCAGCTGTCCGGGGGGTGGAGCCTGCAACCCGCTCCAGGGCTCTGGATAGGCTGGTCACCGGGAGAGGGCGGAGTCCCGCCGCGACCAGCCAATCCAGGCCCAGAAGGGGCGTTCTCCCTGCTCCCGGGCCCCGCGCCCGGAAGAGACTCTCCAGTTTGTGAGCGCCGGCCATTATGGCAGCGCCGGCGCTCTCCAGCCGCCACCGCGCAATAGCGGCGAACCGGCGCCGTCCAGGAGGCCAGCACGATTCCCTGAACACGCCGCCCGTAGCCAGCGATACCCCGCTCTCTCCTGCTCGCGGAGCGAGGCATCACTGCGGGCAGGGCGGCACAGGTAAGGGGCGTGACAGTACCCCCCCCCGTAAGCCCCCCTCCTCCGTCTAGGCCCTGGTTTTTTAGGGTAACGAGAGTGGAAATCGTGCAACAAGTCAGGGGCCAGGATGTTACCAACTGGCTCCCAAGAGTTATCCTCAGGACCAAAGTTCTTCCATGAGATCAAATAAAATAATCGTCCTCTCTGGAATCTAGAATCAAGAATTTCTTTTACCTCAAACTCAGGATCAGGGTCCGCGTCTGGAACCAGAATCTTCTTTGGTGCAGGATGCCAGCGGGAAGTCCGAAAAGGTTTAAGCAGAGATACATGGAAAGCATTGTGAATGCGCAGGTTCCCCGGTAAGTGAAGACGATAAACCACCGTCCCCACTCTAGACTTCACAGAAAAAGGCCCGATGAAGCGAGGAGCAAATTTAAGGGAAGGAAGTCGAAGTTTGAGGTACTTGGTGCTGAGCCATACTCGCTGTCCTGGCTGGAATACGGGAGCGGCACCTCGATGTCGGTCAGCAAACTGCTTATATCGTGCGGCCGCCCTCCCCAACTGCTGACGAACCGTCCTCCAAGTGGCATGAATGGTGGTAAGAGTAGACCGGATCAGTGGAGAGGCTTCAGTCAAAGGAATCGGAGGTGGCAGACGAGGGTGACGTCCGAAAACGGTAAAGAAGGGTGATGTCCGAGAAGCAGAATGGAAGCTATTGTTGTAGGCAAATTCAGCCCAGGGCAGGAGATCAGTCCAATTATCTTGACGATCATTTGTAAAGGCCCGGAGAAATGCTTTAAGGGTCTGGTTAGTGCGTTCTGCCATGCCGTTGGTCTGGGGATGGTAAGCTGAAGAGAAATGCGTGGTAACTCCACGCATAAGGATCTCCAAAATCTAGAGGTGAATTGAGAACCTCTATCACTGATGATGCGGTGCGGTAGTCCATGTAATCGAAAAATGTGCTGGATAAAATGGGAGGCAAGAGCCGCCGCAGATGGCAGGGACCGCATGGGTACGAAGTGCGCCATGCGGGAAAACCGATCCACCACCACCCAGATGATAGTGTTGCCCTTGGAGCAAGGAAGATCCGTTATAAAGTCCATCGAGACCTCCTGCCAAGGTAACTGGGGTACCGGCAATGGTTGAAGAAGCCCCCAGGGCTTGCCTGGCAAAGACTTGGTACGGGCACAAGTAGGACATGTAGAGACAAACTGCCGAATCTCCTGAGCCATGTGCGGCCACCAAAAATAGCGGGAAATAAGATGAAAAGTCTTACGGAACCCAAAATGTCCCGAAAAAGCAGCAGAATGACCCCACTGGAGAACCTTGCGACGAGACCGGACAGGAACAGGAAAGGTAGGCGGATGCCCCCACCATAGGGGAAAGGCAAGCAGGATTGAGCATAGGATAGAGCTCCTCAGGTTCCTCTGGTACATCAAAAGCTCGGGAAAGAGCATCCGCCTGTATATTCTTCTCCGCGGGACGGAACACCAAGTGAAAGGTAAAACGCGCAAAAAACAGGGACCATCGGGCCTGCCGGGGATTCAAGCGTTTGGCATCTTGTAAATAAAGTAGGTTTTTATGATCCGTAATGACCGTAATGGGGTGAGCCGCCCCCTCCAGCAGGTATCGCCATTCCTGAAAGGCGAGCTTCAGAGCCAGCAGCTCTCTGTCACCGATGGTATAATTACGCTCTGCTGGAGAAAACTTCTTAGAAAAAAAAAAACAAGGATGTCTCTTACCAGAGGAAGCAGTCTGGGACAGTACGGCCCCCACCCCCAAAGCAGAGGCATCCACTTCCACAACGAAAGGTTTAGTGACATCCGGACTTCGGAGCACAGGTGCAGACAAGAAAGCCTCCTTTAAGGTAGAAAAGGCGTCCAGAGCAGCTTGAGACCAGTGCCGAACATCCGCACCCCTCCGAGTAAGGGCTGTTAAAGGAGCTGTGAGGAGAGAATAATGGGGAATGAATTGTCTGTAGTAGTTAGCAAATCCAAGGAACCGCTGCAGAGCCCGGAGACCTTGGGGAAGAGGCCAGTCCCGGATAGCCTGTAGTTTAGCAGGATCCATTTGTAATCCAACAGCAGAGATAATATGTCCCAAAAAAGGAATAGTGGATTGATGGAATGCACATTTCTCCAATTTGGCAAACAGTCGGTGATCCCGGAGCCGTTGAAGTACCGTGCGCACATGCCTGGGATGATCCTGAGGAGAAGTGGAGAAGATCAGAATATCGTCCAAGTAAACAATGACTGAAGAATACAGGAGATCCTGGAAAATGAAGTTGATGAAATCTTGAAACACAGCCGGAGCGTTACAAAGACCAAAAGGCATGACACGGTACTCAAAGTGGCCTTCATGAGTATTAAACGCAGTCTTCCACTCGTCCCCCTGGCGGATCCGGATCAAATTGTAGGCCCCTCGGAGATCCAACTTAGTAAAAATGACCGCCCCCTGGAGTCGATCAAAAAGCTCCGGAATGAGCGGAAGAGGATAACGGTTCTTGACCGTGATGTTGTTAAGCCCTCGATAGTCAATGCAGGGTCGCAAGGACCCATCCTTTTTGGAGACAAAAAAAAAATCTGCCCCGGCAGGAGAAGAAGAAGGTCGAATGAACCCTTTACGAAGATTCTCCCGAACATAGTCCCGCATAGCTGCAGATTCATCCCGGGACAAGGCATATAATCTTCCTCTAGGAGGCATCGTGCCCGGCAACAATTCAATGGGGCAATCAAAAGGGCGATGGGGTGGGAGGGAATCCGCCTCCCGGGCATCAAAGACATCCGAAAACTCATCATATTCCTTCGGCAGACAGGCCTCACAGGGATGGAGGATTCCAGGCAGAGCTAGCACCTTAGTAGGAGGGGGGTGCACTGGTGTCAGACAGGTCTCAAAACAACGAGTACTCCATTGACTGATCTCTCCTGAAGGCCAGTCTATGCAGGGCGCATGCAGCCGCAGCCAGGGCATACCTAAAATTACAGGATGAATGGCTTGAGGTAAAATAAGAAACTGTATTTCCTCATGATGAAGGAGGCCCACCTGCATCCGAAGCGGAAGGGTGAGATGAGTAATCGGCTGGGGAAGAGTAGAGCCATGAATAGAAGTCACCTGCAGAGCTGGTTTACAGGGAACCACCGGCCTTCCTAGCCCCTGAAGTAGGCTAGCATCAATGAAGTTGCCCCCTGCTCCTGAATCCAGTAAAGCTAGGGTGTTTATTCTAAAGTCTTGCCACAGTAATATAATCGGTACAGTCATCAAATTGTCCGGAAGGGCTCCTGAGTGACCCAAAACCACCCCTTCCACAAGGCTAGGGTCTAAGCATTTCCCGGCTTGTTGGGACATCCCTTCACAAAATGACCAGGTTTCCCACAATACATGCATAATTTATTACTCCTCCGGTGGGCCCGCTCAACAGCTGATAGTCGGTATCTGCCAATCACCATAGGCTCCTCCGCTCCCTCCGCAGCTGGACCCGCAGCCCCCTGAGGGGAGACCGTACGGTGTCATTGAGGAGAGGTCCTTCGGGACGGACGAGAGGCACCCTGTTCTCGTGCCCGTTCCTGGAAGCGGACATCAATCCGGATACATAGGGCGATTAAGGCGCCCAGAGTACTTGGAATCTCACGCCCGGCTAATTCGTCCTTAATACGCCCACTCAAGCCTTGCCAGAAAATGGCCGTAAGGGCCTCTTGATTCCATTTAAGTTCCGCAGCCAGGGTGCGGAATTGAATAGCATAGGCTCCAACCGAGCTGTTCCCTTGCTGAATCCGTAGAAGCTCACTAGCAGCAGAAGAGGGACGCCCTGGGACATCAAATACCATGCGGAACCTACGTAGGAATTCTCCTAGTTCTGAGAGGAGAGGATCCTGTTGTTCCCAGAGTGGTGAAGCCCAGGCCAAGGCAGGACCGGAGAGTAACGAAATGATGTAGGTAATCTTTAATTTGTCCGTAGGGAAGGAGGCAGGTTGCATGTCAAAGAGCATTTGACATTGATTCAGGAATCCGCGGCATGCGGAGGGTGTGCCGTCAAATCGGGGAGGTTCGGGCAAACGAAAAGCAGGATGGGATGGAGACGTCCTATTTGCTCCAGACGACGACCCTCGCTGTGCTGACATCTGAGAGCACACATCCTGTAGTACCCCAGACAATCTGTTAAGCTGAGCCTGCTGTTGTTGAAGGGCTTGGGCCAAGTCGGTCAGATCAGGCTTATCTGGCGAGCTCATGGCTTCGGCTTTCTGTCAGGCCTATTCCACGATCAGTGAGCCCCTGTGCCAAACGCGTCTGGCAGCCAGACAGTTCTGATCTTACCTGGAGAATCAGGACAGGAACCTCCCCAGGAAAGAGGGACTGGAACCCAGGAGGGACAGCAGACAGATGGCCAGAGCCCAGTACCAGGTCAAAACAGAACTTCAAGGCAGACGGCAGGCAACAGCAAAGTCCAGGTCCAATCCAAGGTTCAGTGCAGGCGGCAGGCGAAAGCAAAGTCCAGGTCCAATCCAAGGTTCAGGGCAAGCGGCAGGCAAAAGCAAAGTCCAGGTCCAATCCAAGGTTCAGGGCAAGCGGCAGGCAAAAGCAAAGTCCAGGTCCAATCCAAGGTTCAGGGCAAGCGGCAGGCAAAAGCAAAGTCCAGGTCCAATCCAAGGTTCAGGGCAAGCGGCAGGCAAAAGCAAAGTCCAGGTCCAATCCAAGGTTCAGTGCAGGCGGCAGGCGAAAGCAAAGTCCAGGTCCAATCCAAGGTTCAGGGCAAGCGGCAGGCAAAAGCAAAGTCCAGGTCCAATCCAAGGTTCAGGGCAAGCGGCAGGCAAAAGCAAAGTCCAGGTCCAATCCAAGGTTCAGGGCAAGCGGCAGGCAAAAGCAAAGTCCAGGTCCAATCCAAGGTTCAGGGCAAGCGGCAGGCAAAAGCAAAGTCCAGGTCCAATCCAAGGTTCAAAGCAGGTAATCCACAAAACACAGAACTCAGGAACCACACAAGCAGAAGCCGAAGCAAAGAGTTCTGCCAGCCTCTGTCCTTAAGTAGCCCCCTCCATCAGGAAGACAATCCTCAGCTGTCCGGGGGGTGGAGCCTGCAACCCGCTCCAGGGCTCTGGATAGGCTGGTCACCGGGAGAGGGCGGAGTCCCGCCGCGACCAGCCAATCCAGGCCCAGAAGGGGCGTTCTCCCTGCTCCCGGGCCCCGCGCCCGGAAGAGACTCTCCAGTTTGTGAGCGCCGGCCATTATGGCAGCGCCGGCGCTCTCCAGCCGCCACCGCGCAATAGCGGCGAACCGGCGCCGTCCAGGAGGCCAGCACGATTCCCTGAACACGCCGCCCGTAGCCAGCGATACCCCGCTCTCTCCTGCTCGCGGAGCGAGGCATCACTGCGGGCAGGGCGGCACAGGTAAGGGGCGTGACACTTGCTGCACCATATGCCTGGAATAAACTTCCTGAGCCGGTACGCCAAGCCTCATCTCTGGCCATCTTCAAATCCAGGCTAAAAACCGACCTCTTCGATGCTGCTTTTAACACCTAAACCTTCAACTGTCCCCTATCCCTGATATGTTCTGTCTGTCCTAACCCTTATCCCTTACTTGTCCTGTCTGTCTGTCATAATTAGATTGTAAGCTCTATTGAGCAGGGACTGTCTCTCCATGTTCAAGTGTGAAGCGCTGCATACGTCCGATAGTACTATAGAAATGATAAGTAGTAGTAGTAGTAGTAGTAGGAACAGGTTCAGACCTTGGAACTGGTGCCTGATTTGGAGAGGGTTCCCTCAACAATTTCCACCACACAAATGATGGCTGTTGGAAGAACGGGGGTGGAGTTGGAAACAGCTAAAAGGCTCCATTTAACACAAGACTATCTCTACTACAGGAAGCAGATGAAAGCTTGGCTCTTCAACCAGGCCTTTAATGGAAGAAGTAACTAATGTGTTAGTCTCACTCACACACACAATGAGTGACTCGGGCTGCACGTACTGCAGCGGGACATGTTTATCCACTCCTACCCTAGCTGAGATAATATTTAACCATCTCTGACCTCATCTGCAACTTTCTTTAAATTAGTCACCTTACTTTCTAACTCTTCTTAATCTCTTATCTATCTATATGTTCCAACTGTGCTTCACCCTTCACTATCAATTAAAATGTTCTATTACGTATTGTGTTGACATTGTAAGTAGTATACTATGACATACTTTGTATTGTTATTTGAATATTTTTACTGCTGTAATTGTCTGTTGCTTATGTTTGATCTATTCTTACTGTACACCGCCTTGAGTAAATTCCTTCAAAAAGGCGGTAAATAAATCTGAATAAATAACTAAATAAAAAATAGAAAATATTGTTTAGCGCTGGGGTCGTGTTTGGGGGTAGAGAGTTGGAGTGCCCAATGCTAATCGGTTAGCGCAGCTGTATTGGTGTATGCTAACCGTTTAGCGTGTGGTTAGCAGGGGTGTAGCCAGACCTTGCAGTGGGAGGGGGCCAGAGGTGGGAGGGCACATTTTAGGCTTCCGCCCCGCCACCTCACGCCCCCCCACCGCCTCACCACTCTCCCCCACCACACCCCACAGCAGCAAATACCTTTGTTGGCGGGGGTCCCCAATCCCTGCCAGCCAAAGCTTTCTTCAGCACTGGTCTCGGGGGCTGCCGCATCCGCTGCCCTTCTCTTTCTTCCTGCGGATGTCCTGTGCACGCTCCTTTAAGAAACGTGCAGGATGTCAGGAGGAAGACAGGGCAAGGAATGCGGCGCACCGGAGACCGGCGCTGAAGAAGGCTTCAGCTGGCGGGGGTTGCGGACCCCCACCAGCAAAACCAGGGGCACGTAGAAATTTTTTTGGGGGGGCCCTAGTTTGGACACCTAAAAAGAATGAATGTACAGAGTATATGAAGCTATGAACTGCATATGGTGCAGAAGCTATGAACTGGAAACCAGAAGGGAAAAGAGGCCTAGCAAGGCCAAGACAGACGTGGTATGAAACAGTTGAAAAGAACCTCACTGAGCTGGATATCAATTGGTCAGAAGAGTTGGTGAAACCCAAGATTGGCAATTATGGAAGATGCATTTGTCTGTCTTAAGAGCAGGCTGGCTCAAGAAAACATAATAATAATAATCTTCATCATAATAACAGCATGCTGTAATACATATGGATATTGTTGTGCACTGTGTTGTGTTTAAACACCATTTACTTTGCCAAGGGTGACAAAGACTTTAAGTAGGGGAGGAGTGTAACACCCTTCTCGTTTTCACTCTGTGCATTCTTCCCAAGTTTTTCATGGCTGTGATGAAGATACAGCCAGAACCTCATGGAAACGCAGCTTTGGTTCACCTGTAACATAGTAACATAGTAACATAGTAGATGACGGCAGAAAAAGACCTGCACGGTCCATCCAGTCTGCCCAACAAGATAAACTCATATGTGCTACTTTTTGTGTATACCTTACCTTGATTTGTATCTGTCTTTTTCAGGGCACAGACCGTATAAGTCTGCCCAGCACTATCCCCGCCTCCTAACCACCAGTCCCGCCTCCCGCCACTGGCTCTGGCACAGACCGTATAAGTCTGCCCATCATCACTTGCGTGGCTTCTTTTTATTCTGTCATTGCTGCATGGAATTGCACTGTGCCCTGGACCGCATGACTTTAAGGGCCAGATGCACTAAACCTAACGAGCCCACAACTTGTGTTTTAAACTGGTTCCAGCCAGTTTAAAATACAAGTAGTTTACCGGGGGGGAGGGGGGGCATGCACTAAGGGCATTTTCCCTGCCACGGTAGCAGGCAACGAAAACGGAATGCAAATTATTCAAAAGCTATTATAATGAGCTGCACTACCGTTGCAGCCCATTATAATGAGATGCACTACCGTTTGTCCGATTCCCTTACAGTAGGAACCCTAACGGGAGGTCTGCACCTCTCGTTAGGGCTCCTGTGAGGGAATCGGAAAGGAAAAGGGCCCCCCAAAAAAGGTAAAAAAGAAAAAAAAAACAGGAGCGCATGTGAGGGGCGTCCTTTATGGAAGTACTCTCCCTGCGCTTGTGAGAGACATCTTTTTTTTTCACCATTTTTCGCTCTGCCATTTT
This sequence comes from Microcaecilia unicolor, assembly GCF_901765095.1. Lineage (NCBI taxonomy): Eukaryota > Metazoa > Chordata > Amphibia > Gymnophiona > Siphonopidae > Microcaecilia > Microcaecilia unicolor. Next base: position 26,156,015 of record NC_044033.1, on the reverse strand, counting down.
TTCCCCCTTCTATTTTGTCTTCGCCGCACCACTTACCCCTCCACAGCAAAATGTTTCTATTTTCCTGGCTGCCGGAGAATCAGGACGTCCCTTTCGATTATGCACCTCTTCCTGGTCTCTTCAGCCAATCAGAGTGCGTTTCGCTGACAACAGCCAGCTAAATCCGCTTTGATTGGCTGAAGAGACCAGGAAGAGGTACATAATCGAAAGGGACATCCTGATTCTCCGACTGGCAACCGAGGAAAATAGTGAATGCAACTGAGCTACAACGAGTAGCTCATTTGCATTCCCTATCGTTGATGCATTCCCGTTCCCTACCGATTCGCTATGGAATCGGTAGGGAACGGGAATTACCGACGACTTTAGTGCATCTGGCTCTAAGAGTCAATTGGCATGAAGAAGGGGACTTGACCAAATGAGAAGTTGGCTAGGTTGATGGTCTTTCAGATCTGCCACAACTGAAAGAGGGAGAGAGAGAGAAGGTGAAGTAGAAGGTGTCATCTGACTCTAAAGGGTTGATATTGAAAGGGGCTCATTTTCAAAAGAGAAAAACGTCCAAAAAGTGGAATAAATCTTCATTTTGGCTGTTTTTTTCTCACAACAAATGTCCAAATTGGTATTTTCAAAACCAATTTTTAGATGTTTTTCTATTAAGTCCATCAGGAGTATGTTCAAATCACAAGGGGGCATGTTGGGGTGTGTTAAGGGTGGGATCCTAACTCCTAACACTTGGATGTTTTTCAGCCATAATGGAAGAAAACAAAACCATCTAGGACTAAAACAAAAACATTTTGATGTAGACCTATTTTTATAATGAATAAGGCACAGAAAGGTGCCCTAAATGACCAGATAACCACTGGAGGGAATCAGGGATGAACTCCCTCCCCTTAGTCTCCCACTAGTCATTGACCCCCTCCCACCCCCAAAAAATGTGATTAAAAACATGAGTGGCCTAGTGGTTAGAGCACCAATTTTGCAATCCAGAGGTGACTGGTTCAAATCCCACTGCTGCTCCTTGTGATCTAGGGCAAGTCACCTAATCCTACATTACCTCAGGTACAAACTTAGATTGTGAGCCCTCCTGGGACACAGAAATATCCAGAGTACCTGAATGTAACTTACTTTCAGCTACTACTGAAAAAGGTGTGAGCAAAATCTAAATAAATAATTAAAAATTTGAGATTCTACATGGAATCTTGCTACTATTTGAGATTCTGTTGCTACTATTTGAGATTCTACATGGAATGTTGCTATTGCACTAGCAACATTCCATGTAGAAGCCTGCCCTTGCAGATCAGCAACACGGCCGCGCAGGCTTCTGTTTCTGTGAGTCTGACGTCCTGCACATACCGTATGTGCAGGACGCAGTGGCGTAGCCAAGGGTGGGCTTGGGTGGGCCCAGGCCCACCCACTTTGGGTTCAGGCCCACCCAGTAGCAGCATACCTATGATGTGGCTGGCAGGGATCCCCAAGCCCCACCAGCCGAAAACTCCCAACTTGTAAGTAGCAGATCTTCACCTGCAGTGGGCAGTGACATACATACTGCTCGCACCGGCCCCACAGCCTTCCCTCTGATGTATTTCTGCCTAGGTGGAAACAGGAAGTTGCATCAGAGGGAAGGGTGTGGGGCCAACATGAGCAGTGTGTATTAGTTGCTGCTCGCTGCTGGTGAAGATCTGCAATTTAAAAGGTATACGGGAGAGAGGGGATGTTTGAGAGACCATATGGCATGCAGGCGAGAGAAGGAGAGACCAAATCACCTGTGGGACGAGGCGAGGTTCTTCTGCCCGCCCATCTTGGGCCCAGGCCCACCCAAAATTGGGTGTCTGGCTACGCCCCTGGCAGGACGTCAGACTCACAGAAACAGAAGCCTGTGCGGCTGCATTGCTGATCTGCAAGGGCAGGCTTCTACATGGAATGTTGCTACTGTTTGAGATTCTAGATGGAATGTTGAGATTCTGTTGCTACTATTTGAGATTGTTCACAGCATGTTGCTAGTGGAGGAGTGGCCTAGTGGTTAGAGCACCAGTCTTGCAATCCAGAGGTGGCTGGTTCAAATCCCACTGCTGCTCCTTGTGATCTTGGGCAAGTCACTTAACCCTCCATTGCCTCAGGTACAAACTTAGATTATGAACCCTCCTGGGACAGAGAAATATCCAGAGTACCTGAATGTAACTTACTTTCAGCTACTACTGAAAAAGGTGTGAGCAAAATCTAAATAAACAAATAAGGGAGGAATGTTGAGATGTGCACCTAGGTGCATTTATTTGAAGTCCACTGCAGTGTCCCCTAGGGTGCCCCATTGCTGTCCTGCGATGTCTGTGTGGCCAGTCCACTATGAATGCTGGTGCCTCCTACATCCCAAGGGCTTGATTTTATACATTACAAAACCAGGAACACTACATGGCTTCACTGCCACGGAGTCAGCTTCAGAATGTTGGAGGTGCGAATTATTAGATATATATATTGCTAGTTGTTTATGTTTTACCTCTGATGCAGTCTATTTGGCGTTATTTTATCAACGGTAAGAGCGGCATTGTTTTGCGCGCTGTTCTCTGAGCATTGGGAGGGAATAGGAAATGACCTCATTAACATCCGTTTGACTACATTAGCATGATATTTGCGCTAATCTCAGGCACGGTCGTTGTTTCCGGTGCTAAAGCCTCTGAGCATTCTGTGATCCAGTGGTTTAGCTAGACCTTGGTGGGAGGGGGGCCCAGAGCCCAAAGTGTGTGTGTGGGGGCACATTTTAGCCCACCTCCCCCGGCCACCGCCCCTCTCCCGCTGCTTCCGGTCCCCCCCCCACCGCTGCCGTTTCCGACCCCCCCCCGCTGCCGCCACTTCTGACCCCTCCCGCCGCCAGGTACCTTTGCTGGTGGGGGTCCCCAACCTCCACCAGCTGAAGTGTTTATCTGTGCCGCACTGATCTCGCACTTGCTTCCTCTCCTGTTTTCAGCGTGCTGTGCACTGCACGCTCGTTTTAATGAAACTGAGTATGCGTGCTTCAGCTGGCGGGGGTTGGGGTCGGCGACCCCCGCCAGCCCATCCAGGGGCCCCAGAGCCAATTTGGCAGGACCCAGGCCCGGGTGCCCCCATAGCTAAGCCACTGCTGTGATCACTAATGTGGGCGCTAGTCTGGCGCTAACAGCCTCTAGCATAGTGGCGTAGCCACAGGTAGGCCTGGGTGGGCCCACTTAGGGCTCAGGCCCATCCAACAGTAGCACATGGTAATGAAAATGCTGCTCTCCACAACACTGGCACCTTCGCATGCTCAGTTTTCAGCGCACGCCTGCTGCAGACTACCAAGTTGGAGACTGGAGAGAAGCATTTTCCCACCAGCTGAGATATTTTTTTTGGTGTAGGAGGTGGGGAGAGAACATTTGGTGCCCACCCACTTCTTGCCTAGGCCCACCCAAAAGCTGCTGTCTGGCTACGCCCCTGTGACTAGCACCTGTGTTTGCTTCTGAGCATCGGGGCATCGAAGAGCTACTGACCAGTAACATCCATTAAGCATGGCCACAGATAGAGAGGCAAGTTGCATACCTACAGTACTAACATCAGCTGTAGACTATTCTCATTGTCTAAAGCTCATCTCCAGGATTTACCATGCATGGTCTTCCTTCGTCTTAGATGATACATGATACGGATCTCCATTCTTATATCTTTATCAAATCCAGCAGAGAGGAGGGACAACAAGGCTTCGACACTGCTCTTTCATTGAGCACACATCAGGTGTTTAGATTATTCCAGTGCAAAGTCCAGTCTCAATGCTGTGATAGCGGCCAAGCTTACAGTGCTTTCGCCCTCACCCTTTCTAGACAGGTTTAAGTTGCGAGTAAGCTGTAATGCATCGTAACAGCCAAACGTGGGGCTGAGCAACCACTGAAAAAGCAGCTGGTGAACCTGAGGATTCAGGGTCTTAAGGTATTGGCATCTTTATGGAGGTTAGTCATGGTAGGAAAGGGAAATGAGACTTGATATACTGCCTTTCTGAGGTTTTTTGCAACTACAGTCAAAGCGGTTTACATACATTCAGGTACTTATTTTGTACCAAGGGCAATGGAGGGTTAAGTGACTTGCCCAGAGTCACAAAGAGCTGCAGTGGGAATTGAACTCAGTTTCCCAGGATCAAAGTCTTCTGCACTAACCACTAGGCTACTCCTCCACTACCAACATTCCATGTAGAAGCCTGCCCTTGCAGATCAGCAATGCGGCCGCGCAGGCTTCTGTTTCTGTGAGTCTGACGTCCTGCACATACTCACAGAAACAGAAGCCTGTGCGGCTGCGTTGCTCATCTATAAGGCAAGGCTTCTACATGGAATGTTGCTAGTGGAATAGCAACATTAACATTCCATATAGAATCTCAAATAGTAGCAACAGAATCTCAATAGTAGCAACATTCCATCTAGAATCTCAAATAGGGAAAGGGAACTGGGACTTGACATACTGCCTTTCTGAGGTTTTTTGCAACTACAAAGTGGTTTACATATATTCAGGTACTTATTTTGTACCAGGGGCAATGGAGGGTTAAGTGACTTGCCCAGAGTCACAAGGAGCTGCAGTGGGAATTGAACTCAGTTCCCCAGGCTCAAAGTCCACTGCACTAGCCACTAGGATACTCCTCCACTCAGTGTGCCTGAGATTAGCGCAAATATCATGCAAACTGCATTCTTTTTTAAGTGCTGCCCTGGGAGGGGTGCAAAAGTTTCCCTTTCCCTTACTTTGTAGCATACCCCAAATTAAAAAGAAATAAATAAAAAAAGAGACATAACTTTCTGCTATTTCTAGCCCTGGAGAGGAAAACAGCAAGTAAGGTAGACGTCAAACGACTTTGGATTAATGAAGCTTTTAACGTGGACTAACATCATATCTCACAATTACCACACCCTTCTCACAAGATGCTGTTTGTTTTATAGTATTTGACTGCTCTTAGATACTCTCCATTGCAGTGGCCAACTATTTACCTAGTCCTTCTTGGTTAACATCATCCCATTTGAGGAGCAGACATTTTTTTGGTGAAACACGGCACGGTAAGAGATGAGGAAAGGAGGATAATCAGAAAGGGTGGGAAAGAAAGGAGACTGACGAACACTTGGACACAGTGGCGTTCCTAGGCTGCCTGACACACGGGGCGTATCGCCGATGCGCCCCCCCCCGGGTGCAGCGCGACCCCCCCGGGTGAAATTACACCCCCGGGTGCATTTTTACCTGCTGGGGGGGAGGGGGGGGGTGCTGCACGCCTGTTGGCTCCGAGTCCGCTCGTTCCCTGCTGCTCCCTCTGCCCCGGAACAGGAAGTAACCTGTTCCGCGCAGAGGGAGCAGCAGGGAGGGAACGAGCGGACTCGGAGCCAACAGGCACGTGGCACCCCCCCCCAGCGGCATGCACCCGGGGTGGACCGCCCCCCCCCCCCGCCCCCCCCCCCTTGGTACGCCACTGCTTGGACAACTTTACCTGGTCATGTTTTTCTTACGACCAAGGCACAAAAAGGTGCCCAAAATGACCTCTCCGTACTCCTTCAGTGGTCACTAACGCCCTCCCACCCTCAAAACTTATCTTTAAGAACATTGATTGCCAGCCTCTATGCCAGCCTCAGATGTCATACTCAGGTCCATCACAGCAGTATGCAGGTCCCTGGAGCAGTTTTAGTGGGTGCAGTGCACTTCAGACAGGCGGACCCAGACCCATCTCCCCCTACCTGTTACATTTGTAGAGGAAACAGCGAGCCCTCCAAAACCCACTGTACCCACATCTAGGTGCCCCCCTTCACCTGTAAGGGCTATATGGTAGTGGTGTACAGTTGTGGGTAGTGGGTTTTGGGGGGGCTCAGCACACAAGGTAAGGGAGCTATGTACCTGGGAGCAATTCCTGAAGTCCACTGCAGTGCCCCCTAGAGTGCCCAGTTGCTGTCCTGGCATGTCAGGGTGACCAGTGCACTAGAAATGCTGGCTCCTTCCATGACCAAATGGCTTGCATTGGTCGTTTCTGAGATGGACGTCCTTGGTTTCGATTATCACCGAAAATCAGAAATGACCAAGTCTAGGGACGATCAAATCTAAGGACGACCAAATTTAAGATTTGGACGTCCCTGATGGTATTTTGAAAACGAAAGATGGACGTCCATGTTGTTTTGAAAATACGGGTTTCCCCGCCCCTACATCGGGACGTTTTGCAAGGACGTCCATATTAAAACATGGGGGACTGTGAGCAAATCTGATGAATGTCAATATTGGGGAAAATCAACTCAGAACTCACAAAAACACAAAACAAATATACGGCACATGACCCCGATGCAGAAGCCTTTGTGTTGACATCATTGTTTTTTTGTTTATCGAAGAGATTGATGACCCCTGGTGCAGGCAAGTGCCGAAACTCAGCTGGGTCGGGTCTGGGTTTATCTTCAATAAAGGTCCATTTCGACTGACCACTGACTGGCCTCCTTCCTTGGACAACCTCTGCTGTTGGTGTCAATTTCACTCTGGGAACCAGTGTCACACGTTAAAGCAAGAAGAATTAGGTAGGTAGCAGTGCTGTTGAATTACCACCTAACTGGCTACCATGCATATGAACTATAAATTCCAAAATGAATCATTTCTCACTAGCATGTAAGCTAAACTTTTAGCACACAGGTCACAAAAATTCTGGCGCTTGTTTTCAGCGATCACATTTTCAACGTATCATTAATTTAGTGATTCGCATGTCAAATGTGATGCTAATATGTACCCTATAAATTTGATTCTCCATGCTAGAAAGGATTAATATGAGGATTATTAAAGCCACCCCTAATTATGTGAAATAGGACTAACACTTGCATTGTATTTCTTGTCGATTATGATGCATACAGTTTTAAAAACAATTATGATGTTTCTCGATCTGTGTGTGGGCATCTAGGTCATGATTAGAACCCTAAGCATCGACGAGCGAATGGAATATTCCATTCTGTTTAGAGGCTCTTATCATGAGTCGAAGCTTGGTCTAATCTCTGAGGTGTAGACACAGATTCAGGCAAGGAATCAGAGTCTCTCTCTCTCTCTCTCGCTCTCTTTCTCTCTCTCTCTCTCATTTTTGTGTTCTTCTGTCTTGTGTTGAGGTACCTCGGTATGAACAGACACAGTTCTCTGCAAATATACTTTTTGTCCACTACAAATACACATTACTACTACTACTACTATTAAACATTTCTATAGCGCTACTAGACTTATGCAGTGCTGTACAAATTAACATGAAAAGACAGTCCCTGCTCAACAGAGCTTACAATCTAAATTGGAAGACGAACACATGAAAGATTTTCTTGTTTAGAACAAGCACTAATTCTGTCCCTTCGCCCGCAGAGAGTTTTGGACACGTCCCGGTGCATTTCAATAGTGAAAAGTGCTCACAGAGTTCCTTGCCCTTAGAAAAATCTCAGAGGAGGAGCTGAGTCTTGTTTTCCTTCCTTCTGTATATATATTTTGTTTGCACTGTCTCATATCTTCCACACACATGTGCCAGTTGATATGGGAAACCGCAACAGACGCACCACACCCAGTGAGCAAAGAAGGTCGTCACATGACCTCTTCTTGTCCAGAACGCTGTAAAAGAAGCCGATAAACTGTATCTCACATTTAACTTGGCCTTGGGATGGTGTTTGTGGAAATTTCAGTAAAGGGGTGACATCAGTTGTTGTCACAGCTGCTGAGTAAGCTTGCAAGACCATGCCTGCTGGAAGTGTGTACGTTTGAGAGAGATTACACAAAGTCAAAATAAAGACGGGGCCTGTAGCTGGGTTCGATGCCACATTTGTTAGCACATTATTATAGCAGCGTGGACGGACGCTACACACCAGTCGTTCCAGCTAATTAATTTGAGAAACTTCTTCCACTGGCTTTGGAGCTGCTCAGTTTCATTCTGAGTTAAGCCCACACTTGGGGGAATACCAAGTGTTAAAGAATGTGGGACCAAATCCAGCTGCCTGATCTTCAGAGCTAAAATAGGCAGTGTAAAACCCCCTAGTCTGGGTTAGACTCTGTCATCTCCAAAGAATCATTCCAGCTACCCTACTACAAACTTTACGTACTTACTAAATGTACAAGAACAGACCTAAACTAAGATATATTTTTAACAGGCAGCAATATTTGTGCCAAGCAAAGGTTTGAAATGATTAGGAGTCAGAATAAAAATGTGTTTTCTTTGAGATCAGAGCATAATTGTGAAACCTCTTCTGATACTCTGTTTAACAGTTGCACGCATAAGAAATTGCTTGTTTTTTTTTTCATCTGGCAAAGGCAACAGAAAAATGATATACTGTGCCCGTGACATAAACCTAGTCGGCTGAAGATTTTCAAGCGCAATCAATTAAAGATATTTCTGTCGGATGACAGTATCTCTGAGTCAGGCAGTACCTAGTGCTCGACACTCAAATAATCTATTGAATTCTTAACATTCCATTTGGAGATGAGAGACTTGGATTTCAGTTTTAGATTTACGTGAGTAACATAGTAGGTGACGGCAGAAAAAGACCTGTACGGTCCATCCAGTCTGCCCAACAAGATAAACTCATATGTGCTACTTTATATGTATACCTGACCTTGATTTGTATCTGCCATTTTCAGGGCACAGACCGTAGAAGTCTGCCCAGCACTAGCCCCACCTCCCAACCACTAGCCCCGCCTCCCACCACCGGCTCTGCCACCCAATCTCGGCTAAGTGTCTGAGGATCCATTCCTTCTGAACAGGATCCCTTTATGTTTATCCCACGCATGTTTGAATTCCGTTACCGTTTTCATCTCCACTACCTCCCTCGGGAGGGCACTCCAAGTATCCAAATGTTTGTTACATTTTCCAGACCTGAGCTCAAGGGCAAGGTACATATTCAGGTGCATGAGTTATTTCCCTGCACAAATCGTACTGGAGGTGAAGGTGATCGCTCAAGGTCACAAAAAGTCGCATTGGGAGAAGTGAGATGTTAACCCACGTTTCGAAGCACACAGCTATTCCTACATTCCGATAGAAGGCAGAGGCGTAGCCAGACAACAGATTTTGGGTGGGCCTAGGCAAGAAGTGGGTGGGCACCAAGTGTTCCCTTCACCCCCCCCCCCTTCACCAAAAAAAACAATATCTCAGTTGGTGAAAAAATGCTCCTTTCCACCTTGGCAGTTTGTAGCAGGCATGCACTGAAAGCTAAGCATGTGCTGGTATTGTGGACAGTAGCATTTTCGTTATCATCAGGGGGAAGTCTTCAGCTGGCGGAGCTTGGGATCCCCACCGGCTACCGCTAAATGTGTGCTAATGTTGGGTGGGCCTACTACTACTGCTACTACCAGTGGCGTAGGAAGGGGGGGTGGGAGGGGCGGTCCGCCCTGGGTGCAAGCGCTCAGGGGGGTGCCGGCCCCGCTGGTTCCCTGCTCCCTCTGTGCCCCGGAACTTCCGGGGCAGAGAGAGCAGGGAACCAGCGGGGCCGACGCAGCTCCGAGTGACGTGCACTCAGGGCGGATCGGCCCTCCCGCAGGTAAGGTTGCGCTCCGGGGGCTGCACCGCAGGGGGGAGGGGTTGCGCCGTGCTGCACCCGGGGGGGGGGGGGGGTGCGCAGCGGCGACCCGCCCCGGGTGCCATTAGCCCTCGCTACGGCACTGACTACTACTACTACTTAACATTTCTACAGCGATACTAGGGTTACGCAGCGCTGTACAGATTAATAAAAGGACAGACCCTGCTCCAAGGAGCTTACAATCTAATGGGTGAAATGTCAAGTAGGGGCAGTCAAGATTTCCTGAATAGAGATGTAGTGGTTAGGTGCCGAAGGCGACATTGAAGAGGTGGGCTTTGAGCAAGGCTTTGAAGATGGGCAGGGTGGGGGCCTGGCGTATGGGCTCAGGCCTGGGTGGGCCTGAGCCCTAAGTGGCTGGGCCCCGGCCCACCCAGGCCCACCTATGGCTATGCCACTGATAGGTCAGAAGACTACCAATCTATGTATCTACAACCGTATCTACATACAGAAGATCACTAAATAAAAGGACACTTATTTGTTAAATTAAGTTACTCTAGCGCGCCACCTCGTTAGCATGCGCTAACAATGTATTGTGTGTTATTTTATCACAGATCCCTAATAAAGAGCATTGACAAGATTAGCGTGCAGTAATGTAATGTGCATTAGTAACTCTATCTGTTAATGGCTACATGTATAAGGTCAGCATCCAGTCTGCTTGGAAATTATATGCAACAAAGAAAGCCCGACCTCACCACGAGTGTACGGTGTTCTCTTTCTGGGACCAACTCCTGAAATCATGGTGTGCTTAGCTGTTATAGGACAAGTTATACATCCCAAAGAGATTTTTTTTTTCTAAGATTATAGATTATTCATCATGACAAAGGGGGCAGTTCCTTCCTAAACAAGAGGATTATTAATAGTCTACAAGCATCATTCTATCTTCATGAACATCTCAGAGTCTGCAAGTGGAATCCTAAGAACTCAATAGACTACAAGACTGCTGAGCTCTAGGTGGTGCCTGACTGAGATACTGTGTTAATTCCCAGGCAGAAATATTGTTAACTCTTTAATCTTCAGCTAACTAGATTCACATCATGGGCATGGCAAACCATTTTTTTCTATTCCCTTGTTACTTTTATACAGGCATAACACAAAATGCTTTACGATTGTGCTCAAATCTTTTATCTTTATTAAAATATTATCGCATAGTACCATCAATATAATTCCTCAATGCAGTTCACATGCACAATGAAACAAAAAAATAAAACCTAGCAAACTGTGCATCCCATAACCTGTTACCTCAGGTGTTCAGAATAATTGAACTATTACATTATGGAGGAGTGGCCTAGTGGTTAGAGCACCAGTCTTGACATACAGAAGTACCTGGTACAAATCCCACTGCTGCTCCTTGTGATCTTGGGCAAGTCACTTAACCCTCCATTGCCTCAGGTACAAACTTAGATTGTGAGCCCTCCTGGGACAGAGAAATATCCAGAGTACCTGAATGTAACTCACCTTGAGCTACTACTGAAAAAGCTGTGAGCAAAATCTAAATAAATGAATAAAGATTCTAGAATTCTAAAGAATAACAAGATTCCATGCAGAATTTCAAAGTGTAGCAACATTCCATGTAGAACCCCAAAGAGTAACAGGACTCTTTGGGGTGGAGGAGTGGCCTAGTGGTTAGAACACCAGTCTTGCAATCCACAGGTGGCCAGGGGTTCAAATCCCACTGCTGCTCCTTGTGATCTTGGGCAAGTCACTTAACCCTCCATTGCTTCAGGTACAAACTTAGACTGTGAGCCCTGCAGGGACAGGGAAATACCCAATGTGCCCTTGAGCTACTGCTGAAAATGGTGTGAGCAAAATCAAAAATAAATAGGTCTTACCATGCCAATTTTGGAGTGAGATTTAAATAGCTGAGACCTTTAACAAACAATCTTTTATAAGATGTTTCTGTCACCAGTTTTCAGCTCTTGTGTGGGGAAAATATTCCCGTTAAGTAGCTCAAGTTGTGGCAAACATATAACGGGGATACGATTTAATATACCACCTTTCTGTGGTTACAATCAAAACGGTTTACATATCATGTACATTGTACCTGGAGCAATGGAGAGCCAAGTGACTTGCCAGAGTCACAAGGAGCTGCAGTGGGAATGGAACCCAATTACTGTGGTTCTCAGGCCATTGCACTAGCCATTAGGCTACTCTACTCAAAATTTGTAAAAGGCAGTGGCGTTCCTAGGGGGACTGACACCCGGGGCGGATCGCCAATGTGCCCCGCCCCCCCGGGTGCAGCGCCCCCCCGGAACAGCGCGATGCCCCCTGGTGAACCCCCCCCCACGGGTGCATGGCGCTGGGGGGGGGGTGCCGCGCGCCTGCCGGCTCTTTGTTTTCATGCTCCCTCTGCCTCGGAACAGGAAGAAACCTGTTCCAGGACAAAGGGAGCATGAAAACGAAGAGCCGACAGGCGCGCGGCACCCCCCCCCCAGCGGCGTGCACCCATGGTGGACCGCCCCCACCGTCCCCCCCCTTGGTACGCCACTGGTAAAAGGTAGCTGGAATGATTCTTCTACTAAGATTGTTCTTAGGCATATCCACTTCTAGCACTAATGTTTCTGAAATTAAACTTATGTTGGCTGCACGTAGCAGAGGACTGCTTGTTGCACAAATTCCAGAAGATTCTGCTTTGTATTTCTCCACGAGAAATACGTTGTACTTATAAACAAGACTTTACTATAATTATAATTTCTGTACAGCTATATGTTTGGGCTGTCAATAAATGTACAAAATAATTGCAAAAGTTTTACCAGCACCCAGCCAATATATACATTTAACAACAAGTTGTTAGAGGCGGGGCTGGATCGGTTTTCATATCTCTCTCAGAGCTGCTTCATGTCAATACTCGACTCTGAGTCAGCATACCCATATCACTTTACTAACGCGACGGCAGAGTCAAATTCTGTTCTTTTCCTTTCGAGTGGCAGAGTGAAGGGAGAGGGGTGGGGAAAAATAGAATAATTTTCATTATTTGTCAGCAAGAACATACTAGCACAAGTAATAAAATTGACTCACTAGACTCATTCCTTAAGATCAAGCTTGGAGAACATAGGGTCAGACCTTTATGCTATAATACAAGACGCATGGGCTCTGTTTGTAAATCCTCCTGAAGTATCTTTGCCTCACTGACTCCCCATTTCCTAGGTTAGGGCCCCTTTTACTAAGCCGCATAGGGGCTTACGCATGCCCAACGCACGCCAGATTGGAGTTGCCGCCCGGTTACCAGGTGGCCCTTGCGGTAATTTCAATTTTGGCACGCGTCCGCCATGCGTGTCTGAAAAAATTTTTTCTTTATTTTCTGGCGCACGTAGCGGACATGAGCCAAGCGGCGTCTGACGCGCGTAGGTCCTTACCGCCCGAATTCTTTACCGCTAGGTCTATGGCTGGCGGTAAGGTCTCAGACCTAAAATTTTGATTTTGCCGCACGTCTATTTTCGGGGGGAAAAAAAGGTCTTGCTTTACAGGTGCGCTGAAAAATGATTCTGCGTGCGCCCAAAACCCACGCCTACACTACCACAGACCATTTTTCAGCACGCCTTTGTAAAAGGACCCCTTAGTATACTTTCTTTAAAAGCTGCATTTTGCTCCACCAGTACTGCCTGTTGTCATACATTTGTCCACCTGTATGTATGTCTGTCTGTCCAGCCAGTGGCGTAGGAAGGGGGGGGGCGGTGGGGCGGTCCGCCCTGGGTGCACGCGCTAGGGGGGGTGTCGGCTCGCTGGTTCCCTGCTCTTTCTGCCCCAGAACAGGGAAGCAGCAGAGCCGACGCAGCTCCCAGTGACATGCACTGGGGGCAGATCGGCCCTCCCGCCTGCCCCCCGCTGAAAGGTAGGGTGCGTTTCGGGGGGGGCGCTCCGGAGGGGGGGCGCCGTGCCCTGCACCCGGGGGGGGGTGCACAGTGGCGACCCGCCCCGGGTGTCAGGCACCCTCGCTACGGCACTGTGTCCAGCCATCCCTATGCTACTGAAGGGGTAGTGTTATTCAGGTTGCCAGAAGAAAAGAGGCCCTGTGCAGTTATGCAGAAAAGGTCACTGCTGACAAAAGAGAGACCTGCGAAGTGTTGTGGGAATGCTTTCAGTGCAGTGGTGTAGCCACAGGTGGGCTCAGGCCCACCCAACAGTAGCACATGTTTAGCGGTAGCTGGTGGAGCTCCCAAGTTCTGTCAGCTGAAGACTTTCCCTTGATAGTAACAAAATTCTACTCTCCACAATACTGGCACCCGCGCATGCTCAGTTTTCAGCGCATGCCTGCTGCAGACTGCCGAGGTGGAAAGAAGCATTTTCCTGCCAGCTGAGATTTTTTTGGTGGTGGGGGGGGGGGGGGGGGGGGGGGAGAGAGAAAACATTTGGTGTCCACCCACTTCTTACCTAGGCCCACCCAAAATCTGTTGTCTGGCTATGCCCCTGCCTCAGTGCCAGTAGGGTTCCAACCCCGTCCAACAGAAGAGTGACCTGCAGCTAACCTAGGAAAGGCACTGGTACCAGTAGGGTTCCAGCTCTCATCAGCAGAAGAGAGATGTATAAGGCGGGGGGGGGGGGGGGGGGGGAGAGGGAAGAGAAGGGGAAAGGAGGGAAGAAGGTGGGAGGAAAAAGAACAGAAGGGAGGGAATAAAGGAAAGAGGAAAAGAAGAGAGGAGGGCGAGAGTAGACTGTAGATCAGGGGATTGGGGAGAAGGAATACAAGGGAGAAGGTAGGTGTGGATCAGTGGTGTGCTGGAGCGGGCTCTCATGGGCTCGCGAGAGCCGTTTGTTTTTAAGAATTTTGGGAGCCGGTTGTTAAAGTAGGCCTCCCCATGGCTATTCTAACAACTGACTCCCAAAATGTAGGCTTGGGCCCCCTCCTGAATTCTCTTTTACTTTGCTGGCAGTGATGCTGGCCCCACCAGCCAAGTAAATAGACTGCTGCTGCTCCCTGCTCCTTGTTTCTGACTCTGAGCATCAGGCTGGGACTTTTCATGCAAGCACAAGAAGGTTCCATCATGCTGCTCAGAGCCAGAAACAAGCAGCAGAGAATGGTGGCAGTCCATTTATAGGCTGGTAGGGCTCGGCAAAGGTATGCCTAGCATGCCCGCAGAAGGGAGGGGAGAGAGAGGCATGTATTCCCCCCTTCCCCCAAATTTCAGGGCCAGCTATGTCCGGAGAGAGAGCCCGTTGTTAAACTTTTACCAGCACACCCCTGGTGTGGATAGAAAGAAAGGACGGAAGGGGAAGATAGAGAGAAGAGGGAAGGGGGAGGGGAGTGAAATGTAACCCCAGGTTCACATCTGGCTCAGCTCCTCACCTCGGGTTTCTCACTCCACTTGGGACTGGGGTGACACAAATGAAATAGCTTCCACATACGCTCTGCCCCCACTGGCTGGATCACTTGAACTGGGCGTAGGCCAAGGTCAGAATAACACCAGTAGGACGAAGGTACTCCTTTTCTGGGCACTGTTCCGTTACCTCTCACTCCACAGATTAGTCAGCAGTCTCAGTATTAAACTTCCATTTGCTTTACTAACAGTAACTTTTAAAAAACACAGTTCTTAAACAACTCAACTTGGTCTGTACATATCATGGTCTTCAGATGGTCAGCACGATGCAAAACGTGATCTCCAATGCCATCAATGTGTCATGTAGACTACTGCAATGGAATTTATGTGGGATGCAAAGAACAAACCTTAAAGAAACTTTTTTTTTTGTTACATTTGTACCCCGCGCTTTCCCACTCATAGCAGGTTCAATGCAGCTTACATATTATATACAGGTACTTATTTGTACCTGGGGCAATGGAGGGTTAAGTGACTTGCCCAGAGTCACAAGGAGCTGCCTGTGCCTGCAGTGAGAATCAAACCCAGTTCCCCAGGACCAAAGTCCACCACACTAACCACTAGGCCACTCCTCCACTTCAGACAGCTCAAAATATGGCAGCAAGACTCATCTTTGGAAAAACACGATTTGAAAGCGCAAAACCCCTCCGTGAAAAACTACACTGGCTCCCAATCAAAGAACGCATTGCCTTCAAAATCTGCACCATGGTTCACAAAATTATCTACGGTGAAGTACCAGATACATGACAGACTTGATCGACCTACCAACTAGAAACACAACAAAATCAGCATGAACGTACCTAAATCTCCACTACCCAAGCTGCGAGGGACTCAAATACAAATCAACTTACGCATCCAGTTTTTCCTACATCAGCGCACAACTGTGGAACGCACTACCAAAAGACTTGAAAACTACTCACGACCACTTCCACTTCAGAAAAACACTTAAAACCCACCTGTTTAAAAAGGCATACCCTACCGACCCAACATAAATGCCTGATCTCTGCGACACAACAGTAAAGTTCGTAATGGTCATTACGCAACTCTCCCGTTGTACGATTCCTTTATGTGGTCCTACCACATGAACCTTATCCTACCACAACATCACCTTGTATTTGTTTACTTTGGAGTCTGCAAACAGCTCTCCGACACTATGTAAACCACATTGAGCCTACAAATAGGTGGGAAAATCTGGGATACAAATGTAACAAATAAATAAATATCAGGGCACACAAAAATCACAGTTCAGTTCTATCTCAGAAAATCTTCTCTGTTTGCAACCAGAACAATGTACTTAGCAATCTCCTCTTGATTAAACTCTCAGGTCCCAAAGATCAGAAGTAACTGTGGGCACTAGAGGCCATTAGTGCCAGACTAGAATCTGCATTTGCTAGTGCTGGATGCTCAGAGGGCTGCATCATGGGAATTAATGAGGACAGCAAAGGCTAGCACAACCAGCATTTAAGTTGGATTAAAATTAGTTAATTAAATATGCACATGTGAGGGATAGTAAGGACCATTTGGTACAAGTATTTTTTAACCTGATTGATGATAAGATGAGTGTTGAGTTGCATTGTTTCCTCCCAAGTTGGTTTGAATTTCACACCAAGATATTTAATTTTGGAATGACACCATTTCAGACCAAAGGGTGGTATTGTAGCAGAGGTACAGTATATATTCGGAGGCGTAACTTCCATTTTGTCCCAGTTTTTAGCAATGATAATAAAGAAGGAATAGACTTTTCAGGTTTTGATAGACATAACATCAACAAGAAAGGCAGTAACTTTAACAACTGTGTTCTGTAAAGGTATACCAGTGATTTTTGGGTGCTGTCTGGTTTTTAGCAAGCGTGGTTCTAGGGCCATGTTAAAAAGGAGAGGCGATAAGGGGCACCCCTGACGGGTTCCTCTAGTTAAATGAAATAAGGATGTTAAATGACCCTCTATCTATAACCTGGCCCCAGGATTTTAATAAAGAAGTTTCACCATTTCAATATATGTATTTCCCAGGTTAAACCATTGAAGAATGGTGAACAAATATTTCCACTCGACAAAGTCAAATGCTTTTTCAGCATCAAGTAACATAACACACATGGGCTCAGTACTATGTGAAGCCTTCTGTAGAATACGACAAAAAACTCTAATATCAACTGAGGTCATTCTAACTTTTATAAAGCCACTTTGGGTAGGATGAATAAGTCGTTACAAGATTTTGGCTAGTCTATCAGCGTTGAGAAAATCTTGCAGTCATAATTAATGAAAGAATTAGGTCTATAATTTTTTTTAATTAATAAGGGGGTCTGTGGTTTGGGGAAAGACTGTGAAGATCGCTTCAGTGAATCTACCTTCACTTTTTTTGTTTTTATGAACTGAGTTATATAAAGATAACAGTTTAGGTATAAGCAAAGCTTGAAATGTATTACAGAATGAGATTCCAAAACCATCTCCACCCGGAGACTTATTTGGTTTGAGGTTTTTAATAACATTTTGGATTTTTGTATAAGTTACCTTAACCATTTAAGTCTTGGATGTGATTTTGTGCTAGTTGTGCTGGTTGTATATCACTTAAAAGTTAAGTAATTTGAATATCAGAGGGTAGAACATTACAAGTACATTGTTCATAGAATTCTTTAAATTTATTTTATTTTATTTATTAGGATTTATTTACCACATTCTTGAAGGAATTTACTCAAGGTGGTGTACAGCAAGAATAATCCAAACATAAGCAATAGACATTAACAGAAGTAAAAATATTCAAACAACGATACAAAGTATGTCGTGGAGGGGCATAATTGAACAAAAACGTCTATCTCCATGGGCGTTTATCTCCGAGAAAAAAAAGGTAAAAGAGCTCCCAGGTGCACAGCACCCTTCCCTTGGGTGTTGAGCCCCCCAAATCCCCCTCAAAACCCACCGCCCACAAGTCTACACCATTACTATAGCCCTAAGGGGTGAAGGGGGGCACCTACATGTGGGTACAGTGGGTTTGGGGGGCGGTTTGGAGGGCTCCCATTTACCAGCACAAGTGTAACAGGTGGGGGGGGGATGGGCCTGGGTCCACCTGCCTGAAGTCCACTGCACCCCCTAATAACTGCTCCAGTGACCTGCATACTGCTGCCAGGGAGGTGGGTATGACATTTGAGGGTGAAAATAAACAGTTGTGGAACGGCATATTTTGTGGTGGGAGGGGGTTTGTGACCACTGGAGGAGTCAGGGGAGGTCATCCCCGACTCCCTCCAGTGGTCATCTGGTCATTTAGGGCACTTTTTGGGGCCCTATTCGTGGAAAAACAGGGTCCAGGAAAAGTGCCCTAAATTCTCGCTAAAAACGCATATTTTTCTTCCATTATCGGCGAAAGGCGCCCATCTCTGATCGCCCGATAACCACGCCCCAGTTCCGCCTTCACCACGCCTTTGACACGCCCCCATCAACTTTGTCCGCATCCGCGACGGAGTGCAGTCGAAAACGTCCAAATTCGGCTTTCGATTATACCGCTTTATTCGTTTTTGTGAGATAAACGTCTATCTCCCGATTTGGGTCGCAATATAGGCGTTTTTCTTTTTCAATTATAAGCTGGATAGTATACTACTTACAATGTCAATATAATACGTAATAGAACATTTTAATTGATAGTGAAGGGTAAAGCAAAGATGGAACATATAGATAGATAAGAGAGTAAGAGGAGTTAGAAAGTAAGGTGATTGATTTGAAGAAAGTTGCACCTGAGGTCAGAGAGAGGGTTAAATATTATCTCAGCTAGGGTAGGAGTGGATAAACATGTCCCGCTGCAGTATGTGCAGGCCGAGCCAATCCTTGTGTGAGTGAGACTAACAAGTTAGTTACTTTCTTCCGTTAAAGGCTTGGTTGAAGAGCCAAGCTTTCACCTGCTTCCTGAAGTAGAGATAGTCTTGTGTTAAGCGGAGCCTTTCAAAGAGTGCATTCTAGAGTGTGGGGGCTACTCCGGAGAAGGCTTGCTTGCGGGTATCACATTGTGTAATGCATGGGCATAGTTTGGGGGGGGGGCGGCGAAGGGGGCATCCCCCCCCCCCAAAAGTGGTACTCTTACCTTGCAGTAAACAGCTGTGCTGCATCATCAGGATTAATTCAGGAAGTATATGCATGCGCTGCAGCATCGGAGGATGGCTTGCAGAGGATCGGGTCGCATTTCTTTTGCTTTGGTTGCTACTTTCAGCTGCTTCCCGGCTCCTCCTCCCCCCCGTATCAGAAAAAGCACATGCACCCATATGAGTGAGAGACCAAAGTAGTTCACCACAGTCTACCTCCCACCCTTAAGTGACATCATGTGGAAGAGTGACCATGATTGGTCCTCTTAACTGCTACATTTCACGCCACTGCCAGCACACAGATAAATAGTGTGCCATGAGCAGGTACCATTTGTGGGTTAAAGTGAGATGAGTAGAGTGAGGACTAGCGAGACAGACAAGCGGTGGTGACTTTCTTTTTTTTTTTGTTGAAGCAAATAAATAAATAAAATTAAAAGGATCCATCCATCCCTAGCATCGTCCGTCAGAGAAAGTAAGCTTGTGATCTATCTTCTCTAAACTTGCTTGGCACCCACTGACCCCCGGCCCCTCCTTCCTCTCCTCCTTCAGCTCCAAACAAAGCCTCACCAGACCTGGACCCACTGATTGATGCTGCCTTGCCTTAATAATGTCTTTTGGAGAGGGTGTGATTAGTGGTAATCCTTGAGAGGACCTTAGCGTCCTTGGTGGTGTGTAGACGATCATCCTATTCTTCAGGTACTCAGGGCCATTTCCTTTAAGGGCCTTGAAGATCAGACATAGAGTTTTAAATTTAGCCCTGTATTGTACTGGTAGCCAATGAAGTTTTTGCAAAAATGGTGTGATGTGGTCACGTCGCTTGCAACCTTCTATGAGTCTTGCTGCTGCATTCTGAATCAACTGGAGCTGGTGCAGGCCCTTTGTAGTCAGACCATTGTAAAGTGCATTGCAGTAATCCAGTCTTGATGTTATCATGACATGCACAACTGGGATAAGATTTACCTTCTCGATGTAAGGAGAGAGGTAGCCTAGCTGTCGCAAATAGTAGAAGCAGCTCTTGAAGGTTGCTTGGATTTGGGGAATCGGAGTAAGTGTTGAATCTAACTGTATTCCAAGGTCCTGACTTGTGATTTGAGGGGGAGCTCGTACTACCAAAACGGGATTTTGATATCAGTTATGTAGCCACTTGTGTTAGGTACCCAGAAAAGTTCGGTTTTACTTGGGTTCAGGCAAAGTTTGTTGTGTTTAGCCCATTCTTGAATTGATGTTAGACAGGTAATCATCAGTTTATTCAAGGCTGTAGGTAAGTCAGGTTCAATGGGTATGAGTAGCTGCACATCATCCGCGTAGATGTAGAACTGAGAATCGGCTCAGCACTTGCGGATTCCTGGCTTCAGTCGGCCTCAGTTACGCAGGGACAAATTCTTCTTTGGTGTTCAACCTAAGCTTTTCAGTTGGTTCTTTATTATTAGAAACTACATATCTAACGACGCATGACGCAGGTGCTGTGTGCCGAAACAGAGCCTGTGTTGGGTTCATGCTGCAGGAGATTGATGTACTAGTTGGATCTTTGCTGGTGAATGAAAGGGTTTGTCCCAATTTTGGAGGGTTTTAGTGCTTTTCTTTGTTTTTTTTGTTTTCTTTTGCAGTTAGGCTCCTAAGGTGCTCACTTATAGAATATTGCATAAGTGCAGTTAGGTCCCTCACTTGTGGCTTACTATATAGAATTAGGGTGTAAGTGACTCTCCCAAGGTCATAAGGAGTCACTTCACTGGTACTCAGCCTACTTCTCTAACCTTTAGGCTACTCCTCCACTCTTGGCAGCAAGTGATAACTTTTTAAAGCTTTTACATCAGATTCTGTATAGGTCATCCAACTTTGGACATGGATCCCTGATCTGCACATAAACTAATTAGTCAATTAGGCACTAACATTCAATAATTGGAGTTAACAAGCACTTGATTGGCAGTAATTAGGAGTTATGACCAGATCTGCCCTACACCCTATTCTATAACATGTGCGTCTAAATTTCATAGTGCGCATCTCCAAAGGTGATGTGGCCATGGGAGAGGCATGGGTGGGTCAGGGGCATTTCCGGAATTTAGGCGCAACATTATAGAATAGCTGGATTTGTGCACCCAAACTTCAATCCAAAACTCTGCTGTGTGACTCATTTTCCGCCAGAGTCGCAATGCTCACATTAGCCCTCTCCTCAAGTCACTTCACTGGCTCCCTATCCGTTTCCGCATTCAATTCAAACTTCTCTTACTGACCTATAAGTGCATTCACTCTACCGCTCCCCAGTAACTCTCCACTCTTGTCTCTCCCTACGCCCCCCCCCCTCGGGTACTCAGTTCTGTGGATAAATCTCTCTTGTCTGTCCCCTTCTCCTCTACTGCTAATTCCAGACTCCGTTCCTTTTATCTCGCTGCACCTCACGCCTGGAATAAACTTCCCGAGCTTGTACATCTAGCCCCATCTTTGGCTGTTTTCAAATCCAGGCTAAAAGCCCACCTCTTCAACGCTGCTTTTGACTCCTAACCACTACTCACTTGCCCTGTACCCTTTTATCCCCGCCTCTTTAATTCCCTTACCTCTTAGTTGTTCTGTCTGTTTGCCTGTCCTATTTAGATTGTGAGCTCTTTGAGCAGGGACTGTCTTTTCATGTATGGTGTACAGCGCTGCGTATGCCTTGTAGCGCTATAGAAGTGAAAAGTAGTAGTAGTAGTAGTAATGTAAGAACGCGGCCGCACAGGCTTCTGTTTCTGTGAGTCTGATGTCCTGCACGTATGTGCAGGACGTCAGACTCACAGAAACAGAAGCCTGCGCGGCTGCGTTGCTGATCTGCAAGGGCAGGCTTCTAGATGGAATGTTGCTAGTGGAGGATTAGCCTAGTAGTTAGTGCAGTGGAACATGGAATGTTGCTATTACTTGAGATTCTACATGGAGTTCATTATTAGGTCACTTTAATCACATTATTATTATTGTATGTTATACCTTGTCCTTAATCTCATTTGCCTGATATGAATTATTTATTTATTTACTCCTTATTTTTCTGTTATTTACTATGTCCCTTAATTGTATTACTAATCTGAATTTCTCATCCCGTTAATGGCGATTGCCATTGCGGCATAATGTAAGCCACATTGAGCCTGCAAATAGGTGGGAAAATGTGGGCTATAAATGCAGCAAATAAATAAATAAATAAATTTATTGAATGAACCCCTTTGAGGCCAAGCTGAGCCTTTTTTTCAGATGCCCCTGAAGAAGGAAACAATGTGGTCAAGACGGCTCATGTGATACAACATCTTTTTCCTGGTTCTTTAAAAAGTGTCACAACGTACTAAGAATCTAGTTTTCTCAATAACCAACATGACTCTTACAACTGCAATACATAGTTTATTGTGAAGAATGTTTAATCTGATTCCAAGCAGATAAACGTAACATTTAAGTCATATTTGATATCTCCGTGTTATCGCATTTTTAGCTCTAGGGCCTCAAACGTGGTGAAACAATTCTGTTGCCGATACAGATTCACATCTAGAATGTGATGTATCTTCTGCTCGATGCACAGCTTTTCCTGACTGCTTGCATAAGACAGCAGTTCCCACAATATGCCGTGGCTTGTAATTCTGAAAACGTTACACGTCATTAACACCGAATATTGCACATTTACAGGACACATTTAACTCAAACACAGAATACATTTCATTTTACGAAGCAGATAAGCATGGTTGTGAAACCTGAATGAATCAGTTCCCACACCCTGTAGTCGTTTTCATTATTATTTTGACCAGCTATGGGGTTCTTTTGCAAAGGCACACTGAAACATGGCTTGCAGTAGCTTAGGCGCGGGTTTTGGGCGTGCGCTGATCCACTTTTCAGCGCGCCTGTAAAAAAGGCCTTTTTTAAAAAAAATATTTTGCTGAAAATGGATGTGCGGCAAAATGAAAATTGCTGTGCGTCCATTTTGGGTCTGAGACCTTGCCGCCAGCCACTGACCTAGCGGTAAAGACTCATGCGGTAACTGGGCAGTAATGACCTATGTGTGTCAAATGCCACTTGGCGTACGTCCATTACGCGCACCCGAAAAGAAAAAGTTTTTCAGATGCACGTATTGGACGCGCGCCAAAAATGAAATTACTGCAAGAGCCACGCGGTAACCGGGCGGTAACTCCATTTTGGCGCAAGTTGGGCGCACGTAGACGCTCATGTGGCTTAGTGAAAGGGCCCCTATATGACTTAGTGGGCTCATGAGTATTGGGAATTAAACCCCTGCTAGAGAGCATATTAGAATTATGCTAACATTGTATTATATCTCTGGTATAAATGTGTATATTTTTAATACTGTTTCACGGTAGTTCTATTATTAGGTTTCAATTTACTGTTTTCAAGTTTACCATAAACTTTTTAGCGTGCGCTAACAATAGAGATACCCATAGGAATATAATGGGTGTCTCTATCGTTAGCGCCTGCTAAAACGTTTGCATGCCTACAGCGCGGCTTAGTAAACAGGGCCCTTACTGTATTTATGTTTATTCTTGGTTATTTTACTATTTTTATGCTGTTAACCAAATTGTAAGTTTTATGTTAAACTGCATCTGCTGAATACCGCCTTGGGTGAATCTCTTCATAAAGGAGGTTAAGAAATCCCAATAAATAGTTTTCCTCAAAAATATTTCCTTAATTATTACTTTGAAAGGATTGAAGCCTGTGAAAACTGGGATTGCTTTAATCAGTGGGATTTGAATTAGAGACTTAAGTATATGTATTGTTAAATAATTTCTGGTTTTTAAAAGAGAGAGAATGTAATCAGATGTATTATTTCTAACTAAAACCTGGATAATAAGTATGTTCCCAATGAAATGAATTGACTCTATGCCGTATTTGCTCTTGAGGAAGCCAACCAGATGATCAATGTGGAATAATGAATTAGATGAGTAATATCTGGGGATAATCAGGTTAATACCATGTTTTCTTTTTTCTGTTTACTGTTTAATTGATCTCCTTGTCTTATCTCACTCTCCCCATTTTTCTTCACTTTGTGGTCTAAGAAAGAGAAAGATTGTATATAATCCATACATCTAGTTGGGATTCTTTTCTTCTTATATTGTATTAACAAGCCGTTGAGCCCGTGTAAACGGGCTAGTTTTGGAATGGGGGGGTCGCCGCTGCTCGCCCCCCCCGGCCCGAGCACTGTCTGTTATTGAACTTACATCGCACCACGCAGACGCAGCAGGCACATCAGGAAAGCTGCCATCGGGACGGGCTTCCTTCTCTGCCTGTGTCCCGCCCTCGTGTGACGTAACGCGGCGAGGGCGGGACACAGGCAGAGAAGGAAGCCCGTATCGACGGCAGCTTTGCTGATGTGCCTGCTGCGTCTGCATGGTGTGATGTAAGTTCAATAAGAAAGACAGTGCTCGGGCCGGGTGGAGGGGCGGCGGTGGCAGCGACTCTGGGTGGGGGGAGCGGTTAGCAGTGACCTCGGGGGGGGGGGGGGGGGGAGGGCGGAGCGGTTGCGAGTACGTCTGCGGCATGCGCAGTAGAGACTTCCCTCTCTGTCCCGCCCCCCTCATCACGTATTGATGCAGGGGCGGGGCAGAGAGGGAAGTCTCTACTGCGCATTTGCGATTGAGTACGGCACTCGCCTTTTATATGTTTGATGTGCAATCATCTCTGTATTACTGTTTGCAAGTGACCCTTGTACAATGAAAAATTATAAATAAATGTTTAAAAAAAAAAAATCCCAATAAATAAATATGCTGGTGATGTTCAGAAAGAACAGTTGTTTGGGGAGGAGGGGAGGGAGGAGGAGGAATGGATTGCCCTTGATTAGAACATGAGAGCACTTGGTGTGCATACCACACATTGACAATGGATAGCAGAACAGAAGGGCATGGCAAAATAAGCACCGGCAGCCTAAACTTGAGGAACAGGCTGTGCTTTAAAGCAGCAGAATCTGGGTTTTGCGCCTTGGAAGCCAAGAGCTCATCGATGACATTAGGGCTCAATATTCAGCTGACAGTGATCAGCGCTTTGCTCAACGCTGCTGGTGTTATTCCCGGAAATTCCAATGCCTGGCTAGGCTCCGGTATTGAATTTATGGGTATATGGAGCCAAGCGCAATATTCAGCAGTTAGGGGTCCTTTTACTAAGCCACGGTAAACAGTAGCCACACATAGAATTCCCCCCCCCCACCCCCCCCCCCAGTGCTGCTGAAAATTCAGAGACTGCCACGGTACTATCCACTTTGTGCCAAGGTGGGCTGTAGGAGGAGTCAGGACGGAGTCAGCAGAAAGGCTGTCCTAACTTAATCTAGTTTGTTATCCGGGGGGGGGGGGGGGGGCACCAGTCTGAATGTCAGCTATCAGCTGGATAACTTCTGGTGGCCATGCAAGTCCTGAATATTCAATGCCAGGGCCCAAAGTACATCCAGCACTGAATATCTGTGTCAGGTTCTGCCCGTGGCGGTTAGTGCCGTGAAAATGACTGGCTGCTAAAGGCTGAATTTGGGCCATATGTGTATCATGGATTTGGCGAATGCCTTCACGGTATTATGTAAGCCACATTGAGCCTGCAAATAGGTGGGAAAATGTGGGATACAAATGTAACAAATAATAATAATATGTAAATAATGGCATTTTAAAGTCAGTATTTACACTTGCATATCATTTACATGTATAAATGCCCCCATTTACATATATTGATGTAGTATAAGGGTTCTATTTTGTGACCATGCAGGCTACTTATCCATTACCTGGCCTTAAAATCAGGGGCAGCCCGTGAGGGATGCGAAAGGATGCAGTCCATGTGCATAACTCATTGAGGGGTCTCATTTTTGTAAGTCAGTAGGTGGCTGAAAAACAGAGCCATGAATGAGAACAAGGCTGGCCCACCTTTTTATTATCTTTCTATAACTTTACTCAGACCTTTTTTCTTCACCTAGAATCTTCTTGTAACACCAATTGTATTTATTTCCTGGAATGGCGATGCCATAACAAGTGCTTGTAAGCCACATTGAGCCTGCATATAGGTGGGAAAATGTGGGGTACAAATGCAATAAATAATAATAATAATTTATTTATTGGGATTTATTAACCACTTTTATGAAGAGATTCACCCAGGTACAGTTTAACATAAAACGTACAATTTTGTTAACAGCATAACAATAGTAAAGTAACCAAGAACAAACATAAATACAATAAATGAGGTAAACTTGAAAACAGTAAATTGAAACCTAATAAAAGAACTACCATGAAATAAAGCACTGGAATTCAAATACCAGAGAAATTATACAATCTCTCTATATAAAAGGCAAAACCAACGCTCTATGAAGCCTCCAGCCGGAAGTGTGAAGGGGGCGAGATATCCGGTTTCCCCATGAGTGTCTGCCCCGCCCTCTCTGTAACACAGTCAGTGAAGGAAAACAGCAGAGCACGAAATCAAATCGCTGGCTCTGTAACAGTGAAGGACTCAGAGGGGGGAGGGGAGAGAGGCCAGAGGGCAGGGACACACACACTCCCACATGCACACAGAAGAAAACATTGCTAGCCCCCGTTTCATTTGCATCAGAAACGGGGCTTTTTTACTATCTCTCTATATAAAAGGCAAAACCAACGCTCTATGAAGCCTCCAGCCGGAAGTGTGAAGGGGGCGAGATATCCGGTTTCCCCATGAGTGTCTGCCCCGCCCTCTCTGTAACACAGTCAGTGAAGGAAAACAGCAGAGCACGAAATCAAATCGCTGGCTCTGTAACAGTGAAGGACTCAGAGGGGGGAGGGGAGAGAGGCCAGAGGGCAGGGACACACACACTCCCACATGCACACAGAAGAAAACATTGCTAGCCCCCGTTTCATTTGCATCAGAAACGGGGCTTTTTTACTATCTCTCTATATAAAAGGCAAAACCAACGCTCTATGAAGCCTCCAGCCGGAAGTGTGAAGGGGGCGAGATATCCGGTTTCCCCATGAGTGTCTGCCCCGCCCTCTCTGTAACACAAACAGTCAGTGAAGGAAAACAGCAAAGCACGAAATCAAATCGCTTGCTCTGTAACAGTGAAGGACTCAGAGGGGGGAGGGGAGAGAGGCCAGAGGGCAGGGACACACACACTCCCACATGCACACAGAAGAAAGCCTTGCTAGCCCCCATTTCATTTGCATCAGAAACCGGGCTTTTTTACTAGTGTTAGTATAATACTAATGATACACCTAATAAGCATGAACTAGGCCCCGAGCTCCCCGTCGCCTGCTCAGCTAAGTTCTGAGGCATTGTCCATCCGGGGAAAACTGGTGGGAACGGCCAACTTCCTGAAGTGGCTGCATCCTGCCTTCCTTTGGATTTCTTTTTCTTGTCTTTCTTGGCTGCTACGGAGTCTTCGGTGGCGGCTGCTTTCTTGTTCGCTTGCTTCTTTTTGTCTGCGGTGCTCGGTGGTGGCGTCTCAGTTGCGTCATACACTGTCTGCTCGACTTCAATTGGGGGTGCCGCGCTGCGCCCATCCTCCGCTCTGACTTCCTGTGTGGGACGGGTTTCGAACGCCTCTGTACCTGCTTCCATTCTGATGGGGGAGGGAATGCAAGGTAGCCGACAAACAAGGATCTAAATAGACTTAAAAGATAACAAGTTAATATCTGGCAATCTCACAGACTTAAGAGATAACAAGTTAATATCTGCCTCTCGGTGTAGGTACAATATTGCTAAGAATCCCCTTCTGTTTTTTTTTTGATTCACTTTAAAACTGTACCAGAGTGATTGCCAGATTCCTGCCCTCCCCAATATGGCCGACTCCTATTCACATCCTTGCCTCTAATTCTGAAATGGAAATGCCCTCCCCAATATGGCTGTCCCCGATATCATCTAATGGCCTGAGGAGTCTGCCCTATCCAAGATGGCCGCCCCCTGCAGAAACAGAGGTCTGCTCTAACCAAGATGGCCACCCCCCAGCAGCAGCATGTTCCAGCTAACCAGCATGTTCATGCTGACCAAGATGGCCGCCCCCAGCAGCAGCATAGTCATGCCCTATGCCTCCCTGCTCGCCAAAACAGCCCCGGTTTTTTTTTTTTTTTTACTTACAACTTTGCCTCCTGGCACGACTGCAACACTCGGCAGCCCACTCGAACACTCGGCAGCCAACTCCAGAGGTTTGATGCTGGATCGTGCTGACCTCCTCTCCTGTTTCTTCTCTCCCACGCCGGAGTTGGTGTGGGGAACCGGGATGTTTTTTGCCGGCTAGTCCAGGTCACCTGGATCGCCGGAGAGCGCTAGCCGTGATGCGGGTCTAGGTCGCCGTCGCCGCTGTCAGTAGTGCCATGCAGGTGAGCTTCCCCCAGTCTCCTTTTGCGCGAGTAGCCGGGAAGTGCTGGCCGTGATGCAGGTGAGCTGCAGTGCACCTGGAGCCCTGTTTCCTCTCCTCCTCTCTCTCAGCGGGGTGCCCCTCTTGCGGAGGGAGCTAGCCCACCTTGCTCCTCCCAGGGCGCCCCACTGGCACAATCGCGCATGTCCCCTCAGTGCACGGCGCCATGTTATCTTCGGCTCCGTGCACCCGAGGGGGCACTACGCCTCCCTTAACGCTCAACTAACATGGATATGATGCTAAAGATTTTCTAC
Source organism: Microcaecilia unicolor (assembly GCF_901765095.1). NCBI lineage: Eukaryota > Metazoa > Chordata > Amphibia > Gymnophiona > Siphonopidae > Microcaecilia > Microcaecilia unicolor. The sequence continues at coordinate 26,127,558 of NC_044033.1, read as the reverse complement.
AATACGGCTTACCAAATAGCTGAGGGAACAAGATGAATGGTACAGAGGCAGATGGGATAATTCGATGATGGTTAGTTAAACTCAAGGCAAGTTTGTGGTATAGTTAAGCAAGAGATAAGGAACTGGTCTAAGTTACAGTGTGTGTAGCAAGCTAGACCAGGTGCTGATTAGGTGTATAGTCATTCGCCCTATGTATTAAAGGCTTGGGAGAAGAGCCAGGCTTTCACCTGCTTCCTGAAATAGAGGTAGTCTCGAGTTACACGTAGCCCCTCTGGGAGTAAATTCCAGAGCATGGGGGCTACTCCTGAGAAGGCTCTCGCTGGCGGGTATCACATTGTACAATTTCTTTTGATGAGGGTATAGATAGTGATGATCTTTGAAAGGACCTTAGAGGTCTTAAAGGTGTGTAAAGGTCACCTTAGATCACATGCCACGCATCCCTTTTACCCACAAATGTGGATGCCACCTCATCCAGATCAACCTATAAAAGGCCCTAAAAAGGCTACCCTGTGCAAAAATGCAGGAATACATTTCCATAGGGTATTTTTTTCTTCAAGAAACCAAACCGCCTATATCCATAGATAGTATCTTGCAAAAACAAAAGCTTTCAGGAGCACATGAGATAGAGAGAAGAAGACTGAAAATACTATAATGCCTTTGCATTGCTCCATGGAGCGTCCACACCTTGAGTATTGCGTTGAGTTCTGGTCGCCATACCTCATAAAAGATATAGCAGAATTAGAAAAGGTTCAAAGAAGAGCGACCAAAATGATAAAGGAGATGGAACTCCTCTTGTATAATGAAAGGCTAAAGAGGTTAGGGCTCTTCAGCTTGGAAAAGAGACAGATGAGGGAGATATGATTGAGGTCTACAAAATCCTGAGTGGTGTAGAGAGGGAGAGAGAGAGAGAGAGGGGAGAGAGAGAGAGAGAGAGAGAGAGAGAGAGAGAGAGAGAGAGAGAGAGAGGGAGAGAGGGAGGGAGAGAGGGAGAGAGGGAGAGAGGGAGAGAGAGAGAGAGAGAGAGAGAGAGAGAGGGGGAGAGAGAGAGAGAGAGAGAGGGAGAGAGAGGGAGAGGGGAGAGAGAGAGAGAGAGAGAGGGAGAGAGAGGGAGAGGGAGAGAGAGAGAGAGAGAGAGAGAGAGAGAGAGGCAGAGAGAGAGAGAGAGAGAGAGAGAGAGGCAGAGAGAGAGGCAGAGAGAGAGAGAGGGAGAGAGAGAGAGAGAGGCAGAGAGAGAGGCAGAGAGAGAGAGAGGGAGAGAGAGAGAGAGAGAGAGAGAGAGAGAGAGAGAGAGAGAGGGAGAGAGAGAGAAAGGGGAGAGAGAGAGAGAGAGAGATAGAGAGAGAGAGAGAGAGAGAGAGAGAGAGGATGCTATTCCATGGATATCCTGTTTTTCTTTTCCAAAACAGGGCCATCTTAAAAGAGTGAATACATCCTTTTGGTCAGCTTCATGACATTTCCACATGTGCATGCTGTTGGAGCCATTCATTTACAGTTATGTCCATCAGGAACAGAATTGCAGCATGCCGGTTCCCTTCTGATGAGTGGCATTGAAAACGCCACATTGGCCATATCTAATAGATCTCAGAGTGTTTTTACTGAACTGCTAGGGAAGGTCTCTTGATCTTTGGGCTGCAGCTGCTTCTGTTTATCAACTGTCAGTTGTCAGCCAGCAAAAAGCATATTTCAATGCATAAAATATGACCGTGTCAAAGGTCTGTGGGGAAGCCTCAAACAGGTTTGAAAGGTTATCATCATGTATTTATTTAGTGATGTGTGTAGAATTCCACAGGTTGCTGTATTTTGTTTTCATGACACCAAACACACATTGGGCTCAATTCCCTCAGAAAGTTATTAACAAAACATAATCACATTTTGGGGTAAATTCTACAAGTGGCGCCTAAAAAAAAAAAATCAGCGCTGAAATCAGTGCCAACTAAGTGTATTCTGTAAGTGGCGCCTAGATTTAGGCGCGGTATATAGAATACGCTCAGTTGATATCTCAGCGCCTAAAACTATACACCTCCATTTAAACCAATGGAGTGGAAGAGTAGCCTAGTGGTTAGGTCAGTGGACTTTGATCCTGGGGAACTGAGTTCAATTCCCACTGCAGCTCCTTGTGACTCTGGGCAAGTCACTTAACCCTCCATTGCCCCTGGTACAAAATAAGTACCTGAATATTTGTAAACCTCTTTGAATGTAGTTGCAAAAACCTCAGAAAGGCAGTATATCAAGTTCTATTTCCCTTTCCCTATTTGAGATTCTACATGGAATGTTAATGTTGTTATTCCATTAGCAACATGTAGAAGCCTGCCCTTGCAGATCAGCAACGCAGCCGCGCAGGCTTCTGTTTCTGTGAGTCTGAGAGTCTGATGTCCTGCAAGGGCAGGCTTCTACATGGCATGTTGCCAGTGGAGGAGTAGCCTAGTGGTTAGTGCAGTGGACTTTGATCCTGGGGAACTGAGTTTGATTCCCACTGCAGCCCCTCGTGACTCTGGGCCAGTCACTTAACCCTCCATTGCCCCTGGTACAAAATAAGTACCTGAATATATGTAAACCGCTTTGAATGTAGTTGCAAAAACCTCAGAAAGATGGTATATCAAATCCCATTTCCCCTTTGTAGAAAATACAAATCCTGGAGTGGAGAGTTTCTTTGGAATGAGAGCAGTGGTGTAGCCACAGGTGGGTCTGGGTAGGCCAGGGCCCACCTACCTAGGGCTCAGGCCCACCCAACAGTAGCACACGTTTAGTGGTAGCTGGTGGGAATCCCAAGCTCTGCCAGCTGAAGACTTCCCCCTGATGATAATAGAAACGCTACTCTCCACGACACCTGCACATGCTCAGTTTTCAGTGCATGCCTGCTTCAGACTACCAAGGTGGAAAGAAGCGTTTTCCTGCCAGCTGAGATATATATTTTTTTGGTGGTGAGAACACTTGTTGCCCACCCACTTCTTGCCTAGGCCCACCCAAAATCTGTTGTCTGGCTACGCCCTGATATGAGAGTGAAGTTATTTTGCTCCCAGACTGAGAAAGAAACACAGTCCAAGTGTGGCTTAAAACCCTACGGCCTACCAGAGTTATTCTGGCCTCGGCCTGTGCCCAGCTCAGAGAATTAACACATTTGTTTATAGTGCTGGTTCAGGTACTGACCCGAAGAGCTAGCTGGTGCCCGGAACTGTGTGGTGAGACCAGGCTTACACTCATAATCGCATTCCTGCTATTGTGTGAGTCAATGCTCTCCTGGTGTGCTTGAAATGAGTAAAGGAAGTTTACTGAGTACTTCAATTACCACATTTAAACATAGTCAAACTAACTTATGAATGCTAATGTTACAGAAATCAATAGGAGAGTTGTATGTTCTGAAGCTACATAGGGAAAACTTTACAACTGCTTATTTGGCCCAAAATCAAGTCCGTTAGTATTGCATTCATGACAAAATCATAGAAAACTAATTAGAGAAAAGCGGGTCTACTGAGAAAAATGTCTTTATTTGAAACTTGTGTCCACAGTCTTGAAAATTCCCAGTGTCTCTTGAGGAGTCATTAATAAGGTATTTGTAGCACACAGAAAAACACCCTGAGGCTTGATTTGGAACTTATCTGCATACTATCCAACTCCTTAATTTCGGCTCTATATTTTTCTGTAGTCCAGCAGATCTCAACTTTTCTTCCATTGTGACACACGTGACAGTTTCACGTTCATGTGCTTAACTCACTGAACACTACAATCCATACATGAACAAAAGAAACCCCAAGGGGTAAATGTTCAGCTGGAGGTAGGGTTACCATATGTCCAGATTTACCCGGACATGTCCGTAAAATCATAGTAACATAGTAGATGACGGCAGAAAAAGACCTGCACGGTCCATCCAGTCTGCCCAACAAGACAACTCATATGTGCTAATTTTGTGTATACCCTACTTTGATTTGTACCTGTGTTCTTCAGGGCACAGACCGTATAAGTCTGCCCAGCACTATCCCCGCCTCCCAACCACCGGCTCTGGCACAGACCGTATAAGTCTGCCCAGCACTATCCCCGCCTCCCAACCACCAGCCCCGCCTCTTTCTTTTCGAGCACTCTACCAAAACCCTCATCCACACCCTTGTCACCTGTCGTTTAGACTACTGCAATCTGCTTCTTGCTGGCCTCCCACTTAGTCACCTCTCCCCTCTCCAATCGGTTCAAAACTCTGCTGCCCGTCTTGTCTTCCGCCAGGGTTGCTTTACTCATACTACCCCTCTCCTCAAGTCGCTTCACTGGCTCCCTATCCATTTTCGCATCCTGTTCAAGCTTCTTCTACTAACCTATAAATGTACTCACTCTGCTGCTCCCCAGTATCTCTCCACATTCATCCTTCCCTACACCCTTTCCCGTGCACTCCGCTCCATGAATAAATCCTACTTATCTGTTCCCTTCTCCACTACTGCCAACTCCAGACTTCGCCCCTTCTGTCTCGCTGCACCCTACGCCTGGAATAAACTTCCTGAGCCCCTACGTCTTGCCCCATCCTTGGCCACCTTTAAATCTAGACTGAAAGCCCACTTTAACATTGCTTTTGACTCGTAACCACTTGTAACCACTCGCCTCCACCTACCCTCCTCTCCTCCTTCCTGTACACATTAATTGATTTGATTTGCTTACTTTATTTTTTGTCTATTAGATTGTAAGCTCTTTGAGCAGGGACTGTCTTTCTTCTATGTTTGTGCAGCGCTGCGTACGCTTTGTAGCGCTATATAAATGCTAAATAGTAGTAGTAGTGATTGATTTGGTATAGGATTGTCTACTTCCCATCATAGGGAAGCCCCTACGTCTTGCCCCATCCTTGGCCACCTTTAAATCTAGACTGAAAGCCCACCTCTTTAACATTGCTTTTGACTCGTAACCACTTGTAACCACTCGCCTCCACCTACCCTCCTCTCTTCCTTCCTGATCACATTAATTGATTTGATTTGCTTACTTTATTTTTTGTCTATTAGATTGTAAGCTCTTTGAGCAGGGACTGTCTTTCTTCTATGTTTGTGCAGCGCTGCGTACGCCTTGTAGCGCTATAGAAATGCTAAATAGTTGTCATGTGACAACTTTAATCATAGCCTACCCCTACCATCCGTACCTATTTATATATATATATTTTTTACATCTGCTAATCAAGTCACAACTGAAAAACTTCTTGTGCAAATTGAGTGACCAAGGTGAATTCAGTGGAAGTTTTCTTGTTTGTTATAGAATAGACTTCAACTTATCTGTGTGCATATTATTGAGCGATCTGACTTGATTAGCAGATGTAAAAAATATATATATAAAAATAGGTACGGATGGTAGGGGATCGTCTATGATTAAAGTTGTCGCACGAATTAGGCATACCAGATTGGTATAAGCCTGTTGCCTAAAGTGACTGTATGAGACTTCCCTGTAGTATACCTACCACGTGATCAAGTTATTGCATCTCTACCACTTTGTTTTTGTTGTGTTTTGATATCCTAGAAATAAGCAGTGGATTTCCCCAAGCTCATCTTAATAGCTTATGGATTTTTCTTTTAGGAAATGATCCAAACTTTTTTTTTAAACCCCGCTAAGCTAACTGCTTTTACCACATTCTCTGGCAACGAATTCCTTATGTAAGTCCTGTGTTAATATGTGCATTAGTGTGCAGTACTCAGATTGCAGTTAGCACGTAAGCACCGAGAGGAGAAACTAAGCAGACCTATGCTATCTGCAGAAGTAACGGTTTTGTGCTGAATGCTACCTGCATGCTTTCCTCTTGTATTTTCCTTTGTTCTTTCGCATCATTTCTTTTTGTCTTTGTCTTACCTTGATAACTGTGTCCCCTACTTTCACTCTTGTTTTAATGTAAGCCGCTTAGATATTTTATTATAGTTTTGCGGCATATCAAGAATAAATTGAACCTGAACCTGAAACAATATGCTTTCCATATCCATTTTCTGCCCATTCCCTGCCCCTAACAACCAAACACTCTTGATGTGCAATTAGCCTACGATAACTATCATCAGAATAATGCAAAACACATTACCGTGCTTGTGCATTGATGGTTTCCATGTGCTAAACCGCACGTTAAGGGGGAGATTCAATAAATGGCATCCAAATTTAGGTACAGGGATGGTCTGCGCTGAGCTACTATTTTGTAAAGGGTGCTCTGCGTGGAATGGTCTTTTATAGAATACTTCCTTAGCACGCAACTCCCCCCAGATTCTATATATCACGCCTAGATTTCCACACAGAAATCTAAACGTATTCCATAACAGTGCACATAATCTAATTGGTTAACAAGCCAATTAGTGTTGCTAATTGGATGTTATCAAGCCATTATCAGCACTAATTGGCAATAATTAGAACTTACGCGCATAGATCCCCTGTGCATTCTATAACGTGGTGAGTGTAAATTCTAATGTGCGTTGTCAAAAAGGGGGTGTGGCCATGGGCATGGAATGGGTAGGTCGTTAGCATTCTGAAACTTTTATGCGCACGGTTATAGAATATACCTGCTCTGCGCCTAACTAGGCGCCGGTATTTACACCAGTTTTACTCGGTGTAATTACTCGCGGCTAAATATAGTTGCGCAGATGGGCCATAAGCTGCATATGCTGCAGCACGACCGATAGAAGGCTGCAAGTGGCGTAACCACATCATACCCTTCCTGCGAAAGCTTTTTTTTTTTATTTGTAGCATTTGTATCCCACATTTTCCCAACAATTTGCAGGCTCAATGTGGCTTACATTTGCCATAATGGCGGTTGCCATTTCCGGGTAACAGAATTACAAATGGTAATGTGTTAAGTTGCATACATACATGGTAACATACATGTAAAATAACATACGTGAACAGATCATGGTATAGATATATATCATGTGCATATATATGTTAAGGAAGAATAAATTATGGTAATACATGAAAGTTCCTGAGTAAGAAATTGGAAGAATAAATTATAGTAATACATGAACGTTCCTGAGAACGAAATTGGAAGAATAAATTATAGTAATACATGAACGTTCCTGAGAACGAAATTGGGTTGTATCATTCTTTAGGTCATCGACTATGGAGAGACCATATTCGACATAGAGATTGAAGTGATTATGCTTATTCATTAGTGGTAAGGAGGTTGATCAGTCAAGTGATAAGATTTCAATTATGTCTATGTCGTGTAAAGTCTTTATTTATCTGTTGCATTTGTATCCCGAATTTGTTTAAGTAGTCGGTAAGTTGCTTGGTTACCATACTTTCCATTAGTTTTACTGCCACAGGGATGGATGCTACTGGGCGGTAGTTGGTTATGTCATTTGCTTTTTTCTTTAAATCTTTGGGTATTGGGGTGAGTAGTATATTTCCTTTATACAATCTGTGCCAGAGCCGGTGGTTGGGAGGCGGGGCTGGTGGTTGGGAGGCGGGGATAGTGCTGGGCAGACTTATACGGTCTGAGCCAGAGCCGGTGGTTGGGAGGCAGGGCTGGTGGTTGGGAGGTGAGGATAGTGCTGGGCAGACTTATACGGTCTGTGCCCTGAGAAGCACAGGTACAAATCAAAGTAGGGTATACACAGAAAGTAGCAAATATGAGTTATCTTGTTGGGCAGACTGGATGGACCGTGCAGGTCTTTTTCTGCCGTCATCTACTATGTTACTATGTATGTATGTATCCTTAGGGAAGAGTCCATGTTGTAACATGTAGTTTAGGTATGACGTGAGGTCTGTTATGAAGCGTTGAGGGGCGGATTTTATTAGGTTATTGGGACACATGTCCAGTTTGCAGTGGGATTTTGCGAACCTGTTGATTACTTAGGTGACGGTTTCGTTGGTCAGTAGATCGAAGTTTGTCCAGATTCGGTCTGCTGGGTATTCATCGGGGATTGGGTCCAGACAGTTAATGAATTTTTCGTGGTCGGTGGTATTAAGTGGCAACGTGGATCGTGGTTTTATAATTTTCTCGTTGAGGTATTTAGCAAGGCTGTCTGCTGATGGGGTGTCTGTGTTGGTTGTGGTAACCGGTGTGGTGTCAAGTAGTTTATTCACGAGTTGGAAACGTTTATGTGTGTCTTTGTAGTCTGGCTCTATTTTGGATTTGTAGTATGACCTTTTGGTTTGTCTTATTGTATATTTGTATTTTCTTTGCATTTGTTTCCATGCGTTTCCGTGCGTTATTCTGGCTACCGGTATCTTACAGGGCTAAATTTAAAACTGTTTGATTTTCAAGGTCCTCAGACAAAATGGGCCAGAGCACTTAAAGAATAAGTAAGCCCTTTACACACCTTTCAGACCTCTAAGGCCCTCTCAAGGATCACCACTTTCTGTAACCTGGTCAAAATAGAAAATATTTTCTACCGTGTGTTTTTGGCATGCGCCAAAATTGGAATTACTGCCCAGAGCAAGCGGTAGCCAGGGGCGTAGCCAGACCTCACAGTGGGAGGGGGCCAGAGCGTGAGGTTGGGGGCACATTTTGAGTGCCGCCCCCTCCCACCGCCCCTACTGCCTCCTTGCCGCTTCCCCTCACAAACAAATACCTCTGCTGGCAGGAGTCCCCAACCCCCGTCAGCCGAAGCCTTCTTCAGAGCCGGTCTCCGGCGCAGCCGCGTTCGCCGCCCTGCTCTTCTTGCTTCTTGCTCCTCCTGTGCGCGCTGACGCTCCTTTACGTGAAACTGAGAAGGAGCGTCAGCATGCACAGGAGGAGCAAGAGAAAGAAGAGCAGGGCAGCAAACGCGGCTGCGCCGGAGACCGGCGCTGAAGAAGGCTTCAGCTGGCGGGGGTTGGGGACCCCAGCAGCCAAACCAGGGGCCCGGATGAAATTTGCAGGGGCCCAGGCCCCCATAGCTATGCCCCTGGTGGTAGCTGGTCAGTAATGCCAATTTGGCGCACGCTGGACATGCGCAGGCCCTTACGCACTTTTGTAAAAGGACCCCCTAACTGCCCAAGTTTAGTGACCAAATCAGACTGCATAAAAGTCAGTCCTATCTTTACGTGCTGTCACTTATGCGGACGGTTAAGGGCTGAATATTGCACTTAACCCTATAATAGCTAGCCGGCCGCATAAACCTGGCTATTCAGTGCTGGTGCCCAGACATGGCTCGTCATTGAATATCTGGGAATAACGCTGGTGGCAGGTCCGACAACGCTCACCGCTGCTGGTTTAATATCGGAATTCTTAAATTTAGGAGTATAAAAAGTGGGCGGTAACAAGGTGGGTTTAGGGTGGACAAAGAAAGTTAGGAGCTTAGCACCGATTTTCAACACTAGGCCTCATAAATCCAGGCAAATGAATGGCAGGCCTAGATTTATGAGCATAACTTTTAAACCCCTAAATCAAGATTAATTTTCAGCTGAAAAATTATACTCCTAACTCTGGCTGAAAATAGGGCACAAGTTTAGAATCAGCATTTTCTGAATTTTGGGCCTTTTCTTTTTTTTTAACCACTGTTTGGGCAAGTTATATTTCTATTTGGGGTAGTCTCTGGTCTCCTAAAATCCTTGTTCAAAGTGTGTTTTTATTGCTTCCCTGCTCTCCCTTCCTTTCCTGTTTCTCACATTCCTTTCCCTTTCATCTGTGCCTCTCTATTTACTCAAGGCTAGCTTTCATCTCTCACTCCTTTCTGTTCCCCCTCTGCCTTCATTGTACCAGACCTTATACTTTCCTCTGCCTCTTCTCCCCTCACCAGCCCAAACTCCTTCTCTGGCTCTTATCCCTCTTAACATTTCTAAAGTGCTACAAGGGTTACGCAGTGCTGTACAGTTTAACGAAGAAGGACAGTCCCTGCTCAAAGGAGCTTACAATCTAAAGGACGAAATGTCAAGTTGGGGCAGTCTAGATTTCCTGAATAGAGGTATAATGGTTAGGTGCCGAAGGCGACATTGAAGAGGTGGGCTTTGAGCAAGGATTTGAAGATGGGCAGGGAGGGGGGCTTGACGTATGGACTGCCCCCTCCCCGAAAGCCACCGCTCCCCCTCCCTCCAGGATCACCGCTGCCACAACTGAGGTACCTTGGGGCTGGCAGGGATCCCAAGGCCCCACCAGCAGAAGAATCCAGAACTGCTCTTCACTCAATGCCTGCCCTGCCCCTGCAGCTGCTTTTTTTTTTTTTTTTAGTTACATTTGTACCCTGCGCTTTCCCACTTGTGGCAGGCTCAATGCGGCTTACATGGGGCAATGGAGGGTTAAGTGACATGCCCAGAATCCCAAGGAGCTGCCTGTGCCTGAAGTGGGAATCGAACTCAGTTCCTCAGTTCCCCAGGACCAAAGTCCACCACCCTAACCACTCCTCCACTGTTCCATGTGGAGGTCGGCCCTTACAGATCACCAATGTGGCTGTGCAGGCTTCTGCTTCTGTGAGTCTGACGTCCTGCACGTATGTGCAGGACGTCAGACTCACAGAAACAGAAGCCTGCGCAGCCTTCTACATGGAATGTTGCTAGTGAAATGGAATAGCAACATTCCATGTAGAATCTCCAATAGTATCTATTTTATTTTTGTTACACTTGTACCCTGCACTTTCCCACTCATGGTAGGCTCAATGCGGCTTACGTGGGGTAATGGAGGGTTAAGTGACTTGCCCAGAGTCACAAGGAGCTGCCTGTGCCTGAAGTGGGAATCGACCTCAGTTCCTCAGGACCAAAGTCCCCCACCCTAACCACTAGGCCACTCCTCCTCCTACAGGCCACTCCTCCTCCTACACTTCCTACACCTCATGCACCTGAGGGGGAATAGCAGTCACTCGGCACAGCGGTAGAAACGAGTGAAGAGCGGCATTGGAGGGGGGTCTGGAGCCGGAGTTTTCTCTCTCCTGCTCCTGTCGGGACCTGATCAACCCGTCAGTAGCAGGAGAAAGAGAGAGAGAGAGAGACCCTGGCGCCGGGCCCCCCCTTGGACGCCGGGCCCAGGGAATTTTGCCCTCCCCCCACACCCTCGGCGGCCCTGGTTACAAAATATAATTAACACTCTACCCATAATTAAACAGATCAATTTAATTTCAGATACAAATATACCTTAAAGTAAGATGTTAATTCTCTGATCTGCCTCGGTACACAGTTCCATAACCTGGCCCCTTGAAAAGGAAAAGACAATTCAGCTTGCCTCTTGTTTCTAACCCCTTTCAAACACGGAAAATTAAGCTTCATCTTATTAATTTCACATATGGTAGACTGGTTATTAAGGAGACTGATAATCCTAGTGACTCCTTCGGAGTTTAACCCATGAAATGATTTAAAACTCAAAAAAAGCAATTTTTTAAACTACACGTGAATTAACGGGAAGCCAATGCAAGGCATCCAATAAAGAAGAAACCCTTTCAAATTTATCTAAACAGAAAATAAGTCTGGGGGCAGAATTCTGCAGAAGCTGAAGCTTTCTTTGCAACTTTACAGATACTGTACAATACAGAGAGCAGAAATAATCCAGTATTAAGTACATAAAAGAAATTATAAGTACATAAGTAATGCCATACTGGGAAAAGACCAAGGGTCCATCGAGCCCAGCATCCTGTCCACGACAGCGGCCAATCCAGGCCAAGGGCACCTGATAAGCTTCCCAAACGTACAAACATTCTATACATGTTATTCCTGGAATTTTGGATTTTTCCAAGTCCATTTAGTAGCGGTTTATGGACTTGTCCTTTAGGAAACCGTTTAACCCCTTTTTAAACTCTGCCAAGGTAACCGCCTTCACCACGTTCTCTGGCAACGAATTCCAGAGTTTAATTGTGTTATAGCTCAAACTTTCCTTACTCGGGGATCCCTTTACCAAGCTGCGCTAGGAAGGGCCCTGTGCTACCATTGGGGGCCGTTTTTGCCACAGCAGGGGAAAAAAAGCTGAAAATAGCCATGGCCATGCGGTGAGATTGCTCTTACCACGTGGCCATGTGGGGGGGGGGGGGTATGTGCTCCTGCACTAACTTAGCAGTAACCAGGTGCCACCCGGCCCTCCCGATTACCACCGGGTTAGCACCACGCTAAAAAGTACGGGCCAATTTTCCCTAGCGTGGGAAATGGAACACATTGGGGCTGGAACTACCGCTGGCACCCGAGTAGTTCCAGATTCGCGTGCAGTAAACCCACATTGGGCTTACTGCCGCTTTGTAAATGGGCCCCTCAAAGAAGTCCAAATAGCCATGGTTTGACGAAGAATAAGAACACGACCAAGAAAATGTTCCGCACTATGTGGAAGCTCAAACGTATAAAACCTTACGTTCCCAGGGATTCATTCCGCAACATGATCCAAACCATGGTGCTAGGGTTACCATATTTTGTCCCCCCCAAAAAGGAGGACACATGACCCGCCCCCACCACACACCCGCCCCGCCTCCTTTCACACCATCGCTCCGCCCCCCTGTCACATCCTTGCTCCGCTCCCTGTCACATTTTCCCCTCCCCCCTGTCACATACCCCATTGCCCCCTCCCCCCTCCCCGTCACCCCCTCCCCTTACCTTACTACTGCCCTGGTGGTCTAGTGACCTCTTCGGGGCAGGAAGGAGCCCCCTCTTTCCTGCCCGGAGCGCTGCCCTGCATGCATCCTTCCTGCTGGTGATCTCGGCGCTGATTCAAAATGGCCACTGAGAGTTGAAGTCTCGCGAGGTCACTTCAACTCTCGGCGGCCATTTTGAATCGGCGCCAAGGATCAGAACAGGAAGCATGCATGCAGGGCAGCGCTCTGGGAAGGAAAGAGGGGGCTCTTTCCTGCCCGAAGGCAGAAGAGGTCACTAGACCACCAGGGCACTAGTAAGTAAGGGGAGGGGAGGCTAGCAATCTGCCCGTTTGTCCGGATTTCTGGACAAACGGGCAGATTGGCAAAACCTGCCTGGTTGCCCGGACATGCCCTCAAAAAGAGAACATGTCTGGGTAAATCCGGACATGGTAACCCTACATGGTGCTAACCCATGTAGACTACTGCAATAGTATTTACGTAGGCTGCAAAGATCAAATCATAAGAAAACTACAGACAGCACAAGACACGGCTGCCAGACTCATCTTCGGAAATACACGCTTCAAAAGCGCGAAACCCCTCCTAAGAAGCTTACATTGGCTTTCTATTAACGCTCGCATAACTTTCAAAATATGCACAATAGTCCATAGAATCATCTACGGACTCGCACCAGATTACAAGACGGAATTTATCGATCTACCATTAAGAAACGTGACGAGAACAGCAAGAATCTACCTAACTCTTCACTACCCCAATTGCAAAGGTATAAAATACAAATCTTCACATGCCGCCAGCCTCTCGTTTATAGGCATGCAACTTTGGAATTCACTACCCAAAGACCTGAAACGCACAGAAAACTACCTACAATTTAGAAAAAAAAACCTGAAAACACATCTTTTCAAGAAGTCTTTCCCCCCTGGATCTGCCTAATCCCACACCAGCATACATCACGAAAAGTTCAGAAATGGAAAACAATAATATTAACCTCTCTTACAATATGCTAATATATCAACCTAAGCGTTTATTGTACTTCTGTATTATGTACTAGACTAAATTTTGTAATCGCCTGTTTAGCAATATGTAAACCACATTGAACCTGCCATACGGTGGGAAAATTTGGGATACAAATACAATAAATAAATAAATAAATACATTAATTTGGAATCCAGAAGGACTCCGAAGACCCTTGCTTCTTTTTCGATTTTCAAAATTTCACCTGAATCCAGAGTTAATTCCCTGGCTGGCAGGCGACTCCTCTATTGCCTCTTTCTATCATCATGTCACAGATCCATCACTTTCCTCACTCTTAGCTCTTCCCAGTGCCTACATGTCCTTCACAGTATTACGCCATCTATCCACCAACAACCCAAGGAATAAGAGGTTGACCACTCCTACAGCCATAGGTACATAATCTTCGCCGTACCAGGACAGACCAAACGCCCGCCCGTCAAGCCCAGCATCCTGTTTCCAACAGTGGCCAATCCAGGTCACCAATACCTGGCAGAAACCCAAACAGTAGCAACATTCCATGTAGAACCTCAAAGAGTAGCAAGATTCTATTCAGAACCCCAAAGAGCAGCAACATTCCATTCAGAATCAAAGTACATAAGTGTTACCATACTGGGATAGACCAAAGGTCCATCAAGCCCAGCATCCTGTTTCCAACAGTGGCCAATCCAGGTCACAAGTACCTGGCAAGATCACAAAACAGTACATTTTATGCTGCTTATCCTAGAATGAGCGAGAAGCACCCCAGGAACTGAAAGCCGACTGTCCCTTGATAAAGCGATAGCGCGAAACAGGCCCTGTTGGGACATTAAAGGCTCCTGGGCACTCTACAAACAGATAAGTGTTGGAATTCCCAAAGAACGGGTTACAACAAATGTTTTAATTCGAGATAGAAATCTTCCACCTATTTCACGGGAGGCACCTAATCACATAGTTATTGAAAGTAAAATTTATCAAAAAAATGGAATGGATGGTAGGGGGTCGTCAATGCAATGATTAAATATTGTCACTGGAATTGGGCATAAGAGATATGCTCGTATATGCAGCCCAATGTGACTATATGAGACTTCCCCAATATCAATATTAATAATTATTTGGGTGCACCAGTTTCTACTTTAAATATTTTGAGTTGTGTTTATCCTAGAAATAAGCAGTGGATTTTCCCCACGTCCATCTTAGTGATGGCTTATAGAGTTTTCTTTTAGGCACTTGTCCAAACCTTTTTTTTTAAACCCTGCATATTAAAGTAGGCAGCTGGTTTCCATTCAGTATTAGTTAATAACAGGCAAGGATTTTTTCAATTAAATTAGGGCTGGTCCTCATTTCTGCCTTTTGCCTATTTTGCTTTTAAGGTTTGCGTATTGTGATGTTTTATTTTTTGATTTCATGCATGTGTTTATTGTTAACTGCCTAGGATTCTAGAAAGTACGAGTTATAAATAAAGGTAGCATAGGAACCTATGTGAGTCTTTTACGAAGCGGCGGTAAGCCCAACGCAGTAATCCGGAACTACCACCGGGCACCATTTCATGAGTCTAGTCCTATACGGGTTATACCTGCATTAAATTTTATAACAACAAGTCTCTCCATGCAAAACATTTTTTATATATGGGCAAATCTCTAAAATTACTCCATCATGTATCTCTAGTGGCCTGGCCAATATTCCTTATCAGGAGTCTCCTGGCTACTGTACTTGATATATTTATCCCATTATTATCTTCCTCAATAGCATTCGTGACCTTCCACTTGAACGCTTTATTCCTGCTGTATTGGGTTGGCAGTGAAGTCATATAATCTCAGTGTATAAAAGGTGGAGAGATAAGTTAGCTCTTCTGATGGCGCATTCCACATGGTAAGCGCACAGTCATGGCATTAGTTTAGAATTCCAGCCCACGGTCGACTAATTGGTTAGTGCGGAGTGCTTTCACACAGCTTCCAAAGCTCTGCTCTTCTTCAACAGCCCTGCAATTCCAGAAACAAGGATGGGAACAGGAAAAAAAAAAAAAAATATATATATATATATATATATAATGTATTGTTCTTGTTTCATTTGCCCTTTGCTGTCATTTCATCAGTTTTGCATTTTAAGTTATTTAGGGGCCCTTTTACTAAGACACGGTAAAAAGTGGCCTGCGGCAGTGTAGGCGCGTGTATTAGGCGTGCGCCAGGCCAGTTTTTACTGCGTCTGCAGAAAAGTTTTTATTTTTAATGTGAAGGGCATTTTTATTTATTTATTTATTTATTAGGATTTATTTACCGCCATTTTGAAGGAATTCACTCAAGGCGGTGTACAGTAAGAATAGATCAAACATGAGCAGTAGGCAATTAGAGCAGTAAAAATAACATACACAGGACTTTTGAACAATACATAAGTACATAAGTAATGCCACACTGGGAAAAGACCAAGGGTCCATTGAGCCCAGCATCCTGTCCCCGACAGTGGCCAATCCAGGCCAAGGGCACCTGGCGAGCTTCCCAAACGTACAAACATTCTATACACATTATTCCTGGAATTGTGGAATTTTTCCCAAGTCCATTTAGTAGCGGTTTATGGACTTGTCCTTTAGGAAACTGTCTAGCCCCTTTTTAAACTCTGCCAAGCTAACCGCCTTCACCAAGTTCTCTTGTTTAGGCAAATAGAATAATTCTATGTATAATAATAAAGTCAATGAATATCTTTTTGTCGAGAATGTATCTAAATAGAGCATCTGAGTGCCTGGTACTCAAGCTTCAACCCCCCGGTGTGCAAAATATCCATAAGCTGTCAATAAAAATGCTGAAAATAAATGTAACCCTGGCTTACCCCTCAGTTGGGGCTCATGTGGTAAAACTGAAACCAGCATGTGTCTAAAACTGGCCTCAGCCCTTGTGCCACCCACTGATCTAGCGGTAAGAGCTCACACGCTACAAGCGCGGGGACCAGTTGGCGCGCGCCAACTGCAGATTACTGCCGGAAATGGAGCGCGTGGGAGAAAATAAATAAATAATCCATCCAGGCGTTATGGGGGTGTGCCAAATCTGAAATTACCGCCGTGGGGGGGGGGGGAGGGGGAACGCTGGCCTGGCGGTAGTCTCACTTGGGCACGAGCGTAGAGCTTACCATGACTTAGTGAAAGGGCCCTTTAGTTTATTTCATTGTGTTGTTTATTTTCGTTTCCTAGAAAGTGCGTTAGGGGGAGCAGTTAGGGCTTTTAATCCAAGTGTTATGAAAATTGCAGGCAGGCTTCAATAGCAGAGCAAGAACACCCTAAGGCATAGTTACGAGTACTATAAGCGCTATCCACTGGATTCTATACAGCCGACCTAGAGTAACACGCGGTTCTGTGCGTGAATCTAGGCATATTCTATAACTACATGCATAGATTAATTGCTTGCTGAGCGGCTGCTTTTCTTCTCAGGTGCGCATGCTCGGTTTTGAAACCGATCATGCCCTGAGAGGAAAAGCTGCCACAGGGGCAGGCAGTCAGCGCTGGAGGAAAATGTCTTCTGCTGGCAGCAGGGGTGTAGCTACGTGGGGCCACGGGGGCCTGGGCCCCCGTAGATTTGGCTCCGGACCCCCTGCTGACGACCCTCTCGACCCCCCTCCCCCCGTCAACCCGCCATCGCCATCTGCTACCTTTGCTGGCGGGGGACCCTAACCCCCGCCAGCCGAGGTCCTCTTCTTCCTTCGTTCTGTTTCTGAGTCTGACGTCCTGCACGTACAACGTCAGCAATGGTGGGGGGGCTAAAATGTGCCCTGTCACCTCGGGCTCTGGACCCCCCTCCCGCCGAAGTCTGGCTACGCCCCTGGCTGGCAGGGCCTTGGGATCCCCGCCAGCCAAGGTATTTCAATCCTGTTGTGGCAGCGATGGGGGGGGGGGGGGCGGCAGCAGACGACAATTGTGGGAGGGGGCAGCAGCGGTGGCCCTGCGTTTGCTCAACTTCTCCTCATGCAAATTTTACAGGCAGCAGTGTGAATTGTGTTGCAGGGAAGCATTTTCATGCATCACAAAATAGAAGAATCAGCCTGCCCACAAATTTCAAAAATATTTGCTGGGCTTGGCTCTACTTCAGCATTCCAGTCCTCTAGACGATATGGGTGGGGGCAACAGCATGGACAAGACAGGCTCCATCAGGCTGCCCTGCTCTGTCTTATCTGCAGACGATCTTCAGGCCTTTGCCAGCTGTGGAACAGGCCCTGTCATCTGCCAAGTGCCCTGTGTTACCTCTGAACATCCAGTCTTCAAAAGCATGGGATGGGTTCCATTGGCCAGGGTAGTCAACTTCCTTGCAGCACTGGAGTCTTGGCAGTGGTGCAGCCCCTCCGTGTGAGGGTACCCAGGTAATAAGGTGGCAAAGTGACACCACACAGTAGGGGCAGAGACAGGGCATGGACAATTACTAATGACTTTTTTTTAAAGTTGCAACTTCCCATTATTTCTATTTAATTAAACTGCTTGGGCTCCCCCTGCCCCAGCAAGCCCAGAAGTGCTTAAACGTCCCACCTCTCGTTGCCAGGCCAGATGCAAAATCATGCGGCTGTTAAGGTGATACTTCAGCCTGGCAGTGGCAGATGAGGCACTCAAGCACCTCTCTGACTCAGTGGCGTAGCCACAGGTGGGCCTGGGTGGGCACAGGCCCACCCACTTTAGGCTCAGGCCCACCCATAAGTGGCACAACTCTGATGTGGCTGGCGAACCTCAAGCCTCGTCAGCAGAAGACTCCCAGCATCTCTCCCTCCCCTCCCTCCAAAGGCATTTTGGCATCTGTCAACTCAACCCCCCCAACCTCTCTGTACCTTTTCAATTTTTCGCAAACAGCGACTTATACCCGCAGCTCGTGCCAATTCAGAGCCTTCCCTCTGATGTAACTTCCTGTTTCCACAATAGTGGTACCAGGTCAGAGGGAAGGCTCTGGACTGGTGAGAGCAGCGGGTATGAGTCACTGTTTGCTGATAGTGAAGAACTGAAGATTAGAAAAATTATGAAGGGAAGGAGGGGAGGGTGGAATAAAGAAATTATTGGTCACCTGGGGTGGGGGGTGGAGGGAGAAATGCCAGATGGGATTTTTATGCCCACCCACTTTAGGCTCAGGCCCACCCAAAATTGGGTGTCTGGCTACGCCCCTGCTCTGACTGTCGGGTGACCTCGAGGATTTTAATTGAAGAATGTCCGTGAGAGGTGGCCCAACAACTTTGAGTAAGCAGTGTGGGTCACATTGTTCCTTCTATATAGCCAAAGGCTGAAGAAGGGGGGAGAGAGAGTCTCCACTCACCATGGGGGCCCAAAGCAACTTGTGCCACATTTTTCTGCCCCCCCCCCCCACAAGCTCTGTAGAGGGTCACACAGGAGGTAGATACTCAGAGAATGAGAGGTAATGGATTTAAGGCAGAAGGAGGAAAAGACAGGGTTCTTCACAGAGGACTGAGAAAGAAAAGAAGTAAATCTGAAGGAGGTAAGCAATATTATTCTGAATAAATTTGCAATACTACTTAACAGCTTCATTGTGTACCCCCTAGTCCTAGTATTTTTGGAAAGAGTAAACAAGAGATTCATGAGTGGGCGTGAATCGCTTATTTACTCTTTCCAAAAATACTAGGACTAGGGAGCACGCAATGAAGCTGTTAAGTAGTAAATTAAAAACAAAGTGGAAAAAAATATTTCTTCACTCAATATATAATTAAACTCTGGAATTCATTGCCAGAGAATGTGGTAAAAGCAGTTAGCTCAGCAGGGTTTAAAAAAAGGTTTAGATAACTTCCTAAAAGAAAAGTCCATGAACCATTATTAAGATGGACTTGGGGAAAATCCACTGCTTATTTTTAGGATACACAGCATAAAATTTGTTTTACTGTTCTGGGATCTTGCCAGGTACTTGTGACCTGGATTGGCCACTGTTGGAAACAGGATACTGGGCTTGATGGACTTTCGGTCTGTTCAAGTATGGCAACACTTATGTTCAGTAAGCTTACACTCACCCCTGCCACCTCACCTAAATAAGATTACTTCACTACCTTGTTGTTCAATTGCTGTGGTGTTTTCTTCCCTGCAAACTAATCGGACCCTGCCACTTCCTGACTGGCGATCGGTTGAGCCCGTTTCTCACAATTTCTTCAAAACATATTCTACACATATCCTCTTCCACCTCTTGTCTGGAAACTCTTGCACCAGTCTATAAGACCATAACCTTTCTCCAGTTACAAATGTTTAATAAGGATCTGACCTTCCTGACTGAAAACCAAGGTAACTATTTATGTTTTAAAACAACGTCTGCGTGTATCATGGTAATAATTGCTGGGTGGTGGTGACATTGTTTAGGTGAGGTGGCCGGCATGAGTTTAGGCTTACTGCAAATTTATTTGGGATGACTCCCAAATTTTATTATAGAAAACAAGCTTTACAGCTATCTATCTATCTATCTATCTATCTATCTATCTATCTATCTATCTATCTATCTATCTATCTATCTATCTATCTATCTATCTATTTTTATAAACACTGTTAGTAAGGATGTAGTGTGGGGGAAGGGAAAGAAAGTCAGGGACACGTGGAAAGTGGGACATTAATGTTTTCTGGTTTAACTGGAAAAAAATGTACCTTTCCTGCTGGTAAGCACATCAGTTCTGGCAGTATCATGCGTCTCAGAAAGTTGAATGATTTCCCCTTTCTTCCAGGGTAAATAAACCTAAAATATTCCTGGACATGCTGCTCTCTTACTGTGCTAAATTTTATGTTTCTTTCCAAAACAAAGTTCGAATTCACAATCTATATTAAATAGCCCAAGGGAAAAGCTACCTTACATGGAATGAAATAATCCATCGAAAATAGAAAAGAATCCTTTCATTTGAGAACTTTTTAGAATTGCCCGATCTTGTTTTAAATAGCCCCCCCACCCGCACCCCCACCTGCAGACATTTCTGTGCCATCTTTCCATCTTCATCTGAAGAGAAGGCATGTGCTCCTGGCCTATCTTCAAACAGGGATCTGCTAACCAGAGACTTTATCACTTCAAATGGACCCTGTCAGGGGGCTGAATGAGTTTTCATTGCCTGCATGTCTTCTCTGAAGCTGACAAAGACAAATGAGTGTTAAGTAAACCTAGTGACAGTCTTGCTAACGTCAGCATTCCAGGCTGCCACATGCCCCTGCCTGCAACATAACTTCACATTATGACACCTCAGGCCAGGGCTGCTAAATTAACACCCATCGAGCTGTCAGTTGGTTCTTTTGCCTCAAGTGCTGAAAGATACAAGGCCTGGCAAAACACTCTGCATTCTGGTCACTTCTCAGGGCATTCTTTGTTACAAATAAAAAGTGGGTTGGTCATGTTTCACATTTGGTAATTTGCTGGATGAGATATTTTGAGACAATTATTTTGGACTCCATTGGCGAGAATGACTAAAAAGTCAGAGTCGATCTCCGTATTCCTTCTTTTGGTTGCTGTGAGTTAATCAGGCAATTGCCTAGAAGGCTTCTCTAACATGCTACAAAGTCTTCTCCCGGTCACTTTAATATTTAGTCTCCTTGTTCCCGATTCGTCTCCCCGTGATTTCTTTAAGCACATTCCTTATTTTGCTTTCTTCAGAGGTTACCTGCATGCATTGTCTAATATTGTATCTTGATGTTGTCTCCAGCATGTTGCAACATGATTTGATCTTTCATTGCACAAGCATGCAGGAAATAAACAGTGGTGGTGATGGAAGGCTAACATTATTTTCCTGGGTTGCTTGCTTGTCCTGGGCGTTTGTGAATTGTTTTTTTTTTTTGCTAAGAGCACAATCAAAAAAAGAAAAAAAAAACATTCAGGCCTGTTCACACCCGCATTAAGTTGCACATGTAAGAGAAAATAAACAAGTAAATGTGCAAACCTTGTAAAAATTGGACTCCTTATTCCTAAAGAACCCCCTGGCAGGGCCGCCGAGAGGGGGGGCAGGGGGGACAAAATTCCCTGGCGTTGGGGTCAGGCCGCCGGCGCTGCAGTTCCCGGTCTCACCTGCCTACCTCCTCGGCTTCGGGCCCCCTGCATTCGAAGTGGCAGTCACAGATCGCCTCCCTTCCGGCCTTTCCCTCCCTGTGTCCCGCCCTCGTGGAAACCGGAAGTCACATCAGACGAGGGCGGGACACAGGGAGGGAAGGCCCGAAGGGAGGCGATCTGCGACTGCCGCTTTGAA
The DNA here is from genome assembly GCF_901765095.1 of Microcaecilia unicolor. Lineage (NCBI taxonomy): Eukaryota > Metazoa > Chordata > Amphibia > Gymnophiona > Siphonopidae > Microcaecilia > Microcaecilia unicolor. Next base: position 26,105,992 of record NC_044033.1, on the reverse strand, counting down.
TGCAGGGGGCCTGGAGCCATGGAGGCAGGCAGGTGAGACCGCAGACTGCAGTGGCGGGGAGAGCGACGGGGGGACAGAGGCGGGGTGACCTTGACCCGGGCCCGACTGAGTCTCTTGGCGGCCCTGCCCCTTGGGCATTAAATTTGAGGTCTTTTAGGGGCCATTTTACTAAGATGAATAAGGGCCTCGCGTGAACAGTGCGTACCAAATCGGCTCTACTGTCCGGCTGGCGCATGAGCCGGCGGTAATTCCGAATTTGGCATGCGCCGAATCCCACGGTAGAAACTAATTTTTTATTTTCTACCGATGGCCGCTTATGCGGCAGTAAACAGCAGTTAGCGCATGCTATATGCTTACCACGCAGGTAGCGCGTGAGACCTTACCACTAGGTCAGTGGGTGGGGGTAAGGTCCCAGGCCGGAAATAGTTTTGCGCTGGTTTCGTTTTTAGCGCACGTCCATTTTCCGGCCCCTTAGAAAAGGCCCTTTATCCTATATGAGGTATAAAATGGCCCAGCGCGTGCCCGAAAGTCGCGCCCGCACTACCGCAGGCCACATTTTACCACAGCTTAGTAAAAAGACCCCTTAATATCTTTCTGCAAAAGGCAGCAATGTAATGCATGCTTATGATCCAAAGAGATTTTTTGTTCTTTCTTTGATTGCAGGCTGTATGTTTCTGCATCGACACGTGAGCCTGAAAAATAAGCTGGCAAACTACCTGGACTTGATGGAGAGCAGTACTTACGCCAATCAATGTATGCTAGTTTTCTAAAAAGGAATCTGGGCATCTAGATTTTGTTTATTTATCGTGTACGTTTCATATACCACCAAAGGCCTACACAATAGGCAGCTAAGCGGTTTACAAGCAGGAAGAAAAGAAAGCAGACAATTAAGCAGTTACAAAACCATAACAAAAGCAGGGAAACAGGGCAAAACAAATTAAAGAGACACAGGTGGCAGCAGAAAAACAAATGGAAAAGAGGTGGGTTGAAGGGCTTGCTTAAATGCAGGGAGAGAGGACTGATTCCTAATGTGAAGGGGTAAGTGATTCCAACATATCGGAAAGCAGATTCAAGGGAGATAGAAAGACGAAGTGGAGTGGGTGACCATAAAGTCAGAACAGTAGCATAGCCAGACCTCAGTTTTTGGGTGGGCCTGGGGGTGGACTGGGTGGGCATGACCCACATATTTCCTCTCTGTTCATCCCCCTCCCGTAAACATAAATACCTGGGCTGCCAGGGATCTCCTGGCCCTGCCAGCTGAAGAATCTTCTGGAGGCCCCCAAGGCTTGAGAAGTCTCATCCCTGCGACAGTCACCAGCGTGGCGGGAAGAAGCGTTCAGCAGCGTTGCCTGCGTGCCTGCCTGCCTTTTAAAATAATTTGTCTCCCCAGGCTCCGCTGCATTTACTTCTTCGCCCGTCGCAAAGCGCTGCCGTTCGCACAGGCAGATCCGCTCCCCTTTGCCGCGTCCATCCGGCCCTCTCTGATCCACTTCCTGTAGTGGATACGTAGGGCCAGATGGACGCGGCAAAGGGGAGCGGAGCTGCCTGTGCGAACGGCAGCGCTTTGCAATGGGCAAAGAAGTAAATGCAGCGGAGCCTGAGGAGACAAATTATTTTAAAAGGCAGGCAGGCAACGCTGCTGAACGCTGCTTCCCGGACCCGGCGGGGCCGCGGGAGAAAAGGCAGCGACAGCAGCAGGATGTTGGATGGGCGGGCCTGGAGGGAAAGTGGCTGGGCCTGGGCCCGTCCAGGCCCACCCGTGGCTACGCCCCTGAGTCAGAAGATTATCACCAGCAGAGCGGAGACATTAGAGGGGAGCACAGGGGATGAGGAGGTTGTTGAGATAGGCTGGAGCAGAGGGAGACCTTGATTTGTAAATTGTGAACTTAATATGGGCCGAGACAGGTATAGAATTTGTGCTCAGCACTCATTATTTTAGCACTTAAATTGTAGTGCCCTTCATGGAATTGCATCGACTGTTTAAACTGGAATATGCAACTTGGAACCAAAGCCAGTTAAACTCTCTGAAAAGAGCTTAAGTGCAATTACACACATGGCTCTCATCAGAGCTCAAACATTTTTAGCCCTCAAGTGAAATGGTGGATTGTGGAAGGGCCATATGCATCGCATTTAAAAACTCAGTGGAGTGCTTGATTGTTATCCACTGTGAGAGAATACATTTTGCAGTTTTATAAGTGCCACTTGTAGTTTGATGCCTCTATGATTTGAGACTTAGCTGAGAGCATTAGACAAAGGCTGATTAAACACTAACAGCTTTCCAAACATACAAGGACTAGGGGGCAAACACTGAAGCTACAAAGTAATGAATTTAAAACAAATCAGAGAAAATATTTCTTCATTCAACCTGTAATTAAACTCTGGAATGCATTGCCAGAGAATGCAGTAAAAGCAGTTATCTTAGCAGGGTTTAAAAAAAGGTTTGAATAATTTCCTAACAGAAAAATCCATAAGCCATTATTAAGATGGACTTGGGGAAAATCAACTGCTTATTTCTAGGATAAGCAGCATAAAATTTGTTTTACTCTTTCGGGATCTTGCCAGGTAATTATGACCTGGATTGGCCACTATCGGAAACAGGATATTGGGCTTGATGGACCTTCGGTCTGTCCCAGTGTAGCAATGTTTATGTTCTTATGCTCTAGAAAGTATTTGCTCTGGGCTTCAGATGCCAATGTCACTGTGCAGTAATCAAGGCACCAGGCTACCTGTCTCATGGAAATGCAGCCTGGTGCCTTGATTAGTACAACAATTATTTAATCACAACTATCAGCAAGATTAAAAATGTTAACCGCATGATTAATCACGCTTAATCACAGCATGCATTTTGGGCAATAAAAAATAAAATTTCAAACAAAATATAATTCTAAACTGAAAATCAATAACGTAACAATAGTAAAATGAACAAATATAAATATAAATACCAGTAAGCTAAATAGGAGAAATGTATCCTCGATCAGAATGAACTACCCTTATTGGATTACATTATTTCTGACCGGGGCCTGAAGATGGCTCCCATAAAGCTGTCCACCATTCACAACTGGCCTCATCTCTAGTGGTTTCTGGGTTTTGCGAATTATCATTAGCTCATCCAGAAGTTTTCTTCTATTGCTGCATCTCATACTGCTCTGACCCGGAAAAGAGGCCATTGCCGTCTTTGACCTCCTGAAACAAGTCTTCACGACAGCACCGATACTTCAACATCCAGATCCAAAGAGACCCTTCTATGTCGAGGTTGACATATTCTCCATAGGGGCAGGTGCCATCCTGTCCCAGTCAGACATCAAAGGCAAGTTGCTACCTTGTGCCTTTTTCTCCAAAAAGTTCTCGCCTGCTGAGCGGAACTATACGATTGGGGATATTGAGCTACTTGGCCATTAAGGTGGCACTAGAGGAATGGCACCATCTTCTCAAGAGAGCTAAATACCCATTTACCATGACCATAGATCATAAGAACCTCTTGTTCCTACAGGAGGCTCAAAGACTTAACCCTTACCAGGCCCGGTGGTCTCTGTTCTTTTTCTGATTTGACTTCCGAGTGACCTTCCACACGGCCAAGAAGAATGTTCAAGCTGATGCTCTCTTTTGATCTCTAGAAGCTACAGAGGAAAGCTCCGACCTTCGCACTATCTTGGAACCCGCCAAGATTCTGACTGTGGCCTCTGTGTGATTTCTCCAGGCAAGACCATGGTGCCCAAATGACTTTCAGGCTTATTTTCGAAAGAGAAGGGCGCCCATCTTTCGACACAAATCAGGAGATGGGCGTCTTTCTCTCAGGATAGCCCAAATCGGCATAATCGAAAGCCGATTTTGGGCGTCCCCAATTGCTTCCTGTCGCGGGGATGACTAAAGTTCCCGGGGGCGTGTCGGAGGCGTAGCAAAGGCGGGACTGAGGCGTGCCTAACAGATGGGCGTCCTCAACCGATAATGGAAAAAAGAAGGACATCCCTGATGAGCACTTGGCCGACTTTACTTGGTCCATTTTTTCTTATGACCAAGCCTCAAAAAGGTGCCAGAACTGACCAGATGACCACCGGAGGGAATCGGGGATGACCTCCCCTGACTCCCCAGTGGTGACTAATCCCCTCCCACCCTGAAAAAAACAACTTTAAAAACTTTTTTTGCCAGCCTGAAATGTCATACTCAGGTCCATCGCAGCAGTGTGCAGGTCCCTGGGAGGGGAGGTGTGTGTGTGTCAGCGGAGGCATAGTGAAGGCGTGGATGTCCTTCTTTCAAACATTTTGGATGGCCTGAACTGCACCCCCCCCACACAGCGACGGCCAAATTTCAAGGGAGTTGCATGGCGTGGAGGAGTGGCCTAGTGGTTAGAGCACTGGTCTTGCAATCCAGAGGTGGTCAGTTCAAATCCCATTGCTGCTACTTGTGATGCCCGTTCCTTTCTGAATCGCTAAGGGATCGCTAAGGGAAGGGCTTTTTCAATTCAGTTAGTGCATCTGGCTGAAGGTAAGGGAGCTATGTACCTGGGAGCAATTTCTGAAGTCCACTGCAGTGCCCCCTAGGGTGCCCGGTTGGTGTCCTGGCATGTCAGGGGGACCAGTGTACTACCAATGCTGGCTCCTCCCATGACCAAATGGCGTCCTCGCTTTCCATTATCGCCAAAAATCAGAAATGACCAAGTCCTGGGTATGACCATCTCTAAGGTCGACCTAAATTTGCTGATTTGGGTGTCCCCGACCGTATTATCGAAACGAAAGATGGACACCCATCTTGTTTTGGTAATACGGGTTTCCCCGCCCCTTGCTGGAGCCGTCCTGCGAGGATGTCCCCAGGAAAACTTGGGCGTCCCTTTCGATTATGCCCCTTCACAGGACTCAGTGCTGAAGTGGGGGTATGAATCCAAAATTGCCGGTTATCCTGGAGTTTGGGGGCACATTAGAACTCATGTCCTGAGTTTATTGATAGCCGCAGCTGAGAAGAGATGTCTGACACTTTGTGACATCTTGCCCTGTCTGTGCCCATCACAAGTCGCCCCACTCCTGCCCATGGGGACTTCTTCAACCACTCCCAGTACCCGAAGCACCATGGATCTACATAGCTATGGACTTCATTACAGACCTCCCGGAGTCAGATGGATTTACCACCATTTGGGTCATAGTAAATCACTTCTCCAAGATGGCTCATTTTATTCTTCTGACCGGCTTACCCTCTGCACCCATGCTGGCCCAGCACTTCTTTAAGGAGGTCTTTCGCCTTCTTGGTTTACCAGAGTCATCATCTCAGATCAAGGAGTCCAATGTACTTCCAGATTCTGATGAAAGCTCTATGGGTCATTGCAAGTCAAGTTGGATTATTCTTTAGGATACCATTCCGAAACCAATGGACAGATGGAGAGGGTCAATCAGATCCTGAAATCCTTCCTGCACAGCTACGTCTCAGCACATCACAATGACTGGTCCCAGCTGCTGCCCTGGGCTGAATTCTGCTATAACAACCAAGTGAGCGAGTCTTCTGGGGCATCACCATTCAAGATAGTATTTGGCTGTCATCCTAGGGTACCCCTGCCTGTACCCCTATCTGCTACTGTGCCGGTTGCCAAGGCTATCCCTCTCTAACCTCTGGAGAACCATGCAAGAACTCCCGATTTGGGCTTCCCAGAGGTACAAGAAGCAAGCTGAGTGAGACTTCCCACTCCTCAATTTCGGCCAGGAGATCTGGTCTGGCTATCCACCCGGAACCTGAGCCACAAGACCCTGTCTATCAAATTTGCCCCCTGGTTTATTGGGCCTGCTCAGCCCTGCTCAGAATTCCTATCTCCTACACCAACTCCATGTCCTGGTTCTGTGGGGCCTAGTCCCAAGGGCTCTTTTCAGAGCCACCCCAGGTCTCGGTTTTGCTGGGTCTGCCCAAAAGGCTCATTCAAGAGCCATCTCAGGTCCCAGTTCTGCAGGTCCTGTCCCCAAGGGCTCTTTTCAGAGCCATCCCAGGTCCTGGTTTCTACCAGGCCTGCCCCCAAGGGCTTTTTCAGAGGCACCCCAGGTCCCGGCTCTGCTGGTCCTGTCCCCAAGGTCTCTTTTTGTACCCACCATAGGCTCTAGTTCTGCTGTGCCTGCCCCCAAGGGTCTTTTTCAAGGCCACACCTCATCTCCATGCTTCTTGGAGCAACTCATCTGCCACCAGCTGGGACTCCTACACCTACCATTGACTGGTTGTGGCCTAAGGGCTCACTCACCTAGAATCGTGACATTATTACATTCCATCAAACCCAATTTATACATGAGCTACACAAGATATTCTAAAATGTCGAGACTTGGGCGGATGTCCAATTTGCCTTCCCTAATATCACCAGTTCGGTTAGCTGGCCTAAATGTTCGTTATACACCATTTAAAAGTGCTACAACATGATTAGCTTCTATAATTTGTCTGCTTAACGACTCAAACATTTTGCAGAATTGATAAATGAACATGAGAACATAAAATATGCCAGACTGGGCCACATCACGTTTATTAAGCTCAGTGTCCTGCCTTGGATAGTGAGATCATAAGTACATAAGTATTGCCACACCGGGACAGACCAAAGGTCCATCAAGCCCAGCATCCTGTTTCCAACAGTGGCCAATCCAGGACACAAATACCCGGCAAGATCCCGAAAAAGTATGATCTAGGTGACAAGTACCTGGTGGGATTCCAGAGTGTGCAAAATGGTGTGGTAATTCAAATAAATATGGAGAAAAAAAAACACTGAATAAATCAAACGGTGCAAAACACAAAATTTTCACAAACTTAAAATAATGGCAGTCAAGTAAAGTGAGGAAAAACCTCGTATGGTCAGCATAATAGTTGTGTGCCAACGGGCAAGTGAATCATCACACACAAAAGCCCTACTATAATTACAAGTCAAAAACTCCCATTTATCCAGGTAAACATATATCTGTAACTTTTTCAGTCTCCAAAGTGACAACTTCTTATGCAATATATAATACCGCTCATAATGTCAAGCATAGAATGTCAGTGAATCTTCAATTATTGTATCACAGTAACTGTCAAAGAGCCTTCAAATATAGCAACACATCTTAATTCTTCAGTCCCTACGGGGATCTCTGTTTCACCAAATGACTTCATAACACCTTAAAATAAATCCTAGCCTGTACTGACAGCCAATGCAACTCCCCAACTGAGGAGTCACATTGGTTGCCACGAGAATTACAATTGAATGTTATGAATCAGTCTAGAAGTTATAACTAAGTATAAAAATTGCAGTAGTCACGTAAAGCTAAAATCGAAAGTTGGCCAGGAATTCTAAAATGATTCCTAAAAAAAATAGGAACGCAGTAGGCGAAGCTGCTTCACCTTAAACTAGGCCTTCTTCACCAAACTATTAATCTGAGGTTCCACAGTTAAAGTGGAATCCAATAATATCCCTAACAACCTTTGATACCCTTTCAATATTTAATTGAATTCCATCACTGAGTTGAATAGACTCTGGAATGTTTGCCAAGTTAAGAGTAAACCACAGAATTCCGGTCTTGTCAACATTTAATTTGAGGTGTACAGAGGTGGATCAAATCTTTAATCCTCCTAAAATAATCATCAATAACAGAAGAAACAAAAGCTGTATCTCGATTAATAGGAATCAACACAAAAATATCATCAGCATATGCTCACCCAAATTCCAAGAAACACATGCAAGCAAGCTCATGTATAGATTATATAAAAGAGGGGAGACAGGAGATCCCTGTGGTACCCCACAAGGGGGCTTCCATGACGATGAATAAGTACCATCTTTCACCACCACCCCTACTCCCCCAGTAGTCACTGACCCCCCCTCCCACCCCCCCAACAATATGAAAGAAACATTACATACTAGCAGTGGTGTGCTGGAGCAGGCTCTCACAGGCTCGCAAGAGCCGGTTGTTAAGTTTTTAAGAATTTTGGGAGCCGGTTGTTAAAGTAGGGCCCTCCATGGCTACTTTAACAACTGGCTCCCAAAATGTGGGCTTGGGCCCCCTGATGAATTATCTTTTATTTTGCTGGTGGGAATGCTGAGCCCCGCCAGCCAAGTAAATAGACTACTGCTGCTCCCCGCTCCTTGTTTCCAGCTCTGGGCAGCAGGCTGGGACTTCTCGAGCATGTGAGAGAAGTTCCAGCATGCTGCTCAGAGCATGACGTTGGGAGTGGTGGCAGTCCATTTATTGGCTGCCTGCAAAGGTATGCCTAGCGTGCCCGCACGAAGGGATGGAGGAGAGAGAGGCAAGTGTTGCTCCCCCCCCCCCCCCCCAGCCACCCCTGCCCTTCCAACTGCAGAGCTGGCTACGTCCGGAGAAAGAGCCTGTTGTTAAAAATTTACCAGCACACCCCTGCATACCAGTCTCTATGACAGCTTCAGTTGCTATGACCACTCCTATTAGAGCAGCAGTCGGGTCCCTGGAGTAGCCTAGTGGTTGGTGCAGTAAATTGTATAGAATCTAATAGAACTGGCCCCTATCCAACTCTGTTACATTTGTGGTGGAAAGTGTGAGCCCTCCAAAGCCCATCAAAAACCTATTGTACCTACATATAGGTGACACTCACAGGCCTATGGGCTATTGTAGTGGTGTACAGATGGATACAGCAGTTTTTGGTGGGTTTGGGAGATGTGTACCTTGGAGGTTTTAGATGAAGTCCACTGCAGTGCCCCCTAGGGTGTCCCACTGCTCAGCTGGGATGTCTGTGTGACCAGTCTACCAAGAATGCCGGCCCCTATTCGTCCCAATGGCATGTTTTCTTGCATTTTTCCCTTGGACATTTTTTTTTTCCAAAAATGCTCCAAAAAGAGAGATGGGAGTAACTAGTGAGGTAATTAAATTTGCTGATGACACAAAGTTATTCAAAGTTGTTAAATCGCGGGAGGATTGTGAAAAATTACAAGAGGACCGTACGAGACTGGGAGACTGGGCGTCTAAATGGAAGATGACGTCTAATGTGAGCAAGTGCAAAGTGATGCATGTGGGAAAGAGGAACCTGAATTATAGCTATGTCATGCAAGGTTCCACGTTAGGAGTCACGGACCAAGAAAGGGATCTAGGCGTCGTCGTTGATGCACGTCGTTGCTGCACGTCTTATATTCCGCCAAAACCGATATACTCATATCACCCCTCTCCTCAAATCACTTCACTGGCTTCCGATCAGTTATCGCATACAATTCAAGCTCCTCCTCCTTACCTACAAATGCACTCAGTCTGCGGCTCCTCACTACCTCTCCACCCTCATCTCCCCCTATGTTCCCGCCCGTAACCTCCGCTCACAGGACAAGGCCCTTCTCTCAGTACCCTTCTCCACCACTGCCAACTCCAGACTCCGCCCATTCTGCCTTGCCTCACCCCATGCCTGGAACAATCTTCCTTTACCCATACGCCATGCCCCCTCCCTACCCATCTTCAAATCTCTGCTTAAAACTCACCTCTTCAATGCTGCCTTCGGCGCCTAACCACTCGAGATATATAAAATACCCCAATCTATCCACCCTATCAGACTAACTGTTCACTCGTCCTCTAGATTGTTCACTTGTCTTTAGATTGTTTTCTTGTCTTTTAGATTGTAAGCTCTTTGAGCAGGGACTGTCCTTCTATGTTTAAATTGTACAGCGCTGCGTAACCCTAGTAGCGCTTTAGAAATGCTAGTTAGTAGTAGTAGTAGTAGTACGTTGAAACCTTCTGCTCAGTGTGCTGCTGCGGCTAAGAAAGCAAATAGAATGTTAGGTATTATTAGGAAAGGAATAGAAAACAAAATGAGGATGCTATAATGCCTTTGTATCGCTCCATGGTGCGACCACACCTCGAATATTGTGTTCAATTCTGATCGCCGCATCTCAAAAAAGATATAGTGGAATTAGAAAAGGTGAAGAGAAGGGTGACGAAAATGATAAAGGGGATGGGACGACTTCCCTATGAGGAAAGGCTAAAGCGGCTAGGGCTCTTCAGCTTGGAGAAAAGGCGGCTGAGGGGAGATATGATAGAGGTCTATAAAATAATGAGTAGAGTTGAACAGGTAGATGTGAAGCGTCTGTTCACGCTTTCCAAAAATACAAGGACTAGGGGGCATGCGATGAAGCTACAATGTAGTAAATTTAAAACAAATCGGAGAAATGTTTTCTTCACTCAACGTGTAATTAAACTCTGGAATTCGTTGCCAGAGAATGTGGTAAAGGCAGTTAGCTTAGCGGAGTTTAAAAAAAGGTTTGGACGGCTTCCTAAAGGAAAAGTCCATAGATCGTTATTAAATGGACTTGGGGAAAATCCACTATTTCTGGGATAAGCAGTATAAAATGTTTTGTACATTTTTGGGATCTTGCCGGGTATCTGTGAACTGGATTGGCCACTGTTGGAAACAGGATGCTGGGCTCGATGGATCTTTGGTCTTTCCCAGTATGGCAATACTTATGTACTTATGTACTTATGCACTGAGCACAACAACATCTAACAAATGGCCATTTAATGTGATGGGGGAAAGGGCATGCAGTAAAACTGAAAACAGCGCACGCCTAAAACCAGCCTGAGCCCTTAATGCCACCCATTGATCTTGTGGTACGGGCTCACGAGCTACATGCGCAGTGACCGGTCGGCGCACGCCAACTGCCAATTACTACTGGAAATGTCGCGTGTGGGAGGAAATAAATAATTCATCCAGGCATTATGGAAGCGCGACAAATCTGAAATTACCACCAATGGGCCGCACTGGCCTGGCGGTAGTCTACTACTACTACTTAACATTTCTAAAGCGCTACTAGGGTTATGCAGCGCTGTACAATTCAACATGGAAGGACAGTCCCTGCTCAAGGAGCTTACAATCTAAAAGACGGGTGTACAATCTAGAGACAAGTGTACAATCTAAAAGACAAGTGTAGAGTCGATCTGATAGGGCATACTATATTTCTCGAAAGGTTAGGTGCCGAAGGCAGCATTGAAGAGGTGAGTTTTAAGCAGAGATTTGAAGATGGGTAGGGAGGGGGCTGAGGAAGATTGTTCCAGTCTCATTTGGACATGTGCTGCACGCGCATAGAGCCTACCGCGGCTTAGTAAAAGGGTCCCTTAACCGGCAAAGTCACTATATAAACAGGACTGTATAAAGGTGATGTTCTATAGCTGGTTAAGTACTGAATATCGCACTTACCTCCCTGTTTACAAAGCTGCGTGGCAATGCTGATACAGCCCTTCCAAAGTGAATGGGCTGTGTCGGCATTAGCGCACTGGCAGCCGTAGCGCGGCTTTGTAAACGGGGGGTGGGGGGTGTGGGTGTTAAACATCTGTATGTGTTAGCTGGCTCTGCAAACCCAACATTTCCATATTGGTGCCTACACAAAGCCCAGCATTGAATTTCCTGGTTTAACTTCGACAGTGGTCATCAAATCACTGATCGCCACCAGCTGAATATCAGGCCCAATATTAATAGTTTGACTTCATGTTAAATGTTTCAGCTGTTTATATCACACTGACCTAAAGTAAAAGTTTTTCCTACGTCAGCACACAATTATGGAACGCTCTACCAAAAGCCGTGAAAACCACTTACGATCGCCTCCAGTTCAGGAAAAAACTAAAAACTCACCTGTTTCAAAAGGCATACCCTCCTGACCCAACATAAATGCAGGAACCTAGTGACAACATCTTCTATATATATAAAAGGCAACCCCAACGTTCTATGAAGCCTCCAGCCGGAAGTGTGAAGCGCCAGAGATATCCGGTTTCCCCATGAGTGAAGGAAAACAGCACAGCACGAAATCCCTCTCTCTGTAACAGTGAAGGACTTAGAGGGGGGAGGGGAGAGAGACGCCCTCACTCTCTCTGTAACACAAACACAGCACAGCAGGAAACTTAACACTGAAGGACTGGACTCGGAGGGGGGAGGGAGAGAGGGCAGAGGGCAGGGACACACACACTCCCACATGCACACTCTGAAGAAAACCTTGCTAGCCCCCCCCCCCCCCCGTTTCATTTGCATCAGAAACGGGGCTTTTTTACTAGTAACAACATAACACTACAGTTTGTAATGATCACCAAGCCACTCCACCTGCTCTTGATTTCCTTCATGTGGTCCCACCACATCAACCTTATCTGGTTCCTCCACATGAAGCTTTTCCTACCACAACTTAACCTTGTAACTGTAATTGTTTACTCCGGAGTCAACCAACACCTCTCCGGCACCATGTAAGCCACATTGAGCCTGCAAATAGGTGGGAAAATGCGGGGTACAAATGTAACAAATAAATAAATAAAGAATTCACTCCTAGTCCCCGAGGACTATCAATAGGTCAGCTTTTCTGGATATCCCTAATGAATATGCATAATTAATATACTAACACAGGTTAAATTTCTTAATTATTGGTCAATCTAGTCATCTATCACTTTATTATGACCTAATCACCTTTTATCTGTGGATATATGTATGAATGTGGATTGAAACTGAAAATCGCTGTGAAGGAAATTTGATATAAGGATCCGGTTTGAGTGGAGTCATTTGCTTCAGTAGAAGATTGACCCACCCCGAAGATGTTTTGAACTTCCATTTTGGATTCTTTTTTCTGTTTATCAACGGACTAGTGATTGATACTCATTAACGAACTTCATGATGGAACATTTAACATTTCTTCGTTTGGAATGAAGATAAGATAAGTCATCTGATTTTTGTAACGATGCATTTTTTTAAATCGGTCATGAAAATCTGAAGAACTATATTGAGTATCAGGGGTGATAGATTGGAACACAGTCAATGTATAAATAGTTTGTTAAATATTGACCAGTGATTATGTTTAATTTGAATAAAGCAATGTGTTTGTAATAATATTTAGTTTTGATTTTGATAAAAGGTGATTAGGTCATAATAAAGTGATTAATGAATATGCATGAGAGACTTTTGCAATAACAGCTGCAAAATCTCATGGTTGTTATCCTGAGATTTGGGCCCCGGCAGTGGGAGATGAGGTGGTAAAGCGATTCTCCTCCTGCTGGGTGACCTCTATGAGTATAACTCAAGAATGCTGGTGAGAGGCAACACAACAACTTTGTCATGCTTTGCCTCCTAATAACCAATGGCTGGGAGAAAGGGAGGGAGCGTCTTCCCCCATCATGGAGGGCCCTCACTGAGCACACCGATAAATCCCCATTTTTGTGACCCTGGAAACGCACCAAATTGCCTCAAAACTAAACCCTAAAATTCCATATGATTAGCACCTAGATTCCCCACATGTATTTTACAATTTTGACAAAATGATGTCATTGCCCCTGAACTCAAGGCTTCACAGGCCCACACCTCTAAGGGTGCAGAAGAGGTCAAAAAGGGGTTCTGAAATCTGAGGCAATTTATTGAAACTTTCTAGACAAAGTGAAAGTAGGTATTAGGACAGTTGCTAGTACCCTTTTTGACCTCTTCTGCACCCCTTACAGGTGTGGGCCTGTGAAGTGTTGTTTATCCAACATAAACAGGACCGACCCACTGCTGGATAAGTGAAAAGTTGGATAATACGGAAAACACTGCATAAATGAAGGCAGAAAGTCCCCAGTTTTCAAAAATTGTTTATTAACAACACTACAGCACATTCTGCAGCATGACTGGAACACTAAAACATAATTACTGTACATGTGCTTGTTCTGAAACAAAGATTTTTAACAGAAATAAACGTGATGATGTCACTGGGGGGGGGTCGGATAATCGAGACTATACTGTACTATTGTAATTCAGTGGCGTAGCTACATGGGGCCTGGGCCCCTGTAGATTTGGCCCTGGACCCCCCTGCCGACGACCCGTCCAACCCCCCTCCCGCCGCCAACCCGCCATCGCCGTCATGCAGGATGTCAGAAACAGAAGGAAGCCTTTTGTGAGAAGAGGAGGACCTCAGCTGGCGGGAGTTGGGGTCCCCCGCCAGCAAAGGTAGGCAACGGCGGGTTGGCGGTGGGGGGGGGGGTCGAGTGGGTCGGCGGCAGGGGGGGGGCAAAGTCGGCAATGGTGGCGGCGGAGGGGGGGTCGGCGGCGCTGGGGGGGGGGCTAAAATGTGTCCCCTCACCTCAGGCTCTGGACCCCCATCCCGCCGAAGTCTGGCTACGCCCCTGCTGTAATTTGTGTAACGTTAGCAGTTAACAGTTGGTGACATGTGTAGCCCGGCAGTAGTCACTAGTGGACACATGGTTTAGGAAGGGGGTTCGAGGGTTTCATTGATCAGTTAAAGGGGTGTGGGAACCAAAAAAAAAAGGTTAAGAACCACTGCAATGAAAGGTATCACCACCTACAAGGAATCCAACTGTATACCGGGGCGGTGTTTGATATCCTAAGAGTTTGCCACAGACTCCTCGCAGCTCTTCGGTTCAGCATAGTCATAACACAGGGGCGTGGGCCAAAAAAGTATTTTAGGCATTAACAAACATACGAGTTAATGAATAGCTTTATTTTGCAGCGTCTAATTCTTGTTTCCAGCCATCTTGCCTGTTAGTAAGTGTTGAAACAGCAGCAAAAAGGAAACAGTCAGATCAGATCTACAAGTCTGGCCACATGTTTCATCATGCTCAGATTCCACAGCACAGCAGGTCACCCTGGGGAACTAATATAGTAACCTAGAGGGGCATAATCGAACGAAAACGTCTATCTCCATGGGCGTTCATCTCCGAGAACGGGTCCGTGAAGGGGCGGACCGAACCGTATTTTCTCAAAAAAAATAGACGTCCATGTTTTATTCGACAATTTGTGAGCTGGGCGTTTTGGTTTTTCAGCGATAATGGAAAATGAAAGCGCCCAGCTCAAAAACGAATAAATCCAAGGCATTTGTTCGTGGGAGGGGCCAGGAGTCGTAGTGCATTGGTCCCCCTCACATGCCAGGACACCAACCGGGCACCCTAGGGGGCACTTTTACAAAAACAAAAAAAAAAAGGTAAAAGAGCTCCCAGGTGCATAGCACCCTTCCCTTGTGTGTTGAGCCCCCCAAATCCCCCTCAAAACCCACTGCCCACAAGTCTATACCATTACTATAGCCCTAAGGGGTGAAGGGGGGCACCTACGTGTGGATACAGTGGGTTTGGGGGGGTTGGACGACTAAGCATTAAGCAGCACAATTGTAACAGGTAGGGGGGGATGGGCCTGGGTCCACCTGCCTGAAGTCCACTGCACCCCCTAACAACTGCTCCAGGGACCTGCATACTGCTGCCAGGGAGGTGGGTATGACATTTGAGGGTGAAAATAAAAAGTTGTGAAACATCATTTTTTGTGGTGGGAGGGGGTTAGTGGCCACTGGGGGAGTCAGGGGAGGTCATCCCCAATTCCCTCTAGTGGTTATTTGGTCATTTAGGGCACTTTTTGGGGCCTTATTCGTGGAAAAACAGGGTCCAGGAAAAGTGCCCTAAATTCTCGCTAAAAATGCATATTTTTTTCCCATTATCGGCGAAAGGCGCCCATCTCTGATCGGCCGATAACCACGCCCCAGTTCTGCCTTCACCACGCCTTCAACACGCCCCCGTCAACTTTGTACGCTTCCGCGATGGAGTGCAGTTGAAAACGTCCAAGTTCGGCTTTCGATTATACCGCGTTATTCGTTTTTGGGAGATAAACGCCTATCTCCCGATTTTGCCCAACAAGATAAACTCATATGTGCTACTTCTTGTGTATACCTTACCTTGATTTGTATCTGCCATTTTCAGGACACAGACCGTAGAAGTCTTGCCCAGAACTAGCCCCACCTCCCAAACACCAGCCCCACCTCCCAATCTCGGCTAAGCTTCTGAGAATCCATTCCTTCTGAACAGGTTTCCTTTATGTTTATCCCACGCATGCTTGAATTCCGTTACCGTTTTCATCTCAACCACCTCCCGTGGGAGGGCATTCCAAGCATCCACCACTCTCTCCGTGAAAAAATACTTCCTGACAATGTGTAGTTACGCGGGGAACTGCACCTAGGCGCTGTGCTAAAATCTTACCGGCTGATATGTAAAGCGATTTATGTGCGCAGAAGACTCTCCTGCCCACTCTTACCATTGCCGAAGTGGTGATATTCAACGGCACTTAACGGGGCTGGGGGGAGGGGGAGGAGAGAGGGGGTTATTTGAGAGGCTGGAAGGGTGGTCAGGGGCCAAGAGGATGCCGCAGGACCAAACCCTGACACCCCCCACCCCGTTGTCAGCAGGTAGGCCGGAGTATGGGGCACGCCTGTAGCTGTGGAATATAACTAGACTGCAGTTGGACTGAAAACTTTGCAATGTCTATTTGGAATGGATTTCTGCTTGTCGGCCTTCAGGAAATACTGAGCGAGTGACTGGCCATTAAAATACCTGTCAGCCGATATTCAGCCCACAGTGGTCAATGTTTTTTTTTTTTAAACACTGACAGCTGCAGGCAGGATTAGGCTCAGGTATTCCGTGCCAGGCTATGTCTACGCAATGGCAATGAGTATCGGCCTAATTGAGACGGCTGTGGCTGACACAGCTTATGCGGAATCCAGCTGATATTCAGTTGCAGCCCATATAAAACAGTTATGCAGGACCCGACTGAATATATTGGCTGTCACCCACATTAAAAAAATTGTCCAGATTTTCCTCTGATCTCCCCTCCCACCCCCTGATGAAGTCCTGCCCTCTACCCGACCCTTAGACAGTGGCGTTCCTGGGGGGGGGGGGGCGGTGGGTACGGTCCGCCCCGGGTGCACGCCGCTGGGGGGGTGCCGCGCGCACCTGTCCTTCGTTCGTTCCATGCTCCCTCTGCCCCGGAACAGGTTACTTCCTGGGGGGTTCTTTCGCAGGGGGGTGTCCTTTCGCCGGGGGGGTCGCGCTGCATCCGGGGGGGGGGGGGGCGCATCGGCGATCCACCCCGGGTGTCAGCCCCCTAGGAACGCCACTGCCCTTATATACTTTTAACAAGGGTTGCCAGTCTGGCTATGCCTCTGCTGCCACGGAACAGGAAGTAACATCAGAGGGTGCAGGGAACTGGCAGAGCCGAAAGCTGTGATGCGTGGCTGATTCATGCACCTCCCCTGCAGCTTGCACCTGGGGCGGACCGCCCCCACCGCCCTGCTCTTGGTACACCTCTGGTATTGTGTTCAATTTTGGAGGCCGTATCTCGCTCACAGCAGAGAGGCTCTTCAGATCTGCACCAGATGTGATGCAGAAGCAAACAGATCCTCGATGAACTGCTTCAAACCAAAATGTCTTTATTAAAACAATTATTTTTGTTACATGTGTACCCTGCAGGGCTTACATATTGTATACAGGTACTTATTTGTACCTGGGGTAATGGAGGGTTAAGTGATTTGCCAAGTCACAAGGAGCTGCCTGTGCCTGAAGTGGGAATTGAACTCAGTTCCTCAGGACCAAAGTCTACCACCCTAACCACTAGGCCACTCCTCCACTCACCTAACAGGGTCTACATTTTACTCACTTATGGGCTGTTTCAGGGGTGCAATACCAGCTGCGGGAAGGCTAAAGGATTCACAATCCCAACTCAAATATGCAAAATGTTCAGAAAACACAATGCTCATAGCAGTATGGACACAGACTGTTCTCATGGCAAAGAGCTATGTATAAAGCTTTTCACCACTAGGTGATACTTTTGGATTACACCTCTTGGTTTTTATAGCCCCTGACACAGCCCTTGGAAAGGGCAAATCATAGCCATGTTTGGCTTTTAACTATGAATTTATGCTTTTATGTGCTAAATAAATTTGGACCTTTTATAATCATAGATCTGCTGTTTTGCCGCCTATCTTCGATCTTGTAGATTGGCCATCTATTTCTTAGGGTCTGACAATTGTTATCCTATTGTCCAACCCCTCCCCCACCTTTGCCCTTCATATTATAGTGTTGTTTCATGGTTCACTTTTATTTTCTAGTATTCCCATCTTCGCTCATTCTGTTCCGAGCACAGGAAGGGCAGCATTAGCTCCTGAAGCTACTCAGGAGCTAATTGAAGTTGCTTCAATAACACGTATGTATATATTATTTATACACATCTATTTTTATCTTTAGAGGCTTGCTTAGGTTTAGAGTTTCCGTTATTGTCGTATTGTTTATTTAAAATAAACAAAGAAAGTAGAGTCGGAGGCGTATCCTAACAGTTGGAGCAGCAGACTGAGTACCAGAGTTCAAATCTTGTGTCTCCCATTGATGTTCTTTGTGCTCTTGGGTAAGTCACGTAACTCTCCACTGCTTCACATACAACTCTGAATATGTAACTCCGTTTCCTATCCGTATCCGTTTCCACATACAGTTCAAACTCCTCTTACTGACTTACAAGTGCCTTCACTCTGCAGCTCCTCAGTACCTCTCCACTCTCATCTCTCCCTACATTCCTCCCCGGAAACTCCATTCACTGGGTAAACCTCTCTTATCTACACCCTTCTCCTCCACCACTAACTCCAGACTCCGTCCCTTTTATCTTGCAGCACCATATGCCTGGAATAGACTTCCTGAGCTGGTGTGTCAAGCTCCATCTCTGTCCGTCTTCAAATCTAGGCTAAAAGCCCACCTTTTTAATGCTGCTTTTAACCCTAGTAGCGCTCTAGAAATGTTAAGTAGTAGTAGTAGTAACTCCTAACCCTTACTCACTTGTTCAGTATCCATGTTTTCTCATTCCCACCTTAGTAATTCCCTTATCTCTTATTTGTCCTGTTTGTCTGTCCTAATTAGATTGTAAGCTCTGTGGAGCAGGGACTGTCTCTTCATGCTCAAGTGTACAGCAGTGTGTACGTCTAGTAGCGCTATAGAAATGATAAGTAGTAGTAGTATGTAACTCAGATTTGGACAGGGTGAATAACTATATCTAATTTCAAATAAAAGAAAAAGATTGCCCCAGTTTGGCACTCCACCTCTACCTCTCCCGTCCAAAATTTAAACCAAATCCCTCATGCTCTCTCTCCCAGCACCCTGGACCTTCTTTCCAGTACCTTACCTATTGTAAGACCTGAGGGGGCCACCATTTTGGATTTCTTTCAATCAGTCGGCCAGCACCATGCTGAAGACACAGAAGAAATCCAGTATGCTGCTGGTCTCAGGCCAGCTAGTACCATTTTGGATTACTGTACTGGAGGGGAAAGGAGCAACTAGGGGTCTGTATCATGCAGATTAATTAATTATTTATTTATTTTATTGCATTTGTATCCCACATTTTCCCACCTTTTTGCGGGCTTAGTGTGGCTTTCAATACATTATGAATGATGGAAATACATTTTGTTACAATTCGGTTATGGATTACATTGTGAAGAGTTATATGAGACAAAATTAAAGTATCGTTAAGGAATATATCAATGGAAAAGGACGTTGAAACATTGGAAGGAAACAACGAGGAGCCAAGGGGCAATATATCATGACAGAAAACATATATGATATACATTTTTTTTTTTTTGTGAGTAGAGGTATGAGTGTGGTGAGGTTTCAGGATAGAGAATTCATAAGTGGATGTGTTGATGTATTACTGAACAGTGAGTGTGGATTTTATGTGTTTTGGTTCTTTCTGTAGATTTTCTCAAAGAGATGTGTTTTCAATAATTTGCGGAAGTTGGTTTGTTCGCAGATCGTTTTCAGCGTGTTCCAGAACTGCTTGCTCATGTAAGAAAAGGTTGACGCGTGCAGCGCCTTGTATTTCAGGCCCTTGCAGCTAGGGAAGAGGAGGTTGAGGAAAGTTCTGGATGATTTTTTAGCGTTTCTGGGTGGTAAGTCGATTAACTCAGACATGTAGGCTGGGGCTTCTCCGTGAATAATTTTGTGGACTAGTGTGCATACTTTAAAAGTAATGCGTTCCTTGAGTGGGAGCCAGTGTAGCTTCTCTCGTAATGGTTTTGCACTTTCATATTTTGGTTTTCCGAATATGAGTCTGGCTGCTGTATCCCACGGATGAGGAGGGGAGGGGTATAGATGATCTTTGAAACGTTTTTTGCCGGTAAAAGTTGCTCTGCAGAGGGTTAGTGGGAGGCCTGGGACTGACTGTTAACATGATTTAAAAATGAAATACTGCATTTGCTTCATTTCTTTTCAAAAGGAAATGAACTCTTGCCGAGATTTCCTATTTCATTTCAAACAAAAGCACATCCCTAGTAGATACCAAGCACAGGAAGAAAGGAAATGTTTTTCAGAGGAAAGAACAATATAGAACAAGAGACTAGTACAACGGGTAAGACTCAGAGGCAACATCGGGAAATATGTCTTCAGAGACAGGGTACTGGATGCGTGCAATGGACACCTGGCGAAGACACAGGAGACAAAACAAACAAAAAAAATGGAGTAAGTGCAGAGTGGATATTAAGTGGAGGTGAAAGACAGAAATGAACTGGGATCTATAGCATTGCATCCTGAAAACTGGACAGAAAGGGGTGGGGGACGGCAAAGGCTAAGGTAGTGATATTTGCAGCAGTGCCGTAGAGAGGGTGCCTGACACCCGGGGCGGGTCGCCGCTGCGCACCCCCCCCCCCCCGGGTGCAGGGCACGGCGCCCCCCTTCCGGAGTGCAACCCCCTCCGGAGTGCAAACCCCCCCCCAAAACGCACCCTACCTTTCAGCGGGGGGGGGGGGGGGCAGGCGGGAGGGCCGATCCGCCCCCAGTGCACGTCACTGGGAGCTGCGTCGGCTCTGCTGCTTTCCTGCCCCGGAACAGGAAGTAACCTGTTCCAGGGCAGAAAGAGCAGGGAACCGGCGAGCCGACACCCCCCCCAGCGCGTGCACCCGGGGCGGACCGCCCCACCGCCCCCCCTTCCTATGCCACTGATTTGCAGTAGGGGGGGGGAACCAATTCAGCAATAGCATTCGCAACAATTGGGGAGTTGCCCCCCCCCCACCATTCCTGTCTCAAACTATGTCTATAGTGCCCAGTGTGTGTTTTCTAGCAAAAAAGGTGCCGGTACTCAAATGCCAGGCCACCCTTCAGGGGTGGGGTGATCACTGAGGGACCCACCCCACAACAGCCAGGCCCCCTGCAACCAGTCACAGAATCTATGACAAGGCAGAATTGGTGTGTAGAGCCTGAGCTCTTTCATTAAAACTAGGGGACCATGGGTCAATTTTAGCAGACTATGAAAAAGGTGCCGGTACTCAGTACCCCCAAGTACCCCCTCAAAAAAGCCCTGATAGTGCCATGTTAACACTTCCTTCTGTTTACTAAGGCGCTAGCGCGGCTGCTATGCGCTAATGCCGATGTCGGCATTGCCGTGCAGCGTAGTAAACAGGGGGGGGGGGTTAATGTGGTACCTTAGCTGTAAATATACCTGCCACATTTAGAGCTAGGAATTGCAGGGACCTCCCCTCCCAAAAAAAAAAAACAGGTTTCTGAAAGCGCCAAACCTCTATGAGAAAAACTGCACTGGCTCCCAATCAAAGAACGTATTGCGTTCAAAATCTGCACTCTGGTTCATGAAATCATCTACGGCGAAGCCCCGGGATACATGACAGACCTCATTGGCCTAACAACAAGAAACACAACAGGATCAACACGAACATACCTAAATCTCCACTACCCAAGCTGCAAAGGACTCAAATACAAATCAACCTATGTATCCAGCTTCTATATAAGCACACAACTATGGAACGCATTACCAAACGCCGTGAAAACAACGTATGACCACCGAAATGTCCGGAAATCACTAAAAACGAACCTGTTCAAAAAGGCATATCCTACCGACCCAACTTAAATGCCTGAACCCTGCAACACAACGAAAACAAAGCTCGTACTGGACATAACTTAACTTTCCCTCCCTACGATTCCCTAATGCGTCTGTTACACATGATCTTTATTCTACCACAACACCACTTTGTATTTGTTCATACCGGAATTGGCGATCGCCATTACGGTCCTATGTAAGCCACATTGAGCCTGCAAATAGGTGGGAAAATGTGGGACACAAATGTAACAAATAAATAAATAAAGATTATTTTTTTCCAGTTTCTGTTCATTGAGGGGTCCTTTTTTCCGAGCTGCGGTAAAAAGGGGCGTGCACTGGCGTTAGCATGTGTTTTTGACGTACGCTCAGGCCCCTTATTACCACAGCAGGTAAAAAGCTGTTTTTTTTGTTCCTTAAAGTAATGGCAGTGTGGCAAGTGAACAAATAAACAAGAAAAAAACCAGGTAAAAACCTCACAATGTCATGAGATGTAAAACAAAATAGTGAGGAGAAACCAAGGAGGATACAAAAAAACTTTATTGGGTTTCTAAAAACCGACCCGACACGGCCGTGTTTCGGCCCTAAGGCCTGCCTCAGGGGTCTTGATCAATCTCAGGTGTTGCAGTGTAATATACACCGATGAGATTTAATGCACAATTGTAGGAAAATCAAAAACTTCTTTGATCTCTTCTCCTATGAAAATGGCATGTTGTCAGTTGAAGAAACTAAAAAAAAAAAAAAAAATTGTGCATTAATTCTCATCGGTGTAAAAACCCAATAAAGTTTTTTGGTATCCTCCTTGGTTTCTCCTCTCTATTTTGTTTTACAGTGTGGCAAGTGAAGCACTTGCTGGGTGGCCATTTCCGGTGGACCACTTACTGCCACCCATTGAGATGGCGGTAAAGCTCCAGCATTAGCCTGGCAGTGAGCGGCAATGCTTGATTACCGCTGGGTAAACTTCGGCACTGCAAGAATAAAAATATTTTTATTTTTGTAGAACCACAAATGGTGCGCACTGGGGTGGGGAACTCATGCAGGGCTGCTGCAGTAACCCGGCGGTACTTCCGGTTTAGCGAGTGGTAAGCCCGCATTGGG